>NC_136478.1:8519229-10919229 GCF_902686455.1 Sciurus vulgaris
AGCATCCTTTATATCAAAGTAAAAGAAAATAGAAATGATGAAAAAAAAAAAAAAAACTACATGAAATTTTAAATGTACCAAACTTTTGCACTGAGTGAAAAAAAAAAAAAAAAAAAAAATGGAGAGGACAATATGAAAGAGCCAGTTTGGGCTGAAAAGAATGATTTGTGTTATGTTAATGTTTAAGTTTTAGTAATAGCTCAGCCTCCAATTTGAACTTTGCTAAAGAAACTATGATGGCTGCGGACCATTACTTTGATCATCACACATTCCGAGCATACCATGAACAATGTCCTTAATTGTGGGACATCCCTCTTAGCAGAAAGCATTCCCTAACTAGGATGCATCTGGACAATGGACACTGAGGAGCTGCTGTCCCCAGGCTGGAGCTTCGGGGTCACTGCACAAGCTGCAACTTCCCCACCAGAGGCATCTGAACTGGCATGTTAGGGAGCCCCATGGGGGCTCTGGAAACAAAGAGCAAAAATAAACACACAAGGCAGGCACTACATCAGAGGAGGGCTCCACTTGACCACCAAGGGCCTCCACACTTTGAATGGCGTGTTTCCCTGTGGTTTTGGTGATGAGCCAAGTGCTGCATGTCTGCACTGCCTGCAAACACTCGAGCCCTGCAAAGAGAAGCACCATCTGAGCTCCAGGGGCCTGAGCTGTGGTTCTGGGTAGTGCTACCTCTGAAGACGGGATTTTAAAGTCATGGTTGCTAGTGAACTTATGTCTGGAAGCGGGGACACTGGTGGCTTCTGAACTCCAGGCATGCCTTTGACTCTTCGGTTAGCACAGTGATACCAGAAAGCTGGCTGCCCTTCCCATAGGGGCCACAGGAAAGAACGAAAAGGAGGAGGCTGTCTGGGGTGGCCTCGTCTTCTTCCACGGAGAATGGCAAAGTGACGGTTCCCTGGAAGTGACCCATTTCTTTGTGTTCTGCACCTGCATTTTGCTAGGCTTTGCTTTGAAGGGGCAGCGAAGAAGTCAAGTCACCAAGTATTGATTACCTACAGCATGCCTGAGTGCCACACACCTTGAGGGACACAGAGGAGGCGGAGGCTGGGGAGTCCAGACTAACATTTGAAAGACAACCAGAGAACAATCAAACAGCCTGTGTCACCAAGAGGCCAGCTCTCAGGATGGGAATGCACCAGAGGTGTCCAGGCTTTCGGAGACAAGTCGACCTCTTATCTTACCATTTAAGGATTTTACAAAGAAAACAAAACCAGAGAGGTAATATTAAAAAGTAAAGAAAAGAAGGAAGAACGAAATAGATAGATTAAAAAAAAGGAAGGAAAGGGGGATGAAAGGAAGGGGGGAGGGAAGGAAGCAGGGAGGGAAGGAATGGGGGAGGGAAGGAAGTGGGGAGGGAAGGATGGAAGGAAGCAGGAAGGAGAAACTATTTTCTCTCAAAATATATTTCACATTGAAGAACAGGTAAATATGTAATCATAAAGTAAATAGCTTAAAAACTGATACAATGTTGGGCTGGGGTTGTGGCTCAGTGGTACAGCACTTGCCTGGCACCTGTGAGGCACTGGGTTTGATTCTCAGCACAACATACGAATAAATATAAATAAAAGTCCATCAACAACCCAAAAATATTTTTAAAAAATTTTTAAAAAGTGATACGATGTAGTTTATGGAAAACGCACTATTTTGCATTTTTCTCGTTTTTACAATAGCATGGTAACAATTTTGTCCGAGAGGGGCCTCTGGGACTTGCCTGGCGACAGTTCTCAGCTCATCCCTGTGCTTCCTCCCGGCACTGTGCTTGGCCAGCAGGGGCTCCAGGAATAGTTGCTGAATTAACTGAGGAGCCGCATTTACACATGAACATCTGCAAAGGAAAGTTCTGGAGGATGAGGACGGAGGACACGAAGGCACTGGTGTACCCGAGACAACGAAGACGAGCACCCCAGAATGTCACGACACTTAGCGCACGTGAGCAACATCCGTGTGCTGCCGTCTTAGAAGTTCAGTCTCTGGTTTTCCAGGGAGAGCCCTGACGTTCACTCATATTGAACAGCGTCCAGTCACCCGCTTGTCCCCATCCCACCCCTGCTGGGTCCATCCAAATAAGCAACGAGTGGTCTCTTTCAACTTCACCTCGGGGTACGAACTTTGCTTTGTGGTGCTGGGAATGGAACACGGGGCCTCACACATGCCAGGCAAAGGGTGACGACAGAGCTATATCTCCAGTTTTTGGTTTTTTTGTTTTTTTTTGTTTTTTTAATTCACACAGTTTGTGGTGTCCACCCGGTGGATGCTTTTCCTGACAGCTGGGTCTCCACGACACAGGTGAGGACACAGTCAGCCAGGCCTAAGCTGCCCTGCGGGCCCCCAGTCACCAGCCAGGGACGCCAGTTTAAACTCTGAGCCTCTGGTGGTCTGTGCCCCACAGTCTTCCCGAGGTGTTGCACATACTTCAAGCCCACAGCCCTGAGCTGGCCCTCGAGGCGGACGTGGTAAATTGTGACTGGAGAGGGAACCCCAAGAAAACAATCTGACCGCACCCCGATGCTCCACCTTGACACCCCGTGAGATCTCTGAGCGCGTGTGGGACGGGGAGGGCAGGGAGCACTCCGTCTGGTTCAACGTGAGAACACAGAGGCTCAGCTCAGGCAGGTGAGAAGAGAGCGGACGTGGATCCGCGGCAGCAAGGCAAAAGTACACCAGAGGTCAGGTCCCACGGCACACCAACCTGTGACGCGGGGAATTCACGGGATTTTTCTAAGCCTCAGTCTTCTTGGCTGTGAAATGGGCGTGATGATGGCACTGCTAAGGGGGCCCAATAGGGGTGCTAGAGGTGGACCATGCAAGCCACTTCCTGTAGGGCTCCCAGTGAAGCTCTCACCAGGGAACTGTGATTTGCTACTGTGTTCACTACTGTTGTCATGCCAATTCTCAGAGCAGAATGTCTCTGAAAAGCCCAGAGACCACATCTGGCTTAGATCTCAACTGATCCTTCGCATGCCAAGGGATGATGCACCCTGCCCCGTCCTCCCACTGTGGAGCCAATGAGATCTCTCCAGAAGAGAGGCCGAGGACAAAGCGTGAACGGAGCACCCTGAACACACAGGCGACTCCCGCAGTCCTCCCTGCTCCGACAAGAGGGGGATTCTGTTAGAGTGATTTGTTCAAACCAGTGTCTTAAGCCCAATGGAATCATTTTAAAATAAGACTCTAATTTCAGGAACGCAAGGAAGTCTGCATTTTAATAAGATATTTCATTGTATCCCAAATACAAAACCATTGTTTGCCTGACTCTTTAATTTATTGTTAGACAGACACTCCGCTATTGCTACAGCAAAGTGAAACACGCAATGATTTCACTAATAAAACAATTGGATCATAAGGCAAAGCACAGCTCGGCAGTTTCAACGGAGCCGAATACCCCAGAGCCAAGATCTGCATGGTCTGGTATTCCCCGTTGGAATTTCACCTTTCTCTACGCTTCCGCAGAGAAAATCATTGAAATAGCCTGCTAACAATACCATTACTGCCTCCCTCACTTCATTCTTTGTTCCTTCCAGAGAAAAGACTGCTGCTGATTATGAATATTCCACTGTACAATTTCCATCAATTAATATACTACCGTGTTCTTATTATGGTATTAATAGCTTCTTGATTTACATTAGAAAGTATATATTTTACACCATGGGTGAAGCTATTTCTGCTCCTCTAACTGAAAGTGCTTAGGTAAAAAGAACTTACAATTTGGAAAATGGAGGTGGGGGTGTCTGTGCGGGTAATTGCTTGGAAAAAATATAGTCTAGTCTCCTCTCTGGCTTCGCTCTCTCTGCTGGGGAATTCTTGGTCTTCAGGCGAGGAGGGCAAGACAGACAGTCCCCTGAAGCTCTTTGTCTGTGACCCTTCCTCTGGGGAATGATGCTGAGCTGAGCTGAGCTGAGCTGAGCTGGTGTGTCTCTGCTGGATTCACCTGCAGGGGTCCAGAGAGCCCAGCGTGTGCAATGAGCCTTTCACAAACACCCTAAGAGGCAGAGAAGGGCCCAGACTCCTTCTGGGTGACTATTACTAGGCAGGTGGCAGAGAAGACAAAAGGGATCCTGGAGGCTAAGACAGAGGTCCCTTTGGGTCAGAGAAAGGCCAAGCTTGATTTGCGGCTCCATCCTGCTGTGCATGGAGCTGCACAGTCCCTGTGTCCTGAGGGCCTTATCTGTATAATCAGATAAAAGTGCCCAGGCTCCCTTTTCAGGTATTATGTGGTGGGAACTAAAGTCCTGTAAGTAGGCAACCCTTCCCATGCTGACGGGAGGAGGCAGCAGCCCTGGACGGAGACCTGGGTCCCACTGGCTTCCCAAGTACATCCAAAGCCACAGATGCTCCTGCAAAGCACTGGATGGCCAAGGGTAGTGCAGGCTTCTCCCCAACCCTGCAGACATGGGGCCTGAGCCCCTCCACGGTGTCCTTTAGGCCTGCTCTAGATTTCTGCTCTGAGGGACTGAACACCCGCTGCTGGCTGATCCTGGAGTGGAGAGCTAGATCTCCCAGTGTCCTGTACTTCTAGGGCAGCTCTACCTGCTGTGGGTTTACCAGTGAACCTGGCAGAGTCTCATCTCGGTCCTGCCACTGACGAGCTGGACGGTGACAAGACAGTCTCTTCATGTCTCTGGATTGTAGCAGCACAACCCAAGGCTGCTGGTCCCCGGGGAAAGTCTCATGCCGGCCATGCTGTGCCTGGTCCATCCCCCAGGCACTGATGCTTGGCCCAGGGAGGGTAGAAAAAAGACGAGCAAGTGGAGATGATGTCACATAAAAATCCTTAGTGTCTCCTTTTCTTGGTGCTGGGACTGAACCCAAGGCCTCGTGCATACCAACTGTGCACTTTACCACTGAGCTACACCCAAGTCCATCCTTAAAAAATAAGCTCTGTGTTCAGACTTAGCATTTATCTTATAAAAACAAACTCAGTGACAAACACATGGTGCTGGGGAACTGTCACCCTTATCTAGGTCTCCCTCCAGCTCTGCATCTCTACTTGCCCTATTTCTCTTATTTACATTAACGACAGGTGATCCCCATGTCATGTTTTTGTCCTAAAATTGCTGTGGTTCAGTCTGTCACTTAGATGGCAGTCTGTCCTTTCCCAAAATGCTCCAATAATTCTGAGAGCATTGGGGTAAGACTCAGAGTCTCGAGACTGAGGCTGCTTATGGAGACTTGAGCACACCTGGCCACGCTGGGGAGGGACCACCTCTCCCAAGCCCTCGCGTCTAGGAAGGGCCCGTGGGCACCCACCCCTTCAGGGGTTGCTCTGAGCCTCAGGAGCAAATGGTGACCGACAGGGTTGGGTTTTGCTGCATTTCTTGTAAAACTGTGTCGGTAACAACTAAATGGCAAGACCTGGAAAGGGGACGGATGCTTGCCTCCTGAGGCCGTGTCCACACATGTCCGTGGGGTCAGTTCAGTGAAAAGTGCCAGTCAGAGCAGCTGAGCGATTGAACTGCCAAGCTGATTCCCACCAGGCAGGCAGCCTTGGGCTATGGCGGGGGCAGCGCAGAAACCCTTTGCTTCCCTCCCGTTTAAAGCACTTTGCAGAGTCTCAAGCCCAAGGTAGAGATTCAGTTCAATGTCTGTGGATTGATTGATTAATTTAAAGCCCCTGAGAGATCTGGTAGGTTCACAGATAAAGCCAGACGAGCTGAGAATTTTCCTGTCTTCCTCAAAAGGAAAATGTTCAAGAAGCAGCCCCCTAATTGGAGATGATTTACATTTCTGTCTTGATCTTGGCTTTGGAGGAGGGACGAGAATCTCCATCAGCAACCATTGGGGCCTGGCCGGGAGCAGCTCCTTGGCTGCAGCCTGCAATCCACGTTCTTATCTGACACCTTCCAGGCGTGCACAGGCATCTATGGCCCCCAAATACTGTCTGGTTGTTTGGATTCACAGGTCCAACAGGTCTTGGCTTTGATATCAACTCTGCCATTTGCAGGTGGCCTAAGCGTGTCACTGAAATGCCCTGTGCCTCAGTGGGGAGAAGTGGGGATTTTGCTCCTGAGATCCAGTGCATAGTCCCGGTTGTCAGGCACGGAAGCGGGGAATATGAAGAGACCAGATGTGGTCTCTCCACACACGAAGTAGGACTCCAGTGGATGAACTGATGCAGATGGCTCCAGGGTCCTTCCCAGGCACTGCACAGTCACTGGGATCTTAACCTCCTTTTGCATTTTGGTGGAGAGATGCCCCAAGTTCATGCAGCAACTTGACACTCAAAGGAGATTTCCTCTCAAAAAACTGGCCTGCCCAGCTGCCACACGAGCCACAAACCAAGTCTCTGTCCCAAATGGGGTGTCTCACCCTGGAAAGAGATCTCTGGCTATTTGCTGAATTATATAAAGCAAAATGAACCAAAGTGCACGGGGGATGGGCAGGGAAAGGGGAGGAAGTTAATACCTTATAAATTCAATTTGCATTCCCCCCTTGCTGGTAACCCAATCTACATACATGGACTTTCCAAAATAAGCAGTCATTTGAAATCCTCCTGCAGGATAGACAGCCTGACACACTTTAAAACACCATCCCTTTAATAAACCACACCACACAATGTGGTCTTAACTGGTTCTAGAATATTCTGATAGTGAACTATTTTCTGTTTCTGGGCCAGAGCTGGTCATTTCTTCTTGGGAACATGATGTTTGAAAATCAGTTCCTCCTATTATAGATTTCTCCCTCAGCTTGTAGAAAATCCATGATTCCCTAAACATTGGTCTTTGAAAGCACATTGACTAAAATCTTCATGCTTAATTCATGAAGCGCAGTCTGGAGATTAGTGGAGCTGGACATAGACCAGGAATACTTTATCATATTCTAATAAGCAGAGGCTGAAAATTGCATTTCTAAAGCTACAGTATTAAAGGGCACACCGCAAAACATGACCCAAACATAACTCAGTAGTTTTACAGTGTCTGAAAAGGCTTTGATATGATAAAGTATGCTGACGAGAGGAATAAACACAACTAGAAATTTCTGAATTTAAAAAGGTAAAAGGGGGGAGACTGGCAAACATTACATGTATTCATGGAAAAAAATATATATATAATAAACTCATATACTGTGATTCCTAATAAACAAGTACTGACTACTGAGTCACGCTGTGGAAGATCACTGCAAAACACAAAAGCAGGGAAGATGAAAGAAAACAAATAAAGCAAGCCTAATGAGGTTAATTTGAAGGTTTCCAGAAAAATCTAAGTATTAACTTTTCCACCTTTTTTCAGTCAGGTCCCTGGCACTGCTTCTGAGAGCAGAGACTGAGGCACATGGTGGGGTCTGGTGGTGAGTGCTTGATGGTGGACAAGGGGCACACTGCTTAGAAAATGGTGGAGCATAAAAGCCCTGGTAGTGCACAGAAAAGCTGTGGGCAAGAGGATGGCAGGTGCAACCACGGAATCCAAACACAGCAAACCAGGGTGCACCTAGCACCAAGCCTGAGGCAGGAGATAACGGTATCTGCTTAACTGATGGACTGAGGGTGTGATGGATGGATGAAAGAAGAAAGGAAGGAAAGAGGGAAGGAAGGAGAGATACATGAGAGGGCAGAAAAGTGATGGAAGCAGGTCCTGTGCTTGTCCTAAGAGCTCATGGGGACTTTGGGTCTACCCTACTCGGTGCTTGCTAAGCTCGTTTCTCTCTGTAAGCACTGATTAAACAGACAAAGCATTAGGTCGGGAGCCGTTTGCACAAAGGCAATAGCTTCCAGGTTGTAAGCACCTGGATACACTGGAAGTTCCAGAATTTCCATGCATAAGAGAGCAGGCAACCAGAAACAGATTTTCTTGGCAGGGGAGTAAGCTGGGCATTCAAAGGACCTGTCTTTAAACTGCACCTGCAGAGCTGGGGTGTGGGTATGACTGAGACTGTGTTTATTAAGGAAGGTTGTCAGGTGTGGGTGGGGTACTTTGGAGCTTCAGCTGATGGTGTGTGTGTGTGTGTGACCCCTCAAAGCCAGCAACCATCACTGCTGAGATCGGCGCAGATGGATGAGAGGGACCGAAGCCTGCAGGTCTCTGGGATTTTGTCTTCCTGGGTGTGCCTTCACCGTAGTGGGGTTTGTCCTCTTTCTAGGAGGCCCTAGAAATGGCACAGTCTGCACTTCTCTTCCAAACTGGTAGGCATCAGTAAGTTCCACAGCTCTGGGTGGCCTCGTGCAGCTGGCTGGTCCTTGTTCACCATGACCATCCCTGCCAACCTCACCCTTGGAAGCTGCCCCAGCAACTCTGGAGTGCCCACCTGCCTCTCTGTGGGTTTCTACTGCTCCCCCGTCACCCCACCATAGCTTTGTTACCCCTCCACTAGATCACACTTCCACGGCACGGCATGCTCTCGAAGGGCCAAGGCCTTGACAACTAAAATCACTGCAGACGGAGGCCCAGGACCCAGCCTGGCCAGGCAGGACTCCAACACAAAACCAGTGAACAAACGAAGGTGGTGGATCCAAAGCATCTAACGTGACGGGGAGAATGCAGGCGTGGTCTTTGGTTGTGTATTCCATGTTCACATTAGAAAAAAAATAAGCCATGTGTATACGTCACATATGGTCATAGAAGATTTGAACATATAAGTGAGCAGAAAGAACAAAGAATGAAGAACGACTTGTATCCTACAACTGAGCACCCCGCCCCACTCTGAGCATGTTCTTCACGCCCTTTGAACTCTGGAGTTCCACTTTTTTTAATCCACTGAAATCTGGTTTTGGACAGCTGCTCCTTGGGGAGTCCCTCCAGGGCCATCTGAGTACAGTTCACACATTGAGTCATCCTTCTTGGAAGCCAAGAGGCAGGTGGCCCTGCCTGCTCTGACTTGAGGACACTGTTTACCTCCGACTGGGAGATGGGGGAGGGAGGAGGTGGAGAGGGAGGACCTCGCCTTGAGAGACGCGGCTCCCCACACAGCCCGTGAGGGCAGGAGTGAGCGCATTCATTGCAGAGACGTGGGTGACCAAGATCAAGGAATGTTCCCAGCCAACACTGCATGTCACCTGTTGGAAGGAGGCAGGAGTCTTGTGGTTGCCAGCTGGGGGCACGGAAGTAACCAAGACGACTCTCAGACATGGGTGAGGCAGAACTGGTTCCTGTCTCATTCCCAGCTGCCCTTGCCCTCGCCACCTCCCACGACCGGGTCCCACCAGGCCTCCTTCTGGGCACTTGATCTCCGACTCCACATCTACCATGGCAGCAGCCACTGGCAGGACAGATGCACCTCTGACCTAGTGGCTGCCGTGGCAGGGTTTGCCAAGCCTCCTGCAGCTATCCCGCTGCACAGCAGCCTCCGGTATCTTCACAAACTTGGCCAGAGTCTGGGGACAGGTCTCTTTCCCACAGGTCTCTGACAGCAGGGCCGGGGGTGCTGTGAAAGGGAATCACAGCCGCCCTGAGAGAGCAGCCCTTCTCCTGCCCTTCATTATAATTCTTTACTTGCTATATGCATCGGCTGCTATTTAAATAAACAATGAGGGATTTGAAACAGAGAAACTATGAAAATGAAATTGCTTTAATTTACATCCCCGGGGACTGAAGCCGTAGAGTTCTCTGAACGCTAAATAAATAAATAACAACTTAAAGAGCAGCGTTGAGTTGGAGGTAGCCTACGAGCTGTCCAAGGGGACAAAGGAGTCACACGTGGCCTATGACAACCTATGAGATCCCAAGTTGCCCATATCGTGTCCAGGGTTAAATACAGAATGCAGAACCGCATGGGGAAGATCAGCACATTCCAGTAACAAGAAGAGCAGGTGGGAATGTCATGGTATATGTCTCCTAAAGCAGTGAGCTGTGGCAACCTGAGGGTTTCCACTCTGCTCATGGGCTGTGCACCACGGCAGGAGCACAGGGTCCGCTGAGTACCAGGGGGACGAAGCAACGGGAGAGACTGGGAGGGCCACTCCTGCCCTTCATCAGGCTCAGACCACACAGCAGGAGGGGTCAGATTGTGCTGCAGCAAATGCCAAAAGATGACCTGATTTGCGTTCTAGTGCCACTGGCTACTGCAAGCAGAGTCTGGGGAAATCTCTAGGATTGACCGCAGCACCTCGGGGCCGAAGTGAATTTCTGCACATGCGTGTGCACGCGGGCTTGCTTCACATGTGGAGTTGAAAGGATTCCAAGAGAGAAAGCAGAGGATGGGCTAAAGGCTGGGCCTTATCAGCTGGGGGAGGGAGAAGGTGGGAAGGGACTTTATCCTGTGCTAGCTGGGGACTTCATGAACGTTGCCACCTCTCCAGCTCAAGTTGACATTTTCCCATTTGGGAAGAAAGGAAACTGAGACCCTGCAGTGCTTCTGGGGACTAAGCTGGAGACGGTGATGGTGGGATTCAAACACAAAGGTCATCCACCCCCACTAACTGCGAGAAAGTTAGTGCTCTTTCATTTGCGTGCAGCCTGGCAATCGGGGCAGGCTGACCTCGGGCGCGTGAGGCACCTGCGGCCTGTGCTCCGGGGGCTCCGCCTGCCTCACCTCTGCTCCTCTCTGAGTTTCCTCGTCATGGCTGCATTTTTCTCTGTAGCCAGAAGCTGTCTCCTGTATCGCCGGGGAGACGCTGCTGTGCACAGGGCCGTGTGGTTAGCCATGCAGGGGTGCGCCTGCGGAAGCCCTCCCACCCGCTGCAGCACCAACGTCCCCGGAGGCTGCAGAGGCTCCTGGCTTATATGCCAATTCCTCAACCCAGACATGTGCCCAGGGTTTGGGAGCTGTGTGTGCTCAGCCCACTATGCTGGCAGGGGTGGCTGTGGTTAGGTGATTGACAGTTCCATCTCTGCCACAAAGAGGCAGAAAGGTGCATCACAAAAGAAAACGGGGTTCACAGTGCTGGGGGAAGACGCTGGGCAGACGGACTCCCGTTATCACAAAGGGAAGCCGGCATGAAGAGAGCCTCAGAGGACGAGGATGGGCAGGGCTGCCTGGAATGGCTCCAGCCCCCAGCGGCCAGGGGATGCATCTTCCCTCCTCCCTGGCGAGGCGGCTTCCCTATCCACCTGGGTGCGTTAGTGCCAGGACTACAGCGTATACTCCCCAGACTCCCGGTGGGCCAGCACTAAATCGTGACCCAGGAGAAGGCTGCTGGAGGGTTGGCTGGGCTTCTTAGAAGGCTCCTTGAAAGGGAGAAGGTCAGTCGCCCTTCCCCCTTCAAGCTGCCTGGTCATTTTGGATCAGTGGGTTACCTTGAAGATGGAAGCTGTGTGGCAAAGCAGAAGGACAGAGTTGAGGTCACTGAGGACTGTGAGTGGCCCAACCAGCCCTGAACGGCTGACTCCTGTATGCTGGTTGGGTCTTGTTACCAGCATTCAATGCAACACCTGAGGTTTACACCAGAGCTCCAGTTGTGGCCGCCATGACCCACCAGGCCTAGTTTCCCAGCCCGAGCTGTAGTAGTAATAATAAAAAAGAAGACCCTCTGCAGCCTGAAGCTTCCTCCTCCTCCATCTTCCTCTTCTTGCTTCAGCTGCGGGGGTTCCCTGAGAACTGGAGGATTCTCCGAGGAGCCAGAGACTTGAGAAACAGCTCCTTGTTCTCACCATGTCAACGTTCCCATTCCTACTCCTTCTGTAACCCTTGTGTTCTTATTTAATTCAGGGATTCTTGAGAAATTGCATTCAGTTCAATAGTTAAGGATGCTGGGTTGTTTATTTCATAGGGCACTTCCCCTCCCTGGACCCAGCTGCCTACTTTCTACCTGGTGAAGTAGGCCCTGACCTCTGAACAGGGAGCAGCCAAAGCCAAACTAAACGGCACAGAAACACATCCTCTGTGCTCGAAGCTTCTTCGACGACCAGACGCTCTTAACGCCACGGCGGTCTTATTTTCACTTATGCACATCATATATTGTAATACGAAATAGATATTGACTGCAGCTGAGGTGGATATCCACATGTATTGACCTCAGAGGTAAATATTGACTGAGACAAAGGTAAAATCGATGCTTACCTTGAGGGATAATAAATCTGGATATCTATTGAAATAAGAAGTCAATAGGCGCATTGTTACAAACACTCGCGGTTATGGTCACCTGAGCGCGTTCCTGCAGTGAGCGGTCAGAGGCTGCTTTCTAGAGAAGGAGGTGGGGGCAGCGGCCGCAGCTCACAGAGGCTGCTTGGGTACCCTTTTCTCTGTTTGCTCTGTTGTGTCACCACCTGGCATCCCACCAGGCTCACGGCCTCAGGCGAGCCGCCCCTGCAGGGGATCAGCCGTGGCCTTCAGGAAGGTGCTCCAGAATCAGCAGCTCCACGCTGCCCACTGGCACCTGTCCTCCTTCTCAGGGAAGACGGACGGGGTCATCCCCACCGGAGCTCGGCAGGCTGCGATGCGAACACAGGGATCCCACTGAGGTTGCAGAGATTAACCCAAAACCACAAAATCAAAACCCCAGCTTCTGAGGTTAAATTTGGCATGTGTCTCTTAATAAGCACTATAAACCTGGGACTCTAAGTGACAGAGGGAAGTGGCAGGGAAGGGAGTGTGGAGAGTGGAGGCCTGCTGCAGACGGGCCTTCATAAAGTGACCGTCGCCACCAGCTGAGGACCTTCAGGGGCCTGAGCTCCCAATTCCACGGGGTTTGGATGCAGACGCGCTGCTCAATGACAGGTCAGGTGGGTCTGTCAAGGGTTGTGGGGAAAGGTTCCCTTTTCCCAGGGTCGACACACAGAAGTGGGGGTGTCTCTTTTCTCCAGCAACATGCCGTCTGGTCAGGTCCTCTGGAATTGCTGCCACCATCTGTAAATGGACCGGGGAAGGGAGCCTGGGACTGAGGAAGAGCTGGCAGGGACTCTCAGAGGGAACTAGGGCAGGACAGGCCGCCTCTCTGACCCCCTCCTCCTCGCCTGGACGAGGCGCACACTTCCCGACTCCAGGAGCCACTGTGAGGTGAGCTTCGGCTTTCTGCGGCCAGAGCAGCTTGCGTGACGTGAGTAGGTCCCGTGTCACCTCCCCTTGTGCACACGCAGAAACCCGGATCCGGGGATGTTCAGTGTTAACACATAGCAACTAGCACCGTGTGAACTCCAGAGTCTGAGTTCTGCAACCGTCCGGGCCCGCCTCCCACGGGGGCCTGCACCTCCAGCTGCCGGAAGTCGGGTTCTGCAAGTGAAACCCACAGGAAGTGGGCTGGGCCCCAGCTAGTGCTGCCATCTGTCCAGAAAACACGACGTCGTCCTCCGCAGCAGTCCTCACTGAGCGCCCACCCCACGTGGCTGGCTGGGGACCTCTCTGCTGCCTCCCTGGGGACAGGAGTCACACTTCACGTCTTCCTGGGACCTTAGGAGTCTATCTCCAGGCCTGACACAGAGAAGAAGCACAAAACATGCAGCAGGATCACAGAGACCAGGGGCGTGGAAGAGGTGCTGCCCCCAACAGTGACAGCCTCTGGGGACATCTGGCCAACACCAACACCTGGGAAGGGCCGCTCCCTCAGCGTTTCCCATCTCCTCTCACCTCCCAGCAAAGCAGCAGCATCTTGGTTAACGGGCACCTTTGTACAGAAAGTAGAGAGGCCAAAAAAAAAAAAAAAAAAAAAGAGAGGCCAGGAGAGAGGAGCTGAGAGCTGAGGAGTCACACAAGTAAGTCCCATTTCCACACTCACCGTCCACTTTTACAGGAAAGCAGCGTATTTTATCACCAGTTACAGGTTGCCTTTATTCCCTTCCTGGAAACCAATGCTGAGAGCCGCCAGCCCACAATGCTGTGTGGAGGTGACCAGGGGCACGGTGGGCTAAGGAGTGGCAGACCTGCTGGGCGGGCTCCCGTGAGCCATTTCCGGGACGGAGCAGCCAGGCAGGGTGGCCGGCGGGGTGCTGGGGAGGAAGCCTCAGTCCCACGCATGACACCAGCAGGGCAGCGTGATTGCCAGTCATGTCACGATCAGATGAATCAGGTGGGCTGGCCACCATACCTCAACACCAAGGAGGATGGAGGAGGAACGCCTGGAACGCTCTGTTCTCCTGTTCTGCTTCTCCCTTCCCCCGCCTTCCCTTTCTCCTCCTGCTCCCTCCTTGGCAATTACCACATAAAGATATTCTTAAGAAATGAGAAAAAGGTCTGGCACATGTCTGTAATCCCAGCAACTCAGGAGGCTGAGTCAGGAGGCTGAGGCAGGAGGATCCCAAGTTCAAGGCCAGCCTCAGCAACTTAGCAAGGCCCTGAGCAACTTTGCTGCACCCTGGCTCTGATGTGCTCCTCTCTACTGGGGCCTCTTCTACTTCCCAAACCCAATGTCTCAAAAAGGCCCAGGTTCAGTGACAGAGAGACTGCCCTTTCTTCAGATCAATGGCTCTGTTTACCGTAATTGGGGGAGGGTGGGTGGTGGGGCTCAGTGGTTAAGCACACCAGGATCCACTCCTGGTATCAAAGGAAAAGGAGAGAGTACTCCATGTGTTTTCTAGGTCCCAGCAGAAATACTAGACTCGCTACTGCCAACACCTGAGTGCTAAAACAACTGGAGAAGAGACAGAGGCAAGGCTGAGGGGATCTGCAGTGGCCCGACGAGGTCAAAATACGGGGCTTGGCAAAGCCAGTGTTTCAGTGGGAGGCCATGTTCCCAGGAAGAGGCTCTGCAGAGTGGCTGTTGAGCAGGACAGAGAGAAGGCACAGGACAGCATGGTCGCCTCTTCCTCCTCCTCCTCCTCTGCCACCAACTCTGCCACCACAGGGGACCTGTGCCTCTCCAGAGACCACTCCAGATCGAGCTCCTGAAGTCTGCACCTTTCCCAGGGCCTGGTAGATGTCACGATGACTCACTCCCAGTAGATGTCAGTGGCATTAGGAGGTACCTGGGACACCCCAGCAGGAATGAACACCAGATAAAGGCTCGAGGGACTGAGTGGCCTCCCTTTCTCTGAGCCTCAATGTCCTCTAGGAAAAAAAAAAAAAAAATGGACTAGCCGGTCCTCAAGGGGACTTCTGTACCTTCTATGATTCTAGCAGTGCAAGTGTTTCACTTACATCCATGATCTGCATCGAGCAAGTGGTAAAGCCACTTCAAAAATGACCTTCCAAGAGCAACCCAGGGCAGAGTTTGCTGTTGACCGAGACTTTCCCAGAGCAAGCCTCGCTCGGGGATACACTAAGCACTTCACCGGTGACAGTGTCAGGAAACCAGACTGCTGGGACGGAGCGGGGATGTGCTAGGGGCGTCCTGGCCAAATTACATTGTTCTACTGGGTGCATGTATGGACATGTGACAAGAAACCCATCATTAGGTACAACGACAATGTGCCAGTAAAAAAAAGTAAAAGGTAAAAAAGAAAAAAAAGAAAAAAAGAAACCAGGCACTTAATTTAATGCAATGGTCTGAATCTTCATTATCTACACTGAAAGACCACAAGCCAGGTCTCCTGTGTGCCCAGGGCCCAAACATTCAAGCTCGGGGCTACTTGTCAGGACAGCATTTCCAGGGCTTCCGCTGGGAGCTGCTCTGGGGACGGTGCCCCTTCTCCGCTTCCCTGGCCAGCACCGACCCTCGGGGCTCCCGGTGAGCCCCGCTGAGAGCAGTGCTCCCTCCGATAGCCAAGAAGAGGGTGGACGCAGCTTCCTAGCGCTGAGTTGGGCTGCAGAGTCACTTCTGTATCTTATCTATCTGCCACCACCACAGAAGAGCAGACGGAGTCCTTTGTAAACACTCCGATCATCTCCAGGAGGGAGGCCAGCTTTATTTATGTGACATAAGTCAACAGGCAGAAAAAGGATGTCACTTGAGAGACTTCCTGTTTCCTGGCAGCATTCATGGGGACACTGCATGGTCACCAGGAAGAGGTCCTGGCACAAGGATCAGCAGGCGGTTCGAGACAACATTCGTTATCCAAGGAACGTCTCTGATGTGCTCCTCTCCATGGGCCACTTCTGCTTCCCAAACCCAAGGCCTCAACATGCCCCAGGTTCAGAGTCCGAGAGAGTGACATTTCTTCGGATCAACGGCTCTGCTTACGGTAATCGGGGCAGGGGAGGGTGGTGGCACGTGAACCCGAGGATGCCAAGTGATCGCTTGTTTTCAGGATAATCAATAAGACACTTATCTTGAAAGATTCATGCAACTTCGGAATCAATTATGAATGGGATGATGATAAAACTCTGTAGGAGAGTTGCTGGATTGTTGATTTTAAAAATTCTTATCAGAGTTATGCTCCATTTCGATGGTTTCCCTGAAATGTTTTATAGAATTTTTTTTTTTTTAAAGAATGCTAACTGTATGATGCCAATATCGAAGAGCAGCATTACCTCATGACTTCGTAGGGATTTTCAAAAATTTAGAAGCTGTAGAATCTCTGGATAGGAGCATCTCAAAAGGGGTCAAAAGGGAGGAAGGGAGGTTTCATGAAGGATAAAGAGGGATACCCTGTGAAATGCAGAAGAAGTAGCATGGATTTTCTTTTTCTTTTTTAGAACCAAGGTTCAAACTCAGGGCCCTGCACACACTAGGCAAGCGCTCTGCCATTGAGCTAAATACCTAACCTCAAAGTAGCATGAACTTGAGACTCCAATGAACCTGAATCTGAAACTAAGCCTCCACTAATTATATAGATGGCAGACAGGACAGCCTTTCTAAATCAACACTTCCCCATGTCAAAAAGATGATCACGGCATTTTCATCTGAGGGTTAAGGATGAGGCTAGAGTATCTGTGCGAAAGGGCCACTGCATCCAAACATGAGCAGGCACCCCTCGGGTGTGCACCATTCCTGACACTGCAGCTGCTTAGTCACCTTGAGCAGGCGGCCGACTCCTTCACTCCCCATCTTACTTCTAGCTTAGAGGTGAGAACATGCTGCCAGGCGGTTGGGAAACTGAATGAGACCTGAGTGGGAGAGCTGCTGGCACCGGGCTGAGGCTGAAGGTGATGACTAGCCTTCCACTAGAGACAGGAAACTCAAGGAGCCTTTCCAGAAACCTGGCCTCAACCCTGGTTTAACAAGGAAGCAAACCCCGGCTTGGGCGGGCTGACCTCGGCTCAGGGCCCTGGAGAATTACTTCCAGGGGGAGCCCAGCTCAAGCCTCATCAGGGGAAGGGGGATCCACAGTGTAGACAGGAGCAGGAGGCCATGTGGGGATAATGCTGAAGGCGAGTGGCAGGTCAGAGCCCGGAGAGGGGGGCCAAGGTGCATGGCCACAACTGGGAAGCTGCCCACGCCCTGGAGGGCGACAGGGGAAGGGGCAGGAACCAGGCCTCTCGGGAGGGAGTGGAGCCTGGGCTGGCACAAGGCAGAGAGGCTGTGCTGGGCAGCAATGTGGAAGAAGGAGTGGCGTCAAGAAGCCTGGCGGGCCCACCACCTGTCAAAGGGGAGAGAGAAGAACACGGGGCTCCCCGACCCAGCTGCTGATGTCACACCGAGTCCCGCCACCAGTGGTCCAGCTGGGAGGCCCAGGAGGGGATCCAGCTTGGGATCTGGTCCAACGCTCCATGGGTCCACCCCACAACCAAGAGGTTCACCCTAAAGAGCGAATGGCTAAGGAACCCCTGGCCTCCCAGCCAGCACAGGGGCGAGGGTCTCCATGCAGCTGGGGCTCCCACCTAGGGGACAGCGACTGTCAGGGCCTGGCCCCCTCTCGGCCATAAATAGATCAACACTTGGCCTGAGCGTGCAGGTGACTTTCACGGGCCACACCATTTAAGCTGTCCCTGTGGTAAGAAATAGCCCGGGGGTGGTCAGAACCGCAGCCTTGAAAACCTGACACTATATTTAGTTCACATGGGACGGCTGAAGAATTTCTTTTCAGGTGCAGGTTTTGAGCAGCAGATCCATAACTGCCTTTGGAAAGGCCGGGGGCTGAGGCTGCAGCAGAATGGGGAAGTAGGCCAGGCGGTCACTGCACCTTCTGGCATCTTTACCAAAGCCCTCGGGCACCTCCGCTGTGGGTCAAACCCACTTTGTGAGCAGAGGTGGGAGGAAAATTCACAGAATGGAAAATTCTCACAAATAGCGTTTTGAGGTGCCGGTGACGGGCACTGCAGTGCACAGACACCGTGGGCACAGCTGAGGAGCAGGAGGGTGCGTAGGCAGCTGGCATCACTCCGCCAGGTCAACACGCACGACAAGCCTGCACCAGGAGGCTGGCCCTGGCAAGGTCATCGGCCGCTCGGACTCCTGTGGCGTGGAGACGCCCTGGCTGCCGTGGACTTCCTCACGAATGTGTCACAGAGTCTGTGCTCTGCTGAGGGTCTGGATTCTTTCACTCAGCGGCACGCCTGCCTCTCAGACTTTACGACATCTATAAAGGTCACACCTTATTCCTGAATCAGGCTCCCGCTGCACACCAGGCTGACCGACCCTCAGGTTTGATCCTTCCTGCAAACTCAGCAGGTGGGAATCATGACTCCAGCGTGACGGTGGGGAACCGGACACTAACAGAGAAGAAGTGACATGGCCCCAAAACCCAAAGCCTAGAAATTAGCACGTGGGGTTGTGGACCCAAGGGTCTGGACTCTGAAATGCATCTTTTTCGCTTGGTCGGTTTACTTTTGACTTTTGACTTTTTAGTTGGCGATATTCCATGTAAAGCCCTTCTTACTGCATCTGTCACACTGTATGTGGCAAAAAGTGTTAACTGTGGTGCTAATGGTAACAGAGGAGACGATCGTTAATCCAGGCCCAGCGTTGACGTCAAGGACGCAGCAGGTATCAAGCCAGACACAGTCATGGTCTTCGTGAATCTGATAGCTGGGTGCAGAAGGCAGAAAATAAACAACTCTGTGATCACATCTTGTGATCGCAGAGGGAAAGGACAGGCTGCTTGGAGCCACAGTGGCTGGTGAAACGTGGACAATGTTCCTGCAATGGCTTTCTCCTCTGGGAACTGTTGGAGAACGCAATGGCTGGGGACCTTCAGCAATGTCACGTAGCAGTTATTCGAAGATGCCTAAAATATTCCCCCCACAGGTGTGCAACACGGACCCGCTCCGCTCATAAAGCCCTGCACCCGAGGTTCAATTACATCTGCAGTGGACTCTTCAGGAGGAGCGTTTAAAACACAGCTTCGCCCTTGACTCTGGATTCTGCATGTCAAAAGCACTTAACTCAAACCCTCTGGATTACCAACGCCACATCAGGGCAGCAGTCCTGGGCCACACGCCCCCTCCCCGTGCTGTGACATTGACAGCACTCGCATTATCATCAGGCTATCACTGAGTCGGTCCCTGCTTGTGAAGATGAGCTTGGGACCCTGACATTCCCAGGCCTCTTCTCAAGGAATCGCTGCCAAGTGCATCTGCAAAACCTACAGCCCACACTTCACTTTTTGACCGGAGAGTCTACTGCAGGTAAAAAAAAAAAAAAGAAAAAACAAAAAAACAAAAAAACCCTCTGGGGTATAGAGTCCCGGAGACTGGTGTCCTTTGAAGATGTTACAGGCTCTCATCTGACACTGACAGGTGAGGCTTGAAGCTGGTGCAGGAAGCACATCTCAGCATTGTCAGAATGACCTCTGAGGTGCCAGCACCTCCTCTGGAGCTGGCTCCACCCTCTCCCAGGAGGAACAAGAGTCAGTCACTGCCCAGTGCTCGCTTGCCTTCTGCCCCAGGCAAAGCGGCTGCCTGGGTTTATGGCCAAAACACACATCTTCAAAGCCTTTCCGAGATGCTCCAGCTGAGACTTAACAAGGACAAAGCCTTCAAACACAAGTCCCTCTCTCAAGGCCTATCCTATTCCAGAGGCCAGCTCAGGGAGGGAAAGGAAGAACTGGCCAGCGCCGTGTGACTTCCCACCTCTCCCGGCTACAATCACATGTGCTCTTGGGACTTAAGATGGTGGCACTGGAGCTCAAGGCTGTTCTCCTCCTCTTCCCGTCCCCAGAACCTGAGAGTCTCAGCACACAGCAGGTTTCCCAGACATCAGTGGACGGGCCTTGCATAACTGACCTACGAAGGTCACTGGGCCACTTGTCATTGGGGATCCATGAACGGGAGCTTCTGGGAGCCCTGGCTGTGCCCAACGGGACAAAGACCTCGCTATTCAACCATGCAAAGCCACCAGCTGACCAAGAAGGGGGTCACCAGCTACTTACTATAAGTGACAAAGCAGACAGGCCTGTATCCAGTGGAGGCTGGACCCCTTGACCACCGACAGACTGAGGACGGTTTTAGGAAGTTGTCACTGGTCAAGAAAGAATGAGAGACACAGGACTCCATCGTTTTTCACAAAGCTGAATGCACCCACGTGTCTGAACTGAACAGAGGTGGACTCGGATGAGCCAGGCACCATCAGCCCACATGTCCAACAGGACCTCTGGAAAAATCTTGACACATCAGAAAACAGGAGCACTTCCTGTAGATTAGGAATGCGTGCTGATGGCACACTGTCATCTACGTGGGTATAATTAACAATTTTCATCTGGAATCAACAGTATCCTCCAATGGCAAGAGTGACGTAACCTAGCAGTGATTGCCATCAAATGTATAGATTTGACTTTATTTTTAACTCCACCCGGCACACTTTGGCCACATATTGACCACTTAGGAACATTCTTCTGGCCGTAAATCCAATCAATAACGCGCTCGTGCAGAACGTAACTGCACATTTTCTGCTCATATAAGCCCAGAGATGATGAGGGCCGATTACAGCATAGACAAACCAGGGATGTTCGTGCTGGCTGCCTTCTCCCTCCTCAGAGGACTAACCTGAGAACGATCTTTGCCTTGCCTACAAATGAAATATTTAAAACAATGTTTTGATGCCCCCAAGTTATACCTGACATATTTGTCGATTTTCAGATGCTGGGAGTGATTAGATTTGGGGGTCAGGTACTTTAAGGTCATCTTGAGACCACACATTTTAATTTCAAATGGAGAGTGACAAACCTGATAAGCAGAACGTTATAAAATAAAAGGATATGAAATCAACTTACACTACTAGTTGGTATGGGGAAAACTTCTGTATTAAGTCCTGTCACCTAAAGGCAGGGAACCTGGAGTTAAGAGAGGGAATCTCTTAACCTTGATAAGTTAGGAGACCTACACAGGACACTGGGACTCGGCTCTGATCCACGGGTGGCTGGGATTTCTGATGGGGACGGGAGGAGAAGGGTAAGGGACTTGGGTTTCACATTTCAAGGCATTTATGGGTAAAGAACAAATTCCTAGAGGCTTCTCAATAATCTAGAAAGATTCTGACCATAACATGGGTGGTAAAACCGGCTGGCAGGTGGGCTCAACTCAAAGGTTTAAACTACGAGAAGACAACGTGGTGGACTGGAAGTGCTTTTAAACTCAATTAAAATAAAACCAGTTCCTGTTAGTTTTTCCAATCCAGATTTAAGGCCCATTCTGAATTATCTATTCATATGAAAAAGGGTGCAGCAATTGGATTTTGAATTATGCTCACCCATTTTCTCAGCTATGGAAGACGCTGGCTTCCAGCCCAATGAATACAATAGCCACATGCTCAGACCCTTAATTATCAAATAAATGTAGTGTCATTTTAGCAATTAGTTCAAATGACCATACGTAACTTTTTTCCTTTGTAAGATCAGAATTGTAAATATTTTTAAAATACTTGTTAGAGATATATCCCGCAGACTGAGGATGTAGAACTACAATTAACACCTGAAAAGGACCCATCAAGTTTTTAATTTCAAAAAAATGTGTTTTTAAGCCACCAAGCCAACTCAAATGTGGCCAAAGGCTGATTTTCATGTGGTAAGTTCACAAATACCTCTTAGAAATCTACTCGTCTAGGGGCTGGGGCTGAGTGGTAGAGTGCTTGCCTTGCACATGTAAGGCACTGGGTTCGATTCTCAGTGCCGCATAAAAATAAAGACATTGTGTTTATCCATAAAGATATTATTATTAAAAAAAAAAAAAATCTGCTCAGCTAGACTTCCAACCAGGAATTCCTACCAGGGTGGGCAGTGCCACCAGAGGAAATGACAAGGTGCTTTTGATGGGGAGGGACTGAGGCCCAGGCTCTGAAGGATTCATGCCAGCAAATGCCACCACACATGACATGATAAAGTGAAGAATCATTTGGAACCCTCGCACACTGACTGCTCTTTCTGCTCATTTTCCCTCCACTGCACTCTCCACGGAGCTGAATGTTAACGTGAAATCCTTCACGTCCTCTGCAAACCGGCGAGCGCCACAGTGGTTTCTCTGATTCACTAATACCGGAGCTTTTACATTATAAAGCTAATGTTGTAGAAAAGCACGCTCATGCTAAAGGAATTGTTTCTGTGCCATTTGTTCAGTCCTTTCACTTGGCGATCTGTCCCTCACAGGACTGCTGGCCCCGGCCCGGAGCCCTTGTCTGTGAGGGCACCACTCAGACCCCGGGAGGTGCTGTTCATCTGGAGCCACAGAGGCGAGCGATCTGCAAGGGTCTCTGGGCATTGACTGAAACCCTCTTGTGGCAAAGGAGGTGGCAAATCTGGCCCTTGCTTTCCAAGAGTTTGCAGGCTGGGTGGAAACCAGGACCCAGGAAGAGCACGCCTCGCCACCGCGCCCTCATGAGAAGACCCTGCAAAGCCCAGTGCTTGAACAGGTAGTGCTGAGGTCTCTGCTTTGGGAAGTGCAGGAGACACTTTCCCTGGGTTTCAGCAAGTCTCAAGGTAGCTCTGCTTTACCCACAAGCCTGCTCCTTCTTACACCTATACCGGGAGGCAGAGGGTAGTCGTTTTCTAACACTGAAAAGCAGGTGGAGAGGCCTGGGCCTTTCTCCACCCGTCACAGTAGAGGGGAGGGTCTCTGCCTGCCCGTCACTGGTCAGCCCCACCCGGTGGCGTTCAGGACTCGCCTGGCCAGCTTCCCCTCCTCCCTGGGATCCCACCTCCACGTTCCCATGTCACCTCTGCCCTGTCCTGCGGCCCTTCCCCCTCCCAGCCTCGCCTGCTGCTGCCTCCTGCTCCTGGCTTGTTTTCAAGGAAGACTAAGTTGCACCTCTGAAGAGCCCCACACCCGTCCCTCCCAGGATCCTCCAGCCTGGGCCTCTCCCTACCTCACCTGGTGAACTGTGTGCCCTTCAACGTGGCTCAGGTGTCTCCTCTTCAGAGTGGGCTTGGCCTCCCTCTCCACCTCTTACTCTGTGCTGGCCATACCCTAAACATCTGTCACTGGGCTGCAGCTCACTTAACTATCCACCTCCTTGACTCAGCTGTGGGCGAAGAACAGAGCAAGGGCCAGGTGAGGGGTGCACACCTGAAACCCCAGCGATATCCAGGGAGGCCGAGGCTGGAGGATTGCCAACTTTGAGGCCAACCTCAGCAACTTAGCAAGACCCTGTCTCAAAATAAAAAATGAAAAGGACTGGAGATGGAGTTTAGTGGTAGACCACCCCTGGGTTCAATCCCCAAAGAGTACCCCCCCAAAAGAGCAAAACCTGCCCTCTCATCCTCAGTACTTGATAAAGTAACATCAGCAAGCAGCAACTTCACAATTAAATTTAATATCTCCAAAATATAAAAACAAGAAAGAAGAACAAGACCCCAAACGGGAGACCCACTGTGACGGAGTGCCTGCCAATATGAACAAGGACAAACCAGCCAACCAACCCACGAATGCCAAGGAATCTCAGAAGCAATGCCGAAGACAGATGACAAAACCTTGCAGTCATTACTTCCTTTGTGGCGGGAGTTTCTGACGGGGATAAAGCTCATAATCGATCCTAACACCACCACAGCCCCAGCAGCAGTGCCAGGATGTTCATCTGGGGCTCATTCACCGTGGCCTCACCATCCGACCTGCCCGGAAACGGACGCCCCGCAGCTCGGAGCCCCTGCTCCCCAGGTCTGTGCTGGAGGCCGCTCAGGACACCATGCTCGCAGAAAGCTAGAGGTTCGTTCATTCTCAGTAACTCACAACGCTGATGCATCGTATTGATCGTCTCCCGAATGACCTACAGCTGCAAATGAATTTCTTTCACACAGTTCATAACAACTACCTCTTTGGGTCTATGCATCTTAGTAAATCTGGTGTGTGGGTGTATCTGTAAAATGTTATGTACACTTAGTTATTCTTACATATTTATAAAATATAAATATTTGAATGTCAACGGACTAACAGAATAAGACGATTTTTAATTGCTGCTGGGCACAGTGGGGCATATCTGTAATCCCAGCAACTCAGGAGGCTGCGGCAGGAGGATCACAAGTTCAAGGCCGGCCTCAGGACCTTAGAGAGACCCTGTCTCGAAATTTAAAAATTAAAAGGACTGTGGATGTGGCTCTGTGGTAGAGTGCCCCTGGGTTCAATTTATAGCACTGACTGAAAAAAAATAAATAAGTAAAAAATTTAAAAGATTATTTTTAATTGTCAAAAAGGTAAAATGCATCACCGAGAGCTTAATCAGTGCGTATTATCTTACACTGAGATCAAACTTCACCTAAGTACTTTCTGAAGCAGGAGGTCAAATGATGTTGCCCTATTGTTACAAAATGTCTATAAGAACAAAAGGATGTGGTTTTTCCCCCATTTGGAACTGGAACCACATGACTAATGTTCTTGTGAAAGTACTAATTAACAAGTCTCAGTTGTTTTGAAGAACTGTGGTCATAAGGGCCATTTGAGAGTAAAACCATATTTGAATACATTCTGTCGGAGCCAAGTCATGAAACTGAATTGCCAATGGCACAGGCTCCAAAGAGGTCACCGGGGCATGTGTGGAACTGAAAGTCACATCACTCTGACATTCCCTAGCAACAGAGTCTCAAAGTGCGAGGCTCCCCAAGCCTGCTAGGGCGCCGGAGTCAAAGGGGACGCCAACACTCACCACTGGGGAAACATTCCGAAAGTCTTAGTGAAGGTGCAAAGGAGGAACATTACCCTCTGTTAAATGGTTTCCCTAACCAAAACTCAGAGAGGTTAAGGAAATTGTCCAAGGTCACACAGCTGGGACGTGGAAGGGGCGGGGCCTTAACCGCTAGCTGGTCACCTCCAAAGTGCAGAATCACACCCAGGGCTGCATGAACTTGCTTCTGGGTAAATTCAGGGTTGGGTGAAAAAAGAGACAGTCAAATGAAGAGCCAGGTGTCAGGCCTCCCTTTAGCCAGGGTCACAGGGGTGGGATTCAGGAGGAAAATGCTGGAGACGTGGTCCTGCAGAAGACTAAAATAGGTTATGTACAGCATACAGAAGACTCGAAAGGAACCCGTTCAGCAAATACTCCTCCCTTCCTCTTGCCTCTTGGAAGGTGCTCAGTCCCCCAGCTGGTCACGTTTAGCCACTAGCCAACTGTGGCCAATGAGAGTGAGGGGTCTGCTCAGTCTGGCTCTAGCCCTCTGAGGACATGGGGCCCTGCCTGTCTGCATCACGGCAAGCATGTGTCTTAACTCCCCAGTCCAGCTTCAGCCTCAGCTCCAAACAAGGCAGGTGACGCCCGGCCACCGCAGGCCACATCCAACCAGTGGGTGCTTCATTATGCAGCAACAGCTAACCGAGCCACTCAGGGACAGTGAAATGCAAACAGCAATGGTGGGGCCAAGAAAACAGGGTGCAGGTGGCTGCGTGGGGGTGGGCAGAGGGGCTAACCCGCAGGGATCACCAGGAGGGGACTAAGACGCCAGGTAGGCTGTTCGGTTTCTGCGGGGCTCCGGGAACCAGGGTCATGCCCCAGCCCTCCACGTCAGCATGTCTAGATGGCCCCTGCTCGCAGTGCAGGCTTCGCCACATCCGTTTCAAGGGGCCGAAATGGAAAAGCATCTGCCTCAGAAGGTTCTAGAATGAGGGACACTAACACTCTTCCAAGCCCAGAGCCCCCAGAGGAGGAAAAACCTGTGAAAGGACCAAACAGAAACCACATCCCAGCTCGAGGCTCAACCATGCGATGTCTTCTGGGAGGTGAGCTCAATTATCAGGTCTAAATTTTGAACAAAAGTTGTGGCCATTTTGCGAATTCTGGAAAACCGTGGACGTTTCTCACTTTCTGCAACTTATCTGTCGTAGAAAAGTTGGTGAAACACAGAAGAACCGGAAGGGAGGCCATTTAAAAGATTCCTCAAGATTATGATGATAACTTCTTCCCTTTCAAATGCAGAGAATATTGAAGTTTCCTTAAAAAATTCATACAGGAGAATCATTCTATGCAACTCTAAGAGGGGAACTGTCAGACAACATTCCCAATTCAATATTATATTGTGCTTCAAGAAAAGATTTCCATATATTCTAGATTAAAAAAGGCCTCATAAATAAATGATAATCCAGTCCATGCTCTGAAAAATGAAAAAATAATTTTGTGTTTGCATTTTACTCCACAGAGTAAAATTTAATCTCTCTTTTAATATAGCATGTTTTATATAAAAAGGTAAAAAGATGTAACCTTATGAAAATTGATTTTTTACATGTTTGAAAATGCCCCTGGTTGTATTTATCTAGGCATTTTCAATCTGTGAGTACAGAGAGGCCCCGCACATTGATGACTTCACCATGTGGGGCTGAGAGTGAATGGAGTTATTGTGATTTGATTTGATGAAATTTTCCTTTATAGTGTTAAAAATAGTCAAGACCAGATAGTGGCTTTATGGGTGTGCTATCCATTATTCAGGTTATGCTTCCAAATCTGTGCCAGGGCCTTTAACAGTACCAAGCACACAGTAGGTGCTTACTAAATATCTGCCAAATGCATGGATTAAGAGAAGCAATGGAGATTTAAATGCTCCAGTTCCAAGCAAAGCTGAGGCCATAGGATCCCAAGACGAGGTAAAAACCAGGCCATTTGGGTCTGGCCACCGATGCAGGGCTCCTCCTGGTTTTCTGAGCGTCCTAAGGTAGACCTACAGAGGACTGGAAGGATGAAGATCAACAGACTCCCCTGGGGGGCATCTGACACTGTGTCCTCTGCAGCCTGCTGTCCTCTGTGCAACTATTTTCTAAGTGCCTCACAGGAAGCACACAGGGAGCCCTGGTCTCCGGTCTCCAAGAACTCTCTTTGGAAAAACAGAGACAAGAAAGCCAGTTTTGATTTATTTTCAGCCGCTCGCCTCCGAAGTGGGATCAGCCTCCAGGAGGCTCCCCAACCCGGCCGAGACAGGCGGCAGGGCCGCGGCTCACACGGCCAAGTCTTCCACTTTCATGCAGAGGCTTAGGGATTGCGGCTTTAAAGAAATCGTAGCTAGGGGACGGGAGGGGACTCCCTGGTAGCACGGTCGCCTGGAACGCGCAAGGCCCTGGGTCCAACCGCGGCAGCAGCAGGAGCAGCAGCACCCCCCACACACACACGCGCGTGCACACACACACACATGCACGCTTAGTTGCCAAATCGAGATTGAACACGCCCTAGGCCTCGAACAGTGACGATCTGATACACAGGCATGTTGTGCGATGTGTAACAAATTAACTGACACATCCATCTCCACTGCGCTGTGTGTTAGAGCCCCAGGACTTCTTCATCCAAGTACTGAGAGTCCGCATCCTTCGATCAACACCTCCCCATCTTCCGCACCCCACAGGCCCTGGAAGCCACTGTTCTCCTCTTGGCTTCTGAGTTAGACTTCCTCAGATACCACGTCCGGGTGTGACCACGCGGTATCTCTGCCTCTCTCTGCATGACTTAGCTCTCTTAGCACAGGGTCCTCCTCAAGTTTAGGGATGGATAAAGGAACGTGGTCCCTACACACAGTGGCATATTACTCAGGCCAGAAAAGGAGTCCTGTCCAGCTTTTGAAGGCAGATCTTCTGGGCAGAAGACTTATGGATCTGTTGCTGCTTCCAGGGAGCTGGAGATGGGATATGGGTCTCAGAATCTTCAGGGACGGTAACTGGCAGCAAAGAGGAGAGAAGACACCTCAGGTTGTGGCGCAGACTCGAGGGTGGCCCTGCACAACGCTCCCCTCATTCACACCACTGTGTAATTCCCTCCCTTTGAATGTGGACAAGACTGCTGACTCGCTGTGTGACTCCCCCAAAGACACTACCTATGCAAGACCCCTGGGCTGGCAGACTTGCTGCAGGGACTCTCCTTGCTGGCTGGATGGGGCAAGCCACCACGCTGGGAAAGCCACCTTGGTAGAGAACGGCTGGTGACTTTCAGGAGCTGAGAGTTGCCTCCAGACAGCAGCCAGCAGTCAACAAGGAGTTGGGGCTGCAAGGCGCTAGCCTCTGCCCATCATCTGAGAGATCTGGGGAGCTGAGTCCTCCCTAGTCGAGTGACTAGATCGGAGCCCCCTGCCCGACATCTGACTACGGCCTCGTGAGACTCTCAGTGGAGGACCCTGCAGAGTCATGCCCGGGTCCTTGACCACAGAACTGTGAAACAACAGATGTGTTCCATGAAGCTGTCAAGCTAGTGTTAATCAGAGCAGCAAGAATAGCAAGTGATACACAAGTGGAGAACGTGGAGTGTGCACAAGAAGACATAGAGAACGAGGAGGTGACGTGGGAGGGACAGGGAGCATGAAGAAAGCCGGGGGTTCAAAGCTCACTGCTGTGTCCCCACCACCCCATCTGCAGTGTCCACACAATTACACATAAGAAAATGTAGTGAAGCTGGACACAGTGGCCCTTGTCTATAAACCCGGTGACTCAGGAAGCTGAGGCAGGAGGATCATACATGGGAGACCAGTCTCAGCAAGACTCTGTCTTAAAAAAATTAAAAGAACTAGGGAGGTGGCTCAGTGGCAGAGACTCCTTCAGTTCAATCAAAAGAACAAAAGGAGGGAGGGAGGGAGAAATGTACCGAAATGATGAACCAAAGAGTGGGACACAAAGTAGGACGGGAGAGGGAATGAGGAGCTGGGCAGCATAGCCTCAGCCTGGAGTCCACAGGGAGCCACCAAGCGCTCGTGAGCAGAGGGCAGCAAGGCCAAGGCTGTGTCTAGGAAGACGCATCTGAAGGGTGGGACGGGGGTCGTGTGGAGGGACGTGAGTCCCAGGGCGACACCACATGCACCGGTTTCATGAAGCAAGATCTCACAGCGCAGTACAGCCAAGGAGGAAGACAGAGAGGCCAAGCCCGCCATACCCAAGTCGCCTTCAAGGGCCTAGAACATTTTCACGACTTTCTGTTGGAAAGCAACTCTTCAGTGCAATCGTTTGTACCACGTACGTCCAGAGCTCCCGTAAGCAACGCACGCGCGCCAAACAACAGTGAAGACACCTACTGTCTTGGTCAGCTATTTTGCCGCTGTGACTAAAGGCTCTGACCAGGACAACTGTGGAGGAGGAAGAGTTTATCCGAGGGCTCACGGTTTCAGAGGTCTTAGTCCACAGAAGGCCGGCTCCATACCTCGGGCTGGAGGTGAGGCTGAACATCACGGCAGAGCGTGGCAGAGGGAAGCAGCTCGCATCATCAGGAGGCAGAGAGAGGGACACAGAGGACAGTCTCCAGATTCAAATATATAGACCCCAAAGCCACGCCCCACTCCACCTCCTCCAGCCACAGCCGCCACTTCAGTTACCACCCAGGAAATCCCTATCAGGGGACTCATCCACTGACGGGGTTCAGACCCTCACAACCCACTTGTTTCTCCTCTGAACCTTCCTGTTCTGTCTCACACGTGAGCTTTTGGGGGACACCTCACATCCAAGCCACAAAACCTATGGACCCATCACTCAGTTTAAGGAGACCTCCAGCACCTCCCGTCACCCCAGACGGCTCCCCTGGCCCCCACCCGTGGGAAGCTCGAGCTCAGGTTCCTGCTACACCTTCGCTCACTGATCTTCTTAGTTTCATCGTCTACCTGCATGTCCTCAAAGGGAATGTCCAGCTGTGCGTAGGTTGTGAGCTTTCTGTAGACAGACCCTCTGTGCTCCCCTGAGCGACAGCTGTCTGAGTCCCACATTGACTTGGAGGCTCCTCCAGGCTGACACGGGTGACTGAGGTCCGTCCATTTGCACAGCTCTGTAGTATTCCACTGTGAATACACCACCACCGGACCCCCACTGTACTGGGATGGGCTTGAGGGGGCTTTCAGTGCCTTGTCAGCACAAGACAACGCCAGAGCATCCCAGCGCTTCTCCTGACCCCCAGGGTCTCCTGAAGGCATGCTGCAGGACTGAAACTGCACCAGTCACTGAGGACTAGTTTACCAGGAATACCAAACCGTCTCCAGAACGGCTGCTCCCGCTGGCAGCCCAGGGTGCAGCATGAGGCACCCGCTTCTCCCATCCAGGCCACGCTTGCCACGCCCGGTTGTTCATGCCTTCAGTCTGCAGAGCAGGAAACCACGGCTCTCTGTTGCTGCCATCGCAACGCCTTCCAGCTGATGAGCCACTCATCAGCGACACTCTCAGGACCCCAGACCCGAAGACGGGCGTCTGCCCTACCGCACAAGTGGGTGAGAGAAGACTGGTGCCAACGAAGAGTCATCAGTGAACTAAACCAGAGGGTGTTAGAGAACATGGACTGAAACGTGATGTATCATGTGTGTCCATGTATGCAGACGTGTGTGAGTGCATGTTTATGTACAGGGAGAGAGAGAAGGGGGAGAGAGAGAGAGAGAAAAGAGAAAGAGAGGAGAGAAAGAGGAGAGAGAGAGGAGAGGGAGAGAGAGAGAGAGAGGGGAGGGAGAGAGAGAGAGAGGGAGAGAGGAGGAGGAGAAGAGGGGGGGGAGAGAGAGGAGAGGAGGGAGAGGAGAGAGAAAGGAGAGAGAGGAGGGAGAGGAGAGAGAAAAGAGAGAGAGGAGAGAGGACAGAGAGAGAGAGAGAAAAGAGAGGAGAGAGAGGGAGTGTCAGTCACCCGGTGCCCTGTGTGACCTGGAGCGCGTCATTCACCTTTCTTACCCACAACTGGCACATAAAAAGTTAAATAATCGACACACAAACTGACAAAGGGCAAAGGTCGTGTGTGTTGCTACGTTTGGAACGTACCCTCTCCTACGCGCTGACCACCTGCAGCCCTCCTGCACAGACACACACAGAGGATCCATATTTCCCTGCACACGCAGACCTCAATTCTAAATTTAAAAATCGCAGGGCACGGGAACAGGCCCTCTGGTCAACATGATCTCTCCACATGAATGACCCTCCCTGGGCAGGGCGTCTGCGCCTTCTGGTCCTCCTGCCTGACACTCCTCCGCGGGCTCCTGGCCTTGCCCTCCTCACCTCTGAGGCCTCACCTCCACCTGGCCATCCCTCCTCTTGCTGCCCCTCCTCCACCCCTGTAGTCCCTTGCCAACCAGCACTTGCTCTTTGCTTCTGAAAACACATCACTGGGGACGAATTTGATGTAGTCACTGGCTAATGCCGCGCCCTGTCCGGCTGCCCTGTTGGAAGGTAAACTCTGGGGAAAAGGCTCCTGGCTCCTGTCTAGGTCAAGGCCTGTGTTGCGGCACCCGGCTTCCCGCTGGAGCGTGGTAGATAAACAAGTGTTGTCTTAGTTCATCTGCTGCAGTGTTTCCAAAAGGACTTGGCGCTGGAACCAGGATTTTTATGTGTGGGCTTATACATAAATAAAAACAGGTCGCAGACCCCTGAAACCCTAGTCTCCCTGGCATCCCCTGGGGGAGCCTGCACGCTCTGAAGTCTAAAGAGGCAAAGAGGACCGCGAGTCTTCTCCTGGATTATCATCTGCTCCTTCTTTATCCTGAGCATCCAATAAAGGGATTATATGAACATAAATCAACAAAACACTGTATTTTCTTTATCGTTATATCCACTTGATGGTTTTAGAGTTTTAATCGTGCCAATAACCATCCGCTGCAAGCTCTTAAGAATGGAAACCGTCTCTTGTTGCATTTGAAATTCAAAGAGGAAGCTCAGAGCACCGTGCGAGAAGAGGTAGCGATGGATATTTATGATCAGGAAGATGACCAGCCAGGAGAGGGGGCTCGTGGATGAGGTCACAGTGTGTTACAAATAAGGTTTATTACAGCTTCCAAAGAGATGCCCCCTCTTTGGTCAATAAGTAAAGGACAAAAGGTTCAAGATAAGGAAGCAGCACTTTATAAATGAAAACGTTCACTAATGAAATTAGTACCGTTACTGCAGGAAGTGCTAATTTTCCTGCTCACTGAGAGTTTAATAAAAATGTTATGTCTGCTCTATAACTGTGATTAATCAGTGTGGTATTGAGGAGCGCAGAGATTCCTTTTCAACAAGGCAATTTTCAAAATTTGAAAAGGTGTAAATTTCATGCAAATTGCTTCATAATCATATATGTACAAAACGGAGCTGACAGACTTGCAGCCAGGAAAGGAGTCGTGAACATTGGGCATCTTTTCTTTATCTTATTCCCCAAAAGGCACGTCACGCGTGAAAAGACCGGACCCACAGCAAAGCTCGTGGGTCAATGTCAAAAAAGGCTCCGACTGTAAACACGCTCCAGTGTGGACCGGCAGGTGGACCCACGATGGGAAATGGAAGTTCTGCGCGGGAAAACGATGCTTTGATGCAGTGAAAACACGCGGGGGGTTGTAAACCGCAGCGTCGGGGGACGAAGAAGCACTTCTCCGCCTCCCGATTTCCTCCGCGGGAAACCACCTGCACTAGAGAAAGCGACGTGGCTTCTCTTTATAAAGAGTCCCCCGATCTCCTGAAATTCCAAGAAGCTCTGCAAACCTGAGCGCTCCTTGGGCAGACCCCTGGCCCCCGGAGACGTCCTGGCCCTCCCGGAATGACCAGCCTCAGAGGGTGCAGCGGGGCCAGTCTCGCCACGCCTGGAGAACGCGTGCGCGCTGAGCCAAGCCAAGGGCGCCATTCCTCTGTGGACGTGGCCAGGGGCGGGGGGCGACGAGGCCTCGCGTGCGCAGACCGCAGAGCGCGGGTTACCAGCTGCCTCCGCGACGGCCCTTAACCGGCAGCACAGGGCAGAAAACGAGCCAGCGAGGACGCCGGGTTCGCCTGGTGGCCTCTCGCCCACGGCAGGTTGCTGCTGGCCTTCAAGAAGTTGGAAGTCTTCATTTTGTACTTTTTAATACATAACTTGGAAAGCAAAAGTTGGCAATTTTTGGATGATGACTCAAACAAAGTGCTTCTGAGTGACCGGAGTGGCCAGGGTTCCTTGCTGTAGGGGACTGCCCCCAGGCAGGCGCCGGGAGGGACGCAGTGGTGAGCAGGAGCCGCCACCGCCACCTGCAGCGCCCCCGTCCCTCTGGACACGGCCCCACTCAAGGCAGCGAGCACGCACAGCCCGTGTTCCTCGGCAGAGTGTCTCAGAGGACGGCTTCTGGTTACAGTGTCCTGTTTCGGAGCCACCTGGGCACAGCGTTGGCGCACCCTCCTGCACTCGCACGGCTTGCTGCGATGGCGCTCCGCCCGAGTCTCTCGCAGGCGCCGTGTGTAAATAGGACAAAGACTCCTGCTGCCTTCGATCACCGAGCACTGAGCGGTGGCTCTGGGTTTCAGTGGCAACACGTTTTCCATTACACGCTAAGATTAATAAACCTCGCAGCGCCCGGGCGAGCCACTGGACAGCAAGGGCAGTGGGGCGCTCGTTTCTGTCCCATTAGACACGGGCTGAGCCGCGGACTCGCCACACTCTGTCACTCCAGCCTGGTAACGGGCCGCGTGGAGACCACGCCACTGACGCTTCGCTAGCACAGCTGCAGGAGGAGAACTTACTCTTTTCCTTCCCCAAGGCAGCAAGGGCCCGGTGGGTGTTCCTTCTGCTAATGGAAGCAGACCGTAGGTCCTCCTCTGCCCTAGTTATTGCAGCAAAGGGCACAGACATACACCAGCCTTGGAGGGCAGGAGGCAGGGCTGAGCTGGGGGACCTTCCAGAACAAAACAAGCCCTGCTCCTTGGCAGTGGAAGAGGAAAGTCTCTGCTGGCCTGGTGGGTCTTGGGATAGTCACTGGACCACTCTGAGCCTCAGTTTCTTCATCTGACATGGGGCGAGTAGAGTACCTGCCCCCGGGGGGTTGTGCAGGAGCAAGTAATGAAGGCATAACTCCAGCCCGGTGCCTAATACAGGGGAAGCACACAGACACTGAGTTTCTGCCATGACAACCTGGTGGTTGCCACCATTTTAATTTCCACTCTGATTGCTATCACTAGGGCTGCTACCACTACCAGTCACAGGGATGTAACCCTTGATCTTCAATTCCCTCCACTGTAAACTGATGACAGCATGCCCTCCTCTGATGGATGAATAAGATAACGCACGGAAAGCAATCGGCAAGCTCCGGGTACTCCATTGGCGCTCAATTAACCACACATCTCCACCTACCTGGCAGGAATTGAGGGAGCAGGAAGAAAAATTCGCTTTGGTGTCACTAGAATTCCCCAATTTGTTGACTAGGAGGCGCCTGCCAGCTGGGGTGGAGAGGCCGTGGGGGTGCCTGCTGCCAGGGAGCACTCTGCTAGCCACAGCTGGCTTCCTCCGTCCTCAGGACCATCCTTACCATGTGGACGGTCCATGCCTAACATCTTATAGACCAGACTGCAGCAGAGCAGAGAGGTGGGGCCACAACCCCCAGACAGCACAGCTTGCTTTGGGCCCAAACAAGGAAGCTGTGCCCTGGTTCCCGTAACACTTTCCCTCACCCTACTACTTCTGAATCTCTAAGCAGAGATGTGGATGAGACTGCTGTGACAGAAGAATGTGTCCCCATTCTAATTCATACGCTGGGCCCTGACCCTCTCCGCCCAATGTGCTACTGTTGGCAGGTGGGGCCTTTCAAGGTGATGAGGTTTAGAGAAGGTCATGGGGGACAGAATCCCAAGTTGGGATCACTGTCCTTATAAAATGAGAAAGAGACCAGAGCTGCCCCTCTTTCTGCCACAGGAGGACACAGGAGGCAGCCATTTGCAGCAGAAAGAGGGCCCTCACAGGCAGGGAGGTGCTCCACCTTGCTCCTGGATGGTGAGGTGGGAAGACTCAGGCATCTGCTGTGGAAGCGACCAGGGTGTGGAGTTCTGCTAAGCAGCTGAGGCAGACAGGACAACGACGTGGGTGTAACTAGCTCTCTGCCCCGGGAATGCTGGGTGGGGAAGGCGACGGTCTTGCCCACAGCTCAGTCCTGAAGGGTGGACCCAGGGGTCACTGAGTGGCCTGCCTGGATAAAGCTACTACCCCAACAGCCTGTGGGAGGCTATTACTCCAGCTCCCTGGATGGGGGACCTGAAGCCCAGAGCGAGTGACATGGGGCACAGAAGCAGCTATGCCTACAGTCCCAGCCCAGGAGTTGAGATTCTGAGCCCCGCCTGGCGGCAGGCACGCTGCAAATGTGGCCGAGGTAAGCGTTCAGATGAGCCCGGAGGAGGAGGAGGGTCGGATTAGAAGGCGGTGGGACAGCACAGGAGAGTCAGGAAAGGAGGCATCTTGATGGCATCAGTGGTGACCTTGTGCTGTCCCCGAGGATGGGCCAGGGGCCACCAGCCCAGCGAGCGGGCGGCTTCTAGAAGCGAGAACAGCGTGGAAGCCTCAGGGTGGAACTGCCTCCTGACGCCATGCCCAGCGGGGCTATGTTGGCACTCGTGATCGCTACGGCGTCGTGGACGGTGCTGTTTTAAGCCCCAGGTTCCTGGTCATTCGTCACAGCAGCAAGAGGAGTCAAATGCAGCGATGGAGCCGGAGTTCCAGCCGGGAGTCCCTGACCCCGAGGCTGAGGTCTGCCTGCCCGCCTGCTGCCTCAGGGGAGGGGGAACCAGAGGAAGCAGGCGCAGCCCCTCCAGTATCAGGTGGGCAGGGGGCCACTGGAGGCTGCCCAGAGCTGGGAGGATTGCCAGGGTGCCTGGCTTCTGTCTCGATGTTCTCCTGCCTTGGGGAAAAGCAGGGGTTTGAGATGGCACTCGTGAGCACCTGCTGGACGTGCCCCAGGAAGGGGTAAGAGGAGAACGAGAGGAAAGGGGATCAAGAGAAATTGAGGAAGAAGTACAACAAAAGCAAACCTATAAAACCGGTTCCCAGGGAGGTACCACAGGGTACCATGACTTTGCTGGAGAGGGATGCTAAAAATTTGCTTCTGAGCTCCCAAGGGGCCAGAGGGAAAAAAGAAGAACTCTCAGATGGGGGGTTCAGATTGGAAAGGAAGTCACCGGCTAAGGAGGAGAAACAAGTCTACTCTTGACGCGCTGCCTTACGGAAGGTCTCCTCTGGGCCCTGTGGGCCTGACCGCTCGCCCTCTGTCCATCCCTTAGACCTGCCTCCTGTCCCTCCTTGGCCAGGTCAGGCTATTCGAGGCTCCTTCACTTGCAAGGCATCAGCAGGGACCCCCAATTCCCCGACTGCTCCCACAAGCCAGGCCTGCAGCCACGAAGGAGGGAAAAGACCAAAATGCCCAGCTCATGTACACCTTCTCAACACGCGGCAAAGGGCCACATTCATGAGCAGTGTCGTCATTAATCTTACGTGTGACAAACACCAGGGATGAGAACAGGAGCTACTTATTTTTAGCCCATGACTAGGTGGGTCAGCAATCTGAGCTGGGCTCAGTTGGGCAGGTGCCTGCTGTTGGCTCTGCCCGTGGGGCCTGGCTGGCTCTTGGCCGGGCAGCTGGGCACAGGTCTTCCATCACGAGAAGGCCAGCAGAGACTCCTTCACTCCCGGAAGTGGGAGGGCTCCCCGCCCAGCACGCAGGCCCGCACCAACACAGAGGCCTCGGCTAGCCTCTGCTCGCCTCGGGTTTACACAGGCCCCGGGGGTCGAAGCCAGTCTCCAGGCGCGCAGGCTCTCAAGGGCTCAGACTCTGGAGCGGCAGAGCTGCCACTTCATAAAGCAAGGTGCTCCTGAAAGGGGGAGAGGCAAGGCACAGATATTAACCCTGGGCACCTGTGGGCTTAATATCTGTTAACTGGATATTAGTGATAGTTTTTCACACCAAGGGATATTAATGAATCAGATCGCTAATCAATTCTCTTGCATAATTAACTACCGTTTGTTCAACTCAAAGGTAGGTAGGTATGTTAGGGGACAGACAGCTGTGAATGGTGGGAACACGAGTTTAAGGAATGATTCAATGGAGTGGGCCCACTGTGCTGACCCCACATGCAATTGACCTGCAGTCCTACCTGGCCTCCGGGGACAGGATATGTCACACTCCTCAGCCAGCTACCTGCTCACTGTGGAAGAAATGCAGGCCCAAGATAATGTCGATGGGAGGAACCCAGAATTTTGTGAGCAGATCCTAAAACTCTGGGAGATAAGGATAGCTCCTCCTAACCATCAAATCTGTAAGAGTGTGCAGTTAAGAATCCAACTAGAACCCGTGAGCACGGGCCGAGGTGACCTAGAGTTGCCATGACAGCGGAGTTTGACTTCCCCCTGCTGTCAGTCGAAAGCCAAGAGGTGAACCTGGGCGAGACTCTCTGGAAACTTCTCTGGGATCCCCGATAAAACTGGAGCGCAGGAGAGGCACGTTGTCCCTCTCCTCTCTGAGAGGACCCACTCTCTCCCTTGAGAGTGTCCCTTTTCCCTGTCCCTTCGACAAACTTACTCCTGTTATTCGGAGTGATATGTCTGAAATCTTTATGACTTAATCAGGAGGATGGGGGTTTGAAGAGGGGGTTTTTGCCTCGGTTTCTTGGAAGCCCCCAGCCCCTTAACAGATAGAAGAAATATGGGCTCCTAAAAAATTTGTGGATCTCAAAGTCTATTTTTAAGTATTCTTTCAATGGGGAGAGAAGCCACTATGCGTGTGTCCACGCAGCACGCGCTTGCCTGCGGGTGTGTGCGTGCTAAATTCAGAGCATCTTTGGACTTTCTCTTCCAGGTTGGTTCTGTTCAATGCTGGGCTTTCACGCTTCTCAGTCCTGTGCCTGAACCAGCCCTTGCTGTCCCGAAGCCGTAATTGCTTCAGTGATATTCACGGTATTAAAAAGAAAGAAAGAAAGAAAATAAAAAGTTGCAGAAGGGCAGCACTTACCCCATACACAGAAAAACAGACTGAAAGGAAAGTATTGTCAGAGTGTTTTGCAAATGACATTTTCAGCAATATAAATGATGATTTATTTTCCCATGTAATCATCCTGATTGCAGACATCCTTTTGGAGGAATCGCACCGCTCTTGGCTAGCTTTTTAAAGCCTCACAAGACAACTTCCAAACCTGATTAGTATGTATGATGGGAAATCAGATACATTATATTTAGCTGGAAGTGCAGAACGCTGTGGGTGCAAAGAGAGAAGACAGGGGAGGAATAAGAAGAAAGACAGAAAGGAAAAACAGAACATCTGTAATCGTCTTCCAAGGGACCTGGCCCCAGAGGCAGGGGGAGAAGCCGAGCTAGGTGGCTTGCCCGAGCTCTTTATGTCTACCAGAGTGCATCACCTCTTCGTGGGGCTCCCAAGTCCCTAAGTTACAGGCTGGGACGGTTCTGTATCCAGGACAAGCTCTGGCTCTGCTGTTATGACCCTGAGGAGCTTAGAACTTCATCAACTTGGTCTTCCCCCCAGCCAAAGATCATGACTCCAGCTCATGGGCTTTTGCTCCTGCTCAGTGAGCTTGGGGACTGTCAGTGGGCCCAGGTGGCCTGGAGGGGACACAGAGATGGACCAGCTGCAGGAATCTGGCAGGCAGCCATGCACGGTGCCAGATGCCCAGGATGGCATGCATGTGTGATATGTCCAGCAGGGTCAGCCTGGGCGGCGGGGGCAGGCAGGACGAGCAGGGCGAACCTTTAAGGAGTTCCCAAGCTCTAGCTCCAGCTCACGAGAAGCTGGGAGTAGTGCCTCCCTCGACTCCCCTCCCCAGCGTCAGGTGAGCATCCCTGGGCGGGGATGCCATGGCAAGAACGCACAAGCTAGTTCACGTGCTAATGCGACAGGACATTCAGAGACAAATGCAGAATTTGCGTGGGTTTTTTGAGACCAAGTGACATTTCAGTGGAATCTCACATGTGTCCTGGGAGCTCCAGACCAGACTTCCAAGCCTCTCCTGGGCCCTGGCCCGTTTTCTGACCTTGCCAGCTCACCACCATGGAAAAGCTTGAGAAGTTCGCCATGTTCAGGAGGCCAGGCCCAAACCCAGGGCTTAGCATCCATTCTCTTTTGACAGCTGTATCTAAGAAAAGGGCAACGGGAGGGACACGTGTTGAGTGCCCACTATATATTCGAACAGGGAGAACAACTGAATGCCCATTTATAACTGCTTCATCATTACAGATGGGGACATCGAGGCACAGAGATGATGATATGTGGGATCAGGTCATACAACAGACTAACCGTCCTCGGCTCAGCTCTGTCTGCAGGTAACTGAGGATGCTGAGCCTCCCAGCCCCCTCCCCCACCCACTCTGCCTCTTCAAGCAAAATCCCTTGCTTGGCTCACAGCGGAAGGTCCGCCCACAATCAGATGGCATCCAGGTGCCCTACCCAGGCATCTTTCTTTATGTGTGATGTCTCCCCAAGGTACAAATACGTCCTTTCTTTTATACTAAACTTTCTCTCTCTGAAAATATCTAGGCTTTATTTTCTGTTATTAAAACCATAGCTTTGGTAGTTAAAATTCTAAGCTGGCCCCCAAGGCTCCCAGCCCATGGCGATACACGGCTTCTCTGTTATTCAACCACATAGCACCCTTACCAGGGATTTTTTCAGATATTAATTAAGGCTCCAAATCTGTTGCCCTTAAGATAAGGAGATTGTTCTCATCACAGGAGCTCTTAAATCTGATGACAGATTTCACAGCACAAAGGGGAGTCAACGCACCAAAGGGAATCCATGCGCAGGAGAGGGGGTCGCTACCTTTGGAGAGGAGGGGGCCACTTGTTAAGGAATGTGGGTGGCATCCAGGAGCTGGGAGCAAGCCACCCGCTGACAGCCAGCAGGAACCAGGTCCCAGGGTTAAAACTGGGAGAAGCTGAAGTCTGCTAGCACCGTGAAGGAGGCTGGCAGTGGGTTTTCCTCCAGAGCCTGCAGGAGGAAGACAGCCCCAGCCAAAACTGTGATTCTGTCCTCTTGGGACCCTGAGCAGGGCACTCGGGCACACTAGGCTGGCACCTCTGACCTACGGAACTGGAGCCAATGGATGGGTGTTACTTTGAACTGCCATGTGTGGTGACTTATTACGTAGCCACAGGACATGCCAGAGTGGCATGCAACAACCCTGGCTCTGAAAACCAGCTTCCCTTGTATCATCTCTTTGGCTTCCATAGTCACTATGCCTTTGAAATACAAAATTCTTAAACCTAGGAATCATCATAGCTGCATTAATTTTTTTTTAATTACTAAAAGATTGGTTCCAAAACAGTATTCATCGCTACTATTATTTGTGATGGTCATGATATTCTAGCAAGTGAGTGCTGAAATCATTTTTCTCTGCCATGTCTTATATAAAGACAAGAAAGTCTTCCAATATAAACAGTGCTCAGTATTTATGCTACGAAAGGTATGGGTTTCAGCAGCACTGACCTGTTCTAAGCTACTATGTGGTGCAAGGCTCCATCATGGGTATTTTCTGTAGAAAATATCATCTGATATCATCTCCCAAACTGCAGACTGGCAGGGGGGTGGGCGCCTTTGAAAATTTCCTCTTACGACCAAAATTATACAAAAAAAGGACGACAGCTTTTCAATGTCACTAATTTCTCTGAAGCAATATAATGGCAAACTCCTGAGACCTTGGCTATTTCAGACACAATAGAAAAATGTAGATTCTGGAGGAAGCTGGGGGCCTGGGCTTTCTGCAACACATTGTAAGCCGACTCATAAATTGAGGTAAAGCACAAGATCAAGGGAGGGGAAGGGGGACCTGATGGTTCTGTGCCTGTTCACTTGGGGTCTGTAAGATAAATGGGTTGAGCATTTTCCTGTCCATTTCTGTTCCACATTCACACGAGTAAAGTCATTAGTTAGAACATTCTACCAAGAAGCTACTGCAAGGTGGGGGTTCCCTTAAGGAAGAGGATTAAAAAAGAAGAAGAAAAAAAAGAAAATCCATGTGAAATACACAAAAAATATATGTATGTACACTAAAAGTCATGTTGGTGGCTATTTGCCAATAGTCCCACTTCGAACTCCTATGCTGCTCTCAGCCCTGGCTTCCTGACCTGTATCAGGGTCAGGAGACAGAATCTCAGGGTTGGGTGGAAGGGGACACGGCAGCGTCATCTTCCTAACCTCACAGGCTGGGTGGTGTCCACTCCTCCTCACACTCTGATGCCACCCACGTGCCCCATGGTGCTCCATCAAGTCATGTCTTCTTCAACATCCTCCCAGCTCTGCCTCCACGCTCCTGCTTGCCTAGACTGTGTTCAGAGTCTGCCGGCTGCCAGTCCCGCCCCGTGTAAACCTATCCTCCCCTAAAACCAGAGGGCGCCTGAAACACGAGCGTGGCTCCCTTATGTAGTATTGGGCCACGATATCCACAAGCCAGAGCCTTTCCTTCTCGGGAAGGAAGGAAGGAGAAGCTGCAGGGCACTTCCAAGGTCCCTAGGGACATCCTCTGTCTCTAGTCTCCCTTTTCACCACCAGACTGAGCTGTGTGCCCTTCACACAGGGGACAGTCTTTGGTTAGATGCCCCGAACGTGACCATGAGCAGAAAGTCCTTGTCATCGGGTGGCAGTGTGGGATAGTCACTGGGGCAGTAAAGAGATACAATATATCCATGGCTACAGAGGGCATTCAGGGGATAATGGAGAATGCATGCTGCCCATCTCGGGCTACAGGCTGCAAAGAAGTGGCTTTGGGCTCAGGTGAGTCTCCTCAAGAGACAAGGTTGGTCAGGTTGGTGTAGGGGCAGTCCAGGCAGAGGGACATGTGCATATAAAGGCCTGACCTTTCAGGGCACTATGAGGGTGGGCTTGGGAGAGGTGACAGGGCAGAGGCCAGTTCAGTGAATTGGAGGCTGAAATGGGGAAGGGAAGGAGAGACCACACGAGCTGGGTGTGAGCAGGGAGGCTCCTGAATTAGCACAATTGCCTAGGCAACCAGGCAGAGCCTTTGATGAGTGGAGTCCTTTTCCAAAGGTCCTTTGGAAAACCAGAGAGCACATCTTACCCAACTAGAGGCAGCTGCCACCAGCTGGTACCAAGTGGAATTGCAGGCAAATCACACCAAGTCTGCTTTTGCATGAGAAGCAGGATATCCCAATTTTGATGTGAAGTTTCTCAATTTTTAAAGTAAAGATAACGTATACATTAAAAAAAAAATCCCACGTAGACCAAACAAAAGAAATCTGCAAGCCACCAATTTGCAACTCTAGGATAAGAGGTGGCCTGAGGCCGGAGCCCCACGCAGGAGAACTGCCCTGCTTCTCATCTCAGAATCAGAAGGCAGAACAGTGAAGAGAGGGTGGATATCAGGGCAGTGGTGACAGCTGGGGTCCCAGTGCTGCTTTCAAAGGCTGGAAGAAGATGAGACCTAGGATCACACCCCATATCCACCAGCTCATTAAGTCAGCAAATAGTCACGGAGGCCCTTATGTACCAGGCACGTTCCAAATCCCTGCCTCAGAGGAATGCACAAATGGGACAGTCTTCAGTGGTTTGGGCCAAGGGTGCAAAAGACAGGAGTTCACCCCCTTTGACTTTGAAATTCATGTAGGCCAAAGGACCTGACCCAGAAGTAAAATGATCCTGAACCCCAATGATCCAGAACCCAAGAGAAGAGCATCTTGCCTTTGTTTTGGGCTCCATCTTCCAGCACCTCTAACAGACCCACACAGAGTTGGTGCTTAATGAATAGCTGCCGAGTGACTGGATAATCAAGGAATAAGAAATCTTGCCATGATCTCAGGGATAAGAGAAAAAAAAAAAGATCACTGAACTTAGAACTGTTTTGTTTTTTTTTTTTTTTGTTTTTTTTTTTTAATGTTAAAAGCATTTTTCTTTTGATTCCAGATGTCATGTCAAGGTAGATTCTTAGAACAGGGTCTCAAGGTCAAAAATCACTACTAATAATGCTCCATTCTTCTCTGTCAACAAGATCGGATATTCGGAAACAGAGTCAAAATTTAATCTCCCTCTTTAAAAAAAAACTAGAGAGAAGTGTGTGGTCTTGCAGCATCCCCCCTGCACATCCCCACGCTGCTGTTCACCTGGGGCTGTTCCCTTCTTTGTGTTTTTTTGCAATACGTTGCAAAATGTGTTTGAGGATTCCAGGGGAAAGAAATAAAAAAGAGGTGTTGTGCAAAAGAACAGGTAGGTGCAGTGAGCTACATCCTGTCCTGAACATGAACAGTAGCTCTGAGGACACAGCAGCCCACCCTATGCCAACCCGGCTCCACCGGGGCCAGTCCCGCTGATCCCAGGTGACACGTGCAGATCTTTATGACTGTCCTCTCAGGTCGGCAGAGTTAAAATGGCACCCAAGATAAATGAATCGCCTTGGACAGGGGAACAGAGTGTTCCATCATGGAAATTCCCTGACTGGCCCTGCTGCGCCCACCCCATGAGAACCCTTCTCCTCACAAGCCTCAGCTGGTGATAACAATCCCCTTCCCCTCTCCTGAACCAGCACCTGCCAGCCCTCCAGATGCTGCCAGTTGCTGCTGCCTCCATCTCTCCTGGTTGGATTTCTGCTCTTTTCTTCCTTTTAAAAGCGAGTGGTAAAGTTCCTTGTTTATTTCCAAACTCCCTTGCATCTGATGTGTGATACGCTGGCATTTGCTGTTAAAGCAGAAAATTATAAGGAGGGCCTAATTGACCCTCTTGTGTCTTTGAAAAAGCCTGTCTGAGGTCTCTAATTGACCCTCTAGGTACCGATGGAACAATGAATGAATCTTCAGGAAATAATGGAGGGCGATGATTAATAGCCCATCCCTGGCTGGACCTCTGTCTTCCGCAGTTCTTCCTTGTACTCTCCTTCCTCCCCACCACGACACTCAATTCCCTGGATTTCATAAGCAGCAATTTATTATTATCACTGAATAATAAATACCCCGCAGTAGACACTTTTACAAAATCAGAGACATCCCGATTCTGCAGAGATGGTGACGCACTGCTGTAAACCGGGGCTCTCGCTCTCCTTCGTCTCTACCAGAGGCCTCCTCTGGCACCGGTGGCCAAGGTCCAACCAGGAGGCCTCTCCGAGTTCCCAGGAAAACCACTCCAAAGGTGGCATGCGATTGTTCAGGGTTTTGTTCCTAATCCTAAGAATAATTATCGCCCTTTTACTTTGGTCAGATAAGGAAAGAGACCCTCGGGGACCACAGGATAATAGCACTGGCCGTGAAAAGAAGGGCCACTTGTTGGGGAAGTGTGCGGCAGACCCCCTCACAGGGAGCTTAGGGGGCACGCGCAGGAGCCCTGAGAGGTGGACGAGGCCACTGTCCACGATACTCAGATGAACAAGCAGAGGTGCAAAGAGAAGGAGGAGGAATCTGCAAACCCCGGCTCTGTGTGCAGAGGCCAGCACCTGCCTCCCCCTCAACAATAACCAGGTGGAATGCACGACACCAAGAATCAGAGTTCAGAGACGCCGGTCAGAGAGGAGAGAGAGCACTTGTCCTTCCTTTCCTCGGTCGACACAGAGCGCACATTTAGTTCAAGAAATACGCGTTCTCCGACAAGTCCTATATAAATCTAGAGGGACTTTTTTAATAAAATGAATTCATAGCATTAGCCATATTTGTAATTTGAAAGTATTTAAAGGGGGAGAAACCAAAGCAAGCAAGAGCGAGAGGAGCCATCCTTTGCAACTCTGCCTGGCCCCTGCGACACCCCGCTTTCCTGGGGACCTCCTGTGCAAGGGAGCCACACGCTGTCTGCCAGGCCCTGCTGGCGTTTCTGGGCCCCTTTTCTTCGTAGCCAGAGCTTTGCGGGAGAACAGGCCGCCAAGGAGCAAAATGAGGGCCTGCATAAGACGGACCCCCTTCTGTGGCGTCTGGGTCCTCTCCAGCACCAGAACCCAGCCCTGCTGTCAGAAATCACTGGGCCACCTTTCAGAGCCAGGGATCACGGGCAGACAGAGTGCTTCTGGGAGCAAACGCCCCAGAAAGACGCAGAATGACAGGAGGGAAATGTACAACGGAACCCCTGCCTACCGAAGGGAGGACTGCCGTGGGTCACCTCCAAGGGCCCTTTCAACGTCACCACTTTAGAAGTCAAGCAGGATTGTCCAGGTGATGCTTTGTCCAAAGACGTGTGTGTGTGTGTGTGTGTGTGTGTGTGTGTGTGTACACATGTGCATCCAATACACGTACAGGTATCTACCTGGGTCTGTCTCTACCTAGGCACCAGTCACGTCTGCCTGGCATCGGCAGGGGCTGCTTGCAAGCTCTGGGTTTACCGTAAGAACCTGCAGGGTTCACAGCAGCCGCAGTGTTAATCCCAAGAATGCCCTGGGGTCCCTCCCTCTCAGGCCACTAGTCCTCTCCTCCACAAGGCTAGTGCTGCTGCCTCAGGTCAGGCCACCTCCAACACTTGCCTGTATTTTAGCAAGAGGATGCTAAAGAGGTGGGGTGCTGCCTGGCTTGGCCTGTTGCCCCCTGACTCCCATCTTTACTCGAAGATCTGTGTGAAAACTCAGGTCTGTTCCGTCCCTACCTGAAAGCCTATCAATGACCTCAAGGAAAAGTCTCAGCTCCTTTTCCGGGGGTCCAAGCCCTCCACTGTGGCTCTCCCTTTCTAGAGCTTTGTCTCCTGCCTTCTGCCTTCAGCTATCCGAAGGCTCCACACGGCCTCGCAGCCCCATGGCAGCTGTGACCACTGGACAGCCAACGGGTGGGCGAGCAGGCCCTCGGCGCTCCCCGTCCCTTGCCCCACACACGTCTGCCTGGGGCACTGCTCTGTCCACGGTCACTGGAGTCCTTCTCACGGGCCACGTGTGCACGCTGGAGGCGCCACACCTCCCAGAGCATCGCCCAGGGGTGCTGCCACCTCTGCCCTCTCCACGGGTTCCTGCCAGTTCCAGGAGCTCAGCCAGGAGAGTGGTTTTCAAGCTAGCCAGTCCTCAGCCCACACCCCAACCAGCGCCATCACTGGGCCCTCAGGCTCCCGGCCACTGTCCACCTGCCCCAGTCGCCCCAGGGCTCTGTACCAGAACCACACACAAGCCCTGTGCCCCAGGGTCACTGAATGACCAAACTGGTCCATCCTGAGCCTGCCTTCTCGGCCCCTTCTCCCCGTGATGCCACTGTAAAAACACAGTCCCCGCGCTCTCCCTTTGCCTCTCCCACCTGGTGCTTCCCCTTGTGGATCCCTGTGGTGAGACAAAGCCCTCCGACCTGTGAGTGGAGCAAGCCGTCTTTCCAATGGCAATCATTTCCTGGACAGATGATCAGGGACAACTCACTAGAGCCTGCTTTTCCTTTGGAAGAGAAGCAGCTAACGGAGACGCAGAAGTCCTCTTCCACCCGGGCTGGGGATGCAGACATCAAAGACACATGTGCAACTTCCAATGGGGAAACCTGACCGCCATCCAAAACCCCATGTTTGGGGGCTCCCTGGGCCTCCCTGATTGTTGCTTCCTGATTCAGGAAACCGGCAGAGAAGCCGATTTCCTCACGTGACTGACAGTCAACATCCAACGTGGAGCTGCTCTACAACACTGTGTCACGCCACAAATAGAATCACACTATCCCTTTTAAATAACTGCAGGTGATTTTATTCATTAGGATTCAGAGACTCTGGAAGGTGCAGATGCGTCTTCTCTCCTGGATCCCAAATAACACACCCACAAGGGAGCAGATGGCTTCGTATAAATCAGATGACAGAATATGGGGGGGCGGGGAGATGGCTTCATCAGAGTAACACTGCCAGAATAATTTGGGGGGGGGGGTAGAAGGTTAAGCAAGCTCAGCTTCAACTGCAGGTCACATTGACATGGGACAATGGGTCCATGTAAAGAGTGACTTGGTGTTTAGGTCACCCCCCCAGTGACCCCCGACATCTCCCCCAGAGGGAGCCCAGGTGATAAGCAAGGCAAGCCAAGGAAGGCAGGGCCCCCGACTGAGGCCAGCCCCCCATCAAGGTCTCCAAATCCCCCTGCTTTTGTCAAAGGGGGTCTTTTGCTGATTGGAAACTATACTTGCTTACCCTGGCCAGGGGAAGCGAGTGGTTGCTGTCCATTCTGCTCTCGAGTGGAGAGCGGACAGGAGTCATGTCAGTGGTGTCCGGCAGAGGGCCAACACAGCTGATGGGGAAGACAGCGCCTCTGGTCAGTGCTGCTTCACGGGAGGCTGTGGCGCTGAGTGCGTGCCAGCCTGGGGTGCCATCCAAGCAACGCTGGGGGCAATGGCCAACCTCATGTTTACAATGTCCACCACCCAAAGCAGAGGCACGAAGAACAAGCAGCTGCTGAGCCTGCACTTTGAGGTCCAGGAATGTTCTGCCTTTGAAGCATGATAGGAACAGGCCTGCCCAGCCTCCCTAGAATATTCCAGCACTTGCATTAGTGGTAGGATAGAAGTCCCTATCTCCAAGATGACAGAAAGACTTTCTCCCACTTCCTTACTATGCTGGGTCAATTCTAGGATTAAAAACTTACATATATAAAAATAAACATGAGTTCAAATGGCCACTAGCCCTCTTGGGAAAATTCAGAGAGTGATAAGCAGGAGGTTACAAGATGTGACATCTTTATAACACACGAGAGTCTCCCAATCTTTGGGAGAATTTTGCTTTCCTGAGGATTTTCCCCAAGATCAACAATGTAATTCCACAGTATCTGTTTCATGAGACATACTGGCTGTCACTCAGAACCCTCTCGGGCTCAGACGTACCACAGAATCCTGAGCCCCTGGCAAAGGGGCAAGGCCCATCAGCTCCCTTTGCCTTTTCTTTACTCTTTATCCTAAAAAAACGAGGCCAACCCCAGACTTTGTGTTCTACATCTTCATTCCAAACTCTCTACTCATTCCCGAGCTTCCCATGTATGGAAGCACCTCTCCAGGCCACCTGTCCTGCCTTCAGGTCACAGCTCTGCTACCCTTCCCAGCACCACCGCTGGGCAGGATATGGAACAAGAAGTGTCGGGGTTCACAAGAAATTCCAAAGCAAGGGCTGTGAGTTATGTCAGGAAAAAATTGGGAATTCAAAGGATGAGCATTCATCCATTGTTGAAAATGTTCTGAAACCATGAAATCAAACAAGAAAAAGGCTTTTGAAATTAAGGGTCCCACATAAACACATGCTTTAGACCAGGGGCCAGGCAAGCTACAACCCATAGGCAAAATTCAACCTGATGTCTGTTTTTATAAATAAAGTTTTATTGTCACATAATCATGCCATTCATTTACCTGTCACCTATGGTGCTTTCACTATACATCATAGTTTAGTAGTTAGGATGGTCACCCAAGGGACCACAAAGCCAAACATATTCACCATTTGGCCCTTTTCAAAGCTTGTGGACCCTGTTTTAAGCTGAGAATTAATTTCTATAACTCTCAAATACTTACATCTGCTTTGTCACTCCTGGACTATAAATGGAATGACCTAGTGATAACATTTTAATGACCATATTAATGAATTATTAATTTGGGTTTAGAGAAGAAAATAAAGTCAGAGACTTTTCAAAAGACAACCTCTGTATTTGAAATAAAGATTAGATCTATACCAGATAACTTGACTCAACCACAAGCATTTATTGAATATGTACCAAGTGTCTTTGACAAGGGCCTTTCCTTTCATTGTGGAGGGAAAAACCATTTCAGACCTTCCTTCTTTCTTCCTCCCTCCCTCTTTCCCTCCTTTCGGAGCTTCTTCCTTTCCCTTTTCTTCTCAGTCCTCCTCCTCCTCCTTTGAATCCACTATTTTCTTGTTTATTTTGCCTGGTCCAATGAAGTCTTAGAAGATTCTCCTTCTCTGCCCCACAAACACCTATGACACAATGCCTGTTACAGGCACTCTGGATAACTTGGATCATCTAAGAAGTCCATTTCACCCTGAGGCTTGATATCTAAACTGTAGGATTAAGCCATTTAGAACACACTTGATTCCTGTAATATGTAGTGATTTTGCTAATGTTGTTCAGTTTTATTTCCTTGCTCAGAATGATTTCCATTAGCTGGCCTGCAGATTAGCAGCCTAATCTCCTAACGAGAGCTCTTCGATCAAACGGTCTGGAGTGGCCACATGTCTTGCTGCTGCCAAGTGGCTGATTTAAGAGATGGACAAAAACTAGACACACAGAAGTCTAGATAGTGTGATTAATGGTCGATCCAACTTTCTCTGAACCGCGTATCATGACTTAATGGGAAACCCTGAAGAGATTAAAGGGGGAATCACATTACCATGAATAATATAAAAAAGTGATATTCTGTCTAAAAAGCTTTTGAGTGCAAGTGACTCGAACAAATATATTAACAGAGCTTACAGCAGATTCAATCAGGTTGAACGTTCCCCAGAATTTATTTTGAAATAAGCTTTACATATCCAAGATGTGAAGAATGAATCTCTTCGTGACTGGCAGGAAAGCTATTAACATGCAGATTTTAATTCTGCCTTCGATTCTGTGGAGGTCCCATTGTCCCACACCGAGCCCTGGCAACCCTTCCGAACTGCAGAGGTAGCGCACCTCCGCACACCATGCCACACAGTCATGCTTTAGCGGCCTGAGATTTATTGTCCTTGCTTTCTTCTGACTTCTAAAAAATCAGCTCAGATTTGTGTGATCAAGGCTCTGATAAAACTGATCACGTTGAAAAGCAAGAGTCCAGTCGCACCAGCCCCTCCATCCGCTGGGAGTGCCAGTTCGCAGGGGCGTTTGGGGGGCAAAGCTTGGCAGCTGAGCCAGAAGCTGGCTTTACGGAAACTAGGTGCGCATTAACTCACAATTAAGCCGCAGTGCTAATGAGGTCACAGAGTCCGACCAGGTAACGGGCTGCAGCCGAAAGGCAAATATTGAGATGAAGGCGTTTATTTTCAAACCAACAAACCTGAACGGAACCATTTCAATAAGTCCCATTAGCATTCTAGTTATCGGGCAGAATAATCTCATCTCTAAAATTAATTAAATAAATTGGAATGACCTGGAATCATTTCCGTGGCAGGCGGACAGAACAGCGCTGCGTGAAAGGCAGGCTCATTTGGATAGGGGCCTGTCAGGTTCTCCAGAGACAGTGTTGTGGTCGGTGGGTGGAGAGGAAAGTCAGGAGAGGATTCACCCAGTGTGGCACTGACTTGCTTGTCAAGAGGGTACAAAGGAATTTTTTAAAAAATAAACTCTACTCAAATTTTTTTTTCCTTTGAATTCGGGACTAGAATGACTTTGGACTGAAATGCATATTATATGGAAATGTTTATTACTTAGAAAATTTGGATTCTGTCCTCAGTTGTCCATATTTTATTTTCTGAGCAATCTGCATTATTTTAACAATTAAGATCGATAACGTGCACGACAAGGGGCTGGAACTGATGAGCTCCCAGGGCTGTTGCCAGGCTTCTGAAGCCGGGAGTGGAGTTGAGGTTAAATCACACCTAAGATTCAATGTGCCTCGGTCTAAAGACTTGGGCCACCACCCAGATTCCTGGGTTTAAATCTAGCTGCCAATGCGATGGCTTAAGCGGTGGGGCTTTGGGACCAGAGTGGGCGACGTGGGTAGGGCCCTTATGAACCAGATAATGGTCCTCATAAAACAGGCCCAGGGAGAAGCTCCTCACCCCTTCCACCAGGAGAGCACACAGTGAGAGGATGACTGTGACGAGGAGGGAGTGTCCTCATCAGACTGAATCTGCAGGCACCTTGATCTTGGACTTTCAGTCTCCGGAACTAGGAGAAATGAGTTTCTTTGTTGATAAGCTATCCTGTTCATGGTGTTTTGTTATAGCAGCAGGAAAAGGATAAGACACGGACTTTCTGGGTCACCTGATGACTGAGAGGCAGAAGCTTCTGTAGCTAGCACTGGTCCTACACCCCGTCCTACAGCACTAGCCATCACACCTTGCAGGACCATGTACTTGGGCTCATGTGAACCTGGTGTTTGGGCACATGCTTTGTCACTTATGAGCTGTGTGACCTTAGACATGCACCTCTCTGTCCCTCATTTTATTCATCTATAACATAGGGAGGCTCATTGTCCTCCCTCTGGTAGGACCGGGGCACAAAACTGAAATTGCTGATACAAAAAAAGAAAAAATCACTCACAGTGTCTCCGGATTAAGAACTCACTGGAGGCGAGCCTCACCTCACCCCCAGGGGCTAGAGCTGGCCGACTTGCCGACAGGTCCAGCAGTTCTTTGCAACCACAGCTATGCCCAACTTTGTAGGCTTTTCTAGGAAACACGGGTCAGTAAGCTGTCTTTAGACCGAGGTTTCTCAAAGTGTGGCCCGTGGGCAATCCGTGCCAGAAGAATCACAAGTGTGGATTAAACATATAAACTCCTGGACCCCAGCCCGGACAGACTTATACTTAAGTATTTATTAAACAAATCAGTTCCACGTTGAACCTTAGGGATTCAGAAGTTCTGAGAAATTCATTTCAACAAACGAGATAAGACAACGGCATCCCAAACCATTTTCTTGGGCAGATGAGCTGCAACTCCACATGTTAAAAACCTTTGCAAGGTGATGCATCTAGAACCAGTGTCCTCCTCAACAGGCTCCTTCCTCCATTCCATGCATGCCTGCTGAGGGCCACCTGTCAGCTCTGGGTACTTGCTGTGCCCAGGAACACGCCTTAAAGTCCCGTCACCCTACCGTTGGCTCTGCCCATTCCCCAGCCCTGCTGCTGAGTCCTTCCTGCTCCTGCCTCATGCCCCAGGTCCAACCCCGGTTCCTCACACAAGCCTTCACGACACCACAAGCAGGTTAAGAGTCACCTGTTCTAAGCTACATCAGCACCTTACTTTCTCTGTTCTTGTGCACTAGCTATTTTGTGACTCTGCGAGTTTTGCTTAGGACATGCTGTCTCTTCTGTGAAAACTGACAGAGGGCACCGTGATGTTTTTCACGTCCAACATGGAGTGTGTGACGGACTGAACTCTGTTCCCACAAAATTCATATCTTGAAGTCCCAACGCTTGGTGTGATTGTCTTAGAGGCGCGACCTCCCAGGGGGTAATTAGGATTACACGAGGACATAAGGGTAGGGCTCTAATCCAACCAGGCTGGTGTCCTCATGAGAAGAGGAAGAGACCCAGGATGTGTACCCGAGACGAAGGGATGAAGGACCATGTGAGGGCACAGGACAGAGGCGGCCGCCTGTAGGCCAAGGAGAGAGGCCTCAGGAGACACCAGCCCTGCCGGCGAGCTCACCTTCACTTGCAAACTCTGCACCAGGAGAGAATACACTTCCGCCGCTGCAGCCTGCACCATGGCATTGTGTTCTGGTGGCCCTAGTGGACTAATACAGCGCCCATTCCAGAATGGAGACTCGGCAGTCACTGATGGCCACCCAGTGTGTACCTGGGCAGCACTGTGTTCTCCCGGCTCAGGCTGTATCTGGGGGACATTCCCTGAGCAGGCGGACATGCTGGTGGAACAGGTAACCTCTCCTTCAGAGTAGAGCTTGGAGTCCGCACAACATCCCTGACCTCTCTGAACCCACACGACCTCTGACCCTTGTCCGCCCACTGGCCACCATGCCGCCCTGGGCAGTCCTGGAGTGCCGAGATGTGGCCTTCTCAGCAATTCACGGGTATCCACTTGGACATGGAGACCTTAAAGTGGGCAAGAAAATTCAAGTTTGAAATTAGCTTATTCTAGATCTCACCTCACCTTTAAGGATCTCATTTTTAACCTGGTGTACGTGACGGGGAGTTAGGAGATGGTTTGATGCCGCACGGCTGTGCATCTGAAGCACGACCCTGCCACTGGGCAGCTGTGACTGCAGCCGTCCCTACACCCAGGCAGACAGTCCCCTCGTCTGCAAACGAGGACCCGCCCACTTAATAAGAGGAGGAACACATCCCCCTGAGGAGGCTGTGGGAACCCTGGGGAAGGGCTGCGAGGCGGGACAAAGGACTCTCCATCAACGGTGGCTGTGGCTTCTCACCGTGCAGGAGCTGGGTTTTATTTTTATTAGTTAACGTGGGATTAGCGTGTATTGAAAGATGGCTGCTGTTTGACGATTACAATCAGAGACTATTACTATCAGTTCTTTATTTCCTTACCAAATTATTTGCTCTCAAAACTCAATTTTTTATTCACGAAAAATCAAGAGCTTGTGCTAGATCTTGGCCAAAATATAGGAGTAGATGAATTCACAGGCATTCTGAAAGTAGAAACCAGGGATTTCTGCTTGACCGAGCTTTCCTACCTGCAGAACCTCTGAGCCCTACTGCTGGGGGCTTTGAAACCGGGCTGTAAGTCTAGGTAAGCTCATGTCTCATCACAGCATCCTAATAATCATCTCTTCTTTGGCAAGAAATTTATGGCAGGCTGTTGGGACGTTAGTTTATTGATGATGAAAGTATCCACTGTCCTTGGTACAAACAAACAGGGCTTCTGAATCAGACACCATAGGCCAGGGTAGCTGCAGGCCTGGGGCAATTTATAGGGCACTCAGTTCCGTGTATTGTCAGCACACCCTGAGATCTGACAGGTTCCTGTTAGGAGGATGGATGTTCCTTCCACAGTCCACGGAGCACGAGGTGAGGTCTCATGAGACCTCATACGCCTGGAGCCTCCACCCCTACTGAGGATTTAATATTGCTCTTGGGTCCAGGTTGTGGTATCCCAAGTCTGTGGGATGTGCCACATTTAATTCACTGCTTAGGACATAGTTTGGCAATTGCTAAAAAGTTCTCAGGTCAGGGTCCAGACCACAGTTTAAGGTGATTTTTCCAGGTTCCAAGGACCAAGCAAGGGCACCTGTGCTCTGAATCCAAGCGTGCCCATATCCACCAACAGTATGGTTCCTCTCAATCCCTTCTCGCTGGGCACAAGGAACATCACTGCAGGGAAGACCCGCAGCACGCGCAGACAGCTGGTTCCTTCTACCAAGCCATGGGGATGCTGCAGTCCCACCCTCTGTGGGTCCTGTGGCCAGGCCAACAGGCTGCGGAGAGGAAGTGCATGTGACACCTCAGACCAAAGCATTTACTTGCTCTTGTGACTCCCTCTGGTGGTGCACAAGGACAGAGTGCCAGATGGCGCAGCAGGGAGACCCCATCAGCCCACGTCCCTGAGTTGAGCCTGTCACCCAACACTGGGCATGGAGCGTGAGCAAGAAACAATTTAAGTGTGCTTAAACACATCCTTTCCCCACCCACAGTCCCAATGCGCACACACACATGTACGCCCACATGCATGTATACACACCTACACACACACATACATGTATACACATGCGTGTACACACACATGCACACTTACTTCCATAAAAGGAAAGATAAACATGTTTGCTAATTTGCTTCCTCTGTCCCCCCACCAATTCGCTATTGGTTCTGGCTACGGAAAGAGATAGGCTCATGTCCTGGGGGATCAGACTGTGATGAAGCCCAGGCCCCTCACCTGGATTCTAACTGAGAGTTCCATCTCCATTTTCCCCGGGTTAAGATAGAAAGAACAAAAGCATTGGCAGCTTATTATCTCTGCTTCTTACAGAAATGCCTTCGCTGAATTGTGATTCAAGGTTACGCGGTTTAGGAGGACGAGAGAGGAACTTTCTCCTCAAAATGCACTTCTGTGTCTTTTACAAAATCACAGTGGGGCACAACTCTGCTGCCTGGATTACCCGAGGCCTTGCGGGAGGCACCCTGACATGGCCCCATCCGAACCTTGACTCCAGGGAAAGCATTCCCCACACACACGGGCGTCTGGCACCCATTTTTCGCTTCCTGACAGTAGCAGATGGGGCCAAATTCAAGGGCCGATCAAGGGAACAGGCTGACTTCAGATCATAGGCCATATAATTTGATAAACAGCTCATCACATCAGAAACTGAAGATCTCAACAGACATTAAGATCTCTGACTATCCGTAAAGACCCTCCAAAGGTCTACGTGAATTGTATCTACCCACTGCCCCTCAGCACAGCCGACGATGACCACGATAATGACGGGAGGCGCACGTCTCATAAAAACCTCTGCTGGACAGCGTAAGTAGGAGTTTCCAGGGATCCACACTCAGAGTTCAGGCAGGGTCTGGTCAGAGGCCCACAGCGGAGAGGAGCGCTAGTGATCAGCGGCAGGTGGCCCGTCACTGAGGTGTCAGAAACATGCCCTCTCCTACTTCCCCGGCAGCGGTTTTCGCGAACACATCATCCCCCGAGCAGGGACAAGTGTGCCTGAAGCTGGAAGAGCTGCTTGAATACTACGCACAATTGGAGCTGGGGAGCCACGGCCCTGAGGGCACGGTGCCCACGCGAGGCTCAGAACCCAGGCTGCGCGCCATGAATGTACAACAACCTCCGCAGCAGACGTAGGAAGAGCAGCGGGGTCCCAACTCCATTTGCACTGTTGGCCCTGCTGCGGGACGTGAGTCAGAGAGGGTCCGTCTTTCACTCTGACCACATCTGCTTGCGTGAATGTGTCACTCGCTCACTCCGAGGGACGCTGAAGAGAGGAAGTGAGCGGGGAACAGAGAGAAGGGATGCTGAGTCTACTCCTGAGGGTGGTGTGCAGCCAGAGCCTGTGTGTGTGCACGTGTGCGTGTGTGTGTGCACGTGCACACTTTGGAAGATGGAGATGGAAAGGGAAATGGGAGATGCTTGTATTTATACGTAAGTGTGGTGGTATGAATTTATGTTGGACCTGATCCTATCTTTGAAGAGAGAGGAAATTGCTCAATAGAGGTGCATTAATAGCAAGATAAAGGAAGCCAACACAATCCAGCATCAAATATAAATGCTGCGGGGTCATCACCGGTGTTAGATTATCTACGGCACCTCGGCCTGGAATTTGCATGAGTAATTAGCAGCTACCTCTCTGGGGAGGGACGAAGTGTTCCCTCCCGGGGAGCCACTGCGCGTGGCTTGTGCAAACCTGTCCACAAATGGAAGAGTCTTAGACATTTTTTAAAATGGATTTTGTGCACCTAAAGTATAACACCTCGGGACCTGAATTCCGACCTCAGTCAACAATAAACAAAATATTTTGCACTTTGCGTCTACTTTGAACCAAGGCAGAATTGCTTGCTGAAAGAAAAACGTACACTTTAAAATTCTACCCCAACCTTCCTCCTCAAATGGGCCCAGTGCTTTCTTTCTAGAACTGCAACAACAGCTTCTGACGAGAGCCTCCGGCCGAGGAGCGCAGGGTGTGTGTGGGCTTCTTCAGTCACTCCTCAGGCAAGGCCCTGTGAGTGCGGCAAGTCTCATGGAGGCACCGCGATTCTGTCAGTGCATCTAGTTGCCCTCCTAAATGCCAGCGATCAACTCAGCATGTATTTTCCAGTACCTACTATGTGCCATGCACTGAGAAGTCTCAAGGAGAAGTAAAAGTTTTGATAAAATGCAGCTGAAGGCGTGCGTGATGCCCCCGCGGTCTGCAGTCTGTGTCCTTGCGAGGCACGGCTTGGCTTTCTGTCCAGAGACTGGTTCAAGAAATGGATGAAATTGCAACAGAAGAAACATACAAACCAGCTAAGTTTTCAAATGCATCTCACAGGTGCTATTCAGGATGCAATGAACAGAAACAAGCAGTCCTCCCATACCAGCTGACATATTTTATAGATCACCCCCCCACACCCCATGCGTTTCAGAAGGTAGCAGAGAGAAAATGCTCCTAAATCAGAGTTTTCAAATCAGATGCTGGTATTAGAAATAAGATTAACCTGGTCCCTTAACAATCAAATTTATGAGTGGTAAAGGGTTATGGAAAATTCTATCTCGATGTCACGCGTAGGAAACAAAGTCTAGGGAGGCGAGGAATGATGAACTGCAGCCTGAGCAGCGCGCTCAGCGAGCAGAATGAGCAGTTCAAGAGTTCAGAACACGTGTGCTCGCAAGGTGCTCGGCGAAAGAGGCAGGCAGGCCGCGGACCAAGGCAGGGGAAGGTCATCCTTGCAGCTGCTCCATCTTCATTACGGCGGGGAGGCCCTGGCGGGGAGGCCCTGTCCAAAGTGCACTCTCCGGGCCTCGACATGGGCGCCGCGAAGCGCTTCAGGACTTGGGAGGAAATTGAAATGCTAAACAAAGGTCAGGTCCAGGAGGCCGGCGGCCAGGCCTGCCACGGCCAGCCACCTGGCTTCCCACGCAGCCCCACCATCCCAAATCAACTGATACGACCGTCCCACCTCTGTCCTCGCCTGTTTTTTTTTTTTTTTTTTGGTGTGAGTGATGGATTAATTAAAGATTACAATCTATCCTCTTCAGAAGGCCAGAGAATGGACTTTGCAATCAGCGACTTAATTTTCTCTCAGCTAACTGCCAAACTTAAATTTGTTCTCCCAAATAAAATAATTTCTCTCCTCTGTGCAGCTTGGAATTCCATGTTCGAACAGAACAGTGTTCGTGATTTGCCCTGTTACTCAACCCTCATCTTTCCGTTCTCAGGGATTGGGGGAAAGCTGAATTTCATTTTCTGGTTATCAGCAGGCTTCCTGGGAGATAGTCCCGTGTGCTGTCATGGGAAAGGGCCTCCTGCCCCCGCCCCGCGTGTCGCCGAAGGCCATCCTGAGCAGGCAAGGCCGATGGCTTTCCACCCTGGAGAGGCACCCCGCCTGGCAGAGGATCAGGCCCCCCCCCCCCCCCCCCCAGGTCCTGATCACCTCCTTCCAAACCCAGGCACCAGCAGCCGCCTGATACAGTCTCTCGCCACCCACCAGCGAATGCTGGCCCAGCCCTCCACGGACTGGGGCCATGGGGACCCCACGCTGACCCCAGTGTCTGGAGCAGCTGTGAGGATGACCACATAACCGAGCATCCCAATCCTGCATGTGAGTGGCTTTCACAGAATCAGGGCCAACTTGACTGCAAGATGCAAGAGCAAAGGTCAGTCACATGATGGGGACGAGAAGCACAAAACCACCACGTTTCCTGGATTGAAAGGCAGTGAGTATCACACTCAGGTGTTCAGCATCTACAGTTAGAAGGAAAGCTAGGTGCGCCCCTTAAGGGACAGGTGACTCAAAACAGGTTACAGCCTCTTTCGCTTCCTTCTCCACCTGGAAAGGGCCTATCAGGTGTCTCCGGTGTGCTCTAAGGACTAACCAGACGACAGATAAAGAGAAGATGGATGGCTGTAACGAAAAGAGGAGGAAAGGAAGAAAACCGGTGTCACTCTTTCAAAGACTTAGCCCCGCAGCCAACATATACTAAGTGCTCAGAAAATGGTTTCTGATGTTGTTATTCAAAGATCTGTGGTCAGACGATGTGGACAGGGAAGTTAAAGGGGAAAAGTAATGCTCCTGAGTGAGAGGCCGGTCGCCATCCCTTCCCCAGGACTTCCCACTGTTCTCTGCTCCCCTTTGCAGTGCGAAGACTGGCATCAGAGACCACGCCTCGGCTGGCGGTACGGCACAGCCCTGTGCTCAGTACAGTCCGCAGGCACTGCGGTGACTCTGCCAACACCTAAGGCAGACGACTAGCACAGCAGTGGCCTTGGCTGCCACCCGCACTGGGACGTGGATGGGCAGCAGAAAGTGAGAGCAAGAAGAAGACTGGGGTGACTTTCCCCACGTGGCGCCCAAATCAGAGCAGCCTGAAGCAGGATGTGTGTGGCTCAGTCGGCGAGACTGCACGGGAAGGCCAGCGGGCGGGCAGCCAGCTCCTCAGATGGCCACAGGGCAGGTCAGAGTCTCTCGGACTGGCCTGGGGTGCTGGGCCACAGCGGGCAGCTTCTGTCTTGTGGAGTTCCATGATGCCTTCAAAGGCATGCACACTCCAGATTTTATGTCAGAATAACCAGAATTTAATAGACACCTGCCACACGCAGGCCCTGTGGTGGGCCCTTTACAAAAGCAAGTGCTAAATTTCCAGACAGCTGCCTGGGTCACCAATGGCCCCTGCCAACATAGACAGGAGCTGAGCTGGGCTGCTGGCTCTTGGTGCCCTGGTGCTCTGCACAGTGAACTACACAGTGCTGTGAATGGTCCCCCTTCACCACCCTGGGACAAGGCCGTGCTCAGGGTCACTGCTCTGAAGCAGCAGGCATGGAGCCCCTCCAAACTAGCCCCCTCCCCGGGTTCTGTTCTTTCCTGGCCCTGCCACCAACAAAATCAGCGATCCTGGAAATTCCAAACACACCCTGTGACAAAGACCCTATGCTTATTGATCACAGGGGAGACAAGATGGTTTCCATTCGCCTTATTCAATAATAGTCAAAGATATCGGCTGCAGACAGCCTTCTTTTCAGAAAGCACCTCAAAGGTCCGCCATGTCAGACAGAGAGCACGGCGCTTGGGAGGGGCCTTCCAGGTGACCCCTCTGCTTCAAGGCAGCCGCAGGGTGGACGCAGGAGTGTCCAGGGCAGCAGTGTGGGGGCAGGAGGCGTCCCTCGCCTGGGCAGGAGGCGTCCCTCGCCTGACTTCTTGGAGAAGGGGGACCTTGCAGCTGGTTCCAGCACAAGGAGAGCGACTAGCAGAGCTGGGGCGGCCGGGGAGAAGACAGAGCAGCGAGAGACCCCCGGCGCCACAGCATTGCAGGGCACTGTCCCCAGATACGCGGTGTTGAGAGAGTCGCGACATAGGCTGGGTCAGGACCGGGCGCCTCCTGGCAGGACCTTTACCAGCTGTTTACCCTGAGACTCTGAGACCAGGATACTTCCCGTGCCGCCTCTTCCTGTGGGTCTCATCATGCTAAATGTCACTTTCAATTCTTTTTTTTAAGTGGAAATGAGATGCTGTAGGCATTTAAATCAAAATTGAGTTTCCAGGGAAATTACAGTGGTCATCTTTCACTTCAGCCTCCGGATGGTTTTCAGCTGCTTCCATGAGCCATCGAGCTTTTAAGATACAAGTGGGATTTATAATCAGGAACAGCTCGTGTTTACTGAGCATGTACATTTTGCACGGCACCAGGCATGAGACATTTTTCTAATTGGTGGACTACAGCTTCACGATACTTAGAGAAAGATGGTTTTCCTCTTTTTGATACAGGAGGAGACCCAGAGACGTTAAGCCTCCCATCTGAGGTTGCACAGCTAATATATCTAGAACATCAACACCTCAGATTAAGTAGCCAGGTAGTTCTAAATTCCTTTTGAAATCAGAGATTCAATGATTCTGATATTCATTTTCCTAATATGACTTGATTTATTACACTGGCTCACATCCAGCCTTCTAAGAACTCTCTTTGCATTCATCTGTCTTGATTTTGGCAGATACTTTTAGGGTTACCACTCTACCTGGCATTGAGCTAATTTCTGTTAACGAGATGGATGCGTCTGTCTTCCTGAGGATTAAGGAGAAGACAGAGGTGAAGACAAGTGAAGATGATCAAGTACACTAAGAGCAAGGTTTCGAATCTAGAAAGTTCTGAGGGAACATTTGGGAGGGGTCTCTATCTTTGTCCCCCATTGAAAGGAAAGGCTTTGCGGAGGGAATAATATTTATGCTGAAACCTCAAGGATGAGCTGAGGCTGGGCCTCAGGGAAAAAGGTACAGAGGGACAATTTTCAAAGAGTAGAAAAATCACAGGTCTGCCTCAGGCCAGGCTATGATTTTCCCAATTACATCTCTCTTACTAGAAGTCCTTCAAACACACAGGCCCACTTTGGAGAATCTGTTAGAAAGGTGCAAGCTGTAATGCCAGCTCATCTGGAGGCCCGGATGTCCGAAGTGCACGATGTGGGGGCACCCCTCTGTCTGCTCGGGGTAGGGGGCAAAACCACCTGCAGCTTAGAGTCAGGCATCAAGCCCAGAAGCTGAGAGGCTGCCTGGGACACACAGCTCCGTGCTTCAGCCCTCTCTGGGGCTTCTTTTCCATGCAGAGCTCATGACATAACAAACACCAGCCTTTTGTTGGCCAACCCAGGACCTGGAGTGAGCCAGGCAGGTGCTTTACCACAGAGCCACATCCCCAGTCCCTGGCTGATTTGCCCTTGGTTCAGATTCATCGGGAGCTTTGCTTTCTAGGACTGAGTGCTTCTTGGCTACTTCTAGACGCAGCCCCAAAACATCCTCATGAGAGGAGGCTCTGAGCTGTGGGGTTCACTGCAATACTTACCCACAGCCACGCCAGGCTCCCCAGGACTGGCGGGGGGCGGGGGGGGACCGTTCAGCAGGCCGTGCTACAGGCACAGTGGCACAAGGCCCTGAATACCATGGAAATGGTTTAAAATACGCTGCAGAAATAAAACTCAAAAAATTGGATGCCAAAGTCTGTGTAAGTTACAAAATATAAAATATTGAGAATCATGGAGAGAAAAAAGAAAGGCATCCAAATACAAAGAGTGGCAGATATATTTCAAGATTTAACAACTCTATTTATGTCCTCAGGAGGAAATCATCCCTCACTCAGAGACCGTCATGTTCTCCTGAGCTGGAGCAGGTAGGTACTGTGACTCCATGTGTGGAGGGACCAGGGCGACCTCCTAAAGGCCACCTCTAAGTCGCCGGGACCCCTGATCCACATGGGTGGGGGCCGCTTTGTCTCCCTGTCCTAGGCACCCCAGGGACCATCGCTGTGCTCACCCCACATTCTCAATCAATATTTGTATGAATACAGGTGTGAAAACCACCCTGTCCCCTCACTCCATAACAATGTCACTAGTAGGACAGGAGCACATGGGACAGTCTGTCTATGGCTGTTTCTTCTTCACCCTTCAGTGCTAAAGCAAAACCCACTAAACTGGGGGTCCAAATGTGCAGTCCAAAGAACCTCTTCCTGGGGTCTCACTGGTTCTGAAGATACAGTTTCAGAATCTGCAGGGGCGGATGGATTCTCCGTGACCGAGGCAAACGTCCTGATGCATGCCAGCACTCAACAGCAGGGACCTCAAGTTTTAACCATGGCAGGAACTGACAGTGCGGATACTTCTGTTGTTAAACATGGGCACAGACCATGGGCGTTTGGCACTGAGATGAACAAAGAGGCAATCAACAAACGCCCTACCAAACAGAAGAGGCCAGGCCAGAGGCGTGTCTGAATGGAGCGTCCCCTCCCCGTTTCTTCATGGAGGAGCCCAAACAGAATGTCCCCAGATGGAACAGAGATTTCTCAGGGAGTAGTGACGTCCAGACCCAGTGAGGCCATGGAGTAAGTTGGAGAGATCCAGAGATTCTGACTCAAGAGGTCCAGGAAAGGGGACATCTACATTTCCAACAAGCATCTCCACATGGCTCTGATAGAAATTCAAGTTTTTCACAGATACCGCCAGAGGTCAAGGTCATTTTCCGTGAAGGGTGTGACAGTGACTGCTATTCTTTGTACTAAGGATCCTTTGATGGCAAGTTCTTGATTACTCTGGCAAGCACATATGTTTAGACAGTTAGTGTGTATTCCCATAATTCATAGCACTGTGCTGGGCATTTACCGTACACGGCTCTCTTCTTCAAAAATAACCTTGAGAAGCAGTTTCCTCTTTTGCTGGTTAATTTAAAAAAAAAAAAAAAATTCCCTACCATTCCAGCACTGACCACTGACACAGGCTGTGGCCTTTGTTATTATGGTGACATCTGGGAAACGTCCTTTCCACTGTTGACGTGGGGACTGACTGGCTGCTAGATCTGGGCATTACTCTGGCCCTGCTTCATTCAATTGAGAAAAAGACAGTGCATCCTGAAAACATAAAACGCATAAGAGCAAAGCCTAGAGGCTGGAAAACTTGCAGGACCAGCTGCTGAACACCCGAGTGCATCCCCTTGGGAATTTTGTGCAAAGAAGCACCTGTGCACATGCAGAAACCCAAGCTGAACTCCGGGAGGTCAACGGGGCAGGCAGGTCGTGGCCACCAGGTTAAAGGGCCCGGTTTTCCTTGGCTCCATCCCTCACCCCTGAGTGACCCTCGCCTGCTCTGCATACAGTGGAAGTCCAGACCTGCTGGAGGATCCGCTCCCATCTGTGCAGGTTGACTTGAGTCACACACATGCAGTGAGCCAGGGTATCAGGGTGTCCCTGGCTTCCAGGGAGCTTGACCAGCTTCTTTTATTTACAATATGGGAAGAAAAACACCACGTATTTTTGTTTATCTTCAATAAGCAACACTTTCTTGCATACAAACAGCACTTTTTGAGTGTTTTCTAATTTTGCTTCCAAATTCAGTCACCTTCCCTCCTGGTCAACTCTGTCCCCTGTGGGCTAAGCTCTAAGGACAGTATTGGGGACTCCCCTGTGCTCTCATCTTTGAGGGGCACTGGAAGGAGAGCCAAGGGTGGAAGGGGACAGAGGTCTGAATGCTCTCTGCTCCTTCCCTACTGGGTCACCAGGATTTCTACTGAGGGTGACCACTTCCACCAGGCTGGGCCCTCCTCCACTTGCCCCATCCAGCCTAGGCCCCTGGGTGGTCTCCATGAAGACTTCCTAGAGTTTGTTAATAGTTCTTTATTAAACTTTTCTCCATAGAAGTGTGCCTTTTTTTATTTCTTACCCATACCCTAATAATACTTCTTAAAAAAATAAAAGGAAAATTAGATAGCAAGTCTGTGTGTTCTGGTCTCTGGAGAGAACCACACGGGGACTCACACTGTCCTTTCAGAGATGAGATCATCAAGGTTCCAGGCAGGTGACTAGTCCCAAAGCAAGTCCATAACAGAGCAGGGACCAGAACCCAGGTCATCTGTTGCCACACTGAGACGCCACCAATACATTTTGCATGTCATCATTTCCATTTTTAAATGACAATGGTCATAAAAGATGATTTAATAAAAACAGGATTGTGTAACAAAGGAGGAGGTGGACTGTGAATGTCTGTCACTAGCAATGAACTAGATTCAGGTTCTGAGAGTGCCTCTGCTCCCATCTGCACAGAAGGGAAGTGACCCTGTCCCCTCAAGGCCACTTCCAGCTACAGGTCCCGTCCTCATTAATCTTCTGCCCAAACCCAAACTTCCTTCTTATGTGCCTTACTTCAGCAATCCCCCACCTTTTGGGGAGGGCATAAAAGGGTGAAAAGAGATTCAAAAAGTTACTTTGTCAGACTTAAACAATTTGCTATAATTTGTTCCTATAATTATCCAATTTCATGCACTTGGGAAATATTAAAAGAAGTGGTAGCAAAATACAGAAGATAATTTTTGGTGTAAGATAATAATGAATTAGATTAGATAGCAGGGCTAATAATCAAAATCCCATTGTATCACTGTTAAACCAAAGGGCTGCAGAATTTATCAATGGAAGCAGCCTAACCTAAGGGAAAGGGCTCCGCCCCCTTTTCCTCAACCCAAGGGGGAAAAAGAGGACATATTAATGGAATTAACCATTTGGAGAGTGAAGTGTTGTCTTGCTGTCACAGAACTGGAGGAAGACACCCAGGATTTAAAGAATGCACGTGCCTGCCCAAAGCCAGACCGAGTCCTCTGAGTTAGGTTTGCCTAAGTTCTGCCTGTCAGACTGTCACAACGTCACAATGAAAGGAAGTTTCTCCACCAAACACATGCGAAGGCTCCCCGGATACACAGCTGAAATGCAATCAGCGGACAATGAACACACGAGTGATTCTGACTTCACATCGGTTCTGACACCCCAGTGCCAACCCTGCGCAGTCACATAATTTCCCTGAGCCTGAGTTTCCTCACCCATCAGATGAGCATAAACTATTTTCAGGGGTTATGGAGATTAAATGAGATAATATAACTAGTGTGGTGATGCACGCCTGTAGTCCCAGCAACTCAGGAGGCTGAGGCAGGAGGATGGCTAGTCCAAGGAAAGCCTGAGAAGCCTAGTGAGACCCACTGGTAGAGCACCCTGGGCTCAATCCCAGACCTGGATCACAATGATGAGATAACCTGCTATAAAATGTTTAGCGCAGCCACTGAAATGCTGTAATCATGCAGTTTATATAAAATTATTATTACCACCATCTCTGTCCGCAGATTTGATTTCACAGGCGTGAAGAGTTTCGGATGTCAGTGCAGGAACATCACCGCTGAAGCGCCTGATTAGCAGCACCTGCTGTTTTGCGGCACTGCAAACCGTGGAGTCAGAGGTTCGCTCGGAGGGTACCTGTACAAACACCCCGAGTGGGGTCCAAAGGGCTTCCCCAGAATGCCAAAAGGGGTTCATGGGCAACCACGAAACAACCAAACAACACCCAAAGCACAAGACACCTAAGACCCCAGCCAAATGACGCAGCAGGAGAGCCTGCCTCCTCAAGGTCACCTCAGGGTGCACCTGATGGTCTCACTCCACGGCTTCTTAGTGAACTTTACATAATGGAGCACTCGCTCCTGGGTGGTCGAGTCTTCCCCCTGCCCTGTGAGGACTCAACAAGGGCTTGTGGGCCCAGGCTGCCTGACCCCAGCCCTCCCAGAGGCTGAACTTGAAGCTCTAGGCCCCCTGCCAGAAAACCAACAGGCCTCTTCATCCTCCTCAAAGCCCAAGCTAAAGTTCATTCTCACAAGCCAAATTTTAAAAATCAATTAATAAATTACCACCACCAAAGAAAGTCAACAGCCCAAGGGCCCCTCAGAGGAGCCTGGAAGAAGCAGTGACGCACTGGGCCGGGCTGAAGGGGCTGGCATGTGCCGCCCGTCCACTTGGTCTCCCAGGCAGACCCTCTCCTCCCTCCAGGTAGCGCTACTTCCCATGATAACAGCAGCATTAATTTTAAAGTGATCATGAATCAATCATGAATTCAGACTCCTGGTTTTAGTGGTGACAAAACACTCTCATTAGCACCTTGAATGAGAACTATGGAGATGGGCTTGTGGAGAGACTCTGCAGGTGAATCTTCCCCATGACCCAGCAGAGGCAGCGAAGTCCCGCCCCTGTCCTTGTGGGTCCCCGAAATAACTGCCCTGGACAAGACATCTAAGACACCCACCTGCACAATGGGACAGAGCACTGTGGGGGGGCGGGGCTGGCCTGGTAGATGTCCAGCAGCACCTTTGCCTTGACCTGCTGGAGACCAGTGGGTCCCCTCCATCCTCTCCCCGCAGGTAGCTCTAGAAGCCACCAAACCTTCCCTGGGAGGCAAGGTCATCCCTGGCTGAGAACCGCTAGACTAAAGAGCAGCCTCTACGCCTGGCTGTCATGGAGAGTAGATGTGACACCGTATATTTTTATAAAGGGTTAGGGAGGTTTAAGGTGCACCTTGAGACGGAAACATACACAACTAGGTGCAGTTAAAACCCACTAAGGGATGGATGCCCCCAAACTGAGGACGCTTCTGCTGTTGGTGTAGGACAGAGAGAGGGTGCGGGGGTCCTCGGGTTGTGTGAACCCTCATAATCCCATGTGGGATTTTGTTTTTTGATCAATTCTGTTGAAGCGTAACTTACACCCAACACACCACGTCCGATTATACTGCTCACGCTGTGTGTTTTGATGGGTGTTACACCCTGCCGCTCCCACCAAACCCCCAAGGACCGGATACACCCATGTTCAGATTCACAGAGAATTCACTGAGATTAGCGCAGGTGTGTGCTATATTCTGTGTCAAAAGCATTTCTGTTATGTGCACGATCTTGCCGTCCGGCCTCCTGGCGACGTCCCTGATGACTGCCTCATGGGGAGGCTTTCCTGGGAAGGAGGGTAGGCTCCATGGGTGTGAGCCAGGTGGTGGCACAGCAGCGGGGTGCGGTGACCAGCAGGTGCTGTCCTGCCTCCACGGTACCTTCATGGGTGCATCTGGGCTTGCTGGGCCACGTCTGTTGGAACAAGGCGCCCACGCTTGGGCCCTGGGACATCAGCTCCTCAGCTCACTGGTGTGCCTGACCCTTCCTGGATTCCCCTAGGTCAGCTTCCTGGCCACCTCTTCTCTGCCCACTGGCACCCTGGGCAGGGGCAGACCCTCTCTCCAGCTGCCACATCGAGATGCTGAGATGCCACCACCTTCAACCCAGACTTCCTTGCCAAGGGAGACCCGAATCCTTCAGTTAGTCGCCTTCACACCTGGGGGGGCCTGGGCACAGACAGGGACACAGCGGGGAGTCAAGAAAGGTGACAGCCCCTCAAATCCTGAGCTGGACAAAGGGCTTCTTGTTCAGCCTGAGTCAGCCCCAGAGTGTGCTCCAGAGGAGGCTGCGATTCTTTGAGGGTCACCTGTCCACCCAGGCAGGGGTACTGGGCCCACAGGAAGGGGAGCTTAACTTCCCTGCTCTGGGCTGGAACCCACATTTTCTGGTTGCCAAGGGCCTGGCGTACTGGATAGCCAGTCCTGTTGGAACCTTCCTATTTCAATGTGCAATAGGGGATCCATTTGCAGTTGACCCCTGCACTGGTGTCCTTGCTCCCAACAGCCAGAGGAAGGACAGCTCAGTACCACCATCTCTCCTGACATCAAAAACAACCACAAGAATCCAATCCACAGAACCTTCTAGACTGTCCACCCAACAAGGCGCCTGACGCAGTTAAGAGGGGCCCTCCATCAGCACTCGGTGACTTCCCACCTTGCTTTCTCTTCCCCTACTGCCTCCTGCACCATGGGGAGGGGGCCTTCCCTCAGTCTGATGGCACCTCCTCTGCTCCAGCAGACCCAGCAGGGCATGCTAATAACCAGGGCTATGCATGGGCACTGGAATACTCTCTGGAAAGCTCCTTCATCAAAATTACAAAAGCCAGAGCCTCTTGCTGGATGTCAGACAGATGGGATGATGCATGTGCTCCGTGACATAAAATATACTGTTCCAATCAAATGATAAATCATGCTTATATGATTTTTATATCTCCATTTAGAAGAAAAAGAATTATACTTTTTCCCTCAGACCTTTTCTTAAAGTGGTGTGCCTTCCTGAAACTCCTGGTGAGTCTCAAGTCGGAACACCCTGGGCTGGAGTTGGCACAGTGGGGACATGTCCAGGTGACACGTAGCATGGGTGGCGTGTGATGGGTCCCAGGGAGGGGAACACTCACTCCAGCACACTGGGGTCCCCGAGCAGCAGAGGTGCAGGAAACTTTTGCTCCGAGAGACAGATGATGTTGGTGCCTTCCTGCCATGACCCCCCAGAAATGCAGGGCAGGGGACTGGACACCTTACTCTTCAATCCTGACCAAAAAGTAGGAATCATTTCCTGCAGGACAAAGACTATGTGGCTTTATAAGAAAATATATATATTGTCCAAGGAAACTAAATCATTGGTATTTTTTAACCTTCATCACTACAAATTAAATGTTATTCATTGTAGTGCTAATAATTCATTAGCTAAAAAAGACAAATATCAACTAGTTAATTAATTAAATATTACTAATTAAGGTGGATTTTAATGGAAGGAGATTGAGAAGGAAGTTCCTTCCAAAAAAATACATATTTTTTGAACATTTGAAAAAGAAAACTGCCCATTCTGGTTCCAATGTCAGCCATCCCATGATGATGTCCCTTCAAAACCCAAATCAGCAGTACTTCAATAAAATGGGTAACTTTATCAAAAGAAAGAAGCGGGAAGAAGGGAAGCAGCCTGAGCATGTCAGAGAATTACCGGGGATGTTTGCAGCTAAACACACGTCATGTTACTTTACGTGGACTTGATAACCACACAAATTGGAACTGCCACAATTTAATGAGGGCTCCCACGTGACATGCGGGAACACAATCCTAAGTGCACTGTGGCTGAGCGAGGCAGCGCCTGTGAATGCCACACTCGGGGACAGAAGGCTTTCTGACCCGAAGCTCCTGCTCCTGGCTGTGCTCTGGGCCTTCCCTGAGAGTACTGGCCTCCTGCAGGGAGTGTGAGCAGCTGTCCCCAGGTCACAGTCTCATAAATCAGACGCTTGTGCCAGACACTGTGCATGAGACAAAACCGGGCATCCTTCTAAAATAACGCCTTCCATCTACTGAAGTCCACTACCCGCCACGTTACAAAAGACCAAGGGGTTTTGCCCACCATAAAGAAAAATAAATATGTAAGGATAATCCTTCCCCGCCCCTGTCAGGCTGTCCAGTGGGGATTTAAATGCTACCGCCCTGATGTAGGGTATGAGCATTTAAAATTCAGAGAGTCAGACGAGGTTGCTACTAAGCCTGTGACCTTTGCCCCCCCCCCCCAACACTGATGATTCAGTAATTACTGGATGGCATGGTTACTGACCGCTATGGAACTTCCTCTCCAACAGAACCATTTGAATGTGGTAGGGTGAATGGACTTTTCAGCATTAGCTGGGTACTGCCAGGGACCCAATCTACCGCTGTTCACTTAATAATCTTGCATTCATGCATAAAGATCCATATAAAACATCGAGAAAAATTAATATTTTAAGTCCTTTGGATTAGATATGTAGCATTATTATTATTATTATTATTATTAGCACTACTACGACAATGACTACTGTTCATAAATATAGGTCAGTAGGACATTGCTCAGAAAAGACCTTACACTTGATTTCTGTTCACGGACGCTGCCACATTCCATTCAGACCCTGGACTTCATCATCCCGAGTCCAGCCCAGCTCTGCAGTCACAACCTTGCCCGTACTTTTTACCAAAGCTAGCGAGAGCATCTCATCTGCTCAATTACTTATTAGTGTTGCTACAGAATACCATTTCCTCTTGCGGCTGATAAAATATTAATCAAAAACAGGAACTGAGCGATTTCCCAGTGTAGATGTCTTCTAATGGTAATACAGGGAGTCAGAGAGAGATCTGGAGGTCATGTCAGAGCTTCTGAAGAAGCAAAGGAGAGTGACATCGGAGACGCAGGCAGAGGCTGCAGCTGAGCCCAGGAGCGGGAGGGCAATTTGCAACCAACCTGGATAGCGCTTCCAGGAGACTGGATGGGGAAAGGCCAGACCTGAGAGACTCTCGAAGGAGTCCATTTTGCAGTTCTTTAATAGATACTTCAATTCACCTTCAATGAATTAAATGCTGTCTTCATTTAGCCATTTTTTTGGGGGGGTACTGGGGATTGAACCCAGGGGTACTTAACCATGAGCCACATCCCCAGCCTTTTTATATTTTACTTAGAGACAGGGTCTCTCCAAGTTGCTTAGGTCCTTGTTAAGTTGCTGAGGCTGGCTCTGAATTCAAGATACTCCTGCCTCAGCCTCTCGGTTGCTGAGATTACAGATGTGTGCCACTGCACCCGGCTCATTTAAACATTTAAAAAAAAATTCTCACCCTTATTTTTTAACACCTTCCAAGTTTCATGATTCTACTTCCTGCCTAAGTAACAGCAAAGTCAGATGAATCTCAAATTTTCTGCATTTAAAAAAAAAAAAAAACTGTCCCCTACCTTCTACCTTTTCCACCATAGTCCTGCATTTATGAAAAGAACTCAGCTCTGGGTGTGGCCAGTTCCAGTGACCACTGCGAAAAGACTCAGGGCAAACTATTTCAGCTCTCTGAACCCTAGTTTCCTGAAGATTTCCAAACATGTCATAGCTTCAAATGCTCACTTCCCCTGAGGCCAGAGCCCAAGCTACATGCACTCTAGGAAAAATCCAGACAAGCACCCTCCCCACCGTGCAGTCCAACTCCCCAAAACGCACCAGTTCTCACGGAACTGCAGTGAACCACGTCTTTATGAGGGTTTATTATACCCCCAAAAGTGTTATTTTTTTAAAGCATTGGGTAAACCCTCCCTAATACCTTGAGAAACCTTGTTTATGGTAGAGGTCAAGCACCCTGATCCAAAATTTTGAAATCTGAAATGCTCTGAAATCCAAAACCTTTTGAGTGTTATATCAGAACTCAACAAGTAAAGCAGCTCAGGTCTCAGATTCCCAGGTTAGGAATTCTCCACTGGCAAAGTCTATGAAGATATCCCCAAACCTGAAAACTCCAAAATCAGAAGCATTCTGGTCACAAGCACTTCCAATAAGGGACACTCAGCCTGAACTGGTGACAAAAAAAGGACGTGTGTAAGAGCGGGCACTGTGAGAATACCAGTAAGTAAGCAACCAGCACAAGGCATCCCACGCCTTGGCTAACGCTTATTGAGAATGCACCTCGCGTGTGCTGGCACCTCTAGTTCACTAACCTGCGTGACAACGTGGCCTAGGCTGCCAGGTAGGAGCATCAGAGTAGGAACTGGGGCTAGGCCTTTCAACCCTCTGCTTTCTCTATCCACCCCCGTATTTTCTGCTCTTTTCCCTCCCACTCACCCCCACTAAAAAGCAATATTGAAAAGAGGAGAAGATAAACAATATGACGGCTGAAGCTTCTGGAAGATCCACTGGGACTGAGAATTAAGTTATATAAGGAAGCCGTCAAAACCTTAAAGCAAGAAGTTGTTTCATTACTGTCATTAACCGGATCAACTCAGTCCCCCAGGGTGGAGGGTGTGTTTCCAGAAGGGCTCGGAAGTTCCTCCTGGCCTTGCAGAGTCCGTCCTCCCTCAAACCTGATGCAGAGTTGAGCTCCTCTGGTTCCTTCTGCTCGTAAACACCACAGTGAAACCAAAACTCATCCCTCGCCTACCAGAAATGAGCAAGCCTTCCCTCCTTAGAAGAAGCTTAGAGGAGCTGGAACTCTGGAGCCTGGAATTTGAAATCAGTCCACACTGAGGGACCAGCTCCGGGCTCTGGTGCAGGGGTGGCGAATGCGCGGGCTGGTGATGCCTTGCCCGCATCCCAGCCTTGGTCACCAGCTCTACAGCCCGCCATGGTCCTCCTGCCCGCTGCCCCTCCCCATTCCAGAGCTAGTTCAGCATCCTTTCCACCTGGCAGGTCTGTAGCCACTGCCCACTGGTGTCTGGCACCCAAGGTGACACTCTTTGAGCTACTTCCGTTCAACCAAACTAGCAGCAAAAGTCCGCTGGATCCTTTGTACTCCTCGAGTGCACAGCGTGTGTGCATAACTGGTGGGATTTCCACTGGCCTTTTCACCCTCAAAAACTGAATCCACAGTCGTGAAGATATTATAACCAATTAATACTGTGAAATGCTGGGCAAAGTACCCTTTTTAATGCGTTCCTCTTAATTACCGTCTACCTTTATATCTAAAACATTCACTCCGAGTTGAGGGTTTCCATCAAGACTTTGGCTCTCTTCACCATGATCCATTAGAATGATAAAAATCCACTTTAAAAATTTAGAGTCTGACCTAACTCCCCCAAGCCTGGGAACCCATCTCTTAGGAATAGAAGCATTGGTCTAGACATCTGAACAGGATGTTTACCGCATGGCTATTTGGGGCCGATGCAGCTGTGGAAGGAGAAGCTTTTGAAACCCAGTGAATGTCATTACGTTCAATATGGCAGATGACGGACTGCCTTAGGTGTGGTATGTTCACAGCATGGAACAGTATGCTACCGAGGGAAGAGGAAAGCAAGGTACGCAACAGTGCGCAAGAACAGACCCATGTTTTGGTATGCAAAACTGCTGCTGAGAAAAAAACCACAAAACCCCTATCTTAGTTCATTTGGGTTGCTTTAACAAAACACCACAAATGAGGTGCCTTATAAATGGAGCTCCAGAGACTGGGAAGTTCAACTTAAAGGTGTGGCAATGTCTGGAGAGGGCCAACTATCTGGACATAGATGGCACCCTCTTGCTGGGTCCTCACCTGGAAAGAGCAGTGAGGGTCTATTTTGAATCTTTTTTTTTTTTTTTTTTTTTAATTTTCTTTAAGTTGTTGATGAACCTTTATGTTTTTTATTTATATGCAGTGCTGAGAACCAAACCAGGGCCCCACACATGCTAGGCAAGGGCTCTATCACCGAGCCACATCCCCAGCCCCTTGAACCTCTTTTATAAGGACACTAATCCCATTCAAGAGGGCTCTGCCCCCACGATCTGGTCACATTCTAAAGATCATGCCGTTCAGTACTAACACCTCCAGGGGTAGCATTTCAACCTGTCAATTCTGAAGGAGACACAGACATTCAGATTAGAGCAAACACATGATACTTGTGTGTGCCCACCTTCATGTATCCATAATAAGAAGAAAGAGGTGTGTAGCTCTGATTAGGGTCAAGGCATCGATTCCCAAGCCTTAAAACAGTCTTCTAAGGCTGGGTAGGATGGTGCAGGCCCGTCATCTCAGCGGTCAGGAGGTTGAGGAAGGAGGATCCCAAGTTCAAAACCAGGCTCAGCAACTTAGCAAGGCCCTCAGCAACTTAGTGAGACCCTTTCTGAAAATAAAAAATAGAGAAGAGAACACTAAAGGCAGGGAGCATATGTTTCCTGTACCAGGGGTGCACAGATTTAAAGTTGTCAATCAGCCCTGCTTCAAAGACTACTGTCCTATCTATAGCCATTAAGTTCACGAGATTCAACTAGAGAGACAGCTGAACAAAATTCAGCCTCACTGATTCCATGTAATGATGGTGGAAAGTGGTGAGAAATGCAGCTCAGGAGCCATGGTCGAGGGTGCTCCCAGCATACTCCCTGTGTGCTGCAAGCCACCCCTTTGGGCTCTGCAGAAGAGCACAGCTGTGAACCTCGGTGCCGGGAGTGGGTGCCCACGCGCACATGGCCGCCCCTGGCTCATGGCTGAATTGCTGCTTCGTGCTCAGGGAAGCCACAGGTCGTACGTCACTCAGCTGCCTGCTGAGAAATCCTCGCCCTGTGTGAGCCCCTGGGTAGGAAGCAGGAGCTGTGCAGGAATGACGGACACCTCCCTGAGGGCAGGGCACACGCTTTCCTCTCCCAGATGTGTTCCTGGCTCATCTTCCCGGTCCTAACAGGGTGCCTGGTACAGAGCGGGTCCTCACTAATACCTAGTAAATGAGTTAAAGCCAAGTGCCTAGTTCATATGTGTTGCTAACATAAAAATTGCAAGTTTCCACTTGGGAAAAAATGAAAAAGCTACTTCCCAAGGAGCTGCCTGTGTTTTAGGTAACGTTAACATTCATACGATTACAGCAACAACGCCCACACATAAAGCCCCAGTTACAAGGCACTGTAACAGAACACGTCATATATGACTCTCACCAGGACATCAGGAAGCACACACCAGTGTTCCCGCGCAGCAGCTGAGCAACGGAGGTTCACGGTATTAGTCACTGGACTCGAGGAGGGTGCCAGGATACAAAGTCGGGGCTGTCCCTTCTCTTTTCATTCCACCCCGGTGATGTGCAGACACATGCTCGTTCAGTGACAAAGACTGAGAGTAAAGTAACCAGGTCGCTCCATTTAAAGTTAGGCATTCAAGGAAAAAATAAATAAATACTGGGCGAGGAAACCCCAAAGCCACGTTAAGCACATCTGGAGCATAACCTAGGCTCCCCGAATAACACCCATGCTGATGTGGCCTCCCCTGAAGCTCTCCCTGGCCAGCCACCCCACACTCCCAGAGACGCAGCTCAGCCGGAGAGCCGGGGCCCTCTGACAAATGCGTTCAGGCGGGGGGATATTTCAGCTTCCGCCCTCTCTGGACCACAGTGTGACAGTTATAGGACTCACATCCATTTGTATCCCCAGTTAGATCCCACATAATTCAGCAGACATTCATTAGGATGCCATGACCATATCACACGGCCATAAATACATTGCTCAGCCTGGAACAAGACACTTGGGTTTAAACATAGCTCAAAATAATTTCAATTCTAGCAATTTTCAATTGCTCATCCTATAACTTTTCTGGGGTTGCTCAACATTAAAATACAATAGCAAACCAAGAATAAGGGTGTAGGTGTGTAGAGGTGTGTGTGTGTGTGTGTGTGTGTGTGTGTGTGTGTGTGTGTGCATGCACAAGATGTGTGTCACAGTAAGAATAGAATTTGGGGTATCGAGTGACATCTGATAGTTTGTTTGATGAAAAGGTAATTTAATAATAGATGGGAAGTTCCTTGACATGCCAATTTCAGAAGAATCATTCATTCTTGCTACTGTAAATGAGGTCCAAGATTTTAACATTCTGAAGTGTCTGCTTCACATTTGAAGGATGGCTACTCTGATTTAAAAAAAAAAAAAAAAAAAAAAGCAAGATTTTGTCCTAACACTTTTAAAAATATATAAAGCAAGCAAATAATGCAAAGTTAAAGCCACATGGAATTTATCGTTCTAAGGAGGAAAATAGTCATTTCTCAGAGTCAGGCACAGATGCCAGGAGCCAAAGGCAGCCAGGTAACAACGTGACACACAGCATTGGCCTGGATCCTCCCCTGTGCTCTGCAGCGGCCAGTGGACTAACTGTCTTCAAGTTGAATGAAGTAATCACAGACGCCTCTCTCCTCCCAGCAGTCAGAAACCTCACAAGAAAACTTTGAATTATTGAAAGGGAAGTAGCTTCGGAAAACACCCATGTTTACGTTATGCTAAATAAGTATTTTTTCAGTTGGACTTTGGCCTATGCAGAATTACCTATTCTGCAGGCTTCTAGGAAGGGTCAAAGCAACAGGAGGAGAGAGTGCATGTGCAAGATTGAGAGGCGTGACCCCTGGGGTCCAGAACACAGGACCCAGCCCGACGTGCATGTCGCTCTAAGCAGTCCGACAGTGTAGAGGGCACTCCAGCCCATGTTTCCAAATGTCCAAAACCCTCTGACCACGAGCATTTAAAATGGACAGAAATGCAGCCGCCACGAACCATGGAGCATCCACATCGCGAAGTCCTAGGCAGCTACAGGGGAAATGAGCGAGCTCTGTGTCTGCTGAGCGGAGGGACGTCCACGATGGGCAGGTCAGGGAGAAAGACAGGCGAGGCTTGTCACTGCACGTGAACAGGACATGGCAGCCCCTCTACTTGCAAGGACATCCACTGGTGGATGGGAGAAGTGAGGATGGGAACCACCCTTTCCAGGTTGCCAAAACTGGAGTGGCTTTGTGGTTTTGAGATGGAAGTGCTGGCTTCTATGGAAGAGGGCACCCTGTGAGGTCGCCTTTGGAGACAAGCCATGGGGCTGCTGAGCAGGGAGGCCTGGAGGCTTGGGGCCCCAGGCCCAACAGGGCGAGGCAGGGTGAGGAGCAGGGCAGGGAGCAAGCGAGGTGCGGTCAGCCGAAGGCCCGCTTCTGCCCCACACAGGCGCCCAGGGCCACGCGGAGATGGGGCTCCCAGGAAGTCCTCTGTGATGCCTAGCGGGCTCGCCATCCCTGGGGCTCAGTGAGGCCCTGCTGCCGGCCTCCTGCCTTTTGCTGGCGTGGAGTCATGGCACCTTACAGCCCCTCCTCATAACTCAAGACCACCTTTCTCTGATCGTAAAAGAAATGCATTCATTTCAGAAAATAGTCAATGAGAGAAAAGTATTTTTTAAAATGATGAAAATGCCTAGAATCCCCCAGACCCAGATCAGGTCACCCTGCTGCACATTGAAGCGCGGCACCTTCTGGTGGACCGGGCCTCACAGGCCTCAGCAGGAACTCTGAGGGAAGGGAGGCGGGCGGTGGGCTCAGGGGCACTGGCCTGCGTCTGTGTTCTATGTCTCTGTCTTCATACAGCCAGGAAACGACCCTGTCACATTGCTTTCCTTCAACAGCTTATTCCACTTAATAGTACATAGTAGAGCTTTCGCTAACATTAAACACATTTTTTTTTCAATGCATCAAAACTCCTCACTATTTGGTCCCAGAACAAGAATAACCTGACACACTCACAGGCAAGGCAGCTGGCACTGGTGCCCAGAGCAAGGGACAGAGGGACGGGGATGGCACCTTCTCCAAACAGGCCAGGGTGCAGGTGGACAGCAGGGGCATTTCACTTTTGCTACTTTCTAGTTAACTACACTGCTCTTACCTCCAACCGAAGAAACTTCATTTACATTGTATACACAAATACACACACGTACATATTTGCCTATATACATGCATGTACACATATAATACAAAATATATGAAGTACTTTATGCATAATGTACAAACATTTCATATATAAAATTTATAGATATATAAATATTATATATTTACATTATATACATGTAAATAGATACAGATATATTTACTGCATCAACTAAATTAATAGTGAAAATATGCCAAGAAGAACAATTCCATGGGTCTAGTAGTGAACTCACATGCTGTTTTCAGGCAGTTGTACACACACACTCAACTGCAGCTGTTGCACATAATTAATGTGGTAATTATACATAATTATCTAATTACTAAAGGAAGGAGTCAAAGCAAATGCAGTAGCAAAGATATTAAAATCTGCTCTTTATAGAACATTCCATAACACAGACTATCTAACTTTTTCCCTGATATCTGAGGATACACTCAGTAAAGAGAGAAGTTGCTATAAATGCATTAGCAATATTGTGCATCAGAGGATCTTAAGTTATTCTATTACCAGAATAGGTATCATTAAAAAATACTACATTGGGAACAAAAATTGTCGTACAATTATTCGCGGCAGTGCTGTGAGAACCAGGTCTTGTACCAGATTTAGGAGAGTTAAGAAAGATTCCCAGTAGAACTGGTTGGACACACAAGATGACAAAAGGGAATCAAAGTGGGGACTGGATGGGGACATAAATTTGGGAAACGCTGTTTTCCTATCCCTGGTGTTCTGTATAAAGTAGCCTGTGGGGTGGACGATTTGTGTTTGTACGTGTGTGGAAGACACTCATTTTTTCCCTTCTTAGAGAGGCTAAGACATTGGCATTGAAGGCCCTGCTAAGCACTGCATTTCTGAAACAATGCTCACCACACCACACACTCCTTTTTCCTGCCTCTGTGCCTTTATCAATAAGGACAAGACTTGCGGGCAACCGGAAACTGGTCTACTATTTCACTGACCCCTCTGGACCATCGATTCATCATAAGGAGAAGCTCTGCTTTTCATGGAGCCCAAGGTCACTGCCCCATGGGCAGACACCTTACCATAAGAAACCTGAGAAGCAAAAGCAAATGCTGTCCCCAGAGACTCAGGAGGGACCCCCTCCCTGGGATGGCTCCCCTCGTACTTCCTACTGGGTCCTCGATGCCCGAGCCCACACCTATTTTCTATGACCAAAGAACTGAATCTTACCAGATGTTACCCACGGCATTTCTTTTCTACCCACAAAGCCACTCTACATCAGGAAAGAAGAGCTGCCCGCAGACACGGAAGACACAGTGAGCACTTTCGGGCACCATTTGTTTTGTTAATTTGTCAACGTAGACCCTCTCTCCTTCCGAAACCGAATCAAGGCACCCCCACCCTTTTTAAATGCTATCATCAAAATTCAATGGGGCATGACAGACGGAAGGAATGAAAACATAAACCAGCTGGAACTTCCAAAGGCTCGTGTTCATTACTTTTACTATTTAACTTTAACTTTTAATCTTGGGCCATAAAAACTGTCCTAATAAAAGATCCATAAATATCTCCTGAGTGTGCAAAGGAGCGGCTTTGATGACCCAGAGCATATGCTGGCTCCTTCCATGACGGGCTCAGGGCCTGCGGAGGAGACTGGGCAGCAGTGGCCCCAGGTTCTTCCTCTGGGGTGACTCACACACAGGTCCACCAAGGAGTGACAGGGACTGCTGATTCCACTCTCAAATTTCATTTCGAAGGAAAGATAATAACCTGTTATTTATAAGCCCATTCAGGAGATTTGGGCATTGCAAGGGTAAGTACTTGTGAAACACTTGATTGTGCGCCATATATATACATACGTGTGCGTGTGTGTATACATATATATAAAACAAGGTGGCCTGGGATAGGGGTCTCACTGACCTCTCACCTAGAAATCTCTTCTTCCATTGGGCTCCACACACAGTTGGACTCAACATGTCTCTGTGAACTGCGTGCACTCCAGTTGAGTCCCGTTCTTTTAAGTTCTGTTTCTAATCACGCATTGACTTCCAAGTAAACATAATTAATTGCCAAATAATTTCAAGTTATAAGATGGGTTCCCTTGAACACAATTTTACTGAACAACGCGTTTCTACAATTAGAAGCACCCGAAACTCAATATCATTTTTGCCTCTAACCTCTTCCGAATTACATTCTGAGAACAAATATACTTTAAAAGTTATATCATCATCACAGTGCATGAACAATACATAAGGATAATGGCTTTTATAATGTGATGCAGAAATGCAAGTATATAGGAACCAGCAATTTGTAATATTAAATATTGGGATTTTTTTTTTCTTCCACATAATGGCTTTTTGCCTTTCTGAGTAAACACTCTTCTGAGGAAGGACTACATGGCCTTATTCTTGATTACACTATTTTGACTACTATTAAATCTCCAGCTATCTTAAATTAGATGCAAGTAGCATTTCTAAGTTTAGAATCCTGGACAGAGTATTCTGTCCCCTGGAGAGGACTCTAGGACTTTGCAGACCTCTGAGCCATCACAGGCACATCTAATTCAAAGGTCATTTGTACTTCTGAGTGCCTCACCAGTGTCAAAGCCAGTGTTTCTGAAATTCTTTATTTCTGATGGCCACCAAGTTTTACACGACTTCTTTCTTATGTGAAGTGGATCTGTGATAGCCTACCTTACACATGCCATGGAGGACAACGTGCAAAGAGAGGTAGCTGCGTGTTTCAGCCTAAGCAGATAATCTGTCATAAACAGCATGTTGTATTTAATATTCAGATCGAGACGTCTCTGTCTCATTCCAGCAGACCCTTCTGACAAAAGCCATCCCATGTCTGCCAGGAGTATCGAGTCCAGCTGAGGACAAATTTCAAGATGAACCTGAAATCAATTTGCCATCAAATTTTCATGGCGCTCCCAGACCCTCTGTGGCATTTTAATTACAAGCACCCTAGGCGGGGGGTACTGCAGATATTGACACTTAGCTCCCACAATAAACTTTATTGGCAACCCCTGTCTGAATGCAGTACTCACCTAGAATAACAAGAAACGCGCCAGGCCATGGGAGCAGGGAGGCACGGTCAGCACGCAGAACCCTCTTGCTCAGAGGTTCTGGGCAGCTCCTAGGTGACATGCTCGGGAGACAGAGCACACGGTTCTCAGGAGGACAAACAACCTTTGAGTTAGATGCACCTGCTATGCCTTGGAGGTCTGCAAAGGCCCTAGGTCCTCTCCACAGGACAGCGTCATCTTGTTTCCGCTTGGCTTTTGGTTGCGCCCGTCTGGTGGACACCAGACTCAGAGTGCCCCAAAGGCTTCCAGTTCTTCTTCTGAGGCTAGGTCGCTGGGCCACGGGCATCACTCTGAAACTGCTAAGAGCCTTACTGTACTGGGACAGCGGCGGCCACTGGCTGGACTTGGAGACCGTGTGTGTGTGTGGGGGGGGAGCTGCTTGGCCTCAGTACAGTCATCCTCTGCTTTTTTGCAGCTTTTTTTTCTTGTACAGGCTTTTGGAAGGGCTGTAGGTATCAAGAGAAAGTGGAGCCAGGGCATGGCGGTGCACGCCCGCAATCCCGGCAGCTCATGAGGCTGCAGCAGGAGGACTGGGAGTTCTAGCCCAGCCTCAGCCACCTAGCCAGGCCTCAGACCTTGGCAAGACCCTGTCTCAAAACAAAATAGAAAGAGGGCTGGGGACGCGGCTCAGTGGTGAAGCACCCCTGGGTTCAATCATGGTACCCCACCCCAAAAAAGAGAGACAGAGAGAGGGGAAGACCTGGAATTTGCTACTCATAAAGGCCTCCTGCTGTCTGAAAAGCACCGACAACTGGGATTGCAGACGTGTGGTTTTAAGGAGGCGTGCTGAGCAGCCAGGAAGCCCGGGAGGGTTTGCTGCTGGACACACTGCGTTGGCATGCGCTGTTCTACTGCCCTCAATGGTAACGCCAGATGGAAACAATGCTAAAACCATCAACAACCATCTCGGTGGCTCAGCTGCTCTGTGCCAGGCACCGGAGCAGCAGGTTACACGGGTCAAGAGTCCTCAGACATTCTCCCAAGGGAGCCACTGAGGGAAGCAAGACCACTGTTCTGGCAGATGCTCAGCGACTGGTTCTACAAAAATGTTTAAGTACGTGTGTGAATGCACACATGCATGCTCAAGACGCGTTTCACTGACGTGAAGTCGAGGGGCATGCCATTTACAACGTCGCCGTCTCCTGCCAACACTCCTCTGGTGCTGCCGCAGATCTGCACACACCCGTTGATCCGTGGCTGGTTACGGCTGGGCCCGTGAGCATGGTAGACCCATTGAAGGGGTGCCCCATACTTCTGAGTCCAGTGAGCAAGACGAGAGAGAAAACAACACACGCACATGGGACCTCGCTCATGTTTTCAGGGGCATAAGGGACGTCTTTGTGAAACTGGATAATTCACTTTCAGTTCATTTTTATACCACATATCACGCAAGAGGTATGGGTGTGTTACTTTTCAATTGGATTGGCGCTGCTGGGGCTGCCATCATTTTCTCTGTCAATCAACAGATACATGAAAAAATGTTCAACATCTCTAATAGTAAGAGAAATGCAAATCAAAACTACACTAAGATTCCATCTCACCCCAATTAGAAAGGTGATTATCAAGAACACAAGCAACAATAGGTGGTGGAGAGGATGTGGGGAGAAAGGTACACTCAGACATTCCTGGTGGGGCTGCAAATTAGTGCAGCCACTCTGGAAAGCAGTGTGGAGATTCCTCAGAAAGCTTGGAATGGACCCACCATTTGACCCAGCTATCCCACTCCTCGGCCTATACCCAAAGGACTTAAAATCAGCATACTACAGAGATACAGCCACATCAATGTTCATAGCTGCTCAATTCACAATAGCTAGATTGTGGAACCAGCCTAGATGCCCTTCAATTGATGAATGGATAAAGAAACTGTGATATATATATACAATGGAATATTACTCAGCTATAAAGAATAATAAAATTATGGCATTTGCAGGCAAATGGATGAAGTTGGAGAATATCATGCGAAGTGAGATAAGCCAATCTCAAAAAACCAAAGGACAAATGATCTTGCTGATAAGCGGATGATGATACATAATGGGGGGGTGGGAGGGGGGCAAGAATGGAGGAAGGAGGGACTGTATAGAGGGAAAAGATGGGTGGGAGGGGTGGGGGGTTGGAAAAAATAACAGAATGAATCGAACATCATTACCCTATGTAGATGTATGATTACACAAATGGTACGCCTCCACTTCATGTACAGAGAAACAAGATGTACCCCATTTGTTTACAATTAAAAATAAATTAAAAAAAAAAAAAGACGACATGAGCGCAACACCTCAGCGTGCTTCAACCTGCAGCCTTTGCTCTTTCTGTGGGGCGGATATCCTTTCTGCCGTGGCTGTTTCCAAGAGGCAAAGGCGATTTCCTGAATGGGTGCTCTGTGCAGCTGCACACCACTCTAGCGTACTTCTCCCATCCGAACAAGGCAGACCGAGATCAGCTCAGAGTGTCAGGAGGCCAGGTTCGCTAAAGGGACTGGCAGTGCAGAGCTGGAGTACTAACCGGACACCGTTCCCACTGCCAAGTCCCAGGACACTGGCAGGGGAGGGCTTCACTGCACACTGGACACGGCATCCAGCATGCAAGGGCTCACAGACGCAGACACACACGCACACAGCCCTGTCAACGGGAACTGCCTTGCTACTTTCCTAGAGGGAGATACTTTCAAACACAGCTCCTCAACCTACGTTCCAGATGCAACAGATAATTAAACATCTGTGCTTCTGAAAAGAGTCGGCAGGTTTGACCCAGACCAGGGAGATCAAGGGAACAGGCCTCACCCCTCTCATCAGGGCATGAGAGCCACAGGCCTGGGCCCTAGAGAGAGGCTGGACATGGCCTCAGTACGGGCCACAATAGTCCTGCCCCACTACCTACCTTTATCCCACATCACCAGCTTTCCTTAGGGTCCCTTGAAGTGCAGGGCATGGTCAGCTCTCCGTTTCTTACAGGAGACCAGCAACATGACCACACTCTGAATCAACTGCTGTCCTCTTTCAGGCAAAAAAAAAAAAAAAAAAAAAAAAAAAAAAATGGTTTGAGAAAGAAAACCTTGGGGTTGTGGATTTTAGAAAACAAAGACACCCCGACTTCAAGCTCAGATGGGCCAACCCTGTTCTGCAGAGCAATTAATGGTGTCCTACAGCTGGGGGCAGCGTGGTTGTCCGCTTTGGCTAAATGAGTGCAGATTCAGAGGCTCTTCCAGGCCTCAGTAATGGGGGCCCGTCGCTGAGAGCTGCTCTCTTGGGGCAGCTGGAAGCAGCATGGGTGCATGTCCACCAGGGACAGTTTCCTCTGCCAGCACAGCCCAATTCAACAGCTAAGTGCATGCACCCCGAGGGGCAGCTGACCAGGCCTCAGACAGGGCCAAGGGGTCTTTTCAAGGATGCCTGGCACAGGAGCGTGTCTGTGGCATTGATGCCAGGAGACCGGTTCCTCCAAGATAAGATGACCACTGAGACGGGGAGGGGGAGGGGCCCTCTGCACATGCTTTGAAAACAAAAACGCACTAGAAGTATTCCAAAGCATTCCCTGGAAACGCCCGAGCCGTGAAATATCTGAGATATCAACCAGAATATCTTTCACTTGTCAGTAACACGGTACGCTTCCCTTTTTTTTCTTTTTATTTTTATCCTCCAGGGGCAGTTGCTTAAAATAAACATCGATGCTTCCTAGGCACAATTTATATTTTGAATGTGAGATCCAATCTGCAGTGCTTGACCTGAAAAAAACATTTTATATTCATCCATTACTGTTAATCTTGTCTTTCAGAGAATCGTCGGCACGCACCAGAGCGATGGGCCTCGTTCTCCACCCTTCATGCACGCTGCTTCGCGTGCCACACTTGCTCTCCGCTGGCGGCGTGAGCGTGAGAACGCCATCAACGTCTATCACTGCATTCCAGATAATTTTCCCCTTGCTGGAAAGAACTTGCTTCTCGGTGTTTATGACAGAAGCTGATGGGAAGGGGCCCCGAGGCTGAGGAGAGCGCAGGGCTGGCACTGAGCAGGTCCTGGGGGCATAGTGATTCACCAGCACAGAGTCTCTAAGGGGCACCCACCTGGTGACACTCCACCCCCAGTGCATGCCACCTCAGGGGCCAGCAGTGTAGGAAATGGGCCCCAGTCCCTCACGGGTCAGCAAGCACACGGGTGCGTGAAACTATTTTTGGAGAAATCTGCTTCTGGGTTCTGGGGGTTGGAGGGCATCAAGATAGAATGCTCAGACGCCACCAGCTTTCCTACTTTCTTGGGTTGACATGAAACGGTGTGAGTAGGCAGACGCTACCCTTCATTTCACAGAGGGGCTAAGTCACGGAGCAGATCTGCAGCTGAAGGAAAGGCGATACAGAATCTCAAAGTGAGCCAAGAACACGCTTGGGCACGGGGCCAACAGAGCTCGGCCTGTGTCCGTGGGGAGGACAGGGAGGCCAAGTTATGTTTGGAGAGTCACCTCTCATTTCTGATGCAGTCTTTTCACGTCCACAGAAGCCACTACCCCCAAACTTGAAGTCTGTGGTTCTCGAGCAGCTCCTGCCAGCCAAGCCAGTGTCTCTAGGGCAGGGACCAACCCAACTCGGCAGAAGATCCAGCAGAGCAGGGGTCTGGAAGGGGCTGACTGGGGATGGCTGCCTTCCTGCCAGATCATCTCTCTCTGGAGCCCAGCCAAGGAAATGTGCTTTGCAGAGCTGACCCCTCCTCCTCTCTCCAAATCACATTGCTCATGATTAAGGAGAGAGGCCGAATCTTCCTCCACGGCCCTAGAGTCCTCCCCACCCACTCTCTACAAAATCAGTTCATCTGGGCAATTTTTAAAGCGCAGAGTGTGGGCCAGCTGGAATTAGTTGCCTTTTGCTGGCCAAACACTCAGGGTTCCTTCCAGCCTGCGGCCTGTATGCTCCATGTACTCGCAAGAACCCGAGCTGTGGCCAGGACTGGGACTGAGGGTGTTGCTGACCACACTTCCCGGCAATGTCCCCAGGTCGGAGCAAGTAAGAAGCCTTGGTTCTTGGTGAGGCTGCTTGGCCCCAAGAGGCAGGTCACTGACTGAGCTCTGTTGTCTGACAAATCTCTGGATCTGGGTCTCGGGCATTGGAACAGGCTCTCTAGCTGACCAGGTCAAATCTACATTCCTGTCCTTTAAGTAGTAGATGATTTGAGCGGGGACAGATTATCTCTATTTGCTCGAGTCTCTTCCAGCTCAGGTGTGATCTGAGTGCCACAAAGTAGGCCTGGTAGACTCAGGCTTCCTTTTAGAAACCAGGCTACTAAGATAAGATGCTGTCCAGCTAGAAGCAGCCTCCCAAACTTGGCAAGTGTGTTACCTTGGTATGAAATAATATAAAGAGAAGGGAACAATATTCTGTTTTCTCACTCTAGGCATTTTAGGAGTTGAGAATTGTAATTCATTTGGAATGGCCCACAGCTTTCAAAAATTAGTTGTATCTATTTAAAAGATTTTTTAGATTTGAAGTTTTGATGGTGGGCGGGGGGGTTGCCTGCTGTGAACATTCCGGACCTCTGAGGCTTTGGGAACTCAGATAAATTCGGGAACAAGAAATAACCCTCAGAGGAGGAGAAAGAACTGCATTAAATGCAACATTCATCTCCTTTCTGGCACAAAAGTATATATAAAAATATATTCATTTATACATTCTTCTTCTGGAGGCCCTGTAACTCTTCCCAGCCATTATTCATATTAACTAAATATGTGTTTGGTTTCTAAACTGCTGGGCTGAAGAGCTCAAGTTGAGATGTTGTGGAAAGTAAACAACGCAGCCTCGCCCACCGCAGAGGGCCCCAGCACCGGCACCTACCCACGCTCTGGACTCAGCCTCCGCCAGGAGGTCTCCTGCGTCCAGGGCAGGGCTCCAGGCCCCTTGACAAGCCTCACCTTTGCTATTTGAAAACTGGAATTAATTCCTCCATCCTTCCTGATTTGCAGAGATGTTTTCAGGATAAACCCGGTCATATTTCATAAATTCTGGGTGTTCAAGGAGGAAAGAAAAGATGGTATTACTAAAACACAGTTATCGTGATTCCCACGTCTGGGACACACCAGTCCTTGCAGCATCTTTAAAACAGTAAAGCAGCAACGGAATTTCCATGTCTTATGATCCCGGGAAGGAAACTGTGAGGAGTGAGTGATAAATACTAGAAAACTCTATGAGGATTCTTTAAAACCTGAAATGGATGAATGCATTCTAAGAGATCAATCTTGCTAATAAACACTGGTTCATAAAACAATTTAATCTACATATGTGAGTCTTACCTTTCTCGTAGGATTTTCTCTTTTTTAAAAAAAAAAATTTAGTTCACTGTTTTTAATCGTATCCCCCTTATGGGATTCTTTACTCTGGAGACTTGCCAAGAGCTGTTTCCTAATGCATCCCCAAGAATACATGACTTCATTTTTTCCACAGATGCATTTCTATATACCTGGTATTTCGGTTATTTATTAACCATGCCTAGTTTTGTGGTTTCTAGCTTTATATCTTTAAAGTCATTAAAACTTAATAGGAGAATTAATCATAAAAGAAATCTATCAAACACAGTTGCCAAGCACTTTTTTTCCCCCTGACTGACATCTTTAAAATGTATTTGAAGGTTATTTATTTCATCACACCCAGGGAATAAAAAAAAAATAACTTGCAGCTTCCAAGTTCAGAGAAAGCATAAAAATGTGATTTACTATTTATTGTACAGTTAGGCACATGCATATTATATATTGCATGTTAATCTTCGGCTGGCTAAGTTTAGCAAATTTGACAACACTACTGTTCGCCAGTGAGGAAAAGGAATCGACATCTGTTCTCTTCCAGATATGATTCCTCCTTGGAAGGAATCAGAAATACTCCCAGGTCTCCTATTTTCTGGGTAAACTGATAGAATGCAGGCTGTTCAAGTGGACAGTCAAACCACAATGCCCCCTGGTGGCGAAGTGATGCATACACATGTGTTTCTGCACTTGGTCAATGTTTCAGCGAAACCTAATTTTCATGGCGTGGAGACTTTTCTTTTAGTTTTAAAAATGCAAATGCAAAGAGCGTGGCACATTGACAGTGTTAATGCATGGGAAATAAAGAGCTGCCTTACTGTGTTTGAAATCAAAGGTGCATTTAGTTTTTAAAAATCACCTTGATCAAACTTTATTTTTACAGTAAGGGATTATACTTGAATTCCAGTCTGAAGAATTGGTGCATGGGGGAAAATCAGAATTGCAGCATACATACATATATATATATATATATATATATATATATTTTTTTTTTTTTTTTTTTTTTTTTTAACTAAATTTACAAAAGTGGAACAGTCGGCAGATGCTTAGAGGTGAACCTTTGGGTCTGTGAGCTCATTTTCAGTTCAGTTAAAATGGAGTGACAGCAGTTTCCAGGTTTTACCAGGGGACCGCCAGCTCCATCTTGCCATCATGCTCTCAGCATGCACCTCTGATAAGCAGCTTAAAGGGAATTTCCTCGGGTCAGACATAAATAGAGAGTCTCAGGTTCCCTTAATCCAGACACACATCGCTTGCAAGTTAGGCCTCATAAATCTCAAAAACAGGCAGGAACACATGAAAGGCAATGTTGTTAGAAGGCTCAAATACATTAAATGGGAATGTCTGAAGCGCGGGCTCATTAATCATACAAACAATACTGACGCCTTGTAGTGATCAGGGAGTTCAGCACCTTCCTTTCTCAGAAAGCACCTCGTTTTACCTCTTGCTATCTCCAGAAGCAGGGCGGTCCAGGACAGGACACTGTATTCCTTCTTCATCTCCAAGAAGCTGAGCCAGTAACAGTCAAGGTCATACAGCAGTTGCAGAGTACAAATGTCACCTAAGGACCCTGGTCCCCTGCTCCAGAGCTGCCAGCTTTGCTAGTAATGATTCTTTTCTGATGCCAGACATTTGAAGACATTTACATGATATAGACAAAGCCATTAAAGGATAATGGGATGAAAGTACAAGTTGACGCTAAAACTTGTACACAGATGTCCATAATAGCATGATGCATGATAGGCAGAGAGTAGAACAACCCAAATGTCCATGAATTAATGAATGCATTTTTAAAAAAATAAGGTGCAGTCATACAATGGAACATTATTTAGTCATAAAAGAAAATCAATAGGGGATGGGGTGACACACACCTGTAATCCCAGCACCTTGGGAGGCCGGGGCAGGAGAATCATAACTTCGAGTCCAGCCTCAACAACCTAGTGAGACCCTGCCACAGTAAAAAATAAAAAGGGGCTGGGGATGTGGCTCAGTGGTTAAGCACCCCTGGGTTCAATTCCCTGTACCAAAAACAAAAAAGCAAACAAGTGATATATACTGTAAGGGGGATGAAAATGGAAAACACAAGGCCAAGTGAATATACAAGATCACGTGTGCATCCATTTACATGAAATGTCCAGAAAAAGTGAATCCACAGAGACAGAAAGCAGACTGGTGGCTGCCGAGGATGGGGGGCGGGGGCAACTGGGGTGCCGGCTATAGTATGCAGGGTATTGGGGCAGTGAAGATGTTCTAAAATTGACCATCGCAAGAGATGAGGAGCTCTGAGAACATACCAAAACCCACTGAACTGTACACTTTAAATGGTGAATTATATTGTAGGTGCATTCTATATCAATAAAACCATCACAGAATAAAAGTCTTGGAGGGCCGGGGTCAGGCAGGTCCTGCAAAGCTCTAGTGGATGTAAAAAGTCTTTGGTTGAGGAGGATAAAAATAGGAAGAAGAGGGACACCATTTGGCCCCCAGAGACACAGACTGTAGCCCTGGGTCAAGTGGGACCCTGATTTTGCTTTTGCAAAGGGAACCTGGCCCGGCGCTGCTCTCCTGGAATCCATTCACGTGAACGCGCACAGGAAAGGTCTGGAATCCAGGATGTGCCCTGTCCAGCCAGAGCTGAGGCCTCTGTTGGGAAGGCAGCCAAGCATCAGGGAAGAGCAGGAGGAAGCTGGGCAACATGGCAGCGGCTCGGCCCCTGTGGGAACCCATGTCCTACTCCTTCAGGGCTGCACCCTCTCCGGCAGGCATCGACCCTCAGCGGCATGTGGTCACCACCAGCCCTCCATCTGACGCTTCTCACAAAAAATGCCAAATGTTTACACAGACGTATGGGAACTAACGTGTCTGCCTTTTTACAGCAAGCAGGCATGCTTTCCAGAACTGCTTCAGTATCGAGGAAACGGTGTGGGTGTGTGCATAAGAGTGCGCGTGTGTGCGCGCACACGCAGCAGGGAGCGTGTCTATGTTCAAAGTCCAGAACTTTCGGCACCATTAATTGGGGACCTGGATCCCTGCCATTCAGTCACCCCTGTCCCACTCGCATTCTTCACTGTGCACTGCCTGAGGACAATGCTCTCCCCTCAAGGCCAAGCCAACCGCCTGGGGTTCCATCCCAGCAAAGCACAAGCAAACCTAAGTGTCCCATCTGCGACACTCTGCCGCTCAGAGAACAAGACCCCTGGCTTTGAATTCTCTGGAACTTCTTTGAGCCAGAAGATATTGACCCCTCACAGGCCCTGCACAGGCGCCATGGAACACGCTCTCTGGGTCTGTACTGATCAATGACAATTTTGGAAAACATTGCTTGAATAATTCATCACAGAGCAAAGCTGTTGGATTCGGCGTATTACTGGGGCTTCCAGCACAAACATTCCGTGTCCCAAGAAGCTACTCCAACTGGAAGAGTGTTTGGAATAATCACGGCGACACCCACGCTGAGCCCCTGGTTTTGTCAGCTGTAAGGAGTCATCAGTGGGCACCCAGTCACGGCAGACACTGCCAGAGTCCCAGCCCGGGGTTCCAGCAGCACACACTTGACGCAGCCCGCCACGGCCTGCCCCACAGGGGACACACTGCCCTGGCGGACTCGATGCCACAGCACCCAGCTTCCTTACGAAGGAAAAAAAAAAAAGATGAAGTCAGCAAAGAAGAGGGAGGACCGGCAGGAGGAGGGAGCCAGGAATGCGGAATGTTGGCGAGGCTTTGTGCCCAGCAGAACAGGAAGGCAGCGGGAAGGCCTCCACTCAACGGGGGCGCCTGGGGCAGAGCCGATACCCCGACACCTGCCCAGCTGTCACACCCGGCGTGTCCCTGCAAAGCCCCCCTCCCCACTCACAGCCACGCACACAGTGAGCCCTGCTGGCCATGGTGCTGGCGGACCTGGCTGCCTACACGCCACGCCAGAACGCCAGGCTGGGTTCCACGTGCGCTCCCAGGCGGCTGTCGCGCCCCGCACTCCAGGATCCCTGTCACCATTCCCGCCTGCTTTTCTGCTCCACGTTGTGCACTGGTTCTCTTCCCCTGCACAGAATCCAAATTCCCACCCGTCCTCCAGGCCCTCTTTAACTCTTTCTTAAAATACTCAAAGCAGCCAGGCCTGGTGGGGGAAAGGGACGCGTGGAGCTGCTGCGTCCTGGTGGTGCCAGGCATGTCTACACAGGGCACCGGGACTGGGCCGACTGGAGTCCCAGGGCACGGCAGCAAAGTGCTGGGCGTGCACAGACGACGGGAACTGCAGCACCTCGACCTCCCTCCCAAACCCAGGCTTCGAGGTCCAGCATGTCCACGCCCGCCATCAAGTCCTGCGCTGGTCGCGGGAGCTGCCTGTCAAAAATAAGACCCCGAGGAGCGTCAGCCAGGAAGGAAGGAAATCAAATGCACAGAGGCTGCCAGGAGGTGCGGCTGCAGAGAAGCACCCAGCCCCACCAGGGAAGGCCCCTGACCAGCCCCAGGGACCCAGCAAGGCACAGGATGTGGGACCCTTCAGTTCCTGTCAGGACAGGAAATGCCCAAGAGCCCCAATGGACCATTTAGAAAGGTTGGCTGAGATCGAAGTAGAAAAGCAGAACAGGAACCGAAGAAAGGGAAGGACGAATAGGAAGGGGCTGGGGGACAGCCAGCCTTCTCCCTGCACCGACTCCACCCACCAAGACTGGGTTGCGCCCTTCCACCAAGAGCAAGGTCAGACAGAGGGACGTCTGGCTCATGCCCCTCTGCCCAGCAAGGCCACCCTGCCGAGGTGGCGGCCTCCAGCCTTGGCCTCACCCTGGACACCTCGTATGGTTAAGACACAAACACTGTCACCGTTTATCATGTGGAAGGACTCGAATGCCTTTTATACTTAGGAAAATTCAGTTTGAATCAAACTCTGTTAATTATTGACTCAACAAGGATGAAACTAGAATAAAATCATTTTTGCCTTAAGCCAAACTATTAAGAAGCCTCGTGTAGTTAATAGACTAAAAGTCCTCAGAATTATTCCTTGAGACTTCATAACATTCAATCTTGATCACGATCGTGCAGGAACACCTGAGTGAGCACACTCACATCCAAACCAAAGAGAGCAAGCAACCCGCCACTCCTTCACTCAATCGGTGGAAAACTCCGGGTCCCTCCTGAATCTTTCTTAGCAGGAAACACTAATCTCTGCACATCGCCAGTTTGTCTTGAGGATGTTCAGCCCTTTCTCCGACTCGACAGTGCCCAGTCCCGTCAGCAGAATTCCCAGTGGGAAGGGGTCATTTTATCAGAACCTTTGGGAGCAGGGCATGTGCAGCTTGGAAAAGGGGCTCCTCCTGAAAGCTTGTCCCCTGTGGGGCAAGGACCTGCCTCCTCACCCCCATGTCGGGACCCGAAAGCACAAGAGTGAACTGTCAATCACCGGGAGGAATGTACAAAGCCATGCAAATAACCACAGCACAGACAGGAAGCCTAAAGGAGTCTTGGCTTGATTTTTTCCCTTCTTGGTCGACAACTGTGATGTTTTAAAATATCAAATTCCCTTAAACGTGGTTTTGTTTGTTTGGGGCGAGTTCTTGTACCTCCAGTATATAATCAGTCTGATACATATATATATGTTTGGGTGGAGGAATAGATACGCATATCTGTGTGCGTATATATATATATATATACACACACGTGTGTTTGTGTGTATGTATGTACATATATACATATATATACATACATACAAATATTTATTTATTTATTGGGGTGGGGGGATACATAGCCTCTCACTGTGAAAATCAGTCGGGGTGACAGGGCTAGACTCACACCTTGCCCATAAGGTAGTGCTGAGAATCTGCACTGTGGGCCTTTCAATCACAGGATTCCATCAAACAAGTGTTCATGAAGTAAGGGCCATGCCACTTGTTAGGGGATGACATAAATACACTCTTCATGTCCACACACCAGTTTCCGCTTACTACTCCAATAATCTCAGAGTGACCCCTGAACGAACTTGCAAGTCCAAGTAACGTGGCTTCACAAACACAAAGCCTATTCACTTGACCTGGGACCCTCTGCCTTTGTCCCTGCTTCTTCCTGGTGGCCTGCAGTTGTGCTTTGGTGTCACCAGAGACAGTCCAGTCTACCAAGAGTCCACATGGCCTGCCGCGATCCACGTGGCTTAGAGGTCACCAAGACACTCCTCACTGAGCAGACGCCTTTCTGGGGTTCGCGAGACTCTGCACATAAGACTTTCTTCTCATAGGGAGGATCTGAGAATTAGAAATAAGCTTACTGATTTTGATGCTTTTCCTACACAAAAATTTGAAATTGTAAAACTAATTCCATGCTTATTGAAAGAAGTATAGATTGATCCCAAAGTAAAAGCTGAGGATTTTTCTATGACTTCCTACCCAAACCCACTTCCTGGGGGTAAAACCTGATCAACAATTTGCTCCACCTCTTTCCAGATTTTCCTATAAGCAGACAGATGCATATTAAATAATGATTTTTAATTTAAAAAACACAAATCAATGAAGCATCTCCACTCAGCAGTACATCACGTCCGAGGGGCCTGACCTCCTGGGTTCAACTACGGAATAAGACCCCTCTGTGCATCTGATGGTGGTGGAATGAGTCGCAGCAAAGTACCTAAGGAGGAAATAACAAGCCTCTCTAAGGACAGGTCTAAAACCCTCGGAATGGGCTGTCACTGAGCGATGGACATCAGCCTCCGACTCAATTGACAGGCCTTCCTCCGGCTATAGGATCTTGACTGTAATTACAGGAAAGGGCAGACCATAAAGATGGGGGAGGAGCTAATTGACAAAAAGCTCGATGTGCTGACTCAAGGACCCATGGCCAAGCCTTACAGTTCTTTTCCTCAAAAAGCAAAAAGCGACTGATGCACAGTCCATTAAGCCAGGCCCAGGCAAACCCAGGAGACGGGTCCTTCCAATCAAAGGCCCCACGTGCGGCTCCAGGAGGAGACTCCTGGACTCCGCATCCAAAAGTGCTGCCGGACCAAAAATGTTCAAGAGGCACAGAAGTTTTTTGTGACCGTTTCCATTTTCTTTTGTTGGCTTATTGCTTTGTGTTTGCATCATGTTAATTTACAGTCCCCCAAAATGCAGAAGGAAAGACTCTGCTCTGAGGCCTTGAGATTCAAACTCCTCTAAGCCTCTGGCTCCCAACTTTGTCCCCCTCCCATCATTACAAAAGTCTGGGGTCCTTACCCCTCCTCATAATGAGGCCTCTATTATTCTATCCCACCAAGAGAAAGTCCAGTGTGGAATACGTGATGCAGTGGTCACAACACAGATGCTGGGGGCCCGAACACCATTGTAGACGATTGCTCTTGGCCTGGGTATGGATCTTCTGTGCCCCTCGGCTTCCTCTCTTCTGGAGTGGAGGCAGCGTTGCTGTGAGAGGTTGATTCACCTAAGGACTCGGAAGGAGTTCACATAAGCATGGCAATTCTATAGAAGCAGTATAGTTACTGCTGTGGTTTTTTTGTTTTTATAGCATTAATCAGAACTTGAGAAAGGAATGATTCTCCTTAAGCAGCTTGATGATGTCTTACAAATACTCAACTGGCACTGCAGGGCATGAGAATGACAGGTGTTACTTCTGTGCTTTACAAGGGGCTCATTGTGGACTCATCAGCTACCCACAGGTGGTCCTAGCTCCATGGGCAGGGATGTTCTTGGACCTCATATGCACATCTCAACATGCTGGCAAGCTTGCCCCTGAAGTGGGTCTTGCAGTGAGTCCTTTCTTTCCACAGAAGCTTCTGGACCAGCACAATGCAAGCCACCAGGCCTAATACATAGACTCTCAACAGAGGACATTTTTCTCAGGCAGCTCCACTTATGGTTGAAGAGTGAGCATTGGATCCAGGCAGAAAATGGAAGTAGAAAGCATATTATTCCATCACATAACTGGCTTGAAGATTTTCTGGCCATCTCCCAGGAGAAAGGCTGAGCTCCAACAGCAGCCCCTGGGAATAAAAGTCACAAATGTGTGGCTGCTATGTGGGAGACCAATTTGTCTTCTGTTGAAAGAACCACACTACTGTCATCAAAATGTTACTTTGGCAGGATGGTAAATAAGGAGTACCTCCCACCATGACTGTAGACGATTAGTAATGACTACTTGCAGTAGGGTACTGAGCATGATTTAGTTGATTAGTAATGTCTGCCATGGGCACAGGATGTGGAAGCTGACGCTTGCTGGATGCTCACCACTCACACGTGCGTGGCATCCAAGCATCCAGCGCTGGATGATCTGCCCAGGCCAACTAAAGATATAAGAAAACACTTTTGATATGCTGATACACATTCTCTCAGAACCAATTACTACCTGAATTATAACTTTACAAGACACTGCAAATTATTCAGGATAAATGAGCAACACAATAAAATTTCTCCAAGCTAAAGCATAAAGAAAAATTCACATAAATCTGGTATTCCTTGGCAGGCACTGAGTCGGTCCCCAAGGTCGGAGACCACTGGCTCCTAATCGCCATCATGGTCCTCGATGTGGCAGAGGGCTCTGTATATCATAGGCAATCAATCCAACATGAACTGGGTGCTAAATCTTGCTGGATGCCAACATACTGGGAAGTGCGTTTTATACATGGATGAGCAGGTGAGGCTGGAAGTCACAGGAATAGGCTTGACTGCTAGAGTCACTGGGGTGGTCCCTTCAGTGGACCACAGCATGGATCAACCTGCCCACCAGTTACTGAACAGAAGAGGGAAAACCCCTCAGCATGGAGTTGCACACCTACCCCTTATGGGACAGGCTTCCCTGGTGACCGAGCACCTTGTCCAAGCTCTACCAGCTTCAGGCTCAAACCTTCCCCACTTGCCCGCACACTGAACATGCCACCTGGAAGGACCACCGGCTCCCCTGGGCGGACAGGCCCCGTAGGCTGCACTGCCTCCTGAATTGCCAGTGTTCCAGTGCTGACTAACTGCGACACAGGGGCAGCCAGCCGGAACCCTCAAGGGAGGATGCAGTGCTTCAGAAACTCAGGGAGGAGGAGCCAGCGCCTCCACCCGACTCCCGTCGTACGTGGAAAGCGTGGGCACCTGCCACCCTTAAACGCTTTTGCTCCAAGGAGAAAGCCAGGTGAAGGGACCCAGCAGCAGCACCCTGAGGAAGGGCTCCGAGGGAGGCGACGAACAGAAGGGACTCTAATGTGTGCAGGGGGCTCCGGGCTCCGGGGCTTCCATCCCCCACACCTCAGATGACTGTTATTCAAAAGAGCTTTATCCCCTCAAATATTTTCCTGGGTTTTTTAAAAATTCAGTTCTCATCCTCCAGCTGGCAAATAAACTCCAGGTGCACGACAGCGATGCCCAGGCTGACAGGATCTTGTAGTCACCCCCAGGGCGCGCACACCATGTACCCTCCACTGCTTCCCTGGAAACCGGAGGCCAGGCCTCCCCAGATCTCAGCACACATCAGCCTGAGACGCGGGAGAGAATGAAATGCAGCCGCTGTGCGCTGAGCACCTAAAGGGTGGGGACCAGCTAGAAACAGAGAAGCAAGGGGCTCAGCGTCTGGCGGGGCAGTGTGGTGTCCAGGCAGAATGGGGTGGGGAGGTGAGCCCCCGTCCAGGTGGGAAGGAACCATGAGAGGAGCTGGGTTTTAGGGTGGAAGACACTCAGCAAAGGCCGTGAGCGAGGGCAGGAGGGGTGACTTGGGAGATGGCGCAGCCTGTGCGCTCCGCCTGGCTGAAGCACAATGTTGGCCACCATGGAAGGAAAGGAGGTGGGAGCGGCCACCAGGGACCATGAGGGGCTCGCGAGCCGAACTGAGCAGCCCAGGAGGGCCCGATGTCGGGCGCTCCCGGCTGGTTTATTTTCCGGGCTCCCGGCTCTGCAGCAGAGTGCGTGGCAGCGCGGGCAGGTTCTCTAAGCCATTTCACAGGCTGAGTCCCAGGCTGCATAGGATCGAGAAGAGAACGGGGTGCTTGTAAGGGACCCCCGTACTGAGGAAGCCTTCTGTTGACAGCCGAGCTGGCCTCATCTGCTGCAGGACAGAGAACGGAGGCCACGAGGGCCGGACATGTGAGTGTGTGCTGTGTAGTACAAAGGGCCACCCAAGGGCCAGAGGGCCCTTCCTGTCATTTGGCCTGTGCATCCCGTCAGAGTCCCTGTCTTCTTTCCCGTGTCCCACAACAAGCCAGAAGTCTGACATCAGCCCAACATCAGGAACAACTGAGCATACCGCCTCCTAGTGAGGACGGAGTAACCAACAGGAAGTGCAGCGGGGGACACAGGAGACTCCCAGGGTGGACTTCTCCCTGCCAAAGGGGCCCGAAGTAGGCCCTGAGGACGAGGCGATGACTTACACAGGTACACAGCTTGACAAGGGTCAGGCCACCTTCAGCAGAATGTACCTGGAAATCAGTACAGCATTGGGTTCCTCAGATACCAGCGGTGTCCAGAGCTTTCACTTGTGTCTGTGGGTTCACAGCTATACTTGTTGGGACCATATATCATCACCTGGCTATTTGCTGTCTGTGACCCTGACAAGGAAAAATCAACCCCAAATAAAAGCTACCACGTTACAACCAAAAAAAAAAGTTTTCCCCCAATCTGAACAAATCGTTTAGTGTAAAAATAAACAGAACTAGAAATTGTCTCTAATAAACTAATATTAGTCTCCCCAGAGGGTTAATTATGTCGCTCCGTGTTTTAAGAAGAATGTAAATTGCCAGTTTCAACAGATGTTCTTTTAAAAGAATTGGTTATCTGGGAAATGACGGGTCTTTGTTAGAGCTTACCCCAGTGGAATATGAACATTAAAACCATCCCGCTGTCTGTCAGCCCTGCCCCCCCAACTGTTACCACGCCAATGGTGCCCCCTCGGTTGTCAGCAGCCTCCGGACGAGTGCCCCAGCCAGAACTGAGGCCCCAGGTCCAGGAGACACGGTGTGAGGGTTTCCAAAGTCCCCTCGGCCATTCTGGTGGCACAGCATGGCCTGCTCCCATCTCTACAACCCGCAGCTCAGACGTTGGCACAGGGTCATTTCCAGCCTATTCTCTTACCATGAAGAGGGAGAACAGGATACCACAAAGAAACAGACAGAACTTCCTGGAAATAAAGACACACACAGAGGAATCTTCTCAGGAAGAAATAAAAACAAGTCTCACTGGAAGGCGCTCACAAGAAGAAAGCAAGAGAGACCACGAGTGTCCCCGGTGTCTTCTCTCAGACGGCATCGTGCAGAAGCAGAAGCATGTGAGCAGGTACACGGCCAAGTGAGGAGACTAGAATCGTCCCCGCCGTAGTTCATTATTCCAAGCCTGGTGACCTCGGCTGAACCGGGGTGCGCAGGGGACACGTGTTCTCATGTAGCGGCAGGGGAGGGGGGCATCTGGCTGCCAACCTCACTTGACCTAACTCTTCTTTATCATCCTGGTTAGACTCACTTCACAGATAGGGAAACTGAGGCTGAGGGAGATTAATGACTCCTGCGGAAAACTTAACAGAATCTGCTTTCACTATTGATCCGCTAGTAACAAGCATAAAATCTCATCTCGGCCAGAGCAGTAAGCAGATAACTATTGATCTCCTGGACTGTTTCTGAAAGGGCCTGCTCACTGCAGGATTTAGAAACTCTGCAGAGACAGGGCAGTCTCATGTCCTACAGGCAGTGGGAACAAAGCAGCCTCCGGCCATTATCTGAAGGAATGTCCTAAATAGCAAGAAGACCAGAACAGTGGTGACAGATGTGGCTGACCACTTGCCCACTCTGCCAGGGGCATCCTGCCTATTGTCTGGGCTATCCTCACACTACTCTGCGACAGAGCTGTCCTCACGTTCCCTTAACAGGTAGGAAACTAAGAGTCAGAGAGCTGTAGCCAGCTGCCCCGGGGCCACACGGAGCCCAAGTGGGCTCAGAGCTGCCTCCTCCATCACATCCACCACCTTAGAGATGCCTGATCACCCACTGTGGCAGCTGTGAAGGCCCTCAGATCAGCCACCTGAAGACCCAGGTGCCGAGCACTGCTGGCCAGGGATCAGTGTGATCAAGCTCAAATGTCCCAGTGGCAGACCCAGCTAGAAAAGTCAGGAAACTTCACACTTGCAGAGGACAATTCAGGAAATGTTCAAGACTTCTGGGTCTGAACAGAGGGCCAGTGGTGGATATGCAGGTTACACACGGTCACCAGGAGGAGTCTTTACCTGACTAGGACAGGAACTGCACCACCTAAGTTGGGCGGCAAGCCTGCTCTGCTGCTGGGTAAGATCTGGAGCACTGGCCCAGCACTCCTGAAGTTCACCTCCGCACCCACTGCTGGAACTCCATCAAGATCAAGGGTGTGGGATGAAGACCTTCCCCCAAACAAGGGCCCTTCTCCCAGGGTCCCTCCAGTCAGAGATCACAGAGTCTGTCAAGTCCTCCAAAATGCACATTCCCAGTTCCCAGTGGGACCCCACCAGCTCCACAGCTCAGAAACTGGTATGTGGGGGCTGGGCATATATCTCAATGGCAGAGGCTCACCTAGCACATGTCCCGCAGGTTTGATCCCAGCACCGTAAAAACAAACAAAAAAGATAACAGAGTCAGAGAGAGAGAAAAGGTCCCTGAATCTGTGATGTGGACACCTCTGTAGGAGCTTGGTGGGTGTGGGACAGTGGTCCTTGGGTACAAATGCTGCCTTTCCCCTCGGGTCCATCCTCCTGGAGAGAAGTCGATTTGCTGACACAAGGTTTCCTGATTCCCAATTCCAGTGTTGGAGGGACAGTGAATCCTGGAAGACACAGGGCTGAGTACAAGGACACCATCCTTACTGGCCCTTTCCTGCGTGCATGAGTGCTAAGAACAGTGGCTTCAGAACAATGGTTCACAAACAGGCAACCCCGCCCCCTCCCACAGGGCAGTAACCAACACCTGCAGATACGTCTGATCGTGCTGCAGTGCAGGGAGGACTTGCCACGGCATCTAACTAGCATAGGCCAGAGATGCTGTTAACCCCCTAGAGCACACACAAGAGAAACCCACCCCACAGGACGATGCAGCTCCCCAGGTCACCAGCCCAAGGCCGAGCACCTGGATTGGAAGAAGTTCTGCAGTGGGTCCTGAGTGGATAACAGGTGAGACATGCCACTGAGCATTCCAAACCCACAGTGAGGAGTGGTCTTCAGGTCAGGCCGCCATGCAGAGGCAGATCATTCATCAGTGACTTCCTTCAAACATGTGGGCCAGACCTTGATAGGTCTCATTAGTTCACATTAGTGGATGGGCCGCGGAGTTGAGGGAAGCAACTCCCAGGAGCTGAACTCTGCTGACACACCTGCTTTTTCAGGGAAGAAAATCACCAAATCCTTGCTTTAGTCATTCAGGGAAACCTAGCACCTGTCTGTATCAACATATTCCAGATTAAAAAAAAAAGGGAAACAAAACCCTGAAAAAAAGAGATAAATTATTTATCCAGCATAAATATTAAAGAAAATTGCAAAACATAGTCTGGTGTCACTATGCTGCTGTTACAGAATCATCTTGTTATAGCTTCTGGCAAAATATTGTTGTCCTTAATATCAGTACAACAGAATTGTCTGGGATATACCAACCAGGGTACATGTGTCTGCTCGCTGTCGAGGACACTTAGCAGCATGCCAATTGGCTCATCACACCCCAGTGGAAAACCGTGCAGGGATACCCTGTCAGGAACAGATCGTGAACTTCATCTGAAACCAGGATGCAATTTAAACACATAGAGTGGTGTGCGTCAGCCAGGTCCAACTGGCTCAAGAGAGAAGAGCATTGCATTTCCAGAAATTTTATGAGCTGGCTAATCGATAGGCTCATTATTAAATATATTAAGTGATATGATTAAATTATTTACAGAAAACAAAGGAAGAAAAACTTAAACACAATGTAATTTTGTCATGTTTAATTATAGCTATGTGCTGAGGTATTCCAACTATTGTTACCTGCACAGTGAAAATGCAATATAGGTACCGGCGTGGACTGCACATTTCTTTTCACCTCTGTGTTCGATGACCTCAAGTTGGCAGCTTGAACTCAGCCAGGGCATGAATATTTACACCACAGTAATCAGCAAACACCTCCCAACCAGCCCATGCCAAGAGACCTGGTTGTTAAACATTTACCAGTACATCTCACCCCCTCCACAGACATCAAGCATATGGTAACAGCATCCACAAAGAGAGTTTGTTTTTGAACAAAATGTCTTTTATTCAAAGTTTAGCAAACTCTTTTCAGCAGCTACATGGACTCCTCAGTAACCAAGAAGTTTAATAAGTCAGTGCAATAATAATTATAGACTGTAAATAATTTATCTACAGAAGCTTCCTGGCTGGCCTTTATGCCTTTGTAGGAAAGTGATCCATGCTGACATTCTGAATAAGGGTGGCAAGATGAGTGTGGAGGAGAGGTGCAGGAAAGTCGGCTTGCTCTCAATAATGGATGAAGCCCCATGCTGGGGAGTGGGGTCCTTGGAAAAGAGCTGGGCGGCATCTGCCTTTCATCTGGAGCTGGCATCCAGGCGAAGGCGCTGCCCCGAGTTGGAAGCACAATTGCTGGCTTGTAAGCAGCTGCCCTTCTCGCGGCGGGCAGTGTTCTCCACACAGGGCTGAACAAATGCACGCTGCGAGACAGGCTGCCCTCACCCTTGCCGAAAGAACGAACACAGTAGATATTAATTTAGCAGGTTGTTGAATCATGTTTGAAAGGGAGACTAGAGGAAGTAGCAAGATCACGTGACTTTCCAACCAAAAGGGAGGTAAGAAGGGGTCAGCTCGGCTCTCTTGAAGGTCTGGGAGGTGAGCTTGGCAGATGGGCACCCCCAGAGGAAACCTGGGATGGGGGAGTCAGACACAGCCCAGTAGGGCGGGCTCAATGCAAAGTCAATGTTTTGCATCCACTGCCCAAAGGATTATTTTTGATTGACATGTAGTTGGATTAAAGGTGCACACAGCTGGGGAAGGTGATGTGGGGGACAGAGGGTATCTGGGAATTCTATACTCTCTAATCACATTTACAGTAAACTTAAAGTTGCTCTAAAATAGTTTACTAATTAAAAAGAAAAAAAGTGCATGTATCCCTAAGCTGCTGAGCTCAATTGTTTCCTTACAGGTGCAAGGCCACGTGGAGGGACTGACACTGGTCCCAGGTATTTAAGAGCCACACTTGGTTCCCAGGGAGTCTCACTGGGTTGCTGCTTCTCACGCTGCATTGCTGGCCTCGCTGGAGGACAGGGTAGGGCATGCATGTCCTCCAGGAACACCACCTTTGCCATGTCAGATACCCACCGCCACCACAGACCTGTTAGAGAAACCAAGGTAGCGTGCCTTCAGGCTCCCAAACTGCCCCTCCCCTCTCCCAGGACCCTGACTTCAGGATAGCTTTGGCAAACCTGATCACTTCTCCCAGGCAGGGAGAATCTGGTCCCCTTCTAGCTTTTGTTTCTTGGAAGGACAGTGATCTACTTTACCTAGGAAAAGTAAAAGCAGAAGTCTGCTCAGGAAGCCCGACTGGAAAGGCCCGCACCCGCTCACCTTCTGCACACAGTGCTACTGCTGCTTTCCACCTTGATGATTATGAAGTTGTAATATAAAACCTGACTTCTGCTTAAATATGTGTGATTATTAGACTACAAGTCAATTGTGGATAACACGCAGATATAAATGCAGCTAATAAGTCTTACTGTAATGATTAATCAATTTATGAATACATTATTTAAACTAATAGCTCAGGTAGGGTATCTTAAACAAGTTACAAAGTACATCGACCAATTCAAATACCAGCTGCTGGATCAATAGCAAACTGTAAGTAAACTCTGGGGAATAGGCATACTTGAAAAAAAAAATCTGTGAACAAAAGCATCTTAGATGAAGAAAATGTGTGACAATTCTAATTCTTAAGACAAATGCATGGTACTTTAATACAGATCAAACATTAAAGACAAAGGTAAAAAGAAGAATTTATTACTTCAGATTTTGCTCCCTGTCCACACTATCCTGTAACAGTAAATAAGAACAGCTCATAAGAACACACGTTTATACATGCCGGTGCATACGTGCACGCCAAGACCATGTCTGGGTATTAAAGGGAATTTTGATTCCTTAAACAGTGCTACATTGGTTTCATCTCATAAGACAGCACATTCATCCAAGTATCTTTAAAGATCCCTTTAATATGGGGGAAAGGTGTCGAAAATGTAAGATGAGCAATTTTCCTGAAAACAGCCCACTCCCAGCACATCTCGGGGACACCTGTTCTGTTAAAGCTACAGGGCCCTTCTCGTTAACCACAAGGGTTTTATTTTTCTGTAAGCGTAGCATAACCTGCATCCTAAAAGCTGTCCATTCCCTTTTTGAAAAAAAAAAAAAAATTAAGGCTAATTAATGTGAGTTTAATAAATACACCAGAAGGGCCTGGTGATTTCCAAAGGTGGGATATTTTATCACAGCTTCAAGTGATGCTGCATTTTAAAAAATTAATTAGTATCTTGTGAGATTGGCCGCACATTATTGAGTAAGTAACAGCGGCCGAGTGAAACAGATGAAATATTGGTAAGCGATGCAGCCACAGTAAGTATGTGAAGGGGGTCAGAGGTTAATCCCTATTGATTTTCTGAGTCTGCGTACAGCACCGCTGGGAAAGGCCGGTTCTGTTGGCAATCAGGTAGCACAAATACATTATAAATCTTACTGTCCGCCGGCACTGATCAGTGTCACTTACTGCCTTTGCTAAAGACCATTAAGAAACTACCAAAAAAAAAAAAAATCTACCCAGATGTGGAAATGTGGGCAGAAAGGAAACATCTCAAAAGTCTCGAGTGTGGGACAGGCTCCTGCAGATGATGCAGAGGGCAGGGCCATGCCCCGTGGAGTGGTTCTCTTGGGGAAGCACACAGGACTCTCTTGAGGGTAAATCCATTTCAGAGAGTAAACAGAGCATTTTTCAAATGACCTTCAACATCAAATCAAAAAGGTAAAGGTGTCTTTCGCATTTCACGGCACAAAAAGGAGACAATGTAGGTGTCAAACACTCTTGCTGACAATGAGTGGCATCTGCGAGATGGTTTTAGGAAGGTTGGCAGGACGGGAGAGCGAACGAAGGGTAAGCCCAAGGGCCCTTTGCATCCAGGGGCCTGACCTGGATTCCTTTCCATAAAGGGGCCTCCACAGTGCATGAGCCTCAGTCCCTGCAAACCTGCATCCCCACCCCCAACTCCTTTAGGAACAGACATGACTTTCTCTTTTGTCTTTCCTTCTTTAAAAAGATTGTACCATATGTCTTCTTTACGCCTGGAACTCTTGGTAGACACAGGGAAATAGGTGAGTAAGATGGTTCTTTCCCAAGAAAAATGAAACACATGTTCTGCATTATACCACTGACCCTCATACAACGTGGTCCTGGAAAACCGTCTAGAAGCCAGTAAGCACTCTGCCATTTACCAGCTGTTCAACATCTAGCTCACTACTTAACCTCTCTGAGACTCATGTTCTTCACACAGAAAAGAAGGGTAGTATCAACCATTTAGAAGTGAATATTTACCATGGGAGTAAATATTCAATAAACATTAGTTAATTTTTTCAAAACATGGAGCTATTTGACTTCAGGAAAAAGAAAAAGCCAAAACAAGTGAACTTCCTCAACCTCAGCTTCAGTAACAGGAATTATGGAATTGTAACGCAAAAAGATGAGGGAGCCATCTGGTCTACCTCCTAATGGTAGCTGCAGGAGATTCATCTATGCCACCTGCTCATCAGAACAGGCATGATAATACGCATGTTCCTCTTCAGAAACAAGAGTTTTAAACAGCACTTGAAAAGCATATGAAAGCAAAACATATCAAAGATGCAGATGCTGGGCAGTTCAGCATGAACCTGGGATAAGAGTTAAGAAACCCTTGGGGGTGTAGGGCTTCTCTTTCTGCACAGAAATTTCACTTTTTATTTTAAAGCTCTAGCCTCAACAAGATGAATAGAAAACGTCCACAGACAGGTGTTACACTTGCACATTTCTTCACATATGTGGCCCTTTGTACCTCCACTGCACATATACATGCACATGCATGCCTGCACACCCACGGACACACACACGCATGCACACACATGTACACACACCTTGCCCTGAGCAAAAGATAAGACCTCTTGTGAAATTTCTAGTGAGTGTAGCCAGAGTGCTAGGACAACAGTTTTTCAGAATTCCATCTCCTGAGCTAAATGCACTTATATGCTGATATCAGAATATATTTAAAAAAAAAAAAAAAAAGAAAAAAAAAAACTTTAAAGACCTTTAAATTAAAGGATGGAGGCTGGGGATAGCTCCTCCACGTTAATGATAAACAAAGGCATATCCAACGCTGTTCCCTTCAGAAGCTCAGCCTCTGTGCCCCGACACTGCTTCAATCAATGACTCCTTTTTCCTCACAAAACCTTTTATTTCAGGATTTTCAGCTTTATTGAAAGGATGTCCTTCCGGTAGGCAGGGAATAAACTGATTAGGATCCCAGCTGAACAGTGAAAACCAAGACAGGCAGAGGCCGCCAACTGCTTAAAATCCTAGAGACCTTTCATTGCATCTCTCGGTTCGAAAACTCAAGGGCATGTACCTCCACCGCTACTTATTTGCTTACAGATTTTCAACGTGAATCATTCTCTCAGCTATGTTCTCTAGGTATGGTGAAGGGGTAGAGGGACGTTCATCTCTGAAACTTGTGCATGCAATTTTACGTTTCTCTTTTCTATTTTAGACTCAGTGATTTGATTCACTTCTAAGTTCCAATCAAACTGCTATTATGTTTACCCTGCAGCAGAAGAAGGGTTCACATGATGGGGAGCTGAAGAACCAACCCCTTCCTTTTCTCACTGCTGGCATATATTCACATTTTTCAGATGCTGGTCTCCTTGCAGAAATCCTTCTAGGCCTTTTGCTCATTTTGTGAGAGCCAGCATGGTGGAAACCAGGCAGGCTAATGTCCCAAACCATTTAACTGTGCATATACTTGATCCTGCAAAACATTTTCAAAAGCTAAAATCCACATGGAGCAGAGGAGGAGCAGAGAGGCTCCCCCATGTACCCTCTGTCTGGGGAACATCCAACCTGACTTCAGAATGCCTTGCCTGCCATACAAGTTCCAGGCAACACAGGACAAGAGAGGGCATTTGTGAAGAATAACAGTTAGTAACTGAGAGCCAATATGCAGCCCTTGAGAGTACAGGACCCTGGAGCTGGGCCACCTGAGGTGGAATCCCAAGTCCACTGCCTCCTTGCTTAGGGCATCTGTTTTCTCATCTACAAAATATGGATGAGAGTAGCAACACCTCACAGGATATTTGAAAGGATGCTATGCGTATGTCCAGGCAAAGCATCTAAAACAGTACCTTCTATCTGATGAGTATGTTCAGATACTTAATAAGATACGAAAGAATTTAATGAATAAATAAAAGTTGTAATGTTTTCTCTTGGAACACCAGTGGAACATTCTTCATACTTTGGAGACTTCTGCTTTGAGCAGAGCTACCCACAGAGCATTTCTATGGTACAAATGTTCAATATCAGCACTTCCCAATATGGTAGCCACATGAGGCTGTTCAGCATTTGAAATGGGGCTCGTGTGTCGGAGCAACTGACATTTTAATTGGAATTCATTTACATTTAATTAGCCATAAGGCTATCATATTAGACAGGGAAGCTCTAGAAGGTACGTTCACTATTTCTGATATTCCATAGGACTGAGCTCAATTCTGCAACCCACCTATGAGCCTAAAGAAGGTGTGGCTGCTTACACGAGAGCAAGTCAACCTCAGCTCCTGGGCTCTGAAGCCAAGGGAATCCTGACCTTGAGTCCCTAATTCCCTTGTCTTCTTAGCGCTCCATTGTCATCACCTGGACAAGGGGACACGATTGGGTTAGCTTCATAAGCCTCAAATTTGTGTCAAACTCAGCTTCACTTTCATTCCTGATTTGGGTCTTGAATCTTGACTCTAATCACTGTCCTGTGTCCCAAGAAGATATTCCCTCTATTTGGTGCACTGACCCCTGCCGGCAACTTGCAGGTGATGACCCATATTCTGCAGATGGACCTGCTTGTTGACCTGCCCTATTACTATGACCACATAATTCTCTGGAGGCAACCAAACCAATACCAGTCTATCCCAGGAAATGGGAGGTATCTCACGTCCATTTGCACTATGTAAAGTATCTTTTATAACATCATGCCACCAAGAGCCATCATTCTAACGTCACCAGCATCATAGCACTCAATATCATGAAACTCAGTTCCCATACCATCACTATGTAAATTATAAAGTCCAAAAAAACTACAGTGATAAGCAAGAGAAAGGTTTCAACCACAGAATGAACCACTGCTCCAAATCCAACCTTCTCCCAGGCTGAATTAGGTCTCTGCTTCTTCCTGTTAAAATTATTGGCATGTGGCTTTGTCTCTCCCCTAGATAATGTGATCCCGGAAGGCAATGAGTGACCCAAATTCATATTCATCTACTCACTATCTGAAGTGATGCCTGACACACAGGGGTATCCAATCTATACTGGAGGAATGAAAGGATGGACAGACGGACCAAAGAAGCTATGTAGTCCTGGAGTGGGTGTTAATCCAAATAGAGAGAAGCGGAACAATGAGAACACTTTGCCCTGCTTACCAAGATTTTCTTTTCCTTTCCAAATACACCTACATTATGGAAAACAAATAGAGCATTGCTAAACCTACTTATACTTCAAGAAGCTGGATATCCCAGTTTATGTCTCTTACCGCCATGGAAATATGCCCCATTGATAACAGCAGTCTAGTGAAGAACAGAATGACAAGATGAAAGGGGGAAAGTGGCCATGATGGGAACATTCAACCAAATTCAATACTGGAAAAAAGCTAATGGTATTGCATTACAGGATCAGCGTATTCAGAAAGGGCCTGTCCCAGAGAAGGGGGAAGCAAAGCAAAACCAAACAACACAACACAAAGCAGGCTGAGCAGCAGGACCAGCTGTCTAGGTCGAACTGCTGCACTGCTGAGCGCAGGCTGCGTGCGCTCTGACGGGCACCGCGGCATGTCCCACACCTCTGAAGGCAGCCGTGACTCTCTCCTGCCAGTAAGGGACGTGAGCCAGCACCTCAACTGCCCCCTCGTGGCCTGGAGGAATTGATGCCATTTCCAAAGGTGGGAAGGCGCTCCTGGGGGCTGGGCTGGGACCTGGAGGTTGGGCATGGAGTCTGGAAGAGGAGGGGGATGCTGTCAAGTCACTTGTAAAAGTGGTAGCTTTGGCCCTCTTTGGTGGAAGGAGAGCATACGTCATTATTATCATTTTTTTCTTTCCAGAGTCTGAAAAGGAACCCCAGCAGTGTGGTGCATTCGCCCATTCAACCTAACGTGTGCTTAAAGAAGTAACAGATCAAATGAGCTCAGTATTTCCATTTAAAAATATCATTTAAGGGAATTTTAAGCTGTCTGAGAAGATGGATACACTGTGTTTGTTTTCTACATTAATGAGCTATAAAAAGAATGGAATAGGCCATAAATACAGTATTTTGTAACAGCCTTTACTAAAAATGCTACTACTTGTGTTTATCATTTATATCCTTGTATACAACCTCAAAATTGATTACACTTTAAACCGTACATAACTTGCTGTGTTTTTCATTTTGTGCTATACTATGAACATTTTTATAACTCAGTTAATATATTCCATATTTTGTGTTCTTATTGATTATGAATATTTCTTTAGGGGATTTTATTGCTTTTAAAATAACAAATGTTAGGTATTAAAAAATAGAAAAACCTATTGCAGCTTTTATATTTTTCTTTCCCCTGGTAATTCTAATACATACATTTTAGCACGAACATAACCAGAATATCTTTTTCCATATCTTTTATACTTCCTCACACTAATATTAGAAATCTACTAATTCGGTGCACAGTAAAAGAATCAGATTTTTCCAATGAAACCCACCATTTAATGTGTTTGACTTGAATTCATAATCCTTTCCTTCTACAATTAAAAAATTAAAGTGCCAAAAGATTATCGCATGGAACATGATGGTTTTACATCAAGTATATATTATCTTTCCTAATTGCCATTTCAGTTTATAGGCTAAAATATGATTTATATGTGATATGATTTCACTATTAATTATCAAATTGAAAAAAAAATAAAATCTCACATTATAAATTCTCTCCTGGAAATTAGTTTTATTATTTTTTCCATAATCCTATCACAGGAGCTGTAAGCGCACTGCGGCATGAACACTTTAATTTTTCCAGTTAGTTTTAAGCAAGCCCAGAGGTGAGGTTTAATAAGGATCAATGGCACTTTATCTGGGACAGGGCCTCTTCACAGCATGCAAATTACACAGTAACACTTAAAAAAAGAAATAGATTTAATTAAAAAAAAAAGTAGAACCACAGGCTCTGGAAATTCAATTAAAGGATTTATGCAAAGGTTTGCTAGGTTTTTATATGCAGTTACTGCTTACATAATGAGCTTTTCATATTAAAAATCAATAGGTAATCTAGACTAGAAGATCATCCCCTTAAATACATTTTTGAAATCAATTTGAAAAATAGTCCATCAACTGCTGTGACTACTCTTGCTGCTTCGATTACACTAAAAGCAATATTTAGATTGTAAGACGTGCTATGGAATAGCTATGCTGGGATATTGCTTTCAAGGGCTCTTACGTTTTTGAGTGCCTAGGATGATCACCTAGTAATTCAAGATTGTGTTAAATGTATAAATAATTTATTTAATTACCAGCAAAAGCCCGCAGACACCACCCCATCATATTTCTAACGGTTAAATGAAAGGGGGAAAAGGAGGAAGGAATGAACCGGAGGAGGAAGTGAGGAAGGGAGAGAGGGGACAGGGAAGAGGCAGAGAAGCCAGGAAATGAGGGAGGAGGCAGGAGAGGGGAAGGAGGGAAGAAAGGAAGGAAGCAGGAAGAGGCAGAGAAACAGGGGAGTGAGGGAAGAAGGAAGAGAGAGAAGGGAGGAGGGGAGGGAGAGAGGTCAGGGAGAAAAAGGGACAGAGTGGGGACTTTTCCTGCATTAGCTCTGCTAGCCCAATTACCTATTGTGTGTTGGCTACTTAGCCCCTGGAGATAGGCATTTTGCTTTAAAACTCATTTAGGTCTTCAACTGAGGAAGCAATTAGCTGGTTTATAACTTCAGGAGACTTCCCATCCTCTGTCATATGGGGGGACAGGTCTTGAAATAATAATGAAAGCTGCTTCTCCAATTACATACAGTCAGTTCACCACCTGTCTGGCAGCCGAACTTTGCCTGGATTTGGGAGGCATGAAACCTAGACCCACCTCCAGACCCCATGTCTGGCAAACCAGGAAATGCTCATCTTGTAGAGGACGCCCTGGGCCGGTGGGGGGGGGGGGGGGAGGATAGGCAGGTCTGGGTACCTCTGAAGTCTCAACTGCTCTTATTTACATAAATAAATCAATAAGAGACTTGTCCTTTTCACTGTGTCTCTCCATCAAGGTGGAGTCTGGTCAAAACAGGCCTCAATTTTATAAAGCATTAACTGATAACAAAGCAACACCTTAATCTCTGCTGCAAAATCCTGGGAAGAAAGAAAGAAAACATTTACAAACTCCAATTTGTCCACCTACCCAAAGCTCCTCTCTCAGTGATGGTGACATTTCCAGAAGGTGCCATTAGGGCCGCTCTGGGTAACCAAGGAGGCCCAAGGAGCTCCAGGGGCATCCCTGCACTCAACTCCCTGGGAGAAGATGGAGGCGAAAAAGAAACAGCAGGGGCTTCTAATGACTGAGAGGCTGACAGGGCCACATTAAGATTTCTAACCAAGAACTCTGGAGGCAGCCTACGAAGGACCCGCCTTCCTTCTGGATGTGCCCACAGCTGTATCGGCAGGAGCTTAAGGAACAAGGCATTGACCTAGCAAGCGGGGATGTCCTCGACAGCACCTGGGGAAAGCCTGGGAAATGCCAGCTCTGCTCACAGCCAAAGTGGCCACCGAGAAGGACAGGCCTAGCAGGTTACGCTGCTGTGCACGTACGCATTTGTTGCTAAATTGCCTTCTTACGTGCAAGGGACAAGAAGCAAGAGACTGAAAATGAAGGCACTGCAAGCTTCATGGGGGGAAAGGGAGTCACGAAGGACCTCAGAGTGAACACAATGTCCACAGCACGCAAATTCACAGCGCCGGGAAGAGGGGAGCAGAGGAGACGGCGCTTAGGAGATGACCATGGAAGACGCAGGCCTCCTTTCTGGGGTCAGAAAAATGTCCTACAATTGAATGTGTGACGGTTGTGAAAACACTAGAAGCCGCTGACTTGCACAACGTAAGTGGGCGAGTGGCACGAGATGTGCATTACACCTCGATCAAGCTATCACGAAATAAGGTGCAGCGCGTGTGCGGCAGCAGAGAAGAACATCCGGGAAAGGGAAAAATGTCGAGAAAGAAGAAAACCCTTATTTTTCACTGAAGTCAGTCTTAAAAACATCGAAGCCGTCTCCGTCTCTACAGAGTATCTTCTGCGACAATCAGTTCAGAGGCTGCATGGCGGCAAGATGTACAAACATAATGCACTGGCTTCCTACAGAAAGGTGCTAAAATCAAAATAAGCCAAGCGTCCAACGGCACCCAACAAGAGCGTTGGGGTAGACTGGCCCAGGTCCGTGTGATCAAAATGTCAGCTACGGAACTGTTTTGTAACAACGGGAGAGGTGTTGGTAATGGAAGTTTGAACAATGTTAACACTTAAAATTTCAGCAGAACCATTTCAATCCATAAATGTATAAAAGTCATTTTACAGTGTGCTTAACAGTCAAGACCAAGAGCTGTTATAAAAGAAGATGCCCTCAATGTCACTTCATTTTCTTTTATTCTTATTATCACATTTAAATCTCTCTGTAAAAGTGGTCTTGATGGGTAACTTTATTACACATTTCAAGACTATTCATTCCGAACAGAACTTGCTCCGAGGGATTAACAGACAGAGAGAGACCACTTTCCCCTCATCATCCCTAAATTAATACTGTGACGACAGAGAAGAAGGGCGGCACCCCCGGTACAAGGACGTGGCACTCTGCCACACGGTGGCTTGATGATCTTAGAGGTGACACTCTGTGTCCTGCAGGGGACCACAGGTCGGTTGCCAGACCCTTGGTGAATACCATGCTGTTCGACCTTGCCAAGACTTGGGGACAAGGAGTGGGGCAAGAAGGGAAGGTCTCAGCTGGGACCTGATGGGGGAGAGAATTCTTTTTAAAAATGTGGCGACAGGACCCTGTTAGCCTTGGGTGCAGCCTTCCGCTGTGCCCTCATTTCACTGGGGGAGGAGGGTTTAAAACCTGTCCTTCACTGCCTCTGCCCACAGGAAGTGGGTGAACGCTGCCGGAAGCGTCAGGGACTGCCGTCAGCTTTGTGAGGCTCACTTGTGTCTTTAACTCCTCGCCCCCGCCCCCGTAATGCCACCGCCGACACCAGGGATGTGTCAAAGGCTGCGTTCCGGGAAAACTCCAAGAGCACTCAAATTTAAACTCCATGTGGTTTTCATGATCAAGAAATATTTTTCTTTTTAATATTTTTCAACCACTTAAAAATGTAAACAGAGGGCTGCTGACATAGCTCAGTGGTAGACCCCAGGGATATACTTTTTTCTGTGCTCTGCTAAACAACAGATTGCCCGGGAAAGAGGTGGAACAGGACCCCACGGTGATTTGGGACTCATTTTGCTGATGTCCTTCTACCTAACAACAAAACAGCATGCTTTTGTGCGATGCAACAAAGATCTAAAGCTTTACAGACCAGTAACGTGACTTAGATTCTACTGACAGAGATTTATATTTTAAGTTTTTTTAATTTCTTCCTTTGGAAACAATTATCAAGGACCCAAAGTTTTCTATGCTTTAAAACTGAGCAACACCTTCCAGAATTGACAACTTTGGAATACGCAGTACTAGGCACAGGAAGGACTTGGCTTCGGAGGAGGAGCCTGAATGTGTTCCCTCCGGGTCCCTCTTGGTGATTCCATCCTTAATGCACTGGGTCATAGGAGCACAGCATGCAGCTGGGCCTCTGAGCGGCCACTTGGACGTGCTTGGGTCTTAATTTGAAATCTACACAGGGATGGATATTTAAGGTATTAATTCTCCCTCTTTCTAGTTTCACTTTGCATCGATCTTCTGACCAATGCAAGCACTGGTTCCTGACAAAAATACATGTATAAATCAGCATCACAAGGCCTGATTGGAATAATCAAAGAAATGGCTTTAGTGAATAAAATGAAAAGTTTGAATTATGTAACATTTTGTTAAATAGCAGCATCTGTACTATTTGAAGTATGTGTAGAATCAAAATCTGATATCTCTTATCTGGAATAGCTTAAGTGAACAGAGAAAACACACATTGCAATTTGATGTGCTAAAGTGCTCTAAAAGCTTATTTAATAAGTTCATACATCTATCTCAGGATGATATTTACACCACGCCTTGGCATGGAAAATCACTATTATGATCATGATGATGATGACGATGATTAAGACTGATAGAAACTCCAGCCTAGCTCAGGCCCAATGATGTTCAAGGACTATATATTTTTATCTTCTAACCAATGTGGCCCAAATAAAGATTTTTAAATACCACGAGGCAATTACCATTATATAAATGTGTCCCGGTACAAAGTCACAGAGGAAAAGGGCAGTAACAGTAGCAAAGGCAAGAAGTTCAAATATCACTTCAGGCATATCACCATGATGGAAAGTTCTGAGATCACCGCCCAGGCCACCACCACAGACACGGTGGTTGGAAGAATGCCGACGTGGAAGAAAGTCATACAATTGATAACTTTCTAGAAGCTCTGCAGTGGAGGCTTCGCTGGCTGAAGCTAAATCACATCATTTTCTTGCGACCATTCACTCAGAGAGGCAAGGTGAGGGAAGACTGTCGCATGGTCAAAGAATTCTGCCCCGGCGTGTATCCAGAAGCCCTCTGGTATCTGAACTCCCTATTTGTCTCAGTAGGCTGATGAGTGGTTCATTAATACGCAGGGGCAGGAAGCAGGTCTTGGGGGAGGGAAGGTGACTCAGTACCCTGTGGATGCTGAGCCTGGGCACTGTTCTGCAAAGTGAAGGCTGTTCTCTGTCATTCCTGTGGTCTCATTTGTTGGGTCATGAAAGTAAGAGGACTGTGGCAATTGAAGGTCTCAAATTTTCATCCAGGGTAGGAAGAAGGAAAGAGCAAAGACGACACTAGCAATGGCTTTTCTTCTCTCAGGAAAGCAAAGGTTGCCAGGAATCCCACCATGGATCTCTGCTTCTATTTGTCAGCGAGGCCAGCCACGTGGCCTCAGCTGACAAGAGTGCTATGAGACACCATCGCCTCCAGCATTTATGGTGGCTAGGCAAGGGCCCCGTGCTCACTGGACGGTAAAAGTGGAGCCACACAACCCCACAAGGCTAGGGTAGTGGAGGCAGGAAGCATGACAGGTCATCTCTGGCTACTTACCAAGTCAAACGCCTGAGGAACTTAGGCAAAAGAAGTCATTGATTATCTAGAGGGAATTCAAACAAACACTAGAACATCAGCCAAGGCAAAGATTTGCTGTGCCCTGCCTCCTCCTGGGCACACAGCTAGCCTGCACTTCCTAGTCTCTTGCAACTCACAGGTGTGTCACACTTTGGCCTGGTCCTTACGATGTCCCCATGCATCCTCCCCATGTTCCTGCCTCTTCCACTAGCTGCCTGAAGACAAGCAAGGTGGCTGTGGCGGCCAGGTGTAGAAGCAGGCAGAGCACAAGATGGAAAGAGGCTGGGTCCCTGAATCACCCTCGGGGGAGAGCTACCTTCTAGTCCAGAACAATAACTTCAGACCTATCCCAGCAAAATAATTGACCACATTGGAGCCTTTGTGCACAGTGGCTTATTTGTTAGAGCAGTTAGCCCTACCTTTACTAACACATCCATCTAGAACAGACAGACATCTCAGATCTCCTGAGAATCCCACTTCCCACAGGTTGGTGTTGTAGGTCTGTCGAGCAGGCAATGGCTGGAACACCTGGGGGCGCCATCAGCACAACCCCACTCAGCTGGGTGGCTCACTCCTCCCGGGGATGTCTTCTTAGGGAAACCAGGACTGACGACACTGCAGTCCAGCCTGGCTGTCCACAGTGCAAGCCGAGTCAAGGATTCTCCCCATGTTTGTTAAGAAGAGACATCTTGGCATCCTTTCATGCTTTGAAAGTTTGGGTTTTCACGTCTCTTAACTGGACCCTTTATCAAAAAACCCTTCTGCACTCTCAGTGATGTGCTCCAGGGAAGGCTTCGCTAGCTCCTGAGTGCATGATCTATAAGGCCGTCATCGCACCATGCTGGGGACACACATTTCCGTTTTGCTCCCTTTTTGTTTGATAGGTCCTATTCCAAATGGTATTGTGAGGAGACGCGGTGCAGCCAAGAGTCTGGTCTTTAGAAGCTGCACTGAGTTGTGCCTTCCTGTTCTTAAACGGAAAACAAATTGCATAAGGGAAATGTCTTTATAGTATCAGTCCTTAAATATTTTACAGGCAGAGCTCTTGGTGGGTGGTTTGGAGGCTCAATTACCCTGCTCAGGAGAGAGTGTAAATATCCCTGAGGGTTTACATAACAAACCCGCGGTGACTCTGTACCACTGAAAACCGGTGGTAGTTACATCTGCCTCTGAAATCTATGACTCAATGGCATTTGAGCATTCGAAAAAGACTAAGGCCAGCAGGATTGCACAGGTGTAAAAACAAAGCCATCCTATCCATCTATCACCTACTGAGAGACACAATAAAGACAGCCGGGCCATGTCATGCGGAACTACTAAGTGGAAGATACCATGGTATTTCCAGTTGTGCTCTTGAACACACTTGAGAGGTGACAGGTAACAACGCAGCCTTTCCAAACGTAGCTACCTAGGAAGATCCAGAGTAGGTCTGTTGCAATGCAGAATTGGGTGATAGAGTGTTATTCCAATCAGAACACAGATCATTACTGCCCCCCGTTGTCCCTCATCTGATCAACCCACAATTCTCTGAAGTAAACCGTACCATCCCCATGTCACAGATGAGGAAACTGGGGCCCAGAGAGGTTGGGTAACACCTCGCAGGTCAGTGAGCCACTTGGCAGAGAAAAGGTTTAGCATGGTACCAGGGCTGCCTTACCCACTTACCATGGTGCCTCCCCTGAACTACTGGTCTACAGGAGAGCGTCGGAGTCTCTTCCAAAAAGGCTGAGGACATACCACAAGACAGCCCTTCAAGGAACTGCATTCCAAGGGTTGTGTATAAGCAAGAGGAAGGATCCAGGGACTCAGTCTGGATTCCACTGGGCAGAGTGTTATATCACTACACCCAGTGGGCACCCTAATACTAGGGGTTGTGGGACCAGCGGAACCAGCAGTCAGACCATGAGTCCACTGGGAGTCAGAGTCGAGGGTTTGGCTCCCCAGGGAGGCTCAAAATAAAAATGAAAAGTCAACCTGGAACAGCCATCCAAAGCTTAGCCTCTGGGCAAGCGAGGCTAAACAGAGAACAGGCAGAAGGCCAGGGAAGAGTGGAGATCGGTGTGAAACAACCCTGGGCATCCAGAATCCAGGGACCTCCCCTGAGGGCAAAGAGGACAGAGTCTAAAATAGAGGTGCCGTGAATGGAAGGTTAGGGAATGGAAGGGAGTTCTTGGTTAAGTGGGAGGAAAAGCACCTCAGCACACCACCCCCACTCCCCATTGTCAATTTCTAAACACGTTTTCCAGACAGACAGACAAAAACAAAATCAAGAAGGCAGGCAGAAACCAGAGTGGCTGGCAGCACTGGATTTGCAGTCATTTTGTATTCAAAAAGACACGGCACCTAGAATACTCCCACTCGGCCCACAGAGTTGTATGAAGTGTGTTCTAAATTCTAACAAAGAGGGAAGAAAGTTTCAGCACTATAATGTCTATTTCAAGCCTTTATCAGCACTAATTTCAGCCCCCTTTTTCCTTGTAATTCTGAACAGAGAGAAAACAGACATTAATTAAGCAAAGCTTTATCTCTTTCCACTCTAATGAAAGCCACGATACAGTTATATTTTCCCAAGATTTTTCTCCACTTAATGAAGACATTATCCCCCAGATTTCAAAGTCATTTTACAAAAGAGCATTCAAGAGACATTAAAGTCAGTTTAAACTAAAAAGTCCTTTTGAAGTCAATAAACAATAAAAGAACAATGAGAAGAGAGCCTTTGATCCCACCTTCGTCCAAAGTCTTTAATTTCTGTTTTAATCTACTAGATGAAGTCTTGTATTCAAACAGTCCTCACCTCTAGAATGCAGTAAGCTTGAACGGGAAGTGTCTTATAATTCTCTCCTGAGGATGTGTGTTTGTGTGGATATATGTATACATGGGTATGCACAGGTATGGGTTTATATGTGTATATACAGATGCATGTGTACATGGATGCATGTGAGCATGGACATCTCATGTATATATGTATGTGTGTGGTGCACATGCATGTACATGTACATATGCAACTATGTATGTATGCATGCGTGTGATTATGCATATTGCATATGTGTTCTATAAGTATGGGTATCCATGCATATATATGTATAGATGCACTATGCACGCGAGTATGCATGTATGTTGTATGCATTCATGGGTATATATGTGTACATGCATCTATGCATACACTTCACACATGCACATACGAACATATCTCATTAACAGGGATACAGGTCAGTAGGAAGTCTTCAAGTAGCAAAGGACAGAAAGTTTTAAAATTACTTCTATACTACTTCTTTGAAAATTTTTTAAAAAATGAAAGGAAGAAAAAGAAAATAGAATCTTTGGCTTTGAAATTCATGGCAAGATCAAAGACTATAATGCACATAGATTTTTCGAGGTATACATTATTAATAACACAGGCAAACACATCACTAATCAATAGCGTGGTCAAGAGATGATAAGGTAAGCACGTGTCTATGGCTCTGGGCAGCGCAGCATGTCGGGCGGGGATGAATCCTTCTCTGAGATCTGTTTACTTGGGCATTACCCTCCAGCCAGTCACTTCCTGCCCAGGCTATCATGGGCAGAAAAGTAGCTGGGACCATCTGATACAAGGGAAGGGGAAACAATGAGCAGTTAAGCACGCCCCATGTGTCCCAGCATCCCTCCCACGTGTTGGCTGCTCTGTACTCAAGTGAGATTCCTGAAACGTAAAACCAACCACTTATAATTCTCTTTTACAGTGCACCTTGCAGTGGCAGTGAACGACTCACCAGGCTGTGTGGCCATCATCTCTGTTCAGTTGCAAAACATTCTCATCTACCCCAGGGAAACCCAGGACCCACTAGCAGGTACTCCCACTCCCCTCCCCCACAGTCCTGGCAACCACCCCCTGAACCATACATATCCCTAGGACTGGCCTGGGCTGGACATTATCTACGAATGGATTCCAATAATATGTGACATCCTGTGTCTGGTGTCTGAACCTCTTTTAATTTAAAACCAAAAAAGTTCATATAAATGCAACTGTGATTTGAAAGGTCAGTTCTACAGAAAGAAAAAACATACACTGATCACATTACTAGTGCCCTCTGATGGTGGGTATTATCCACCAGGAAAATGAAGGGAAGTCCACTAATTTACATACCAAGGCACATTCATATGGGAGTTTATTACCAAAACCAGGTGCGCAGGTGGAAGATGTGAACACATTCCCAGAAACCATGTTAAAGTAAGAGATAGTGTGGCCACGTGGTCATGCGGACCGCTTGCCCACTTTAGAAACAGGAAGTTCTGCAACTCCACTCCTCCTTTCTCTGATCTTCCCTGAGGGTCCCAACAACATGTCTGCAGAGCAGAATGGAGAGATGCACCATCCATTTCTCCTAAGAGAAGAAAGAAAGGGACCTTCACAGATGAGAAACTGGGCTTCTCCAGCAAGGATGGCAGGATGGGGACAGATCACAAATGAGGAGGGCTCCTGTGTTGAGACAGAAAGGCAGGGCTGACCGACTCGGCATGGCCCCTACAGGGCAGGGTGCCATCAGAAGGCGGGGCCCTGAGGAACCGCATGAGGATTTCATGAGGCGTGGACGGTCAGGACTCGGCCTATGAGAGCCATTTATCACTGTTGTTCCTAACCAGCCGCTTGGGCGAGGTGCTTGGCGTGGACCACGGGAAGCTGTGAGCATGACTTGGCTGGGCCACCCCTGTCTCCTGTCCCCTCTCCTCTGCCTTCTCCTTCATTCTTCCTCTTTGTTCCACTTATGTCTGTCCCCTTTCCTCCCTCCACCCTTTCTTCCATCTCCACAGCAGATATGCCAATGGGTGTCCTGGGCCGCCGTGCTGAGCAATGAGCCCGACGTCTCTGCATTCACGCCACGTCTCTCTGTGATGGGCCGGGCAGGGCCTCGCCCAGGTGAACTGCTGTCCTGTTGTGGTGGCTCAGAGGCACACGGCCTACTCTGCAGCCGGTGTGGCCTCCCTCTGACCTCCACACTAGCAAGTTGAGATTCCTGTTCCAGCTCAGAGAGAGCCCTTGAGGAGACAGCTGCTCTGTCAGCCCGAGTGACAGTCCTGAGGCCCAACGGTCCACACTGGAAAATGGGGAGTGTGACTCACCCTTTACATCTCCAGATGAACATCTGCCAACAGTATAAAGCCCTCCTTTAAACCCCTCACTTAATCCTAAACTTTAACACACCTAACAGTGCTGGGGTAAAGCAGGCATGAGAATTACCCATGTTTTCAGGATCCGGGTGAGAAATCAATGACAAAGCTTCATTCAGTCAATGAACCTGCAGTCACAGAACCCAAAATCATTAACTGAGAACCTACTCTGTGCCAGCTGAGTAAGATGCTTCCCTACACATTATCTCCTCTCACTTTCCTCTCCCAGGCTCCTGGCGAGTCTGAGACTCTGGAGACAATGTGAAGGGCAGCACCATGAATTCATCAGCACATCTGGACAATGCTGGGCGGCTTCTCCTGTGAGTTTAGAGAGCGTATATGATGCGGGCGTGGAAATGCCTGCCACACCCCGCTCTGTGTAAGTGTGCAGTGGGACACCTTGGCATTCAAGGGTTGTCCTGCTGGACAGCCCGGCGCTGTGTCAAGCGTCGTCATTGGCGAACGTCTTCAACCGCCTCTCCCCAGGGAGGCCACGGCCAACACGCGCTGCAAGGGCACCTTCAACACGCGCGTGCACTTGAACTATCCCCACGCAAGCCGGAACACACATCCCCAGTGCATAATTCCTCCACGCTGTGGATTTATAGCCCTTCGTGTTTTCTTTCTGGCCCGGCAAGACCGAATCTGTTACTGTGAGCACGAAACTGCAGAGGGATGTGGATTTGACACGAGGCAAATACCTCCCCTTAGCAAAAGCAAATAAAACAGCAGTTCAACGAGCCTCGAAGCCAGTGTGCATAAATGTCACGGTGCCTGGAAAGAGATCAGAGGACAGTAACGAAAGCGCGGTCCTCCCCGGGTGGTGGGAAGAGGTTACCTTGGCATGGCCCCAGGGGCCGGTGTAGGGGACTAGGCGAGACCCCGGCCGGGAAGCAGCCAGGCTTTGCATGTCCCTGTTGTCGGGTGGTTGTCCCTGCACCTGCCGCCTCCTTCCTCAGAGCTAATCAAGGGAAACCTAACTAGTCCAGGCAGCGGGGCCAGTTTACAACAACTGACAGTAACTATAACATACGCCAGTTTGTATTAAGATGTTATTGCACCTTTCCGGTTCTAATCACCAATTATGACTCTATTACTCCTACTTGGCAGTTCATCTGCTCCTGCCTCCGCTAAGGGCGACTTGCAGACGGACCTCTGATCTCCCGGTTCCACTTCAGTGAGCGCTCAGCACGGCGGCTGTCATTTGCAGACACTGAAGAGGTAAGGCATTGCTTTTGCTCAGATAACTGTACCTGACCTTACAACAATTTACTAAGGAAATACCTGCTTAATAGCAGTGTGAGTGCAGTTTCCTTTCTGCTCGCCACGGCACTGCAAATTAGCGACAACAGGATAAATCTATGGCCGGCTCACTAGACACTTCATTAAATCACTGTTCTCTTGCCTTGTAGCGCGCTAATAGAATCACAGCCCTCGTTAGCTACTGAATAAAAGATCAATCACAGACTTTGAAAGCTCTTGCTACCAGCTTCCAGAGGAAACAAGGAATGAAAAAAAAAAAAAAAAAAGAGTGAGCGAGAGAGAGAGATATTTAGGATCATCGCTGAGATTCTGAATGGCCTCACTGCAAGTTGCTTAAATTACCTTTTCCACTACTGACTCCAACTGCAATACTCAAAGGAACTTGTTAAGCCTGCTTTCAAGAGCAGCAATCTAATATATGGCTGCTAGACCCTGGTCAAAAGTTCATAATGTGCATATGTAAAAAGGTACTAAATTGCCTGAGGGCTAAAACCAGAGGAGTTTAATTGTAGCAAAATGCTGAAAACGGTCTGTTGAGGGTCCTTCTATTGGGATACTGCTGGCTGTGGATGATTGAAGTACGGAACATAAAAGTCTTACAACAATATTTCCTTAAATGCCGGGGAAACTGCCAGCAGTTGGTATTGCATGAATGTTGTGGTTAAAGAAAAACATTTTCCTCCCCTAAAATAAATAGAGTATTAAAAACTGCTCCAGCCCATAATTCTAAAGCATGACGGAGAAAGGGAGGGTTGCATGATAATAAATAAAGCATAGTTCATGGGGCATGTCCAATGGACTCACGGTGTTTTTACATGGGACACACTGAAGGTATTGAGGCATGACCTGGCAGGGGTTCCGGACAGTGAATGGCTGTGATTTTGAAAACAGCTCTGCTCTGAAATAACTGCTGGTCCTGGCTGCCGCCCCTGCCACTGGCTTATATGCGCCCGTGTGGGGATCCTCACCGAGGGGCCTGCTTGGCTTTCTCTGCGTCTTCCATAACATGAGATCTGGAGTCTCACCCACACATCACTGGCTTGCTGGAAGGGTCCCCAGAACCCAGATTTCTCCACTTTCTCCAGCTCTCTGGGTACAGGCCCCTCCCTTTGTTCGCTCCGGCCTTTCTCCCTGGCTCCTCATTGGGATATGTGGCCACAGAGCAGCCAAAGACGAGGAAGGCCTGTGTCAAATATGGCCAATCCGGAACGGGGCTGATGGGCTCTCGAGGCAAAAGAAGTGTTTGTGAAAGTCAGGGTCAGCCTTCTCGGATTCTGGAATACGCATCCAGGTGTCACTGTATTCGTATTTTTTGTTTGTTTGTTTTTGAAATTCAAACATGGAATTCTGCACCTGTGTGACAGCACCAAGCTTCCAGCAATGGCTAGATGATTTGACAAGTGCCAACATGGGTGAACGTCCACTACTGAAGCAGAAGCAAGGACAGGGAAAATGAGATCAGCAACACTTGTATCCCCCTGGCCATCCAGAGGCCCTATTTCCTGGGCTTTATCCTCTGAGGAAACCACTTCCAAACTGAGAAGCAAGTAATGTTTTCTCACATAATAGTATTCTCACATAATAGTGTATTATTTCTCACATACTAGTGTATTAAAAACTGAAACAAAGCAACCATTTAATATTTATGGTCAGCAGAATTCCTTAAGGATCACTCTCCCCTGTAGGTCCAAGCCTTGCTCTGCCACCTGGATTGGTCCAGAACATATCACATCTCATGTTCAATAAGAGGTCAAGTCTTCTCTGTAGTTCTTCAAAAGCAAAGACATAGTAGGTCATTGGACACATCTGCCACAGGCCACACCAATTTTCTTTCTTACTAACTGCAGATCTGAGTTACTCAGGAAGATGTCGCACACAATGAGCAGGCAGTTGCAGGACAGCTGTTGGTCTCCGGTCTGTTCTGTCAGGGTTGGAGAAAGCTGTGCACTTGAAGCATGAGCATTTGTGGAAGGAAGGAGAGGAACGGGCCAAGAATACGCTGAAAGATAAGTTACAGTTGAACTGAACATGACGAAGGGACATATGAAGCCTGACCTGCCCCAAGGAAGTCATGCAGAAGTGGAAGCCCACTAAGACCTCTCCATTCCTTGATTCCTTCCAGGACTCATGTCACATGTCCCAAAAGGCAGGACTGGACCCATCCTGACAATGGGCCCCCTTCTTACTCCTGACCACAATGGCTCCCAGACCCCAGGGGAGCAGGCCAGCTCCTTCAGGCATAACGTCATGTCTGCTCACAAGGCCAGGCCCACCGTCACATGCTGAGTCCTCGGTCAGGGACAGAGCCCACAGAAGCCCTGGTGTGCATGGGAAGAAGTGCCTGGAGAAGCAGGGAGGTGCAGTCGCGGGGCACAGGCATGCGACTCGCATGCTCAGCAACTCTACCTACAAAGTCTGTGATCAAGGCCGCTCGCCCAGAGCCTCGACTTCCTCCACTGTAAAATGGGCAACAAAAATTCAAAAACTCAGTAGATTCCTGTGGGAAGTAAGAGGCAATGACGTATTTTTAAAAAATCCTTGACCCTTGGCCTGCCAACTCAGATGCTCCTTCTCTACCTTTTGGTACTCCCCAGGGAATTCTGAAAATGATCTAAAGGATGCTCGGATGAGAACAAAACAGGCTGAGCTACTCTAAAACGTGGTTGCGGCTTCCAATGCAATTTTAATGAAAAAGCACGTGGACTTGTTGTGAATCCATACGGTTCTAAGGACGACTCGGTCAGTGACTGTGGGTCAAGCTCAGTGTGGGAGCAGCGGAGACTTATAAGCCAGTCCCGTGCTTTTAGAGGCATGTTTTATAAGCTGGTTGCCCAGAACCTACCCAAAAGCACGGACATGCTATTTGTGATTCTGTGCATTTGCCCTTTGCCAGCTTCTTCAGGAAAGCAAACTTCAGATTTCCTGGACAGCCTTGCTTCCTTGGGTACCAACTGACACTGCACCTGGCCCATGCATGTCCGTCTGGACTCTACTATGAGTGAACCCCATTTTCAGCCCAGCTCCCTGCATGAAAACCAAGAAAGAATTCATAGCAAAAGTCATGATGAATGTGCTCAGTGCCAGCAGAGACCAAAGTCAAGGCAGGAAAGTGACTTCCAGGGAAATGACAGACTTGGTTTAATTCCTGCTGAACATGCTGTAGTTTAAAATGATAAGCAAAAGTGTATACTAAACTATCCCAAATATAATAATAATAATAAACTAGCCCTGACTTTAAAACTATCAGCAAACTCCCCCCAGCACCCACAGAGCAGCTGCTGGGTGGATCTGGTTTTATGGACACTAGAGAAACGTGACATGCTGTGGGGCTCCTTCCTGGGAAGCTCGCAGCCAGATGTCATGAATATTCTGTCACCTCCGTACTCCGGTGTCCCTGTGTTTAACTCTTAGTACAGCACGTGAGCATGCAGCCTGCAAGCTAGTGGTATCCAGCTGAGCACCTTAAAGCAGCAACCACACTTGATTAATTCAGCTTGGGAAGAGAGGGCCAATGTGGATATTTAGTATTCTTCTAAGAGAAAATGATTTTGGATTTACATAAAAAGAAGCAATTAGGTATTTCTCTATCTTGCAAAATAGTCTTTCTTTTGGCTTTCTTGTATTTCCCCAAGTTGTATGTCAATGAAAATGCGTGTACAGGGCAGGTGGACATCCTGAGGGACTGAGGATCGACCTAGGAAATGGTGAGCTCTATCATCCGCCCATCCCAAGCACAGTCCCCATGGAGCCTCACTGTTAACTCTGATTGGAGTTGTGGCTTTTTTGACTCGGGTAAACAAAAGCCACTGAAACTGAGAGGTAAAGACTTTCAAAATGAATGCTACTTCTAGAACTAAACAACTAAGGCCTCTGAAGAAATAACCCAGTTATTATGCATCTGAAATTGGGGTTAATTAATTAACAAAGAAGGCAAAATAAGGATAAGCGAATCCCACAGGGCCCTGTGATGTTCCGAAACCATCCGAGAAGAGCCTCGTCATGGACCTCGCTTTGGGGGAGACAGTCACTCCTGATTCTGTTATGCATGACCTCTTGGGATTTCAAGACCAAGTTAAGCAATTTTTCATTTGCAACATCAAGCAAGCCTTCAGGCTGAGTGGTAATGCAAACATGTCACCATTCCTATTTGTAAATACTTAACTGCGCTGAAACTAGAAGATGATTTCCAAGAACATTCATTGGCAAACATAAGCAATGGTGTACACAAGTGCAGAAAGTACTTCTGCCCCAGGAAAAGCCCTTGATGCCTGAAAGCATACACTTAACCCACACGCCTCAGAGACTCACATGTGCAGAGTTTTAAAAAAAAAAAAGAGAGAAAAGCATGAATTGGTGAAATGGCAGAAGCCACCTGGGACCTCAAGTTTGGTAATAAGGATGAACAGCAGGAGGAGGAGGAGGCTCCGTGATGAGAGAGAGGCCCAGCAACCCCCAGCACAGCCCTTCCCACTCAGCAGGGAGACAACCTACCAACTGATTCTATAATGAAGGCCACTCCAAAACAGCGGGTCACGCGAGAACTGTGTTCACTCAATACACACTTAGATGCCATGTCCGTCAAAACAGGGAAGAGCTAAAGTTTGCTCAAGTTGGAGAAAAGGGCATTACCTTGCTGTCTTGCAGCATGAACTTGAAATAATCTCTTCAGATTTCTGGTGGATTCTTACTCTAAACTAATGACCTTGGCCACGATGACCTCAGCCACGGTGAGGGCAAACATGGCCACGTGAGGTGAAAGGAAGCCCCAGTTCATCCTACCACACAGGGTGCATGTAGATGGGCTCTTCCTGAGTCACCCGCTGGTCTCCATGCAGACACTGTGGTCCATGAGTTTACTGATATACCCCTCTAGGTTATGATTGACAGGGCAGCTAACCTGAGAAAACATGAAGTGATCGTGCAAGTGAGGTCAGTTAAATGTTGAGGTGACACAAATGGAAATTGGTGGCAAAGAAGGTTGCTTTTTTCCTCCCAAGTCCAATAAGGACATGCTAATCGTCCCATCTCCTCCCCCACCCCACGCTGTACTTCTGCAAGCTAATTCCAACCCCAGCTCACACCAAGATGAAGCCTGGTGCCACCTACGGGTATCCACGGGCATGCATGTGAGACTATACACACATTCCTGGGCAGAGACGTCTGTATAAATATACAGACACATATATTTTTAAACTTCAGATTGTTTTCCCTAGTCTTGATGCTAAAATGAGCTAATTTACATTGTTTATTCTTCACATGCTGCATAATAAATTGAGAACCCATGCTATAAATATGGAATAAGAGAATAAATGAATGTTTGTTATGGGCTATACCCAAAAAACAATCGTTTGATTGGAAGGAACAGGGAAGGGTGGGGAAACAACCAGACCATGTCCAGACTGGCCAGGTGAAGTTCTGCAGCATCACCTCTGGAAATTCCTGGACCCAAGCAGACAAGAACCCAGCAGGACAGACCAGAGAGGTTCCCGCGTCCAGGGAAAGCTGCTGAATTTTGCGTCGTGTTCACGTGTGCTTCTGTGGTACCCATGCCCGCTAGTAAGATTTTCTGAGGGGCTGGGGTTGAAGCCCAGTGGGAGATGGCTTGCCTGCATGTGTGAGGCACTGGGTTTGATTCTTGGCACCACATCAAAATAAATACATAATACAAAGGTCCATCAACAACTAAAAAATATGTTTTTAAAAAAATATTTTCCAAAAGAAAACTTGGCATTCTAGTATAAATGTGTATGCATGTAAAAGAAAAAAAAAATAAACCAAGAAATATAAAGTTCTTGCGTTTCCACCCACCGACTTCAGCAGAATCCACCTCACTGGCTCAGGATATACACGGGAGCCATGAAGTGACACTTCCTCAGTGAAGCTCCGTCACCAAAGTCCTGCAGTTGGCCATTACTTCGAAGGAACTAAGACGACAAGTAGCAAGGCTAGACTGAATGAAAGAAGTTTCTGCCATTTTACTCCAAGTAGTGTATCTATAGGGGGACTTTGGCTACTTCTGGATAATCCTGTTCTGGAAGGCTGCTACGTGGCACCCGAGAGAGGCCCCTAGAAAGGTCTATTAACAAGCAACAGAGTACAGACGCTCAGAGAAATTGTTACCAGTTGGCCTGACCATACCTGACACCCTTGGGTGCATCATAGGACGGGCACACATCCTATGACATTTCAATAGCAAATAAACCATGCTTCCAGGAGCCCAGACCCAGGCGAGCTTGCAGAAATGCTGGGGGACTTATGTCTTTCCCGCAAACAGTGTAAGTAACCCTTCATAAGAGTGATCAGTGCGCTAATTTGATAGTTCCGCCATCAGATGGCATTGAGAATTTCTTTACGTAGTAGAAACCATATTAACACAGTCTGTTAATGATGGTATTCACTAAAAGGCTGCCGCTATTTAAATAATGAAAGGGCATGATCATTTTTATACATGTCATGGAAGTGACACAAGGACATTCTACATATTCTCTTTTAAACATGACTTACTTCATTAGTTAAGTGTCATCAATGGAAAGATCTATCGAGATATTTCAAAGATGCCACAGTCACAATTTGAGTACTTATTTATAGAAATATACAATGTACCTATCAGAAAGGAAAATATTTTAAGTTATGTTAAAATATTGTTCTATCTATCTCTATATCTATCTCTAGCAAATGTCCCTAAGCAAACACGTAATGCTACTACTTAAAAAACAAAAGACAAGACAAATATTTGTTAAGTACTAAATAACACTTTAATATCAGATATATTCCCTTACCTATTTATTCACACATGCACATCTCAATAAATCCATTCAAAATTTTTATATCCCTTAGAATTCCTACCCATTTCTCTTCCCTACTCCGTTCACATTTCAGAAGTTGCTTCTACTTCTATTTCTGCAGCACCAATATCATTTCTCTTGCCTCTGGGAGGTCTGCACTGTCTGGGTGCAGACTCACAACATTTCCAGAAGGTAAACTCTACTTTTCTCTTCCCAGCACACCTTGCTCTCAGAGGCCCAGGCACAGCCCGAGTCAGCAAAGGCTGTGGGTGCTGGGTGCTCCAGGCAGCTGGCAGGGTCTGGAATCTCCCTCCACTGCCCTGAGGATGTGGTCTTGGCCAAGTTCTTCATTACCTCCAGGCTTCTTTGATCCTGAAAGAACCCCACTCCCAGACAATTCAGGTAAGAAGTGCACAGGTATACACACAAGTCCTGGCAGAGAGCGCCGCTTCACCTCTCCCTCCTACTCCTCCTCATCCTCATCCTCATCAATTTCCATATAAGATGCTAGATCCAAAATCCTCCAAGGTCCTTGGTGGTCTTTTTCACCCCCACCCCCTTGAGCCATGGATGACTTCGAGTCCACCTGAGTACTTCCTGTAATGCTGACTCTGTCTTCAATCAAATGTGAAATTTTGTTCATTGTGATTTTTTGCATTCATTTTGATTTTTAAAAATATTCATCACCTGGTCACTGGGAATTAGTGCCCCTGGAGCTTGATCCCTAGCCCTAGCCCCCATCCTACCATCGGTGCAAAGTGCACCTAAAATCCTCTTTATCTGGCTCCTCGTGTTCACCTCCAATGTATACTGAGTCACAGCGGAGATGTCACTGCCACTCTGCAACGTCACATGACCATTCTTGTTCTGGGTCCTACAACAGAAAAGCACCATGTCCACTGTCACTCGGCTACCCCACTTTAGTATTTGGGCACTGCTGTGGGTTCCCATGGGACAAGGACAGTGCTTGGCTCTCTTTGTCCTTGCTGCCCCTTGACACGCCAGGCACTCAGGGAAGGCTTCTCAGATGGTGGCAGACCGAGCAGTTCTAAAGCAACCACCCTCAAAGGACCAACAGAGGTAGAGTGCACAGCGAAGCCAGCGGTGACGGAGACTCGGGTTACCGTCAGCAAGGATGAACTATGACCAGAGAAAACACAGCGGAGGGAGGGGCACTGCTGGTAGTGAGAGGACTGCTTCACGGAACGTCTGTCTGGACCCCTACATACAAACAGGCACGAGAGTACAAGCGCCGAGTGTCAGCAAAATGAAACCTTAGGAGTGGTTGAAGGAGTTTGAAAGACAGCCTTCCAGAGTGACACAGGACATCTTGGTCTGTCACTACGATGTGCCCTGCCATAGCATACAAAGGACAGCACTTCCAAAGTCATCCAAGACACTGGGAAGAATGGATTAGTGACATGCTCAGAGCCAATCCTGGATAAACGGGAAACTCTGGAATCCTGGAGTGAACTTGCGGAGGGATTTCTGAGGTATTAGTTAAGAAGTAAGATGATCCTTTAGCAAATTAGTAACATTTTTAGGGTTGAAATAACCATCATAAAAATTTGGTAAAATGCAGATCTGCCCATCTAAAAGTGTGAACTTGGTGAAAATAACTCACAAAAACTCGCAACAGAAGAAGGTTTAAGAGTTGGCAGGTACAGAAAAGAAAGGAATTAAATCTTCGCTGTGTAAAACGCATGGGAAGAGCGATGGGGGTGAATAGGATTTCAATTAAAAGAAAGGAAGGGCTTAATTATCTTTGTACTATTGAAAAACAGGATTATGTTTTTAATTGTCCTAATGGAATTCACCCTGTAGCATACCACCAACAGAAAAATTGATCAGTGTTGGTATAGTTCTGATTAAAATGTTTTATTCATAAATATAGAGTCAAAAAAATCCTCAGGATCAAAATGGCAAGGCTGAAATGGCCAGCTTAACTCTCCCTTCCCTAGACGGATTTCCTAAGCAAACGTGCCATCTGTATCGTGCAACTTAAAAAAAAAAAAAAAAAAAGGCCCACTTACTGATACTTACTGTCTCTCAACAGCCATCCGCATTGCCATTGCTAACTCCCGTCGTCTTTATAAACCATCTTAAATTAACAGAATGATAAATAAAATTTCATGAAGATATACTGAAAGTATAAATAGCTGACCGAGAAACCATAAAGGACACAGGGGAAAAGGAATACTAGAGAAAGAGAGAGAGAGGCTGAAGGAGGGGTAAGCATGTGTGGACCAGGGTCCTGAGGAACTGTTATAGGAACACATGCCACACACACAGACATCCAGGGCTCGGATTCAAAGACTCACTATCTGGACGCTGGCGTGTCACTTAAGAACAACCAGTAACTAGTATTCTGTGAAAGGTGAAGAAAACCTGTTTTTTAAAGGCTTTCTAAAGACAGGAATGGTTTTATTAGAATATTCACTTATGCAAAGGGTGTTGCATAATTTCTCGTTGGATGTGGATGATACAGAAATACGACCGGAAGTACAGAGCCTGAGAAAGTCACTGCAGTGTGGGGTTGAGGCTCGGAGGGGTTGCCTGTACTCAACCTGGCTCACTATTAGTTCAGATTCGACCTGCTTCCAAAAAAAGGATCTAAGGCAGTTTAAGGGAAGGACAAGCAGAGCACAGGGTGAACAAAACGTGCCGCTGCAAACTGCAGGAAGCTGGGAGGCTAAGCCTAAGGACTGACATGGCTTGAAGCTGGACCAAGCTCCAGAAATGCACCGTGTCCTCGTGTCATCTAGTGGAAGGGACTGTGGCAGCTCCTCAGGGTGTCCTCGGAGCCCAGGGCTGGAGGGTGCTGCGTACCTGCAGGGGCCCGGGATCCTGTGACAGCTACTGTCCTTGCCACAGCTGTTCTCTACGCCTTGACAGTTAATTTCAGGAGTTTTCCCAGTAATTGGTGGACGACAAAGCAAATGGGTTCTTCTCGAGTCTCAACCCCCAGTGACCCAAAGATGTGGCAACTATTTTCTCCTTTGCCCGGAGGAAAAGAAAGTCCACGGGCTGGCGAGTGAGGGTGGCTTGCCGAGAGGGCAGGGAGGCCAGAGGAAGCACTTGCCATTCCTCAGGAGCCGGGCTTCTTCCCCTTAAAGCCCCTGGGGGCCCTTCTCCAAGCTGAGCTCAACTCGCCCACCTCCATGCTGTCCCTGGACTGGGGGTGAAGGCCTGCTGACACCAGAACTGCACCAGGGGCAGGCCCGGCACTGCAGGTCCTAACTAACGAATGTGAGTCGCCAGAGCTGCCACTGCTGGGTGTCCTTCGTCCCCTGTAACCACACGAGCTGCACTGACTCAGTGAGGAGGCTCGGTGCGAACCCTACGCTGTGCCAAACACATTTCAGATGTTCCTCTTACAGACCAACACAGGGCACCTCGAGGGCCAGGCAGGCTCAGTGAAGGTGAGCTTCGTTAATCAATTTTTAAAAAATGTTTGGCTTCAAACCAAAAAGGTCCTCACCCTGGTGTCAGCTATGAACCCAACAGAGCCTTTTTGCCTGGCAACGAGACAAAGTGACACTGGAAGATAAAACCCAGGAGCCCCAGTGCAGGGGTGGTGGTCTGCACCACAGAAAGACCCTTCCAGATGCAGGAGAGAGCCCAGCATTCCCCGCCCTTCCATCCCTAAGAAATCTGCCCTCTCTGTTCCACATGCTTGGATTGGAAAGAACAAAAATGGGAAGAAAAGTATATTATTTTCCTTACTGGGTATACTCCAGAATCCAATTTTTTTGAAATATGCTGCATTTATTTTCTTTTAAACCTCTTCTTAATGTCTTCCTCATAGGAAATTTGCTCAGGGTTAATGTTGAGATTTCAGCCACGCTGATTTCATTACTTGTGGTTTTACAGGATCAACAAAGTGACAATGACACGTAGCACAGGCAAAAGCCAGCAGAGGAGACTAAGAAACACTCTGTTCACCTGCCTAGGAATATTAAAATATTAACAATATTAACGTTCCCAGATTTTACAGATTTTTTTTTTCTTTTGAAGAGTGAGAATACTAAGAAAACATGCAGGTCTCGGTAGTTGATGTACAGTATTTTTTTTGGATCTCGCAAATATACTTTTTATAACTTTTCTCTGAAAGAAGGAACTTTCTAGCTCAGATTACTTGGACATTCTTACTGTTTATCCTTCCCTTTTTTGAGCAGTCAGAAGAGATTTCTTTCAAGACTTCAAATAAATAAGATATCCAGCTGAACAAACACCATATATTCTCATGGATTACTTTGGCTTCTAAGAGAATATTTCACTTTCTTTTTTCGAATGTAAATGATTAAAGAGACCATCACATGAAACTCAAGAACGAACTGTTTAAAGTGGTGCAGATTCCACACAAGGTGGGATGTGAAGAAGTGAAACGCCCAGCTCAGTGAGAAAGTGCGATGTTTCACAGGGGAAATTTGAACATCACTAAGTATTTTATTATACATTTTAACAGGGGTGGTTTTATGACATGAAACCCAAACATTCCCACTTAAAATCAATCTCTATCATATTTTTCAAATAAAGCAAAAAGGTTCCAATTAAAAAACAAAACAAAACAAAAAAACAACAACAATCACTACCACAAATCCCACAGATCACACACTGTCTGAATAAGCAAACTTGGAAATGATTGGTGAGTCTTAAAAAAAAAAAAAAAAAGTTCAGTGTTTTTTGCTGATTTTTAGAATTCAACTCCGATCTTGGCAATACAAATTTCTTTAAAAGGAAAATGCAGGCCATCTATTAACCCAGGCCCCCTCTACCAAAGCAGCAGGAAAACAAATACTTGACCTTAGGAAACAGTCCACATGCTTCTTTATTCTCTTCATAAGCTTTCTTATTAAAGGACTAAATCTCAGCTCCCATCATGAGGCAGAAATGCATAAATACATACAGAAGAAAAGGTGCACTCCACACCTCTCATCCCAGAAAGAAGGCAGATCAGGAGAAGGCAGAAAGGACGTGCCAGACCCAGTGATTTTGCTTCTCAGGTTCTAAATGAGAACAGGACAAAAGCAATACAGTGTCACCTTGGTGGCTAGATGGCAGAGGACTGCAACTTCCACCTCCCAGTGGACTCTTCCCTTCCTGGAGTCCATGCTTCCACTAGGCCAGCTGCCCTGTTGCAGAGGCCTAAGTTTCAAGGAACCAAGCCCCAGCGGGGAACCAAAGTCCTCAACCTACAGGGCCACAGGGAGCTGGGCCTTGAGCAGACTCTTGCCTGGCTGTCCCTCCAGCTAAGACACCCCGGTTCTGCTCTGTGCCCTCGGTCACGTGCTGGAGTCTCTGACCCTCGCCTGCTTTGCTCTAAGGTCATCTACTGCCCACCTATGTGGGGACTGTGCACAGGGAAGATGCAGCACTGCAGCCCAAACTCCCCATTCCAAAGTCCTCACTGTGGTTACCTCCTCTGAGGTTCCAAAGTGCTTTAAGGATTACAAAGTACTCTCTGCTACCTGGTCTCAACCACGCTGCACCCACCTAGGGATCCGTACACAGTAAACTGGGCATTTCCTAACCAGGCTTACAGATGATCCTTCCTACTACCTCTTCATCACACTGAGGAAGACAAAGATACCCAGACCATCTGCACTTCTATTTTGCTCTCAGCAGATCCAAAACAAGAGAACAGAGTGAGTTATCACCCCACATATGGAAAACCTCCCATTTGACTCTTTGGGTACATTTTCCAATGCAAAGCAAAGGGCAGGCTCATCCAGCCTGAGAGGGCTACTCCCTGGCTTGCTTTGTTTTCTAACCGAAGCTGATTACTTCTTCTTTGAAGATGAACTGGTAAAAACAATTACTCAAATTAATTAAAGGCACCACCAGTCTGAAGCCCAGGAGGCCCCCCCCCCACCTCATTTCCAGGCTTACTGTTCCTCTCCCAGCACTTGGTCTTGGCAAGAACCGGGGCCCTGCTTGGCCTTCCATCCCTGGCAGCATCCCAGACATATGCTAGATGCTCAGTAGTATTTGTTGGATGGATGGGTGGACGGATGGTCAGACAGATGGACACACACACATCAAAATGATCTCCGGTCAAGCTCTTTCTGAAGCTTACTTATTCGTGAATTTATTCGGAGAGAGCCCTGCTCCTAGCATTTCCCCTCTTGGGTCACTACTGTCCCAGTCCTTGCTGAACGTGGCTGAGCTACCTTATTCATAAATGGTGCCACCGACTGGAGTAACTGCCATGAGACATGATTCTGGCCCCAGGCCACCATGCTCCCTGCACACCCCTGTGTGGCGCACTGGTGCAGGTCTGCAGCCCAGGCACGCGCTCAGGGCTCACCATTCAACAGTGCTGCCCCGGGGTCAGTGAGGGTTTGGAACCTGGGATCCAAAAGACGCACAGAAAAACATGGGTGCTGTGTGGGCCAGTCATTCCCAGGTGTAAGCCCACCATTACCCACAGGGAAACAACAGGGCTGGGTGGGTTTTCCCTGAAGTCCCACAGAGTTGAAGGAGACTGCTTCGTCCCACGGTGGAGTCCTGCCTACACTCTTGGGCACCCCAATACCAGCTCTTCCATGAAGTGAGGGGGACAGTCCAGGGGCACGAACCTTCTTTTCACCCACAATGAAAAGTGTTAGTCTCTCTTTCTTATTTCCTTGTGAACTAAACTATTTTTATAAGCCAACAGGACACTCGTCTTGGTTAACTGACTCATTTTGCAGATAAGAAAAAAAGCCAGAGAGGCTGTGTGACTCACTCAGGAGACACATATTGTTAGAGTGAACGCTAGCCTTTCTGTAGATGAGAGGAGACGCAGGGATGTCACCCCCCGGAGCATGGAGACGGCCTCCAGGTAACACACGCTCAGTTCCGTGCCAAGCACTCCTGTGTCTTGGTGCCACGGGCGCAGGCAGGGAGGCAGTCCAGAGCTCAGGGCTTGAGCTTCGTGTGGGCCAGAAAAACATGGCCTTACACCTCACGGGGGAAAAATCAACGTGTCCAGTGAGTTACATAGGAATCAATGCTCAGAGAAGGAACGTTCCAGAAAGCCATGGGCAGCACAAACTCCTGGCATGTGTTAGTCATGCTGGCCTCCAGGAGCTAAACTGAACTGAGGCCAAACGCTTTTGGAAAGAAGTATGAAATTGGAGAAAAGGAAGCTGAAAGGGGGAGGATCAAAGAAGGCCACACTAGCTTTAAACACACACACACACACACACGCACACACACACGCACACACGCAGAGCGGCAGAGAGCTGCAAGGAGGAGCGCGTAGTCACAATGCCAGCGGCCCACAGAAGAAAAGAGCGCGGGAGATAAAACCGGGGGAATTTCCCAACTCGGTTAAATGTTCATTAAATAATTCGTCACCCATATTAAGGCCAGCCAGTCGCCTCTCCCCCTCCTGGGTGCTCATGCAGGAAGAAGGCTGAGCCAGACTCGGAGCGCGGGGGAGCAAAGCGGAAGGCCCCGGGGACGGGGCGCTGTTGAGGATGGCTTTGTTTTCCACAAGCGAGGGGCCCGCCTTCCCTCCTCCACACCAAGGGCTGCCGGCGGGCGAACAGGAGGCCAGGAGGGCCAGGCTGGCTTCCCCGCCCTCAGAAGCTGCTCGGTGCTTACCTGGGCCTGTACACATGGGCTCCCAGGCAGGACGGCACCTTCTGTGACTCTCTGTCCCCTTGTGGGGAGCACAGGCAACTGTGAGCACCCCTCAGAGATGCAGCGGGCAGAGCCGCAGCGTGGACCTGGGAGGCAGGCCAGGGGCGGCTGGACAAGTCCCGCAGGTCTGCACTCCTGTCTGCCGCCCAAAAGGCGCTGGACATGGAGAGCGAGAGGAGCATGGAGTGGTGTGGGCCCAGGGGTCCCAAGTGTCAGCTAAGCAGAACAAGTTCTGGGATCCCTTTCACAGCACGGGGAACATGGTCAACAGTGACGTGTTACCTGGCTGGAATCTGCTGAGAGTAGATCATCGTAAGTGTTCTCAAGGACACGAAAACCACGTGATGTGATGCACGTGTCTTCGCTCAGCTATGGCGACCACTTCACAGTGTGCGTGACTAGATCAAAACGCCACACTGGACACCGTGACAGGTTTGAGTCCTGTTAATCATACCTCAGTGGAGCGGAGGGATGACAGTCGTATTGAGGACTAAAATCTTACCCAATATCTACCCAGTATCTGGCTGAACGGCAGAGCCGATGGCAATACCCACCAACATTTACTGAGCGTCTAGCATGTTCTGGATGCTGTAGGCTCGATGCCGTTTTCTTCTCACTTCATTTTCCTTGGGGAAGCTAGAACATCCCATTGTTAAGGAGCAGGAATGCACAAATAACCACGGATTAGAAACATCAAATTATCTCCCCTACATTCATCTACTGCGAGGAGCCGGGACACAGCAGTGTGAAGATAAGGACACCACCCTCCAGAAAGGGGGAGACCGACCATGAACAGGAAGCCGCAGAAATGACTCTTGAAATTACGGCCGCGTTAAACGCTGTTCAGGGAGCACACAGCTGAGGAGCACCCTCGGGCCCCAGGACTCCACGTGCTGGTTTTCCCTGCATCCTGCGGGACTCTGATCTAATCTGAGAGACCACCTGCCCCCTGGAGGTGTGGTGGTGGGTGGGGTCTGGGGTTGAGGACCTCAGGAGGCGCAGCAGGCAGCTGACTTCAGGTGAAGCTGGCCCATGATGGCCAGGTGGCTTCTCTTCGCTTCTGACTTGCTCTCACACCAGCCCATAACCTGGAAGGCACTCCCATTTCACATGGGAGCACACTGCGTGCAGGGCTCTTTAGCCTGTTCAAAAGCCAGTTTCTCCTTGCCATCTGAGCTTGACTCTCCCCCAGGGGCTCAAACCTGCCAGTCACCCTGTTCCTAGCCTTCCATGCACCTGGGATAGGGACAGGTGACTTAATCCTGACTAGCAGGAGCTGAGGAAAAGTCAGCTTGGGAGAACAGTTCTGAGACAGAATGATGTTGATAAAGCAGGGCAACAGACAAGCAGGTACCTGACCACTCTGCCTTGCCTTCAGATCTTGTCAAGTAAGATGAAATGATTGGTGCTGCTGCAATCATCTTGTGAGCATGAGGAGAAAGCCAAAACAATCATAAAGGAGCTGCAGATAGAGAAGCCCATACCCTCAGGGCTTCAAGATATGTGAAAACAACGATAACTAAATACAAAGAAACAGAAAACCAAAACTTTATTATTCCAACCTCCTTTAAGTAGGTGTCAAAAACACATGACCCAAAGCATCCTAACTGATGTAGAAAATTAACCTGAGAAAGGCCAAGTCATTTCAAAATTACACAACTAAAAAGGAAGGGGGGGACTGAATTTTGGAACACAGGCCTACGGATTCCAAATCCTTTGCTGTTTTGCAACCTTCCCTATCCATCGGCCTCTGGACTAAGCACACAGTATAAACTCTAAAGCTCTGGACAGAAGTGAGAGATAACTAATGAAGCCAAGGACAGTGACAATTCTGGGACGTAAAGAGAACGTGCAGGCTGTGGGAAGGTGGACTGAGGGGAGAAGAGCGCAGGAAAGCTCACGGACCCAAGAGTCTGCTGCTGTAACACTCTGGTCCTGCGGGCCAAGGCAACCTGAGAATTCCACCCTCACGCGCAACTCTCTGAACACGTAGGTGAGTGAGGACAATGCTGAGATCTCTCCTGTGCAAATGGTGTTTCCTTTTCCTAACATCAGTCGGCCCCGCGCCTCCCTCCGCCTCACAGGTGATTCGCCAAGATACCAATAAAGAGTTGACCGGGAGGTTTGTCCTTGACGGTGCCTACGGTGCAGTTGCCACAGGTATTTAAAGGGGATGAAGAGGGAAGTATTTTTCTAAAATACTAATTTAAAGGACAAATCAACATCTATTATCTCACTCATTATGTTTTAAATTGCACAACGATAAATCACACAGCTGTGGGTTATTCAAGGGCAGAACTACCCAGCTTGGCTTCCCGAAGGCAGGAGAATGGCATCCTGTGCTGTTCCCAGTTATAATTTATAACTTTGCAACAGGACGGGCACTGCAGGCCCATCCGTTAGCAGGGGAGCTGCACATCTGTTAAAGCTCACACGATGGCCGGCCCGACACAGCCACAAGAAACAAACCCCAGTCGTTTCTGAAGTTCTACAAACTCGAGCCATTTTTTAATGTACAAGGATTGGAAAATGCAGTTCCCTAAAACATCTGCTGAGCTCTTGCTACCCTAACACGTGATGTTCTTTCTACTGTTACCTGCCAACACAAATACTTGGTCGCACAGAACACCCTAAGAGGCACGTGATGCTGCTCAGCTTCCAGTCGGCCAAGGGCTGGCTTGGACCTAGGACCTCTGCCCAAGAAGTTGTTGACAAGAATCTGAAGGCTTATGTGGAGACAGGGACGGGTGAGCTTCGTGAAGGTGCTGTGCAACGTGTTAAAACGGAATGGAGACCGCCCAAGGACACACAGGAGGCACGGCGCCCTGGTGCATTTGACAGAAGTAGGTAGACCCGGGTAGGTGGCAAAGAAGGGAGGGCAGAATGCCATTTCTGTGAGCTGGGTAAGCTCTCTCTGCACATGGAAAGTGAAGATGATGGCTCTGATGCTGAAGAACACCTGTCAGGAGCAGATGAGAAGGCACAAGCTGTCAGTCAAGAATCCTGACAACTGGCCTAAACCACCACACAGGGAGGAGACGGGAGGTCCCAAAGTCCACACCCAGGACAACAATTGGAATGGTCAAAACTGCTCCTGAAAATCTCTCATGTCACCCGAAAATACCGTACGTCAGATTTTCTGAATTGAAACTCATAAAGAAATATGTGTAAGTAAAATACACATACTAAGATAAAATGCACATTAACACATATGTATGCAAAATTTAGTGTATTTTCATTGCACAAAAGGGGCTGGAGAGACTGAAAAGGCAGCGTACGGTGCACCCATGATGTGACTTCACTCTGAGACAGCTCTCGTCCTAGTTCAGTTTCCTTTAAGATGCAGTTATTTGAAGAATCTTGCATTTTTTTTTGGAACCATGCAAAAAAAAACACACCCTATTTCTATTTTCAGTCATTACTTTTATTTTAGTATAAACTGGAGGGAGGGGAAATGAGCATTCCCTCCTGGGACCCCCCAGTACACTGCTCCTGTTCTCTGGATGTCACAGGGTGGCAGAGATGTAGCTTTACCAGTAGGGGTCGCTGTGCTGAGAATTAATCCCTATGAGTTTCTCATTAGTGATTATTATACTGCAGGCGGCCAAAATGGAAAAATTAATTAATTTCAAAGTGATAATGCATTTACAGCAACAATTAGAAATGTATAACTGTAAAAGGGCAACATTTAAAAGACAGATTACATTTAATAAAGTTGCACAAGAACATCCAATTGTAAAATTACTGATCTGCAACAATATTCCTTAAAGAGGCACTTAAAATAGCCTGACTCCATGAAGGGTGACCTAATTACTGTAACTAAAATCACCATAGTCACAGCAAGTCACAGCAAATAAAAAAGGGACACCGATATTAGAATACTGCTGTTTAATGCTTATGGGAGCGGCCGTCCTGGAGGCAAAGGCAGGCTTCCGGCCGGAGGCTGCAAGTTGTATTTCTTTTCTCCTCGACCTCACACAATGGAGCATGCATTCCAGCAAGGTTCGTGTCAAAGGAAAAGACCTTTCCTAGGTGACATGCAGAAGGAGCCAGAAAGCACAACACCTAGCGCTAGGCATCTGGTGACAGGAGATTACATCTATGCCACCCAGCTTCCTCTGAATTTAGGAATTGAACCCTCAGGTGGGGTGGGTGTGGGGGGCTGCGACTGTGTCCTTTACACCCCCAAATGTGTTCCCCTTAAAATGACAGAAGTGCATTCATCATCCAAGAAACAAATCCCATACTGTGAATGAAACAAGGCCAATCAGTCTAGTTCTTCCTGCTAATCAAACTGACCAACCCCAGGGCTACGCTCATGCTGATGCCGCTCCGGAAGACACGGAGTCCTATGTGTCTACGAAGGAGAAGTGGCAGGCTCCAAGACTGACAAATAAGTCCCAGCTCACCATTCCACCTCTTCATAAGCCTGAATTTTAAAGGCTCAAAAATACCATGAAGCACCTAAATACATAGACATATACTTATATATGAGGGAGGATTTTAATGAGATTCTAAACTCAGCTCCATATTCTACAAACTTCCTAATCTTTATGCTTATCTAAAATGTTCCACTTGTGGAATATAAAAGATGCCATTTTACCAATTACTCATGGAATGCCCACACCACCGTCTGCCTTGGAGAGCAGATGTGCACGTCGGAGACCACCCAGCCAGGGTGCCTCCATGCATACAACCTTCCTGCCTCATGACTCACCCTCCCCCGTCCCTTAGCGTTTGGGGCCAAGGACCGAGCCCCCAGCTCCTTCCATGCCCAGCTCCAAACTCCAAGTCAGGCTCCTTTAGCCTGTGACTCTTGTCCTCTCATCAGCAATTGAACTTTGGAGGAGAATCTTCGAGACCAAGGTGTTGCTCACAGAACTCTGATTAAGCCAATGTGGCAGAAGCATCACACTCCTATTACGCAGCAGGCACTGTGCCAGGGACCTCACGTATCTCTGCTTTCCAGTATGGAAGCCACTGGGCGCACATGGCCATTCACATTACATCAACTGAGATTCAGTCAGATTAAGACCTCAGTTCCTCAGCCGTGCTTCATCAACTCCACAGCCACATGTGGCCAGCCGCTACCATGCTGGATTGTCAGATTACAGTCACTGCAGAAAGTCTACGTCCACTCATAGATGTTACACCCGTCACTGCCGATCCGTGCAAGGGCAGGCACGGCACTTTTGGTTATGAGGAGGCAGGCTTGAACCTGAAGTGACCTGTCCAGCTGTCCCCATTCTCAGAGGTAAGAGCCGGGTCTTGCCTATTAGGGTCACTAACAGGAGAGCTGCTTGGGCTATGGTTCCAGGGGGCACTTGCTCCTCTAGGCACCAAGAGGAGGCCACGTGGAACCCCTTCCCAAGCACGGGCGCTGTTCACCGCTGCCTTCCTAGGTCCACCTCTCCCCTCACAACCTAAGCAGAATGAGGTTCTCACAGTCACGCCTCCCCTCTGGCCCCTCCCAGGAGCTGGTTATCTGCATTTCCCACACCATTCTCACCCAGGATCTGAGGGCTACGCCATTTGCCCGTTACCCAGGATGCTTCTGTGGGCCTCTCTCTCAGCCCCAGGCCTTACCTTGCTATGGTCTCAAAGCCCACTCACAAGCAGTCTCTGTGTTCCTGTGACTGGGGTCCCAAAGTGACCAGGGTGGTGGGCAGAGGAGGCCTCTGGGCAGGTGGAGGACTCAGCCATGGAGGCCAGACACCAGGGTGTGGAGCTCACGGGGCACCGACCTTCCCCACTCACTGCCCTTCCCAGTTCACGGGGCAACGCTCCCGCCTCAGTTTCTAACGTGACGCTAGTTTTCCACTTGGCTTGCATCCTGACCACAATACTCATCATGCCACATGGGCACCTGCCACAGGTGACTTGCTGGCACTTTGCAGAAACCTTCCCATTAGGTCTAAGGAGCCAGTGATCAACCCCGACTTTCCTAAGCATAGTTTACAGTCAGTATTAGATAATAACTGACCAACCCCCCGGGAAACAAAGATGCTGACCCAGCATGACTTTATGAGAACCAACCTGTCTTCCTTTTCCTCCTGCCCTGTCCAGAGTCCCTGCACCCTGGGATCAGGTCACAGAATCGTAGTTTCTGCCTTTTCCATTGTCCATTCCTCACGCGCTGGCGTTCACAACAGTGGAGCTAGTTACATCACCCTCCACTCGCGACCCCCTCCAACTCTCTCCTGTCACGTTCCTCTAATTAGAGGCATTCTGTAAGACGAAACAAAACCCAATCTCTCTTTGTCATAGAAAGGAGCTTCTTAGCTCCCACCAAGGAACAGACCCAAACGAGAAGATGCAAGATGCAAGGATTACAAATGTCGTTCACGGACTGGTCAGCACCTGGTGGTCTTGAAGGCACAGGGAAATCACAGAAAAATCACAAGGACTGTTCCTTCTTCTCCCCCTCCCCAAATTCTGACAAGCCATCCACAGCTATGCATGACAGTGCCACCCACTTGAGACCCATATTCCTGAAAGAGCATGAAACCTCATCGTGGTCAACGAAAGCCTCACGGAGAGAGACCCCTACACGCTCATGGACAAGAAAGTGACTGGAAATGTCCCAACCCCATGGTCCACGTCTGAACAGTTTCATTCATTTCCTTTCCAGATATAACCCCTCAGACCCACCCAACGACCAGGACAGCCACTCTCCTAGTCCCCTCCCTCCCTGAATACTTTCAGTATTCAACCCTTGAACTACTGCATTTGCTTTGTCTAAGACCCACTTGGGGACTGGGGTGTGGCCTCACACGCATGGGTAACTAGGTTCCATCTCTTACTGACTCTTTCCTAAGCAATTCCTGAGATTTACGTGGTAGTTTTAAGAGTCATCCTCAAACATGACGGGTAAGGATGGCAGGTGTGAGCGACCTCAGGGAAGGCAGATCATGCTCAGAGGCTGTGAGAGCATTGGAAGCTGATGGTCTGCCATATTTCTAATAGCCAAAACATGTTTGGAGAAAGGGTGATTTCTGTGGCATAGATGTTATGTTTGGTCAACTGAAATACTAGTCTTCATCAATAGGAAAATATTTTCAAATGCCTGGAGATTAGAAAAGTAGTCTCCCAAATACATTGTGTAAAACGTGTATCTTTCATTCAAACTACTTCCCACTAAAATGCTTTCATGGAAGAAGTTTCTATACACTGTTGATAAACAACCATCAAAAAATGGAAAAACTTCATATTTCCTTTTGTGAACACTTCCAAATCTTACCAAGGTGATGTGATTTATCCAAGAAGGTACCTGCGTCAGGACGCAAAGAATAAAGTGCACTCTAACAATGAAGGGGCGACACCAACTTCTCCATTAAAGAGAGACTTTAGAACATCTGATACAGCTTCCCAGTGAACCCAAAGGAACCACACTGCTAACTGTCCAATAGTCAAGAGTCACAAATTGCGTGTGTGGGTGGCACTGGGGATGGAACCCGGGGTCTCACACATGCCAGGCAAAGCACCCTACCCTGAACTACCTCCCCAGCCCTTCTGCATTTCCAGTTTTGAGACAGGGTCTCACTAAGTCACCCAGGCTGGTCTTGACCTGCCACAGCCTCTAAAATAGCAGGGATCACCGGCCTGCACTACTGTGCATAGTTACGAATCCTTATTTTCCACCTTCTAACAAAAACACAGTTCTCAAGTGTGATGCCCAACACAATAGATGTTCAAAGCCTTCTGAATCAAAAGAGCAATCCCATCCGAAGAAAATTAACCATCGCTTCTATCCAGACCTTCAGCACGATACTGAGAAACCGCCTCTTCTCTCCATCCTGCCACAGAGAGAGGCCGCCTGTGCCTTCCTTGTGGCTTGGGTCTGATGGACAACGTGACCCACGTAAAGATCAGACTCATCTCATGGGGGCAGACGGCGAGGGGGAGGGGGCACGGGCAGCTGGGCCTCTCCAGGGAAGGCACGCTGGAGGTGCTGGTGGCGCCAGAAGCCGTGGACTTACCATGGACTTGGTGAATGGCCGTGCCAAGGTGAACAGCAGCGTGTACACCCACCAGTTGCGGTGGATGGAGGAGTACATCATGTTCCCAGGGTGGACCGCATTGGAAGTGACCCCGCGCGGGGAGAGGCGCCGGTGCAGCTCGTTGGAGAAGAGGATGTTGCACAGCTTGGTCCTGTTGTAGGCCAGCATGGCCCAGTACTCACTCTGTGATGGGGACAGGCGGCTGAAGTCCAGCTTCCCCGAGGAATCGTTAATATCCGTAAACCTGGAAAAAGAGGAGGCAGGGCAGGAAGCAACCAAGCTGTAAAGTTCTGTCTAGCTTTAGCCTTTGATGTAGAAATCTATGGAGATGTTGCAGAGACCGCTGCAAACTCAGTTCTGCACACGCCGGGCCCCGTCCCTTCAAAGATCGGGGACATGGCAAAGCGAGCCAACCACCTCCAAAGACACCTGGATCAGCCCGTTCTGGTAACGGCAGTGGACACACCCAGTTTCCCCGACCCTTCTCATGTATTTTTTGAAACCTTCAACAAGAAGTTCGAGGACAATTAAATGAAACAAGTAAGTACCTTATATCAAGGGCTGCTGCTTTTGGAGAGAAAGGCACAGCATGCCCAACCTTAGACAGGCTGTCCTGGATTATTTTAGCCAAAGCTGGAATCCTGTATTTTTATTGAGCATCCAAGCAAATACGAATGAGGCATGCTCCTCCAAGACTCTCTACCAGATTAAAAATTAATGATTCTAAAGGCGCTATAACCTTGGTAAGGTGCCATCAACAGTCTTCTACATTTAAAAGATAAATGTAAACAAAGCCAAAACGAGTTCTGGCAGAGCGAGATGTTTTTAAGTATACCCATGGCATGGACGTGCACAAATCAAAGTAACTAGTTGATGTTTTATAATTGGGTCTGACGGAGTCGTTAAACACCAGCTGCTTGGTTCCGTTCCTTTCTTCCTTTCTTAAAAAAAAAAAAAAAAAAGTAGTGACTGCTCTAAAAAAATAATAATAATAATTGGATCGTAACAAACAAAAGGAATTTCTAGATGTTCTCATCTTTCTTTAAGGACTCCCAATATTTTGCTTCATTAAATTAACCCTGGGCACTGGGTAATAAGGAAGCATGAGGGTACGGTAGGAAATGGCAGAGTGGAAAATACAGAATCGTGTCATTCAGGTTGGGCACAAAAACAAAAAAGTGCCACGCAGGCCGGTGGAACTCATGTTCTCGGGGAAAGTGAATATCCTTTCTTTAGGGCTCAGCCAGTGACATCCAATTTCTGGTGCTAAACCGCATTCCTGCTCTGAAGTCATCAACAAATCCAAGGACTAGAGATGTCATCCAGGATCTGACAATGAGACCTTGAAACTAATTGTTGGCTGCTGGTTTCCACGTCCCCAAACTACAGGAAGAGCCCAGGCTTCAGAGCTTAATTGTCTAAGGCAGAGGAACTTAGTGGGAAATTTGAAAATTTATGGGAGTCTTTTTCTGGTGGAAATAATGATTGCCGGCAGGGGCCAGCGATGGTGGATGTCCCGCGATGCAGGTGGATTCTTGCTCAATAAAGACTGCCTCACTGGACTTCCATGCAGATGAGAAGCCTGTGTCTAATTACCTGAGCCCAGAGTCCAGCTGTGCTGTACGCTTACAGCGTTCCCATCCACTGAGTTTCCAGGAGTACAGTGTGAGACCCCCACAAATGAGGAATGAAGGCGCTTTCAGATTCTGGGGGGTTTTGGAGCGCACAGCTTGAGTCAGCACTGGGTGCTGGATCCTGCAATGCCACACACCTGTCGACAGTCTGTGCCCGTGACTGTTCCACTGGAGGTGACGCCGTGCACCAACACACACATCTGGTTGTTGTGCTGGCGCAGAGTTCTGTTATTTCTGAACTTTACTTCAACAGGGTAAGAAGGTGTTACAGAGGAGCTGTCAGAAAAGGGGGCTATCAGCTGAGACTAAAAGGATCCAAGTTCAGGGACGTGACTTGGAAACCCAACTTCCTTAAGGCTGCAAAAGACATGACGGAGTTAGAGCAGATCTAAAAGGTTTGGGAGAAACACAACACCCTTTGCTCCCACCTCCCAGTATTCTTTGGATAGCTGCTGCTGGAAACCCCGTCTGGCATCTGCATTCAGCTGAACACAGCTCAGGAACCTCTTCCTCCAGGAAGCTCTCGTGAACTAACACTCCCCGCAGAAGTCGCCATGATCTCTCGGTGTTGTGTGTGGCGGAGGGGTGTGGACTGGAAGAAGCCCCAGCACACAAGCTGAAATGCTCGTTTCCCTGGAAATTAAGCATGCACTTTCCAGGATCCATCCAGGATATTGATCCCAGTGTTTGGCGACACTGCTGCCCCTCGAGGTCAGGGACAAAGCCAGCTGTGGCACCTTTGAGCTTTGCCTATGCACTGGGCCTCCTCTGTCACCACTCCTGGCTGCAAGCCACCATTCACCTGGTTCCGACACTGGACTGTACCTTCCTAGGAGCGGGCGTTCACAGTCCTGTGTGCTACTAGAACAGTGTTGGGCCACTGCAAGGCTGTACAGAGTTAGAGAACTGAGTTTGATCATGGGTTTGAATTTCCAAACCAAGGGGCAGGTTTCACTTACTGCAAAAGTCTTGTTTTGAGCATCTCTCAAAAGGCAAAATGTACTGCGAGGTTCAGACCCTCTGAGTTCTATGTTAACTCTGTGCTAACCCTTCTGATATCTGTGACGAGTTCTCTGCTTTGGCTTTTAACCGGAACACAGGTAGATTCAACTTCTAAGGGGACAGAAGACTCTCCTTCCTAGAATCTAGGAACAAGGCCAAAACACTGCATGGTAGCGAATTAGGTTACAGGGCACTTTTGAAGGAGGAGAAATGCCGGCTGCAGGGTCTCAGGCTTCCCCCTGCAAACAGCACCTGCAGCAGGAGAGGCCCGATTTCCCTCTTCCATCTCTTGGGCAGAAAGCCCACCTGGAACTCCCCATGGCCCGTGTGAACTGTCTTCCAGGAAGCGCATAGGGTGGATCTGCTTCCTGATCCCTTTGGGCCTAGACAGGCTTCCTAAAAAACGGCCACAGCCACCTCTCAGCTCAAGAGGCAAATAATACAACTGTTCAAAGACTTCCTGCTCTATTTTCAAGTTGAAAAATTGACAAAGTCAAAGAAAAAGATCTTAATGGAATTATCTCTTGCTGACACACTAAAATACTAACGTTTGCCTCTGGGCATTAACATTTGCTTTCTAAGGGGTCCCCATTTGTATTTGTATATTGTCAGGTTCTTTTATTTTTAACTGAAGATTTTTTAAATTCCCAGATTTAAGTAATTAGGATTCTATGTAGACAAGAGTTCACATGTTTAAAGAGTAGAACTGAATTTGCATTAAAAATTGTGTATAACATGTGATGGTGTGTGCATGATTGTATGTGTGCATGTATGTGTACACATTTTAGTGTGTGATTATGTTTGGCTGTGTTACTGTGTGAATATGTGTATGACTGCATGTACCTGTGGTTGTGTTATTGTGATTATGCATGATCATGTTACTGTATGAATGTGTATGATTATGTGTACTTCTGGTTGTGTGTTATTGTGTGTGTAGATGGATGTGTTACTGTGTGAATATGTGTATGACTGCATGTACCTGTGGTTGTGTGTGTTATTGTGATTATGTGTGATCGTGTTACTGTGTGAATGTGTATGACTGTGTGTATTTCTGGTTGTGTGTTATTGTGTGTATAGATGGATGTGTAACTGTGTGAATACGTGTATGACTGCATGTACCTGTGGTTGTGTGTGTTATTGTGATTATGTGTGATAGTGTTACTGTGTGAATGTGTATGATTGTGTGTACTTCTGGTTGTGTGTGTGTGTTATTGTGTGTGTAGATGGATGTGATACTGTGAATACATGTATGACTGCATGTACCTGAGGTTGTGTGTGTGGTTGTGTAGGTGTGTGTGTGTATCAGGTGGGCACTCAACACAGTTCAAGTCACTTAGAGGTGTCCAGCCAGCCCTTTGCTACTTTCACTCTATTTTAATTGTTATCTGAAAAATTTTCACAGAAGGAAATCAAACTTTCATTTCAATATGATATATTTTAGATAGGTAGAAACTCAATTCACTTGCTCAGACTACAGATAAATAAGTAAAAACACAGTGAAGACACAGGGAAACTCATAAATATTTTGCCTTGGGGCAATCTAGTGTAATATTTTCTGCAAACATAGGACTTTATTTTTCCCCTAACAGGGGGTCTTGACTCCAGTGAAGGGATTGCAACCAAGGTTTATGGAGGTAATTAGAAATCAACACTGCATTTTACTGCGTGGTTTAGGGCTCTGGGTCCTTAAGCAGGGAGCCAGGGTCCCACGTACCACTGAGCACCAGCCTTGTGCCGGCTCTCCAGGCCAAGGGACACCACACAAGCCTTGAGCCAGTGGCTTGAGGGGTGGTCACCGTGTAAGAACACAAAACCTGGGAAGGGCAACTGGGAAGCAGAAGCCAGAGGCAGGTGCCAGACAGAAGGCCCTGTCTATAAACAGAAACGGAGCTGATTCAGAAGGCCCAGGCCCTTCCTTCCAAATTACTCTTGTAAATAGAATTACGATCTGATCTCTGAGGAGGGCATGAGCCACACCACAGTCAAAGAGAGAACAAAGGTAGGAGGAGAACAAAGGAAAGCCACTGGACATCTTCTCCCACTAAGTACCAGCTCACTTAAACATGTCCCAAGGTGCCTGCCACATCTGGCCTGCACGGGGGCTGGCACAGCTGCTGAGCCCTCTCTGCTGCCTAACGGGCCACTCTGTCTCCTTCAAACCTGCTGTGATTTGCAAAGATAAGACCGTCCAGACTTTGTTACTGCCTAATTACTAGATGTTCCGTGTCTGTTCACGCAGGGGAGGATTATTACTGGCAACTTCCTTTCATTTCAGCCATCATAAATTCAAAATGGTAAAGGCAAATCTATCTGCAGCGTGTCACTTATACCATAAGCCCCTGTGCTCGGGAATGATAAAGGGTTCAAGCTAACCCTTGGCTGGTCTCTCTCTCCCAAGTCCCAGGGGTTACGTTTTATGGAAGTATGATTAAAAAAAATAAGCTTCATTCTGGGTCACTAAAACATTTCAGGCAGGACTTAAGACGGAGAAGGGGGGACATAGGCCCTCGCACATTCTTTTTCCCAGCTACTCTGCTGAGAGCAAACACTTCCTCCCACCCCTACACCAAGAAAATGGGAAAGAGAAATCTCCCAAACAAGTATTAAATCTAGCCTCACCCAACCAGCAAGTCCTTTGTCTTTTCTGAGTACTTCTCTTTAGACAAATAGTTGTTTATCCAACTCCAGAAACAAATATGCTGAAAATACGATGGAATTTTCAAATGTCTTTTTAGTCAATTGAATATTCTCCTAATGGTAATAGAAAAGAAGGGCCATCTGATGTTTTAATTGAAATTTTAACCAAAAGAGGCATGGCCAGATTTCTAATATGTTCTAACTACAGTACTTCCCTTTCCACAATTACACAGCTAATGTCTGCATTGAATTCCCTAATTTCTCATTATAAAACAATTGGATTTCATCTCGCAGTCTTTAATTGCATTGTTTCTCCTGCTAGAATAACTGCACATTCTTCTTCGTAAGATGTTGAAGTTGTTGAATTACAAATCGATAAGGGTCACACCGTTCAGATTTAATCAATTATTATTCCATCTCTAAGCAAGATCGACGCAGAGCCTGAAGTACAGTTGTGAAAACACTCTGCATTGCTATAGACAGCCCCCCAATGGTCCCCGCCATCCCAGGCACGCAGACCCAGAGAAAGCAGGGAAGCCGGGCAGCGCCCTTGCTCCGCAGAGCACCTCACAATCACCCTCAGGAACAGGGCCATGGGGGATCTAGAGGATGCGAGGCAGGGACAAGCGAAACGTGCAATTCCAACCCACCGATGGGACTCGGAGGAGACCACCACCACACGGGCAGGGGCCGAGCGGCACAGGACGTCCTCCAGGAGCTGCACCAGGTAGAAATGTCCCAGGTGGTTCACCTGGAAGGTGGTCTCTAGGCCGTCCTTTGTGAGGCTCCAGGGCAGAGCGAACGCCGCCGCGTTGCACACGAGCACGTGAAGAGGCCTGAAAGACAAAGCAGGCAACGATCTGCAGATGCCAGCGCTTAAAACCAGCAGCCACCCACATCCTCCTCTGCCTTCAAGATCCCATCAGCCAGAGACGAGTTGCCTGAGAGTGTCGCGACGCTCTGAGTGGGCAACCGTCCTAGGACGCCGGGCAGGCAGGCTCCTGGGATGCAGGACTTTTAGTGCTAAATGCAAGCCAGTGCTGGGCAAGTTGGGACATGCTGGGGACCCTGGTTGGAATCCAGGTTCCACCAGCTAATTAACCCTGCAATTCCTAATTCATCTGGCTTGCGCATTCCTCCGTTCCTCATCTTCAATCAAAATAGTCCTTCAAATAGAGAAAGGAGAGAGAAAACATCCTACTAAGAAAAGGCTGGCATAGCACCCAGCACGTAGGAGGTGCTAATGAAACAATCAAGAGGAAAGAACGTTGTCTAAGGAGACAGGCCCACCTGGGTGAACACTCTCCTTTTAGAGTTCAGATCATAGCTACCTGTTGGAAACCAGCCTGGGGACAGAGAGGTTCAGCCAAGCTATAAAACTCTCTTCTTTTGTACACATTAACTTGTTCCACAATACAGTTTTTGACAATAAAAGTAATACTGTCATGCAAATCTAAATCCTAAATCCTCATAAACAAATTGTTTTTAAGAGAACTCATCTGAATGCACAAACCAGAATCGCGAATTGTACAACGAAATACAGTTGAGGGTAGTGACAGTGTTTGTAAACTGCAACATAGGACAACAAATTGGGAGTGAACTAAATAAAAAATGGGGAAATCATTAAAGGAAGTAGAATGGAGCCATATGCTTGAATAATATTAAGCCATCTGAATTATAACAAACAAATCTATTTTGTTTTGTAAGCCATCATAAAGTCAAGCAAGTGATGTTGCAGGACCACAGACACAAATCCGCATCCAGAGAAGGGGATCGTGATGACGATGTGCAGAAGAGACCCGAGAGGCTGGCGGCCCCGTGTCTGAACAGGCCTTTGTCCTGGCTTTACCTATACCTTGTTCTCTCCATACATGCACTATCTTTATTCTAAGGGAAAAACGCAATCAAATAAATACCAGGCAAAATTAAAACGAGCATTTCAGGAATTGTGCAAACACATTTAACATGAGAGGGGGAAAAAATTAAACAAGATTTGACTTCACAGGAGCCCTGGATGAAGAACTCAAGGACCTGCATTTTTGGCTACCCTCAGACAAGTCTTCCAGGCTCTCTGAGCATTTGATTCTTGTAAAATAAGGAGCTGGATGTTGAGGACACTTAGTTTTCCTCACATAGCTCTGATTCCAGGGCAATGGCTGCAGGTGAAATTCTTTTTGATATAGGAAAAAAAATCTTTCCTATATTTTCATTTTTAAAAAAAGGGTGTTTTTTCATAGAAACATTTCATAGGTTGATTACTATTTAAACAATCTGGTTTTGTTTTCATTTTCACGGAATCCAACAGTGTAAGAGTCACAAGTTTTAAATTTAAAAAATGGCCTTCAAGAAAGGGAAATGGGGAAACAAAGCACATTTAAAAATTAAAATAGGTCATCTAAAAAAAAAAACCAAAATGAAAAATATGTGATATAATACAAAGGATCCATACTTTATATAGAGTTCTTAGAAATCGACGAGAAAATACAGTCTAACAGATATGAGATATTTTTAAAATTTGTAAAACTAGATTACAAATGACCAATACACAATTTAACATGTTCAACTCTACTACAACCAATATTTTCTACCAAAAAAGTCAGCAGATTTGTGTTTATGTATGTTATTATATTTTTATTATCTTTGTAAAACTGGCAGGGAAATGTTTTCATGCATCCTGGATTTTAAGTAGAAAATGCTCCTCATGAGCATCAGAAGGATTCACATTATTTCACCCAGTGATCCTACTTTGGGGGGGCGGGGGAGGACATATTGGGAGGATGGAGGAAGAAATATTTTATCATGAATAATGTTTAGAAGTGCCTGTGAGTGATGATAATAAAATATGAATGGCTTTTAGTGGCTATAGGACTGGTTTTGAATTCTCTGTCAACACTGAGGCCCACCCAGGTGCCCAGGGCCAGCGCGTTCTCACTGCTGCCTCCCATACCCTGGGTGTGGGGCTGCCTCTAGTGGGATGGAAGGTGGATTCCACAAGGTATGACCACCCCTATCCCTGAATGTGACCTTAGTTGGAAAAAGGTCTTTTCAAGTGTAATTAAATTCAGGATGTTGAAATGAGATTGTCCTGGATTAAGGAGGGACTTAAATCACATATCCAATTGTCCTTTAAAAGAAAAGAGAAGTTAAGCAGAGAAAGAGATGCGAAGGGAGTCAGAGGTTACAGCCCGAGAGCAGGAGTAGGAATCCAAGGATCTCCACAGCCACTGACGGTAGGGGAGAGTTATGGGGGACTCGCCCCAGCAGCTAGCGGGAACCAAGCATGCAGACACCTTGACCTCTGAGTTTAACCTTCCAGGACTGTGAAAGACTAAATTCCTGTTTAAACCTACTGGTTTATGGCATTTTGTTAGGGCTTCCTTAGGAAGCTACTAGAGCTTCCCACATATTTTCCTAAGAAAATAGTCAAAACTCACATAAATGTTTATGTATAAAAATGAATAACAATTATCCCACAAACTAAAATCATAAAATTATACATGAAGTAGAAGCAACCTAAAACCCAGCAACAGGAGAATGGATAAATAAGCAATGATTGAACTGGAGGTTCCAAACTTCCCCCATTTAATTGCCAAATCAGAAAACTAACTTTTGTATGTGATACAGACCCCCTTCCTCCAGATAAAAGTTCCATAGATATCAGCAAGAAAGTATAGAAAGGGGTTGGGGCGATAGCTCAGCTGGTAGAGTGCTTCCCTCGCAAGCGCAAGGCCCTGAGTTCGATTCCCAGTACCGCAAAAAAAAAAAAAAAAAAAAAAAAAGAAAAGAAAAAAAAGTAAGTATAGAAAAATGTTAGCTCTGGGGGTTTAGGAAATCATCACGTTATTCATTCCTTTTTATGGCTGATGGTATTTTCCTATTTTAAAAAATAAACATGAATTAATATCTTTAAAAAAAAACTTAGAGTTATAAATTACATACTATAAAATTCACCCAAAGTATATAATTTGACAGGTGTAACATACAGATAAAATGTTGTGAACATCACCACATTCTAACTTTACATGTCCATAACTCTAAAAAGAAAGCCCATGCCCATTAGCAGTCACTAATCACTTTCCGCCCACCCGTGACACCATATGGACATGTCTATTCTGGACATTTCACACAGGTGAATCCAAGATGGCAGACCAGAGAGAGATTGCATTCCTTGTCATTTTGTATCTCCAGATTCAAGCAGAGGTGTATCTGTTTCTCTGTGAACTTTTCACACAAACAGAAACATATAATATGCGATCTCCTGTCTTCTTTCACTTGGTAGAACGTTTGCAAGGTTCATACATGTTGCAGTATGGATCCATATTTCCTTCCATTTTATTTCCAAAACCATCCCACTACATGCACAGGCCACATTTCATTTATCCATTCAACAGCTGATAGATACGTGTTGTCCAACGTATGTAATGTGAAAGCTGCTGCTGTGGACATTCACTTACAAGTCCTTTTGGAGGTGTTTTTTTCTTATTTCTCTTGATAAATATTTAGAGGAGGAATCACTGGATCCTATGGTAACTCTAAGTTTAGGTTTTGGAGGAAATGCCAAATGCTTTCCAAAATGGAAGAATTAATTTCCATTTCCACCAGCAATGAATTAGGATTCCAATTTTTCCACCTCCACATGGCATATGCCATTACAGTTCTTTTATAGAACCTAGCGGTGGTATCTCATTGTGGTTTTCGTTTGCTTTTCCCTAGTGACTAATGATGGTGGGCATCTTTTTATGTGTCCACTGAAAAATAGTGATCTTCCTTGGACAGATGTGTACCCAGATCCTATGCCCACTCTCACCAAGTGGCTTATCCTTCTCGTATTGAATGTTAAATTTCATTCTGGACATGAATGCCTTCTCAGATACACAATTTGCAATATTTCTCCCATTCTGTATGTTGCGGATGCACTTTCTTGATGGTTTCACTTGAAGCATAAAAGTTATTAATTTTGATGAATTCTAATTTATCCTTTTTTTCCTCTTTTGTCACTTGTGCTTTTGGGGCTACATCTATAAAACCATCGCCTATCCCAAAATCACAAAGATACACCCCGATGTTTTCTTCAAAGAGTTTTATATGTGCTGTTGTCCAAGAGCCATTTTCAGCTAATTATTTTGTATGGTGTATGTAAGTAATCTATCCTCATTCCTTTGCATGTGAATATGCAGTTGTTCTAGTATTATTTCTTGAAAAGATATAACATCCTCATTGTTTTATTTGGAAACTACTGTGGTAAATCCATTGATCATGTGGAGATACGTACCTGCACTTTTGATTATATTCTGTTATCTCTCTGTCCATACCTATGACAATGCTACAGTTTTTCTCACTGGGAAATGGGAATCCTCAAACCTTGCTCATTTTCAATCTTGTTGTAGCTGTCAGGTTACTTTGCAGTTGCGTATGAAGATCAGGATCAGGTTTGCAATTTCTGAAAACAAGCCCGGTGTTATATTGAGATTGTATTAAATTTGTAGATCAATTTGAAGAATACTGACATTGAGACAATATTAGGTCTTCTGTTTCATGAACATTGGATGGTCTTTTTTAACTTCTCTGAACAAGATTTTATAGATTTCAAAGCGTATGTTTTTCACATCCTTTGCTAAATTTATTCCTAAGTATTTTCTTCTGATATGATTGCAAGTAGAATTGTTTTCTTCATTTAATTCTGGAATTATTCATTGCTAGCACAGAGAAACAAACTGACTTGTGCATATTAATCTTTTACTCTGCAATCTACCTGAATGCATTTGTTAGTTTTAACAGTTTTTTAAAGTGAATTTCTTAGGATTTTATATATACAAATGATTTCATCTGCAAACAAGATAGTTTTTTCTTTCCAACTTGGATGGCTTTTGCTGTGATTGTGGCTGTGCTGTGTTGGAACCCAGGGCCTCACACAAACACTCTACCACTGAGCTACATCCCCAGACTGACTTTTTGTTTGTTTCTTTTTATTTGTTTCTGTTTCTCATTTGTTTTTGTTTTGCTTTGTTTTCTGCCCAGTTCCCCTGGCTAGACTCTCAGGTACAATACTGAATGGAAGTGTTGGCAGGGAATATCATAGTCTTGATTCTGATCTTAGGGGAAAAGCACTGACTTTTCAAACTTTCAGTATTAAATATGATGTTAGTTGAGGACTTTTCATAAATGCCCTATCAGCTGGAAGAAATGCTCTTCCATTCCAGGTTTGCTGAGTGCTATTTTATCACGGTACAGTGTTGAATCTTTTTCTAATAACTTTTTTTTTCCTTAGTCTACAGAGATGATCAGTTATTCTCCTATTATTATGTATTACAATGATTGTTTCTTTTTAATGTTAAATTAACTTTGAATTCCTTGGATAAAACCCCTTAGTCATAGTGCATAATCCACTTCATAAAGCATTGCATTTAGATTGCTAGTATTTTGTTGAAGAATTTTGTGTCTCTATTCAATAGATCTGGGTCTAGTTTTCTTTTCTTGTGATATCTTTGGTTTAGTTTGACATCAGGGAAATGTTGGTTCCATAGTGAGCTGGGAGGTACTCCCTTCTCTTCTATTTTTCCCTTCCTTAAATGCTTAGTAGAAAGCATAAGTTAATTTTTAAACAAGGAATTTTACAGCAGTGATTTTATAAACTACTGTTTCTTTTTTAAAGAATCCATGAAATCTCATTTTCATGGGGAATCTGGATCTGGTTTAGAAACTGTTGATTTCATTCTGCTGCTTGATGTGTTTTCCAACCTGTCACCTGCCTAACACTTACAGCTGGGTTTGGCTGGGAAAATCTGTTTTCCACATAGGCACCCACCTCCGTGTCAACACCCAGCCCCGGTGATCCGGGTCTCCCGGAAGAGGTGGGCACTCAGGCTCTGGAGCCTCTGACCTTCCCACAACATGCATGAGTTCAAATCAAAGCAGAGCCTCCTGGTTTGCAGCTGTGATGATCCAGATTGTGAAGCAAGGGGAAAAACTTGGGAAAGACAGTAAAATACATATATTTGTGCTTCTCCTAGACAACCTCTCAAATATTTGGTTCCATCCTACACAGCTATTTATTTTTTTCCTTTTCCTTTTCTGAGTGTCAACCATGGGTTGGACACTGGTCAACAGCTTTGTGTTACCTACACTTAATCTTCACAATAACTCAAGGTGACATGGATCATTGTAGCCATCTTACAGGCAGGAAAAGCAGCTTTCCTGAGCTCAGAAATGAAGCAAGTATCAGAAATCACCAAAAGTAGTAAGCAAATAAATTAAGAATAAAACAAAGTCAAAAGCACCATGTGAGGTCATTGTGACCTGATGCCACCTTTGCCCTTAGGAAGCCAAAGTGGAGCGGTGAGGACCACGCCAAAATTCCAGCTCAGGGCTACTGTTACTCACCCCTGCCTCCTGGCCAGTAGCTGACCTCCCTAACCTGTAAAGGGAACAGCAGAGGACCCCTCCCACGCACCTGAGGAGCAGTGTCCCGGGATGGTGCCAGGTGCCAGGTTAAATCATCGCTGCTTCCTTTATCTTCACAGCATTCCCTCTAGTCCACGAGGGGACATGAAATTCCTCAAAGCTCATCTCCACCGTGCTCACCTGTCTTTAGGATGTGCCTGGACGTTGAGAATTCTGATGTCGCACCTCTTCAGGAACCACCCCTCCCCTGGTTGCTTTTGTTCACTGCCCTGCACTGTCCCAGGGAGAGGGAGACCTACCAAAGCTCTCCGCCAGGAGGCAGGACCCCCTCAGAGGACCTGGGGAACCTTTTCCTCCCTCACCAAGTGTTAACACCCTTCATTAATGTTAATTGCACAACACCCGAGGCAAAATATGTACCCAGTACCTAAAATGTGTCACCTCTATTAATTAAAAATAGGCTGATGGAATAGGAGACTATAAAGCACTCAACTTTTTTTTTTAATTGTAAAGACACCTAATTGGCTTGTACAAAAGGAAAAGATTCCTTTTGCCTCACTTTAATGAGGTTTTTATTATTCAAATAGCACATTTTGCACAGTTTTGACTAAAAGCCACTGCAATTCAAAAGGGTCTGAGATGATGAATATTTACAGAATATCAAAAGAAATGTTCAAACTATCAAGACAGAAGGGAAACAAAAATAATATCATTCCAAGCCCAAAGCGGAGGTTATTAGTCAGCACTTGAAGAGGCTAGTCTTTCTCTTCTTGGGTGGATTCTGACCTGTGAGGACAAAAAGGCCGTCCTCTCTGCAGCCTCTCTGCAGCAGCGGGGATTCCATGGGAGGGAAGCCTGCCTGTCCATGGAAGGCCCCATCACTGTGTGCAGTGGCCCAGGGCCTGCTGCATCTCTCCACTGCCGGAAAACAACCCGGCAATGGCGATGGTGAGCAGGGCTCCGATTCTCTCCAGGGAGCAGCTCCGCTGGTCACCCAGGGCTGTATCACACTGGAAAGAGGACTGGAGGGGTGTGATAACCAGAAGGCTGTTGGAACCGGCTCTTTTTGGTTGTTGCTGTTACCAGAGATTGACCCCAGGGGCGCTTAACCACTGAGCCGCATCCCCAGCCTTTTCTTTATTTTATCTAGAGACAGGGTCTCCTGAGTTGCCTAGGGACTCTCTACATTGCTGAGGCTGGCTTTGAACTCGTGACCCTCCTGCCTCAGCCTCCAGAGCTGCTGAGGTTACAGGCATACACCACCATACCCAGCTGAACCTGCTCTTACACGGTTTATCCCTGAATTCTCTTCCAGCTTCACCCTCTGTGACCCCTCAAGAGCCCCGCCCACTGCCCGCCCCACTTCCTGGCACTTCCAGTCTTTCCCTCTCCGCTGACTTGTTCTTACTACCCATCAGCCCCATCAGATCTTCCTGACCATCACACAGGAGGAAATCATGAATGAAAGGAAGGAAGTGGAGAAAGGAAAGGGAGGAAGACGAACAGGAGCTAGCTGCTGGAGAAAGATAACACTTGACCCTGGAGCACTTTCAGGCTGCTCTGGCCTCCTCCTTCCCATTCATGCTCTACGGTTTCAAATTATTTGTTTTCATTCACTGTCCCTTTCCTTGCCTCAAATACTCCTTTCAATCCCAACTGAATTCTGTCCTATCACAACCCAGAATCTTCCAGAGCTGCCAGGAGAACAATGGCTTCTGGCTTAACTAGCTGAATTTCTGCCCCATCCTAAACTTGCTTGTCTTTGAGGTCAGGAAGCCTGAAGGTCAGGAGTTCCCCCACGATGTTCAGACCAACGAGGCCAGATCTAGGCTGGCTGCCAGAGTGACCCCAGGTAAGCTCTAGCTGCACTACAATAGAGGGCATGAGTATTCCTCCCCTTGAGTAGCATAAATCTCCCCTTATTTCTTTTGCTCCACATCTATAACCTCTCAACCCCCAAGGGACAGGAAGCCGATCTGCAAATTTATCTGTCTCCCTTTTCTCCTATCCCTGAATAAGAATAAAAGTCTTCTTGACTGCTGAGTAGGGGCTTATTCTTGTTATCGGTTCCACAATGCAAGAGGGGGGAAAGGCCCCAGTCTTTGGGATTAAAAATTGGGAACAAAATCCATAAATGCAACCCCCCCCCCCCCCCGAGCTCTCTGTCACAGTGGGCCCTGCTGGCTGACTCCATGCTACTTCCTCTCCATCATCTGTGACACAGTCCACCCTCAGGCCTCCCTTTGCTGCATGCAGTGTGCCCTTTGCTACCTTGTTCTGTTTTCAAAAATGTCCCTCTGGAGATTGCATCCAGCTCTGTGACTCCAAATAAACATCTATGAAGAGGACTCGGATGCACAGCGCTAGCCTGCATCCTTCCTGAGTTCTAGAATCTCATTCCAACCCATGGGCTGGTCTTGTTTCTCTCCTACATATGCAGGGTCAACATGACCAAATCATGTCCCTTCCTGCTGCCCCTCACTCTGCCCCAGCTGTCCATGCCACAGATGCAGCCTTCCCCACCTCTAGGATTTCTCGTCCTTCATCCTCATCTGGAAGGTCGGCAGTATCTCCCTCTTCGAAAGATCTCAAATGCTTTCCCTAGACCTCTTTCTTTCAAGGTCAACACAGGTGTCATTGACATTAAGAGAACAAAAATACACCTTCCTTATATTGCCACCAATAGACAGCTGCATGGGACAGAAGCCCCAGTTGTCACACAGCTGATCCCTGGCTTTCAAGTCCTCACAAGGCACAAACCACCAGGGACACCAACCTGAGAAAGGCCAGCTTCCATCAGCTTCCTTGACAGACTTCCATTGCCCTTCTCGACCCTGCCCAGTTTCTAAGTGCTCAGCCTGACTGTTTTGGTACTAAGTGGCAACAACCCAGGCCCCATGCTTCCCAAGGGTTTACGGTAAACTGACACTATCCTCTCTGGGAGGTGTCCATTCCCACATTACTTCACACTCCCTTCCCTGGGCCACGCCCTGTAGTGTGATGCTTTCTCTAGCAGTAGACAGCAGAGCCCGTGAGGAAGAAACTCTGCCTGCTCAGGGTCTGGCCTGCAGGAAGGAGTCAGCTGTGGACACACCTGAACAGACACATCTCCATCGAGGCATTTTCCTCGTGATGTTTGGTCCATCAGCCTCTGCATAGCTGTGCTTTGCAATGTGTTATAACCTGCAAAACATCTGAAGGAGGTGGGGAAAAGTAAAAAGCAAAATTGGTCCTATTTGATCAATAAAGAGAGTCGTTTATGCTTTGGAGACAAGATGGGTCCATTAAGACTCAAGGGACCCAAGACTCTGACACGCAATTTCCAATCTGCAAAGGAGGCGGGTGTTTCAGAAGAGTCTAACAACAGCAGGAACCACCCCCATGGGGTTGAGTGACAGTGAAGATTTGCATATGAAATCCTTAACATACCCCCCAAAAATCCTGAGGCAGGATTTTTCAGGTTCAATAAACTCCCCTCAGAATATTAAGACAATAGTGGGTTTTCAGAATTCCATTTCAGACACAGCAAAAGAATGAGCTAAACAGAATGCTATGTAAAGGAAAATGGTTTCCAAATCCTCCTTGAAACAGAATGTCAAACCATCTGGAGCATTTCTCCAGTAAGATGCAAGGATCCACACTATTTGGAAACATCCTGAAACTCACTGGGAAGGACTCAGACTCTAGCAAGGAAACTATTTTGCAGTCACACCTGGTATTCAGCAGCCTTTCCTCCCAGAAAAGGAAGCAGGGGAATCCTGTAGAATCCAAAGTTGGATGCTGCTGAAGTAACTAGGACTGGTTTCCTTTGCATCCAAGGGTGCAGCACCAACTGAGCATACCAATACCTTCCACAGCTGCCTGAGCCCACGTAAGGTCCCCCACACCTGGACAGTCCACAACTGCCCCAACTGCAGTGTGCATGCCACTGGTACTACCCAGAAAGTTTCAGGTCAGATAGGATGTGTCCAAAGAACACTTACATAGTATGATGTATTGTGGGAATGTATTCCTAGCTGCTCAAAGTTGCAATTTCTTTTTTCCATTTTTGTTGTTCTTGTTGTCTCAGGGATTGAACCCAGGGACACTAAATCACTAAACCACATCCCAGCCCTTTTTATTTTTTTTATTTTGAGACAAGGTTTCTTTAAGTTGCTGAGACTGACCTTGAACTTGGGATCATCCTTCCTCAGTCTCCCAAGTTGCTGGGATTATAGGTATGTGCCACCAGACCCAGCTCAAAGTCACAAGTTCATGGATACTCTTGTGGAGGATGATTTTTAAAAATTGGTAGCATTAAGAATTAAATAATAGCTCATGTACCAAGCCACTACTTTTACAAAAATCATGACCTATGTTGGGGAAGTCCACATTACAATATAATCAGTCGGCACTAAGGATATCTTTTGTCTACTTTTTGAGGGAACCTTTCAGAAAGAAGAAACAAACCTGAGTGATTTCCTTTTACATGAGACACCACAATAAATGTTAGCCATTTTATTGAAAGAATGAATAAAAAAAACATGATCTCTAACTAAAGATCATTATTATTTTTCACATTGTAGTATTTTCCTAGAGAATTCTCTTGCTTGGTTGAATTCCAACAGGCCAGGGAGGTAAAACTCACCTCAGAGCCCGGGTCTGCCTTGCATTGGCTATGTGGACCTCAGGAAAGTTAATAAATCCCTGAGCCACAGCTGAGCCCCCTGTAAAAGAGAAAGATAACGCCTACCTTGTTTGATAGTTGTGAGAATTAGAAACATTCTAGAAGTAAAGTGCCACCATTGGCCTGAACAGATAATCAAGTCTTTCCTCCTCCCGTAACCCCAAGCTGCCCATTTCCTAGCTCTTGGGTTCTACTTGGGGGATACAGTGCCCACTAATAAAAGATACATTATCGCCCTCCACATTTAGAAAATACCTATACATTCTTTCCCATGTCCCTACTAAGAATCTCTGGGAGAGCACTTCCTGAACAAACACACAGGAAGGAGAGCACACAAGAGAAGAGAAATATCAACACAGAAAACCAACATCAGTGTGGGTGGCCAGTGACCATCAGCTGTGCTTCTGAGAGTTCAAGACCCTGCAGATGTCAAGAATGTGATGGACGCCATCGAGAATTAAAATAATAATTAACAGACGCAGATTCTACTGTCAAGATAACCTAGCCACACTTAACTTTTTTTTTTTTTTTTTTTTTTTTAAATTTCAGCAGGAATAGAGAAAATAATCCCAAACCCTTCTCCAGGAGTGGAGCACAGCGCTGCATCCCCTGGAGACCACCAGGAATTTTTCATTTCATGCACCATTGACAACTTCTTATGGTGGATTCCAGAGCATCAGTATATATGCTTAACAGAGAACGGAAACACCAGCTTTTGTTATTTTCTTAAATTTTGCCTCCTGTCCCATTATCTTGATTATGTTTTCCCATCCCATCCTTCGAGGTCCCAACAGCAAAATCTCCACCTGATTGATTCTCAATGTGGGGTATTGTAAAACCAGGCCATGTCCATAACCTCTCCACTGCTGTTTTCTAAGAAAAACACATGGACTTGACCACGACACTCTTGGTCCACCCGGCACCGTAGCTGAAGTGCAGCTTGGCCGTGGCACTGGCTCCTGGCACCTCCTATGCACTTAAGTACTCCACTGTCCTGGCTTCTTGCTCTCCAGGATTATTTAATGAAATAGAAAATCAAGGGTTAGCCTCTCAAGGATGGGAACGAAGGGAAGCGTTAGAAAAAGTAACCGATACCCATCATCTCCGAACTTCACTGAACAAAGCCCCCGCAGGCTGGGACTGGGCAAGCTACAAGGCTCTCTTGGCGAATTTCCACCCACTCATCTGCCAACGGGGTGGTGAGGCTAAAATGGAGTCTATCAACTGTCTAAGCCAACTCAGCCAGTGTGAATACAGTTCATATAAAGGGATGAAGAGGGCTGGGGCTGGCGTTAGAGCGGAGGGAGCTGATTCTTATCTAGGACTTTCCATTTCCCATGCCCACCATAGAGTAGGTCTCAAGGACCCAGGAGAAGGCCCCGAAGGGTGGGCAGCCTATCGGGAGTCACCATGTGCACCCACACCTAGGCCTGTGCGTGACATACAACACATGTCTGGTAAATAAGGTGCCCCTGGAAAGATCTCCGCACCGAACCTCCCGGGAGGCGTTTCTAAAGCACTGCGTATAGTCAGCACTTGTTTTCACCTTTTCTTCCAAACCACAGAATCCCCCTGGATGACAGCACCACCCACAATGTCCTCGCGGGTACCATTTCCCGGTGCAACGCCCCCACCCCTATGTCTTTACTGTTTCAAATGCTCAAGAAACAACTCCTCAGTATTTCTCAGCCTCATCGGTCGGAAAAAAAACTCTGCACGGTGGGGCTGCTCCCCTGGGTCTGGAGCTTCAAGAAATGAGCGCGTGCTAAGATAAACAGAACGTATGCCCAGGTGCATCGTGAAGTGCCAGGTGAACCTTGGCAGATGGTGTGACGGAGCTCACGCGACTGGATCCTGCAGGGGGCCCATTAAGGGAGAAGTCCACACAGCCTGGCCTAACGGGTCACTGCTGAGGCAGAAGCTTCCGGAAGTGAAGGCTGAGCCGCAGGGAAGTCACCGGGATGTGCCCATGAAGAGCGGTTTTCCTTACAACTCCAAACTTACCTTCTCTCTTTGGCTCTGAATTTCCTTGTCAGAGAGCCCAGGTAGCTTCCACCGGGCCAGTGGCTAGGACAGGGCATGGCACATAAAAGGTAACCAGCATTTGTCAACAGTGCTTCTACTCAAATAATACCTGGGGCTCCTCTAAGTAAATTGTGTTTCTCTAAGCACGTTACTTCGGTGATAAGTGGGTAAAATAAAGACAGTGAACAAATAACTAGCCCTGCTGGAAACACAGGAATGTTCCTTCAAATTAAAATTACATTTTGTGGACATAAAGCAATAGTAAGCATTACAAGACATTATTTATGGACTTTTGTGATACTCTGGATGCATAAATTCCACTGAAAATTCACGGGAAGGGAACATTCATTTTTTTAGATATTTATGGAATAGTTACAAGTACCAGATGATGATTCCATTACCATAATGCAAAGAGATCTTATTTAAAACATACTTTCTGCAGTGCTAACGCAAGGACTGGGTTTTACTATAGGGCAACAGAGCTCAACTTACATGGACAATAAGAAAAAAAATTGTTTGGGGAATGCGCTTAGGCACATGGTCAAGTCAAACAATAAAACATCCCATGCATGATGTACATTTCCCTTGCCAAGGACGACTCTCTCCTCTGTTTTGCCTAGAGATATATGGAGCTGTAATAGAGCTCAGAAAGCCCCTGACAGCTGCGTGCTGCCATTCAGACCTGAAAGATTCCATGTTATGATAAAAATTAATGTTCTCTGACATCCTCTGGGACTCCCTGGGCCCTGGGAATAGCTAATGAAGAAATACGACCTTGCCGGAGAACAGCGTGCGGCATGAAGTGGAGGATTAATTCACATGTGGTAGTGGTGTGGCCCTCCTGTCACCAGCCTGCAAAGTGGCTGGACCCCAGTGCCAAAGGGAGCCCTTGCTGATTGTTACAAGTATTTCCTGGGTCAGAAGAAGTAAATACAGGAACGCTTCACAAAATAACTGAGCCAGACACTTCTGAAAAGAAAACGGGGCTTCCTCTTGGCTCTGACACGAATGTGGAAACTCTTCGAAGGGAGACGTGCTGTCTCAGGAACTGGACAACCACTGGGCACAACCCAGCAGACGTTCCTCCAAGAGGGCTTGGAAAGGGTCTTGGTGTTGTGCCTGGAAGGAATGCTGGCACCCATGGAGACGCCTCAGTGGCCCAACCATTGGACCTGCCCATGCCTGTACCCGGGGCATCAGGAAGTCTTCCAAGAGGTCAGAACAAGGGAAATGATGCTGCTAGTGGCATGATTTATAGTGGCCCAAAGTGGAAATGATCTAAATGCCCAACTGACAAATGGAATTTAAAAAGCATGGTCTATCCATATAAAGGAAAAATCTTCCTGCCACAGGAGGAAGGAGGCACTGATAAGCGTGGGACAGAGAAGACTCTGAATCAGTGTGCTCGGAGGAGGAGGACCCACTGACCATAAGTGGTTTCGGGGCATCTGCAGGGAACGGGCAGCATGGGCAGATCGGGAGGGACAGCACAGGGATTAATGCTGGCCTTGGCCTGGAGGTTGGGGAAATGGCAGCAACTGTTAACCATTACGGTGTTGCTTTTTGGAGTGCAGAAAATGTTCTGGAATTCAATAGTGGTGGTTATTGTACAGTGCTGTGCATGTGGGAAAAAACACTGAATTGTACACAGTGAGTGCAACAGTATGTAAATTATGTTTCTATTTAAAAAAAAAAAAAATAGCCCTGGGCTCTGAGAAGCACATTGTGACACTCTCAGAATGAGTGAGGCACTTCCAGCTGGGCTCCCCCTCTCCCTAGAGCAGCTTTGGCTAACGCCTCCTTCCCAGGTCCCACCAGGACCACCAACACAGGATACCAAGATGCAGCAAGATACCAGTCAATAAAAACAAGGTTTTGAAATTGTGTGTGTGTGTGTGTTTTGGGGGGGAAGCAACGGAAAGCAACATTTTAGTTCATGATATTATTTCAACTTATAATTAGAATTTTACCATATCATCTTAAATTTATTTCTCAACACCCGAAGTCATTTTTCGAACAAGGCTAAAAACTTTTAAACTTAAAACATTATCTGTGATATTTCGCACAATCTGACGGTTATCATTTTGCTAGTTTACTACCTTCGGTAAATGAAGATGGAAAAGACCTGGGGGTGGGGTAGGTGCTACTAGAAGCATCTAATATTTTAAATATGTGAACTACATATTTAGAGACAAACACTCATTTAACGACTTTCCTGTAGCACCTCTTTCATTTTGTGGGAAGAAAAACTAACCAAGGTGATACTCTGAAATCCGACGTGGTGTTAATTGACAGGTAATAGTGTATTCATGGATGAAAATTTATGATGTCTTGGATTTGGTCTAAAATAATCTGGCAAGAGAGGGACTCGAGATGGAACAATATGGGCCATATGTTGACAATTACAGGAGCCGGGTGAAGGGTGCTTAAAGGTCCTTTGTACATTTCACACTCGTGTGTTTGAAGATCTCCACAGTGAAAACAAAGACAAATGAATGTGGGAAGGAGCTGAGTGGCTTTCCTTTTTGTGTTTATGCTTCTCCGTACTTTTCCACGTGTTCCTCGATGGGCCTGTATGGTTTCCGTGATCATAAAACTTGGTGTCGAGAAGCACGGTTTATAAACAGTGACACAGCCCTGAGGTTGAAAATCTACCTGAAAAAAATCCTCAAGGCAGGTAAGCCTTTGAAGACAGAATGAAACCAGGCTGAAGCGATTGAAGCCAGCATCCCTGCAGGAGGGACCACTGGGCAGGAGAGGCTGTGGGGACGTGGACAGCAGGACAGGCTGCCAGCCTGCGGGTACCAATCCCATCCTTCCCACGCTCCGTGGAGGAGGGGAAGCGGATGAAACAGACAAGACAGGAAGTGGCGCCAGGCTCGGAAAACCTTCCCTCAGGATGGAAGAGGAGGAAGAAGGATCTGCCTGATCAAGACCCTGGGTCAAGTGGGGCTGAGCAGCCTGGGTTTGAGACCGCTTTTGGAATGAGGGTCCTGAAAGGTCAGAGCTGGTTCTTGCCTAAGATGAGTTGGAAACTTGCCCTCTAATGGGGTGGCATTTCGTCGAGTCTGGACCAGGAAAAAATAAAGCGCTCCTGCTTTCTGTGGCACAGCAGAGCCCGGTCAGGAGAAATTTCCTGAACATTTGGAGAGGCACCTCTTGGAGTTGTGCTTCTACAGAAAAGGTCCCAGGAGGAGACTTGGGCACTGCACCCGAGACCACGAATAAGCTAGAAATGACAAGAGAGCGGACAGTCTGTCCATTCCAGACCAGTGCTCTTCCAGTGGCTTATTCTCCCCTGTCCACCAGTGGAGAGAAGCCCGAGTCCTGCTGTCCCTACGATGGAGCAGTTTCTGTCCACGGCTACAACGGGCTCAGAGGACAGCAACAAGCAAATGAAAGAAAGACTTCAGTGACCTGTCAACAGGAACCCCACATTTTACTACAGACCCTTTGACTATAATAAAATCGATAAAAATTTTAAAAAATAACACTTCAGATCGTAACAGCAAAGAGTTAAAAATAACATCATATTGTCTAGTGTTTGATGAAGCAGTGACACACAGTCACTCATTCATTTCCTAGAAGGTCATCTGGCCTCATAGAGCAGCTGCACTGAAAGGTCTTCATATGCTTTGACCCAGGATTTCTAGAAACATAGGCTGATAGGGAAGGACACCCTCACTGTAGGAGCCCCAATAAGAAATAAAAAAATTACATTGCTCCCATCTAACAATTCAAGACAGGTTAAATAATTTGACCTATGTGGCACAGGTACTGTTAAATTTTAAAAATTCAAATAAAAGAAACACATTTAGTGGCAGGTAAAACTGCCCACGACCCACCAAACGTGGAGAAAAGTAGATTTTAGAGAAGGATGTGCAAATATGTTCACGCCACACCGCGAGTGTCTCTGGGCACGAAGACAGAGAACGCAGGATCCGAGGGGACACGGTGGCGGCGTGTGGTTAATGTGCCCCTTATTCTGAGTTTCTGCATGTAATTTAACTTTTTTCCATCAGAGTTACATAGTGTTTTAAGATACGGAGAAAAAGAAACAGCTCTAAGTTTAAAAGAAAAAAGTTACCACTAGAGGCTCAACGTGGAATGGCCTTCCCCAGGTGCGACTCCTGGCTGTGGCCAGGGGACCCTGGATGGGCCACCCAGGGCTCTGGTCTCAGCACTGCATCTGCTGATGGTTATGTAAAACACAGTGAGCTCAATACAGCGCCTGAGAAGGTCTGATGTGTCAGGAGTGGGCTGCAGGGCAGGGGTCACTCAATTACAACCGTCGATCCTCCCACTGGGGTCAAGTCCCACCGCGCAGGGCACCCTGGGCAGACACTGCTCAGGCTTCCACATTCTCTCCCTGTGGGCCCAGGGACGTGGGGCAGCACTCCCCACCCCCACCCCAAGCTCACTGCATTTCTTGCGAACAGGAAGTGAGTGCGGAGACAGTCCCTCTTGCCAGGGACACACTCTGCTCTGAGCCTGGCACGCCCTTGAGGTTCCCTGACTGACCCCACTATGCGAAGCTGACCCATCATCAGACCTACCTCCCAGGCCAGGGCACCGAACCTCAGAGAAATGAAGTAACCTAGTTACTTCACTAGTTTCCCAGATAGGAATTCCTGCTGGTCTGACACCACAGCTCAAGTGTTTGGGGGTAGCTACACTAAGGATTTTGGAGACCCTTTCCTATGCTATGAGTTCTGTTAGGGGAGAGAGGAGAACAGAGAACCCACCTTCTCTCCTAAAGTTCAGGTGGGAAAGAACAATCAGGGCATGAGACCTGGGTGATTGTGGCCTGGGATCAGTCCCCCAAATCTGCCAGATATACATGGGAGATACCTGGGGAGCTTCTTAAAGTCCGAGTGCCAGAGCACACCCCTAAATAATCCCTTCCTCCCTCCCTCGCTTCCATCCATCTGTCCATCCCAGCCCCAGAACCATTACGCCAGAATGGCTGGGGGAGCAGCCAGGCATCAGTGTGTTGAAAGACCCCCAGCTGACCGTGCACGGCCGGGTGGGAAAGCATATGACAGTGTCCTGGGAGCCTGCAGGCCTGATGCGGGAAATCGAGGCCTTGCTGTCCTTTGTGGCTGGAGACAGTCCTCAGATGCGTTCCCAGAACCTGTAACTTGCCCACTTACCCATGGTGCACTCTGAGACCACCAGACGACTTTTCCTGTGTGTCTCTGGTTATCAACGACTATGTACTGTCAGCTCAAATCTTTTTCCTCATCAGGTGGTGACAGAGCTAGCTGTAAGAGCAGCTCAGGCTTAGAGGGTGAAATAAAGGAGTGGTTACCAACTGAGAGGACCCGCTGATGTCTTTCTGAATGATGAGGCCCTTAATAGACTCTTCCAAAACGAAGGAAAGAAAGCACCCACAGTACTGAAAGCAGCTCAGTGACAGCGCTTCAACTGAAAATATGCTCTTCCTTGGGGATTTTCACCAGGCGACACAGCACAGCAGGGCTGGGCTACTGCAAATGTTGACTCGAGTTTGCAGGCTGCCGAGAATTAGCTCCTCAACAACTTATTGGGGGTGTTGGTGGATGGTTCCCACGTCATTAAAATGTGATTTTCGTGTGGTTTAAGCACAGTTTCTCAACATGGCGATTACGCAGACCTAGAATTACAATGTGGCAGTGGAGCTGGTTAAGATGGGGATGCTTGAAAAATAAGCTCAACTCAGGGGCCGAGCTGGAAGCAGAATTCTAAGCCACAGAAACGTCAGTGCTTTTTCCAAGTCCCACGTAAATCAGGAGTTCTCTGAGAGTAACCCAACGTTAACACCGCCACGGCTTTGTGGCACGGATAGCCGTGTGGGTGGCCTCCACACGGCTCAAAGAACAGGCTGGATGGCTTGGGCTCAGAGGTGTCAGTCCCTGTCCACTCCGAGCAATGCCAGGCTGGAGTGGCCACATCAGGGCAGCCCTGGATTCTAGCAGACACGTTTTGTTTATTTGTTTTGGGGTACTGGACCACTGAGCCACATCCCCAGCCCTATTTTGCATTTTATTTAGAGACAGGGTCTCACCCTGTAACTTAGGGCCTTGCTTTTACTGAGGTTGGCTTTGAAATTGAGATCCTCCTGCCTCAGCCTCCTGAGTCACTGGGATTACGGGAATGCAACACTGCACCTGGCCAGACATGTTTTTATAGATTCCTAGAAGGGAAACTTTAACCGTATTTGCCTAAAATGGACTACTGTCTGATTATTTTAGAAGTTGTTCCCTAAGATCTGCAAACATTACTTCCATATAACTCAATTCGAGAACGTGAGTTGGCTGAGGACTGACACCTTAAAAGTGAAGTTCAGTTCACCAGAGGGAAGTAGGTCTTTCCACTGTTTCCTTCCCCCCTCCCTTCCACTTATCCACCTGCCCATCCATTCGTCCATCCATACGCTCTGCCCCAGCTGACTACAAGGCAGTGGATGTGACACCTGCAAAGGATGATGGTAATGATAACAACAATGACAACGCAAGCTAAGAATTAGTACGTGGCCCCTGGGCATCAAGGTAGCAAGCTTCATAAGTCTTATGTAGTCCTCTCAACAACCTCTATCGCCCATTTTCACTGATGAAGAAACTGAGGATCGCAAAGATTCTTTAAGAAACCTGCCAAGGTCACCATCTTGGTCGGTTGCAGTGCAGAGATTCAGAGCTAAGACCAAGATGAATTAGCCCAGGTTTCTGCTCCTTTGGGGCCGAGTCTAACATAGAAACACCAAGAGAAAAAAAAGCTCCCTGAGGTATTGCCTGTGGTGATCTGCTAGGCTGCTGAGGTTTTAAGAAGTGACTCGTCAGTTCCACGGTGGCGGAAAGACAGAAGCTCTGCAGAAGATGTGACATAAGGCTACCCCATGAGCAGGATGGACAGGGAGGAGGGGCCAGCACAAGCAAAGGCCCAGAGTCAGGATCCATACCCTGAAAGTATTTCTGTGAGGGGCAGAGTGTTAAGACCTGGGGTCAGGAGGGCACAGTCATGACTGACCCGGGGGGAAAGCGGCAGCTCTCAGCCAGTGTAACCAAGCAGTTCAGGTTGCAGGACGTGACACAGCAAGTCAGTGTCAGGGCTGGCTTTGCATTTGAGAGCAATCATGCTGGTGGTTCAGAGGTATAAACAGGAAAATGACCCCTGGCTGCCTTCTGTATACCTGATAAGCATCATTTTGAAGACAAGTAGGAACTAAGGGAAAATGAACACTGACGTTTTGAATAAATGTATAAAGACAGCTGTAAATGAGAGTAAGTAACTGCCATTTCTGCTTAAAGGGACTCCACAGAGAGAGGCCTTCCAGACTTTTGGAAGTAATAGTCTGAGAACCTTAATTGAGGGGTTACACCTCTCTTACATCAGGCTTGTTTAACCTACTTTATACATTTTTTGACAAATTTCTTTTCATGATAGAAAACTGGTTGTAAGCAACTTCTCCTCCAACCTTGAAGTGACCTTAATAATTGTCCCAGTAGGCAGTGGTTGTCAACCATTGTATTAATGGGACAGATCTCCTTCAGAGGCAATGTGTTATACATGCTGCATTTCTCAAATGAGATAGATCTTTCTGATTCTCCAAAGCACTGTCCAAGCTGAGCTCAGTGGCAGATTCTGGCTGATGTTCTAGCCCTAATGCTTATTGGCTAGATGACCTTAGTCAAGATCCTTTATCTCTTGAAGTCTCAATGTTTCGATCTATACAAGTGATTATCCAGTGTATTGGGCTGGACTATAGAACACTGCCGTTCTTCTGCCATTCCTGAGTCCATGCAGGGATGAGAGGGGACGGCACATGAGTGCTCAGCTGTGTGTGACACATGATAAATAGCTGGCAAATATCAGGAGCATCATCATCATCATCATTATATAGTTTCAACCTCCAGTTGGGGCTTTCCTGTCTCATTATTTAAACAGCCTCAGTCATCCTAGTTGACCTGCGTTCCCATACGGTGACACTTTCAAGAATTTAGCACGGCACACTGCTACTCAAATTCTTCATCTCTTCTCAGCTGTTAAGGATCCCAGGGTATTTTCTTTAGAGAACTGAAATAAACACTGTATACATTAGCTACATGTACTTAAGTATCTTGATCGAGCCTAAAATAATCCATTTTCTAGAAAAATGGCAAGCACTTCTCATGACGAGATAGGATGTTACTAAAATCAGCTGCATTTCAAGGGATGATGTGGGCTGTAGTCCAGCAGGCGGTAGACCACAGCACCAGGCTAGAGCCCAAGTCCAACCCACCTCCTGTTGTTGTGACTCAAGTTCCAACCCACTTCCTGTTTTTGTAAATAAAGTTTTATTGGAACACAGCCATAACCAGTCATATACACATTGTCTGAGGCCACTTTGGCACCACCATGATCTCAATCCACAAAGCACTCCGTGGCAGTCAATAAGTTGAGAAAGAGACCACTGGCCTCATAAATATAAAAATCTGTACTGATTCTTTACAGAAAAACTTTGCTAAACCATGTCTAGTCTGGAGCTTTCAGTGCGCCTTTACATCATTTGCTAGGTGTAAAGACATAACATCAGCTTATACAAGTACTGATGGATGATCAGGTGTGGGGAAAAGAAGCCCCAGGGAAGCTGCACCAACGCTCCAGAGTTTGGTTTCCATTCCGCCCAGTTTGGACTATTTTTCGTGTGTGTCTTTAGTTAACATGCACTCTTTTGGTTTCATAAGACCTGATAAGAATAGCTACAATTAACTTTTATTGAGAAATAAAAAATGCTTCTTTTACAAATGTCACTGTAATTGATTGACACACATTTTCATTTATTCCTTAGCAGTGATACTTTTTTAGCAGCAGCAAAAAGGTGTACTAAAAGTTTTTTTCTGATGAATTTAATTGCAAAGTGACTTCTAGTTAATAATAATTTTTCTCCAACAAAAATATGCTTTTGAAAGACTGGTATCATATAAAGCTATCAAAAAGTTCTTAAGCAGGTCAGGCATGGTGGTGCATGCCTATACTCCCAGCGACTTAGGAAACTGAGACAGGAGAATTGTGAGTTCAAAACCAGCCTCAGCAACTTAATGACACCCTAAGCAACTAGTGAGACCCTGTCTCAAAATAAAAAGGGGTGGGGATGTGGCTCAGAGGTTAAATGCCCCTGGGTTCAGTCTCCAGTACAAAAAAAAAAAAAAAAATGTTCTTTAGCAGCGTGACTCTTGGGAGAGACAGAAGTAAGGCACCAGCACAGCAAGAAAGGGGATGGTTGAATTTCATGCTTAGCACAGTCCCTGGCACTGCTGTAAGTGCTGAGTAAGTAATGGAGTGAGGAGAACCATTTTTAAAAGGTGAGAGGAAGGTGGCACAGGGCACACTGCGGTGTGCCAGGAACACAGACAGTATGTCCCTCTGCACCTCACTTATCCGAAGCAGGTTGCTCTTCAGGCAACTCGGACGCTCTGAAAAACATGCCTAAAGCCAAGGGACACAGAGTCATGCCAGAGAACATGGAATCAAGCCATCTGCTCTGAGCAGAATGGCGAGGCATCCCTCAGGTTCATGGCTGGGGTCAATTGCAAAGGGAAGTGGGGAATAAGAAACCAGTGCACACCAACAGCCTCGTGTGTGGTTCACTGAGGTGCACCTGGTTGCCTCGTGCAAAACACTCATCTCCCTAGCAACACTATGAAGCACAGGTGAGCATCCACTTTCTGTAGACTGGGAAAGTAAGGCCCACGGATGCTAAGAAGTTTGCTCAGGGCCTCGCCACACAGCTAGTAAGTGGTAGAGCTGGAATTTAAAACTAAGTTTAGCTGATCCCCCAAACCTGGGTCATTTCCACAATGCCAGGGGTGGTGGATTGCTGGGCTGGGGTTCACATACTACCACCCTTGACAAACCTGGCCTACTGTTTTGTAAATAAAGTTTTATTGGAACACGGCAACCATTGACACATCCTCTATGGCTGCCTTCATGCTACAATGGCAGCACTGGCCAGTAGCAATAGAGATCTCGTGGCCTCTAACACCGTACTCCCTGGATCCTTACAGAGAAGATTACTGATCCCCGTTTTACACTGCGCTTCTTTGAGTTAGTATTCTTTTTTTTTTTTTTTTTTTTTTTTTTTTTTTGTCATTCTATTGTCTGCATGTTTTTTAAAAAAAAATTTTTTAGTTGTTAATGGACCTTTTTTATTTTTATTTATTTATATGTGGTACTGAGAATCAAACCCAGTGCCTCACATATGCTACGCAAGAGCTTTACCACTGAGCCACAACCCCAGCCTGAGTACTCTTGTTTAATAAAGGGTGAGAAGGTATAATCCACTTTAGAAAAAGCTTCTAAAGAATTACACAGGGGCTGGGGTTATAGCTCAGTGGTAGAGCACTTGCCTAGCATGTGCGAGTCACTGGGCTTGATTCTCAGCACTACACGTAAATAAATAAAATAAAGATCCATCAACAACTAAAAAAATACTTTTTTAAAAAAGGAATTACATAGACTTAATACCTAAAGAGTTAAATATCAAAAGGTAAAACATTTGCTTATGAGGAAATGCTGCCCCTGATGTCTCCTGAAACAATAAACAACTCACAATGTGATTTACTTTTCAGTGCCTTAAGATCGAAAATGTATGGGATGGAAAAAAATTAACTTGCAAACTTCCTAAAAAAGGGAAAAAAAAAATCATAATGAAGATCTAGATTTAGAGCATTCATTACAGTTAAAATCTGACTTTGTTTTCTCTTCTCTCTGTTTCATACTGTGTAGAACAGCAAAGCAACATGATCCCCTGTTAGGCAAACCAAAACAGATTTCTCATTTGAGTGAAGAATGATGTAGATACGTTGGCTTGCACATTATTCTTAAAATTGAGCAAGGGAGAAAAAGAAAGATTGTGTAATTCACACATTGGTCTTTAGAGTAATTTATCCCTCAAAATTTGGAATTGATTTAGAGTTCACCCGCTTCTATAAATGGATAAGAGACAGAAAGCATGGGAATATGAATCCAAGAATACTGTATCTGGGATTACTATGTTCAAGTTGTGAAAGTAATTTAGTAGAAAGTGAAAATAAATAACTTTGTTGAAGATTTTTCTCCTTCACTGCTTTAAAAAGTCAAAGAGAGAAAACCTTTACCTTTTTTAAAAATAGTATTCTAGATGATCTTCTAAGTGAAATGAAGCTTCATTTATTTAAATTATACTAAATACAGAAAGTTAAGAAGAGAAATAAACCCACAATCAAAAATCAAGTTCCAGAAACCTTCAGTATGGCACACTTACTTTAACACCAGCTCCTCTCAATTCCAATTAATTTTCAAGGTAGAACAAAACACTTGGTCAATAATAAAAGTACTGGCTGACAATAGGGATTCAAGCAATGAACACCCCATGATCTTTGCCATTCCCAATATTTAAAAGTCCAGGAATTGGATCCAGGTGTCCACTTTGGGGGAGATCTGTAGAACTCAAACTATAACCCATTTTTTAAGAAGAAATATTTATGGAATACCAATTCTCAAAGCTGTGGAGCTGTTCCAGGGCTTATTCAAACTGTGAACTTCCCAGTAAACAAAGGAGCTACAACTAAAGAGGAACTGCACAAAATCATCCCAAGAAACACGCCACTGCTTCCCAGCCTCCGGCAGAACATCCTGATCATCGGCCTGAGTGACTAGAAGGGGTCCCAGCTCTTCACACTCTGATAGATGCTTCTGCCAGTCAGGCAGGGTAGAGCCTGGCTCCTCTCCAGAATCACTGTTTAAACAAAAACATCCTTCACAACTCAGTTTTGTGGGGACTTACCACAAACTTTGGGGTGGAACTTTCCAGTAATGCCCAAAATAATTGGATCTGAGACACATTGGCTCACCACCACTACCACTGACTCTGGGGAGAACTGTCTAGAAGCAGGCTGAGGCTCCTGGGCTGACCACCCAGGAGGAGGAGTGGAGAAGAACAGAATAAATGTACGGGAAGGGAAGTGGGCAAAGCAAGCCGGGGGTGGGCAGAGGAGCAACAGGGAGGTCATGCTGGGCCTTAAGGAAACTGGCTTCCACATCCAGGCACGTGTCCTCCAGGTGGGATACAGCAAGCCCCCACCAAACCTAAGCATGAGGCCCCTTAGCTCCTAGGGCTAGCTACCTGCCACAGGAAAAAGAGTGGAAAGAACACCTTACTTGACGCCACAGGACGCAATCCTCAGGTGCCTCCTGTGGCTGCATTTAAAATAGGTTGCATTTAAACATTAAAAAAAAAAAAAAAAAAAAAAAAAAAAAAAAAAAAAAGGAGAGTACCTAGAAATTAAAATGCCTTGACCTCATTTGAATCCTGATGAGAACAAACTGGGAGAGATGAAGGGAAGAATGGAGGAAGTGGAGGAGGGGGACAGAGAACAAATAGTTAATAATTATTTTAAGCCATAAAACATGGGGATAACTTGTTACTCAGCAATACATAACCAATGCAGAAATCCACACTGGAAAACACAGAGCCAAGTGTGAGAAGTAACACAAAGACCTACGAATTCTGGATTCAGACAGATTTGGGTTCGAATTCTGGATCTGTCACTTGCTAAACTTGGGGAAGGTGGCCTGACCTCCCGGCTCTTTGACCTTTTAATTGGTAAAATAGGGCTAATGAGGACAATGTCTGGAGATATCCTGCGACATCCAAGAGAGAGCACACATGAGTGCTCACCCCAAAGCCTGCACAGAATCGAGAGAGCTGGCTGGCAGGGCTGGTTCAGGTAGTCTCATGAGCAAGGCTCGCTCTGAAAGAGCCTCCTCCTCCTCCCACCCTGTAAGAGGAAGGTCCCGGGAAGGCAGCTGGAAGGTGGCTGCAGGGTAAGAGGCTGCGTTTGCTACCACATATGCACATGGCGTCTGTTCCTCTTTCAGCCTGAGACTCAGGAGATGCTGCCTGTCCCTGCTTGGGCCGGAGCGTGCACAGAGGCGTCCGCACAGGAACCCAGCCCGAGGAAGCTCCAGCTTGTTCACACAGCTCTGAAATGGGATATCCAGTGGGGGCGTCCATGTGGAATGGAAATTTAAGGATGTTTCCTCTCTTCAGTCCAACGGCACAGAAGAGATTGGTTCTGAGCTGGCAGGCTTGCTTTCATTTGTCATTATGTTTCACACGCAAGGAAATTTTAATGTCTAAAGATGGGAGGCGATGATAAGAATGGAGTTACACATGTTTTTCTGGCAGCCCAGTCACCAGCACTTAAATTCACTTCTGACAGTTCTCAGAATCTAAAGACCTGCGTGTACTAAACTGTCATCTGCCTATCCGGGAGAGATTTCACGTTGGCAGGATTTCAAAAGTCAAAGCGCTCACTTTTGTATGCATATTTTCGCCACCACAATATTCCTCTAAGCCTTGTACAATCCTGTCCTCTCAAGAGACAGATACGGAGTGTTCCAAAGGAAAAACCACCCTTGTTCCCGAACCTACGAATGGAGAAAGTCAAAGTCATTTACTAAACTCTAGGATGAGAGCAAAATGGTTGATAGCCCCCTCCAAGAGCTCTGGCTCCGTGATTACAAAAGGCACTTAATTTGCTGATTTCCAAACAACTTAATGGTTAAAAACTAATGGTCCCGTTAAGATGTGGAAGAAGATCCTATTATGTAACAGTTGGCTGTTTTCGCAAAGCTGCTCTGCAGTGTGGGCTGATGCAGGACTGGAGGGAGCTGATCAGGGCAGTGAATGCCAGCCCTGGCTGGCGTGTGGGAGAGAGGAGAGTCCTGCTGGGCCCAAACCCTGCATGGGCCCCAACCGCCAGCACCCCTGGGACAATCATTCATTTTCCGAGTCTCAGTATCCAGTATCCGTCCTATTTAAAATGAAAAACAGCGCCACACGGTGGTCAAGAGTGAAGCCTGGTGCAATGGACCACGTGGACCCTCAGTCCCTCTACTTAACCCTGGGCCTCTGAATCGCTTATCCTTTCTGGCTTCACTTTCCTCGTGTGTACAATGGAGACAGTCACACCTTGCCCCCAAAGGACTGCTTTGAAAACCAAACCAGAAAAATGCATGCAAAACCTTCGTAGTGTGTGGCCCATAATAAGCCCCCAGGACACGAGCTGGTACTTCTGCTGCAGCACTTGTGAGAATTATTCCCTCCGAAACAACCACAGACATGTGCGATTGAGGAGTCGGCCCTTGGCAATGAAGTGCTGCCTGCTGACAACGGAGATTACGGCTTGTTTGCGGCTAACTTGGCTTCCAGTGGCCGCCGCTCTCTTCCTGGAGCCCAGGAGAGCGCCTGGGGCTTTGGAGGCGCTCACAAGTAGACAAATGAATGGGGAAGACTAAATGAACACGTCTTGAACCCCGCTGCTGTCCCCATTCTGGGCGGCTTTTCACATCACTTTGGCAAAGGGTGGCTACCACTTGCCAAGCACCGCACAGGCGCACAGGAGACCCCACTCAGATCCACTGATTGGCTGCAGGCTGTCACCTGCCCGTGCTTGGGAAGGCAGTGCCTGCACTTGGAGAGGGGACGACTCTCTCAACAAACCCCAACTCCACATAGTATCTAGAGCTCAAGGCTCAGGCCACTTGCTCACTCTGAAAAGAGTCACAAAGAACAAACTTTGTGACAGTCTAAAAGATGGAGACAGACAGAGAGAGAGAGAGACAGGAGAGCCAGGCGGAGTCAGCCCTTCTGAGTACCATTTGCTGATCTGGTCTCCGACCCCTTCCTTCACACCCTTCAGCTGCCTGGAGAACGAATGTCCCCAACAGAACCCAAACCACGGCCAGCTTGTCATGTATGACAACTCTGTGTCTAGTCCTGCTGGTGTGACCCCTGGCCCCATCTGCACTACGATTAACTTAACCCTCATATTTCCATCTTCTCACTGAAAATAAACTAAGTTATTTATTAATGCAATCTGAACTACTACCATAAAAGAGAAATCAGTATTGCTGGCCCTATATGAGTCAACCATAAAAATAAACATTTGGAATAAAAATATTTTCATTAAAATGTACTGAGTCACTATCACTTTCCTTAACTGGGGTCTGAGTGTCTGTCTTTTCCTCCCTTCCTCCCCGCTCCCACCTTCCTTACCTCCCTTTCTCCTCTCTCACCCCTCCCTTTACCTCTCCCTCTCTCTCTCTCTCTCTCCTCTGCAGGAAAAGGAAGTCAGCCTGTGAAGGCATCAAAAATATGTGAGCCCATAACTAGGACTTTCTCCTTCAGGCATTCTGAAAGACGGAAAAGGAATGAAAATTAAAAACAGGAGTAAGTTTCTCCGTATTTGAGTCTGTGTGTTTGGAGCCACATCCATGCACCACATCAAATCATGGAAGGCCTGCAAAATATACATCCCTCTGCTGCTCGATTTCCAGCACACTGCAGTCCTGGGTAACTGAGGTTACTTGCTCCTGAATGCAATTAAAATATTTTTCTCCCTCGATTCCGAGGCGCTCTGGAAAGATGTCTGTGGCCAGGGTGCATCTCACAATGGTCCAGCTTTTAACTGGCCACTTCACTAGTGTGCTTTAAGAGTGTCTTTTCCTTTTTTATCTGGGAAGCTGTTATTAGATTGATGACACGTCTCATAATGAGGGTGACTGAGAGTCAAGAAAATATGGGACACCTCAACAGGGCCAATATAAATGAGCCTCCTGTTTGGACGCCAAGACGACACCACAGTGTTCTCCCAATTGTGTTCATCTGATAAAGACATTACAATAGCCAGGAATTATGATCTATAACCCTCCGCTGGAACACTCACATGTTCTTGGCCTTGAACGCTTCAGCAAAATGCTGCACGCTGCGGAGCAGAGCGAGGTCCAGGGTCATTGCTTCTACCTTGGCTTTGTGCTGGAATGAGAGAAAATAAAAAGAAATGATAAATAACAGCAAGTTTAGTTCATGGTATCAAGTTACAGTAAATGTGTTATGGAACATGTCGGAATTCCCCTGTTTAATATTAGACGCCCAGAGAGAATATAAATCATTGGAATGAATGGAAGAACAAGGCTTTTACTGCCAAGTTCAGAGAACATGTGAGGCTGGGACTCTGCTAAATCTACAGGCTACGGATGCACTGGGCCTCCCTCTGCACATGCAGGCAGGCAGGGAGCAGGCTCCTGGCTCACATTAACTCCTCCCAATCTGCATTATGAAAAGCTCCAAGGAGAGGGAGACCCAGGACCAAGCTTGGCTCAGGCAGGGATGCACTGGATGACATTTTAACCTTGAAAATTACCTTCTAAGTACTAAGATGTTTCCAGTAAGGCTGTTCCAAAAATTAAAGGGAACTCACTTATAGATAGGACCAAAGCAGGCAAGACTCCTGTATTCCAGTGGACTCTGACTAACCTAGATCCCAAGAGAAGACTGGCTGAGCAACACAGAACACGCGCTACAGGCCGCAGGGCACTTTTTAAGTAACGATGCTGACGATAGCTATTGTTTACTCAGAGCCTGCCATGGGCTGGGCGTTTGCACACATCTCACTTAATCCTCCAAATGACTGAATGATGTGCAATATGTTCCCCATTTTTATAGGGTGGCCTCTTTCAAGAGATCACAGAGCCCAAAAGCCCAAGTTCCCTTCAGGCAAGAAGCCGGGACTGGAGAGGTCAGGAACGAACACAGTCACCTTCCACTGGAAAGAGTCCTCTTGGCACAATTCTGGAAGGACAGATCTCAGGGCTGCCCATCTGACTTGCCTTGTTAGTTTATGGGGTGCTTCGGACTGTTAGGTCTGGAAGGACTTTGGAGTTTGGCATTAAATACAATTACTCCTTAGATCCAGCTCCTCCAAAAGACATAAAGCCAGGATGCCAAGGCCATCTGCCTGTTCAGGTAAGAGCCCCATGAAACCAATGGTCAAATCGGGAATTTCAGTCCAGACTGTGATGCTTGAGCAAGTCCAGGGAGAATAACTAACTGGATACCCTCAGGCTATGGAACAATGTGAACAGCACTGTGAGGACATCCCCATGCTGACGTCCTACTCGGGAGGGGTGCTCGCTGTGCTGAGTGTTTAGTGTATCTGCAGCCAGTTTATCTTGGCTGACTAAGTCCTGGGCTCTAACCCAAGTCCTAAGCTTTCAAAAATCCACATCGGGCAGTGGCAACTGGAGGGCACACCAACTGTGGACCACTGAACACTGCTGAACCTCAGTTTCCTCACTTGTAAGAGACAAACGGTAATATCTGTTCAGAGATGTGGGCAAAGTGCTGAGCTCACATCCTGTCTAGAAGACAGAAGATATTTAATAAATTTAACTAGGAGGAGCAAAGACATCGACTATGCCAAATCCTGTCCTAATGTCACCTGGTCATCAGTGGAGATTTGGTGGGCTGCAGGGTCATGGAGGAAATGATGTTAATGATGTCCAACGATCCTCCCTGCAGACCACACCAGACCAGGCCACTGACCGACTGTCAGATCCTGGAGGATCCAGGTCACGTCTGCTAACAGAGTCCAATGGTAGGGATAGGGATATAAAGCGACTGAGTGATTTCCCCAAATCCCAGCAGCATCTCGGTGCCAAAGGCAAGACTGACCAGCAAAGATGCAAATTCCTGGGCTTGGTGCAAAGGTGGCAGATGCTCAGATGTGCAGACTTCAAAGGAAGCAGAGAAGCATCGACCTAATCAAGGAAAAGAGGACGTGCCAACACAGGGGTGGCATCAGAGTTTCCTAAGGTCAGAGTAATAAAGCTGAGAACTGGAGGGTCCTGCAGGGTGAGGCCACAACCCCACCCTACAGAGAAGGAAATGGACATCTGAACTCTTGATGGCACTGAGTGAGGTCGCACTCCCTGTAAAGAGCTTGGGTCTCCAGATGAAGAGCAAAACCCCACATTCTTTCTGTCTGAGTAACCAATATTTACCTAACTGATGACTAAAAATCAAAGAAGCATGAGATTTTTATATTCAATGGCTTATTTTTTTGACCCCACAGAGATTCATGTGCCTCACAAACACTTAACTACTTGATCTGACATTCAAAGTTAGCAAGCAAAGTGACCTTTCACCCCAGCCTCCTCTTTCACCTCCTCTGTTCTCCGGATCACTTCCCTGGGAGCAAGACAGCCAGAATCTTACAGAAATTTCACTGCATCACACATTTGCAATGCTGTGGAGTCGGTGATAGACTGTCCCTCTTTGCCAATGCACGCCACTTAGTACAAAAAAAAATGCATGTACTTATTGCCCCCATAGAAGAGGAACAAAGTTCCCAGAGGATGACCCCAAAGCAACATTCCAAAGAAAGCAAAGCCATTACCCAGGGGCCACACATTCCTCTAGTACATAACCTCCTCTGGCTAGGTTGTCCCTGGCTTCCCCCAGCTCCAAAATAAAGCACAGAGCTGCCACTACCAATCAGAACAAAATCAGAACTTACACATCCAGGGGGAACAAGGGGTCACCAGCCATTGAGTAGTTCAACAGACTAAGCCACAGGCTGTGGGTTACGAGGCTCATGGGGAGAGTGGTTCAGGCACATGCTACTACTCAGGTAATTCTTCTGCCCTGGATATCAGGTTTCTTGTTTCTGCTACGGGCCCTCAGAAACGCAGAGAAACTGAGCAGTATAGCACGTCGGGCTGGGGACAAATGGGGCTCTCAGAATTAGGGCATGTGTGTGTTTATGTGTGCCATGTGGGGCTGCTCCTCTGATAGTCCAACAAACTTAGCAGCTTTCTAGAAATGTCTGCCTCTGTACCTGCTCTGAATGGGAATGGAGGGGCTCGGTCACCACAAACAGATCCATTTTTCAATGGCAAAATGCTGGCTGTTAGGTAAGGACAGGAGACCCAATTTGCCAACGTGAGATTTCCTGCCAACGGTGCTAGTGAATCTGACAGGCCAAGATTCACTGTCTTGGTTTAACTCATGGATTTGCTGGTTCATTTGCAACTAATGATAAATTCATAAGAAGAGGCCAAATTGGCACAAAAAAGTGTTCATGTACCCATTATCCAGTGTCCCTAACAGTGACATCTTACCTTTTACTGTGTTTCTTTGTATCTCAGGATCAGTAGCAGGTACATCATCAAAACTTGAAAATTGACATTGGCACAAGACAATGTGTTAGACCACTCTCATTACTAGGTTTCCACCAGTGTGGGGATGTATTCTTTTTCCTTCCCTTGTTTGGACTATCTTTGTGCACAATTCTGTGACATTCTGTCATGGGTATAGATTAGTATAACCATTCATTCACACATTCCACGTACAGAACTGCTCTATCACCACCAAAAAACCCAGGTCTCTCATTAACAGGAGTTCAAATTAGCACGTGCAATCTGCAACATGAAAAGTTCACATTTTGTTTGGCCAGAGCTGGCCCTCTGGGTCAGCAAAACGAACACATAAAACCCCTCTGTAGCTTGGAAAGGTCAACAAGATGTGATCCAAACTCCTTAGCATGGTGAGGAAGATCTTCTGTATCAATCAGGATGTGCTTCAGTAAGGAGCAGCCCCCAAATCTCCATGCCTTGACTTACTGATACTTAGGAATTCAGATGCTACTACCCATCATTTTAGAGCAAAACCTCACAGGTGGCTTCTAATGCATAAAGCATCAGACAGCGTCCCAGCAGCTCAGAAGCCCACCTGCCCCTAGACTCTCCAGAAAGACACTGCTGAGTGACCACAAACTTCTCCCACTTCCCTGGGACATAAGGGCACGTGATGGTGGCACTGTTGGCTGACACCTGCGATAGGCCAAGTCTTTTTCATCTGATCTTTATTAAATTATGAAACTCCTCTCAGTGATTCCAGAGTTTATAAAAGCAGATTCAAAGGGGTTGCTTGTTGTTGTCATGCAACAGTGAGCCTTAGTATCATTTTATGACTATAAATTAGCCACGTGCGACTCAGATGTGATTCTGCCTAAAACCAAAGGAGCCATATGGGGCGTATGCAGTATTTAACCAAGATGTAGGGAGCCAGGCTGACCTGGGGCCACAGTGCAGCTGGTGCATGACTCTGACAATACCAGGTCAAGGAAGCTCTGGGCCTTAGCTACCTACATAGAGAATGGGCGTAACAGTAGGAGTCTCCCACGGTAACATTAAAGATCAGACATAATGTATTTAAGGTATGGTGCACAGAAGAGGACTCAGTAATTGCTTAATATTTTCATAGCCACTGCTAAAATGTAATGTTCATTGTTTTTCAATAATAATGCATATAAGGAATTGCAGATCTCCCTGGCTAATTTTACAAAATTAACATACCTAGCTCAGAGAAGGTTCCAACAGCACCTCTGAGGAGGATGGTATGTGATCCCAAAGCAGGAGGAAGGAAGCTTACTGAATCCCCTTATTCCCAAATTCAATGAGTGTTTTGAACCCCAAAGGTGTCGAGTAAGGCCCTGGGCTCAGGCCAGGCTGCTGGGGTCTGGGGCCGTTCCCGCACTTGCCAGCTGGACAAGTCGATTTTCCTCAGGTTAAAACTCAGGTTTTCCCTCCATAAAATGGGAATAATCCTAGCGGCTGCCTTACCTGGAAATGAACTAATGCGTGGGCACTAGGAGCAGCACCCGGCCCCTGAGAGGTAGTCTGTATGTAGCTCCATGCCACTGTCATGTGAGCTCAGCGTCACCATCCATATGCACATGGATGGCTTCACTCTTCAAAGGCGGACGGGGCACAGCTGGCCAGTGGGGAGCCATCTCAGAACATGGCAGGCGAGTCCACACCCAGAGCAAGCACCTGAGGCAGACGGTCACTCTCACACACCCTCTCGCAGACGGAAAGGCTGAGGTTCAGAAAGCTTTTGCCAGATGATAACTGGTAGAGCCATACTTCAAACACCCATGACTTCACTCACCATTCTGGGTCCCACCGCGCTCCTCGTGCCCACCGCCCCTCCTGGCCTCTAGAGACTTCAGGGCAGCTAAGGCCTATTCCAGGGAAACCACCAGATCTGCAGCCTCATGCAGAGGGCAGCCTGCTGTCCGCTCCTGCTCACTGATAAGGGGCACGACTTTCCCGAGAGCACGCTCATCCTTCCATGCAGTCACTAACCTGCCTGGGGAGAGAAGCGCACCCCCCAGGCCCAGCTCCTTCACCTGGTTTAATTCCCAGGACAGCCACACGGCTGAGCAGACATCTCAGGCAATTAGTCCACTCAACAACAGGAGGTCAGAAAAGGGTACGATGCCGTAAAAAGAGACCTTCTGGTAACATGATAGAAATAATTCCACAGATCAGATCTATTTCTTAAAAAAGTCCCCATCATTACCTGAAGTCTTCATTCATTATAAATCGCTTGTGACTCAGTTGTGTGTATGGACGCATCATTTCCACTATCCCAAATCTCAGGATGGACCCAGGTATCCGGTCTGGAAACCAAGTCACTGGGTGTGACGGAGGATGCCGAGTGAACTCACAGGGCACATTTGGACTCACTCTCGTCCAGCTCAGGGGCCCGGCATTCTCCACGGGGCTCAGCCAGGATCCCTGCACACACCCGGTCGGTTGAGAGGTATGCAGGAGCAGCTCTCTGTTACCGTGTGTCAAAAGTGTCATCACCAAGAGGCTCAGAGAGGAACACATCTGTATGTACAGAGGCTGGAGGCAGGAGGATGGAGAAACCCAGAGGCACTGCGTGAGCCCACAGTTCAGCCTCCAAAAGAACCCCAGGAAATTCCCTCACCGCCTTTAGGGTCTCCACATCCACACTGCAGGGCAAGACTTACCATTCCCTGGGAATCAGCAATTCTGTAGTGCTGCCTCAAGGGGCCCACCTGTGGAGCTGATGGCTGTGCACCCAACTCTCACCCCTATCGCAGAGGATCCCCGCAACAGAAACCCCTAATTACACATGTTCAGTGATAATAAAAGCAGCAAAAACAATGAGCACCAAAATCAGGCTTGGTACTGTTTTTCCTCTAACAATAATCTGAAAAATCTTTTGAAATATGTACAATTTTCCCCCATTTTACACATGAGAAAACAGAGGCTGAGAGAATTTGAAGTGACAGATGGGGGGAAGACCCAGGTTTGCAACTGAGATGTGAGCAGTTCCCAAGATGGTATCATCATGGAAATGCCAAACCAGGCTGTACCCTGTCCTCACGTTCTCCAACACACAGCCAAGAAGCTGCAAAGAAATTAACACCATCTATATATTCTTATTTGTGTCCATTTTATATCATATTTATTTTATACACTTAGAATTTACAAGAGAAGTGTTAGTGCTAAAAGAAAAAATAGAACCCTGGCAATAATCTACATCCAGAGCTTATTGCTAACGGCATCCCGCAAATTCTAATCCAATGGGCCCTAACTGCATTATGCTGATGTGTCTCCTCCACTTCACACACTCAGAGTCCCGATTTTACATTCTGAAACCTTAAATAGGAGTTGTCACATTTACAACAGCAAGAGACGCTGGTGCCGAGCACATTATTGACATGACGTTATTCACTGAACTATAATAGAGATCTAACTAAACTGGCTTAATAATTCATCAATATCCTATGTGGGACTTCATAACACTAATTTCTTCAGTTTTACTTAAGCGATGTTAATGGTGGCACAAGATGGCGAGTCTTCGCTGGGAAATGCTGAGGAGATAGAAGCTGGCGTTGATTTGTGATTCTTGTAGCTCTTGGTGGAAAGAACCCGGGAGAGCATCAGGCACCAGCCTCTCGGGGAGTCTTCCCAAGCCTGGCCGAGCGTGACGATCAGAGGTGTGCACTGATAAATGCTTTTTCTGATAGGATATCGAGGAAAGAGAAGGGTTTGAGAGTCTCTTTTTTTTTTTTTTGCAGTGCTGCGGATTGAACCCAGGGCCCTGTGTGTGCTTACGAGGCACACACCTACCACCTGAGCCATATCCCCAGTCCCACATTTCACTTCTAATAAGAAAATGCTCTCAGAGAAGCCTGCCCGTTTTGAAGTTGGGAACCATACCAAAATGATGCTTGGCAAAGTCCCAGACTTTCCTCTAAGTCTTGAAGGCCAGGGGAGGTCTCTCATTCCCATCCTTAAAATCCACCATGAAGCATCAGCGCTCACTCCTGGGCCCCCCATGCCACACCTCCCTCTGCCAAAACACACAAACATCCCTGCTAAGGAAATCAGGACAACTCTTTCTTTATTATGTACAAGCCAAAAATTTTGCTTTGTGTTGCTGGAACCCAATTTATAAAATAACTGTATCAATATCTATAGGTAATTGTGAGGCTGTTGAAGGAGAAATTACATCGGATAACAGCTTATTTAATTTGGTATGTGAGTTAGGAGCCATGTAAAGCAAAACCATTAAAAATGCTTAGACGGTAATTGGCCATATTTTGCACTCTGGATAAAAAATGCTTATCTTGCCAGAAACTAACAGGAGAGTGAAAATATTCCGAAACCTTCCAATTTTCCTCTATGCAATGTATTCACGTTGCAGCTTAAAAACAGTTTAAAGGACAGTGAATGGCAGGGGAGTTTGGCAGTCAACACGACTGTGCGTTTATGCCTTGCTATTGAAGGAAGAGCCTTTCTTCATGGTGAATTTTTCATTCTAATGTAAGTGATGATTTACGTTAACTATAGGTAAAGCATGGTTACATTTTCCTGAAGGATTGCAGGCAAGTAGAGCAGTACAATAAGTTGAAGCGTAAAAGCTTTCTCTGTCATAATATTTATTATAATGGCATATAAAATAGCTGAAATAAATAATAGATGACGAAAGGTAAATTCATATGATAAAGAATCCTTCAGCATACACCATTACTTTTGACTGTTCTCGTTTTATACACAGTTGAGGACTCTTAATAAACATGCCCTATATCTTATGTAAGTACTGGAAACATCAGAGATGTGCTTAAAAGCGACATACAGGACAACAGCTAATTTACTGCATAATTACAGTCTTGACTGGAAGGGTCTATATATTTTGCATATTTAATAGCTGCAATCTTAATGAAACTTGTTAAGCATCGGAACCCCCTCCATTCCTACATTGGGGAAGTTGCTGATAAAAGGAAAAAAAAAAATCAGTGCTGAGCCCCCAGAACCAGAAAGATGCCCATCTCCAAACAGATCCGGGGCTGGTGATTTTCTGGTGGCAGCTCAATAGTGGTTGAGTTGAATATAAAGAGAAAATCAAGACATGTCTGCTCCTCTCTAAAGGACTGTGTGCCCCACCTGGAGGACTTGGAAAGCTGGAAAGATCCTCAAAGGCAGGGATTCATCGCAGCCCTTGGAGAGGAGAGAACCATACACTGGCCACACCACGTGAGCCAAGTCAATCTGCGGGGTTTGCAGCCAGGGCCACTGTACGCCCAGCGGACACCCAACAGTGTCTGCGGTATTCCTGGCCATCACGATTTGTCAGAGGCAGGCACTGGCATCAAGCATTCCTGGGCCCCAGTATCCACAGCGCTGAGGCTACTGTGTGGGTTTGGCGAGAGGAACCTGGATTCATCCGAGGTGATCTTCAGCTACTTAAACTTACCTTCAGAGTTAAAGATAAAACTAGTTAATTGAAGAAAGTACAAATAATGCAGCAGTAGATAATATATAAAGTCCCAATGTCTCCCAAGTCCCACTGTCCCCAGGAACAGCAGGGCAATGATTCCATTCCACAATACATGTTCTACACATGAACGCACTGGGCAACTGTTCCTGCACTGCTGTGGCTCATGCGGGGCACAAGCAGGCTTTTCTAATTGGCTGTGTGTAAACAGAGCTCCCCTCCAGTTCTGCTCCACCACTATGTCCAGCCCTTTGTCAGAGTGTCCAATCAATAGTAAAAACTGCTCCCGCATCCTTCACTGGCTTTATAATACTTTTAGTTGAATTCTTTTTTTTAAATATGCTTACTTGTTCTAATTTGTTGTACATAACAGTAGAATTCACTTACACATTTCAATAAATCATACATAAATGTATAAATGGAGTGTAAATTTCTGATACATAAATGGAGTATAATTTCTCATTTTTCTGATTATACATATTGCGGGATCACCTCAGCCATGCAGTCACACATGCATATGAGGTGATAACGTGTTTCACTTTACTGTCCTCCCTACCTCCATGCCATTCCCCTCCCTTCACTCCCCTCCACCTCATCTAAAATATCTCTATTCTTCCCTGCTGCCCCTTATTGTTGATTAGCAGCTGCATATCAGAGAAAACATTCAGCCTTGCACTCTGGGTTGGGTTTATTTCACTTAGTGTGATATTCTTCAACTCCATCCATTTACAGCAAATGCTTCTTTAAAGCTGGGTAATATTCCATCATGTATATATAATATTTCATCAGACATATAAGAGTCCATGATATATATTTTTTTCTTCATCCATTCATCTGGTGAAGACAGCTAGGTGGGATCCACTGTTCAGCTATCTTGAACTGAGCTGCTATAAACATTGATGTGGCTGCATCACTGTACTGTGCTGATTTTAAGTCCTTTGAATTCTTGCGACTTAACCTCCTCTTCTGTAAAATCACAAATCACAGAACCCCCTCGCACCTGGTGCTACTGTAAAGCCCCAAAGATCACGGTACCTTTGGGAACCTATGGGAAGAACTGTGGGATCTGAAAGTGTTAGCTGCTGTTCACGTTGGGATATGTTAACTTACGTGTGTCCAGGTTTTGGCTAGTGAAAGTAATGCCGCAGCACACACACTTGGCAACGTACGACTTTTTCTTAAAGGATAAATCCCTGAGAGTAGACTCACTAGGTCAAGGAACAGCCACATTTTAAATCTTGATAGATTTTTGCTGGATGTCCTCCAAAAAGGCGATGCCAATTTCCATCCCTAAGAACACTGCTGGAGAGACTATGCAAGGAACCCGAACAACCAATAATTCACGTGGACATTGACAGTAAATTAAAATGCACAGTTTTAAAACATCTCCATGGGAATACTTGATACACAGTGTGTGGCACAGAGGTTTCCAAGACAGGTTTACTCTAGGCAAGGAACGAATGGTCATTCAACCTACCGACAGACGTGGCATGAAATAAAAGTGGGCTAGTAACACCAGCAGCCATGACTTTCCACAAGCCACCTGAGATCCAGGCCTTTCTCCGGGCACTTGAGGCTGGCTGGTGGAAGGCTGGCCTCCTGCTAGATGGTCACACTAGAGGATGATGGACACGAGCTCAGCCTGCAGAGCATGCACTAAGCATGTAAAGGGAGCACACACCACGCTGGAGGAGTGGCCCACACGGTCACCGCTGGTGTGCGGACCAATCCAAAGAGAAGCTTTTCGGAGGTTTCGCAGAGGCAAGGCAGGATGTCCAGCAGATAAACTAGGGAGGATGGAACACGTGCTTCAGAAAGAAATGGGGCTTCCTGCTTCATACTGCATCCGCCCAGCAGCCTCTTAAGAGTTCACAGGAAAACACTGGCAAAGTCAGAAGATGGGAACTCAAAACGCACGCAAGAGGAGGGGCTGCGGTCAGGTTATCTGCAAACCTTCAGCATTGTTTAGAAGAGCCCCAGGACCAGATGAATGACACTTGAGAAGGAACTGGAGAAGGACCGAAACAGCAGCAACAAGGGGATCTGTTTTACGGGAGGGAGGATTTCACTGGATCATTAAATCACCCCAGCCTTGTTCTGCAGTAGAATGACGGAGACACTGATAACTTCAGCTGTGTAAGAGAAGTTTAGATTTATCCGTTCAGATTCCAGGAGTCACTGAAAATAGAAGGGAAGGAAGGAAGGAGGGGAGGATGGAGGGATCCATTCTAGAGGCAGAGGATATAAAATAAAAGGATGTGAGGAGTGCCTGAGATGCAAAGAAATGATCCAACTAAAACCGCATCCACACTTTTAAAAAAATAAAGAAAAAAGTTGATGAACAAAAAAAGTACGGAAATGAGCACAAATATACCAGTCATCACGAAGAAATGAAAACGAATTTAAAGTCACACATTGAAGGGAAGAAGCCAACAGGCTGTGATTTTAAAATTGGCTCTGTGCATATGAAACACTGCAGACTTGGCAGCTGTCACTCAGAGCTGTCCCTGCGCCACAGCATGAGGCTGTTAAGGAGATGGTGACTGCGGAAGACTGCATCACTCTGCGGTGGGACATCTGCCTGTCCACTACCAGTCCTGAGGGGGCGGTGTGACTGCTGGGCGAGTCCTCCTGGGAGCTGGGTTTCCCATACTCCCCCTCCTTCCATAAAGGGACCCAGGTTATCATGAGCCCCTGGGGCTCAGAGCCAATAGCAGGAAGGAACCCGGATACCTTACTCACCAAATGGACAGAAGCAACCCGTCCCTCAGAGACTTGTGTGAATCTGCGTCATGCATGGAAAAGCCCTTCTCCGTCGGAACCTGAGACACAGATCCGATGCTTGCAGAGGGCCGGAAGCTCTGGGGAACCGCTCAGGTGTCAGGGGGTGCTGGCTACTCTGGGTCTCTGTCAAGATAATACCAGACAGAGATGTATTTGGGGAAGAATTGTCCAGGTGGCAAGCAGAAATGGAAGATGGAGTGTTACAAAGTTGAAAAAGGCAATGTATTCCAGAGTCTGAGCAGCATAGAAGAGGCCCAGAAAAGTCTCTGGGAGGCCATCACCATGATCGCCCACTATGACTCCAGAGTCGATTTGAATAATCCAGCCCAATAGCATGCATCCGATGAATGATGCTACTTTCTAAATCACGGCCACTATTCCAGAAAGCTTCTTGGTAGTTGTTATTGAGAGAAAGAGAGACAGACAGACAGAGACACAATAGATAAGATAACTAAGGTCACTCAGGTCTGCCTAGGAAAGAGGTGAGCTTTGACACATGGGCTGACAGCACAGACGTGGCCCCCCCCTACTATGATGACTGAGAAACTGTACCGAAGAAAAAAGTATCAGTCCTACTATAAAAGCCTATAATTGTGATTGTTAAAAAACAAACACCTCTGATCTGCATCATCAGGAAGTGGCTGATGGCTGGCATGACCCCTGGGAGGGCACATCCCTATAGCCCTGAAGGACAGGATGCTTCCCTCCAGGGAGCAGAGGCTGTTCTTGGGCCAGGTGCCTCACCTGGAGCTTCCCGTCCTTCCCCCTCTGCACAGCCTGCTGCTCCGCTCTGCCTCTTTTCCACCTGGGCCCCACAGGGCAGCAGCGGGGCCCCAGCTGCGGACAGACTGCCTTCCTGATTATCACAGGACCATGAGGAGCCACACGTGAGCGTGGAGGAGGCCCTGGGTTGCACACAGCTAGGTAGCTCTGGCACTGGATGCAGAGTAACTGTGCTCCGTAGGTGGGAAGAAGGAAGCCAAAGGGTCCTAATTGTCCAGACATGAGGACTGTACCAGAGACCACCAGCTGTTCACCACATCCCTGGGCCTTGTTTCCAAGGGAACTCAACCAGATTCATCACCCAGTCTCCCTCACAATTACCCACAACCATAAGACTTAGAGCTGGCCCATGTGATTATCCAGAAGGGATTCGTCCCTCCAAGGCCTGGCCCACAGAACCCCACACACCTACTCCCCACAGCCCACTCCTACTTCCAGGCAACCAAGAGCCCAACAACACTTCATCTAAGCTAGGAATTAACTAGCACTGTCCCAAGGAATGAAATATTGGGAGATATCAACCAGCAGCTCACATTGCCTAACACACCCACGTGAACGAAACAAATTCTGAGAGGCTGGAGATAACGAGGCAAGAAAAACACTAGAGAATTGTCTTAAAGCAGAATGGCTAATGGAGCAGTGTTAGCAAACAAAAATAAAATTCTAGGTAAAAACAAAAATATCAGAATATGGAAAAGGATACCACATGATGGGAGAAACCATTTGGCTAAAAAATAAAACGATCATGAACTCATCAAGCAACAGACCCTGGGGCACAGATGAGCTTGAGGATCATCAACAAACTTAGGCACTCATATTAGAGACGAGACGAAGCCAGAAAAGAACAACAAATACTCGGATCAGTAGCTAACACCGTCTACATGACAGAACCCGATGCACAGAAAATACGCACGTTTTTCAGTTATAGTCTGGAAGTGAATCAAGAGCAGATCACAAAGGCAATTTCAATGTACTTGATATACTCACCACATAGAGATCACATTTTCTTACCATGATGTAGCTAAATGAGAAACTGAAAATATAAGATTTTCACTTAAAAATGAGAATGTTAGCCAGGCACAGTGGTACACTCCTGTACTCCCAGAAGCTCAGGAGGCTGAGGCAGGAGGATCATGAGTTTAAAGCCACCTCATCAACTTAGCGAGGCCCTAGGCAACTCATCAAGACCCTGTCTCTAAATAAAGTGTAAAAAGGACTGGGGATGTGACTCAGTGGTTGAGGGCTCCTGAGTTTAATCTCTGGTACCAAAAAAAAAAAAAAAAAGAGAGAGAGAGAGAGAGATAGGAAGCAGAGGCAGAAGAAAATCTCTGAGTACCAGCGTTTCACATTTCGCTAAAACCTACAAGGTCATGGCGCAGATGCTGTGGAGCCGATCAGCAACTCACATTCTTATCCTGAGAGACCAGGAGACGGAAAAATGGCGAGGTCTCGTGCTCTAATAGTAAAGACTGGATTTAACTCTGACTAAATTATGAATAGCCGTCAAAAGGAAAAAAGTGTGAAGATGTCCTGAGTTCAATCCCCAGCACCAAAAAACCAACAACAAAATCAAATAAACGAGAGACAAAGAGTAAAGCAAAGGGAAGTAAAGAAAGAGAACACAGAAAACCCACAAGTCTCAGAATGAACCGACCACTAATATGATCTGCCTCAAGAAAAAGAAGTTGATTTTAGAGACACTGACCAACTTCAGCAGTGTGTGTATTTAAATAAAGAAGCAGGGAAAAAAGGGAGGCCGAGAAGAAATAGAAAGGGGTGAGTTTTAAAGGGATTGCCAGTAGCACAGGCATACCACCAGAAGGATCGCAGAGCGTGGGAGAAGGCTCTACCCCGAAGAAAACCAGCACTTATAAGAAAGGGAGCCCTGGACGTTTCTCCCAGAAAACACGAAAAGAAGACAAAAGATATAAAAGATAGAGAAGACGAGAACACAACTGTCTCCTTAGAAACATCAAAAAAGTCATAAAAATTAGAGAAGAAACACTGTAGACAGAGCTGAAATGCCCAGAGTAAGACTCACTGGTCTCTTTCCTCTATTTGTGCCTGTCCCACAGTAAACATTATTTTTGAAGTTGACGTTCATGCAAGGTGATGACGACCAGTTGTTAAACGTGCTTACCTAAGGTTCACCAAAGGCCCCGGACCACTGGGTAAGGGCATCATGGCGCCTTGCCCAGGAGGGAGCCGAGGCACACGGGAGGCCAAGAAGCCTGCTGGGGTTGCAGAGATCCCAGGCTTTGGACGCAGCACCGGCTCCTTCCATCGTGCCATGTCCACCTGCGTTGGTAAATGACATCTTTCTTTGCTTTTTCACATGTCGTGCTTCACTGGATTTCTGAATCTGCTTGTTTATGCTTCCCAGCAATCGGAGCTAGGACAGGCGTCTGCCTCTCCGAGCCCTGTCCAGACCCTGGTGAGAAGCCAGGCCAGCCCTCAGGGTGGCGGCAGAGGCACCTGTGCAGCCGGCTCAGGCCAGTCGGGCGGCCATCTTCCTCGGCCTGGGTCGAACTGGCTGAAGCCCAACAGCTCTCGTCCACCACTTCGTTCTTCATTTCCACCCCTTCGTTCACGGTTTTGTCTCCTGTCTTTGTCATCCGGAGGAAGTCGTCCACTAATGGGTCAAGGGCTTAGTGGAAGGCATGTCTTGAGCCCTTGCCCGTTTTACCTGTGGCTTCACACATAAGATTCACATTTGAATGTGAAAGTCTTTTCTCACCACCTTCTGGTGCTCACCCTCACAGAGGAGAAATGGGGTGTCTTCATGCGAAGTGCTGGGGACCCCTCCAGCACAGTGAGCCCCGCAAACAGAAGCTGGTACACTGCTAATCTGCCCCATCACTGTGAGTGAAGCACAAGTTTGATGGGAAAATAAACTCTTTAGAAAAGAAAGGAAGGATAGAGGAAGAAAGAAAGGAATGGCAGGAAGGGGTGGGGGATGGGGAGAAGGAGGGGAGGAGACCAGACAAGAGGACCAGGGCGCTTTCCTGGGCCCTCCGACTGCTGAACCAAGACAGCTTCAAGAAATGAAGTCGAAACAGGAACCAAGGAAAGGGGGCGTGTGAGGAGCAGCAGAGGGACCAACACTGGCCAGTGGCTTCAGAGCAGTGAGGGACATTCATCCGCCCAGGGTGGGAAGTGAGCTGGCGTGGCCTCCTGCTTCTCCACCCTGCTCTGCAGCACCCCGTCTTGTGGCCCTGTGGGGTGAGTGAATCACGCTGGGCAATTTGGTCAGAAGCCAGCTGAGTTACAGGCTGCATGTTTCCTGAAGAGCATCCTGGACAGCATCAGAGGAGGGAGGGGAAGTGCAGGTCACCACCTGTAAACGTCCACCGGAAGCCACTTCGGAACGGCGTGCACATCAAAGTGGCTGACCTGGTCCCCGCCTCCTGGCCTCTTGGATATTCACGAGTGCCATCTTCCCTGCCCCTGGGCTCCGTGATGTGGATGTTCTCCCTGCAAAGAGCTTTCACCGTGCGCAGTGTGACAGGGTGGTCCGGAGTTTCTCCACCACGGGGAGGGGCCTGCAGCATTGAAACCTCAGGAAACCCGAAGGGAAGCATGGACTGTGAAGTCGTGCCCAGGCTGGAATACCAGCTCTGCCACCGTCCTTCGTGGGGGGACAGGGGCATTCCTGAGAGTCACCTTTCCAAGTTCACGCTAGTGCCACATACAGGACATATGAACTTGTTCCCTGGTATAAGTTTAGAATCTCTAGTCCATGTGGCAAAAAAAGTTAGAATGAATATTTTTGAAGGCAAACTGTCTGACTGGTATTGCTGAGGACAGAGATGACAGCCCTCACCAAAGTTTACCACGCTGCCCTACCCAAGTGATCTAATTGCCTCTATTTTATAAACAAAACAAAGGTATGAGGAAACTACTCCCAAATCATGATATAAGCAGATGGTAAAACTGGGCTGGCAGTTCTGTATCCACTCTGATAAGCTGATTCTCCTTAGGGGGCAGGACTGCTGTCTTGGTGCCAGAACTTTCTTTCCAGTCCTGGAATTATCCCAGAATTGAGGAGAATATGGTAGGGACACAACCCAAGTACTTCACTCCTAAGAATGTGGTCCTTTCCATGAACCCAAAGTCTTATGATTTCTTTTTGTTTTATTTATACTATTAAAATTGAAAGGTTGGAATGGGAAAAGAAAGGAAAACAGCTAACTTCAACCTCTCTCCTACTTCATCCCCCAGGCTTTGGATTAACTGGGTTTGATAACCAAGTCCTGTGTAAACTAAAATGTTTCCATATGTGCAGAAAGTTCTAACCGAATCACCTGTTCCTTCTGAATTGATGGACCACACTTCTCTTTCACATGATCATGTGCCTTCCAGAATAAGGATCAGCAAATTATTTTCTCTGGAGGACCAGCGAGTAAGTTGCTTCAATTTTTCAAGCTACACAATCTCTCCCAACTACCTAACTTAGCAGCACAAAAGCAAAAGTAATCTTAAGTGGTATGCAAATGAGTGGGCGTGCTCAGACTCCAATAAAACGTTATTCACAAACACAGATGTCAGGCCAGAATTTTGGCCTATAGAACACAGTTTGCTGATTCCTGTTGTAGAATAAGAGTCAAGAAAATTTTTGTGTGCTCCCCTGAACTGACAGTCTCATAACCAATATTATGTGCAGATTTCAATGAACCAAGGAGAAAAAAGGAGAATGTCACACCACCCCTCTGAATCTCTGCTGTTTTACAACACAGGCCGAGAGAAAGAGAGAGAGAGAGAGAGCAGTAACTAACAGCACAACTACTCCAAACTGTGAAGAATAAAGGCGTGTGACTGGACCCTGCAGTGGGCATCTGCTAACATTTCCCCTTACAAGTGTGTCTTCTGTTACACATTGAAAATTTTAGGAGCGTGAGAGCCAGCATTAAGTAAGAGACTCTCACCACTTCACAGGTCTTCTTGCACAGGGGACCCTTCTGAAATACATTTTAGCATCTGTAGAAATTTCTAAAAACCCCTCAGAAGATTAAAATAGGGGTCACTGGACATTTTTCTTCTGTGCCAATTCCTGAGCATTTAGGGTACCAAGAATAGACGTTTTTCACCAGGCATAAAGACAGATCCCTAATACTTCTCTCCCGAACATCAAAGCACCTGTCCTATCTTGGTATCCACTGAGGGGCTTAATGTTCCTATCCTGCCTGTCTGCATTTATGTTTATAAAAAAAACAAAACAAAAAAAAAAAAAACAATACAACAGCAATGCTTCTAATGAAAAGAGAACTCCACATTTCTTCTTATGTGGAAAGAAGAGAGTTGTAATTGGAGACCCAGAATTGGGATGACAGGAATCCCGCAGAGGGTCGGGCAGGGGCACACATGAGACACAGAGATCGCTTATGGAAGAGTCCCTTGTGAGCACTCACCCATCTCAAGGAATCTCTGTCTGATCCAAATGGCAGTAGCAGAGCAGGGTGTTTCCAGAGAACCACTCCAGAAAGTAGTCAGTCAGGGCCACAGTGTCCTCAGGGAATCTCCGGCTGCAGCTGGGGGAGCCAGCATGAACCTTCCGGTGGGAATGCGCACAGTTTTCCACTACTGAGCAAGAGTTTAAAACCCCTCAATCCTGCCCACATTTCGGTGCCCATACGTGCTGGAACCACAGTTTGTCATTGGCAGGAAGCTTTCTGGACTGAGAACAAGTACCTGATTCATGGGATAAGAAATATCTCCAAACATATACAAAACCCCCTAGCTAGCAAGCCAAGTTGAAAAGCAAAGCTGAGACACGACCATCCACTGGTTCCTGGCACTGGGACCTTCTGATTCCTTCAAGTTCAAGAACTGCTTTAAGAACACGGTCCCACCTGGGTCACCTGAGATGCTCAGCTGGGGACCTCCCAGTCACAGATACCTCCCTTTCTCCCCAGAAAGTTCACGAAGTAGGTACTAGCTTCTTCACTATGTGAGCCAAGAAATGGAAATTAAGTAGCTCCAGATCTTAAGAGTCTGAACCCAAACCTAAGGGACCCCAAAGTTCTACCTACCTCTCACCCTAGGGACCCTGAACAACTGTGGTTATGAAAGGGAGGAGGAAGGTTGGGGCCCCTGAGAATCCCTGCAAAGGATTAAATTCCAGGGACCCAGGCAGAGTGTGTAAGGATGAGAAAAAACGGGATGCTGCCCAAATGACTGTCACGTTCGGGGAAGGCACAGAAAACACCCAGTTCCCCGCCCATAGGCTCCACGGTTCCCTGGAAGTGCAGCCTGCACAGGGGAGCACATTAATCCTTCAAACACTAACAGATGCTGGCAGGGATTTAGACTGGAATGTATTTACAAAGTGACAAATTATGTTCTGTATTATAGAGAGAGAGAAAGAGCACCCACAAACGCTCTGATAAATGTCAGCTGCAGTCACGACAAACGGTTTATTTTTATTATACTGTAACCACAAATGTTTCCCCCCCCCCTTTCTTTTTTTTTCTTCAGGAGTCCCAAAGATTTATTTGTTGCAGGGAAAAAACAAGATTATATATGACACAAAGTAATAACTGTACGATCAGATATTCCGGGCACCCTGCCCTCCTGGAAAGCTTCATCCAGGCTGTGCCGCGCTACTAAAAAATGCTACCTTCTCCAAAGCACAGTAAATGGTTAATAAATCAGAACTGATACAATGCTTTGTAATTAGATACAGCCTTAGTTCACAGACTAGCCAATTGATAGACAATATCCAATTCCCCCTGTGGTGGCTATCAGGAGGGTAGAGTAACTATTAAAATAAATTTAATGGCTGTGACAGGTAAGAAAATATACCAGAAGCTAAAATGTAATCAGTATATCCAAACCTGAAATAAAATTATAGTCTGCAAACAGGGTCCCTGGAAAGAAGGGTCACGGATGGAGAGCGACATCCACAGGCTGAGAAGGGCAGGGTCACTGCGTGCAGGGAATGTTCAACCTTGAAAACAAGATCCAGGGGCGTCTAGCCTGGGGTCCAGAGGAAAGGCCCACGTTTGCTATTAAGAGATTCTTCTGGAGACTTCCTCCCACCCACTTGCTCCACTGGGCGTTGGGGTAGCACAGTTGCTGGCATAAGCCTGTCAGCGAGAGGGGAGAAGGCAGCTTGGAGCTGCAGCCCCAGCTCCCCAGCCAGCCTCTCCCCCAGCTCCACAGGTGACCTTGGCCACATTCCCGCACACCCACCTCCTGGCTGGCAGGGTGCGTGTGTGAGCAGGGCCGTCATGGCAAACAGGTAGGACGTCCTCTCTCCTGGCCCAGGGATGCAGGTTGGGGCTGCCCCATGCTGTCAAGGAAGGTGAGGGATTGAAGACAGCACCTTCCCAGGGCCAGCCCAGGAAGAGGGGACTCCAGCTCAGCTGCTTCCTTATGCCCATGGACCGCTCAGAACCTGGAACTCACGGTTGATGCCATCCTAGTGAGAGTTTCCTCACGATACCACTGCGAGGAAGATACTGCTTAAGATGATGCTGGTGGCATCTCTGGTCCAGCACCTGCTTGTTAGGCAGGGAGTGCCTCCTCTAAGGACTATGACTGTTGTTTTTACATTCAAGGCTGCTTCCTGGACGCCCCCAGACCTTTCTGATCCTACAAGAAATCGAGGCCTTCCCTGACAGTAGCAGGACACTTGCCCTGTAGCGTGCTTCACAGCGCCCCCACCACCACCTTGCTATGTCGCCTCTCCTGTTAGCTCCACAGGTGAGGGATGAGGCTGGAATCTGGCCCTGGCCTGTTCCTAGGAATTCCCCACCAGCCCTGAGGCCAGCAGGCCCCAAATGCCAGGCTTTCCTCTTGCCGGGGCCACGTCCTCTCTAGCCTGCAGTGATGACAAGAAGTTAGGGGCAAGGACTGTGGTAGGAAGCGACGTTCAGTTGAAACAGCTGTCCCTCTTGGAGAGCCCGGGCTGGGACAATGAAGCAGCAGAATAAACGGCGATGGAGCTTGATCACGGAAGAAAAGAAGCACCTGCAAATCTATACTAATACAAATACAATAATTGGATCATAAATAAGTGGGGCTGAAAGGACAGCTCTGACTTCAGAAGAATTCCAGGGAATAAATGGAGGGCGTATCCGGTCAGCTCCAGGCAGGCGCCACGGTAGGAACCACCCCAGCAAGGTGTCCTATGGAGGGCAAAGTCAAGTGTGCCACGGCGTAAGGAGAAGCAGGTGTCAGCAGAATCCCAGCGCGTCTCCCCTCAAGGGATTACGGATTACAAAAGAGAACTGAGCAACATGATGTTGGAGAAACTCAGGGGACCTCTCCTTCACCAAGCAATCAGGGTCAGCATCACCAGGGACCAGACGCCGCAGCGCCATTCTGTCCCTGATGCACACAAGCAGCTTAAAACCACCCTCATCACGAGAAAAATATCAGACAGACCCCACTTTCAAGGTCAGAAAAGGCAGGAGAGGAACGTGGAGTTGATGAGGAGGTGTCTAGGACCCGAGGCAAGCAAGGAGACACAGCAGCTGAATACCACCAGGGACCTTGGACCATCTCTTGGGAAGGAAGACAACTCTGGGGCTTAGCAAGGTGGTGTAATGATCAGTGCCAACCTCAGCTGCCTGGTGTGGATCATTGCCCCATGGTCAGGTAAGTTGGTAAAGCCAGGGAGTGGGGAAACTCCCTAGCACTCCTGCATCTTAAGGGCATAAAATTAGTTCAAAACAGAAACAAATGAAGTAACAAAATTACTGTCCTTTGAAGTGGGTGAAGGTCCTCACAATGCTGGCATTAAAATAGTCTTGCTTTTTATAAAGTGCGTGGATGGTTGATGGGGCATGCTGTTCTGTGTGTTCATTTCTTTAATGTGCTTTTTTTAGGAAAGAAAGGAGAAAAAGAAGAAGAAGAAAAAATACCTGCTTGCAAGTTCAAGTTCTTGTCCTCACTTTTGATTTCTTTTGAAAGAAATCTTGAGAATCATTACCTGAGTTCACTTAAAACAGGCAAGGGTGCAAAAGCACTGCTCCCTCCACAGAACGTCAGCAAAACCTCAGTCACAAGATGACCAAGCTGTTGCTGCCAAGCCAAGCAAAACTAAGGTCTCAGTCACATCTTCCAAGAAGCCTTCCCTGAATCTTCCCAGGAGGGGTCTGGCTCCATGCTGGAGCCTCCTACTGCTCTGCAGTGTGTGCTGCTCAGGAGCTCCTCACACCAAATCATGAGCTTCCTCAAAGCAGGTGCTACCCTGCCCTTTCCATCTCCCAAGAGTCAATTCCCAGTGGTGCTTGCTGTTTTGTTTTCTGCACCAAAATTTAAGTTATTTGCAGAACTCTTGCATGCATCTTTGTAGCTTTCAGGAAATCTGACAGGAGTCAAATATATTTTTAAAGTCCTATTCTAAACCTGGTGCCACAGGGCACACCCATAAATCCTAGCTTTTTGGGAGGCTGAGGCAGGAGGATCACAAGTTCCGGGCCAGCCTCAGCAACTTAGCAAGACCATGTCTCAAAATTTTAAAAAAATAAAATAAAAAGGACATGGATGTAGCTCAGAGGTAAAACAGCTTTGGGTCCAAATCCCAGTACCAAAAGTAAATAAATCAATCCTGTTTGAATACATAAGCTATGCAATGCTGAGAAATCCACATTCTAAATTATTTTAAGGCTTTTTATCTTTCAGCTCCAAGGTAGATTTAAGGAAATAAAAAAAAAAAAAGAAAAGAAAAAGCTGTTTCATTTATTTCCTAAGTACCACCTATCGATCCTTGTGTTTTCTGAGTACTTGCCTTATAGCAACTTCAGAGCCCTAATGATTAGTGTTTTAATAAGGATTAAGCACACCAAAAAAACTTAATTTGCACACTGTACACTGCAAATTAGCCTGAGCACTTTAAAGGTTTTATGTGAAACGTTCAAACTTTTTGTTCAACACACTTTTTTTAAAGTTGACAAGAATATTGGGACAAATAGCCAGACAGAATCAGGCCATCCTGTTTATGATCAATAAAAGATTGATGCATGTTTGTCCAAAAAGTAATATAGATCATTATAAAATTATAAATACACAGTGTGGTGGAGGTATGGGGAAAGAGACCTTCATATACTGCTGGAGAAAGAATAAAATTGGAACAACATTTCTGAAGAAAAACTACCAGTTTACGTTACAAATAATTAGAGCACACAGACCAGCAACGTCATGCATGACTGTGGAAATCTATGGGTAGCTTCTGTGCCCAGCAGTAAGGGATCCATTTACTGAGCTGTGAAGGTACAATGAGGAGAGGCCTGAGTATTCTGTCAAGGGACACCTTCTTACAGGAAAGGATGGCCAACAGAGTTTAGGTTTCAAAAAAAGACTAGAATTTGGCTTTGATTTAAAGACATAATTATATTTGAATTTTAAGACAGAAAGATCCACAAAATCCACAGGGATTGTTTCTGACACTTGGAAGTGCTTTTCCCTTCTTACTTGTATATATGTAAGTATAATTCATAAATTTAAAACGATAACGTTATTTTGTAACCAGGAAAAAGAATTAATTAGCAGAATTCTAACTTGATTAAACAGATGCTATTGTATGTAAATATACAATATCCATCCATGAATGAATTTACTGCTGGTGCCAGCAATTTCATTACTTTGGGTAAGGACACGCGAGAGGTTATCTTTTGGTAGAGGATTGATGTTTATTTAATGGGTATTAGAAAGAGACTTGTCATTTTGATTTTTCTGCATTACTTACAATTCTACCATGCATAGGACATGTTTTCTTTAAATAAAGAACTAGTGCCACGCACATCCAGAAAGAGGAGAAGAGAAAGTTGTCGTGGGTGAGGGACATGTTGGCATACTCTGCCCCAGTGCACAACTTGACTCCTCAGGGAAACCAATCCCTATGGGGTGACAGAGAATAACTGGCATTCTCCTAAGCAATGCCTCTACTCCCTGGACAAGAAAACACAGGCACAGAAATCAGGCCCAACCAAGTTCAAGTCCGATCTCTGCTATGGGTTGGCCCTGTGAATACTGCAGACTCTGGTGGAATGGGGTAACCACCTGGACCCAGCAAGAGTGTTGTGAGCATTAAATTAGATAAGGAATGCAAAGCACCCAGTACTGTGCTTGCAAGTGGAGCTGATCTATGATCAAAGTTTATACAATGTAACAACAGGGATAAGGTAAATAACTCCAACCCCAGGCATCTTTCTTGAATATTAAGGATAATGCATATGGAAGTGTTTACAACAGAAAAAATATCCCACAGATCTGTTCCAGGTTACGTGTTGCTCTGATGATGCTCAATCCTACCACCAATATCAAGGTTACGCTAATACTACGAAGAAAATGTTTCGTGTAGACTACAGAATAAAGGGACAAAGCCATCTCGTCTAATGACCCAAAATACAAATGATACTGGCAAGGGGTGACCACATAGGGAGGTGGCCATGTAGGGAGGGGCACAGTCACTCAGTGCAGGTCCCCTTGTCTTCTAGAGGTATGTGCGTTGTGAGTGTGTGTGTGTGTGTGTGTGTGTGCACGCTCATGTTGAAAAAGACAATTACCTGTGGTCTTCCCAGCGTAAGATCTCAGCAGAATCGGCATTCTCTCTGTACTAGTGGCTTCCATATTGGTATCACCCACATTTGAGAGAACCCAACTTGCCACCTCTCATTGTTTGGATAAGTGCCCCCACAAAGGCCCATGTGCTAAAGACTGGCCCCTAGCAGATGGTGCAATTGGAAGACGGTGCAACCCTGAGGTGCTGGGGACTAGAGGAAGGAAAGCATGTCACTGGCTTAATTGAAGGAATACTGGAGCCCTGGTCCTTCCTCTTTCTTTCAGTTGCTTCTAGGCCACCAGGAGAAGAGCAGCATCCCCCACCATATGCTCTCCCTATTATGTACTGTGCCACCACAGACCCCAAAGCAACAGGCCAAGTGACTGTGTGCTGAAAACAAAAGGCAAAATAAACTTAAAAGTTCGTTTTCTCAGGCATTTTGTCACAGTGACAGAAAGCTAATTAACATACCACCACAAAGCATACTTCCTTTCACAAAGGATACTGTCAATCAGCAGCGGCTTTTGTGCCATGATTCAAGCTAGGGACCATCAAGACTCTGAAAAGGCAGAGTCTATGGCTACAGATCTTGAGCAGCACCCTGTTTTGGCCTTCTGGAAGTCCTTCCCCCTACCTCTACAATGGGTATTCAGCACATGCAAATGACACAAAGCCACCCATGGCCAGGTGCAGACCACTTAAAAATCATCAGCTAGCCCAACTGGGCAGTGTTCAACATACACCTCATCTATGCGGGGCAATTTCTCATTTCATTTTTCTTTGATGGCTTCAAAGAGCCCCTCTGGGACTCCTTGCCTTGCATCTGTCTCTGCTGGCTTAGGGTCACAGATTTACAGTGGACTAGAGATGCACGTGTGTCCCACCTCCCTGCTTAAGACAAAGCCTCTCACACGTCCACATCCACAGAAAAACCCAGCATATGACATCAGGATGCTGAATCTTCTCTACTTAGGTTGTGCTCCTATTTTAAAAAGGAATGATTTAAAAACATAAAAGATAAACCAAAGAATATCTACAGTAGGAAAAGAACTGTACGTGTATAAATACATATGTACATGTACATATGTGTCTGTGTGTATATACACACACACACACACACACACAGCAATGACTAAACAGAGAAAATGATGTCCTTAGTTAACACAGGGGGACGGACAGAGGGAGGCTCATAATACTATGCTTATTTTTAAGACAGGCCATAGAGGAAAATGCAAAATAATGAAAAATACAAAACAGAAAATTATTTAGCTCGGTGCACTAGTGCATGCTTGTAATCTTAGCTACTTGGGAGACTAAGGAAGGAGGATTGCAAGATTTGAGGCCAGCGTACAAAGTGTCAGGAGACCCTGTCTCAAAATGAAAAATAAAAGTAGCTCACTAGTGGAGCTCTTGCCTAGTGTGTACCAGGCCCTGGATTCAACCCAGGTACTACAGCCAATCAATCAATCAATCCATCAATCGATCAATCAATCAATCAGCCATGCCAGGGATGCAGCTCAGTAGTAGAGGACCACTCGTTTCAATTTTTGGCACCCTCCACACACAAAAAAAAATTAAAATAGCTAACACAGCTTAAGAACATTCTTACACTGAGTCAAAAAATAAAATCCAAATATTTATTGGTAAGGATATAACAATAAACAATTCAGAAAGATTACGGATAAAAATGCAATCAAAGGGAAAAAAGTGGCTTGCTGAGTGTTTCCAAGCATATGAAAAATAATGGTCTCTTCAAAAATGGAAATGTTTTCCAGTTGTAATTGCCAGTTTGTACAGTTTTTCAATACATCATCAAAAACCAGCATCAAAATTAAACTGCGGTAATGAGCGGATTAACAGGCTTCACAGCCATTAATGAAATGGAGTGCCTGGGTCCCTCTGGAAGTCGTTTGGATTTCAGTTAAATAGCCACATACCTATGCACCTGATCCCCCCAAAACCAGCTGACACTTGTCTTCTCCCTAGCAAGCAAAAGGAGACGAATCCCTTTATTTCTGGCGGGTGGGGGGTGCTGGGGTGGGCACCGGCAAGCGTTTCCAAACAGATGTTTACAAACAGAAGGTAACTGATAAAAACCCAAACACAATGCCGCATTGTCTACCCGATTCACAGATGAACCCATTGGAGCTGCTGCAAAGAGCCTTTCTGGAAAACATCCAGGAATTAAAAGGTGCAAACAAGCTGCCTAATACCCTTGCGTAGACTGAATTCTTATGAAGAAAATAAAGTTTATTGTCTGGAAAGCGCGAAAGCACGAGGAAAGCACCAAGGAGGCGGAGGTGAACATTAGACAGATGTTCGCTGGAGGAGATGCGGGCCACGGAAGGAGCCGTGCACAGAGTTTTACGAGAAGTCTGGCGGCTCTGCACTGTCAAGGGCAAGGGCAGAGGGAAGGCAACCCAGCCGGGCTGCGCCGGTGCGCAGGCTGCTGACCTTGCAGAGCCGTCTGCAGGGCTGAGGTTCTCTAGGGCGAGCCCCAGACTCGTGCTGGACACTGGAAGGCTGCACTTCTCATCCCTCGTAATGCTCCCCCAAATAATGACAGAAACGGGAAAAAAACGTCCCCAGGTCTTTGCATGCTGGCAAATGTACTATTTAGATTTGCCACGAATAAAGCACAGGACCTTCTGAAAGGCACTGGGTTACGGATCCTGCCTCGACTGGCAGGAGGAAGGGCAGAAGGGTGCTCATCTCATCGAGCCACTGCTGCTAGACATCTCCGTTAATTGATGGACCAATAAAATAATCTGTCTCTCTTGGCTTGCCCCCCCTTCCCCCCCCGGAGCCTCCAAGAGCTCTCCAGCCCATCTGTAGCATCTACTCAAGAACTCACAGCCCACACTCTTGGACAGAGCTTTATTCCTCAACCTGCCTGACTCCCCTTCATCCCAATGCCCTCATCTGTTGCCTTTCATGATTGCTGTGTTATGAGAGATCTGCCTACATAAAAAATCTCAAATCCTTTCACGAAGTGGCAATGGAGGGTTGGAAAGACAGGAGACCTGATGAAAAGATGGGGAAAGGACTGGCTAGCTGGCTGTTGGGCTGACAGGGTGGGTGGACCACAGGCACAAAGAAAGACAGAAAGCAGGAATTGCTTTTGCTTTCTTTGCAAAACTCTTAGACAGGGGCTGCAGTCACAGCTCTGTGGTTGAGGGCTTGCCTCACATGTGTGGGGCACAGGATTCGATTCTAAGCACCACATAAAAAATACAGGTATTGTGTTCATCTAAAACTAAAAATAAAAAATAAAATTTTTTTAATTTCGCACAAACAAAAAGGAACAAATAATGACCCATTCCATTTAATTTCTGAGAGCATTCTTCAATGAAGTAATAGAAGTAATATATTTTTAAAACCCCATAAAGAATAAACACGCAGGAAGCCAGTGCTAGGATGGGTCTCTTCCTTACACACCTACCCAGTTCCTTCGTGGAGTGGATGCTCAAGTCATTAACCAATCCAATAGTTCTGTCTACTCTGCTATGCACCAAAGGACCCTGAGAAATTAAAGACTCACACATTCTTTAATTAGGGGTACTCTGCTAGAGAAATAATGTCCCTTGACCTCAAGATGTCCACATCCTGATCCCTGGAAACTAGGAGTTACGTTACATGGCAAATGGGAAATAAGACTGCAGATCAGTATTCATCCATCTTTCAAGTAGGGAGATGACCATGAATTATCAGGGTGAGCCGGGTAACAACAGTGTTCCTTAAAAGCCAGGGAAGCAGAAAAGAGTGCGCCGGGGAGATGGTAGCTGGAAACAAGCAGCCATTTCTGGCACTGAAGACAAGGAAGGAGCCATGAGCCACGGGATTAGTGCAGCCTTTAGAAGCTGAAAGGGCCGGGAAGTGGAACTTCCCCGTGAACCTACAGGAAGCTATGGGGTGCTACTCCACTGATTTTAGCTCTCTGAGACCCATTTTGGACATCTGACCTCCAGAGCTAAAACCTAATAATTCTAAGTTGTTTTCAGCCACTGAATGTGTGAAAACTTGGTACAGCAGAAATAGGAAAAGAAATGCAGTTCTGTAACAGTTTTCACTTGTGAAATTGCACATTGCAAGTCGAAATTCCTGGTCCCTCTAGAAACAAGAAGAGAGGCAGGCAAAGCCCAGTCTGCATGCCTGCAGGTACCCAGGTGGGCTGTGGTGCAGCCGCCCATCAAGATGGGGCTGGGTCCTGCACTGTGCCCCACCCCTCCCCAACCTCAGTGCCCCAGCTGATGATGGACCAATGCCTTCAGGCATCTGAGTTTTACTGCTGGTGTAGGTGATTAGGATTAAATCCAAACATCAAGACATACAGGTGAGCAGGGCTGACAGTCGCCAGGTTTGCGCAGTTTGGAGCCAGTGCCATGTCAGAGGTGGCTGTTAAAAGCGCCCCTGAAACACTGCTGCCTGTGCAGCGCACGCACCACCGCGCCTCACCCGATGCGCACATACTAACCCAGAACCGCACGGCTCAGGGCCATCGTGTTGAGTGAATCGGCTCTGTCAGAAACACCGCAACCTCTCACATCACAACCCCTAAAGAGGAACTCTCATGTCTGCAGCATTATCCTCATGCTTACCAAACACTGATAACACAAGAAGAAAAGAGGTTTAAAGGAAAAGTTTATGTGTAATTATGTGTAATTCAGATCTCCCTGCACGGTCATCTGGGAGCAATATTGGCTGGGGATGTGACTCATTGCGCCTTACCCCTGTTCCATGGTACAGAGACCCTCTCTGGCAACCACACGGTGATAAAAAGCTTGTCATTAATACTTAGCTGGTGCACACAAGGCTCCGGAGCATTTAAAACACGCAATGAACACTTGCGATTGGGGACCCATCAGCCCAACCACTGCCTCAGCCTCCAGGGCTTTGCTGGGAAAATGTCTTAATTTCCCTTCATGGAACCAAATAAATTTAGTAGATATCTCTCCAAATGCCCTAAGAGTCTTAAGAATTGGAAAAGAAGAAAGAAGGAGGTAGGGGGAACAAAGGATCATCATTGGCTTCAGCTTGCACTTGAATCTATAAAACAACCTGTGTCTGGTTCGTAACTCACAACCAAAAGCACAAGGAAAAAGGATCCAGGACGAGAGATCAGAGACAAACCTGAATCCTAGCCGTTCTCACTCACTTGTAATTAAACAGAACATGAGCCCAGGTCATGCCACATCTTCCAACCCGGCAATCTCTGATCCACAGACCGCCAACTACTGGTGGGAAGATTTAGCAAGTATCCCCGCCACCCCCGACGGCGCTCTGAGAGTCAGAATTATCTGCCCTATCGGGTGGCAGCATGTCGGAAGACCCGAGATGCTTTGTTGTACAGTAACTGCTTTAACTTGGCTCTATGTACTTTTGCTCGAACATAACTGGTCTCAGAATCCACTTTTGAAAAAGCATCATTCTGTAAAACTAAAATCCCCACTTTCTGATGTTACCGCTTAAGCAGCTGTTTGAGCATGTGAGCGAATCCCCTACCCAGCTTTCAGAGGTTCCTCTCTGAACATTTCAAACTTTCCCCTGCAGCAGCGACATATGAAATCGTGATGAGCATTGTGCTATTACGACTATGAAGACAACAGCTATTATTAATGCTAACACTCAAAACAGCGTTTATTAGGAATTTAGTACCACCAGGACCTTGTTCCAAGCACTGTACTTACTCCAGTCTTCCAGCGCCCCAGTAAGGACAGTGTGATCATCCCCCGCATTTTAGGATGAGAACATTAAGACCTAAGAACATTAAAGGGGGCTGCCCTGCCAGCCAGGGGTCCAGCTGGGATCTGAGCAGAGGCAGCACCTCTGCTGAGCCGAGCCCTGAACCAACGTGGGAGGTGTCCATGAAGCTGGTTGCAGTAACAGATTCTCAGGGCTCCCCACTTTCTTCACCTCAACAAGACCATGCATCACAGCAGATTCTAGACTTCAACTACAGAAGGTCCCAACTCAAACGCAGGGAGGAGGGCCTGCAATCCCGTTCTACTAAATTTGGACAGCAATTGTTCAGAGGCAGCAGGATCTCTGCAAGCTCTGAGCACTTGCCTAAGAACACACTGTACTGTAGGAAAGGAGGTGGAGACCACCAGAGGGGCAACCCTGTATCATATGGGAATCACCTAATAACACAAGAGGAAAACTCATTTCCATAACAGATTATTTCTGGGTAGTGAAACTATGAGCCAAAAGCAGAACTCCAAAATTAAAAAAAAAAAAAAACTAGCTCAAAGTTAGGATTTGTTGTTTTTTTCCCTCCATTTTAATTTTTTATTTTATTTGTTCTAATTAGTTGTATATGACAGTAGAATACATTTATACATTTTCATATATAAAAAATGGAGTGTAAGCTCTCATTTTTCTGATTATACACGTAGCATGATCACATTGGTCATGCAGTCATACACGTATGTGAGGTGATAATGTCTGTTTCACATTATGATCATACCTTCCCCCATACCCCTTCCCCTCCCTTCACTGCCCTCTACTAAGATAAAATATCTATTCTTCCCTATCCCCACAACCTTATTGTGAATTAGCTTTCACATATCAGAGAAAACACTGGGCCTTTGGTTTTTTGGGATGGGCTTATTTCACTTACCATGGTATTCTCTATCTCCATCCATTTACCAGCAAATGCCAGAATTTCATTTTTCTTTAAAGCTGAGTAATATTCCATGTGTGTATATATCACATTTTTTATGCATTCGTCTGTTGAAGGAAATCTAGTTGGTTCCATAGTTTAACTATTATGAATTGAGCTGCTAAGAACATTGATGTGGTTGCGTCACTGTAGCATGCTGATTTTAAGTCCTTAGGGTATAAACCAAGGAGTGGGATAGCGGGGTGCAATGGTGGTTCCATTCCAAGTTTTCTGAGGACTCTCCACACTGCTTTCTAATCATGAAATACTGGCATTACTTCTACACTGCGTGCATCACCCCAGGTGCCACAATTTCACCCAGGACACCTGCACTCCAAGCAGATCTCCAATCACTAGAAACAACTGCAGATTCGGGTTGGTTGTCAGAAAGTCTGCCAAGGGTGGGAGATGGTGGAGGGGACTACAAGGAGGGCTCGTCCACTCCCCGGACGGGAGACGTGGCAAGACGGCGCAGGTGCCGGCCACTCCGGCGGCTGTGCCGGACAATCGCTGCAGCGCAGCCTTGGATCAGTGACTGTGCCCTCTGAAAACCACAGTAGCCCGTGCAAGTGTTAGGCGGCAACGTGCGAGCCATGAGGGAGGCCTCAGGAGAAACCAACATGCTGACATTTTGATCGTGGTCTTCCAGCCTCCAGAGTTAGAGGAAAGGACATTTTTATGTAAGTCCTCCAGCAGGCTTTTTGTTATAACAGCCTCAGCACACTCATACGAACCTCAAGCAGACTGAGTGAGACTTCCTCTTTTCGCTCTGCTGGGAAATTTTCTGCTCATAGTTTCCCTGATTTCTGACTCTCTGTTATCCCTGTTAATGCACCACCACACACGAGCACACACAGGCACACGCACACACCTGCACCAGGCACAAACCTCTCTTTTGCTCTTATCTATTGACCAGAGCTACTTGACCTTTCCCTGTTTCCCAGGGTCAGCCTCCCATCAGTACAGGACAGGGTGGCCTCAGTTCTTTGTTCCTTGGTTCACCTGGTCCTACTTTCTTCCTGCCCATGGCTTTCCAGTGGAGGGGCTCTGCTCCAGCTTGCCCAGATCGCTGTCACATCTCCTGGGGTGCTTGCCTTTCAAAAGCCCTTCAGACTGCAGCTCCTCCACCCATGGTCCCCTCTATTAGTTACAGGACATGAGGTCTCCTCTGGGCACATGCCTTGTTAAGAAGAACCACAGCTCACGAGCAAAGGCATTTTCCTGTAGTCTCGAGTCTGTGGGGGCTGCAGGTCTGTTCCACTGCAGACAGCAATAATTACAGAACTATTTCCAACTCTCAATTAAACCAGATTGCAGCTTTGTGGGTTAGGAGATGCAAGCAGAAAGGTATATTTTTAAAGAGAAAGTTTTATATATTCCTTTAAAACTTGGACTTGATTTTAAGAGAGTCTTATTTTCGTCCTCCTGGGCTAACTTTCACACTATTAAAGAGAATGAGAACATAATCCATATTGTTTTATGGGGAATCCACTTTTAAGATCTCCGCAACATTTAAGGAACATTAAGGAAAGCAGAAATTGAACTCCTTCCAGAGAAGCTTTAACTAGAGATAAGAAGAAAGGCCACAGGTTAGAAGTATTTCCAAAATTATAATCAGAAATTGCCAGGGCAACTGAAGAGTAGCCTCCTGAATTGCAGTATGAATTATTTTTCTTGACCTTTAATAAGACAGTAATGCAATTAATTTCTGAAGAAGCTAAAAGGGAAGCTTATTTTTGAGCAATCTGGAGAATTCAATTTCATTTACTCATTAGCTGAATATTTACTAAGTGCCTGCCTGGGAGCAGAGCTAGGAGGGACACAGGGATGTTTCCCAGACCCCCTGGCAGCCTGGGAGCCTGTGGATGGGGGCAGCTGGGCGGCATGTGCTGTAGGGAGGGCTTCGGTGGCCATCTGTCCTCATGATCTGTTGAACCGAATGTGTGTCGCCAAAGGTATGTGCAGGTCTGAGAGGTCAGACACAGAGGCTCAGGCCTGGACACCAGCATGAAAGTCGGGCTGTTATGGATCTGACAGTTGAGATCTTGGCAATGGGGATGACCCGCAGGAGAAAGAGCATCGGCAAGTGAGGGGAATGATTAAAAAGAAGAATGTGGGACAACACCGACACTTAGAGGTGGAAGGAGAAAATGAAGTGAGATGGGAGGGGAGAGGAGAACCATCCAAAAGTGAAGAAGAGTGGAAAGAAGTTATGGCACCCAGGGGCTGCGGAGGCTGAGGCAGGAGGACTGCAGGTTCAAAGCCAGCCTCAGCAACTCAGCCAGGCCTGAGCAACTTAGTGAGACCCTGCTTCAAAATAAAATATAAAAAATGGCTGAGGATGTGGCTCGGTGGTTAAGTACCCCCTGGTCTAATCCCCAGCAGGCACACACAACAAAGATGTGGCTTGGTTGTGGTGTTGACCACACAATGCCGAGAAGACACTAGAAACCACGGCACAGCACGTGGCATGTGCGTTTTAGCTCGACCAAGAGATCCATCACCCTCCTCCAAATCAGAAGACAGTGTAAAAACATGGCTGATGAGCATACTTCTGAGGATAGATATCATTAGTTATCAGTAGTCATTCATTTTACAAAATAACATAAAACCACGAGACAGCACTACATACACACCCAAAGAGAAAATCAAAAAGACCAACAATATCAAGTACTGAGGACGTGGAGGAACTGACTCTCGTAGGCTGAGGCCAAGAAGGTAAAAAGGACAGCCACCTTGGAGAAGAGCTCAGGGGTCCTCTAAAGAGCTGCACAGACCCCTGCAGTTGACTCGCCCACCCCACTCCAGGACATCATCCCAAGAGAGCCCAAGAAGATGTCCTCGTAAAGACCTCTGCATGAATATTCACAGCACCGTTACTCCCATCAACATGCATTCACAATAGCTAAAAACTGGAAACAATCCAAAGTCTATCACCAGGAAACTAGATAAAATGTGATTTCTTGCACAACGGAATACTACACAGCAACAACAAAGCATAAGCCACTGATATATACCAGAGCATAGGCAAATAGCAAAGCCAATATGTTGGGCAACAGAAGACAGATGCAGCATTCATACTGTATATCATCAATCAGTCAATCAATCAATCAATAATGACAGACAACAGACTAGTGGTTCCCTAGGATTGGGACTGCCTGACTACAAAGTGGGGCTGTGAAGAGGGCACAGGAAATGCTCTGGGGGTGATGAACGCATTCTATGTCCTGCCGCTAGTGTGGGTCCTGTAGGTACATACATCTGCCAGAACTCACTGAATTATGTATTTCAATGGAAGCAGTTTATTGTTCATCAATTATATACCTCAACAAAGTTGATCAAACCAAACAGCCCAAGCAAGGGAGCAAGCTTGAGACTTTGCCTGTAAAAATACCAAAGTGAAAAATCAAAACAGCTCATTTTGCTTTCAGCATTAATGAAAAAAACACCATTAATGTCCTCCCTAATAAGTGTTTACATGCACAACAAACCAGGGGTGGTGGAGATTATTATTTGAAGTTTAGAGAACAGAACCCAAGGCCTCACACATGCTAGGAGCATGCTTGGCCACTGAGCCATGCTTGGAGTCCCAACAAACCATGTTTAAGGCAAGTCCCATGCATCGTCTTAATTCTAACAAGTCTATTAAAAAGTTCCCCCTTTACAGTTGAGGAATATGATGCCCAGAGAGAATGGCTTGCTAGATATAGACCAGAAATTCAGCAGCTCTGGGGTCACCCCTTCATACACCCACTCACTCTTCCACAATTAGTTGACTGATACGATAGCCATCTTCCCAATACTGGTAACCATGACAAACTTTGTGGGGTTAACTATTTGTACTAGAAAACCCCCTCGATCCTTTAGTTACATTAAAATATGTACTTCCACCACCATCTGATGGGGTACGGACTGTTTAACTCCCTGTTCTGCAGGAGACCGGAGGTCGGAGAGGTTAAGTGACTTTCCAGAGTGCCCACAGCTAGGCAGTGATGGGATCAGGTCTGGGACACGGGTCATCTGATCACAGAGTCCAAGCCCATCTCCAGAGACCTGAAGAAGCTGTGTCTTTGGGACCCGACAGATAAGTGTGTGTGTGATATGCTATTCTTCATTTTAAATAAGAAGAAAGTAAGGGAGGAAAAGTTTTGTGAGGTCCAAAGACCAAGTCAGACTCAGAAGCCGGGCAGTTGGGACGAGGCTGGATGTGGGAAGGCCGGGTGGAGCCCTGCTGAGCCGCCTCCCTTCCCTGCAGCCTGCCTCTGTGGAAGGAGGAGGCGTAGCCCACGCTCTGCTCACGCACGTCAGAGGCAACAGCACCAGACTCATGGCAGAGGTGAGGACGTCCCCTGTGTGGACGGTAACAGAGCCCAGGACGGACCCAGCCATGTGGGTAGAAACCCCAGAGGGTCATCTTGGTGCCTGCATCTTCCTGCCTGGAAATTATTTGAAAATGAACACTGTGAGCTAGATTTACAAGGCATATTTCAGGGAGTGAGCACCTCTCAACTGAAAACGGGCCAAATTAATATATGCAGATTTTAGAGAGAATAAGTACTGGGTCCCATCACTTACCAGACCCCCAAGAAAATGCTCTTTACCCAAAATCCTCTGAGCCCGGGGTGTTTATTCATCATCCTGTCAAAACGCTGCCATTCATTCATAAATACCAGCCATCTCCCTGGCACCTGGCCGAGGCTCCTGCTCGGGCTGATGAAACTCACTAATTACACACCTTCACCTCTGCCCTCGGAGGGACACACCTGACTGCGGCCGGAAGACGGATGATGGGCTTCTGGGGAGTTTTTTTGATAGTGGGAAGAAAGAAACAGAGAGGTGGGGTGAGTTAGAAAGGAAAGGGGAAAACAGGCGAGAGCGGACATGGGCTGCTCAGTTCCCACGGGCGCCTGTCATCGCCGTCACTGTCACTGCCATCTCTGTCGTCACTCCTGGTCAAAGGGAAACTTTTCAAAGCCAAAATCGGTGTCGCACCAATATCGATGCGGCGTCATGACAGAAGTCACTGCCGTCCCCCAGTCTCCACCAGCAGCAAGCAGCTCTACCTGCCCTTAGAAACCAGAGGCCACGTCCCCGCGGGACGGATGGCCAGGAACCAGGCCCGCACTGCGTGCACATCCCCGCCCAGGGAAACTGAAGCCCGTCCCCGGGGGCCCCGTGTCCAGGTCCTTCCCCTTCGAAGCTCCACCTCCTCTCCGCACCCACAGGGACTGGCCTCGCTGCAGCTCTGGGGGCCGCACCCAGGGGCGCTGCGTTATGTCATGCGATGCGAGGAACCTGAAAACAAGGGACATACATCTTCAGGTCCCACCAACGAGGGTGCCTGCTGACAGCTGGCCATTAGTGATGGATTGAGGATTAATATGGAAATGGAAGGAGGAGAAAAATGAGGACCTGAGCGCCACCACTTAATGGGCCTGGAAGCCAGGCGCCAGGCAGGGCTGTGGATTGTGAGTGCGTCTCCTCATCAGAGCGGCATCACGGCTGACAGGCCACCTGACGACAGGGAGGGACACTCGGCAGCGAGAAGACCCTGCAGGGGCATGCTCCTGGGAGCGCACAGGCCCAGAGGGCACCCGGCGACTTCTGCAATCCCTGCATCCTCGGCCGTCCCCAGGGGCTCAGGTGGAAAAGGAAACAACAGGGCCACAGCCTTTACGCAGCCCGGTGTATGGCCAAGATTCACGTCACAGGAAGCAGGAGCGGCGGGTGAGCCAGAACACCCTTCTTGTCACCTTCAAGGCCTCGCCCCAAGGTGAATGGCGGCTCCAAACAGATGCTTTAGTCTCACGGAATGAACTGAGATCCTGGAGCCCGAGCTCACCCTGGTCTCCCGCTGGTGGACACAGGAGGCTCCCCTGCTGCCCTGACACCTGTGGATTGAGGGCAAGGTGGCGACATGTTTCCAGACGTCTTTCAAAGCTGAGGGAGTAATGGCACTGTCCCCGAGCGCAAGTGCCTGGGCACAGGGGAAGGCGGGCCCGAGGATCAGATTCCCGTCATTAACTCTCTCCCAAGCTTCCATGTCTCCTCTTCAGAGTGGCACGGGTGGAAGTCCGGCCTTCTGTGGCAGAGGCCTTTAGGGCTCTCCAACATCCAGGTGCACCTCTCCTCAGAGATGAAGTAGGCCCCACGGCCTAGATTAGCCGGGGAAATGCTGGTGGAAGCAATGACTGTCACTCTCAACCTGCCCATGAGAACATCTACTCATCTTCATTGTGTCTCTGACCCAGAGACCTTGACTTTAGAGGTTATTTGTACTAGGGAATGCAGCTACAGACAGCCTCCTTCATTCTGGGTTCCTGAGAAACTGTGTGGAGGAGAGGTCCCTGTCAACTCACACTGGACATGTAATGAGAGTAACAAATAAGTCTTTATTGTATGAAGGAACTGAGATACAGAAACCCGTTTGTTATAGCAACTGGCAGTTGTATGTGCTGACTAACAGACCCCTACAGCTCCCCTGCAGATCCAGCTTTCTGGTAAAGTAAGCATTCAGCCTTTCTTTTATTTTCAATAGTTTGTGTTTCTCTTTTGAGTCTCTGTCAACACTCCTGTAGAATGTGGACAGCTGAAATCCAGCAGAGACACATCTGGTCTCAGGCTAGCCCACGTCCTTCAAGAACACCAAGGGCACACAGAGGGCTGTGGACCAGCACCCTCTCACCTGACACCCTCGCTCACCTGCCCAGGCCTCTCCTGCACACTGCCCATCTGTGCCTTCCAGGCCAATTTCAGGCATCACTCCTTGTCCAACCCCTAAGTGAGAAGACCTAACACAGAGGTCCAGGCACAGAGCCAGCAAGACACCTATTTCCTGCTGAGATTTTCCCAAATGTTTCTCCAAGCAAAATATAACTCAAATCCACAAAACAAACTTAAAAGAATGAAAAGCATCAAAAAACAGAAAGAAGAGGGGTATAAAGGAGATAAAGAGCAAGAGATTCATTTTCTTTTACTTCTACCCCAAATCCTACTAAAAAGGGAGTAACTGTCATAAAACAACAAAACCAGTACAAATCAAAAAGTATTCAATAGCAAAATAAATTCAAACAACAAAAATTCTGGATGCTGCCAAGTAACTGGACAAAAGAAAGTGACTTAGATTCAGTGAAGCCGAGTCTGAGTTTAGCAATGGGGACACCAAAAAGCACCCAGTTCACATCCCAGAGCCACTGCGGCCGTGGAAACTGGTGGGATCTGGTGCTTCCAAAATAGAGGTGACTAGTCTGTTTGCAAACTGTGCATCATGTTAGAATCTGTCCCCACTCGGCCCAGTCAGGGCACTGTCATTATCCAACTCAGGGCATGATCACTGAGAAGACAGAAGGTTATTCTTTGCAGGACATGAACAGTGACATCAAATGAAACAGAGACCAGGTGACCAGTCACCTGCCGATTACAGACGCCCAGTCATCTTATCTCTTTGGGCTATAGGGACTCCAGCAGTTGGAGTTGTGTCTTCCTTAAGCAGAGGACTGGATGATATTTGGGAAATTTCACCAGCCAACAGGAAGAACCCGACGATTCAAACACAGTAGTTCCCCCAAGAACAGTCTCGCCAGATCATCCTTCAGGGGAGTCCATAGTTAATCGGTCCCACCCAAGTGCCAAGAGTTGGTGGCAGCTTGTTTGAATCCTAGTCTTTGGGGGGGGGGGGGGGGGGGGGGGCTGGGAATGGAACCCAGCACTGCACGTGCTAGGCAAGCACTCTGCCACTACACCACACACCCCGCCCTTTCTATTGTTGAGACAGGATCTCCCTAAATTGCCCAGACTGGCCTCAAATTTTTGATCCTACTGCCGCAGCTGGCCTAGTAGCTGGGATTACAGGTGTGCACCACCGCATCCAGTCTGAGTTGTAATTTTAAGTACAAACTGACGTCTACAGCTGAGAACATAAAGAGAAAGACTTTCTCATCAAGGACAGTGACCAAAGCAAACAAGTCTTTCTATGAAGACCAAAGCTACACAGAATAAAACTAAAACAACACCCATATCACAGAGGTAAGAGAGTTTCACCCATGGAACAAGAACAGAATGTGATTAAACAAAAAGGAAATAGTGGGAAAACTAATTTTTTAAGAAGGGCATAAATTTAAAATATAGCAGAGGAGAAAAAAATTCATAAGAAGACTGGGAGAAATCTCCTAGAAAGTAGCACACACACACAAAAAAAGACAAAAATGAGGAATAGGAGAGAAAAATAATTATAAAATAGTGTGGGGAGTCCAGGATCTAAACAGCAAAAGTTATTTCAAAGGTGAACAGACTCCCATTTAAAGAGTGACAAGAGGTGGATGATATGATTCTCAAGAGGTAGAGAAATTTTAAAAAGATGACCAGGGATCAGATGGCCTTGTACTCCCCAAGTGGGAGCAACACCAAATGCCACTAAAAAAAAAAAAAAGTCTTAAAATTCTGAGCAAATTTTAATTTTTAAAAAAATATTTTTAGCTGTAGATGGACACAACAACTTTATTTATTTATTTTTAGGTGGTGCTGAGGATGGAACCCAGTGCCTCACACATGCAAGGCCAGTGCTCCACAGTTGATCCCCAGCCCCAGCCCAGAAGCCACAGCCAGAGCCCCAAGGTCTTTAATTCTATACCTAACAATCAACAAAATGAGGATAGAAAAATTTTTAAACATGCAAGATAGATAAATAGATATACACACACACCACCACCACCCCACCCTTTTTCAGAAAGCTACTAAAGGATACGCTTCCACAGAACGACAAGCCAACCGTTTCAGGAGGAGATGTGGATGTGACCCGGAACTCCAGTTTCAGGTAAAGGGGTCTCCCAGGATGGTGGAATGTGACGGCACTTCTAAGCAGAACTTCAGCAGAGCCGTCCTGCACACCAAGTGCCCGGGATAAACAGCTCAGGCTGCGGGAGGCACCAGGGCTGTTTTGTGTTAAATGAAAATCAGAGACTACCTAGATATCCTGAACATTTTGAAAGGACCCTTAGACAATCAGAGGAGGGTCTGAGGTTGAACTAGTGGTAGATACGTTAAGAGTAAATCAAACGGGAACAAACGACAAGTATTCACTCCGGGGGAAACGAAAAGTGAAAAGTGGGGAAGGAAAAGGAACAGCACTCCTAGAGGGGGCAGCTTTGAATGTGTGCATGGATCTGTACCAAGTCCTGCACGATCCTGCAAGGGACAGAGACGCGAGGCGCACGTGGTGGTGGGAGTGTGGAGAAAGCCCACGCTCGCACCTCAACTGAGAGGTGGTGATGGGCTCAGCGTGATGGTTTGAAGTCATAGAGAAAGACCAAACAAACCCGCTCCAAGAGCGGAGATGTGGGAAGGGGCGGTGCCCAGGACAACTCGTCCTTGACACGGAAGCTAAGCCACACCGACGGGTGCCAACCCACGTGCAGGGCCAATCTACGTGCAGGCATATTTTTAACAAAAAGAGCAAGAAAAGGAGAAGAGAAAGAATGAAGAGGATGGAAAGAATGAATGGCAGAGCAAAATTTTAAAGAAAGAAAAAAAGAACAAAAGAAAGAGGAAGAACGCAGGAGGAAGAGCAAGCGTGAGACTGTGACATCACAGGGACACTCCCAGGTCCGACTGTGACCAGCCCAGGCTCCACTCCCTGCCACTGTTATCTTCTGAAACGAGCTCACAGTACATTAGGTCATTAGTGTCCTATCCCCGACCCAAACAAAATATGTTATGGGCAAAAGAGGCATTTGAAAAAAATAATTCTCTTCAATGAAACATTCTCTGGTTATTTGTGGAAATCGCAAAGTATCTTTCTCTACAAATATTACATGGGTCCTTTATTCCTTAAAGGTAACAATAATAAAACAATTTAAAAACCATTTAACATGAAGACATTTTATACTCCAAAAGGCAAAGACATAGAAGACAGTTTTGTAATGATAAAATTACTCATTTTTTTTTGACTGGGGTAAACAACAACCTTTGTCTCTGTGGATTAAAGAAAGTATTGAAACTCTTCGGACTGGAAACTCATAGGGTCCTGCTGTCTACATTTCCATCTGTTCCTCAGGCCATTAGGCAAGTAATAAAAATTTGATTTCCCCGTAAGATATTGAATTTCCATGTGTTTCTTTCCCACAAAATTAACATTTTATGTACATAGGTGAACATAGTAATGAGTAAACCATGTGAATACAAATCACAGGACTTAGAATATTAGTCATCTCTCCTTTCTAGAAACTTTTAATCTGTCATTTTTACAAGAATAATTTCATATATTGCTAAAAAGAACTACAGAAAGAAACTGCCGTTCTTATCAACTTGGTTGCTGGGTGACCCGAGAGCATCCTCTGAAGTCTCTTATTAATGAAGATCCTCCAGGAGATAGGAGACGAGCAAGGAAGGGCCCTCTGGGGATTGGAGGGACACTTTCCCACCAGCTCCTTCTCTCAGGGAGCACCAGCAGGTTCATCTATAAAAGGGAATCCCACAGCTGAGACACCTCAGGATGCCATCCCAGCTGGAAGCAGCTGGGCACACGGGGGCTGTCCCATTCTGAGCACTGAGACCCTCTAGTCACAGATCCTTAATCCGCAGGACTTTGCTAGAAGAGATGGTGACATCAATACACGGTGCTTTTGAAAACACTTTCTAGGGGCACTTTAGGAGTGAAACCACGCTGTGTCCAACCACGCTGTGTGTGGGTAGTGGTAGATGCCTGTCACTACCCATCTACTCAAACCCACAGAAAATGCAACACAAAGTGAAACTTCATGTAAATGGACTAAATCAATATTGGTTTGTTGTAAGCAACATACAACTCCAACACAAGATTTAATAATACCCGCTATGCCGGGGGTAAGGATAGGTGTTGGGTAGGCTTACAGGGCTCCGTGTGCTATCTGCACCAATGTTTTCTCAATCTAAAACTGCACTTCCACATGTTCCCTCTGAGATTTTTACCTGCTCAGTTATCAATCTACTCACTCGTTTTATTAAAGATACTAAAGTCCTTTCATAGGTGTGGACTGACTTCCACAGACATGGGTTCTGTGAGCTGTATAAAAACATTAATGAGTTGCCAATAATTTAAATCAGGAAATACCATTTAAGAGGGCCAGAATTTTTAGCCACTAATTTAAAAAAAAAAAAAAATCAAGAACTCCGGGGAGCATTGGGTCTGCATATTCCCACGGTGGCAAGCAGCTGGAGCCTAGAGGCCTTCGCCGCTGCAGGAACAGAGGGGGACAGGACGGGCTCCTCCAGTTTGACACAGGCCCTCATCGCTCCCTAGGGTCTTCCACAAAGCTCCTTGGCGCCCTCTGTTGTCACCTGCGGGACTTCCATTCCGTTTCACTGGTCAGGACAAATGACACCTGCTTCACTAAGGCACCTTTTAGAGAGGCCAACACTGGGGCCATCTCAGTCCTGTGGAATCACAACTGCAGGTTCTCAAACTTGAGCAGGTATGGGAAATTGGGAACGAGTGTGTGACAACTGACTGCAGGGACAACCCCCCGCCCCGCCCCACCCCACCCCGAGCTTCTGACTGAGCAGCTCTAGGATGAGGGTGAGCATTTCTACTTCAAAAAAAGGTTCTGGGGCTGGGGTTGTAGCTCAGTAGCAGAGTGCAGGCCGAGCACGTGTGAGGCCCTGGGTTCGATCCTCAGCACCGCATAAAAATAAAGGCATTATGTCCATCTACAACTAAAAAAAATATTTAAAAAAAAATGCTGCAGGGCGCTGTTGCTGCTGGTCCAGGCAAGACTTGCAGAACCTCTGTTCTCCATCCTGAGTATCTTGTTTAAAAAAAAAAAAAAAAAAAAAAGTCCATCTCAACTTTTGCTTCTGCTGATGGTGGGGAGTCAGCATCTTTATCTTTCCAATCAGTTTCTTGATTTTGTTCGGATCTGACTTGGTGACTTTTTTTTTTGGTGGAATGTACCCATTGTGCCACTGGGTAGTTTCAGTTCTTTGGAAATTTCTCCCCTATGGGTTAGTATTTTGTTTAGTTAGCCATTTAAAAACAATGTGACTTTTTCTCTGTAGAAACTGGGTCATTTAAATTAATTCTTGGATTTATAATACATATAATTAGTTCCAAACAATATACAACCCTATGCTCTGTTTGGGAATATCCTGATTACGCAAATGTGAAAATAATTGACCAGAATGATGGCTGTTCAAAGTCCCTCATTTCTGGTGTCGTTTGCCATTAGGCTATGAAACGTGTTAACACCTTACCCAAAGTACGTGCTGTATCTTTAATGGTGCGCCCAGCGCTCAGAGTAGTCTGGACTATTTGTTGTTCGCTCTTGTTATATTCTGTTCCAAGGTTCATAATTTGAAAATCGACTTTGGGGACTTTTTGCTCGGTCTATTAAAATGATTCATGTTGCATTCAACATAAATTGTGCATTCACAGAGGAGGGTGAGAGCCCGTATTCACAGCATAATAACTAAAGTGAATTTCGTGCGAGCCGCAGTCTGTGGCAGCAATGTGGTATCATTTGTCTTAATTTTTCTTTGGCATTACATTAGGCGAATGCATTTACATTTCCAGGTATGGCTAACCACTTTAAAAACTTTGTTTTTACAGCGTGAGTAAAGGGGAATCAAATCTGCATGTTTATGTGATGTAACATCAAATAATGCTGTTTTACTGTCTGGAGTACGTGGGGATTTACATTCCATTTACCTGACTCCACAAAGGGAACTCGGGCTGATATGCAAAGTACATGAAATATTTACCATGGATGGATCATACCAGGCTTCTAAAAGAGAAGGACGAAGAGGGGGAGGAGAGAGAATAGCTGTGGCTGCATTCTATGCTTCTCTTTGAAACAACTTTCTTAAGTGAATTAATCATTTAAATTCAAATCCATGGTAAAGAAAATTAAGACAAACTTTAGGTCCTATGTGCAGAACAGAGTTACTGCTTGCAATCATGATGTATGGGCAGGTATCCGATGCCTACGCACATACATGCACACATAATCAACATGCAAGCCTCCTGCTCATGAAATATGTATTCTGGAGAATTGAATGGAGCACTCCTATATTTCCATTAACATCACCAGAGATGCATATGTATTTGTGTATATGTGCATGTGTTTTTACCAGAAGCAGGATGTAAATATGATATGCTGAACTAGTTATTTCAGATTGATTAGAAAGTAAAAGGAATGTCTTACATTCTACCAATGTGTTTTTTAACCATCAGATCTGAACAGACTATGCTCACTAAAACCAAATGATAATGCTTAATAATTATTTCTATGTGAACAGGAAAATGAAGTTTTAAAATTACAGCACCAAAGCTAAAAAAATGTCAAGCGTCCTTCCAGCCTGCTGGAAACACCCACAGAAGCAATCTCAGTGGCAAAGGTTGACCTGCACAGAGGTTCTGAGCCTATCAGCAGGGTTCACAATGACACAGTTAGGAACATGAGTCCAGGAGGCAGAGCTCCCTGGTTGGCTTTCTGATGCTGCAGCCAACTGTATGACACAGGACAATGGACGCTTTCTGAGCCTCAGTCTCTTCATCTGTAAAATAGGGATGACATTTCCTGTGGAAGTCACGAGAGTAACACGTGCAAGTCTCTGCATTCATAATGAACGGCATCAAGGACACTCCATCCGCGCTGGCTGTACTCCTCAGACATCACGATTGCCATTATTAGTAAAACATAGTGAAGGGGACAATTTAGGTAATGGTGGATTATCATATCCAATCATAACGTCATAAAGGAAAAGCAACAGTTCATTAACCACCAAAAATATTAATCTATCAGCCTATTTAATTGACCAGCGTAAATACTTGGAGTAGATGAATGAATGCGTCTGCACTTGGGCAAATGGAATATGCCCCAGGGCTTAGTGTGAAACCAAAGCTTCCGGGAGCTCTGGACTTCTGACGTCCACCTTTCAGCATGTCAGATCACACATAGCACAGGATCCTCCCTTTATATAGAATGTACTAGATTTGGGGACCTCAGAGAGGAAATGCCTGTCCATGGCTCTAAGGCACTCTTGGTCAACTGGGTTATTTCTTTTAAGAATTACCTGGGGAGGATTTCAAACCTGCAGAAGTAGAGGTTCTAAGCCAGTAGGTCCACTTGGACCTGGGAATCTACGTCTTTAGCCAAGGCCCAGGCTCCCTAGGACACGTGAGGTGGGCACAGGCAGGGCAGGGACACAGAAGTCCCAACTGGAAACTGTCTAAGTAGGCTCAGGAAAGGCTGCTCGGAGCAGTGGGTCTGAGCCCAGCCCGATGCCTAAGGGCTGCTGAACACGCTCCAAGCTACATCTTCCCCGCTTTCATGGAGTGCCAGAGAGGAGCTCTGGGGTCAGACTGCCCAATTCCAATTCCAGCTCCACCTTCGCCCTGCTGGCCGGTTGCATAACCTCCCCAAGTCTCAGCTGCTGTCTCTGTAAAACACAGACTAATTACAGCAGGCATCTCACAGGCTGCTGGAACTATTAAGTAAAACAATGTATGCAAAAATATCTGGCACGAGGCTAGCACATGACAGGCACTTATAACACACACTAATAAGGACAAAGTTCTCGGAACAAGGGCACTCCAGGGTGAAGGAGTCGAGTCATGTAACTCCAGCCCACTGCTGCTACCGTGCCTGGTGACCCCAGAGGCTCACGGGTTGCAACCTCAATTCACAGTGCAGGGCCCCAGGAGGTGGGGCCTGGAGGGAGGTGTTTGGATCCTGGGCCTGGAGTCCTCGTGAATGAGCAAACGTCCTCCTCACAGGAACAGGTTAGCTGAGCCCCCTTTCTCTCCTCTACACGAGCTGCTTGCCCTTCCACGCCCTGCCTCGTGAGCAGCACAAGGTCCTCACTAGAAGCCATGCAGACGCCCAAGCTATGCTCTTGGACTTCCCCACCTCCAAAATCAAGAGTCAAGATAAATCTCTTTGCTTTATGAATTACCCAGTTTCAGGTATTACTGTCAAAGCAACAGAAAACAGACTAAGATGCTGATTTTTCACAGAAGTCGTTGCAGGGCCATGTGTGCATGTACTGGACCCTCTCTTCTGTCTTTGTGCATGGAAGTTAAGGCAAAAGAATGAGCAATAATGGGGTCATCTTCATGGTAAAGGTTTCCTTCACGATACAGGTAATTCTTCCACATATAAACTAAAAAGTAAGACACTGTCATGAGACTTTATATATCACCACATGATTAGTTTATTAATTGTTTTATCTGGAAGCATGGGGCTATACATTGCAAGAAGTATACAAATGATAAAACAAACATGCTAATATTACCTTCCCCCCTTAACGCTTGTTTTGGGAACTGACATGACTTCTAATTAAACATTTAATTTGTTTAATAAAAAAGAGGGCTGTGGCTGTAGCTCAGTGGTAGAGGAGTTGCCTAATGTGTGAGGCACTAGTTCGATCTTCGGCACCACATAAAAATAAAGGTATTGTGAACATCTAGAACTAAAAATAAATTTTTTTAAAGAAAAAAAAGCAAGAAACTCAAGCATAAATACCCTCAGTAATAATTTCTGTAACTGAAAAATATTTCAGCTGCAAAAAAAAGCCCTTTCAGATTATGGACACAAATTTGAATCTAACATATTCAGGGACTGTAGGTGTTAAAAATAATACAGACCAAGAAAAAAAAAATCTATACTTTAATCTTTTCGGGGGCAGAAACAAATTATCTTATTTACTACATGAATGATTTCCTCAATTTAACGCCAATCTTTGGCGTCAACTTCCACCTGTCTGAATAAACAGACTGCACCAGAGAAGACTAGATTATGTATATGATGAGGTAGTGTTTAAAAATAAAGCGGAGCGATGACTTTACCTGTATTGAAAATAAGAATAACATGCATATCATCTCAGCTTACAGAAACCTAATTTTATTTTCTTCTGTTTCCAGGAGGAAGTTGAAAGAGTACACATGAAGGAGTAAATTAAATTCCCCTCTGCGGGTGAGTGAAAGGAGGAAGAAGAGTGTTTAAATTTTACTGACATGATCAGAAAAGTGCCCCCACATAGGGCACCCAGGGAGGCGACCGCAGTGATACTCTCACGCCCAGGGAGCTACAGGGCGAGTTTGTCCCCAGTGAGACCATCTTTCAGAGCGTGGTGACTCTGGACACTTCACACAGCTGAAGTGCTGGCTTGCTTGGGATGGGTGCATTTTTTTTTTTTTTTTAATTCATGGTAATTTGCTGTAAAATACATGCGACATAAAATTTATCATTTTGACCACTGTTAAGTGCATAGCTGAGTGGCGTCCATAGTGACTGGTATTTTACTGAGTTAAATCAGCAATTACCAAAATCATCATTTGTTACTCAGTATTTGTTACTGAGTGGTGGCTTCCGTTGTAAGGGACGTCTTTAACGCTAGGCAGGCAGTGGGGTGAAACTTGAGAGACTGTTCTTAGAATAAAGAAGGAAGACGCCTCCCCAAGCGTGTGGGTGTGACCCTGGCACGACACAGGCAAGGACTCTCGCCCAGGACGGTCTCCTCTTCCCACCAATGTCCAGGGGAAACTGCTTATCTTTTCAGCGGAGACCCTGCCACCTGACCTCAGGGCCACAGTCACCAAGCTGGCTTGCGCTTGCCACAAGCTGTTCTTGCTGCTATTCCAGCCCGGTGGTGATGGGGTCGGTGGATGTGGAAGTGCCGCTCTTTCTAGGACCTTCCAGGTGGGAGACCCTTCTAAGAACGGAGTGTGTGCTTGGTGCCTTGGCCCTTTCTTATTTCTTCCTGAGCGCCAGTCCCCAAGTGCCCATGGAGGATGACTGGCTGGGCTCGGGCAGCCAGAGGAGGAAATTCCACCGTCTCAAGGAAACCAGAACCACACGTGCCCTCAGGTTGCGATTCCACTGCGAGTGTTTCTTATGATGATTAAAAATACATCTGCGCGGGCCCGCTGCCCAGAGCCAGGCAGGGAGGCACAGGGCGCTGTGGCGGGGGACAGCTCTGCTGGGCCTCCACGGGGTCTTCCGGCAGACGCCCAGGCACGCCGTCCACACTGCAGCCACATCTGCAGGATCCACGGCACACTCTGCCCTCTCTAGAGCACACTGCAGTAACACCAGACCCCGACTTCCTTGTGAGAACCTATTTCTGCATCTTGTTTTGAATCCCTGCCACCCATTCAGGGCAAGTCAGCAGAGGGCGTTGGTCCTGTGAGTGACACGCTGCTATCATCACCATGATCTTCTTCTTCACCACCAGTTTATAGAAGAGTGAAAATAAAACCACTTGCTCTTGGCCACACCACGGCCTGGGATTCTTCCTCTAAACCCAGGTCAGTATGGAGGGTTCTTTTTGTTGATGTTTCCTCTAAAGAAGCCCAGGGGAGTTCACACACAGAACCAGGCAACACCCCCGTGGGGTCTGGACCCCCCCACACTAGTATTTCTGTAACAAAATAGAGCAGAAGTCACATACAATGGATAAGTGGGGGAAATCAGATTATAAAGAAGACCCTACCAAGTACCAGTCCACATCCGCTGCCACTGGAGTCTGCCACCAGCTTAGGAAACGTTGGGTGACTCTGTTTTATAAAATGTGGGGTTTACTGAATTGCAGACAAGGAAGCAAATGCAGACCTTAAGAACTGAGGACCCACTTGGGTTTGCCGACTCCTCCTGACTTGCTCCTACCAACTCAGCCCTGGGAGCTGCATGAGTTGGTGGCCCATGTGCCAAGAGCCACTGGAGATGAGGAAGGCTGGCTGCAGCCCAGGGTCTGCAGGGGAGACGGCAGTCCCCTGCGTGCTGTTCAGAAGAGGTCATCCCCACTGGAAAGACAGAGGAGTGCTCTTTAAGGAAAATAAAAAGAGAAGGCTGTGGAAGCTTCCTGTTTTGTCAGAGATGTTTCCTAGCAGGAGCCAGAGCAGGGACATCGTAATACCAGTCATGGAAGGAGATGGGTCATGGTTTGCACTGGCTGAGGGCTCCCTGCTGCCCCTCAGTGACTCCCTCTCCCTCCACATTGGGGTTGCCAGGGCTGCAAGATGCCCCAGACGCCAAACTGGGGAGGTACAGAAAGAAACAGGCGGTCAGGGGGCCTGAAAGCCCGCACGCATCACACCCCCATCCCGATTTTTAGGGACACCGGCTCAAACAAATCAAGCCAGCCTGTCATATGATGACAGAGTGACTTCCTTCCCGACGTGACATATTCATTTATCATCCTTCATAAGACAGACCTGGACTATAATTTAGTTCCATCGCTGCTGCTGAAATGAACTCTGGGTCTGGATGGGCTTTGCCAGGTTCTTCAACACGAGGTCACTTAGGGACCCGGATGTCACAAGGTCAGCACTTGAGACTGCAGGGAGGATCTGGGGGACAGTCCCGAGTGCTGTGCCAGGGATCCAGGAAGCTCAGGATGACTATGAGCCTCCAGGGAACACATAAAAATGCAAGGCAAATTTAGTTGGAAAAGTAGGATTTTGTTTGTCATCTCCAAACTGGGAAAGGTCAACACTCAATAACCAAATAAAATACAACCTGAAAAGTTCCAGAAATTAATGCATCTTGGAGACAGACATATCTTAAATAAATGTTTGACAATGAAAGCTCTATCTGCATTTAAATTTACTGTGTAGTAAATGTCTAATTGAGACAATTAAGTCCGTGTCAGCGGCCAGCAAGACTACAGAAATCTGTTGGTGTTCGTGTTAAAACAAAGACACAAATCACAAATTAAGTATGTGGCAGGAGCCGGGCACCATGGTGCACACCTACGATCCTAGCGACTCGGGAGGCTGAGACAGGAGGAGCCCAAGTTCAAAGCCACCCTCGGCAACTTAGACCCGCTCTCAAAATAAAATATAAAAAGGGCTGGGGATGTAGCTCAGTGGTTCAGTGCCCCTGGTTTTTAATCCCCAGGACCCCAAAAATAAATAAATAAATAAACAGCACTACATGCTGGAAAACGTGCTGTACGTAGCTTTGCAGCAATACGACGATGATGCAAGAGATCCAGGGAAGGCAAATGAGGTCAGAGGGGTTGAGTAACTTGTCCAAAGACAGGCTGCGGCAGAGGGGTCAGGATTGTAGCCCTCGTTTCCTTCTCTAAGGCAGCCTGCCTCTGCGTGCCAAGAGCGCTCAAGTGCCTCTTTCTCCAAGCGAATGATCACAACATGGGTTTTCATAGAAGTAATGACGGGGGTGGCAGAGTATAAAAAGAAGATGGAATATGCCACGTTGGCACGCTGCACGCGCGTGAGCCTCTGTGCACTTAACGGGAACGCCGACGGCAGCGCCAGTTGTGCTTTGCCCTTTTGTGGGGATCCACAGAGTTCAGGTCGCCCGTGGCCATGGAGCCCTGTGATCTCCACCCCCTCGCTCCTCAGCACAACGGGAGGCGGCTGCAACGTTCCAACGCAGAGTCTGCGGGAGTCACGCGTTTCCCCAAAGAGGCGCCCAAAGGTTCGGAGCCAGAGAGGGATGCGGATTCCACGCCCTGCTCCTAGCTGGTGCCACGCTGGGTGTCTCTGGGAGCCTGTGTTTCCTCCTCTGCGAAAGACAAACCTCACAATGCGTGTGAGAACAGAGTGACACACGGGTCCACACGCCAAGGCGCCCACTGGAGGCATCGGTGTGGGGCATTTTATTTGATGATTCATTTTTCATAACCATCACCATCATCACCATCGTTCAGAGTACCAATGGGCATTCAAGTCAGGGCACAAAAGCAAACCACCCCCTGACTCCTAACCCTTCTGCTCCAGGGCAGCGGACCTGCTTCCTCGCCTGGAAGGCTAATACATCAGCAGTCACTCAGGTTACGGGCCCATGAAAACACAGGGTGACAAAAGCCCCTTGCAGCAATCTCCAAGAAGGAGAAATAAATTAATCAAGCTGCCACATGGAGAAGGCCGGGTTGACCTCCTTCTGATCTCATTACTTCTCTATTACCCTTTTGAAAAACATCCTCTTACAGAGATCACTAATTGAAGATTATGTGGAGGGAAATCGCACCTCTCCATCACACTGCTAACTTTCCCTCATTTGTCATTCTAATAATTCACTTCTTTTCTTTTCTGAAGAGACAGAGACACTAATGGACTATCATCAGTTAAAAAGGCAATTTTTCCATTTAATTGCACTCATTAAATACTGCAATAGAACAATTGGAAAAGCAATATTCTCAATATTTAATCATAGTATAGGAATAATGAAACATTGCTTCAAAATAAATCTCAGAATATTTATAAAGTCATGAAAGAGCTGTTTTAACAACACCTGTGATCAGAGGCGACATATTTAAAATTAGACATGCGATTTTTCATTTCTTCTGATCAGAGCTGGTAAACATTTGTATTGCGAAGGAAGGATTCACACGGGCCAGTTCCAGCTGTAATGGCCGCTGCGGCCTTGGGGCTGGGGAGCCACTCCCAGTCGTTCAGAGAGACTCAGAGGCTGCCTCTGTGAAATCCGAGAAGTGGGCATCTGTGCCCAGGCGCAGGCTGCACATGCCCTGCGTGGTTTCTCTGAGGGCAAAGACGCTGCCACATTCACCGGCCGTGTAATTCACCCATTTCAAATGTACCCTTCGATAGCGATCACCACCGTCAACTGAATAAAACCTTCTTATCACCTTTAGTTATTTTCTTCCGCTCCTTCCGCTACCTCCCCAGATGCAAGCAGCCCTGAGCCTGCCGTCTGTCTCTGTCAACTTCCCCACTCCCGACACTTCGCGTGAGTGGAGTCACAGGAGAGCTCTTTCCCAGGCAGGTTTCCAAGCCCATCCGCGTCTCGCGTGCCAGCCCTTCCCTCCTGTTCATGATGAAGGCTCCCTCGTACGGACACACGGCCCGCTTATCATTTATTCACTCCTCCGTTGACGGCCACTTGGGTTGTTTCTACCTTTCGGCTGCTATAAATAATAGGGTCACAAACATTTCTGGACAAGTTTTTGTGCCCGTTTCCATTTCTGCTCAGCCCACACCTGGGAGTGGCACTGCCAGGCAGGTGGTGACTCTGTGTCCCATCGTGAGGACCTGCGGGGTTGGGGGGAGGGTCCACAGAGGCCGAACCGTTTTGTTTCCCACCAGCAATGGAGGAGGAGGGGCGCGCCTCTCCACACTCAGCAACACTTGCCGTCTCCTGACTTTCAACAGCGAGATTAGCAACACCTGGAAACGCAGAAGCAGCCCACGCTCTCCTCGACAGGAACCTGAATTGAGAGGCAGCATGGCCTGGGCAGGAAAGGCCAGGCTTGGGAAATCGAGCGGGGAGAGGGGCAGATCCCAACCCTGCCGCCTCCAGGCTTACAGACACCTTGGGCATCTGATCAGATCAGCTGAGCTCTGATCTCTCCTGTTCATGCTGCAGAAGAACTACCCTTAAGGGTCAGAGGTGAAGGTCTAAGGAAGAAAATGCATCTAAATGTGCTAAGGAGAGTGCCCAGCACCCCCTGCTGGGCAGCAAAGGTCTGTCCATCATCATGACTCAGCCGTCAAGGTCATGCAACTCTGGCAGATCTCCGGGCCTTCAGAGGGCACAGGTCTCCAACCGTGGGCCTGACAAACTCTGTAATTAGTCAGGTATGCTGGGGCAGAAGAAAAGGAAAATATATGCTGAAGTAACCAAGAACAGGCAAGCTTATTTAATCGGAGAACATCTGGAACACAAACATGTTTTTCTGATTCCCGAGGAGGAGGAGGAGATGGAGAATCCACTGCCCCTGTTCTTTCACCACCTTGCTTGCAGCAGCAAGTCCACATGCTCACAGCCAGAGGTAGGCGTGCCCCATCCCAAGGAGAGTCACCCCTTTTCTTGGTGAGGTCCCCTCCTCTTCTTTTCATGATCTGGTGTCTTGTAACCTGGTGACCTATTACAGCAAGCTCACAGAGGAAGGCAGAAGCAGTGGGCAGCTGCTGGGTCTCCTGACCACCTCAGCATCCGAGCCTGTGTGTATCCCCACTACAGGCCATGCAGTTCTGGGAGGGAGACGGTCACAACTGACGTGTACAAATACCACACAGCACTGTGCCCGGCACACCAGAGGTGCCTGGCACACCAGAGGTACTCAGCAAGTACATGTAAATGAGCAGACGCAAGAGTGAATGGACAGACCTGTTCCTCAGCGTGGAACTGCGGGCACGCCCTCCCCTGTCCCTGCCATTATCTCCATCAGTGCACACAGAGCCATTTAAAAAATAAATATCCCCAAGAAAAAAAAAAAAAACCAGATCAGGTCCCGAACTTCTTACAAGTCTCTCACCCCCCGCAGAGCCCAGCCCCCAGATGGACGCTCCCAAGCCTCTCCAGGCAGACACGTCCCCCGCGAGGTACCTGAAGTCTCCCCTCAGCTTGCCAATATACACTTCCACTGCTCCTCTGTAACAGACATCAGAAAACTGCAGCCAGCTCCCCCAAATCCAACCACTGCCACTTTTTGTAAGGCCTGGGAGCTAAGCAAGGTTTTCTCATTTTCAAACGGTTGGGGGAATTTAAAAAAAAAAAAAAAAAAACTCACAATAATAATAATAATCAGTGACATGTAGAAGTTCCATGAAGCTCAAATTTCAGTACCGAAGCATCAGGGTTGCTGTTGAAATGCCGCCACGCCCGCTCATTCACATCCTGTCCCGGGCTGCCTCTGGGCCACGGCAGCAGACAGGAACAGCCACAACAGAGCCCCCACCGCAGGGCAGTGCTGGCCGGCACCTGCTCCACAGGTTCCTCTTGTTTACCAAGCACAAAAGTCAACTGCTGGGCTCACCTGTTATCCCTGTGACCCAAGGCTAAAGCAGGCAGCTGGAAAACTCAAGGCCAGCCTCAGCAATGTAGGGAGGCCCTAAGCAACGTACAGAGACCCTGTCTCAAAATAAAAAATAAAAAGGGCTGGGAATGAGGCTCAGTGGTAGAGAACCCCTAGGTTCAATTCCCAGGACCAAATAAATAAATTAACCATCCAGTGAGGAAGAGCTAATTCAGACCTACCTGGTGAACCCTGGTCCGCAAACTGACTGGTTGTGGGAAGCTATAGGCAAGTTACTTAACCTCTCTGAATCCCTACTTCCCCGATGTAAAATGGGATTCTGACATGTCACTGGGTTGTTGTGATGTCTAGAAGGGCAAAATGCGAAAGCATTGGCATAGATCCTCGTTACAGTAGTCACTGAAGGAAAGTATTGTGTGCTACTCCTTTAAGAAAGAAACCTCAGGCCTGGGGATGCAGCTCAGTTGCTCAGTTGGTAGAGTGCCTGCCTCGCAAGCACAAGGTGCTGGGTCCAATCCCCAGCACCACCAGAAAGAAAGAAAGAAACCTTAGTTAGGTGTAACAGCCCATTACCAAGGGAGTCAATGTCAAAATGCCACCTCCCCTAATGCTGGCTCTCATACAGAAGGTTTGGAAGACGTTAGGATGGAATGAAGTAGATGGGGTGGGGGCGGAGAGGACGGGGAAGCTGTGCTGCTCAGTGTGTGAGGGCATCCCGAGGGTCTGAAGCTTTGCGCTTCCTGCTGTCTGCACTCCTCTTCCCCCTCCAGGGCACCCGTGGGCAGAGCCCGAGAGAGGTAAACCCATGATCGTCCCATGTCCCTGCGATGACACTGACGCCATTTGACTTTCCGTAGAACATACGGAGTGTCCAGGCAAGGCACTCCGGGGTCCCTGAACCTGCTGCACTGATCTGAATCTAGTTTGATCCACAGCCTGTGTCTGTGGGTCTGTCACTTCCACTGTGTTTAGAAATACTCACAAATGAGATCCATGTGTGTCTATTCAGTACAAAGAGCTAAGGTCACTAGACGCAAGCAGAATCATTTGCTTCTGTCCCCCTCTGCCCAGCCCCCAGGTGTCTATGAAATGGGCGCAGACCCTAACCTGGAGGCCCTGCTGAGACGTGCACACAGGCCATGGTGCACCAGGCCACGGCGCCTTCACTCACGCCCCAGCCCTGCCCACCTGACAGCTCGTCACGCTGCTTCCTGGCGTCTACCTTTCCATGCACTCAGCGCTTCTCACCCAAATGACTGAGTGATAACACATAGATCTAGGCCTTACGTCTTTATTCGCTGGAGGATATTCTTTAAAGGACCTCAGACTTGGTCCTGCAGACCCCCACATATCAGACAAGGATTCCTGGGAGTCCACGAGTAGGTTTCAGGACGATGAACTGTAACTTCGAGCATATGCTTAGCCTTAAACTGAAGTAGATGGGGTAGGGGTGGAGGGGACAGGGGAAGATGTGCTACTCAGGTTCTAAAATGTTTGTTCTAGAAACATCTATCTTTAAGAATTCCTATTTGAAGACAGAGATTTCCGGCATCAAACTTTTTCTACACTTTAACAAACACAAAGATTTAGGCAAAACACGGGCTTTAGCGGTGTCGAACATGAGAATCTTATATTCCGTCTGTAAGGATGCTGGTTAAGGTGTGAATACGTTATAAATAAAAGAGAGCTTCAAACAATGTAGATTGTGATGGTAAATGAGACAATTAACCTAAAATCCTGTGCAGTCTGGCACTCACAGCAAGACAAGAGCTTCAGACAACACAGCTTCTTTTTGTTTTCTGTTACTGAATCGTGGCTTCAATTAAAGACACAGACCCTGTGTTGGCACATACAGGTTGACATCGGGTTTTTCTAAGAGCACTACTTTTTCTGTTAGACGAGGTATACCATCTTCTGCAAAACAGCTGGATCATTTGTCAAGAGCTGAAAGAACCAGATGGTCAGAAACATCTAGATACTTGAAAGCATCTGGATATTTCATTCTTCATCCAGATGTCTGGCTTCCCATAGGTGCAGGGTGCAGCTTTATCTTTGGTTGAATAATCCTAAAAAGCATTTGGCAAGAGGTGGCTGAGTTGACTTCATCAATTCCTTCTCAAGATAATTCCGTGTGGCAAAGGAAGTCCATATTCTTGGGCGGGGGGGGGGATCCCAATAATGTTATTGGGATACATTTTATCAGTATGAATTAACCAAAGCACTTGGGGGAAAAGTCAGGATGTGAAACACAAAGGCAAAGCAGTCCCATGTGCAATGCATGATCAGTCACCTGAAGCTTTCTACCTGAGTTCACAGCAATACAACCACCGACACCAAATCAGGACCTGTTTACCCTGACAGCCCAAGCAGAAGGGGCTAGGAGGAAAGGCGTTGAGTGAATGCAGACAGAACGGCTGAATTCTTGCTTACTCCTCTACCTAAAACTCCAGGTGCACTTGACTTCTACGTCTTGACATTGTTGCTCATTCACTTAAGATGTCCTGGCTGCGCGTGTCCACGGAGCCACATGGTGAACAGAACCGAGACAGCTCCTGCCCACATGGCTCCTCGTGCGGTTAGGGCGACAGAGACTGAGCAGGCATTCTCACCCGTGTATAACACCATCCCGGCATCATGATAAGTGCAATGAGATAAAGGGAAAAGATGTGCCTGTACGTCATATTGGAAGGAGGTGACTGTAGTTAGGTCCCAGAGGGGCTGCATGAAGCAGAGCAAGGAAAACCGGGGGCAGTGCACGCCCATGAGAAGAGCTGGAAAAGCCCTGGGGTGCTGGGAGGCCACGCCGGGCCTGGACCCCGTGGAGAGCAAGCCACAGGGTGGCTGAGCTCCTGTTGCACATGAACTCGCTCCTAGGCCTAGTGTCGCATCTTCTTTCTCTGCAAGTTATCGGAAGCCTTTGCCGCTGCTTGCAACCAAAGAACCCCAGGTCTGCAGCTCTGCCAGCTGTATTAGAAAGCTGAAAATTCTCCTGGAATTCATGGACTCTCCCCTCCTCCCTCCACCCCGACTCTCTTCAAAACCCGAACTTTTCTACAAATTTGAACACACACCCTGGCCCAGGACCCAGGGCTCCAGGGTTTTCCGAGGCTACTTCTGCACTGGCACACTCAATTAGGGCTCCCCCGCAGGACGTGAGATCAAGTGCATGTCATCCTCCAACTCCGAATCTGAGGGACACAATGCCTTTAACTCCAAAGGAAAGTGACTCATGTTCCTCGGGGTTTTCTAAAGGGATATTGTTGGAACCAATTTCTACTCCTGGATCTTTTGTGCTCCGGGGTAGAAGCAGGCAGCGGTCCAAACGCTGCGTAACCTTTTCAGCAGCCATAAGGAAAAAGTCAGTACCACTTTGCTTTTTATACTGAGGCTGAAGAAAGAGCACGCAGAGGTAATGCACCAGGGGATTAGCGACGTCTTCCAAAAAAGAAACAGAAGATGTTTATGGGGAGCGAAAATGAATGCTAATCGCCTCACTGTCCACTCTCATTTCCTCGAGGTTCCACCACGTTCCCGCATGTCATAAACACTGGAGCCGGAATAAAATGTGCCAATAAATCAAGGTGAGGACGCTGTGCAGGGAGCCCGTGGTGGGGCACACCTGCCGAGTCGCTCACTCCCAAGACAGAGAATCAAGGGGCGGCCAGCAGGCTTCCAGAACCAGGCGCGGGCAGCACCTAGCAGAGGCGGCAGCGGCTTCTCCCGCTTCAAGGAGCGCGTGAGGACGTGGACACACTCGCACGTTCACCGTCCAGTTCTGGGGAAGGGACAGGACGCTTTTCCTCTGCCTTTATCCTAACGGCTCCTCCCAGGCCCTCGCCCATCGTTTCTCAGTCTCAGCACTCTCCAGCTTTGGGGTCAGACAACAGCTACATGGTGCTGTCCTGTGTGTGGAGGCACCACCTACCTGCTAGATGCCAGGACCCTCTGTCCATCACATCGGGACAAGGAAAAAGTGTTTCCAGATGGTGGCAAATGTCCCCTTGGAGGCAAAAATCACTTCCAGGGAAGAAATGCTAATCCGTCTGAACTCAAAATGCGCGTGTGCTCATGCACATGTACATGTGAGAGAGGGGGTGGGGGGTGAGTGCCTATTTACAGGGACACTCTTGGAACTCAGCGGTTTTCCACATTCTTCACGTGGCTAATTCCTATTCATCCTTCCAGATTCCAGCTCAAAACAGTTTTCTGCCTAAAGCCTACCCTGACCTCTCCACTCCTCGGTGGGTGAGCTACGCCTCCTCTAAGACCCCCAATGTCCTGGGCTACAACCCAGCCCACCACCTGTCCATTCACGAGCCAGTCTTCACCTACAGATTCCAATCATCAGAAGGACGTTTACTTCATCTCTGCAACCCCAGAGCTCAGCAGGTGCCTGGGTCATGTTAAGATATTGAACAAATGCTCGTTGGAGAAGTGGATACTAAAGAACAGAGAGACGGTGAATTCCACCAGGTGGCATGTCCCAAAGTACAGGACTAGCATGTCTGAGTAGCATAATCCTGCAACTTCAAAAGCAGCATTGAAAAGTACTACAGTTAAGCGTCTACCTCCTGTGAAGTAACACAACAAAAAGGAAATTACACCATCGCCATCTCACAAGAACAGACTTTTAAGTTACCGAGGTAAATAAAGAAGCAGAGAATAATGGTCCCACTTTCCAGATAAGAAAACTGAGGGTCAATAAGGTAAAATATTTTGCCTAAACCAAAAAACATAGAACTGAAAGAACTGGGACCTGCCCTGGGCCCTTAGTTCAAGCCCACAGCCCTCCTCCTTGAGGCACCCACCTGGGGTAAATGCAGCCTAGTAAGATGGGCTACGGAAACACTCTAAGCAGAAAACCGTGAGGTGCTCTCGTCAAGACGCCAACAAGAAAGGCATTCTTGAGTTTGCTGGTGGAAGATAAAAGTGGGCTCGACTCTCTCGAAAAGGAGTTTATCAGACTGAAGCTTTCAACTAGCTATTCCCCTTAGGAGTTTTAACCTAAGAAATCCATCTCGGGTTTTAACAACAACAGACAATGGGGATCTGTGGCAACACGGTCACTGCAATACCACTTACAACCACAAAGACCAAACACGAGCAAACCTGGAAACATGGTCCGTATTTAACCCTAAGATAAACACAGACAAGCCACGCCGCTGACCACCACATTGCTGTTCAAGATGGTGATTTTAAAGAAAGGTTAAATCAGAAAGAAAGATCTGGTTGGAATGTTATGTGAAGAACGCAGAATTCACAGGTGCATAAATGCAATTGCAGATTAGATGCTGCAGCTCAGGCACACAAGGAACAGCCGTGGGAAAGATGGCACTACAGTTGTGTGCAACTACCTGTAAGTTGAGAGAAATCAGGCACAGAAAAGCATGCACTGCAAGAACCATTCTCATGAGCTACCAAGACAGACGAGGCCGACCCCCACTGTCTGGTTACCCAGGAGGAGGCTGGGAGGTGAAGTGACCTGAGAGCATCAGGGCTACTGCCCGGTGCTTGTCTTGATCTGGCTCCAGATTACCTGGGTGTGCTCAGTCTATTAAAATGCATCTGGCGGTAAGAACACCCACGCACACTGTCACGCCCATGTGCTCACTTGCATTGTAAAACCCCAGTCGTATTCCTTACGCACGAGGCTGCGTGGAGAGTTAGGGAAAAGTAAACCACAGAGCGATGCCGGGTGTCTTTAGATGGCGGGACCCCAGCAATTATCAGATCATCTTTTCACTCTGTATTTTCCAAATAACTCAATAATCAGCATTTTCATGTGTGGGTGGTAAACAGCACTCACAACCAACAGAACGCCGGGCAGAAATTCCTGAGCAAACCAACAGCGTTCAGAGGTGTGTGTGCGCGCGCACACGCACACGTGCCAGAGTATGTGTGAAGGATGCTATAAAACCGAGTTCAGTTTCTACGCTGGAATCAGGAACTATATGAGGTTACATAAATCGAGGATGCGGATGGAATTAGGATTGCTGACCTAAAAATAAGGTCGTTCTCAACACCCCAGTGTGTCCACTGTGAGCACAGGGGTCCCTTAAAGCCAGAGGGGTAGTAGGAGGGGGAGAGGCGACTGGAGCCACAGCCCTTTGAGAACTGGCTCGTGTTGCTGGCCTGGAGACACAGGAAGGGGCCAGGAGCCAAGGAGCGCTGGCAGGCTCCATCAACTGGAAAAGGCATGGAAACGGATCCTCCCCAGGGCTGCTAGAAGGAGTCCAACCCTGCCCACACTTTGATTCTGGCCCAGCCAGGCCCGTGGTGGACTTCTGACCTCCAGAACTAGAAGAAAATAGATTTGTGCTGTTTTAAGTCACTAACATTGAATAAATGTGTTACAGCAGTCACAGAAAACTAATACCCCCAGACCACTTTTTAAAATGATTTTTATTACACAAGCAGTACGTGGACACATTTCCCCCTTAAACGAGTTCCAGTGTTGTAAGCCGGAACGAAGCCTGTGCTTGGACCTCCCTCAGGCCCTTCCCACTTGCGGACAGGGGTACTGAGGGTGCCCTCTCCAGCTCTCGGGCCTCAGGTCTCTGCTCACTGACTGCCAGCACTGCGGTCAGGAAGCAGTGAACGCCTCTCCCCTGCAGGGAAACAGCCTGGAAGCCCCTTAATCCCAAAGGCACCAGTGCCTCCTCCTGCTCCTCGGGATGACAGAGGGACAGCTCAGTACCTCCCAGCTCACCTTCTCCCTCTGACGCTTATAAACCCTCCACCCAGGAGCCTGTGGCCGGAACTGAGTTCTCCAAGCTGTCTGTAGCCTGCTAAGTGGCCATCGCTCGGATCAAGAAAGGGAATTGTTTATGTACACTCTGCGTTATTTAAAAAAAAAAGAAAAAATATTAAGATGTACAGGGAAGGGACATAATAGCACAATACCTAATGCAACCACACTCTGCCACCAAGATGTGATAAATGCCTGCAAAGCTGCCAGAAATGTCTCCTCTTTTGGATGCTCAGGAGGTCTGCTTTTTTCTCAGTCCCCTACCTACTGCACATGTCTCCTGGACAATCACTCCCACATCACAAATTCAGTCAGACTTTCAGAGCTCGAGGCCCGCAAAGTCGTCCCGGAAACCACAAAGATCTTCCACTCACTCCGATGGCAAGCTGGCCTCTGGCCAACCCCTACCCTCAGATGCGCATCTTGGTCTCCACAAGGAGGGTCGCCACCCTCCAGAAGTTTCAGTGGCCTTTGCTGACCACTAGTACGGAAGCTCTGGTTCACATAAACAGGAAGTACTCCTGACATCCAGTCAAAGACATCTGCCCTTGCTCTCGGGGACAAAAGTGAACTGGACCCCTGGGGAGCTCAGACGGCTGGTGTCCCTTAATCAGTGAAATATGAACTCAATGCAGGGACAAATGTTGCGTGCTGGTGTGCATGAGTGTGCGCCAAGGGAGTGCCGGGCGGGGCAGACAGAGCTGGGGAGCACACGTCTGTGGAAGAGCCACAGCCTCTGGAGGTTACGTATCGGTGGGTTCTCGGTGGCGCTGAAGGAGTCCCGGGAGGAAGGAAGCAGTCACTGAGCACTCGGGCAGAAACTGCTGCATTACATTTGGATACGTGGTCACAGAAAACAGAAGTGGATTTAACACGTTCAGGGCCGTCCATGAGAGAGGGTGGTGGGGAAGAGGACGGGGGAGGGAGGGGAAGGGGGTGGGAGGGCTGGACAACAACCCTGGCAACCACAGCTGGGGCCACACCTGCATGCTCCCCAAAGCACAGACCAGGTCTAGAGCACTTGGCAAGCATGGCCTGATTTAACCCTCCCTCCCAATAACCCTATCGCAGCCCCCCCATCCCCATTTTATGGACGGGGTGGGGTCAGACGGTGAAGCAGCATACCACAGCCCCGGTGGCGGGCCAGGACTCCACCCCGGGCCCCCTCTGCAACCACAGTTGTGACTGCCAGGGCTGATGCTGCTGGGCGCCCCTCTCCTCACCCTCGCCACCCAGTTAAATTCTGGATGCCCATCCTCGCAGCTCTGGGTGGCCACGGGACACGGTTCTGGCTGTTAACATACCAGAGGAATCCGTGGGGTCCGCTGCACCTTCCCCCCTTCCTACCTGGGAAGCCTGCCTGGAAGAGGAACAGCCACAGGCTAAGGCTCAGAGGAAAGGTCTCTGAGGACCTTGCCTAGGTTGAAGTTAGTCAAATCCTACTTGATACAGGTGCCTGGTGAAGGTGGACTCCCTTCTCCCATTAGCTGCTGCAACTCAGGATGGCCCGTGTGGGATTTGTTTATGGAGGAGAGGCCTGGTGGCCCAGGTGCACGGTAAGACTCAAAATTCTGCTGAATCAGATGGCGATTTAAAAACAGAAAACAGGTTCAATTTTCAACTTACAGACACAAAGTAATTATATTTTACTGAATGCTGTAACACGAAGTACAACAAGAAAGGAAGCAACCAGAAAAACTTTTTGTGGAAAGGAACTTTGAGGACCAGTATGTGGGCATCCTCCCTACCTTAAGTATTACCATCTGTACTTGTGTTCACTTCCAACGGCAGCTATAGCAAATAGCCACAAACACAGGGCTTGAAACAACATAGTTCTATTTTCTTATAGTTCTGGAAGCCAAAAGCGCAAAAGGAGTTTTACTGGGCTAAACTCAAGCTGTCTCCAGAGCTGGGTCCTTCTGCAAGCTCTAGCGGAAGATGCATTCCCTGCTTCTTTCAGCTTCTGGAAGCCTTCACATTTTTAGCTCATAGCTGCATTGCCTCTTCTCCCTCTGTTCAAGCTGCCACACAGCCCTCTTCCTCTTCTCTGGTCACACTCCCCTCAGTCTCCCTCTGAGCCAAGTCCACTGGCACACACCTGGAATTTCAGCCTCTCGGGAGATTGAGGAAGGGAGACCACAAGTTCAAGGCCTGTCTGGGCAATTGAGACTCTATCTTAAAGTGAGAAAATAAAAAGAGCTAGGGGTGCACCTTAGTGGTGAAGTGCTTGCATGACATGCGCAAGACCCTGGGTTCAACCCCCAGTACTACAGTGCAACAACACACACACACACACACACACACACACAGCAAGCGAGAGAGAGAACGCTCATGATTGCACCTAAGTTCACCTGGTGATGCAGGATCACCTCCCCACCAAAGACCCTTCACTTGCTCACATCTGCCAAGTCCCCTTTTGAGCAAGGAAAAATTCACAGGTTCCAGGGATTAGGATCCGGGTTATCAATCAGGGTGGATTATTCAGTCTACCAGAGTACTCAGCACATTTGTTCCACAGCCTTATTAAAAACCCGGCACTGCACTAGCAATGAAGGAGCAGCAGTGAACATTTATTTATTTACTTCCTATGAAGATAACTTTTATAACACACTCTGCTTAAGTGATTGGTAAGCCGAGTTCCATCGAGTAGTCAAAGCATATACATCCCAATGGAAAAAAGGTATGGTCCAGGATCAAAACGCTGGAGTTACGGTGGATTCTTATCATTATCTGACAAGGATGTGATGGACAGCGATCACAGGGAACTCTGAAGAAAAATACCTGGAGGTGGGACTTCAGTCATGAAAAAGTCTACGTGGAAGCCAAGAGGGAGGGACGAAGTGGGCAACTAGTAGTCACATCACACACAGGGTGTCCACCGGAGGCTGTGGGATGGAGGAGGTTATGGGAAGGATTGGATCATGGGAAGGAGTGAGGCTCACTTGAAATTGTGGGAAGAAGCAGCGAGGGGACTGTGGGAGGGGTGAGGCTCACTGAGACTTGTGGGAAGGAGTGGGGCTCGCTGGGAATTGTGGGAAGGAGTGGGGCTCGCTGGGAATTGTGGGAAGACAATTTCTGGATTCCTGGATCTGGAGTAAGAAATGCCCCTTCTGGCCACAGATGGAAACAAGCCCAGCACAGTGGAATAACATAAATAGAGTGAATAGCTGAGGCCACACAGGAGGCCCATCTTTGGGAAGAGTGCCCAGATGAACTCTCATGCAATCCTGAGGACTTCTGTGAATGCCACAGGCAGGGAGTAACCATGTAACAACCTATGGAGCCGCATCTGGAAAGAGCTGGAGTCACCAGTCCAGAATCTTCTACCATAAAACGTCCAGGGATATCATGAGTATCCCTATTCTATAACATGTCTTCCCAAATCCTTCCTACCTTGAGTTTTCTTTGGGTTGCTTGCCCTACTTGTGGATGAAAGAAGGAAAAAGAAGCCTTTTGTTAACTATGAATGTACTTAAACCATGAAAACAAGAATTACTAGAAGGCGATTCCTTTGGAAGCCTTGGTGGTGGCTCAGATGCTGCTCGGCACAGCCCCTGTGGACGCCCTGGACCCGCTGGGGAGCGTGCAGGCACACAGGGCCCATGGGAAGGACGGTCGTGTTAGGCCTGTTCCCAGGCACAGGGAGGAATGCTTCTTGGTGGTCCAACCACTTAACCTAAATAAGAAGAACTCAGCCAACTTTCATCAATGAGCCTTTCTTCCAACTGAAAATAAAAGAAAATAAAAAATGAGAGTTGGCTACCGGTTACGGTGATGTTGTACCACAAGGTTAATAATGACAGGTTTCAGGTCACTGGCAATTTCTCATTTCCAAATAACTTGAACCATCAACCCTCAAGGGCTGCTTGTTCGATGTGGGCTGCATGGTACCACAGCACTCCTTGGACACCCAAGTAGTGGGCGGTGACATTCTATCACTGTATCATTAGCAAAAACAGGAGAGCACCTCTCCATCCTTTAAAAGAACAAAAAGCCTGGGCTTGTGCCCCACAGAAGACACAGATCTGTTTGGTCTCACAAGGTGGGTTTCTGTCAGTCCTTGGGAACTGGGCTCTTTCTTCTAGGAGAACCTGAGGGTTAAACACCCCTGGGTCATTCAGAGACTTCGAGGGTCTTCTTCCTCACTGGTACTTCTCCTCAGATGCTGGATTCACTTCCCAGTGGCCCCGGGACACATGCAGAGGCTCCATGTAGAGGTTTTGTCCTCCTGGCCACTGTGAGGGGAGGCTGGAGGGAGAGGAGGGTGCCAGCTCCCTGTGCCTTTGCTCTTCAGGGCATCTCCCTGGCAGGGTGGGAGCATGAGGGCCGCTGGGGGGATCAAAGGATCCTCTGCTGATGTAAATCAAGCCAAGGAGTCGGGCCTGACAGGAATCAAGAGTCCAGAGGCTTATAGATCCACGACCAAGAAGAGGCAGATTCAGATGCAGGTGGGGCGTGCCAACGGCTGCCCGGGCTGCTAAGTGACCAGTGTTTCACCCAGCAAGGAAGGAGAGCAGGGGTGGTGTGGCAGGGAGCAGAAAAGAGGCGGGGAGAGGAGACAGGAAACTGACAGCAACAATGCTAGGCACATGTGAGCTGCCTCGACCTCCGCAGGACCATCACAATCGCAAGCGGACCTAGCTTTCGTTCCTCCTTCCAGGAACTGACCTGTGGATCCCACTTCCACTGACACCTCCACCACTGACCGGCTAGTCACAGAAAATGTGCACGAGGTTGCTCATTGTGGTGTCGGGGATCTCCAAGTAGTGGAAACGACCCAGAAATTCGTCAACACGTAATAAGTACGTAAAAAAATTATGGGCCGACTCTGCAAGGGAATATCATGAAGTTGCATGTATCTATTTTATATCTCCTTATGTCACGACAGGGAAGGATCTTCAGGAGAATGACACCGATACCCCACGAGGCACGTGCTGGTGTGAAAGACAGATCTCCAAGAGCCATCTCCAACAGGGCCAACTTCTAAAACTGGCTTCCAATCATCATATTCCAGTGACAGGAGAAAAAAATGTTATCTTGATAGTAAAGGATTTAAATTTATTACGTAGCTGAAAATGGTTACTGAATTGAAATTACACAGTAATGAATCATTTCCTGAAACAGTCAGGCCATTAGTAATGCCACTGCATGGAGAACTATTCAGAGATGTCAGAGGAAGAGAGAGAGAGAGAGAATTGTAAAGACTACCCAGAAAATTATTCTTAAATGGAGATACCTTCTAGAAGATTAATTTACTTTTTACAAAGAAAAGAAAATGGAATAGACTTCCTGATTACTGTTGGAAAAAATTAAGCCTTCTCCTCATTTCGGCTCAGATCCTTCTGTTTTAAGCAGTATCATGGACAGACCCAAATCTTAACCAAGTCCTTGGATCTCCACCTTGATGTCCTGTTGATAAGACATGGTTTTTCCAGCCACAGTTGAACAGGCATGGAAGAAACCAGCAACACCGCAAACTGACCCAGGATGTCGGTTTGTACTTCCACGACCAGCTATTCATTCCCCTACTTGTTTTTATTTATTGTAAGTGCAGGTTCCCTACACTCAAGGGTGGAACCTCTGTATGCCAAAGACTCCAGGGTGACAAAGAGCCTGGCACAGAGGGAGGAGAGCTCACCAGGGAATTCCAGAGCACAAGGGAGCCTTCAGTGCCAATCAAACACACCATATAACAAGCCCGCATGGCCCCCACTGGATCACATCCACGGTGCCATCCTGAGGTTCAAAATCCTCCAGCCCAGAGCCTTTGCTTCTACTCCACTGGGCCCCTCACAAGCTGGTGAGAACAGGAGTCCACCCCAGAACTCAGGGACCAGCAGCTTAACCTAACCTGGAGATGCTCACCTACATCTCCCCTAGTCTCCTGCCAAACCAGAAAGTCATCTAAAACCCCACTCAACTTTCCTGATGTAAACCTTTATCAAGAACAAGGAGGAGAAGAACAGAAAGAGCAGGAGGAAGCGGGAAGGAAACAAGAAGCTGCAGGGTAGGCGTAGAAGCTGACATTTACCAACTGCTCGCTACCTCCCAGGGACAGGATGGAAAAACTTCACGTGGTTCTGCTTCATCCTCACAATCGAGAGGGTAGAGATGGCTATTAATCCTCTTTTACGGGTGAGAAAACCAAGACTCAAAGACTAAGCAAACTTTCCGGATTACTTGGGCAGTAAGGGGCAGAATGGAGATACACAGCTCAGTCTCTCCAAAGCTGGATGCCTCAAGGCTTATGTGCTCTGGTCAAACGTGGTCTCCCATGGCATTCATTTTGCCTAAAGACCTCTTCTCATCTCCTAGCTCCAGATCCTCTCTAGGCATTATGGTACAGTTTCATAAGCCATTCATGATCGCCCCACATGAAAAGATCACTCCTCCCCAAACCAAAGGTGGTTTCCTTATTCCATGTTTAAGGATTTCAAAGCAAGGGTTTTATCCTTCCCACATTTTAAGGACAGGCACCATGAATTTTATATTTCCCCATGCGTGTCTATAGACACTCTGCCTGTTGATTGAAGAAATATCACCACACTACATTCACCCAGCAAGCTCTCTCTCACAGGGGTGCCATCCATGTTTGGCGGAAGGATGGAACTTCTTAGGAGTTAAAAAAAAAAATACATTGCATTAGTTCAAAAAAACGTCTAACCAGTCCATAGTATGTTCAAGTTGATCTGACTCCAGAATCTACTTGAAATATACAGATTGTCTCTTGGGAGGAAATTAAATGGCACATTTATTTGGCATCTAAAGGAAATCACTCCTTAATATAGTTCTATAAATGAAAGAGGTAGGGCATTTTTTCCAAATGCCCCACCCAAAGTTGTGGGGGATGCTGTTGGCAGGCTCCCTCTGCAATGCCATAATTAGCAGAAAATGGAAAAACCCAAGAAATATGGGGCCGCAGAGCAGGGTTCAGGGACCAAGGCAACTGTTGATCCACGCAAAGATCAAAGCAGCTCCGAAACCATTCTCAGGTTGACACAGCTGCATGCTCCCTGCCAGAGCCAGAAAACAAACACGAGCTGGACCAGAGGGGGAGGCCTTGTGATCGGAGTGTGTGGGTGTCAATGACTCCCCAGGACGTCAAGTGACCCCAGAGGCTGGAGGCCACTGCTCTGCAGGACTAGAGAAAGAAGCCTGAGCTCTTCTCCATTGCAGGGCACATTTTTATTGCGCCAAAAAAATTCCACCAATTGAGCCTTCTACAACATAGTAGAAAGAGGGAAGAGGAATATTAGCATATGCAAAAACACTCTGGCGCCTCCTCACACCAACTGAAAAGTGAACTGGTCAAGTCTTAATAACCCCGGGATGAAAAACTCCCCACTCCAGCTTGTCTTGTTGAGTTGCTGCGTACAGCATCCGAATGAGACCCAGGGCTCTGGGAACCCCTTTAGGTACATAAATTCCTAAACTAAATAATAACAAAGCCATATGTTACTGTATTTTTAGATATGAATTGCTGTACAATGCACAAACACAACAGCAGCTCCCTGCTATCATTTGGATTCATTAAAAACAAAATCATCTCATAAGTCTGCAAATGTTTTTATTTTTTATTTTTTTTGCATTACGCAACTTCCATATTTCCCTTGTGTACAGAAGTCTAATTTCTTTACGTGGTTGTTCTCAATGTCTTGAACTTGATATACATGTAATACTAGGAAATGAAAATTATATATATTTATATAAAGCACACACACACATATATATATATACGAATTCCTTGTTTCATGTATTAGAAAACAATATGTTTTGCTCATTAAAGGCGCCAATATAAATGCTATAAACCATGAAATTACCTTTGAGCCCTTCCTGAAATAACCAGTTCACAAACAAATGATCCATGCAAAAGGCAAAGGGAGATTACAATAATAAGACTAAGTTACATTTTCATTTCAGGATTTTTTTTTTAATGTAGAAAAGTATTATTACCACAAAGTGACATCTGAGGCAGGTACATTCAATTTATATAGGAAATAAGGAACAGTACAAGTTGCACAAAATAAGTTCAAAATAAGGGCCTGAACCATTTTCCAAATGTGATGTAGAATTCGTATTCACACAGAAATTATCTCAATAAAAGAAACTTCATTTTTTCACTTGGGAGAGCTGTTTTAAAAGCACTGATGAAAAAAAAACATTTCACTGAAGTAACTTTCGGGCACTTTAGAGTCAGAAATTCACATTCTCTCCTGGTGATGACCCAGAGCTGTCTTAGGATCCCCACTGTCTAGTGGGGGACACACATACACAGAGATCATTATAATTCAGTGCAGTAAGTATAAAGTAGAAATGCAAATTCAGGAGCCACACACACAACAGGATCAAATCGTATCGGACAAGGGGCAGCTGGCCTGATGAGGAAAGAAAAGAGAGGCGAGTCCAGGCACTGGCAGACAACAACAGCCGTGTGCTGCACGGAGAGGGCTTACTGGTTGCCACCTCTTTGAGGCAGGAGGTGGGACTCCACACCTCTGTGTCTCCAACCTCCGCTCTGAGCTTGGCTCAGAGATGCTGACTCAGGTCCCACAAAAATTAAACTGAACAAGTGGTCAGGAACTCACTGAAGAAGGTCAGCTCTTATGGGAGCAGAGTACTTAAGGCTCCATTTGAGCAATACAGAACAGGAGAAAAAGGAGCCAGCCCACCCAGGGGTCAACAGCAGAGGCAAGGCTGGGCAGAGGCTCAAGGGCAGGACCCCGTGGGAAGGAAACTGCTACGCACGGAGAAGTCCTGAAGAAGGCTGTGAACCACTTTTTAGGAAGGTGTTATGGGGCGATACCGTTTGTCCTTCCAAAACTTGCATTGGAGTTTAATCCCCATTGTAAGATGGTAAGAGGGTGGAAACTTAATCCAGATAACATGTTCAGAGGTGGGGCCTCTGGAAGGTGATCAGGATCAAACGCGGTCATCAGGATGGAACGCCCATGATGGAACACTGGTAGCTTTATGAGAAGAGACAGACCAGAGAACATGCAGGTGTGCTCCATGCCCCTAGACATGGGATGCCCTGTGCCACCTGGACTCTGCCAGCAAGGAGCCCACGGCCAGAGGTGGCCCCTCAACCTTGAAGAGTAACCATGAGCCCAAATAAACTTGCTTTCTTTGTAACTTCCTCAGTCTGCAGCACTGTGTTATTAGCAACAGAAAACAGACGAACACAGATCTTGAATGAAAACGAAGGTTCTTTTCTGCTTGGATGAGCTCCTACCTGAGTTTACCAGAGAAGGCTGGAGCCAAAGGTCTACGCTCTACGAAATGCTTCCTGCTGAACAATTCTCCAGCAGCATGGAAAGGGGTAGAACATCCAACTGCCCGCTCCTGCTTAGGGGAGAAGACAACTGACCCACACACTTAGAACCACTGGAAGGAAGAGAGAAGAGATGTCGGAAGGAATGGAGGACAAGGAACCTGGTAAAACGGTGCCAGGTGATACACAGAGGAGGAGTGTGTCTCTAGACTTCTGTGTCGAAAGACCCCAGCACTCAGTTATAAAAAGTGGCAGGAGAGAAAGCAAAGATAATCAACCCTCACTGCCTGCTTATTATGCACCATGCAGCTCCCTGGGAGACTCACAGATGTCCTCCTTCCTAATTTCTGCAACAACCGTCAGAGGTACCTGTAAGATCCCTGCTTTGCAGCTGAGTTAACTAGTGGATCAAAGAGGTAAGGCCACCTACCTGCAGCCACAAAGTTAAGATGGGGGCAGGGTGGGGAGGGTGTGTCCCCAGGCTGACTCCAAAGTCCAGGAAGGAAGTGGCCCACATCAATGAGAAGAAAGAAGGGCTCAGACACCTTGGGGGTTAAAGTGGCAGACAGAGCAGGACTTAACCAGAGCATGCCCACCAAGGGGGTTCTCCAGGAGGCTCTGAAACCTCCTAACATCCTGGCAGGGTACCTTTGGCCTAGATCACTGGCCTGAAGATTCTGAATTGGCATCCTCGCCTTTCTAACAAGTCCGTAAATTCCTTACCAAGCACTTTAATCACCTGCACGTTCAGCTCTACAATGTGGACCTGTCTGAATCCTTTGGGCCCTTCTATGAAGCCCTCCAAATCTTTTTAGGTAAGAAAAGCATAAACTTAATGGAATTTCCTGCCTTATTGAGCAGTTCCAGGATCCCTCCATCATGTAAATAAATTTGGAGAGCTTTTTCCCTTCCTTAAAAAAAAAAAAAAAAAAAAAAAAGATATAGAACATAATCATTCAGATCAATCCTAATTTGAAGTATTTTAGGTCCAAAAGATATTTTTTTGGAACCATACAGATACTGCGTGTGGGTGTAATGGGGATTGCATGCGAAGCTATAAAAAATACTTGGCTCTGTTATTTTCTTGAAATTGCTGTGTTGTTACCATTTTTATTGAGTTAATTAAAAGACCATAAAAATCAATTCAAACATGTTTGCAAACAGATTTTCAAATTTCATAAACTGCGTTCAGTTGTTGGACCAAAGATAAAAAAAATGACAGACATCCCTCTTCCCACACTGTATTGTGGTATTTTTTCAGTCAGCCAGCCACCATCTCCCGCGCTGGTCCAAATGCTGGGACAGGAGAAGCCCCTGTCCACAGGGCACCATCAGTTTGGTGAGATGCAGGAACTGAAGGGCATCATTAGTTCAGGAGGTGGCAAACTTCCTGTAGCTGTCCAGAAGTAGTTTCAGAGTTGACAGCGACAGCACCTCTGCTGCCCTGCTCAGTGCTGCCACCACAGGATGGAAGGGGCATAAACAAGACATAGACACACTAACATGGCTGTGTTCCAATAAAACTTTATACAAACATACTAGCATGGTCGTGTTCCAATAAAACTTTATCAACTAAACTTGCATTTCAGATATTTTCGTGTGATGTAAAAAAATTTATGAATGTAAAACCATCCTCAAGTCACTGGTCACTTCTACTAAAAAAAAAAAAAAAAAAAAGTGGTTTACAGAACCTGATTTAGACTATTACACAGGGACAGATGCCTCCTATAGTTGACCTGATACCCAGAAGAGTAGATGTGGGGATCATCTACTGCTCAGTCGCCAGGCTTCCATATCAATGAGAAAGCATCTACCCAGTGCAAAGGGGCAAGCCCCCACTCCCACAGTTGGCCATCAGACTCTGTGCATTCAAACATGGCATCTTGCCTGGTTTCAAACTGTGGTCTTTGGTGACTTGCCCTACCCCTTGGTGGCCTTGGAAATTTGCTCCAATTTGATAAAGTGCTAATTTTCCTTTTTTTTTTTTTTTTTTTTTTACAGCCATTGTGCAACTTGGGTAAAAAGCCAAACCAATCATTTTTGAAAAATCTGAAGAAACGTTAGCCCACACATGGAAACCTGGGGATCCAAGTTACAACCAGAAGGCAATTTTCATGGTCAGCTTCTAAAACTATCCAAACAGCAGTCACAGACAGAAGTGAGAAGGCGCCTCTATACATTCCCAGGTTCCTTATCCTGCCTCAGTGGCTGAATGTCAGCCACCAGCCGGCTCAGTTGTAATGACAGAAACATAGCTTAGTTCATGTGAGTGGCCTTCAGTGGGCAAATGTTCAAGCACATTAAGGTTTTAATATAATTATAATTATAGAACATGTTCAACCAATTAACCACAAATATGCTGTTTAACTGAAAGGCTGCCAACACTGTGAAGTGCAGTCAAAATAACATTAGGCTGCGGTCCTTAAGCAAAGTGTACACACAGAATCAAAAGGGAGATCAGAAGCAAAAGGCCAAAATAAATATTTTATCTGATATTTTATGAATATTTCTTCAAATGCCAGATTAAAAAATGTCATCTCAACTTCCCATATATTTACTTGATGAAATCAGATTAAGTGAGTTCATGACACTGTTGAAAAACATCGTAAACCAGAGAGAGAGAGAGAATTTTGCAAATCTTGGCTCCCATAACACTAACCTAAGTATAAAGTAAGTTAAAAAAAAAAAATGACAATCAGAACAAGTCATATTTTCAAAGTGGTTCAGAAACTTCTCAGTGTTCCATATATCTTTCTTAGTTACAACCTAGAAGAGTTAAAGCAAAATTAAACTTTGCCTGAGTGACTAAATAACATAAGCCTTCTCATAACTTTCCCTGACGAAAGAATTAAAAAAAAAAAAAAAGGACCTCGTCAAACAGTTTGTATATATACAATTTGTACTGCTGTAAAAGCATATTTTGAAAAGTGCTCCCTAAATAATTAAGCTATTCCTTTTACCATACTTCCTATATTACAGAAGTCATTTTCCCACCAAGAATCAATAAGTCATTCTTCACGTCAGTCATTTTTCTCCATTTAACGGAATGGACTAAAGTCCGACACGGCAAGTTACATTACCTTTGAATTATGTGTGTAATTTAAAATTCAAAGTACTGCGCTAAGGAGCTTTTTAGACTGACCACTCTACACTCTCTTCATAAATATGGGCCCTCGCAGACCCTTCTGACAGATTTACCGAACAGCAGCAGCTTGAGACGGGGAGACGGGGCCCGACAGGAAAGCTGGTCTGGGTAACAATGGCGAGAACAATTCTCTTTCAGAGGCCGCACAATGCAAACTGCCATACATCATTCACCAGGAAGCCACGCTATGGTTGGAGATTAATGGTAAAGCCATTCTCGGGCATCTTAGCTTTAATTACCAATAAACACGTGGGCAGATATTGACCTGTCTGCTCAGAGAGCTCCTGAGGCCCCGCTGCCAGGCTGGCTTTGTCTGACCAAACCCAAGGCCTTGGACAAAACTTCCACGGTAGACATCCCACAGAGGGATGTGCAGGAGAGGTTGTCAACAGTTAGCTAAACACATGGTAAGGGGGCGAAGTACAGAGAGAGATGGAGGAATGGAAATCCACCTAAGCCACGTTAGGTTTGGCAGGAGGGACTTTTATAACCTGGAACTGAACTCACAAGCCTGTGTACTTCTGATTGATTACAAACCTGCTACGTTGACCTCATTCTTCAGCAAAACAAAAATCAAGTGACTATTGGAAATGTCGGTGAATATTCTTAAACTTGTTAAGACCAGGACTCACACTGGAGGCTGGAGAAACTTCTGCAAACACCTGTGTGATGAACTCCGTCCCTCTCCACAGCCCCTGACGCCTTGCTTTACTCAAGACCTCAGAAGAACCAGACCATCCTCACGGGGGTAGAATAAAGTGAGACTTGGGATCACTGCCGTTTCAAACATGGTTTATTTAGAAGATACCACAGTGGCTGGGATTTGAGAATTGGGAGCTGGGTGTAGAAGGCTGGGTGTCTTCCCCTTTGCTTTGCTGTGAGGGGACCGTTTACCTGCATGGAAAGGTGCCACGGGGCAGGAGCACTCCTCTGGGAGAGCACTACACAGAGCCCCGAGGTCGGAGGTCTCTCCACCTGGCCACCATAGGAGCAGCAACCCAGCTCTGCCCGCAGCCCTGGAGCTGAATGCTCTTTTTATGTTTTAATTCCTTTTTTTCATTAGCAAGTAATTCTGATACCCATTCACTTTCTCTGATGTGGAACAATCTCGGCCCATTCCGCTTTACTAAATCACTCTAGGACGTGCATTTTTTTGGGTCATCAAAAATCAACTCTCCTTGCCGAGGTTTTATTCTTGCCAACTTAGCACTCTGAAAACAAATCACTAAACACGCCTTAAAAGAAATCATTAGCTCTCATGTATTCAAGTTCAATGTCAGCATGGCCTGGAGCTGGCAAGAAGCAGACTGGCAAAGTTCCGCTGCCAGCGCTGTGCGGGGCTCGACCCTCCCGCACTCTGGGTCCCAGCAGGAGACTGGCCTGGCACCGGAGTTTCTCACCGCCAGCTGCCCCTCGCAGGCACTCCCTAGGGTTGCTGGGAAGAGCAGAGCCTTCCATGGGGCAGGACCTTCTGCAAGGCAACACTCAACAATCTCAGGTGGGAGACTCCAAGGACAATTTTTTCTTCCTACTCCTGACTTTTTTCTTCCCCCTAAACATGCTTGGGTTTTTCTTTCCTCACTTGAAAAATGTAGCAGCCCTCACCCAACAGAAGAGACTTGCCTGTCAATCAGTCTATCTGAGCAAGGGTATGCTGATAGGCCCTATAAATCAAGATCCAGCGTGATCACTTTAAATAAAGGGAGGTTCCATATACATGAACTGATATTCTGGGAATTTTCTCTCTCCAGAAGGATGACAACCAGGGAAGCAAAATACATAAAGATCAGGGGAGATTCTTCACGTGCTGTCTGACTCCTGGTAAGGAAGAAAGGCTCAGTACACTGTCCTGAAGAAATCAGGTGTCACATGCACAGTAGTGACAGAGGGACAAGAAATGCCTTCTCCTCTGCAGAGAAAATACTGCACTGTGGACAGAAGCCAGCAGCTTCTGTGGCTTTTATTGTGATAAGGTACACGTCCTCACCAGAGCCCGGTGACATTCGCCCTATCATTCTGTAATGAAGTTCATACATGTGCATGCTATTGAAGAAAAAAAGGTAAACTCATAAATAATTCAACACGCGGTCTCCTGCCAACTGATCATACTTTGTTCATGTCTCACCTGCCATATTAAATAAAAATTAAAAAGTGTTTCCTCTTTTCATTTAAAAACAAAGCTATAATTGGAGGTGACCACACAAAGTGTCTTGAATGTAAAAGGCAGACAAAAAAAAAAAAAATAGTGCTTAAGTTGCTTAAAAATGCTCAGTAGGAATGGCTAAATTAAGGGGAAAAATGTGAGTTAAATCTTAGGGAAATGTTGATCTTAAATGGTGTCCCTAAAACTGCTTTACTTTAAAATCTATATTAAAGTGATGAAAATCAAAGAATTTCATTTCAAACTTATGAGAAGACAGGCTGCATTAATTTCTTTGCACTTGCATAATAAATTAGGACACCACCGAATCCCTTCTTTTCATGCTTTTGTGAATAATTCTTATGAAACTAATCTTTAAAATAATAATAATTAGAAAAAAATCAGAAACCTAATCCAATGAAATTATTCAAACAAATCTAACCTTTTTGCTTGAGGATCTGACTTTGTAAGTTGCAATCGGAGAAGAGGGACCCTTTCCTGGCCTCTTCCCTTTCCGCCTACATATTGATTGACACAGTCCCTTGCTGAACCACTGAGACAGAGCACACTTAGGGCCCTTAAATGCTTAGGACACAAAACAGAACACACAGCAATAATCATGCCACTTCTAAGAAATGACGGCACACGGAACTGTTTTGTTTCATGGTGATGACACGGTTCCTGTGGAACTATGTCCCTCTGGACTACTGAGAGGGGTGAAAGGTAAATAACTCTTGTGTCTCTAGAAGAGGGAATTTACTATTTGCCAGGACTAAGCATTTGAAACGAGGTGGCTCCCTGGGTAAAGATCATGCTCCACATACTTACACTGGCAGCTGCTTTCAACAGACATGGGTTCAAGGTGAGCCACACGCTGCACAGACAAGAAATGAATAGTTTTCAAAGAAAAGAAAAACAGAAAAGCAACTCAGAAGGAATCATCAGACTTGGTGCACAGCCCTGGAGAGCTATTTTCTGGCTAGTCCTGACCTGCTTTCGCAACTCCCTGCTGATGTTTTGAGTGCCCTGAGGTCAGGTCTGCCACACCTCGTCCAGTTACATCACTACATGGCAGGTCCCTTCCTCTCCATAGAGAAACGGGTGTTCCACATGACAAGCAGCTGACACATGAAGCCAAATTTTAAATTTGGGCTTGATTTTAGCATCTGCAGTTTTTTGTTTTTTTGTTTTTTTAAGTAAAGAGTAAATTAGCTGAGAACATACTAAGTGCTTATGAAGCTGATACCCTCAGCACAGCACAGCAGGAACAGCTTGGACTTGCCTCTGACACTCACCCAGCAGTATGCATGGTGGTCTGGACACGGTATTAAGAAGGGGAGCTGAGCCCTTTTTTCTTTTTTTGGCTATTCCCTTTTAGTCTTAAAAGTCTGCCCAAATACATTGCTTATAAATCAAACCAAAAATGCATCAACTGAAACTAGTTATTTTCCTTTTTTTAGGGGGGAAAAAGAATCAAGTTCTAGAATTCGACAATTACATTTTACTTAATTACACAGACATAATGTATTCTTTTTCTGGATCCACAAGAGACAGGAGGACTGTAATTTTTATCGCATGTTAAGTTTTCACTGAATCACAACATTATTAAGCTTTAAATCAGAGGATTGGTTCCTTCGGCTAAGTCTAACAATACGGGAAAGTAAAAAGGGGAAAAACCACCTCATCTGGGGCTGTAATATTTGCTGAAAAAAATCTACTTCAAAACATTAATCAAATTTTTCGCCTACTGGGCAACCATATGGTATAGCAGCATGTGAATCTCACAAACTTGCTGATCTCCTGTAACTGGGTGCAATTAATTACGCTGGCTGCATCCATCTCTTGGATTTTCGCCTTGTGAAAAAAAAGTATTTATTGCAACAGCTTTTACAAAACAAGGGAATGAAAATCACAATTGATTAATGAGCTGAATGGAAATATTTCCGTTAGCAGATTTTTAAAATGAATAAGGATTAATACCATGGATGGGAATGAACACACATCAAGCTCGCCTTGTGTTTTTGGACCCCCCAAAAGGTAGAGGAAGAGTGGGTAGCGACGGTGCTGGGAGCTGTAACATGCATAATTCACTAGCAGGCTTCAGATCGCAAGTAATAAAGCCCTAAACTGGTGAAGTAATAAAGAGGTTGGCTTTACAAGATACTATCCTGGGAGACAAAAAGCTTGTTCTTTGATTTGAAAACACAGATATTAAATACTCGGTGGGTGAGGAACATTATAGGCCTGACAAAGAAGGGAACAGAGAGAGCTCTTAGAAGCAGGTAGCCTACTTTGTCCTTAGCTACTGAGGGCCCCAAATTGCTGCACATATGGTCCGATTACCGTTTTAGGACCCCGCCATCAAACCAAGCATCCCAGAGTAAGTCAGAACAGTATCCCTGTCCTTCCCCACTGGCTAAAGGTGTGAACGCTGCACACCTGGGCAGCTTCCCCCTCCCACTGTGCACCCATCCAGCATCGACTCTTCTAGCATCAGACCTGTGGGCATGAAGAACCTGATTCCTGGTATATGTGACTGTTATAACCTCTTCCTCGTGGGGAAGCAATGGACCGAAGGCTGGAGGTGCCATTTGGTGCTTTCCAGAACTGCCTGCTGGCAAGCATTAGCAACATCAACTGTGGGGCATCCTGACCTCAGGGAGACCAGTTCCGTTGCCTCCAAAGCCAACAGCAGAAGAGACTCATTCCAACATCTTGCCAGTTGTTATTTATCTTGAGAAAACCACCCAAATACTAAACGCGAGTGGAAGGAATATGTGAGTTTGAAAGACCAACTACTGTTTCGATTTTGTAAATGATGAAGGAAATAAGCTGTTAGGGCCAGCTGGGTAATGCAACTCACATGCCAACCGTTCCAGCTCCCAGGTCTACTGTACTTAAGCATTTGCAGAATATTCTGCAAAGGGCTCCGTTAATGAGAACTTCCTGTCCTTGTATTCATGCCCACGTGAGAATGTGGCCAACATGATGATTTCTGAGAGCAGGAATCACCTAACAGCAAAGAGTACCTGGGTAGAAGGTAGCAATACTTTATAAAACAAGGGTTCTGAGTGATGTTTTAAATGGTGGTGTTTCATCTCAAATAACCCATCCCATACACTTGTGTTAACATGTCAGTTCAGAAATTTTGATGTGAAGGACAAAATTAACTTCCTGTACTTCAAAGCAGCAGGCATGTCCAGGTGGACATGAGATACAAAAGAGCAACCTTTAAGGAGCAGAAAAGATGATTTTTAAAATCTTATTAGAATCATCCCAGTTGAGAATCAGAGACACTTTATAATCAAAGGAGTTGCTGTTTTGAAGAAACTACCAAGCAGTGGAAAGTAGAGGTTACCAAGAAAAGGTGCCTGGCAATAAAAAATAATAATGATACAAAAAAATCTAACAGGAAGTGGGTAGTCCAACTCTTGAGCCCTGTGACCCCACAAATATGCCACCAGCCCACCACCGCCTCTCAGATGATCTCCAAACCCCTCCTACATCCAAGGGCTGTTGGCTTAAAAGTTTAAAGAGCTAACAAAATGTTTTAACGAGATACAAATCTCAGAGATCATTAATCAATATGTTCAATGTTATTTGTGATAATTCATCATGACATGATATTAATGGGTTACTGTACCCTTCAGAGGTGAGATTAATGCAAATGAGCCACCACAATTAACTTTACTGCTCCCAACTCACAGGAATGGACAGATGATTATAAATGACAACTATATGTCAATTACAATATCCAATAAAGTGAAGCTTAGAGAACAATCCATCTCCTTTTATTGCTCTTCCTTGACGTAGCTGCATCTAGCTCAACCCACTGTTGTCACTGTGTATCCATTGTGTGGGGGAGGGGAAGGGTTATTTTAAATTTTTCAGTCTCTTAAAAAGTGCTTCATGTAAACAAGGTCTGGATACCCACAGGAAACCAGGCGTACATGCCACTTCGATTCGGCGTGTATTAAAGAAAAACTGCGTCCATCTTCACACTGCAGCAGCAAGGCCAGCGTGGCAGTCACTGACCGGCTGTGCATGGCGTATTTACCCCATTATGGCAAGAAGACCTCCGTGCAGCATCCTGCAAAACCTCGAGTTTGGGGAAATAGAAGTGATTCAAGGAGCACTCTGTCCCAGAAATAGGTCAGAGAGAAGAGCGGGTGTGAGGTCTGGGCAGGAGGAAGAGTCCCATGTCAACTGGGACCCCTGCCCGGGGCGGTGCTGGTGCGTACCCTGGTGCAAGCCCTGCTACGCTGTGCAGCTCCTCCTGGGGGATCAAGCACTGCTCGGGCAGCTCCAGCAGAGTGGAGGGCCTTGTAGTGCTGCCCCTCAACCCGGACGCCTTCGCTGAGCACATCTGCCCAGCACCTGTGTCAGCCGGAAACTCAGAGCTGCTCCTTCCTGCCCACCATCTGCCCCCCAATTACACCCAGGTCCCTCCGTACCAGCAGATATGGCCAATCACTGCCACAGGGACCCTGGTCTCACTTAGGCAGGACCCTCTGCTGAGAGATTCACACTCCAGAGCTCCCCGTGGAACTAGGTTGAAGCTGGTTTCCAGCTGAGGCCACATCCTTGGGCGACATCTTCCCTGCCTCTCCTCACTCCCCTTCTGAGTGCACCCTGCACCTCTGAATCCCCTAAAGAACGTGGCTACCTTGAGCTCTGCCTCTGGGGAACAGGGCCTAGGGCAGGTGCCAAGGAGACAGGAACAGTGCGATTTACAAAGAGGTCTGCTCCTCGCAGGATGTCTGGCATGCTTCTGTCAAAAATTCCATTCAGAGAACCCACCCTATGCATGTTTTCAGAAACACTGAAAAATAGAATTCTACCACGAAACCACCAAGGGACACAGCGAACGGTGGAAGCTGTCAACTCAACTCTTGAGGAAGGACGTCTGCCCACGTGCTTTCTGTTGACTAGTGGACCTTGTGTTTGCACTGGGAAGCTAGGTCTCCCTGACTCCACATGGAGACAGGCGTTGAACTGCGACCTGGACTGGGAATTTTATCCTCCTGGGGGTGACTGAGTCAGGGGTAACTGCCTGCCGCAGAACAGGCCAGCCTGGTTCCCTCTGAGGCTTGTGCACCAGGGACAGTGGAGGAAACAGCTCCTCGTTCTGGGGGTCTCCAAGGTGGGCTCAGTAACCATGTTGGCCCCACCCAGAACATTCTCCTTGAAGGAGATAACACATAAGAGACCATCAAAAACAAGGGATGAGACAAAGACAGGGTCATGGCCACACATTTAAGGGGCGGCAGGAGCCAAGCCAGGACCGCTGCCATCTGTTCTTATACGACCCACGGGCTCAAAATGCTTTATATTTTTAAACAGTTGGGGGGAAAAGAATAATATTTTGTGACACATGAAAACTCATATGAAATTCAAATTTGGTTTCCATGTGAAGTTTTACTGGCACAATGGGTCTCTCCCAGCCCTCCACCCCCACTACACCTATTCCCCAGTCTGTGGGGGTCCCACAGGTCAGGAACCAGTCCCCACATCAGCTGACTGGCTGTTCCTCTTCCCTGATCCTGAGAACTTACTTCATTCTTTGCTGCTTGTCACAAACTGTGGGTATGTTAATCCTAAAACACATGAAATAGCGATCATTGCAACTAGGATTCCCAATGTTGACACATACTATCCATCAAGACAACAGATCCGCTCTTCTAGGCCAAGCAACGAAAGATAAAGCAGATTACAAGCGGGAGGGGAAACTTTTTTTGAAAACCTGTACCCAAAGAACAAGCTTAATTCAAGGGAAATCCCACCACTGCCAAATTGTCCTCCCGGCTGGGGACAGGCTGTCGTGATTAGTCGTAACGGACCGGAACATTCCCGTCTCGGCTCACGGAACTCCAGCGTCTGGTGAGAAGAGTGTGAGTCTGATGACTTTTACAGAGGATCACAAAGAAGGGAATTCATTCGCTTCTTCTTTGGTTTCCTGTTTTCCATGAGGAGATAGTTCCAGATTGACATTTCTCGGCCCTTCTCCCCGGACACTCGCCCGAGTCCCAGGACAGGAGTAACCATCATCACAAAAACAGGCCCAGGCGGCCTCCCCTGACAGTCAGCCTGGGCCAGTCGGGGAGGTTAGCGAAGGAGAGCAGCTATTTTCTTCTCTGAAGACCCAAGGGAATCTGGCTTTCATTTTAACAGTATGAAGACAGCTGCTGTTCCTTACTGTAACTGACCAGCTCCTCCAGACTCCAACGGACCTGCTGCCCTTTCCCTGGTTCTCCTGCCCTGGGAGAAAGAAACCCGGAAGGCTGCCAATCAGGGCCAGCAGCACGGGTACTGTTTTGAGCGAGGGGAGGCTCTCGCATTTAGCATTTTAACTCACTCCCTTTTTGGAAACATCCGGTCACCAATGAGTCTTGCAAAGTGAAGAAATTGAAATTGATTTCTTGGGGTAATAATTAACCTCAGAAAATAACTACGAAAGGTTGCTTATTAATTATATTTTGTAATATGCTTTGAGAATATTTCTTTTTTTCGTGAATGAGATAAAAAGCAGGCACATTTTATGATCATATAAAATGTTATTGGATTCATATTTTATAGGAGAATGAAACTCAATTTGCAAAATGCTCAGTATGAGATGGCGAGGTCTCTCCCACCACATGGCTTTTTCAAGACTCTCAAATAGTTCTTTTTAAAACAACACAATCTTTCCGTGCTTTATTTCTTCAGATATAACTGTCATAGAGCTTTTAATATATTGTCACTATTTCGGTCCCCGTGGTTTTTCTAGTTGTTCACAAAAAAAGGTATTTGTCATGTGAGTAGCAGTTTGCAGTGAACACTGGCTACAACCTCATTCTTTCTTGAGAATGGAAGGAGTTTGGTCACCAGGAAACTTGTTACTAACCCAAGTAATAAGACGAAGGGGAACCAGCATCCCCCAGATAATACCATAGTGACGGATTGGTGTTTTGTAAATAAATATGTACGCAAACATGCTCTCACGCGTGCGCACACGCATGAACACTTTAAGAAAACATTTCTCTTAGTCATCTGACAGGTCCTACAGCATAGCTGAAAACTAAGGTACAAGTTAAGTCATATAATAGATGTTGCTCCAAATACTTTCTCTGCCACATCACCAAAGTAGAAGCCAGCGCACGAACAGAACAGGAAATGCCCCAGAAACAGGATGTAATAGACAATGTCATTCAAGGTGTTTTACTTTTCCCTTACTTTGGTGGTTAAAAAAATATATAATCAGTCCAAAATCTTTCCATCCAATTTATTCTGCAACAAAAATTTACTCTGCATGAAATTTTTCTGTGCAAAATTCTGTTCAAAATATTACTGTTCTGGTAGAGAGGGTAGCACCTTTGTTTTAAGAGATAAACAAAAACACACTTATGTAAAATCCAGTTATTAGAACAACATGGGACTGTTTCTTGAAGCCTACCAAATATAAGTTTTTGCTAATTAATTAACAAATTCAAGCTGGTTAAATAAAACCTTCTTCCAACACCTCCTATTTAATTGCAGTTTGGCACCAACAAATATATATCAAAATTATAGTATTTCCCCTGACAGGAAGCTCCTTCCTTGCACACGCTATTATGACTCTCTGCAGAGTAAGCCAGAATTGCTGACAACCTTGAACACTGCTACAACAATATTACTATACTTGGCAGAGAAGTACCCTTGCGGCAAGAGAAAAGCTGTAATTTTGACTGTCACTTCACATTACACTAGATATTATTTCACTGTATACACATGCACACACTCACAAACTCTTAATAGACTACAGTTTTCTCACTGCCTGCCTTTCCAATATAAATGGCAATATAATACTAGCGAACCGCCAATGGGATCCCAGTGAGAAACAAATGTTTTGCATTATGGAAGCTTCGTCGCTGGACGCCTTTTAAGGGATATTTCATTCCTTTGTCCCCCACTCACACTGTTAAGGCCCAAGCAACAACTTCATGAGCTAATCGCTTTACTGCAAAGAACCGCACTGTTTCCAGTCCCCACGGAAGGCGGGATTATCACAAAGTCCATGCTTGGAGATTTCCTTGATGAGCTGCGGAGGCGTGCCACAGCAGGGTTGGTGTTCTGGACATTCTTCCAGTCTGCTGTGTGACATGCAAGATGTCCAGGTCTCAGGATGTATCCTGTACAGGCACTTATGTCACTCCCCTGCCCACGTGGCAGAGTGTGCTAAACAGCACTGACCGCCAGCCAGGTCCCCGACAAGCCAAACCGGGTCAACAAGAAACAGTCCAGCAGATCCCGCAAAACCCACACGGCCCCTGCCAAGAGAGCAGCGCCTGCCTTTGCAGAGAACTGCAAGCAACATATGCTTCCTTCTCACTGAGCTCACACCCCAGCAGATCGGGCCAGGTTCCCCACTGTGCCCTCTGCCAAGCTCTGATTTACAGATGGTGTGTTAATATGCCCCGCGTTTGTCCCAGGCAGAGTTCTGTAGTGCTGTGATGTCAGTAGGAGCTAAACTGGGAACTCCCGTGAATTCAGAGCACAGGGTAGAGGGCTGAATAGAAGGTGGAGGAAACGTCACCGTGTCCCAAGGGGAGAGGTTCCAGAAAAGGCAGTGGGCAAGAGGGGAAGGGACCCCACATCGCCTGTTAGTAAGGAATTCATCCCTTGCATGAGCCTGGCATGAAAGTCACAGAATGTGAGGAACGAGGCTAATCAGAGACAGAATCAGAGGTTGTTTTCCCTGTTCAATCCTTTTTCCTCCTCTCCTCTTTCAAATACTACTTCAAAAGATTTAAGTGAGATTTAAACCTGTTTCACTGAATCACGGAAACGCTATGGCAAACTCTTCACCCTCTGTTCAGAGAAGGTGTCCAAAACTTCGGCGATGTCTGCTGACCACACCAAATTTAACAAGGTTCGCAAATGAACTAGAGTAAGTTTCCCACAGTGACACATTAATAATAAGTTCCTTATCCCATCTATCCCAAGCCATGAATATGTAATGTTAGAAAATGAGTCCTTTTCACACAACGGAACCTCAGACGTGAATAAATAAAAACTATCCATCACAAGCCTGTGAAAAATTAATGAGAGTTCAGAGACGTGTGGAAAGATGGGGACCGAGGAGGGATGGCCCAGTTCATAAAAGCCTCCCGAACTTCCAGATAGTGAATACCCTGGCCCCCGCCCCTCGTCCAACTTCACAGTGGCAGCCCCAGCGGGCCACCGAGAGATCACGGTCCCACAGACTTGACCTCCCAATAGGTAGAACGTGATCCCAGCCAGGGCCGCAGAGTTGGAGGTGATTTATTTGATTATTTACACTTCCCAATCAGCTGCCTTCCAGAAGGATCTGAGGTTGCTCACCGTGGGTAGAGGAAAAGTGAGAGGAGCAGGTTATCGTAGGGTTGTGACATCAGGAGGCCGGAAAAGCCCAGCCTTGCTCGTCTTTCCTTGACATCACTAGGGACGTGAGGCCCATGACTAAATTATGTGCCTGACTTTCGCCCGTAATTAGACACGTGACCAACACCCCGGAGTGCTACGTCTACATCAGCTAATTCTCTCTCACCCACTATTACTCAATTTGATGAGAAGGGAAACCGAGGCAGGGAGGAACTCACTGTTAGGTGCCCCAAGCCTCAGAGTCAAAGGGGGGCAGCTGACTCGCTCCAGCCCCTCCCAGCGGCGGCCACGGGTTACCATGCATTGGCTGGGGAGGACGGGAAGTTCGGGAAAAAGCTGGTCAGGCAGGTGTGAGGGAGCCGGGCCATGCCGTGTGGGAGAGTCGAGGGCCACTCCTGGGAAACAGAGGAGCAATGGCGACAGATCCCTAGGTTTTTGAGAGAAATCAAGAATCCAGGGTCTTAAGCTAACTTTTTCCACTCTGATAAGAAGAGGAGAGGGAGGAAGAGGGATAACGAAGCTCCTGCAGGCTGCACTCGGTCACGTCTCAGATCTTGCAGTCATTCATTTCTTCTTTCATGCTGGAGGCGTCTCAAGAGCAAAAGCCAAGTCCTCACACACTCTGCGTGGGCCACACCTCAGGAAGGACCTTCTACCAGGCTTACTGAGCTGAGCTGAGCCACACCGTGGCCTGGACCCACGTACCAGAGGCTTGGGAAACCACTAAGACCAAAAAACAGGCCCCAAAAGTGGAAAAGGTTCTTGCAGCCCTGCTGAGAATCTTATTTGTAGTCTCTGCAGGTGGTAGGAACTCAGTGGGCTTCCATGATGGGCTGCCTGGGACTCCACCAGCCAGGAAGGGACAAGGGATATTTTGTCTTCTCAAGTCCCTTTGAGAACATGACAGCTACCTCCAGAGCAATCCCTGGGAGGTGGGTCCCAGGCCCCTGGTCAGGGAACCAAAGCAACTCAGTGTTCAGGAAGAACACAAAGCCTGAAGCCAAAAGAGAGGACTAAGGTAGAAAAAAATCAGTCTCTGGCTTTTGAGGCTGATGGACCCCAAACTCATGCTCTGATCGGCAACACTGACCTGTGCGTCCACCTGAAGGGAAGAAGGTCCCCTCCTGCCAGAGTCCTGCAGACCAACCTGACACAGAAAAGAGACTGTGCCAGAGAGACAGGGACTATACATGGCCTGAGACTTCCCGAGTCCTGGCCACACACACCTGCATGGTGATTATGTACATCACAGGAGTGCAAGCCACAGGGACGCTGACCTCCAGGAGCTTACACATCAGCAGGACGAGTTCTCAAATTACTATAAGATGCTTTTCTACAAAAGTGATAAATCCGATCAAGACAAAAAGAAAAAAGGTGTTTGGAGACTTGCAAAGGGCAGTGTTAAGATGCAGCAGATGGAATCTGGAAATCCAACGGGTTCAAAGTGTCAGCAGGAGTTAGGAAGGCGATCAAGGACGGGGGGGCGGGGATGGGGAACACCTGCCAAGCAGAAGGAATAGGGCAGGCGGCATTTGGGAGACCAGATAGTACAGGCTATGCTGGGAGAGTTCACTGGGGCTTCAGCAGAGGATTTGCTGGTAGTTTAAAAACCACTAAGCAATTCTCAAGACAGGTAAGTCCCCTGAGTTGGACAGTGTCTTCTCCACTTGGAAGCTGCTAATGTGATTGTGCCTGCCAAATCCCATCCTGCCCATGCCTTCCGAGAACCAGGCCAAAACTCAGATGCCCAGGGGCACTTTGACAGGGATGCATCTGGAATTCAACATGGCTGAAAACAACTCATCTTCCTCCACACCCTTTTCTCATCTGTCCTCAGAGATGGTCTTCCACACAAGCCAGAAACCCCCGCCAAGCAAGTTTACTGAAGGACTCCGGCAGGAGAAGACCTGCTCCCCTTCGGGTGGACACACCCGAAGGTCAGTGCTGCTCATCTACAGTATGAGCTGGGGCCCATCCCCACCCTTCCTCCTCTCCGCCTGTCTTCTCCCCTGCAGCTGGGGGTGCATCTCACCGACTCCGCCTCCTCAGCGCCTCTCACAGCCCTCGCCCCCTCCCTGCACTCTGGGCCACCGTGAGCTCATCACTTTTTCCTGGGGGCTAGAATCGCCTCCTAGCGGATCCCCCCAACTCTCCTTTCCCAGGAAGCTGCCAAGGTGGTTTCCAAGAAGGCAAATCTGATCATCCTGCAACTCGCCTCTAGATGCCTTCGGTGGCTCCCCGTGGCTTGGAGTTACATATGTCTGTGGAGCGAGCGAGTGAGCTCTGGGAATACACGCTGTTCCCTGCCTGGCACCACAAGGCTGGGCTTCGGCAGCAACAGACTGCTGCGAAGGAGTGCTGGACCACCAACCAAGTGGTTGATTCTGAATTCCACACACCCCTCCCCAGGAGACGATCACCATGGGGAACAGGAAGTACTACTCTCTGCGGACTAAGGCTGGGAGAGTGTGCTGAAGGCTGGAGACCAACCCAATTGTTTGGCAAGCGCCATCGCTGAAGGTCTTCTGAGGATGGATGCAAACAGAGCCACACCACAGGAAGGCCTGGGCCCCAGGAGGACCGTGGACCCGAGGAGGATGCGAGGAGGTAGAGACGCAAGTCGAAGACTGTGACACTGCCAAACCTAAGGTACTACGTCCGGAATCAGGAGAGTGGAAACCAAGAAGGATGAATGGAAGAATGCACCACAAAAAATCAATGCCTTCGGCCGATGGCTTTTACTGTACTATCCCTGAAGTTGGAGACGGAACCCAAAGACAAACTCTCCCAAATCTCCAACACACCCCTACGGAGGGCCTGCCTTGGAGAGGCGGAAGCCCAAACTGACTGACACTGCCCTGCTCCCCACAGCCCGGTCCTTCCTGGTTCTAACAACTGGCATACAGTCTGGCCAAATGAAAACAGCACTATCCTTATTTTATTACTGGCATTATCATCAGCATTATTTACATTGTTGCTACTGTTGCCATGAAAGACAAATGTTCTGGACCTTTCCCATTGGCCACCTAAGGTGCTTGGTGCTTCGCGGGATGACCTCACTCCATGTTCAGAAGTGTGGACTTGTTCTGCAGGTAAAGAGGCAGATGCTGTTACTACCTGCTGGAGACAGAAGACATGCCGGCAGATGCTTTGACACTTCTGCCATGAGAAATTAGAGTGTACGTCTGCTCCTCTTGCATCTGAACAGAATCCTCTTTATCTGCGCTGACCACAGAAATGGTGCTGTGCCAACTACTAAGCCAGGCCCCAAGAACCTGGGGGCTTCTGTGTGCAGTCTTTTGGAACACCTCCTTCTGCAGCCCTGAGCCACAGATACCAGGAGTCTGACTGTCCTATGTTGGCCACACTGGAGAGGCCACACGCAACTCCCAGTGCAGCCTAGCAGCCCCGTCTCCCTGGTGGAGGTGCCGGACACAAGGGTGACCAGTCCAGCACCTCCACCAGCAGAGGACCACTGCATGACCTCAGTCAATACCACAAGGAGTGCAAGAACCATCCCGGTGAGTCCTGCCTCAACTCCTAACTCACAACAATGAGTCAACCTAACAGTCGCTGTTTGAACCTTCTGAGTTTGGGGGCAATTTATCACACAGCAACAGAGAAACAGAAACACCTCATTTTGAGGATGAACAAGCCTGGCTGACTCAGCCGCAGGGGCCCGGCTGATAAGGTACGTGGCCTGGACTGAAACCCAGATCTTCCTGACCTGGCTGCACTCACCACTCAGTAAGTAACCCCTGAATAAAAAAAGCCAGACAGGACGGTGGACCAACTTCAGCACTCTTGGGACTGTGTAAGTACTGCCAAAAAACCCTACCTCGCCTTGCACGCTCACTGGCTACCTATGGTTCAGGCCAGTTCGTGTCAGAAATCACCTCCGTTGCCTCCTTCCTCTTTTGGAGTCTCACATGACTCTGTTCATGGCTGACAACAGTAAGCTCCTTAGTGACCAAGAGGGAAAGAAAATCCCGGGACAGCTAACGGAGCCCCACCGAAGAGGCTCTCCTCCAAGAGACGCTGTGGTCCTGCAGGGGAAACGTGAGAGGGTAACTGCATTGCCTCAGGGCTCCTGGTCTAAATCCAGACTGTGAAGAGTTCAAGCTGTGAATTGGTTCTCACGAGGGTTTCTCAGGACCCTGACCTCCAGTAGCACTGAAATGCTCTAAGAAGCCAGAAGGGGACAAGTGGGGCTTGCTGGCAGGATGTAACCAAGTGAAACTTCAGCACATTGTGCTTATGTTTCAGTGAGAGAGCGGCTGGAAGCAAGAGCCAGTTTACATGGGCTTGTGACTTCCATTGACAAGGTACACGGGCTCATTCCTTCAACCTCAGCAAAATTCCCAGGACTGAAACAGATTTTGGAAATTGTGCAGATGAGAAACCATCTGTGGATGAGGATCGTAAGGAATCATCAAAAGCAATTGTCTAAAAATCTAACTGTGACCCAGGAGAGCATCACAGACCTACTCTTGGCTACTTCAAAAAGGGATTTAAAGGACTCTCACAGTGATGCACCACAAAACAAATGTAGAAGCTGAAGCCGACGATGGATTACCCCAAACTACACAAAACATTTTCAAACTGCCCAGTGCTGATCCATTTGGGAAAAGACAGGGCCTTTGGTGCTGCCGCTTCACCTGAACAAAAACAAGGAATTTGAACATGAATTGGTTTGTTTCCAGGTTAAAGGGTTTTTCTTGCTTTTTCGCAATTGGTGGATGAGTATGGTGTACTTTGAGATTCTCCTTTGGTTGATTCTTATGCCAGTAGTTATATCACCCTTAGAAGAAAGAGCCAGAGTATTGCAGACCAGACCAGTGCCCCAAAATACATGGCCCCCGTCAACTTAAAGAAAATGATTTACAACTAAATTGAAGTATTGATTTAAGAAAGCTATACACACACACACACACACACACACACACACACACACACACACACACACAGTCGGCCACTTTGAAAGTAGACCACAATAACAGTAGCATTCAACACAGAACAAACTATGAAAAGAACATTAGCTATAGGGCGAGAGGGGCCCAGGCTGGTGTCCCAGGATGAGCACTTACAGAGACACTACTCTGGGGAAGCTTCAAACTCTGTGCCTCCACCTGGAAAAGGAGAGACCAGTAATGCCCACCACAAGGACCAGGTCTGAGTCCTGGGATCTGAGTTACACATAGGGTGCATAGGTGCCTCACAAATACCTATTCAGAACCCGATGCCTGAACTCTCTATTATAGTGGGGCAGCAGAGTGTTAGGAACACAGGCCCTGATGGCCTGCTTCTCTGTCGTCCAGGTAATGACGGTACCCGACCACTTCCCCATAATGCTGGCACTTGACTCAGAAGACGGCTGTGAGGGTGAAGGACCCTGATGAGTGGCAAGTACAGGAAATCAGTGGTGTTTCTCTGCAGTCATTACTGCTGGGCTCACTATGAGGCAGATGCTGTAGTTCCTCCCCATCAGGGTTGGCAAACTCTTTCTGTTAAGGACAAGATAGGAGCTGGGTGTGGTAGACACCTCTGTGATCCCAGTGGTTCAGGAGGCTGAGGCAGGAGGATCCCAAGTTCAAAGTCAGCAATGCAGTGAGACCCATCTCTAAATAAAATATTAAAAAGGGTTGGGGATGTGGCTCAGTGGTTAAGCACCCCTGGGTTCAATCCCCGGTACCAAAAAAAAGGACCAGATAGTAAATACCTTGGTCTTCAAACCACATATGGTCTTTGTCACACAGTCTTATTTTTTTAAGTTTCATTAAAAAAAATAAACAAAATAAATAAAGCGGGCTGGATTTAGCCAGTCTGTTCACACCTAGTTCTTTATGATCTTAGTTATTGATTAGGTGGTTTCTCAGCTGTAAAGGGGGTACTAGTTCACCATCCTTGTAAGTTGCCAAGTTTCATGGAAGCTGGCAGAAGGCAAGAGCCGCCAGGGCCAGAAACAAAGGACTTTATTACTCACAGCAGGGTAATAAGCATGAGCTTCATTTTTGCCCTGGTCCCTTTTGCCCCCGTCCCCAGTCTCATGAGAATGGGAAGAGCCCAGGTGGATGCTGCGCACAGTGGGTTTGAGTCACAGCCGAGGAACACTAAGCTTCAGCACCCCAACCTTTATCTAGTGAGTGTGCCCCAGCTTTCACCTAGAGACGCTACCCCTATCATACCAGACAGCAAACAACCCTGCCCTCGGCCCTGGAGGGAGAGACCACATCGATCTTCCAACGCGCTCTGTGAGACAACTGTCCCCTGAAAAGTTAACAGGACCTCCCCCACGGCTCCTGAGGCCAACAGCGGGCACAGGAAGTAAGCGCCAAGGCCAGCACTGCGTCAGTGGAGGGGCCCGCTAGGAACGCATCAGGCAGACTTGGACTCCGAAGAGAGGCGCCCAGACAAAAAGAGGTTGGCGATTTCAAGGCTTAAAACCGAATGCCAATGAGATCACAAGTTAGATCTGCAATGTCATACACATCACTTCTGCTGAAAAAGTGCCTTCAGTGGAAAACAGAAACCAATTTGTAAATGTGAGTTAAATGCATACTCCACAAAAAATATCTGGTGAAAGGGGAAAAAAAATCCTTACGTGTAGATATAAATGTTTCCTGACAGATGTAAATGAAAACTAATACAGTGACATTTTTCAAATTAGCCATTGGAAAACACCATGTGTAAGCGTGTATGCAAGTATGTGTGTGTGTGCATGTGTGAGTCAGGGTGTGTGTTTTAAACAGCCCAAGCATTTTTCAGTCATGTTGGCCTAGGCAAGTATTTATGAAAAGGATAATAAATAATTAATTCTACTGGCTAGAAGCTGCAGGTCCTTTCTGCTTCGACAATATACACTGGAATGCTGTTTAAATTATAGGGGCAAATTGATTCAAAAGGCTTCCATTAGCGAGCTGGCAAACAGGTTTGGAGTTGGCTAATAAATTTTAGATAAAGACACAGCCCTGGATGAGCATGCGATGCTGCAGCGTGGATCTCCGAGTCACCGTTTGTTAAATCGGTGGCTAAAGTCGAGATTTCTCCCCGTCTCATAACTCACTGTGTTAAACAGTGTGTCACAGGACAGCCCGGGCAGAGTGAGACCAGAATGCCTGCTGGGTAAGCGAGCCATTGGCAAAACCGTGCAGTGGCTGCTCACAGGGCTGGTGACAACACAGGACCCAGGTGTACCCTCGTGTCCTTCCCCGAGTCTCTTGTCTATCAGTTTACAGTACATTAATCAAGGATAATTAGGCCCACCTGTGACATAAAAATTCCTGCCCATGATATGCCTCATAGCATAAAGTCATGTCTGAGATACCCATTAAGAAAAATTCTTAATCAAAATGAAATTATGCATGAAGCCCTTAATTCCATTCATATGCACATACTGTAGCTGGCTGCAACATGCTGCTATAAGTTATGGAATATTATGCAGCTATTCAAAAGAACAAGTTCGTTATGCTCACTGGTCTGGAAGGACAGACACCAGGTACATTCCAGGGATGGTAGAATACACATCCACTCACGTTAGAAAAAGAGAACAACCTTACATATGTGCGTGTGCATTAGCATGAAGAAGGATGGACACAAAATAAATTGTCAATCATCATGACCTCAGTAGGGTTGAGCTGGAAGAAGGAGTAGAAAGAGGGGTTTTTAATGCTTTATACGACCCTACAGATGTAAAATGTTTTATTTAAATAAAATCATTTCTTTTATAATAGAAAAAAAAATCTATTACCAAAAAACAAACATGAAGGCTTATGTGACTTGCACAGAATCACAGAATTCTGAGCAAGCTGTTTATCTGTTCACTTTCTTTTTCCCTGGCAAGTCTGGGGATGCCTGTCCAGGTCTGGTCTACTTATCCCACACGCCCCCACCCATCCAACCACTGAATCGATCCTAGGAGGTGGTGGGTTCCTACCTACCATCTGAGCAGCACTTGGAGCCAGGAGGCCTAGGGAGACATGCTGTTTCCACCCCTGAGACCCCTGCGACATCAGGCCATGCTTTTGAAGCTCAGAACAACCAGGAGAGCTACACTAACCCCGCACAGGGAGACCGCCTGCACAGACCGTGGTGCTTTCCTCTGAGCAGAACAAACCACACTCATACCTGTGACCCAGCTTGTGACAAAGAAACCATTACAGGGAATTTCTCCAGTTCATACCACTTACCAACAGGAAGAGAAAGAAGGTATGTTTCAAGGAATATTGGTGATTATCAAGAATACAGGCAACAATAGGTGTTGGTGAGGATGTGGGGATGCAAATTAGTGCATCCCCACATTGCTGGTGAGGATGCAAATTAGTGCAGCTACTCTGGAAAGCAGTGTGGAGATTCCTTAGAAAACCTGGAATGGAACCACCATTTGACTCAGCTATCCTACTCCTTGGCCTATACCCAAAGGACTTAAAATCAGCATACTACAGAGATACAGCCACATCAATGTTCATAGCTGCTCAATTCACAATAGTCAGATTGTGGAACCAACCTAGATGCCCTTCAATAGATGAATGGATAAAGAAATTGTGGTAGATATACACAATGGAATATTACTCAGCCATAAAGAATAATAAAATTATAGCATTTGCAGGCAAATAGATGAAACTGGAGAATATCATGCTAAGTGAGATAAGCCAATCCCAAAAAAACCAAAGGACAAATGATCTCTCTGATAAGCAGATGATGATACATAATGGGGGGTGGGAGGGGGCAAGAATGGAGGAAGGATGGATTATAAAGAGGAAAAAGAGGGGTGGGAGGGGTGGGGGGAAGAAAAAAAATAACAGAATGAGTCAAACACCATTGCCCTATGTAAATGTATGATTACACAAATGGTATGCCTCTACTTCATTTACAACCAGAGAAACCAGTTACACCCTGTTTACAATGAATCAAAGTAACTTTTTACAAGGAATATCATATTTTCCTTTCTCTTAGCCATTTTTTAAACACCATACAATATTCCCAGCCCCAGCCCCACCATGAGAAAGGCAGACTTTGCAGTTGAAAATCCCACAGCGAACACTGCCCACCTCTCTAGTGGATCTGAAGCAGCCCAGCAAGGTGGACGAGGACCAGCCTCCCAGGAAGCTCTCTGCAAGGGACCCAGGGGAGCTGGCTGCAGCCCATCTTGGGCTTGGTTTACCTGCCACCCAGGTGTGGTGTTCCTCAGTCCTGATCCCCCAGGGGAGCTGACCCAGCAAGAGGAACCCCAGAGATGATACGTGCCGGTCGGAGGCCCTCCTTCAGCGTGCGGGAAGCACCCACGGAGGTGCTGGCACTGAACACACACTCCCAAAGTTTAATGGGCTACGAAAAAAATATCCAACATGTGCAAATGGAGAAAATGAAGTGAAAAGTGTGAGTTGTTCATTTCTAATTAAGTTCTTAATTATGTAACTACAAAACAAGCAATTTCTGCACAGCCACATTAAGCACTTCACACTTACATGAGGCAGAAAGAATACGAAAAACTATTTCTCCTTTCTTACGTAATTATAAGATACAAAATTGTGTGCGTGTGCATAGGTGTGAGAGAGATGAGGGAGGCAGGAACGCACACTTGTTGAGCACGTCTGTGTGCCCTTGCACAACCCCACGCGCAGGGTCCCGTTTGTTCATCCAGATGATGAGAAATCTGAGGCTTGGAAGCCCCAGGCTGCTCCCCTGGGTCCACACAGCTGGCCAGCCCAGAGCCAAGGCTGGAGTTCACCCGACCCCAGGGTCCTGTGGTCACTACTTGCTGTCCCACCTCCAGGGAAAAGGAACAGAAAAGCAGAACAGAGGCAGAAGCAGGGGCTGCCAATCTTTCCGAAAGGAGCAGATGGTAAATATTTGAGGTCTTAGGGGCCACATGGCCTCGGTCCCAACTACTCGACTCTGCTGTGATGAAGCAGAAGGAGCCCCAGGCATCCTATTAAGGAAGGGTAGCAGGGCCGTGCTCCAGCAGGTCTTTACTGATAGACGCTGGAATTTGATTTTCATACAATTATCACAGACCAGATTACTTTTCTCTCGATTTTAGCCCCACACATTTTAAAATGTACAAACCATCCTGAGCACCCAGGCTACAGGAAAACTTGCAGTGGAGCAGACTGGGCCCTGAACCACCATATGGAGACCCCTTCCTTGGAGCAAGGTGACACAGGGCCCTGTGTTTGGGCTGACCTGTCAGAGGGCCAGGTTGGGCCCAGGCTCTGCCCCTGGGGAAGGCAGGCCACCTGAACATGCTACACCCGCCACATCTGGACATGGGGTCTGACACCACCTCATGGAGCTGTGCTGAGAATTCAGTGACATGCACACCGGGGCCAACACTGCTGTGGACACAACAACCCGGAGGAGTGCACTCCCCTGACGAACCACTCGGTATGATCCCTGCCAGGAACTGTTCTAGGAACTGCCAGGAAAGCAGAATACACAAAGCTTTCTGCCCTCAGAGCTGGCCTTTAGCGCCCAGGCGTCCCTCGGCTTGCACCCTGCCATATGAGTCCACCTGTGCTGCTGTGACAAAACACCTCCAACTGGACCACATCGCAAACAACAGAAAGTCACACCTCACCATTCTAGGGACTAAGAAGTCCAAGGTCAAGGCAGCAGCAGATTCTGTGTCCAGGAAGGGCTCAGTCTCTGCTTCATGGAGGGCATCCTCCTGCTGCAGCCTCATATGCCAGAAGGATAAACGAGCCTCTGGCGTAAGGCCACTGATCCCATTCATGAGGTGGGAGCCCTCGCTCCCTGATGACCTCCCAAAGGCCCTGCCTCCACGCTCTGACCTTGATGACTGGGTTTCCACACACCAATCTGGGGGCCACGACACCTAGACATATGAAGGGGACAGAAGAAACTGGTGCTCTTCTGTCATCCAGGTTTCCAGGACACCCAGCTGCAACGCAGTCAAAGGACTGGTGCGTGAAACGCAAGCGTGGGTACTCTGTGGGTGTCAGAGAACCCCGACTGTCTTGGGACTCTGCCAGTGAGCCATGCTCTCCTGTGATCCCAGGATCAGGGACAAAAGGAGTGACGAGCGGGAAGCGGGGAAGAGGCGCCAGCAGGGCTAACCCGCCTGGTTCAAAAGCAGCAGCAGCAGACGGGTGACTGACGGGCGCTCCCTGCGGCTGAGAGCGCCACTGGGGCGCACTCTGAACCCGCCAGCCTCAACCCTGAAGGCCTGCGGAGTTCCTCCTCCCACCCCAGAAACAGACGAGGATAATGGGGGGTGGGACGGCTCCGCTCAGGATGGCCTAATGTCTCCACAGGTGTAAGAATCAATCTTAACTCGGCTCTTCCCTGCTCTGTCGCAGCTCCCTGGAATGGCCTCTCCCACCTGGTGGGCTGCCACACACCCTCCTCGCCCAGGTGGGCCTGGACCCTCTGTGGAGATGAGCAACTGAAGCTAGCATCACTTCATGATGGTGGAGGCCCAAGACGGGATCCCCCACAGCAGCCACACGTGGGGCGGGGGCCAGAGGCAAGCCACCGAGGAATACGCACACGTCACCACTCCAGAGAGGTCTTGCAGCCAAACGCGTATCTGTTGTGTGATGGGAAGAGCTGTGAGCCTGCAGGGGGGGACACAGCAACACTGTCCCCACACGGCCAGCCCGGCCCAAGGCAGATGCCACCAAAGCCTGTCAGCTGGCCACACGTGAAGGGGGAAGGGGGACACTCACGTTCTTTCTACTCCAGGTCAGCGACAGTTAAAACTGTGGGGAGTCCCGGCTCACGCATTCCTCCCACCGGCAATTATAAAGCTAAAAATTATGATCTATATTTGAGAGGAACAAAATGGATCGGGGCTCCTTTAGCACCTCTCTGCCCGTCTCCATCCCTGTCACTCTTTCTCTGTGTTGAAATACCCATCACTATGACTCTGCAAAGCTATGACAACTTTGCCTTAAGTAACAAATTGTCAGGAGTCAATAAGGGATCATTTAAGGGGACTTCAGTCGCTGTGGGGCCATGATGAACATGGGTCATTTTACCTGTCCTGTGTTCATACCCTCTTCTTCCAATGACAGCTTCCCCCTTCCCCTCTGGGCAAGCCCACCTTCCCAGGGCACTATGGGGAGTCCCACTCCATCTGCTGAACAGGTGAGCACCTGACCCTGGCTGCACCAATTGGAAATGGCCGCCATGGCTCATAACTTGGGTTGGCCCAATCAGAGTGAAGCCCTGAGCACCAATGGGGACTCAGGTCAGGGAGACTTGCTCTTGTCCTGGGGTCGTCAAGAGGACAGCAGCCCTGACGGTGGGTTTGCTGCCAAGCAGGAATTGGCTGTCCAAGGAACACCAGTGTGAGGGATGCAGTCAGAGATGGAGAGAGATCAAGGCCCAGAGCAGCAGTCAGGCCCCAGGTCTGCAGGGTGAACTGCTTTCTTTGGTGGTGGGTGCATGGGGCGCTGATGCGGATGGCTTCTCAGGCTGCAGGAACTTCATCACCTCCTCCCTTATGACTGGCTGGGTGAGGGCCCCTGAGACCCAGTTTCTCTCAGCCTGCCACCTCCCCATATCCCACACTGGCCTGTGCTTTAAAGCTGAGGACTTCACAGTCCCAGGAGGCATTAGTCACAGGCTGCCTTGGGACCTTACGCAGAGGATGTCTTTAAGTAAGTATCACCTCCTCCTGAGTCTGTCCCCTGCCCTCTGTCTGGCCCTCTCCTCATGCTTTCATTACTTGGCACTTTATGGTAACAGCCAGATAGTAAGCACAGGCCATGTGTGGTATCTAGTTCGGTGGCTGAATCTGCCTGTTAGCATCTTCGAGTTCTCAGGGTATAGACCAGAATTTGTCACAGACATGGTCCTGAATAAAATTTACCCAACAAATGGTAGAACAGGAGATCTTCCTAAGTAGACCACAGTCCCCAGAGAGCAGGGTGGTCTTCCAGAGCTGGGAATCCTCCAACAGGAGAACCCACACACAGGTGCTCTGCCTAACACATGACCAAAATACATCTGCTAAATGAAGACAGATTCCCCACCACCAGTAAAAGGGACTTCAAATTCCCCGACAAAAGACTGGTTCTGTTTATAATTTACGGGGCCTGGATGTTTTTCCTATTTCTTGATTTCTTAAAGGCCTTCTCAGATACAATGAGGCCTTGGCCTCTGCTGGGTCTTCCAATCTGCATTATTGATCCAAAATATAACTTGCACAGGCAAATTCTGCATGCAAATGATGAGAATTGGTGGAGAAAACATGTGAGGAATATCAAGTGTGATTCTACAAGACCCTGGGTTTCATTCACACACACGCGCGTGCACACACACACACACCACTATAATTGGAAAGCACGCGCACATATGTGTTTTAAAAAAGCACAGTGGTGGCTTCAGCTGAGATCTGAGAACGGGGGCTTCCAAACCTCCATTATTCCCCAACCTCTAGTTTCAATCACAAATCTTTCTCCAGAATCAGAAGGTCCAACAACTGCAATTATCTATGTAAAGATATTCATGAAGTTAATCACAGATGAAATGAAAAACTAAGAAAGACACTTTGCATAAAAGGAATGGAATTTGGGCTGGGGAGATAGCTCAGTTGGTAGAGTGCTTGCCTTGCAAGCACAAGGTCCTGAGTTCGATCCCCAGTACCAACCAAAAAAAAAAAAAAAAAAAGGAGTGGAATTTGAGTGACTCTCGTGTTGATCTTTTCTCATGTGCACTCACTCCCTCTCCCACCTCAGCCACCGATCACTGGTTGTCCAATGTCCTGGGAGACTGGTGACAGGGCATGAGGTGGAGGGACCCATTCACATCAGCTAGACCTAGGAAGGGGAGCTGCAAATCCAGAGATGAAGGTCACAACAGTCACAGGACACTCCAGGGAGTATGACAGCGCAGACCCCTAGGAGCAAAAGAGAATCAGCAAAGACCTGAAGCAGACTCCTCCTGGAGCAAGGAGGTGGGCAGGAACTTCCTAATTCAGCCATCTTCATAAGGAACTTGAAGGACTGGCCCTCCACAGCCACCTCTCCACCTTGGGAACAGGAGACGGTTAATTGCCTGCGTGCAGGCCAAGAAAAGAACTGCTCAGGTAGGGCTTCAGGAAAAGGTGGGCCGGAAAGACTTTCCAAGGGGAGACGATGTCACTTCTTCCCCAGTGCAAGGACATACTGAACAGGGATGGCTGTGCCGGAAAAGAGTGGCCACCCACCACCTTCTTGGTACACACTGATGCCTAAGGAATGACTCAGGACAAACCACGCTTCACATTCGAGGCAGTTGTAACTTCTTTGGTCCACAGTCGCCTCCCCTGGAAAACTGAGACCATCCCACCCATATCACCAATGATGTGAAGAACAAAATCACGAAGATCCAACACCCAGGACGGCATCAGCAGCCAGAAGGCACAAAATGAATGGCAGCTATTGTTGCTGTCACCACTATCATCATCAAAGTCGCATCACTACAGCCATCACCAGCACCACCACTATTATCGTCACTACCATTAACACCACTATAATCATCACCATCACCACCACCATCACTATCATTGCCGCCATCACCACCACAGTTATCATTGCCGCCATAATAATTATCATCACACCACCCCCATCATCACCACCATTATATCACCCCCACCACAATCATCATCACTACCACCACCATTATCATCACCGTCACCACCATAATCATCACCATTACGATTATCATTGCCACCATAATCCAGCACCAACATCACCACCACCATCACCACCATCACCACCCTGATCATCACCACCACCACAATTATCATTTCCACCATAATCATTACCACCACCACCACAACCATAATCATCATTACCACAACCCTCATTATCATCATAATCATCATCATTGATTCAACTACAGGTTGACGGAGGACCCACCCAAGGTTAATTATCACTATTAACATATCATAAGTTCCCAATGACATAGCCATGCTTGCCCAGAAATAAAGGACAATTTCTTCACTATCCACACCTGATCCAGGGTCTCCAGGAATTTGTATTACAGATACCATATGGTTGAGCAATATTTTTAAGATACTGTGCTTTTCACAATTTTTGTAAAGTCCTTGGGAGCTTTCTGTGTTAAAAGGAGAAAAAGGAGAGAAAAGCAACTAAGTTAAAATGGGCTACCCTAAAGCGTCAGCTGAGTTTTATTTTTAAGTATCTCTCCTCATAAACAAACAGTACGATATCATCAAAGCGAGACCTCACGCGGACTGCTGCCCAAGGCTCTGTGGCATATGAAGGACACTAAGGAAGACCAGACCCGAGTCTAATGTGGCCCGCATGTGGCGAACACGACAAAGTGAAAAGAACACAAGCCCTAAGCCAGTCCTGCAGGTGGCCGGTGCAGGAAGTCTGGCTCTGCTCGGCACTGAGCCGAGCCTCAGGATGACCCCATTCGTCACACGAGGCTCCCTGGTAAGAGCAGGCAAAAGTCCCTCCCACTGCCCGGCACGCACCAGGCTAGTCTGAGCCTCTGTGCACAGAACCCCGGGAACACAGGGCTCCCTCGGCACTGCAAAGAGTAGGAGACCAGCTGTCAACTGAGGGGAGTTGGGGTGTGGAGGGGCAGTGAGTCTCCAAGGACAGCATGCAATAAACACTGGTTCCAGCGAAATATAGACAGATATGTGGGTGTGGAGAATCATCCGTAAATGACCAGAAGGGATCAGTCCCAGCCTAGACAGTAAGGAAGAATTCATGTGCCCTCAGAAAGGGTCAGTAGAATCAGCCAGATGGGGAAGCACAGGGTAGATCCCAGGGAAAAGCTAGACAGGGGCACAGTAAGATTCCCTCTGCTTTCTTAGTGAGGAGGAGCTGGAGGGTTTCTCAGCACCCCTTCGTATATCTAAGGAACCTGCAGACACCAATGATCGGCAGTGTCTGGCCTCCATCAAGGGAAGGTCCGGAGACCCTTCTGTGTTGTCTTCACTAAGGTGAAGAGCCCACTAGCACTTGAGAAGACGTTGGTACCCAGGGTGGGCAAACCACATCACGGTGTCCCCGCTCTAAGTGAGAGATTTCTGCCTGGGTCACTCGTTACACAGACCTATGACGCACAGACCACGTTCCCCACAATGAATCCAAGGTGACGGGCCCAGTCTAAGCTACTGCCAAGATAAAGCATGGAGAAGCCACGGTGCTGTCAGTAGGACAAGGGACACACTCACCACCAGCCCTCTGATGACAGGCAGACAGCTCCCATTTCCTCATGCTCATCGACTATGTATTAACAACATCACCCGATTATTTTAGGAGGCATTTTCTGCCAAGTGGGTCTCTAATAGGCACTTAAAGAAAACATGTATATTGTGGCCACTTCAATAATCCTGAAAATGAAACCCGATTTGGATAGGAACAAGTCTCATTCACCAAAAGTGCCACAGCACAGGATGGAGGATTTCAGCAAATGGCTTTCTGTGATCATAGCATCAGGTAGACACAAACACAAACTCAGGCAATGGCTCTGCGGATAATTTGTATCAGTTGCCCATTTGTATCAATTTCCCATGACGTTCGCCCTGCAGTACCAGGAGACAGCATCTCTGCGAACCATAGGCCTTCATCGCTTTCCTTTTAAGATAGTTTTAACCCCCCACGAAATAAATATTCCACACCAGGAGACAAAACAGAACACACAAATGCTCCTCAGATACTTCCCCATTTTAATTAGGGTGCTGGGAAAATTCCATTTTCTTAATAATTCCGTACACTTGTCAACTCACGGAAATGCCAAACTTGCGATCTCCACCATGATGCGCCGAGCTCCGAAGCTAAACATGCCATTCTTCACAAGCATGTCGCCTCCAGGGCCCAGCCCCTTCTGAAAACCAGAAAGAGGTCACTGGCCTCTTTGAAATTTAAGGCACTCCAATCTCAAATGAGGAACACTGGCACACTGTGAATATCTTGAAACAAGTGAGCAAAATCAGCTGGCCCCTTTAATGGCAGATAAATAGAAAATGAAGTCAAATAGGTGAGCCCGTGGCTACTGAGGGCGCTGCTGGCAAAGCGGCTCAGGACCCCTAAACTTTTCCTGTTGTCACCACCTCCCAGGCAAACGATCCTAGGAAGAAAGGGGTGGGCTCGCCATGATCAAAACCCAAAGGCAAAAATGGTCGCCCCCAACTAAACAGAAAGGGCTCAATTGCTAGTTGTGAAAGTACTGAATTAATATTTTATCCTCCTGCTCCATTTAACAATGATTCTATACAGTACTGTTAGATGAATATTGTTAAAGTCCTACTTCCCAACAATTTCCTACTAAAAAACAAAAACAAAATGACCAACTTCATACGCCAGGCAGGTGCGGGTGCAGGTCACAGGAAAGATTTATGTCCCTTCCACATACATAGGCAGGACTAGAAGAAGCGTGCACAGAGCCACCAGATGGAGAGTCCATAGAATTTCGCATTGTTTCGTTGTTATTTTAAAAAGTAATATAATCAGTATCCAGGCATAGTAATAATCCCAGAGACTAGGGAGGCTGAGGCAGGAGGATTGTCAAGTTCAAGGCCAGCTTCAGCAACTTAGTGAGGCCCTATCTCAAAATAAAAAGGGCTGGGGACTTGGCTTGGTGGTAAAATACATCTGGGTTCAACCCCCAATAACAACAACAATAACAAAAGTGCTGCGATTTAAATGTCCAAGGATTAAATTTCAAACATCAATAATTTTATTTCATTTTATATTATTGATTTAAACCAAGAAAGTAACTGATTAATACAAATGTTGATATTCTTTCATTACTTAAGGTTTTCAGGTAAATTTTAGTGAATAACTATTACATATATTATATATGTACATACAAGACTTTTTAAATCCATGATGTCAAATAAGTAAGCTGTTCATCTTTTTTTTTTTTTTTTTTAACAACTGAATGCTTTTAAAAGGAAACAACCTGAAAATACACAAAAATAATTTAAATGTAGGGTTTCTTACAATCACTCTGGGTCACTTCTTTGCAAACTACATTGGAGTTCACGCCTCAGGTCATCATAACTTAATGATTAAATATTTTCAGTTGTTCTATGCCTTTAAGGTATTGTCCTAGATAGAAAAATCCTGAGTAAAACACATTTTTAGAACTTCTGATAGAGATCTACAATCATACCTAAGTACTTCAGTACTAAATTGTCCCTCCAGCCCAGAGTGCATGCTCACTTCTACAGTTCCAAGGTGCCTTAGCGGTTTTAGTCTTTGTTAATTTTGCATCTATAAAAGCAGAATAAAGTTCCAATTCTAAATTGTTTCTTCTCTGCTAATAAAACCTAAAATCTTCCAATTACTTAATTTTCTTTTCTATGACTTTTTAGAATTGTACCCACTGTAGCTTTTTGCTTTGTATTTTAACTTGTTGATTTGCAGGAGCTATGTATTTATTAAGCAGATTAAACATGTGGACAGATGGCTAGAAAGAACTCCATTACTAACTCACACACACAGACATCATTCAAAATTGTGCTTCCATTATTAATGTGGTGCTAAATTACTTTATGAGTTCTTAAAGATTCTTATTTTTGGCACGTTTGAGGTAAAGAACGAGAAGTGGCCTCTTTCCACATGTGAGCACCAGGAACAGTCTTCGCAGGCCAAACACTCAGTGGGACCAGACAGGGAAGTGAACTCTGTAAAGCGGAGATTTGTGGAGTGTGATAATGAGGCAGGTGGTCATGTTCTGACTGGTCTTAACTGTTCTGTAAATGTTTCCTTTACCCTGTAAACTTTTCAGTAGGAGCCGCTTTGGAATAAGAAGGTCACGTGGACCATGGCCAGGGCACGGGCCTGATGCTCGGGGTGGGCTGGGCTGGGTCGGCAGTCCGCTTCCCTCAGATGAACACCCAGCACGTTTTCTTCCCTAGCAGGACTGCCAAACACCTGGGCTGGTCACTCACCTTCCAGGCAGTCCGGGAAGTCCAGGGGAGCGGTCATCTCCCTTCCCAAAAAGCCAGATCCTGGCTGCAGACACCTTGTTCTCACACCATCTGTGACGTGCTGATACCAAAAAAGAGCACACCAAGTCCAACCTTCCAGGGAAACTATATTTCGATTATCTGGCCTGTTTTTAATACTTCTTTAATCCCAGAAAATGAAGAGCTAACAATAAATGGTAGAATTTACTGGTCTATTAAATTAACAGGGGAACATTCCGCTAGCTCTTGTTCATGCTGTGGTATGACTAGGTTCCTGCTGTACAGGCGGCTAACAATTTTCAAAACTTCCTTTGGACATCATTAGCAAAGGTGCATCAATGGTTTACCGATTAGTATAGGAGACATTATCAAACATCACAAGCCACACCTCCAAAGTAATCTTCTTAATTACATGGAGAACATTCTACTCATGGAAAAGTCAGAATCTCTAACTGCTACCCAAGGACCTTCCCACCTCCTAACTGTATGGCAGGACAAACTGCATTCACATAACATTCTTTTTCTAGGAAATGAAGTTTGTTTAATATGCATTGCTTCTGATTTTGTTGGAGAATTTAGAAAATAGTAGAAATATGCTCAGCTCCTATTTCAAGAAAGAAAAAACAGTGGCACAAGGGCTGGGGATGTGGCCCATGGCACTTGCCTAACGTGCATGGAGCCCTGGCTTCAACCGCCAGTACCCCAAGAAAAACAGATGCTATGGCACACAGCACCTGTCTGTCCCAGGCCACCTCCAAGAAAGGGGCTGCAAGAACAAATGCCAAGCCTGAGAACACCAAAGGCCCCGGCATCCCCAGGTCACCTTTGCTCTGGAAGCAGAGCATGAGTGACAAGGTTTCAGAATCCTTCCAGAAGAATAAGGGCTCTCTGATCTCATCACAAAGGCTCCCAAGACAGGCTGGTGAGAAAGCACCTCCCTGGGAACCCCACATTCCATTCCAAGGTCTTAACTGCTTGGCTACAGCGGGGAGGGGGGCCAGCACAGTGCCTCCTGCTGAGCACCTGCAGCCTCTCCAGCAGGAATGAGCTTTCCCCTGGTTCATATCTCCTGAGACATACCCAAGTGTCCTGTGTTACTCAACCCGCTTCCCGGCTGGCTGAGGAGTCTGCACTGCCTCCCTTCAGTCCCTGACTGTCAAATGGCATCCCCCAGAGCCATCAATACTGACTGCTGCCAAATAAACACCCAGCTGCTCTACAGGTTGCAAATATTTCAATCGCTGTGCAGGCCTGAAGCAGCATCTGGGCAGAGCTGGAGGAAAACTCATGAAATCTGGTGGCTTTATTTACCCTTCCACTGTAAGAGAAATATCACTCCTAAACCTTCACTTTCCAAATGTTTACCGGGAGATTAGGAAAACAACAGATGACAGCCAGGGTGTCAGCAGAAAAGAATCACAAAAATCCTTCTTTAAACAATCCAGCTGTCAGATGAAGACCCCAGTCCAGGACCCTGTGTGTATTTAAGAAGTTCATGGGGTTGGCATTCCTCTGGATTGCTGAGAGATACAAAAGACACAGCCTCAAGTCCAAAGCCAAAAATGCTACAAAAGAGTAGACTTCCTTGGCAAAAGCATCTAGAGGCATCTAATTTCTTTTTAAATCAGACTGTCCAAACCCAGGTTTGTCCTGTATGGTTGTTCGAGCTGTAGCCTGAACATCTCAGTGGGTCAAAACCATTTACACAAAGTGCTGGAGCCGTTCACTGGTACACAATCACAGATGGCAGCCTACGGGACTCCAAGGACAGGCGCCTGAACCACTCAATCTACCACTCGCTGCTCTGCTCCCTGTTTATACTTGGGAACTCGTCATTCATTCATTCAACAAGTATTCTATGAATGCAAATGAAATGTGAACCCCATCCTAGCCAGCAACCACCTTATCAAGGAGGCACTGTTCCCCCCACTTAGGCAACGCAAAGACTGAGGCAAAGGGAAGGTCATCCAATAGCCCAGGAGGGCCACAAGGCTGAGTCTTCTGCGTCCACATCCAGTGCGTTTCTCTGCCTGATGGAGCTGCCTAGTTTATGAGAGAGGGGAAAAAAGATGAAAAGAAAGATCCTAGCAAGAGTCAAGTGCAAGGATGGGAGAAGCCAGAAAGCAGGGTCGGGAGGACAGGGTGAGGGGCAATGGCCAGCAGGCTTAAAACCAGAGCTGAGCGGGACGGACACCCCCAGTGCTTTGCTGGCCCGTTCTGGGGGAGCATGGAGCCTGAGGAGAGGTGGAGAAGCCATGGGGCTGGGAATGTAAACTGTGCTCCCACCGCGACAGTAATGCTGTGGCCTGGACGCAGTGACTCTCCTCTCTGAACTCTGACTTCTCCACCCAAAGAACAGGATGACAGAACACCACGGAACTACGGTAAGCAGGCAGTCAGTGTAGGACAGGTCATCGGGTGGGACTGAGAAAATGGAGGCCAGTGTGGTCCCCGGAAGCTGGAGAAGCCCCTGGGAGAGTGGACTGTGACCCCACAGCCCTTGGATCACCAGGATCACTTGCCTGTACTACCCTCTCAAAGGGTGCAGGCAGGGAGGTGTTGATGCCCCCGAGGCGGCTGCTGCCTGCACCACTCCACGTGGCCCTCCCCCTGCCCATCTGCTGCCCACCTTTTGGCCATCCCACCGGCATCTCCTGGGCCTAGCCACGAGGCAGGAAGGAGAGAGAGAAGAGGGAAGAGAGCCGGAGAATAAAGGAAATTTTGGTCCATAAAAGGGGCAGGACACTCTCACCTCTCGGTATACCAGAAGACCAGCCACGCCCCTCTTCCCTCCCAGGAGGAGTCTGTCGCTACCTTTAAATAAAACGTGCTCTGTATGCTTGCCTCGGAGTGCTTCTCTGATGTTCAAACCTCATCTGAGGAAGCAGAACTCTTCACCAATAACTGGTGGTATCATGGCTAACAGAGTCCTGGGGGCTAGAGAAACGCCTGGCTACCAGGGCCGCCCAGTGACTGGTGGCTATTGCCCTTAGTCACCGCGCTTGGGAAGTGTGACACTCTAAGTTTCTAGCATGTTGTCTTAGGTGGGTGAGCTGCACTCTGTTCCTAAATCAGGTCCCCGGAGCCCAGGAAGGTACTTTTCTCTGCCTCCCCTCCTCCCAAGAACACTGTCCACTCGGACCCATGACTTGTCTTTCCCCTAAGTAGGAAAGAGAAAAGTGACCACAAAGCCTAATTCACTGCAAAGAATTTACCTTCTTTTCTCTTGGTAACATAGTTTATGTCTTTCAAATTTTTAAACCTTTTTGGTTTATTCATCTCTTTCTTTTTCCCGCTTCTAAAAAGTTGCTGTTCTTGCCCACTGTTTTGCAAATAAGGAAACCTGGGAACTGTTCTGCAGGCTCATAAAGCCAGAGACCAGAAGGTAGGGCGGGCGGGGACCTGCATGTGCCGGGACAGCGGTGCCCTTATTGGTTACGGCAAAGGTTAAACAGTTAAGAAATCAGAGTTCTTAGGAAAGGCTTGCAAAAATAACAGCGTGTGGGCCTGGTGCAGAGGCGAGGTACAGGAAGAACCTGCAGGAGGCCCAGGGAACGTTCTGGGCCCTGCTGGAGACATGTCTGAACGGCACTCGCAAAGGGAGCCTCTTTGGAGTTGCCTCTGTGGGCCCTGGTACTAGGTAGGCTGAGAGGTGGCCATGGCAGGGCAGGGAGGGCAGGGCAGGCAGGACCCTCAGTACCCTCACTGGGGCTGAGGAAAAAGGGGAGAGGAACAGAGGGTACCTTTGCTTCCCCAGAGGCGCACAGACAGGGATGCTGGACAGCTGCCCAGAGGGATGCTAGAGAAAGACAATGTCAACCCCTGTGCAAGATGACAAAAAGGTTTCTCAGGGGCAGCGGAGTAACGATCAATCAAGAGGAGAGTTCTGCATGTGAGGTGTTTCTTTAAGTCATTACCCGAGATCTCCCAAGAGCAAGCTTACCTGAAAGTACAACCTGGGCCAGACACAGACACACACCTCTGCCTGCACAGAACATCTCCTCAGTCGCCCAGGGGGACGCCTGTGCAGCTGTCCCGGGGCAGGCAAGGCGGTGGCAGGGCGCACACTGCAGTCTGTGCCTCCTGCCACCCCCACCCCCACAGCAGTCTCTTGAGTTTTATTCCTTAAATTCCATGAGAGCAGAAGTCACGCAGCCAGGGTTGCTCTGTGGCTGTTTATGACACCATTCCAAGACTGTGAAGGGAAGCACCTGATTTTTCTGGCTCTCGGGGAATCTGTAGAAGGTTCGTGGGACCCAGCCAGGGAACCACTGTTGCCCAAACATGCCAGGGCACGCAGCATCCCTGGGTCCTGAGGACATGCCTGACCCAGAGCCCAGGTGTTTAGCAGGTACAGAACAGGAGCCAACAGCCAACCCAGCTCTGTCATGCATGAACCCTGTAATCCTGAACATGGCATTTAACCGTCTCTGCCTCAGTTTCCTCAGCTGTGAAATGGACATAACAGGAGCTACTCGTAGAGCTCCTGCAAAGAATGAAAGTCAAAACACATACGCGGCATTCAGGATGGAGCCTCGCCAAAAGGGAGCACGTATGTATTAGGACCATCATCATCATCACTGTTAACAATGAATTTCTGGTTTCAGACATGCCGACAGTGCCACGGGACAGACAGAGGAGAGGACGTATGACCTTATGCCAAGAACTCAGTTCATCTAAACCCAACTTTCCACCTCCTCTGACAAGGGGAGATGGTAGGAATCTTGCAGGGATTAAAAAAGACAGGAGCAATAGGTGCTGAGCTCAGCTTTGCTCTCTTCCAAAACAGGGCTGGAGAAGTTCAACCACAACTCGGATCTCGACGGAGGAACGGTCTGCCATCTGTAAAGGGCCTCCGTACACAGATCAGATTCCTGGCACTATCTGGGTTTCTATCAGCCCTGTGCTGAGCAATCAATAATAAATGTTGTTTAAACAAATGGCGTAATTCTGCAGTCGGAGTCGTCTAAACCGACCTTTCCTCCTCGTGCCGTTTGTAACGCATGCATAATTCATCCGTGAAGCAAAAGGAGAAATGAGGATGTTGGTCCAAGTGGCCCTTTTTGGGTTGTTCTTGGTGATTTGTCATAACCCCATAAATAAAACAAAGCTTGCCGTTGTGAATATGTATTGTGTTATCTGGACAAAATAACGAAACCTAGTGAGTCCAGCTCTCCTGGCGGGTGCAAGGCAGAACTACTTGCTGTTCCTGAACTTGAGAGCCTTCAAGTACAAGGAAATGAACACCACTGTCAACACAAATGCCACAAGAAACGCAGCAGGGCAGAGGCCTCGCCCTCTGACGGAGCAGGACTGTCCGGGAAGGTCGGGCGACTGAGGAGGGGTTGTGTTCAGGTGGAGGTGGAGGTTGTGTGTGTGCACACCCACATAAATCAAGGAGTTTGCAGAGCTAACCTCTGTCAGTTTGAACTCCCGATTGTTACTTGTTCACACACACACACTCCCCTCCAATGACAAAAACAGACACACAAATATTAATGGGCATGCACACATGGAGACTTTTTTTTTTTTTAAACTAAGGCAGAGGGAGAGGTTTGTGGGGCTCCCAGGCCAGACCCTGATGGCGATCTGCTCCGTGTGCACCTGTGCGCTCAGGTGCCCTCAGCCCTCTCAGCGCTGAGACGACAGCAGCAGCCCCTCCTCCCCAAAGGCACCTCTGTGCGCTCCTCACATCCCAGCTGATGACATGTCAATGAAATGGTGCTTGCTCCTGTCCCCGAGATCAAAACCAGGGCTTAACCTGCAATTTACACTACAAGTCCCGAGACACTTGCCAGATCTGAAGACTTCATTCTAATCTTCCCTGCTAAAAAAAAAAAAAAAAAAAATCATCAAATACCCCAGCAAAGACATATTGACAGCTCTTAATTAACCATGTTAATGGGAGGAGAGAGAGCGTGGATAAAGGCAATCCACATACAACCCAAAACTTTCACTTGGCCATTACTTTCCAACTTCTTCATAAACCTTGTCAGGGAAAGACCAAGGGCCGGCGGGGAGATGGAGACCGACTAATCCTTTAACAGCAGATTTCTGATGTCCACCTCTGCGCCATGCCTGTCATCTGCTAGACAAGCCACCCAACAAGGATGCGGCCAAGGACACGGCGTGTTCCAAGATCTCAGGGCTCAGTGAGTGAATGTTCTTTAGGTGGCTTTTAGAACAGATTGGTGGACGAGTTCCGCAGCCACGAGGCAGATCTGACGGACCTGCAGTACCTCACCTGTTAACTGTTGCCACGCAGCTGGATGGGAGAAGAGCAACGGAGAGGCCCTGTGCCCGATGAAGCCACCAGGCAGCACTGCAGTGAGCAGGTGACGCCAGAGGACCGGGGCTGCAGAGGAGCAAGGCTGGGGCCTGAGAATCTGCCCCAGCAGAGGGAACAGAGGAGGCCAGCGGCTTCCCTTTAGGACATGAAGTAGCATTTATTGAGCAAATTCCATTTTCAAAGCCCCAAAAGAATATACTATGAAGCATGATGAAATCAGGCCTCAGAAGGGAAACCTGGCAAAGGACACAAGCAGCCTCCTTCTTAAAACACGCGGCACAGCCACACCCGAGGTCAGGGGCCCAAACTGTTCAACGCTGCCCCCCGTTACGGCCCCATCTGAACCTCCCCTCCTCAGTCGCCATCTCTGCACCTCCTCCCTGCTGGGCACAGCACAGGCACCCAGCAAGCAAGTCCTATAGCTCATTCCGCCAACCAGCCAGGCAGTGATGTGGACGATCTCATTTAATCTTGTCAACCAAAAGTTGCCCGATGTTATCCCCCTATGGCAGAGGAGGAGCTCAAGGCACAAGTTTAAGTCATTTACCCAAAGCTGCACAGTGAGAATGGAGCAGAGAATCACATCCAGACACACAGGCTTCAGAAATAAGGCCACGGCCTTGACACTGGAGATCAGGGGGCTCTCCCTAACATGCCTGGCCCCGTACTGAGCGCAGTGTACACGCTTTCTCATTTAATCCCCGCACGGCCCTGTGCATTAGAGAATACTATTTTATGGATGGAGAAAGTGATCTTTGAGAGGGGCAGAAAGCAGCCACGTCAGAGTCAGGGACTGGGGTGGCGTGTGGAAGGCCAGGTCTGTCCTGCAGGTGAAGGTGTGATGAAGAACACAGGTCTGAAGCAGGTCTGAACAATTCCGTGCTCAGCTGCTCTGCTCACTGGGGACCTGGCCTCAGTCCTCTGGTCACTGCACGGCTTTATTACTTTCTGAATCCCAGGGTCTGTGGCACTGGCCCCTTCCTCCCATTTCCCCGTCGAGTGCCCTTTCTCCCCATAGGGTCCCTGGCCCACCCTGCGACCTTCTCTGCTGTTAAATGTTTGTGAAATGTTCACCAAGACCGCGTTCCAGTGTGCAGTTTAAGATTCCTGGAAGAAAAGGGCCATATAAATAGAGGATCAAGTCCCAAATGTTGACATGATGGTTTCAGTACATCTGAGTTCATGCAAAAATGTTCTGCACACTCTGATCTCCCCACACAACCGCAGGCAAAGCCTCCTCGCCAGCATCTGAAGCTAGCTGAGGTGACCACAGTTGTACAGCTCTGACCAGGCTTCTGAGAACGTGCTTGGTCTCTGGGTCACACGCAAAACACTAAGGGGATTGAGAGGACTCCAGACTTACATCTGAACTACAGAAGCGAATTGCTCATGGGGCACTGTGGGCTATGGTGGAGGCGGCCACCAGCACTGAGAGCTAAGATACACAACGTGGACGACACCCAGGGGCACCTGGCATGGCGGAGGAGGAGTCAGCTCCGGAGGAACAGAGAGGACCTGGGGGGCACCACAGCTCTGCACCTTTGCCCAGAGCTCTGGGGACAAGTCCACAACGACCCCACCACCACCGCCACTTAGGAAAGGCGCCCGACCACTCCGAGGTTTCTCATCTGTCAAACGGGGCATCGGAAGACCTCCTGCTAAGCACTGCATGTTGGTGAGGCCCAGAGCCCAGGCCACCCCAGCCAAGGCCTGCGCTTCATCCAGACGTTACCTCACGTAGTCAAGGCACAGGAGACGCACTTCAATCCCCTCCTTACTGACGCCAGGAATGGACCCAGCTCCTTCTGCAACTGGGTCTCTGCTGTGTCCTCTTGCCCCAAGTTTTGAGTGAGGCAAGAGCCCCACATCAATGCCTGCGGGTACGGAGGAGCATGGGTGGGCGGGAGGTAAGGGTGGGTGGAGCAGCACGTAGATTAGCACCATGTGGACCGGAAGTGCATCCCTAGCTGACCCAGGAACTGGACCGTGGCCAGGGGTGCAGGAATTGAGCGCCAGAGAGCACCATGAGGGCCAGGAAAACTGAGGGTTTGCACCAATGCAGCAGAGATGCTGGGTGGCGTCATGGGCTGCACTCCCAGGTCACCTCCCGTTCCACTGCCTCCTTCGGGCCTAGGTCTGCAGCCTTGCCAACCTGACTCCCCCAGCGTTCCCGTGGAACTTCTGCACCCATGGCATAAAAAAGAGTGCAGTGGGCCATGGAAGCCAAGTCCCCTGGGGGCCAGCAATAATAGACACACTGTCCAGAGAATTTCAAAACGTTGACAACACTGACCCAAGGTCGGCAGCCTTTTATCTTCCTGTGCTCACACACTTACAAACAATGGACGAGAACGAAAACACAGCCCTCTTCCCAGGGATCCCAGGCTGGCTCCTCGGCCCCCTCCATGTCCCAGGGTTTGACACTCTGTGCTCACTCACCAAATATTTTCTGAAGGACTAAACCTGATCAAAGAGGGCTGGGGAAGGGCAGAAGTCCTGTTGATTTCTGGGCAGTAAATGCTTTGGCACTGACACACATGAAACCCATCTTTAAAGAAATGCCGTGTAGTTCTTTCTGTGAAAGAATAACGCATCCTCCCGTAAGACTCAAACTCACAGAGCAATATCTCGGACTGACTGGAAACGGGACCTCTCACGTTCCTGTGGCTACAAACGCCACTCTGAGGTCCTTAGGATTTATATGCCTTTCTCAGGAGCTGGGGACAGATAATGAATACCCCTCGTCAGCTGATCAATGGCTCGCACTTACGGGCTGGCACCCATCCCTCCCCACCACCCCTGAACAAGGTTAAAAGAACAGACTCGTGAGTGATGGTCAGAGAGGAACTGGCTTCGGAAGAGGAAGTGGAAAATATTAAGAAATCAACATGGGCATTTAAAAGCAAAGCCCTTTCCACGCCACACTGCTATCCATCTTGTTCCCTGACTCTGCTTCACCAACTTGATGGAAGATGGTTTAACTGACATAAAAACCAGCTCTTCATGAGCAGCAGTGATTGATGGAGCCTTTCCAAGCATCAGCGAAAGATGGCACTAAAGGATGCTTCGGGCTTCCTGTGAACTGCTTTATGAGGGGCCCATACGGATCCCCCTCTTGTTTAAAGAATAAATTAGCAGAACAGGAACTTTTGGAAACAGGGTGGTGTTACACTCTCAGTGCAAGGGCAGGCTGTTGGGAGGTGAGTGTGTGTGAGGGCAGCAGTGACCCCGAGAACGGGACTCTATCAGGTTGCGCCCAGTCACAGCTGTCTGGTTTCAGGGTACACGATTTCACTGGGTTTTATTTAATTTCACTAATTACAAAATGTGCCATTGAGTGGTCCTACCATACAAATGCAAGATCTTAGGGGCAACAGGAAAAATCTGGTCTTGGAGGAGAGACTTGAGTGGGATGCACAGATGCTCCAAAGGAGCCGTGATAAGGAAGGGTGTTGGGGAGGAGCCGGTCAGAAAGGAGCAAGAGCAGGCAGGCCTGGACGGCAGCGCCTGGTGTGCAGCCCTCCAGCTCAGGGAGAATGAGATGTCTGTGGTACGGCTTCGTGTTCTTGGGTGTTTCTTAATATGGAAAGGAAAGTCTCTTCTTTGTTCCCCCTTCCGGAACACAGACCTTTCCCTGCCTTTCTTCCCTCGTATTTGAAGAAGGTTAATTATGAGCTAGGAGCCTCTTGGAGCATCCTGGCACTTGGGACTCAGCCACTGTGGAAGAACAGCACGGTCCCCGCTGCACTGCGGGAGCTAACTTAGGAAGCATCCAAATTTGGAACTTGTTTCAGGAGCCTCAGGACCGAGTCCAAGCCACAGTGCTCTATGGGGTGACAAAAACCCCCTCGATTCCCACTTGTTTTTAAAAACATGTACATTAGTGAAGCGTCATTCGTTTGACTTCTAAAATAAAACAAGCGTGTTCTTTGGCCCCTCTACAGTAACTTCTCATCTCCTCATTTCCAACCGGAAGGCCGCCTCATCCCTGCTCTGGGCCTGGCCCTCCAGTAGGCTCCCCGGTGCTCTCCGCTGCCCGGTGGATTTCAGGATGCACAGTTCTCAGGCTCTGGAGTCTCTGACCTAGAAATTCTACTGGCACATCTATCCCACAGCAATTGACAATTGAAAAGAGTGACAACCTAAAAGCGCCCGTAGCAGGAGAATGCCAGATTGAACCGTGACAGGTCTGGAAGGTTTGCCACCAAGCTGGGGAGTGGTCGTGAACTGGAAGCAAAAGCGTGGCATCCTGCCTCCCTCCGTGAGGTACCTATCCCAGAGGACGCGGGTCGGGAGGAGATGGGAAGGGGGTACAAGTGTAAACTGCAATTACGACGCACAAAGCAAACCCCCTGTGCCTGCAAAAGGCCTAGAAGAATCTGACAGAGTGCCAAGGGCAGACACAGACTCAGGGTGGGTTATTTTTTCCTCTTTTTCAATTTTTGTGCAGTTTTCATTTTTATGATCGTGTTCGTACTTTACATGGGAAACTACTCATCATAAAAAGAAATGAAACTCCAAGTGAAGGAAAAGGCTCCCCTTTGCCTCTATGTGGACACTTAGAGGGGGAAATAAAGGGGAAAAGGGGGGTCTTGAAAGTCAAAGGGGATCCTGAGCTAACTTCCTGGCTGAGACCTGTGCTTCCCTGCCCACCACTTCTGTCCGCACCAATCTGTACCTGCAAGTGGGGTGCTAAGCCCTGAAAAGGCCCAGGAGGCCCAGTACAAGGAACGAGCTTCTCCAGGATTTTCCTATTGAGCTTCACACTTAAACCTCTCCAGAGAGGTCCTCTGGCTCCTGCAGAGGGCAAGAGCAGGAAACTCACCCGTCCACAGAGCTGATGTGTCTGAAGAAGGGAACATTCCCCAGGGCCGATGCCATGTGGCCAGGAGTTCAGGGCCTTCAAAAGAAGGCGGGGTTGGAGACAGCATCCTATCCTGGAGACTTAGCAGCTTAGACGTGGGGCCAAATGTGCAGAGACTCCATTTCTTCATTAACGGAAGTAAGAAGGACTGAGAAGTCTCGACATTGAAGCACACAAAATGCCATAAAGGACAACTGGTCACCATCTACCCAGTAACCGGGGACCCCTTCCTCATAGTCCAGATGCTAGGCAAGTGTACTAGGCAAGCATGCTACCTGCACTGAGTTCCATAATCCTCCAAGGCTCTCTTGCTGCACTCCACTGGGAAGACCCTGGGATGGCCGCCCCCTCACCCATGAGGGCCTGCAGGTTTCAGGGGATTAAGTTACCTGCCCACCACTGCACAGGCAGAAAACTGGGGTGCCAGGCTATGTTCCAAACAGCCTGGATCCCTTCCACCACGTGCAAGCTAATCCATCTGCAGAGCCTGGACAGGGTCCAGCATGGGTTCTTCCAAAACTTAAATTGCAAGGGCGAATCCTATGGTTGCAGGAAAAGATGAGACATGGGCAGGGGTGAGGCCAGGGCCAAGGGCAAGCTTCCACCTCCCCAGTCCTCCTGGGCATGTCTGTGCCCCTGCACGCTCCTGTCCCCCAGCACCCATGCGTCCCAGATGGGAGCAGAGTCGGGAGAGGGTGTCTGGGGAAAGCCACCCTGCCGGCCCCCATATTTTTAATAAGCTCCCTGAACCCTGGTTCCACATGACCCTCAGTCAAGGATTTACATCCCATCTTCAATGGAATGCTACGTTCGGTCAGACCACAAAGAAAACTCCTCATTATAAACTAGGAAATGTGTGGAAAGAGAATTATTTACCCAAGGCAGAGCTCAATCAGTGTTGCCCGAATATTTATTTAGCCCACACACGGAGAAGTTGTGCTAATGTTTGCCAGGGAATGTGGCTTTATAAAGTAACTGGGTCAAAAAAGACAGCATATCATTTTACAAATAACTTTAAAATTGCTCCAGTTAAATGGCTGGGCTTTCTCAGGTCTGTCTTCTCAAAAGGCTGCAGAAACAATATCCAGAATTATGTCTCATAAAACACAGGTATTACAAAGTGGCTGTTTAGCCCATTAAAGAAAATGGAGAGTGAAATCTGAATTATTTCCACCCGAGGCAGGAGCAGACGGAGTTACCAAAATTACGTTAGGCCAAGGTGGCAATTCTTTAGGTCTGCAAGGCGGCAGGGCTAATGTCCCCGGCACTCAAACTCTGTTAGGAGGGCTGCGTCTGTCAGCTAATGCTGACAGGAATTCCATTTCTCAGCCCCAAATCTAGTGTAGCTATGGAGAATTGACCCAAAACATTTGCTTTTGGTTTATCAGCGGCATTTGTCTGCCTCAAAAAGCCCTGTGAGGGAGAGGGCTATCAAGTGAACTGTCAGCCACTGTTGAGGCAGCTCACTCACTGGATCAGAAGGGGAGCTGTGGCCCCTGGTGTGCGTCCTGCCTCTGCCCTCCGTGAGGTGGGCCACCCGACCCCAGTGACCAACGCCATGACCAGCACCCTCAGGGTGGGGCAGGGGGAGGCGAGAGAAGCTGGTGGGGATGGGCAGAGAGGGGAAGGAAAAGCCCAAGCTCCCGGCAGCCACCGGCATGGAGAGAACAGCCCTGAGCAGGAAACCGTCTAAGCGCCTGGCACCAGGCACAGCTAAGCATGGCTGTATCACTGAGGTTTACAGCTGCAGTCCACGGTGTCTCCCTCTGCACCACGGGGACACCCTGGCCCCCAGAGGCCAGTGTGGGTGGAACACAGCCAGCAGAGTGAGGGGTGGGCCGTGCGCCTGCCTCGGGAAGCCCGGCAGCTAACCAGATACAGAACAGACCCTCCGAGAGGGGTGGCTAGGTTGACAGATCCCCAGGTCAGGAGTTGCCGGCTCCAGAGGAGGGCTGTGCGGCCAGGCACTCGTTCATTCTCGGGGACGCGTGGACCCTCCACTCTTGCCACAAGCTCTGAAGAGAGTTACTGCCGGGGACCATTTTCCCACCTGTCTTCCTGGGGGGCGGGGGGGGGGGGGACAGGGAGTCTCTTAAGGACACTGCCTTGCAGGTTCTTGTACACAGAGTGCCAGCCCAGCCTGTCCCCACAGGTGATCAGTGAAGATTTACTTATGAATAAGCAAATGCACATCATGAGATCTGTGGAGTGGTGGCTCGAGGGCGGGAAACTTCCAGAATCTGTAGATCAAGAACAAAACCTATCTGAACAGCACTGGGAAAACTAGGCGTTTGCTAGGACGGCCCTAACAAGTCGACAAAAACGGGGTGGCTCACACAACAGAACTGTCCTCTCCATGGTTCAGGAGACCAGAAACCCAAATCAAGATGTCTGCAGAGCTGGTTCCTCGGAAGCTCTGTGGTAAAGGTGAGCTGGGCTTCCAGCTTCTGGTGTTGCCGCTGCCCTTGATGTTCCTTACTGCCATCTCCGCCTCCAGCGTCATCTCACCTTCTCTGGGTCTCTGTGTCTTGTCTTCTCACAAGCAGCACAGTCACTGGATTTAGGGTCCATCCCAATTCATGACTATTTTTTTTTTTTTTTTTGGTATTGAGAATTGAACCTGGGCACTTAACCACTGAGCCCCATCTCCAGCCACTTATTTATTTATTTATTTTTTATTTAGAGAGAGGATCTCGCTGAGTTTCTTAGGGCCTCACTAAGTTGCTGAGGCTGGCTCTGAACTCACGATCCTCCTACCTCAGCTTCCCAAGCCACTGGGAGTACAGGGGTGCACCACTGCACCTGGCTCAGGCCGATTTCATCTTGTGATTCTTAACTAACTACACCTGCAGAGACCTGATTTCACCTCAGGGGTGAGGCTGCCTTTTAGGGCTCTGCTTGGATATGAACCCAACCCGCTACTCAACCCTGCACACCGGACCCTGCAGATGGTCCACGCTGGTTGTTCTCCCTTCCTTGTGCACATGGAGAACCAGAGCGTGGCCTGGTGGCCAGGACCTCAAGAAGGTCCCAAGATGGGCCCCCTCCCACTGCATGTGAACCTTGAGGACTAAGAACAGGGAGCCCAGTTCCACAGCCTGCAGCTGCAAAGCAAGGGCGGAGGAATGCAGGTTGGCCTGGGGGTCTGGGAAGCAAGGTCGCAGCACCTGCTGGCACCAACCCACCAGCCCCACGGGCGGGGACACACAGGTAGCCCCAGGCCCGTTCTCCATCAGAGTCTCAACCTGAAGGAGTCTCTCCCTTTGTTGTGAGGACAGGAGGGTGACCCTACTTTCTCTGCCCTCCCCCAGAGGAAAGGGAAGGTCACCTTCCACTCAGTGTCCATGGAGGGTCACTTGACAGCTAGACCCTGAGAGGCCATGCTGCAGCCTCACCAGGACAGGGCTGAGGGGAGCTGTGGGAGAAACGTGGTCCAGGAAAGCAGTGTCAAGGGCAGAAGGCACCAGAAGTCTGCAGCAGCCCCGACCCTGGGTGCCCGGGGGCAAAGCACACAGTGGCTGGACACTGAGGTGGGTGTGGCGGACTCACAGGGGAGTCCTTGGTGCAGAGAGGTGAGGCAATTCTGCAGGCCTTCAGGCAGGAGCTGGACAAACAGCGTGCCATCACCCCCTGGCACCTGGGGACAGATGTGCCTTAGGACCCAGAGCTCTCCCAGGTTGTAGAGTGAACGTGGAGCCCAAGCCGCACTGGAAGAGAGGCCTCCAGCGGGGTTTGGAGTAACGTGCCATGACAGTCACCTGTACATTTCTCTGGTGAAAATACGGCTGTGCACACTGGAGAGAAGAAACAGGGACACCGAACAGTCTCAAGTCAGCTAAGGTCAAGCTTCACCACCAAATGAGTTTGCCGTAAATTTATAAAAATATTTTTTTTCGGAGCTTTTCAGATTTTGGAACAGCAAAAAAGAGACTGCAGATGGGTATTTACAAGCCCAACTGGAGACACTTTTGTGACTCAGGCAGCCTTGTCCCCAGGAGGCAAGGTGTGGAAGTGAGGCCGGGGCAGAGGCCAGCAAGGCCCCCAGTCCCTCTGGCCCCAACCAGCTCCAGCATTTATCTATTTTGTAAACCAAGCTTTCCCCAAAGAATTTGGTTTAATGAAAGAATTTAGGAGCTTCAGAAAAGACTGGAAATCATTGCTGCATGTCAGAGGTTGGCAAACTTTTTTTAATAGAGCGCCAGACAGTAAATAATTTAAGCTTTGTGGGCCAAGGGACCAAAGTGAGGCTATTGTGGAGGAGCTTATATAACAAGGGAGGAGAAAACCCCACACATTTTTATTGATGAAACTCAAACCTTTATTTATAGACATTGAAATATGAATTGAATACAATTTTTGCAAGTCATGAAACAATAATCTCCTTTTGGATTTTTTTTCCCTACCATTTGAAAATGTAAAACCAATTTTTAACTTGTGGGCTATAGTCAAAGAGGTATGGGCTGTATCTGGTCCATGGGCAATGCTGTGTGCCCCTGGTCTAGGTCATTGCAGGTCAAGCCAGGTCCTGTTGGAGAATGAGACCTACTAGTGACCCCCAAGGGGACCGAGTGAAAGTCCACGGCTGGATCAGGGGGATACAGAGTTGGCAGCTACTGAAACGGATACGCCTTGCCTTCTACTTACAGGTCATTGGGGAAGCCATTGCTTTGTATTCAATTTTGCAAAAACCTAAGTTCCAAATGTGGTAATAGCCACAGTTTAGCAAAATCATTTTCCTTAAAGCAACACTCCCTTTCAAAAAGTTACACATAAAAAAATACATCGTTACCACTCTAAAGCCTGAACCACAACAGGCGGGTGGACTGTGAACTCCTTATTTGCATTTTCAGCGGGTTCCACCGTGAATCTCAATCATACTAACAAAGTCCATCCAACTCGGAATCGTCCTCAGACTCTGAATGCCTACTAGGAGCTCCGGACGCCAGGCAGGAGCACATGTGTTAGCGTGGTGGGACAGTCTTTCCATTACAGATTCTGGGACTCTCTGGGGCCCACTGTGCAATGGATCCCATACCAACTGTTGACACCTAGTCCCCCTTTTTGATATACAGGTTTCATGCTGAATTCACACCTTATCCTGGTTGGACCAAGAATATGCACCAACAGATGAGACAAACCATGAATTAAAATGTGCAATCCACCCTCCAAGAGGGTTGGGAATGATTACACAGAAGCTCCCACGCATTCACTGCTTAAAGGCAAATCCGGTTTTAAAATGGCAATGCTGAGGCGTGTCCCACACAGACAGGGAAAAATCACGAAATGACCTTTAAAATTTTGCATGTGTCTACTGGAAAGTGAGGTGACGTCAAACTGGAAAGCCAAAGCATCAGGAAACACCTGTCCTCCAGGTGCCTCAGACCTAGAATGCTCTCCCACCACCTTCTGTAAGTGCCCATGGAGGCCAGAAAATGAATTACCGAGACCTGACTCTGAGTTTTCTGGGTTTTGCGTACATGACATCATCAGCACTCTCAATAACACTCTCAGTAGCCCAGCAAAGAAGCTATTTTATCTCCATTAGACATACGAGAAAACTGAGACGTACAATCTTAATTAACTTGCCTAAGTGGCAAGTTTTAAAATAGTCCCATCCAGACATTCAAAGCCTGTATCTGGATGTCAGAGTATAGTCAAGGGCTAGCTAACCATGACCTCTGGGTCAAGTCTGACCTACTGCCTGTTGCTTTACTTTTTTTTCCCTCTTTCCCCATTTTTTATTGGTGTATTAAAGTTATACATAATGATGGGATTTGTTGTTACATATTTCTACTGCCTGTTTCTATAAATAAAGTTTCATTGGTATACAGCCATTCATTTACACATTGTCTGTGGTCACTTTTGAACTGTGAGATCAGAGCTAAATACTTGCAACAGGGACCATAGCCCACAGTGCCAAAAATATTCACTGTCCAGCCCTTCACAGCCCTTTAAATCCCTGTGGATACCAACTGTGCTACAGTCCTGTGCTAGGAAAAAACAGCACGCTCACAGGCTCCCAGGGAGGCAGCATCCTGGGGAGTTCCTTGGACATAGACACCCTGTGACCTTCTCCCATCACCTTGGCCACATGATGGGGGACAACCCAAGCACCCACCATGTGAGAGAAGCCCGTCTATGAGGTGCCCTTGTGGAGAGCTTGGTCCCACAGACAAAAAGTAACTACACTGAGCCCATCAGATTTACATCTTTGAGAATCTGAAGGAGGTGCCTGAGAGCAGGAAGAGAAGCAAAAAAGGTAAAGAGAGGAACAGCTGAGCCCCCTGAGGGAGCAGACAGAACTTGAGGCCAGGAGCAGGGAGGCCCTCCTGTGCCCTCAACCCAGAGCAGCCAGGGTGCACTTCTACTTCCTGCCACCAGGGGCACAGGAGAGCCATCCGCAAGGACCTAACCCTGGCAAGAGAGATTCCCTCCATAAAACACACCAAGAACACAAATATGGCACAGCAAGGCCCACTTCCCATAAATAACATTAAGTATTCAGAATAATTTTAAATAAATTCCAAATTACTTATGGCACTTCCCTTAATATCATCATGATCATTATGTGGTGTGTTTTTCCTCATTTGAAAGCCAACAGATGAAGCATAGGGGATTTCTTCCCCTTCCTCCATATATATATATATTGGGCGGGGGGGTCCACTGCTGTAAGTTTTCAAGACAACCCAGCAGGAAAAGTGGAAGCTGAGATTTCATCCTAATCCCCTAAATTTCAGAGAGAGAGAGAGAGAGAGAGAGAGAGAGAGAGAGAGAGAATATGAATCCATATCCAAGATCCTGTTATATCAACTTAATCAGTTTTTTTAAGTTAAATTTGATTTTTAAATCCCTTAGATGATGAGACTTGTGGGTTTTTATCATTGTAGTTCTATTTTTAAAATATAGACTTGTGGTTCTTTTTCCAAAATCAATCCAACAGAAAGTGAATTATGGCCAATGCATAATAAAACGAGAGTTACCTTCAGACTTGGGAGAATTATTAGCATTTTGATTCAATGAGTTCATAGTTCTTCAAATTCAAAAATATCAAGTCCAAGACTTCTCAAAACACTAGCGTTTTAAAGATTGCTCTCTTTTGGTGCCTTTAAAAATAAAAGGCATCATATAACAACTATCTGGCTGTTGACTAACTTGAAAGCCCTGTGGAGATGCATGGAGATGCAGCAGCTCGGGCCAGCGCTGCCATGAGTCAGGCGGCACAGCACACATGCATGAACTTCTCATGACCCTCAAGTACACTCATGTGATATATCACAAATACCATAAAGCAGCCTTGTAATTACAGGGAAAAATTGATTTTAAAAGGCCAATATCAAAATTAATTGTCATAAAAATATAATAACCTAGACCAGAGAATTCAGGGTTTAGAGCATTTTGAACATTATACCTCAAATTGATATGTTAGCTAGCATTCAGAAAGGCTTTTAAAAACGGAATAGCTGCGTGCATTATGACTATTATGTAATCCAGATATTTAAAAATAAGTATTAACATTGCTCCCACCCCCTGCCATGTTCAGGAATGAAATCAATAGGTTCCTCTCCAGTAATTACAATGCTGATCCCAAGGCGCATCTTCCGGTTTCCAGTTTGAGAATGTTAGGGAGCCCCAAAACTGTCATGAGACTGTGAGGGGAGCCAGTTACGGAGACATCGCCAGGATCCAGCAATGGGGATGTCTTTTCCTCAAGGGAAGAACCAGCATTTGAGCCCCAAGGAGAAGAAACATGGCTCATTCTGGCGACATCGAAGTATGTCTCAGGGTGAGGACTGAATCAGCCAAGGCGAGTGTTTTAGATCCTCATCTGAACTGAAATGGTAGATGCACGTGACAGGATCCACCGAGGGAGGGGAGGCCAGAGAGCGCGAGTCTGACGGACAACCGTGGCACTGTAGTGACGTCCTGCGCCAATGGATGACAACGATGTACGGAACGCTCCCAGTCCTGACATAAAGGAAGGTCTCGTACGGAGGGGTGTACCACGATGAAACTCTGAAAAAGTTAAATGTCCTCTAAATGGCTGTTATGATTGGGAAAGACATTATCTTAAACCCAGATGGGTAAATCTGTACCACTGTGAAATGTCAGTTAAGCACACCAGCCACAACCGTGTTTTTAGAACATTTCAGACACACGGCAACGGCAAGAGGACGAACTCCGGAGTTGGACCATGAACCTGAACTGGCTCCGGCTCAGGCGCCCGCTTTCAGCCAAAATAATGAGTGCTTGCTCCTTGGCCTCGCTTCAGGAAGCTCTCAGACAGTGCAGCGGGTAGGCTCAGTCATTTAGAGAGGCACACACTCACTTCTTTCCAACTTCTTGATAAATGATAGAAAGCAAGAATCTTATTGAGAAGAACTTGCATTTTAAAATGGTTTTTACAGATCTCATTAGATCTTTAAAAGATCCTCCATTAGAAGGAGAAGAGGACTCCAGGGGAGGGAGGGGAGATGAGAGGGGAGGAACAGCAGGGTGACATTAACCACAGGATATAATGTGCACCAATGACCCTGTCACAGTGAATCCCACTTTTATGTGTAACTATAGGGCAACAATTAAAAAAAAGATTTTAAAAAGGCAGGAAAAAGAATCACTCGGTCACAGTCATTAACATCATTGTCCCTTAACAAATTAAGCAAAACAACACAATTATTTCAATAAAATTGGAACTGGTCGAGTTGGTGATATACTTTAGTGTGATATTATTAACACACTTGTCTGCGGTATCCCTGTGTATCAAACATGTATGGTATCAAACATGTCGTACTCAATAAAAATTTGAAAAATGCTAAGGAAACTAAAGATCCTTCAGTAAATAAAAGTAGATTAAAGCTTCAAATTATTCATTTTTCTCATTTAAAAAAGAAATTAGTCCTTGGAGATATCTTCGAGTTTCACAAATTTCAAGTTGATTTTTTCTTACCTTCACCCAAAACCCGCAGGAACAAGGATTTTGCCCAACAGTGAGTTCCCTTTTATGAAATCCTCCTGTACCGAGATTGACCCCTCAGGACCTCTGCAAACCCCTGGCTGTGAACCCTGCTGGGAGGCACTAAGGGAGAGCCCAAGTGCTGGGGAGGGGATGCCCGAGAGGCCACGACCAAGCCAGGGAAGACATGGTGTCACCAGACACAACGTGCAGGCCAGCAAGTCAGCGAGCCCAAGGAAAGGACACCAGGGGAAGCTGCCGAGAGCCAGCCTGCTGTGGTGAGTGATGAGGGACCAGCAGGCCTGATTCTGCCCTCGGCCGCCCTGGTTCCGCATTTCCTAGGAAGAACTGAAAGCCTTCAGGTTAAGTTTTCCTACTCTGTTAACTCTATGGAAATTCTTTAGGCAATGAGTAAAACACTACATTCATTTATTTCAAAAAAAAATTGATATTTTTATGTAAATTTGATATATATATATATTAAAAACTTAGATATATCATCTGTTGACATTTTGTAGCCAATGAAGAGCCTGCAAACCTCAGTGGAGGAGGCATTGCCTCATTCACAGGAATATCCTGGGATCTTGGTCCTAAGGCCAAACCCAGAGTAGACACTGGAAATTTATCAAATGGTTGAACAAACTAAGCTCTATACATGTAGGGGGGGGGAAAATCCAAGTTTAGGCCTCTTTAAAAACTGGCATGTCTTACGGAGTTGACTCTGAGGGCAAACTTAAAGAGGATTCCCGTGAAGTGGTCTCAAACAATGGCCCTGCAATGAAGAGAGGCCCAGCCCAGCCCTGATCCTCTGAATCAGCTACTCTTCAGGGTCATACATGGCTCCGCTCAGCCAGTGGCAATGCTGGGAGAGAGGCGATTGATAATAATTATATTTTCTGCCTTCTCTGGGGTTATGAATTTATCATGATGTGAACGCCAAGCCACTCTGATGCTGCGTTAACAATGATAAACACCATAAAGACAAAAAGAAACGAAATTTAAGCATTTAGATTCTGCAGGGGAGTTTATTAAACAGATTAACTAAGAAAAGGCAAAAGCTACACAATTATGGAAAACAGGTAGCAACGCTCTGACTGGCTATTCTTGGTGGCCACCTGAGAACAGACTTCAAATGCCCTCATTTCTGCAGGTACATTATCGTGTGTTTTATTGTTATTCACAGCTGCAAGCTGATTAATTTGTATTCAGAATTCTAAGTGGCAAATGTGCGATGCATAGTAAGATATATTTTTTTATGGACGCAGTGAAAATGCCTAAGCCACATCTCCTAAGTAACTCTTGCTCAACCGGTGAGCAAAATCCACAAGTTTGTAAAAGGCTTTGAAAGAGTTTGGCTTGCAAGGAAAACTGAAGGGGAAGCCCCTCTCCTCCATGCTGCCCCACCCTTAAAAAATAAAAATGCAAACACTAAGTTTGAGGAAAAACCAAACAAAGAGAAAAGCTGGGTGATGTCAAGCTGCCAGAATCGCCAGCGTTGTCGGTTAACGTCCCGTCTTCCTGCTTCCTGGGTATTTCCAGGAAAATGCGTGAGGACTGGGTACCGGGGACTGCACACTACGGTCGATGCTTAAGTAAGGGATGAGGATACCTGCTAAATCCGCCGCCTGAAAGCAATCATGGGAGGTTCTTAAGGATACTGAACCAACTCTCATTTTCTGCACTAAGAAGATAAGGAGGGGCATGGATAATCTAAATGGGTGGAAAATAGATATCACTGGCTCGAGGACACGCAGTCTGATGGGTGTCCCCTCCATTAGCCCCCTTGTCCATGCCCTGGCTGATTTATCTCCCTGATCCTGCCTCCTCTGCTCACAGGGAATTTGCATTCCCTTTCAAGCTGACCTTAGAAGTGTATGGGAGACTATACTTCCTAGGTGAAGAAAACAACTTTGCCATTGGAAAGCCCTGGTGAATCATCCACATGGGTAACACTCACTCAGCAGTTGATGGGTTCTCCCTGGAAAGTCTCACCAACCACCTAGGTTAACTCGAAGATGCAGAAAGAGTGGCAAATTATCAGGCAAGCATGGTCATGAATGTTATTCAAATGCAATTTAGGTTTCCTTTTTCATAATTCCCTACCTATTCCATAATTCAAATTCCTAATTACTCGGCTAGGTGCTGTGATATGCACCTGTAACTCTAGCAAGTTGAGAGGCTGAGGAAGGAGGATCACAAGTTCCAGGCCAGTCACAGCAACTGAGCAAGAGCCTTAGCAAACTAGCAAGACCCTATCTCAAAATTGAAAAGGACTGATAGTGTAGCTCAGTGGTAAAGCACCCATGTTCAATCCCCAGTACCGAGGGTGCGGGGAGGGAGGGAGGGACAAAATTCCTAATTGCCTTTCCAAGGGGGCTGCCGTGAACACAGCTCCGTCAGTGCACCAGGCAGGTGTGCGTGTGCACTATGGTACTGTTCATTTCCAACAGACGAAGCTAGAAGAGTGAACCAGCCTCCAGGAAGCTCACTGCTGCCATCAGAGGGGCCCACTACTGTCACCCTGTGATTAACATTTTCTTACACCTTCCCAGCCAAGGCATGTCGGATGGACTGAGAAATGTTGAACTGTAAACAAGAAAGGAAAAGACAGATCTGAGATAGTGCTCTGGTGCAGAAAGAAGGAAGCTGGCAAAACTCAGGAGGGGCAGGCAGTCCAGATGGAGGGACCTGCAGAGGTTCTATGGTGGCTTCCATGTGGTCTGCACGCTTGTCCTCGAGTGAGCTCAGAACCATGAAACTGCCCACGTAGCCCAAGAACAAAGGTGCCAGTTGAGATGGAGAGACCCACGGGGACTTCAGAAACTGCTCTCTCCCCAAGATTCTGGTTCCAAGTTCTGCAAACACACACAAGGTCATAAGCAGTCCCTTTCTTTATTTGCAAACAATATTACAGTAAAAAGACCAATTTTTAAGGGCCAGAGAAACATCTAAATTATAAAACAATGACAATAAAAAGTAAGGCCCCTTCTTGAGTTTAAAAAAAAAAAAAAAAAAAAAAAAAAAAGGAACCAAAAGTATTTTGAGTATTAAAAAAACAGCAATTTAAGAATCAGGGATTCTGGGTCCCAGTCCTGGTTCTTCCTTTTCCTCTGCGGTACATTTGTGAGATGTCCTCAGTACTAACACTGCCATCCTTAGCTTCATTTCTGCAGGGGAGAATTAATGCTTGCCCCTCTCGGTCCATCAAACACACACGACAGCAGAGGCTAAGCAGACGCGCTCGCGAGTTCAAGCACCCACAGACAGCCACGCCAGGGGCACAAGCTGGCGCCACTGCGTCCACTGCCAGGCGTCGCAGCGCAGGCCAGCCCTGGCACTAGTCAGGATCACACGTGACCCAGGGTAGGGAAATCAAGATGGCCACACGCTGGGCGACACAGGAGACGCCGGCCAGCTTTGACACTGCACATGAGAACGGCGGGGGACGCCAAGCACGTCACAGGCAGAAGTGTAGGGGCTCTGGGCACAAAAGCCACCGCAGCAGCACCTCACAGGCCTCCCCACACCTCCAGAAGGACCACAAGAGAACGACGGAGGAAACCTCCGTGTGGCGCGTCCACAGTGACGTTCAATCCTAGAAGTCCTGAAAGGCGAATCGTTAGGTCGTCTGAAGTCCTATTCCCAGCGACTCATCCAATGTGGAGAAATATGGCCTTTGCGCCTGCCTTCTTCTCGGTGCCTGCTTTCCCACACACACCAAGACACCAGCCCAGAACTGACGCCTGGGCCCCCGGGGTGACCCTTGTCCTGTCACTGCCCTCTCTTCATACGAGGACTGGAAGCATGGCCCCGTGGTGTCTGAGATCATGTCCTCCCGGTCCCTCAGGCAGGACTCTCCCTGTGGCCTGCACAGGGAGGGCACAAGTCTCTCTTGGCCAGAGAGATGTTCCACAGGCCATGCTGGAGTGGTGTCCTGGTGACACCTTGTGGTCAAACAATATAGAGAAGCCTAAAATTCCACCCACGGTGGCACCCGGGTTCAGCACAGCCTGACTGGACGGTTTGTTTCCACCTGAGAAACCTCCAACTTTGCCCTTCCTTCTCTGAAGAACAGGGGCTCGGGGTCCAAAAACAAGGTCCATATGTTGGGGTCTGATGAACACACTTTAACCCAAATCAAAGCAAACACTTTCCAATATAGAACATCCTGGAAAGCAGCACTGTTGACGAGAAGAACAACAGACACGCACCAGGAGACAGGAGGATTCCAGCCTCCACTGGTCACCTGTATTCCAGTGACCAACAAAATGGGGGAAAGAGCATTTCAGAGAGAAACCACCGGCTAACACGGGTCTAGCAACGTGACGGCACATGGTGGTGTGGATGCTGACCGACAGTGGGGCCCCTGGCAACCTGACCCCACGAAGCAGGACAGAAGCTGGTCAGTGCACGTCTAAGTACCTCCGTGTGTCTCAATCTTTGGAAAATGAGGGGCGCAGATGCCGGAAGTGATGTGAAGCTGTCTGTGTGCGATCCTTACCTCCGGGAACAGCTCTCAGCAGATGGGGCTGGTCAGGGCAAACACATCTCCTACGTACGGAACACTGCACACGCACTTCTGGTAAGTGTGCCAATCAGCAGGAACCACGGCGCAGCCCGGCCCTCATTACCTAGGCAGTGTGACCGTAAATGAGACCAGCTGCACACATTTGTTATCTGTTACTGTCCACAGGAGTAGCAGCATAGCAGTGAGACCCGAGCTGTACAAGAAAAAGTCACAAGATATTTAAAAAAAAAAAAAAGGAAGCATTTTCATTTTCTTTCTAGTAGTTTCTAGGTTGTGCGAGGAAAATCATTATCAAGATTTTTCTAGCAGATTACACGTCCCTAGAATGCTGAGTGCTGAGACTTTAAACATATGATCTAGGCTGTACAGCTAATGGCCATTTAATGTGTTAGGCACCCTTCCTTTGTTGGCTAGGGGGGCAGCAAGCCTGGTGTGACCTGCGAACTGGATCAGAAATGAACTGAAAACCAGGGGCAGAGTCAGGGTGCCCTCCCGACAGGTCCTCTGTGAGACCTCAGGTCCCAGCCAGGTCTCGATCACTGAGAGCGGACAGCCAAGGGCTCGAGCTCAGACTCCAGCCTTAGCTTTGTTTTGTTTTGTGTCAGATGCGGAAGCAAGAGCAACGCCAGGGCTACCTCTATTTTTTAAGATCTTGAGTAGGAGAAAAAAAGACAATATATTATTTAGATGGAGTGTAGAAGGAACTCCAACTTTAAAAACCACAGAACAGAATTCAAAGAGATGCACTACTTAGAAACCAAGAGGCGAAATACCAAAAACCAGGATGCCAGGATTTTCACATGCTAACCTAAGGTTTTATGAAATAAGACAGAATACAGGGATTGCACTGAAAAAACAGGGTTCTTAAACAGCCCAGGTATATACTAGGTAAGGAATAAATCATTGCCATAACTGATATTCGGGCTGTGGACTTATTACCTGGGGCAAAGCAGCTGCATCCTTACCTCGTTCCTCATGGCAGAGCAACAGCTAATAAACTCAGTGATTTGAAGGTCAGTCATAGGAGCCTTTAACCAACAGGACATAGAAGCTCATATAACGTGAGCGTGAAGAAGGAATGTTAAAGTGTAACAAAGTAAGGGTGGTAAGTGCCAGGCTGAGCTATTTGGCTACATTAGAATTAAACATAACATTAAAAGAAAAAATGAGAAAATACCTGTGAGATACACATAAAGGGTTAATGTCCTTAACATTTAAGCAATACCCGAATACTTAAAAATTCTTCTCATTCATAAAGACACCAGGTCAGAAACCAGCCAAAGGACATGGACAGACCAATGGCAAAGGAAGAAATTGTTAATAAGTCCATAAAAAATGTTTAGCTTCACTGATAATGAAGGAAATGCAGAGTAAAATTAGCTTCCGCCTTTCTCTTAACAACTTAGCTTTAGAAACCGTGGCACATTCTTAGGGAAGTACCCTCGCAACCTTTCAAGAGAATGAGTTAGCAGATTATCCCGAGCAAGCACTCCCAGGGACAGGGGGACTGTTCACTGCTGTGTGAGACACATCCACCCCAATTCCATTTACAATGGAGGAAACGGCAACTAACCTGTATCTCCAACAACAGGGGCTTGGTTAAATAAACAATGACCCACCCACCCCTTAGGACACTGGGCAGCTACTGGAATGCTGCTGCTGGAGGGGTTAGGAGCACAGGAATACTACTTTCCAGGAGTTTCCAGGACAGTTTATTTTGGTTTTTTCCTTCCTGTATTTAAAAAACTTCACAATGTTTGTAGTAATCTGAAATTCTACATTTGAAATGCCCCCAAAATGACTGTTCTATTTAACAGAGAAGGAAAAGTAGCACCGACGCCACCTCTGGACCTTCCACTGGCCAATCCAAACTTCCATAGCCACTCCCCAACTTGGGCCTCAACTGCACAACGGGAGGAACGGCCACCCCACTCTCGGTGGGTGGACGAGGCTAACCGTGTCACTCCACACGTGTGCTCTTTAGCTGTGAGTGGGCGACGCAGCCAACCCAGCGCTGGCACCTCCTCTGCCCTGTTACTGCTCTGTGGTTGAAGGCGTGCCCTCCATGCAGGCCTCGGAGCCTCTGCCTTTGGGACTGGGCAGTGCTCCGTCACAGGGCCTGCACCGGCCACTGCGGGGCGTTCTGCACACTCCTGGCCTCTGCCCCCCCACCCCCACCCCATGGGACGCCCAACAGGGATCCGGACACTGGGTGGATCGCCCTGGTGAGCGGCAGTAGCTACGGAGAAGGGCGCTCCTTCCTTGTTCCCAATGCTCAGGCCTGTACGTGGCAGGTACCCAGGTCGGATGCAGGAGGGTCTGGGGCACGTCCCGTGGCAGGACGTCCATGCCAGGGCCTCAACCAGAACGCCTGGGACGAAGGGGAGGCGACAGGGAGAGCACCCTGGGCTCCCTCCCACCTCAGCAGAGGCCGAGCCAGCCCCACCCCCAGAGCCCATCTGCAGCGGCTCCTCTGAGAGAGTTCTGGAAGCGCTACACAGCCAGCGTGAAGATCCTTTGTGAGATTACTTATCTCGGGCGTGTGTCACTTTTTCAGCACCATAAAACTGGAATACTTGAAATAGATGTCACTACATTTGTCACGAACTGACATGGCCAATTAATATCACAAATTCACCATGGAGAAACGCTTCCGGCTCCCGAGGTATGAACTGCTGAACAGCACAGTTCCATCTTGTGACCATGGGCCAGCCTCGCCAGGGCTATGAACGCGCCGCCTGGCACGCGGAACGCGCTGTTCGCGGGGCCTCGCCGCACAGGCACCACCGGCCTGGAGGCTGCAAAGTGCGTTTCGCTCGCTCTTTCTTCAGGGGAGGAGTGGGGGCTGCGAGCCGCCCTGCTTCTTTCACGGCCAGCAACAGCCCCACTCCCCAGGTGACCAGGAAGACTAGGCACAGACCGTCCCCACTGCGCTGCCACCTGCTCCTGGGCCCTTCCCTCCTCTCTCCATCTCTGTCTCTTCCTGTTAAGTGCTGTCTCCCCAAACTCAAGAGGCCCGGCGGGGCCAGGGCCCTGAAGAAAGGCGGGGTGGAAACGGACTGGGAAACCCCTGGCCTCCCCTCCGGCCCCTGGGTTCCCCTGGCTTCTCCTCCAGTGGCCATCTTTGGCCTTGAGGCAGGAAACGGCCACTGTTCCGCCTCGGAGGTGACTTCCGGGGGTTCCCCACCACTCCCCGAGCAGTGCTGCGAGGCGAGAGCGTGGGAGGCCAGTGCCACAGGCCCTTTCTGGAGCCCAGGGGCCTTCACTGCCGTTTCCGGGCAGAAGTTCCCGGCCCCGGGCCCGTGGCATCGTTCTTTATGGGGCTGGCTCGCAAGACAGGGAGAGCATTAAGGGAAGAGATTATGTATCAAGGAGAAAAAGTGAGGGCCAATAAATTACCCGCACTGGGTAAGCCAGGTCTGCACTGGAAATGAGGCTGAGTGTATGAAATCAGAGCCGAATGTGTCAAAAACAAATCACGAACTTCCAGACACAGGGCTACACATGAGTGGATGGTAATAATCACACAGCCGTCAAACGCACAGCGTGCGCCGCTTCTTGCATTTCATCAAAATGAGTCCGCTGGCCAGCCGTTCGTTAGCAGCCCCACCTGGGCGCAGGGTGCGGGGCGACGGGCCTGCTCCTGCCTCGGTGCCTCCGTCCTTCCCTAAGGGCTTCTGAAGAAGGGCAAGGCCTTCACCGCTCATGGAAGCAGGCCTCGGCCTTCCTCATGGCACACTTGGAGTGTCTCGCCCACTGCTTTACACCTGACACACAAGAGAAGCAGTAGGAAGGAGGTTCTATGCCTATTTATTATTTCAGATGGATTTTTTCCTGCTTTTCTCTCCGTGATGGAATCTTTGTGTTTTATGAAAGCTAAACCACTCCACCGAAAGAAGAGTTTACTCCAGTACAAACAGAAATTACACACAGTGTAAAATCCCACCAAGCCCTTTAATCTTCAACTTTCCGAGCAGGTGAATTAGCACAGGACAGTCAAGATTTATTTTCTTTAAGCTCCAACGGTAAAGAGTGTTTCAAAGTCATTCTCAAAGCTCTGGAGATTTTAAAAATCCAAATGAACCAAGCTTAGCTCTGCGGTGTGATATATAATAAAGCCTATTCCAGGATTCATCTCCGTAAAGATACATGGTTCACTTGGAAAAGAGAAAGAAATTAAAGAATTTCAACATACCTGGATTGAACGGTTTAAAAAACTTTTTGAAAAAAATGTTTGTTTCAAGTAATAAACTCAGCCTCCTTGGTAGATACCTTTAATCTTGATTTCAGAATAAGCCCCCAAAGAAATTACTGGAGTGAATACCAGATAAAATAAAAGAGAAAGAGAGAAGAGAAAGGGAGAGAGCAAAAGAAGGAAGAAAGATGTTGGTAGGAGCCTACTTCCTACAGGAACTGTCCCCACGCCAGGCAGGGCACATCCCTACCACACATCAGCTTGGAAGGGCTCCCCAGGCCCTTTCTTCCTTCTTAGTACTTGTCACATGAACATGGCAAATTGCTTTACATATTAAATATAAATGGCTTTCTTGTCCCTAAAATTATCTCACACAAGAAAACATTACACATACTTCAAATAAAATTTTTCAGTTATCCATAGCTACCTCCAAGGTTAAACACACAAGTCAAGACCAGTGAGCTTCAAAAGATGGTAGCATGGGACAGAGAGCTTCGATTTCTAAGTGTCGATCTGCAAAAGCCACTGGGAGACTTTGGAAAGGAAAAGAATAGTCAAAGGGCTTTGGGATTCTTTCAGGCAAGTCGTTTCAGTACTCGGTTTTGAGGGAGAGCCGCATCTGTTACACATTGGTTAACCTCCTCAGTGATTATTCAAACTGAATAGACAGAGTTTCCTTTGAAAATATGGCCCTGGGAGAAGGTGAGAAATGTATGCATAAGTATCTGCGATCAGAGAGATACACGTTGATGATACGATTTTTTACTTACAGGGGCGTGTCCACGTAGCGCTGGCCTTCAAATCTTGGGACACTCCCTGATGCCAACTGTGGGGCCCTACCAATACAATGCCCAACTCGAGAAAATATGAGGCGAAATCCCAGCGCGTTCTAGCACTGCTGGATAAGGAATCTGAGCAAGTGTCCTGAATAAACAAACATCTGCAATCATTCCTCTATTCCCTCAGAAATCCATTTTAAATTAATTCTGAATTCATTGGAACACAGTCTACAGAGTAATGACACTGACGACAATTCGAGAGGCACTTTCAAAAAAAAAAAAAAAAAAAAAAAAAAAAAAATGGAGCTCTCTGGACCTGTCGTTCACACAGACTTCACCCACACCAGGGGTTTTTAAAATGTTCACAGACGTTTCCTCCTGACCATAGTCAAGAGCAGACAAACAGAACAAAGGGAGAACAGAAGGAAAGACGGGGAGAGAGGGCAGAACGGAGGAGAGAGACCTGGGCACCGTTCTGCAGGGTCCCATGGTCCTGTCACTGTGGGACTATCCCCAGGGATCAGACCTTCATTTGTCCACTTGCCAAACACTTCCACACACAGTGAGAGAGAAAGCAAAAGAAAACCGTTCATTCGCAAAACCGAGACTCACCGAGTTAAGAAATTAAGTTGTACAGATCAGAAATGTAATCATAGGAGACAAGCTCTGAGAGTTTTTCAATCACTGTGGGGCTGCGTCAATTTGAAGTCATGTTACATTAAAGAGGAAAACGTCTGCGAGAGTCTCCCCGTGCCACTTCAGATTAGATTTGTTGTTGTTATCAGGCTGTGCATTTTGTCGGCTTTATTTTACATTTTAAAGATAGTGCTTAATGCCCATAAATAAGAAACTTATAACCTATGACTTGCTTTCCATTGCCCAGAGATTAGCAGACAGCACAAATTAGCGTGAAGAGAGACGCAGGCAGCGTGCATCTCGCCTCGTATTAACATGTTCACTAACTTCCTTGGAGTCATCTAACATAGGGCTACTTCTAATCCACCATTTTTTTTTTAAATTGCTCTCCACTTAATTTAAGGGTTACGCGAAAATCAATTTGTGGCCCACCTCCCTCCACCTACTCCGCCATGTAGGAGGGAATTAGAAAATTCCACACAGGGTGCACCAGTCCATCAAGTAAGGCTCCCTCCATCTCTCCAAGATCTTGTTAAATTGCATGTGGGTTTGCTCCTGGGCTCTGAGGATGTCTAAACACCAAGTTGCATAGAAGTGACACTTCACCAATTTAAGTGATAAGTTTTCAAATTGTGAAGCATCTAATTGCAACGATAAATTTACCTTGCTTTCCTCTATGGCCAGACATCTGTATCTTTAACAAACAAAAGTGGCAGTTTAAAAACAATTAGACTCAAAAACTCTAATGAATAAAAATCACTGTCTCTACAGATAGTGCACCAACTTGGCTGCCTATCACGGCGTGCGTCTACACCCCAGAGCAACAGAGGCCTTGGATGTCAGAGCCAGAGGGGCCTCACCCGGAAGACTCGCTTTCCTCACCCTGCTTTCTAGAGTGGAGACTGCGCCGGACATCAAGAGTCTAGAGGAAACGTTAAAGCCTCCAGGTGACCATCCGTATGGTGACTCGGTCATCACACTGCATTCCTTAGAGGAGGAGAGTGATCTTCACATTGTTTGATGGCAGAACTTAGAAAAGGATTCTTGGCCATGTCCCACAGCCAAATCATGACACCTGCCACTCATGGTCTTCAGCCTCCTCACACACTTCAGCTTTCAGAGTGGCATTGTCCACGCATTGAAGGGACTTGACGGGGACAGGATAAAGGGAAGTAACAGGTAGGGAGAGAACAAGGAACGGTGAAAACCAGAGGGGCTGGCTAGCAGCCTCTGCTGCCCACAGGAGAGCCAGGCTACTGCTGAAGAAACTGGCAGAAGACTCTGCAAACACTCTCAGTGCCCAGCTCAGAGTCTGGAAGGATCTTTGAGCGTCGCATGACTACATTCTGTTTCCTGCTTCTCGGCTGACCTCAGAACCTGCCTTCTGCAGCAGATGAGTCTCCACAGCCTCCATAGCCTCCAGCATTACTTATCCCTGTGCCCCTATATATTAAACACCCCTCGACAGCAAGTTAAACGAGTGCTGAGTGAGTAGACGGATCCTGAGTGTCACGTTTCGAGCAGGTATGAAACACCTTCCTAGATGCCTGGTGATCTCTCTTCTGGGTCCCCATTACATTTTCTGGTCTCTATTGAGGTGAGAAGCTCACAACCGCACAGAAGAGTCTGGTCAGGCCCTGATCTCATCAGGGGTCCTGCTCTTTGACCTGGAGGGGATTTACAGTCTGCAGCATTCCATCTCAGGCCTCCTGCAATCACAGGAACCTGTAACCACTTTGACTGCTCACACAGAGGCTCTCTCCTCCCTGCTGAGTGTCCTTAGCATCTTTCTTCCCACCAGGGTCACACCTATATAAATACTGTTCCTACCAACTGGAAACTGGGAGTCCAACCCTTGGCCAGTAGTGCTGGGAATCACTTAATGACTCCATAGGCCCAGGGAGGCAGCCAGGAAGTAGGGATGCAACAGGAAGGAAGGGCCAGATTGTCATGACCGTGGACACAGCACATGTGCTAACAGGGTATGGGCTGAATAGTTCCCTCCCCACCAAACATGTCCACATCCTAATCCCTGGAGTCCAGGAACATGCAAGGCAACCAATGAGGAATTCAGGTTGCAAGTGAGATAGAGGTTGTTCACCAGCTGAACCTGAAGTAGGGAAATGACCCTGGACGCTCCAATGCCATCGCAAGGTGCCAAAAGTAAAAGGAGGTGACAGAAGAGAGTCCAGGAAAGATGTGAGCCCATCTGAAGGGCAAAGGGACATGCAGCCTGGCTAGTTCTCAAGCTGGGGGGAGGGGGTCAAAACCAAGGAACATGGTGACCAGACACAAGGAAGAAACAGACCTGGGAAGGGATTTGTCCAAAAGCACATGGTCAAGCTGCACAGACAGAAATAGGAGATGGTCTCCTTCCCTGCAAGACATGCCCCCAGCAGCACCCAGCATCTTCCTCCAGCCTGTCCACACCTCACACCAGGGGTCTAGTCCACACTGGCTGAAGCGACAAGGGCACTACATTTAACCCATTCTAGTTGCTATAAAGCTGCATGAGTTTGATCCAGGACCAAGCACTGCCGTTCCAAAGGAGCCAAGGCCTGCTGGGCAGTATCCCTGGGCTCCAATACTGTTCCAGACAAGTTTTATTTGGTATGCTTTATTCAGAGACTGTTCACACTCAACTTACTTTTATATTAAGGCAGCTTTCTCACAAACAGACAAACTCCAACTATGGAACCAACTGAGGGTCAGATGGGGTGGAGCAGAGCTAAAGGTTCAGAGACACAGAAAGCTGGCCTTGCTTTCAGCAGGCCCAGCAACCCCATCAGAGACTTCAGATGCAAATGTTAGGAGCCTCCCGGGCGGCACAGTCAACTGGTGTCATTAGCAGTGACAAGGGGCATTCAGCAGAAGGTGTCATCCTGGGGCTTAGGTCCCGGAGGAGGTCCCAGGGAGGCCAGACCTGGACAGAGTAGGGGGACAAGGGTGCAGGTGCTGGAAATGATTGCAGGCCTCACAGAAGCAGTCATCCATTAAGTGATGAGTGCCAGACACTGCTTGATGGCACTGTCACCTAAACCCTCACAAGACTCTTAAGAGACAGGAATAGGGGCTGGGGAGATAGCTCAGTCGGTAGAGTGCTTGCCTTGCAAGCACAAGGCCCTGGGTTCGATCCCCAGCATCGCAAAAAAAAAAAAAAAAAAAAAAAAAAAAAAAGAGACAGGAATAACTACAAACCACATCTTACAAATAAAGAAAACCGTAGCTCACAGAGGGGCCGAACTTGGCCAGAGGTCACACAGGCAGGAGCTGTCTGACCTCGACAGCACTCAGATACCCCAACAGGAGGAGCAGAAGACATTTTGGGGGACAGAGATCCTGAGATCTGAAGTTCCAGGTGGTCGATCTGAATGAGGCAGTTAACGGGTCCCCTGCCGTGAGTCTAGCATGCATAGGCCATGTCAGCAGAGAGACAAGGTGAATCTGATGGGCAAGGTCACCTGGTCCTGGCAGCTGAGAGGGCAGACACCAAAAAGCAGGTTGCACCTCATTTCAGTGCTTAGAAGAGCCGAGGCAGCCGAATGAGGAGACGCGGGGCAGAGTGTGACATGCTCAGACCCCGGACAGGTCTGGAGACAGCCTCCTGAAACCGCCCTGAGGGCCCCAGAGGCCCTGAGGTCTCCCGGGCTTGTCACTCAGGCACCGAATACACTCATTCTAATTGGATATTATTCCTTCTTTATGAAGCCAAGCAGGTTGCTACCTAGTTCCTGGGTGAGACGTTTGCAGCTTCATTTTGCAATTACATCTCCCTGGTTTTTGTCAAGGTACAGAAGTAAGATTTCTGTGTCTCTGGTCCCCAATGTCATCTTTCCCCTCTGTTTAAAATATAGAGCTATGCCAACTCTTTTTTCATCTGTAAGCTATTTTCCACCCTCTAAAAGAAAAAAAAAAATCCTGCTATATCTGACCAATTATTTTCTCAGCCACATTAAATATAGATCCTTCTTCCATGACACTGCCACGGCTGTTATACCCGCTCACAACTGTCCAGGCTCTTTGGTACTTTAGCACACACAGTAGGATTACACTCCCTGTCCTTCAGAAATCAACCATGGGCATTGACTTACTCTCACCAATGAGTTGTGGTAGAAGCAGTAGTTCTGGGTAGAAACTTTCCAAGTCATACACTGGTCTGCCAGGCTACCTTCCTATTACCGCAGGGACAACTGAGGCCAAGGAAGAGATGGTACCAGGATCAGTCTGGATCCCTGAGGGAGTTACAAAGCCCCCACCTACTCTCTTTTAACTAATATCCCAAGAAAGAAATAAACCGACTATGTTAAGCCACTGAGATCTAGGCATATTTGTTACTGCAGCACAATGTAGTGCATCCTGACTGATAAGAGCCATTTAAAGCTGCATCTTTGTGTCCCACTTCTTCAGCATGAGTCAGTCTGGCTTTTATTTCAGTTCCTAACACTATAGAATTGCTCATGAGTGATCAAGGATTACAATGTCTCTCCTTAATCTTATTTACTTTTTAGTTTCTCTCCCTGTGTGTACTGCGCACCCTCTTAGACCTAATTTAGAATCACAGAACAAGAAACTCGTTTCTCACCAACTCATCTTGAAGGGGTTACAAGCGGACTTGTCCACATTTCAGCTACAAAATTCAAACCCAGGTACAGTCAGTCTATTAGTCCTCATGGGGCTTTCTGAAGTCCAGTACAAACCAGGTATGCCACTAACGAAGGGCCATTCTGCCATTTTCCCCAGCAAATCACCATCGCCGCTGGGCCTGAGCCTCTGGAATACCCTAGCTACTGCTTCCTCTGAATTCACACCTTTCCCTACCAACAGAGATGGGTCCAGCCCTGCTCTCAGAGGACAGCTCAACCTCTCCTCCAGGCCTCTGCCGTTTTTTTGTGACAGCATCCGACAGTCAAAGCAGCAGGTGTCTCAAACGTCTGCGGCAGCGCCACCGCTGAGGCCAGCTGCTGAGCTCTGGAATACAGTGGAAATGGGCACGGTGTCCACAGCTCAGCATGCCAGGCAGGAGGCCCAGCTTCTGCTGCCCCTCACACCTTTCTGAACTGTCCCCCCCACAAAAAAAAAAAAAAACAGGATCAAATAAATGTAGCTATGCTGATTACGTGCGAGGGACGCAACATGTGCTGTCTGTAATGTCCACAGCAAATTAAGCTCCGCGAGGTCAAATGGCAGTAAGTACAGAGCCTGGATTTGAGTCACACTCTTCCGATGCCATGTCATTGTCCTCCCACCCCACCAGGCATCCCCCCTCAGGACTTTTCTATGTTTGTCCCTCTGCCCCGCAGACCCTCTCCACCCAGAACAGCGCAGCAAAGCCTCGCTCCTGTGATCCATCAGCTACTCCAGAGTGTTACCCTCTCTTCCTCCAAGAATGTCTGCTACGGGGCCAGTTGCAGAATTAGCACAAGGACTCTGGGCACAGGCTATCTGCTCATCCTGTCCAACTTCCCAAGGATCTGGGTGCCCTGTGCCTCCTCACCAGGCTGAACAGGGAGCCGCATGCAGCTCCCTCACACACCCACAGTACCTTCCCAACGCCAAGTGCTTTGCTGAGCAGTTTGCAGCTTGATGACCTATCTGCCTGGCCCCCTCCTCCGCTCAAGGTCAAGTTGCACCTTGCCAGCGATCTGACGAGGGCGGGGCCCACAGGACAGGTAGGATGAGCACATGAGTGAAAACACAGAAAAGTGAAACCCCTTGTGACACGTAGCCCCTGCGATAGCCGCAAGAAGACTGTGGGGCCACCACCATCAATCTGAGAAGTGGCGCCTACGCTAGACCCACAGGAAACCGGCAGCATGAGAATTAAACCACGGTGTCCGTCCTTGTCCACAGCCGTGCCAGGGCCAGAACCAAAAATAAACTCCTCCCTGCCCTCGAGCTCTGCAGGAGGAGTATCAGAAGTATCCTGAATCAAACATTAGAGGCTCAGACTGCCCACCGTTCTAGAAATGCCTCCAGTTACTATGGATTTATCAGTGAAGAGCATGAAATAAAGAAAATCTGTTTCATAGTTAAAGCCAAGGCCACTCTGTCCCAGACGTGTGTAAATCACTTGCTCTTAACAGAATCTTTAACTATAAATACACTGAATTTGGTAGTAGGATAGATTAACTACAAAAGGAAATTAACACTGCCTTAGAGAATGGAGATAACATATTAAACCCCTGATAGGCTACTTTTGAGAATTATAGCTGGGAACATTGTTAAGTGGATATTACAGATGAGGAAAGAGTACTCAGCTACCCTCTGAAATGCAATTGAATTTACATTGATTAAGGATGGGGGTGTAAGTCCTTACATTAAAAACTTTAAACAAGCCCCAAATTGACTCCTTGGGCAACAGGCTTTGGTGACCAAGCAGTGTGCCATCAGCCCTCCAGTGAGCAAACACGGGACGCAGCTGCTTGGTGGGTGTGTAAGCAGGGTCCCGTCCGGAGGTAAACAAGCACTTGCCTTCCAGAGAGACCAGAGGCAGCAGGGCAAGTTTGCAGGGCTTTGTCATTAGCCCTGTTTGCATTCTCCAAAGCACACTGACAGTCTCATGACGCAGTACATTAAAAATCCTCAGCGGCATCGACTGCCTGAAGCCGACGCTTCCCTGTTAAATACAGCACAGCTCAATTAACAGCTCTTCAATACACGATTTAATTTTTCTTTCATCTTGATCCACAGCCTGGCTCAAAATGAGGAATGCTAGAATAGATGTACTTGGAATATTGAAGCAAGTCTTTATAAATAAACCTATCACACTTGTAATGATTTCTGTCATAACATGACAAAATAGATGAAGCTCAGCGTCTGGCACTTCAGCCCACATGTCATTTTTCCAACATCACCAGAACCTTGGTTTGTTTGGTTTTTTTTTTTTTTTTTTTTTTTGGCTTTTTTCTAATTCTTTTTTCTAGTTATCTCTGAAAAGTGTGTCCTTTTTTTTCCTCCCCCAACCTGTGTGACAATTCTTCAGAACAAATGAAGAAAATGATCATTCTGCTACTAACACGTAAGGTAAGGCATGTAACTTATAAATGAATTATGAGGTCTCACCCTTGCGAAGGCATACATATTTCATCACAGATGAAATCCACAACCCTTACTGCACATGCAGTGTTTGTATTTGTACATGATGGTTCAAGGTGCTTTTGCAACTCGGCAAGCCCTACTTTCACAGGCAAATCCTGCGATCTCCTTTAACATGTAATGCACAACACGGACCGTACAAAGGTGCACGCCCACCTGACCTCAGCTCTCTCTGGCTGGAAGGTATCACATTTACCAAGAACAGTGCCCACCAAGTGACTCCTCTAAGTGCGTGATTCAGGGTTCAAATGGCTCCATGTGCTGTTGTTTGTCGAAGAGGAAGGTGTTTCACTTTATAAGAGATAATTTCTTATGTCCAAACATACTCATGAAAACAGAGTCAACAGAAGTGAACACCTCGCATGAAACCACCACTCAGTGCGGACTCCCATCAGCCTACTAGGGCTGGAGGAGGAAGGCGAGAGTCTTTAGGGGAGACAGGCTAAACCCAGGCCTTTCCTGAGCAAATCACCCTGGCTGGTCTTGGTGGGCAGCAGGGGAGCGTTCACTGGTGAGCTGAGAGCTTGGGTAACGTCACTGTCATACTGCGGTGACAGATGGACTTACTAGAAACTCACTGGTTTTCTCTCAGTGTTTGGATTTTCACGTTTATGCTTTACAGCTGATTTAAAACCTCAAAATGTCTTTCGTATTTTTCAACTCATTCACTGCCTATTTAGCATGAAATAGAAATTACACATAAATGTGCATACAGAGATGCACGCACACAAGCACCACCACCCTAAACAGGTGCTCAAACACCTTCCTCTTTCACAAAACTACCTGTATTTTAAACATACTCCTTCCATTCTTACTCTTCTTTCCCAATGTTGTACCGCTACTTACATAATGGGGAGAAAACTAAACAGAAGATGTAAGAGATTTTTTTTAATTGTCAGAGATAGAGTACTTAGAATTTATAGTAATTAACTAGTCATTATTTCAAATAAGGACATTAATTGGTATGCTCAGAAAATCTGCAGCATTGCAAAATTTAAAATAAACATTACAAAGATATCATTTACAACTAATCTATATTTACCACTGAAGTGAGCTTCAAACTATATTTCTTTCTATTATGCTTTTATTGGCTACAGCACACAGTAAATGGGGTGTGTTATGCACACTTCCTAAACACCTAAATTTATAAAACCCAATTACATAAATTAATTAGGAATGAACGCACACATTTATGCCTTTGTTTGCAACTGCAACATATTAAACATGACAAAATTAATAAGTAGACCCTGAAAGAAAAAATAATGCCATGTATTCGTTTTCTGTAACAGATTTTTATGAGATTTAATTTGACTTATCTAGTCCTAAGGGTCATGATTCTTAATAAATATGCAGTTCCTCACCATTTCATATATATGTAAGGGTTTGTTTTTATGGTTCCTAAAGGACCAAGAATGTATAAATTCAAGAGCATTTATTTCCAGATCCAGAGACAGAAGGGCAAAGAATTACTCAAATGTTATTTCTATCTGGCTTCTCTCCTACCTGGTTATCAAAGACAGCTTCTTGGTAATTAGTGATTCGCCATCCCCTAGCTTATCATAGGAAACATCCATTAAAACAAGCTTAGTCTTCGTTCCACAGAGGAATAAAACACTGATATATGATCAAGCCAGACAGGAGAACATAGCTGGGAACAGATATAATTTTTTAATACATTTAAAAAAAAAAAAAAAAGTCAGAACTCCCAAAACACCTTCCTAATATATTTAAAATAAATAATTTTACCTCATTGTTATTCAGAATGACATTTTCTTGCATGAGAAATGCTAAAGGAAAATAGTCTGATGTTGAAAAAAAGGTGAAAAGAAATAGACTGAACCAAGATGCTCCCCCCCCCACCCCACCCCCATCAATCAAGTTCCTAGCAAACTCACTCCCACGTGCCTGCCAGAGTCGGGGCTCAGAGGCATCATCTGGCAAGAGCATGGGTTTGAGCTGGAGCCTGCGTCCTGGGCTAATGACAGTCCTGTCCTGGAAGGTCAGCAGTGACGGTGGGAAAGCAAAGCCTGTTCCAGGCCTCGGTTCCCACGTCAGCTCCTGGGAAGCCAACGAGAGCCGCTGGGTCAGAGACCACGTCAGTGGGTCAGAGGATGCCCCAGGCTCCCTACCTACCTGCCCTTGCTGCTGGAGTCCGAGAGCCCCTCAGCAGAAGGAATATGAATGCAGGCCTCTCATCTCACCATGCCAGGAGACACACGGTCTCTGAGGCAAAAGGGCCTGGCTTCATCTTTGTAATGCACATCCTCGTCCCAGGGACACTGAGGACGTGGAACAGCGAAGGGGCAGCTGCCTGCAGCCTCCTTCACACCTTAGGGGGAGCCTGAGACTGCTGCTCCCTGTGGCACCTACTCAGGAGGACTCCTCCTCTGCCTCCTGTGCTCCACATTCCAGCAAAAGGTGCAGCCACCCAAGAGTCACCCGGAGGTGCCCACCCCACTGCCTCTCCCTCTGCCCCATCCCATTGCTCACCCCGCACCCACCTCACACCTGGAAGTTATCCCTCCCCACCCCCATGGCCACTGCCTCCCTACAAGCCTTCCAGGTCTTCTAAGATAACTGCAAGAGGCTCCTGGGCCAATCCTCAAGATTCCCAGCTCCAAATGCCATCCCCACCAGCTTCCCAACTGCTCACCTGAGCAAGAGAAAACCGCCCACCCCTCCAACACGAGGCCAGGTACCTTAGGCAAGGTTCGCTCCTCTCACACTCCCCATCCCTTGCCACACCTCCATCCCTTCCTACACGCCAGCCCTACTGAGAGCCACAATCTTCCCAAAAGCACCTCTGTCCCTGCTATCTACTGATCCTCGCCCCCGGAGCTCTCTTCCAATGCAATGCCTTTGTTTCCTTTTCTTCTCTTTGCAAACTCCTCCTAATTGTTAAAAATTCAAGTCAAAACTCACCTCCCCTAGCAAACCCTTTCTGACTCCCCCACCTACTGACCAACTGGGACAGAGTCGTGGTGGTTTTCTGGTAGATCCATGAGTACTTTGATCTTCTTCCCTCAAAGGGTGAAGCCAAATTCCCCATCTGTTAGCGTGGGCTAGACTCAGCCATATGCTTTTAACAAACTGCACGTGACAGAATCCACGGGGGTCGGGGGGACTCCAAGATTGGGGCACACATGGCTTGCCTTCCACCTTGCTAGCTAACTCCTGGGTCACGTGGTCTGGAAGAATACAGCTGCTGTGCTATCCGGACCCTCCAGAGCAACCCTTCGCAGAGGCCCACCAGGTAAGGATCTGAGGCTCATGCTACCATCCAGAGGAACTTGGACCCAAGCAGCAGCCACGTGAGGTTGCCATGGTGGAGCTGGATCCACCAGCCCCAGTCAAGCCTTCGGGTGGCTGCAGCCTTGGTCAAACTTTCTACGGCGATCTCATGACAGCCTGTGCCAGGACCACCCAGGAAAACACACAGCCAAATTCCTGACCCACAGAAGCTCTGTAAGTAACAAATGATCACTTTGGAGAGAACCTTGTGGATAATTCATCACGCAGCGGTGGGTAAGTGACAAAAGAGCCCTTCCAGGGTGTTCCCACAACCCGCTGCATGACCCTCTGCTTCTCTGGCACCCCACACAGAACCTGCCACATGGCTGGTACGAACACATCAAAGGACCGATGGACAGATGGACGGACGGACGGACGGATGGATGGATGGATAGACGGACGGACGAATGGATGGCCGACACAGGAACAAATGAACGACCACCGTGAAAACTAGAGATAATACTCATGAAGCATTCTAGCAGCGATGGAATGGATGCTGTGTTAGGGTGCTACGCCAAGATGGTCCAGTTTTGGGTGCACGTGTTTTTCAGTTCACCTGGGTACAGACCTGGGACTGAAATCACTGGGTCATGTGGTGATTCTGCTCAATTTTTTTTGGAAACTGCCAAATTGTTTTCCAAAAAGTGACTAGGGCACTTTACAGTCCCAAGGCCGCACACGAGGGTCCCAGTTCCTCCAGTCCTCACCAGCGCTCGTTACTGGCACACTTTCCCATTGCAGCCACCCCTGGGGTGTGAGGAGGCATGTCACTGTGTTTCTCCACCCATGCTTAAGGGGAAAAAAAAAACATGAATGGGATAGATGCATGTGTCCACCTTACTAAGGCTAAAGAGGCTCAGAAAACAAGTAACCACAAAAACACGTTCCACTCCTCAAAGAATTGCAGGTTAAAACAAGAAGTGACTTTCAACCTATCAAAAACAACATCAACAACAACAACAACAAAGGTTCAAAAACAAGAAGTAAGAGTATAGTATTGACAAGGGCAAAACAGCTCTCTTAGACAGTACTGGTGAAAAAATTACTCCATCCAGTTCTGGACAAGATTTGGTAATATATAGGAAAATAAGTATACACTTGAAACAACTTCCACAACTCTACAGATATAATCAGACATGTAACAGTGTATGTAAAGGGATGTCATCAAAGCCCTATAATTAACAACGGGGAAGCAGGAGGCTGAGGCCAGTTCAAAGCCAACCTCAGCAAAAGCGAGGTGCTAAGCAACTCAGTGAGACCCTGTCTCTCAATAAAATCCAAAATAGGGCTGGGGGTGTGGCTCAGTGGTCAAGTGCCCCCGAGTTCAATCCCTGGTACCAAAAAAAGAAAAAAGGGGGGGGGGGGGCGGGGAATAATATAAACATTGAACAAAGAAAAACAGCTCAATGAACTATGGCATGTCCACAGGCTAGAATGTGCCCATGTGGTATTAGAGCAGTATAGTGTAAGTGGGAAAATGCTCACCAAACAGTTAAAAGTGATCAAGATGGCAACGGACACTACCTACAGGCAATGCAGAATTGACCTCAATCCCCCTTTGTTAACCCTGCGACCCTAAGAAAATGGTCTCATCTTTCCATGTCTGCGTTTCCTTACCTGCAAAAGGAGGACAATGAAGACTATCTCAGAGAAACACTAGGAGGCCCCCACTTTTCAATTCACTGGAACATCCGGCTTCCGCTAAGCGGGAGGTCTCACAAGCCATTCTCGTTGTCTTGATTTTGCAACAACGAGCAGGTCGATGGGTCTGAACCCTGCTCTGCCCCCATCAAGCTGTGTGCCCTTGGACGTGTCCCCAGCAGGCGGGGCATCGCCCGAGTCCAACTTCGGGACTAATCATTCCTAGATTCAAAACGTGGCTCTGAGGGTTGGAAAAGGCACAGCCGCCGACTCGTGACACCGGGGTCCCCCAGGGTGACTCGCAAGTGCTCACGGGAGCCAAGCAGGGTCTTCGCCAAGAGCCCCCTCAGTCTTGGGACGGAGAGATCAGGAGCATCGAAGTCCATGCCTCTGACTGACCACAGTGGCCGCACAGCAGCACTGCCTGGCAACTGCACCCGAGTCTTTCCCTGTCTTCAAGGTGAAGGCCCAACTGGGGCCACCATACAGAGTTCCTGGCCTAAAATGCCCAGGCCCCTGACCTTTCTTCTGATTTGTTTTCCCTCTTCCTAATGGTTGTTTTGCTTTCATGGCTAAAATACATTTGCTGGAGATTATTAAGGGAAAATGAAGTATATTTTTTTAATGACAGCCTCATTTCTAAAATTACTAATCTTCACTCTGCATGGATAGTCCCCTGCTAACAAGTTCAAGGATTTTAAGATTGTTAGACCTCGCTTCTGTCCAAGACAAACCTCCACACAGCACAGAGATGGCAAGTGGATTTCAGAGAAATGGCAACTCTCACCTGCTGTGCACTAGTGGAAAGAGTCAGAGGCAGCCAGCTCGCTCAGTGGAAAAGAGTGCTGTAAGTGATTGGTGATGTCTGCCAGGGACACGGGAAAGGTGAATTATGGTAACGTCACACCTGGCAAAAACTAGGAAAGTTGCCGATCAATGAAATCTATACAAATAACTCATCCATACTACAAAGAAAAAATAAAGATCAACATTGTATGAATCCATCCATTTTAAAACTCACAATTTCACGTACCTTATTTTCTTGGGAAAGATGGACACACACCACTATCAGTCACACAGACTCGAAGCTCAGCATCTCCTCCCAGCTCAGCATCCGATCCATCGTCCAGCGCCACTGACACATGTTCCCGCCCCGGATCCACGCCTGTGCCCTTCGACTCCACCGAGGGTGCTGGATGAGCCCTCCTCACGCATGGGCTCTTGCCATACCATTCTCCACCTCAAAAGCCTGAGATGGTTCCCTGTAACTAACACAAATCCCTAACTCCTGAGCCTAGACATTCTAGATCCTGCCAGGAGTCCACCTACAGACTTCTGCTCTTCCACGACTCATCTGTGGATACGGTAAATGCAGTGGTGAAGCTGAACACACTAGCAGATCCACGGATGGATGGTGGATGGACAGAGAGATGGATTAGTAGTCAGGCGGGTAAACGGAGCTTTCTGATTCCAGCCTGCTGCTTCGTGCCGTCTTTCTGCCTGATGACCTGCCCATCTTTCCGTCTCTTTTCAACAGTAATCCCTCTAACTTCAGCTCTTCCACAAGGCTTCAGGGACCCCTCCTTCCATCCCCATCCCTGGAACCTGCCCAGTTTCCCTGTCATTCATCGCATCCATCTCCTCACACCATGGCTTTGTCCCGTCACCTGCTCCTCTCTCTCCCAGATATCAGCTCCTGTGCAGGGGAGGCTCTGACCCGGGTTCCTCTGCACAACACGGCGCCTCCATGGAGAAGGTGCACCAGTAACTACCCAGGAACTGGCTGCACATCCAAAAAAAAACTTTTGGTTTTTTTTTTTTTTTTAAGCTTCTAAAAGGTAAGGATCCAGAAGGTGAAATCCTCTTTTCTGATCTTCGGAAAGCAGCGGTCTCCATTTCCCTAACCAGCCAGCAGAGGAGGGAAGACAGAAGGAACACCAGGGTCGGGCTTCACCCCACCTCGGCCATGCTGTGCAGCCTGAGGCAGGTCTCTTCTCCTCTCCCCGAGCCCTGCACCCACAGCTCCCAGGTATGAAGCCAGGAGGTCTCAGGGGCCTTCCCACCTCCCACCCTGAAGCCCGCAACTCAGAAGGGCAGAGAAGGGAGGAGAGACTGACAGTTCTCACTTCGGCAGCCGCCACAGGCAAACACTGCCTTGCCTGGGACGAGGACTTCAAAGAACGAAAAAGGCTGTGGGGTCTTTCAATGACACTAAATGGCCATTCAGGTTCAGTCCCCTCCCAGAAGGAAGCAGCGGCTGCGGCTCTGAAAGAGACGCTCTTGCGACAGGTGCAGAACGTCCTGCTTCCCAGCTGATGGAGCCGTCACCTCGGCTCCTGTCACTCTGCTCACAACTCCTGTCCTGGGAGTGGAGCTGATGGCAGACAAACGTAGCAGGGGCCACCTGTCACGACCAGGGAGAATGAAGATGTCACTGTGCCCAGCCTGGAGCGACTCCAACACGACCATCTCTCGCCGTCCCCGTTAATCCACACCCACTCGCAGAACCACGTGCGGGGCTTGCTCCAGGCAGGCATCCTTGTAAGGACTCCAGCGGGAGGCGGAGGAGAGCCAGCTGTGGCCGGCTTGTCACTGCACACCATGGGGAAATGACAAGCACGCGCCACGGCCAAGGCCTTCTTCCACGCGGGGCCATTCTTTCACCCCCCAGCCTGCTCCCCAGCGCCCCTGCCTTCGTAGGCACTAAGGATGCTACGACTGCAACCTCCTGGTCATGAATTTTACCTCGCAAGCTAAGACACGGTCTTCTCGCTAACTAACACAGATTCACCTAAGACGACCACTGAACTTTTTATTTCTGCCAACAAAAAAGTAGAGCAGCATATCAGTCTTTTGTCTCTGTCCAAGTCCATTTGAAATACTTACTACACGGCCCAACACCTTTCCCTCCCGCGTTGAAACACATCCCTCCCGACTAAACCGACTCATCCCACAAAACGTGAATCAGTGCTTCACCGTTTGCTGAATGCGCTTCCCCCAACATCCCCTTGGGGACCTCCAACTCCTCTGCAGGACGGGCAGGAAAAGGTGCTGATTTGGACTTTGCAGAGGGCCCCACCCAAAGCACTGAGAGGGCAGAGGAGACCAGTGAGACTCGGCAGCTCATGCTCCGCCTCCCGCAGGGTACAGCCTCTACGGCCTCCGCTCTGCTCGGCCCTCTTCCTGAAGCCACCAGTTCAAGGACAGACTGGGTTAGAATGAGGGTGAGGTTTTGTTCTCCTACCGAGAGGCCAGTTCTATCCCCCTTGCTTCGGTGCATGACCCACAACCTGGGCAGGTACCAGCACTTCAGAAACCAGGCTTCGCTTTCTGTTGATGCTCAACATCAATGACAGCGTCAGCAACGAGACGACTGCTCGACTGCTCGTGTGCTCACCCGCCGCACTCCAGGAATCGCCCCAGGAATTCAGCGGCAGACGCGACAAGTGTCTCTTCCTGGTGAAGCTCACATGCACAGAAGAGGGAAAAAATGGGCAGACCAGTAAACAGCAAACGTGACGACAAGATGGGCCACTTTTTAAGGTGGGAGCATAGAACAGAGGGAGGGGGAGAGGGAAGGAGGGGGAGGGAGGGAGAGGGAGAGGGAGAGGGAGAGGAGGGAGAGAGAGAGAGGAGGGAGAGAGAGAGAGAGAGAGAGAGAGAGAGAGAGAGAGAGAGAGAGAGGGGGGAGAGAGAACAGACGGAAAACTGTAGGCAGTGTATAAAAATTCATGGATGAATTAATTCCAACTTCATGGTACAAGTAGAATGAAATCTCTTTCCCAATGAAAACTTTTATTTTTAAAACCTCAAAAGCTAAAATACATGTGGCTATAAAAATGTTCCCCAAAAAGAAAAGTCGATCTGAAAAACAGATCAACAACTTAAGTCAATGAATTCCATGGGGGTCTAGATGGCTCCTGTAAGATTTAGTTCTTGAAAACCTGACCAATTTAGTTATGTTCCAGTAACTTCAAGCTTAAGATGGACAATGCTCAGATCCACTGAGATAGGAAACTTGACCAGCTACATCCCTGGAAGAGGAGGAAAACAGAAGGGGGAGGACTAATGGGGAAACTGACCCTCCTTTGCTCCAGAGCCTCAGCACCACGTGGCTTTGGAGGACGGCGTCAATGATACCGCCACACCAGCACACTGAGCCCAGCTTGGGATGGACGAGGGGACACCAGTGAGCTCAAGACATGCCGGCCGACCAGAAGTCACCAGGTTTTGAGGAGTCCAGCAGTCATGTCAAAGTGGCCCCTTAACAGGTTTTCTGCCGTAATGCAAGACCCATAAGGAGCCGGCAGAGGTTTGGGAAATGAGAGTCTCAAGGGGAACCTAAGTGAAGACTGAGCTGAAAGCAGGGTCCAGTGGGCAGCTGGAGGTCAGGGAGAAAGTGCAGAAAGCTTAAGAGTGAGGCAGAAGTCACCTCGCAAACAGCCTGGCAACGTGGCTGACAGAGGACCTCTCCAGGAAGGGACCGAAGGGTTTGGGGAAAGTTAATACCTGCTGCTCTACCGCATGCTTTCCAAGCAGCTGCTGACCGTCTGACTTGACCTAGCTCTCTCAAGGCATGTCTTAGCTATCCACACTTTGGACTTCACGTGCAGTCGTAGGACCCTCAGGCTCAATCATCCACACGTCCTCCCCACGCCTCCTCACGTGTCGAACGTTCTCAAAAGCTCAGGAAGCTTTCCCTGGGTCTTCTCCATGTGCCCCACATAGCAATGCTATGTTAATCCACCTTCTCGAAAAATGACTAACTCACCAGACACACATGTGAGTTCTCCATTGAAAGTCCTCCCCAGCTCTAAGGCTCACAGAAGAAGGGAATCTGCTGCCACATGTGGACACATTTTAACACCCAATGATTAAAAAAAAAAAAAAAAAAAAAAAAGAAAAAAGCAGCACTTTATTTAGATATTTCTCAATAATATAGTCACCTGTACCCAGGTGGACTAGTGTGGGCATAATGAAAACCCAGTGAACACCATACTGTTTTCAGTCTATTTTCCCTAGAACTGCTTCCGTGAGACTGAAGTCCTGCTGTCTCTATTTGGAAGCGGGAGTAAATGTTTGCCTTTTGATCATGAGCTTGTCCACTGTTTGCCGTCCGCTCTGCACGTACTCCCATGCACAAATAAAAATGAATTTTTAATTGCATGAATTGAATTCGGGAGTGCTGCCTGTTTTCCCCTCCAGCACAACCAATGGTGACTGCTCATAGGCAGAATGCCCCCTGCCTCCCGCATCCCCGGCATGGCAGGAACAATGGAAAGGGCAGGCCAGGACCAACACGGCCATTCTTCACATACACAGAAGGGCTCCCATGCGCAGAGGCCACCACGCTCTAAAATTAATCCAGCCCCACAGAGAACAGAGCTTCCCTGGGGCTTTCCACACCTAAGCGGGGTCTCCCAGTGCATGGATTGACTGTGAAAAGCCATCGAGCCAGGGCCAACCTCATGCAGTCACCTGAGAAGCCGAGTGCCCAGGTTGTGAGCACAATAATAATCACATCATAAAAATTTCCTGACGGTCCACAAGGTAATGGGAACTCTGCTAAGCACCTGGCAACGGGAGCTCAGGCCCTCCCAGCACCCCACCAGGTCCACCTCCGAACACACGTCACATGCTGGGAAACTGAGGCTCCGAGAGGTCAAGTGCCTCGACGGAAGCTCGATCCTTCTCGCCCTTTTCTTTTGCTAGCCTTCCCTTCTCCTCTCTCCCCCTCCCTCCCTCCCCAGCCTTGTTGATTTGAGAGTAAATGCTGCAACCTTTATACAAAATCACCTACAGGTGAGTCGGCCAGGGAGCGGAATGGAAGCACACCAGGTGCTGACCTCAGCAGCCGGTCAGGTCAGGTGGTGGCGGAGGAAATCCGAAGGCTGCGTGTGGCAGGGGCACGGGCCGTGAGCACCTCCGCTCTATCTTCCCGGTCCCACCACTGACTCAGGGGCCAGCCTCAGAAACCTCTTGGAGGCACTCCACAGCTTCAAAGAGGAGGCAGGAGACATGCATCATTTACTTCCTCCCTTGCCATCCCAACAGGCTTAACAAGGGAACGAAGTTGCATACCAACTACAGTGTCACTGGTGACATTTTTGAAGGCACGAGCGTTGTGGGCCTATAAATAAGTATTTTTCCTACTGGGAAAGGGCTCTGTTTGCATATATCAGTGTTTTCCCTCATGCCATTGATCGCCCCATCCAACAGCCTGCTTAGTCTGTCAATGCTTATTGACAGTAAGATCTACACACATAAATGTCATGAGCTGTTGGAGTCCAACGAGAGGATGGAGAGGAGCCCTGAGTCTGGAACTCGGCCTAAGCAAGACACTCCCAGATGTAAAGTTTTTGGTGGGGAGGGGAAGAATGGCAGGTTACAGGGGCATAAAAGAAGAATCACCTCATCAGCCTCAGGAAGACCAGGTGAGTGGCATGAAGGAGGCCCAGACCTGCGCCCCAGGACCCCCCAGTGAACACGGGGCATGCCGCAGAACAGCCCGAGCGAGAACCCGTATAAGCACTGACTTCCTGGAGACCACAAGGTTGGTGACACTAGACACCTGGAGAAGGAAATACGGCAGAGGCACATCGGTTGGTCACTGGGTTAGAAATATTGATATGGGCATAATGATGGTCATATCGATTAATTTTTATCTTTTAGAATGAATCCATAGATGATGCACAGGAGATTTAATTATGGATATAGAATGGGATGCAAATGTTATTAACCAAGACAAAGTAGAAGTGTAAGTAGAAGTTAGAGGGTAAAGGTGAAAAGAAGAGGTAGTGGGACTGACTGGGTATCAATAGCCTGTTCTCACAAGGTAGAGTGTCAAGGACACTATTCAGAGTGGTTTGAGCAAACACATACACACAATACATATATATTTATGTTCCTATGTATGCCCATGCACATATACATAAATATTTCCATATACAAACTCTGAGGTTATGAACGTGATGGTAGAAAGCAGCTACAAATACTGAAAGTGGTATAAGCTCAATCCATACCCACAACAGCAAGTGCCTGAAACTGAAAGTTCAAAAACAGCATTTTAAGCACAACATCAAGAAACAGGAGGAGCCTCCAGAAGCATTAAGGACAAATTGTCGAAAGAGGTGATCTTTGCTCATCCCTGTAAGCCGACACCCAGAAAAACAAGAGTCCACTGTCAATCATCTTCACTGAAGGAAGGTGTGAACTGCAGCGGGGGGTGAGAAGGCAGGGTTGGAGCTGCAGCTTGCTAGGAGTAATCCTTTGGAACTATCTGAGTTCTCCCCAGTGTCTGCGAATATCATCAGGGGAGGCGGGGACCACGACAGGGCTTTTGTACTTTTAATTCCCCAGGTGAGAGTCTGATCCCAGGTTCTTCCGATGGTGAGGAGTCCCTGCATGCAATCACAAGATCCAGGAAGCTGTCTGAAGCAGCTGCCTTGTGGGTAGCCTGGGCAGAGAGCCTCAAAGGCAGGAGGAGGGAGGAGGAAGCCTCACTGGAGGCCTGGACTGCAGGTACCTTCAGAAAAGGAATGACTTAGCCAACTGCCGCCAGGGGACAGTGGAAACTTTCTGGCAAATAAACTGCAGTTTTAGGCAAAAGGAGTAAAAACTGCCTTTTGCTCCACAATAGCTATAAATCTGCTGTAAAAAGAAAAGGAAATTTTAAAAGAAAAACTGCCAGTACAGAAGAAGTGGGCAGATAGTTAAGGTGACCTTGCCAGTTCCTAAGCCTAGTTAAAACACACGGGGGTTCCAATTTCAAATTCTGTTTCTGGGGTGGACTGAGCAGCACAGCCTCAGTCAGCTGCTCACCTCCTTCCTGTCAGTGCCTCTGGACTGCATGGTCACTTCCCCGCTGGTCAAGTGGAGACACCGACGGCCCTTTCACAGGGTTATTAGAGAATTAAATCAAACGATGCCTGCAAACATCTGGCTCTTGCTAGGGCCTCAAAGTGTGACTTGGCTCTCCCCACGCTCTCTGGGATGAAGCCTGGAAGAAACCGCTGTTCTCCCCTACAGAAGGTCGTTCATAGGGATCGCCTTCAGGACGGGACCAAGGGTTCATGGGAAGGTTGAAAAGCGCTGGTTCAAACTGCTGTCAGAGCTGGTGATGAAAATGTGTTTTAATGCCTTAGCTGTTTTGATATAAAATTTTAAAATTACATAAAATTTTAATATTACATCAAATTATATAAAATTTTTAAATAAAGTTCAGTCATTTGATTTACTCAATGTAAAAAACAATCATATCGCATATATTGTACCTAGTACTGGTGGGGAGCTAGTCTGTGGCATCGCCCCAAGGTGTGCTTCTGCTGAAGCTGGGTGCAGCGTCACATGGGGAGTTATGGTGCATGCGTCAGTTGGCTTCGCAGTCAAGCGGCCCTGCATCTGGGTCCTGGCTCTGCCACCTGGCAGCTGAGCAACCCTGGCTGAGTTTCTTAACATCCCCAAGGCTCAGTTTCCCTTTGTAAAAAGGAGATGATATCCCAGATAGAGCAGAGGTGTCACGGGGGCCAAGTGCCTGATACATCCAGCACAGAGCTGGTCCTCGCTGGGCACTAACTGCTATTATTTGCAATGTGATATCACCTTTTCTTCGTGCTCAAAATTATGTATTTCGAGAGTACTTTTCTTTTGCAGGAAGGATTCCTCCAGGAAACAAGGAGATCAGAATGGTGTTTTGTGCTCACGCCAGGCAGCAGTGGGGTGATAACATCGCCTTGTGGATCTTACCAGGACTTTTGTCCAAAATGATCAGAGAGCACATTAAATCATTAGCAGGAACTTTGCTGCCTGCTGCTTTTACAATGCAGGCGATGAAATTCATTGCAGAAGCAAAATAGGGCCAATGATATAATTACGGCGCTCTGCCTGTGCAGCCAGAGCCGGTGCTATTATTTGACATTGCAAGGCTGTGCTTTCCCCAGAGTGTCGGTACAGACAGGTTCGCCCTAATTGGTTCCAAAGCACAACCTCCCCTCCACCCTCTTTCCTCAGGACCAGTAATGTTAATTTCCACACGACTGTAAATAGTATTTGCAAACAATACAAACATGGTAATAAGAGGCTAGGTGGGTAATTAATGTGGTTACAAAGTAGCTTATTTGCATTTTTATTTAAAAACCGGCCTTCTTTAAAAAGCAGCTCAGACTTCTCTTTGCAAAAGGAGCCTTGGTTAAAGAGTACAGCAGTAATTACTCTCTTTAGGGGTTCTTTTATATGTCCTTCAGGGAATTAGAATGAAAAGATAAGCAGAATTATAAAGGAAATCATGTAAAATATGAAATGCACTATAAACACTTAGTAGTGTATTTACCATGAGGTAGGCCTGCCTTCTTCATTAATGGGATATTTTAACCAGCACACAATACATTTAAATTAATTGTAGATATGGCTAAAAGGTACAATCATCTAGTTAAACTTTTTTTTTCCTTGAAAGTTCTATTATTTCAAGATTTGAAATGCTCTTGCAGTAAATTCCACGTAATCATCTGCTGAAAAGTACCCTCGTTGGACAAAGAGCTAGGTGTAGACCATGACTGAGAGAAACAGATTCATGTTCTCTAGTGAATGGAAACCAGAACTGCAAGCAATTGTTTTACCTTTTCTAAGCTTATGTCTTATATTCCTAGGTTCAAGAAACAGGAGTCCAAAGACAAGTTCAAAGACTAATGTGGACTGGAATTCAGTCTGTCTCATTTCTCTCCCAATCTTAATAAGTGGAAGTTTCTAGAAGGTGGCCCAGGAGTCAGAGCCAACAGTCATTGAGAAACCTGGACTCAAACGCATGGAGGACAATCAACATTAAGGTGACCTTCACAGCTCGGGTGGTTAGACTGTCACTCACTGGGAGGCACTAGATAGACCCAATGAAGGAGCAGGTTCCAGCAGGTCTGCAGCACTGGGACAGTCACCCAGGACATGATGCTCCAGTGGACTGCTCTAGAAGGGGGAGGGTCTGAACACCAGAAGGGTGGGCTGTATGGGTGAACAGGCAGCCCAGACCTGGGGACTGGAGGAGCCTGTTGGAGGGGCCTAATGATCCAGTTAGCAGGAGGCAAAAGGAAGCTGCAAAGCAGACCTCAGCCGGGTCACAGGGGCAGTCACGAGCACCTCCAGGGAATCTTCAGAGGGCCTGCTACTGTGCCCCACTGTGGTCCACGTCAGAACTCACCAATGGGGGCAGAAATAAAGAAAAAATAAATAGAGCACAGAATAAAATTAAAAGGTTCGCAGTTTTTAAGTACTAGAAGTGAAACAAAGAGTAGTGGAGGCATGAAATGCTCAGGAGGAACACTAGTGGGCAAGCCTGGCCGGAGCAGTAACCAGTGAAGAAGGGCTGGGCGGACACTGCTCAGCCCAAAGCCAAGCGGCTATTACTCCGGCCCAGCTAATTATTGCTATGTCTTCCGATATTTTTAAGAGAAGCCAAAAATCTGGATTCTTGATTGAAATCTCATTTTTTAAATTAAAACACAAACGAGAAAAAAAAATTGTGGTCCCTACTAAGTGGTTCCAATAAACCCACCCACAGAGCACCCATATAACAAAGCTCCAACTCAAAAGAGACATTGTATTACTTAAAATGGTCAAATTAAAAATTTTCAAGACAGGTCTTTACTCTCATTTACCCGGTCTTCCAAAAATTCAGACAGACAAAACTCCCAAACGAGTTCTGGCTCTGTCTGCCTCTGTCTCCAGAGCATCTGTATTCACGGCTCCACATGGTGTTGATAGCTTCTCACTTCCTGCCCCGCCACCCCGCCTGCCTCCTCCAAACATCCCAAACACATTTTTCACGGTCTGTCTTATGGCACTGCAACCGTATAAGACCAGATCTACAAGAAACCAGCTACTGGGTGTTGTTTTGAAAATATTCATCCGGTAATATTTATTTATACCTTAGAATTCAGAGGCTTTAATGATGTTTTAAATAGGATTTCGAAATACTTGGGAAAAAAAGGCAGAAAAGCGATGAAGTGGAAGAGAAGGATAATAAGTTTATGAGGTTCAAATAAATATATCCAGAAAACTGGGTCATTTACATCAGAACTGCAGTCTTGTCTGTTAAAATATGCAAACGACAGCATGAAATATGGTTTGTGATTTTAAAGAAATATAGCACTACAAACGTCCGTGTGTGAGAACTCAATAACACTTAATGGAACTTCGGACTTCAGATTAATTACTGATTGACTACAGCATGGAGAGAGAGGACAGCCATATCAGAGAAGGCTGGGACAGGCTGTAAATCTGGAGGCCTCTTTTGGCAACTCCAAGTTGGTCTTTACCATCAGTGCTCGGTTAACGAGGCGACAGGTCACTGACAAGACCACTGGATGATTCTTGAAAATCAGACTGGCCCATGTTTTCCTGACTCAGCTGTATTTTTTTTTTTTTTTTTTTTTTTTTAATTCTTAACTTGTGGCTTTAACTGCTTACGGGAGGTTGAGGCAAAAGGTGACACAAACTTGAGAAGTGGTATTTTATTAAAAGATAAATGGCACCAATGGGAAAAGCATCTTTGGTTGATGGTATTCTTTGTTCACGGTACTGACCCTTCCCCACCTGTGCCATGCTTTTCTTTAGCAGAGTACATTTTCCTAGTCCACTGATATTGGTCTTGACCATGAGATTTGACAGGACTTTGGGGATGTGAAGCAGATACGGAACTCATCGGTGTCTGAACAGAAACCCCTGACGACTTCTCCTGTAGCCTGTGTTCTATTGTGATTCACCATGAGAAACTGATCCCAGGAAAGCCGGGCTAAGACCACAGAGCCACAGAGCCTTCAGCTCACACACGTCAGATGCAGACAAATACACATTTGCTCTTGGTAGCCTCGAGGGGCTGGGGTTGCTTGTTACTGCAGCAAAAGGTTACTAATACATCCCCTTTGCAAGCCAACTATGAAGATGTGTACTACAAAATCTAAATCGTGGCTTTGTCTTACACAGTTTACATAATTCAAAACATTCAACCATAATAGCCCTAAACCTGTAACAAGTAAATTCTCACCTAATGGATAATCTTTTTTTAATAGACACTGTTATAAAATTGATAAGGGAGAGACTACATCAACCACTGCCTGAAATAAGAGCTTCACAGTCATGAAGAGACTCCAGTGGGACAACAACATAAGAAATCAGTGACATTACGACACTTATGGTGTGTCAGGCGTTGATCTAAGTGTGTTGAAACACACCTGCATTTCCTCAACAACCCAGGGCGATGGGTCCTATTTTTATCCCTGTTTTATACAGGAGGAACAGAAACACAAAGAGGACAACTAACTTGCCCAAAACAGAAATGGATGACCCCCTCCTTGTAAGTCTCCATAACTCTGGGTTACTCCTCTTGCAATTTCAGTATTCCGTGCGTCCCTCTTTCCACATCGTCAAAACAATTCATTAAGAAGTATTCCAAGTACCATCATCCCATCACTCAGGAAAGGCACTCCTATGATCAAATGGCCCATAAATTCCGAGAACCATTCTAATAATTATTCTGATTCATTTTCCACATAGCCGTGCCTCCCTCGCTACAATGCCATTCTCAAATCCACCTCAGGTTAGACTCTCTTCCAAGGATCAAGAAGCTGCCCTGCTCTAAATCCCCACCCAACACCTTCCCCATGTGGGAAATCTATGTTAATTCCACCAAACTGGAGCTATAAAACAGCAATCGTGTACAGGAGGTTTTAAAGAAAAAAAAAAAAAGAAAGAAAGAAAAGGACTGAAACTCATAAAAAGGAATTAGTGTATTCACATGGGCTATCCTGCATCACTTGTAGGAAACAGGTATCCAGGGGGGTTAAATGCAATCTTCTAAAATGTTGGGACCATGTTGATATTATTTGTGAAGCATTTGTTCAAAGCGCAAATAAATATATTAGAAACTCCCCTGATGCTCTTTTCTACTGGCAAATATCCATTCTTCTATGTTCCCTGTCTGAAACCAAAGGAAAATTCTCAAGGATGCTTGGTCAATGCACCATCTGAATTCCAACTGTGCGCCCCTCTGTGTGCTTTGGGCCACCAGAGGATGGGTACCTTCTCCTATATCTCACAAAGGTGTCACTTGGCTCATGGCCCTAATCTTGCGATGCTCTGAGCTAGGTGAGGATCTGCATTCCAACCTGATGGCCTAATCTAGTCCTCCTCACCAGGGGTAGGAAGGGGACTCATAAAATATATTGCATTCCACAGTTTTGTCCTTAAAAGGGAATGGAGAATGAAACAAGTAACTCTGAAACTGGTGTTCGCCTTTAGCATGAGGACATTTAAGACCAGAGGTACCAGATCCAAGTAAAGGTCATTGGGAAAGTCACATGGTTATCAGATTACCAATAGCCAAGGTCCCAAACAAGCACCAAGAAGGACTGGAAGGGTAGCATCAAAAGAACCAGGCTCAGCAAGCCAGGGCCCTGGAGGGCATCTTGCCCAGCACCACCCGTCAGGTCCACTCACACCTCGCAAAGCTCACAGTGTCTTCCCCGCCATCAGCCACCTGATGTCAGCTGAATAGCCACTCAGGAACTGACCTGTAATTCAAAGGGTTTCGACTCTAGGATCCAGTATGCTTTCCCCTGTCATGACAGTGTAACTAGTCAACCCCTAGAAGGAGGCAGGACCTAAGGCCAATGCCTCAGTGAGGCCTGACTCACCCTCTGCCTAACACGTGTGCACAGGAATGGATTCTGGCAGGCCTGGATAGGCACTGCAGGCATCACGGGATGGGAGAGAGACAGGGAGAGCAAGTGCTCCACCAGACACAGCCTTTGGAGGTCCAAGAGTTGCCAAGGATATGAGATAGGACCAATTTGGTTTCAAGAGACAGAAACTGAGCTCAAACTAGATCAAAGGAGGATATATCTGTCCTTAATATGGCAAGGGCGGAGATGAGGTTGGTCCAAGGAATTCTTGTGCTTTCACTCTCTCTGCTTGCCCTCTTTCCTACTCTGTCTCCTTGCTGCAGGAAGATGACTGCTAGTCACCCACACAAACATCCTCTGACTCCCAGTGCTGCAGTCCCAAGAAGGCTCTTCCCCACAATGGGATGGCTGGTGTGGCTTAAGCCAAGCTCCTAAGGAACGGCGAGAAGGCTTTAAGTGCTATCTGCTAAATACTCAACCCCTTCTCTATCTCAAATAATTCACTTAAGGGTGCTGTCCCAAGTTTATGTGCCCTGGGTGGAGCTCTGCTTGTGGTCCTCTTCACCTGGCTCTGAGGATGGACAAAGGAGCCAGCTATTCTGCAGACACACGGGCTTTCACATCCCTCGTGAATCTGCACCAGTGCAGAAGAGCATGGAGACAGGTCACCACTGTGTTGTGTCTCAGAACCAGAACAGTGCCAAGGGCAACCACTAGCAGTGGTGAAGAGCAACCCCATGGGGCTGGGCCACAATGGGCCACCACTCCTGGGAAGCCAACACTGCTCGGCCCATTCCCAGGCCACCTCTGCAACCTACCTATTCCTGGTCCTAAGAAAGTCAAGTTTCCTCCTGTCTCTGGCTTGGCTTGGCACCAAGCCTGCATCTTGCAACTCTATGCTTTAGATGAGCTGCTGCTTCTCACCCATAGCTTAGATCAAATGCCAGCTTCCACAGGAAGGTCAGGCTCTCTGATAATGACCTTGTCTCTGCCTGACCCCTCTGAATCGTGCCTTCATGCCCACTCACCCTACTCTTCTTCTCACCTACTACCCCTACTTCCCACCCTTCTTCAACAGTGTGGCACCATCTGATCCAATCTCTTATGTTAGCCAAGCATGGAATCAAAGCAGAAGATGCTCCATACCTGTCAAATGGAGGAGCATTCTCTCCAGTGTCCCAAGGAAAATCCCTCATATGATTTCAAAAGTCATGTCCTTCCCCCTCCCATTAAGAGCCTTAACATCCAGGAATGTATCAATAGCCTTACATAAGCCAGTGATTGTCCAGTCTGGACCACATCATAAAGGCTGATCATTTGATGTCCACCCCATGAAGTAATTCTTGCTATTTTCCTTAAAATTAGCTTCTCAAAGCTATTAAACCTATGCTACTATCCTGGGTTTTTTCAAGGAAAGCCCAATTACTCCAAACTATCTTAGACCTCCCCCCACCCTTAACCAAGGCAAGCAAACCATTCTTTGTCCCAATGGAAGCTCTTCTCCCCATTCTCATCATTTCAACTGTATCGACTTCACACACAATGGCAAGTACTAAATTCCATGGAAATTAGTTTTTGGAAAACCATAGAAAGTTCCTTTTAATCAAGTAAGAAACCAAACACTCCCAAGTTCTCACAACCCTGGTGAGGAATTACAATGAAGTGATGTTATATTAATTAAATTCTTGGAAGGCATCCATAATCCTTAATGGAAATGGAAACATTAGGATGTCTTAATTCCTGGGAAACACCCACCCACCCACTGAAATCCCCAGAATGCCTCCCCCTTACACCCACCAAAGAACCTTCTTAAATCCAATCATATACACTAAAAAAATGAAGACTTAGAAGGGAAGAAATGGAATAAGAAGAGGAAAACCAAAACTTACCTAGGTTTTACACAGTTTCACTTGTTTTATGATTTGGTTCTACATGATTTATTACTGATGGTTTCTTTTTCAAAATGCTGAGACTGGAAAACTCATTCATTCATTCGCTCAATCACTCAACAAACAATCTTTTTTCCATTCACTTGGTAGTCATATAAGTCAGATCCTGAACTTTGGCTGCTTTCATTCCAAGCCCACCATGATCAAGTAGATAAAAACCAAGCTTACAGATGGCCACCTGCAAAACTTGTGTACTGATTATCAGATGTTGGAAAATGGGCGTGATAATTGACAAGTTAGCTTTGTGGTTCAAAACAGCTTTCCTATAGAAAGAACACTGAGTATTTCAAATTTTCAAAAGTAATTTCTAACACTTCTCTGTGGGGTAAAAAATTCTGAATCATCAGGGACTTCAATCCAGTGTCCATGTCCCAGAACAGGTGGCCTGAATGGACAGCAGGGAACACCTGTGCAGGGAAGGCTCCTTTCTCCTTTAAAGCCAGGGAAAAAGTAACTACTTTCTAAAGGGGCACGAATCGCTCTTACTCTGCTCAGGTGGAAGTAAAGGAAGACAAGACTTGGGTCCTGAGACTTGGGAAAAAGATTCTGTGCTATTTTCTTCTCTCTGGCAGGTCAAGGTATCAATTCCTATCGTACAATTTCACACTGTCTAGTGAAACTATCTTTATAACCCTCAAAAACAGTGAGTTCCCTGAGTATAGTCTTATCTTTGTGTCTGCCAGCATCTCTTGCAAAGCCTGGCACAACAGCCAGGCCTCAAGGGGGAGACAGAGAACAAACGGGCAGACCAACTGGCAGCCCTGGGGCTCCTTTGCTTTTAAATCACCTGGCATTTGTACAGTTGTACATCAGCAAAGCCCCAGAGAAGATGTAAATTGAGGAATAAGGCCAAAGGTAGGAACAACTGTGTATCCTGATAAAGACAGTGACCACCTGAATGCATGTATATAACGTTTCACAGAACTACACACACACACACACACACCTATTGCTACACAGAAAAGAAACTGACCAAATTCAATAAAATGAACACTACCATGCCCATTCAGCTTCCCAGGTTTGAACACCATACCAGGGTTCTCACTAGGAAACCGGATGAAGGACGCCCAGAATTCTCTATACCATTCTTTAGGAATTTATTTCAAAATAAAGGTAAGACGTAAGACTGACAATTATGACATGACCAGCACATGACTCATCAGGCAACTAGAGATTTGTGAGGAATACACCAAACTGTACCTCTTTTCTCAGCAATGCTTACCCTAACCAGGGCTGTCCCATGGAAATACTGCAAGTGACATATTTAGTTTTAAATGTTCTCATGGCCCTGACAAGGAAAAGTCAAAAGAAACAGGCTATACATCCACCTCTGGGTAAGCAACCAGAAGCTAATTTGGATAATATTTCATTGAACCAAGTACACCTAAAATGTTACCATCTCAGCATGGAATCAAACTAAAATCAATAAGAAAACATTTTACATTTTGACAGTAAGTCTTTGAAACCTGGTAGTCACTTTGTTTTACAGTGACTGCTCATTTCACTCTGGACCAGCTGCATTCTGGGCCGGGTGTGGCCAGTGGCCACTAGACTAGACAGTGTGGCCCTAGAGGCCCCCTCGAGGTGCCACCGTCACCGTAAGCTCCTCCCACGGTCGCATCTTTCCATTTCCTCTGGATAAACACTGATCTCCAGCGTCTCGGGCCGACTTCGCCACCGTCAGGGAAAACACCTAAACGGGAAGACGCCACCAAGGAGCAGACGTCAACTCATGAAAGCCACAGTGCAAATCTCACTTCAGCTTGAAACACCCTCAGGGGCTTTGAGGAGCGTTCTGTACTGTTCTGTGCTCCAGGGATCAGCTGCGAATCCCTTCTACCCCGTTGTCTTAAAATGAAGATGGAGAGCGACCATGTTAACAAGTTTCGGCTCAGAAGACAAAAGGTTCCAGATACCTTTCCTGTTCGCTTTCACCCAAGGTTGCACTAAAACCAGAATATCAATTAAAGAACTGAAATGGCTCAAGGAAATCAGTCCGCAGGCTGTTCACTGATACTGCCTCTCTCTGCCTCTGCCCACACCTGGTGGGTTTGCAGCCCCTGCTCCGTGCACTTGGTGGTGGCCATGAGACGCGCCCTGGCCAGGGATGTGAGCAGCAGAGCTGGAAGAGCCAGAGCACAGGCAAGCGCGCCTCTTCCTTTGTGCACCACAGTTCCAACATGCAGGCAGCTGGGCCAGCCTGGCAACTGAGCGGATCTCTGCCCAATGGAGCCCTTCAGGTAACTCAGGATGGAAACGCAGTGTGAGCAAGAAATAAACCTTGGCAGCCATCAGCCCAGGAGATTTCGAGGCTGTTTGTTATTACAGCATAACTTAGACTGTCCTAACACATAATTCAATTGTTGCTTCTGTACATGTGACATCGACTATTCCATCCAGGATATCTCCCTGAATATGAGGGATTATCGCATCTGCTATATAACCCAAGCTTGGTTTTACGGTGGTTTCATTACCAACCATAAAAACTGTAACAGTGGAACTGTATAAACAAACTGAACAGTGTTTTTACTGTAAAACATGAATGTAATATAAATATTTGTCTTTGCCTTCTCTCAGCATCTGTAATGAGAGCAGAAAATTCATGCCATATGTTTATAGTATAAGGGGGAAAATAGATCTCAACAATTCATCCATGTGGGTGCCAGCTACACCGTTTAATATTTTTAATTTATCCATCTCCTTTCACAGGCAAATCCTTCACAAATCATAAAACCCTTAGGATTGCTAGTTACTAAATTCAGTTATTTCTACAGAGGGGTCCTTGCTAGGGAGAACGGGAACAGGCAGATGATAAAGCCAGTTTCTCTAACACAAGGAAGACTTGCAAAGAGAGCTGCCAGGCTACGTGGTGACCCCAGCTGTCCAGCCACCTTGACATGCCCCAACATAGGACCGCTTCTCCGGAACTTTGTGACACCTCAAGCTGGAAGTGGCACTGAGATTGGCATTCTGAGGGCTCCTTTTGTGTTCCTGATTCCTCCTGTGGAGAGGCGCTGGGTGCGGGAGGTGGGTGGGCCTGTTAGGACCTCCTGGGGTGGTGGGCGGAGGCCTTACCGACAGCACGAGGCTGTGCCAAGTGCGGACCCAGCTTCACACGCCCAGAGCAACGCAACGGGGGGATGTTTTGTTTTGGAGCTGCGATCGAGCCCTGATGTGAAGCTGCTGAAGCCTGCCCCAGGTGCTGGTGCAGGCTTCCAGGACGTGAGCCCAAACACATAGAGAATGATTCAATTTTCCCCAAATTGGCTCATAGACTAGAGGTTTCTGAAAACTGTCACCAGCCTACAAAATCCAATACCAGGGTGCGAAAGCTTTGCACGTGAAGCACATCCACGCAGAGGAGGCTGCGTGTGGCACTGAAGCCAGCCCTGGAAGGCAGGGAGCTGCTGCCGGGAAGAGGTGAAGGAAGCAACAACTTCCGGGGTCAAAGCCCACGGTGCGCGAGGCACAGAGAGGGAGAGGCAGATGCTTACAGACCAGCGAGCGGCACTTGGCAGCCAGGGCTGAGCACGTGCCGTGAGCCAGCCACCGTCACAGCATTTAATCCTGATGAGCAGCCTGCAATGCGGGGATGCGCAGAGCGGTGCGTGGAGAAGCCTTGCTATGGAATGCCAGGCCAAGCCTCCAGCGGTCTGATTCCCACACCCGTGCTCTTAACTACTAACTGCCAACATGGAAGGAAACCTTCCGCGTCTTCTAACCAACTGGTCCTGTGCCACCAAAAGTGATGGGAAGCGCAGAGCTGGTGCCTGCTGTGCCCAAGTATCAAGGAGCTCGGCTGAGGCCAGGCCTCCCTCCGCACACGCACACTACAGTAGTGCTGCTGATGTTATTATGAATGACGTCCGCGTCTGTCGCTGCACATCAGACTCCTTGAGGGCAAGGGCAGTGTCGTGTGTATCTATATGTGCTCAGAGTCCAGTGGGACACCTGGCACAGAATAAAGTGTCCACAAACATTTGTTGACTAAACAAGGTGTAAAGTGATGTGTAAAATGATCGGTGCTGTTAGACGCATACTTAAAAACCACAGCCCAGACTGTAAGCTCCTTGGAGGCAGAACCTTGGCTTTCTATGCCTCTCCTGCCTCAGGAGGACTCAGGGCAGTCCATGACTCGTACAGAGGGGGTGACAACTTCTGCTGAATGAAACCGGAAGGAAAGCATGGGAGAGGAAGCCAGGAAAGCTTGGTGGGAAAGGCACCGTGGGCAGGGACTCGCAGAAGGCAAAGGCCTGTGCTTGTGGACAAGCTTGGACGAGGTCCTCCCAAGAGAGGAGGATGAGAGAGACAGGGAGAGGTGACGAGACAGAGAATGGTCAGACCTGAGCCTGGACAGGCAGACGGGGTCCAGACCCCGCAGGTGCCCCAAGCAACCTGCCTTCTTGTCTTTACCCACCCACACTCGGTACCCGGGTGCTGTTCTAAGTACTCAGGTACCATCCTTAGTACTTTATGAACAGGTCTTGTCGATCTTCACAACAATCTGGTGGTGCAGGCCCTGTTACCACCCAGTGGTAGGGGGAGGAGGAAACCGAGTCTACAAGAAGCAAAGGTCCCCTGGCTCTTGTAAGTGGCAGAAATCAGTTTCAAATTCAGCCCCATCAGATCCTCAGTCTGTCACTTAAACTGACATAATATTTTATAGCTTGGTTCTTCTAGACTGAGCCTGGAGCTGGACAGAGACACACTGGTGCTAGATGAGTCGCTTCTAACAGCCACTGTGTTGATCCTGGGTGAGCTGCTTAGTCTTCCTAAGTACAGTCTTAATATACCCCCAGTTTGTCCACTTTAAATTTAAAATACGTGCTACTTTAAAAAAAAAAAATCTATATTTAATTATTCAGCATCAGTGAAATTTCACTTGGGGAATAATAATCTAACATAAATGAATGCTTCCAATAGAAAAAGCTGTAATTTAAAATAAATTACTGTGTTAGTCAGTAAAAAAAAAAAAAAAAATTTGCTCTCTTCATAGAAAGAAAAAATTATTATCTGGTATTAGGTAGCCCAAGTCAATTAGAAAATTGCATCAATAGCAAAGGAACCAAATAACCCCCACTAAACCCCTCCTCTTCCAGCACAGATTTCATGGCTGATCTTGGCCACAGAGTGGGCCGCCCGCTCTGGCCTGAGTTTCATTAAGGCTTAAAGTCAATTAAGCCACGAATCGGAACAATCGTTCCTCCTTTGCAAAGTATTGATGTTTTTTTCCTGGCCGCTTTAGGGCTTTTCCAGCACTCACGAAGAGATTTATGTTAGACAATTTCTTTCTGATTAAAACAAATCATAGCTCAACAATTCTAATTTCCTCCTTTCTAAGCAAGAAATGATCAGACAGCACTGAAAAGTGATCAACCGCCACCCCATGCAGAGGCTGGCACTGCAGGCTCCACAGGAACTTCTAGAGAGCTGCTCACCGCCTGTCTCTACCTGACTTTGTCTCTCGGCCTCTGTGTCTCTGTCCAGCCTCTGTCTACAGCCCTCTGCCATGTCTAACTGCTGCCTGGCTCCCCTGGCGGGTGAGTCTCTAACTCTGTACGTCTATGTCTGTCTGTCTCTCTCAGCAATATCTTTTGGCACCCATTTATCTAACAGGCTTCAGGACTAATACTTACTCATCAAAAAGGAAGAGGGACATTGGGAGCAAAGCCAAGCCAAGCTGGTTCTTCTGACCTAACAGGAAACAAAAAGGTCTTCACATGTCCTTCAAAATCCCCACATTATCTCAGGCCTTTTAAAGCAGTTCCTGACTTCTGATCCACCTGATCTGATCTGATCGAGCAGAGGAAGGTGAAGAGGAGGAGTCTCCTCGATCCATCCATGGACCTTTTCTGTATTCCTTCTGCTCCTGGGTTCCGCCTGTGGAGTTGACCTTTCCACAGAGATGTCCGCTTTTCCGTCCTTCAGAATCTAGTTGATTTAGGAGTCCACTTACAACCAACTGTCACTTCTTCAGAGTGACAAGGGAAGCAGTTCACTGAGTCTTCCCAAATCTGGGTTAATAATTCTCAAAGAACTGGAATGAAAGGCTTTGACCACAATGTACTATAATCACCTTTCTCGAACAAGCTGGAAGGTGGCTGAAGGATGGATGACACTTGCAGCATCGATATGAAAATCAATTCACACAGCTCAATACTTAAAATTTAGACATCGGGTTATCTGTACCTTGTGCCAATCTGCTTCCTAAAACTAGACAGAGAAACTGCCCCTTCCCACAGAGCAGGGTTCCGCTAACGGGGTAACGGCTCCATGGCTCAGCTGCCAGGAGCGCTTCACCTCTCATTCATTCAATGCAGAGAGGAACACTTGCCTCCTCTGCGCTATCCACGGGGGACGCTGAGAGGAAGGAGACGGGCGAGCATCCGTCCTCCCACCTTCCTGTTGCTTACATACAAAGTGAGCAGCTACGAGGTCTTGAACATCCCTGTGCCTCATGACTTCATGTGGAAACAGAATTCCTATCAGCTACCAGATAGGTCTATCATAAAGATCAATGAATTAATGCACTTAGAGGGCTCGCCTAGTGGCTAGAACACACTCACGGTGCCACTGTCCTGCTTATTATCATAAAAGAAAGAAGGAGAACAAAGCCACCCGAACTGAACATGAAGTGTCAGGCACCACACCCCCAATTGTGAGGGAATTCTACCTTGTTTTAAAAAAAAAAAATACACCCAGTTACTGTTCGCGCCCTTCCTGCTGGTCTGAAGGTGCCTTTGCCGTTAGACTGGCTGCATCTACCAACACTTCCTCCTTCAAGGTCCTGCTGTGGGGCACATGGGGAAACCGTCTTTCCTGAGCTGTGGAACTATGTGTCCTCTCACAAGCTCTCCAGGGGCTGGCCGGGATTCCTCTGCAGCATCGCCTCATTAAGAAACCCTTCTAAACTGTCTGATATCACCTACTCTACCTGCGACATAATAGAAATATTTGTACAATTTTTCTGAAAATCTTGAGGCTGGTTGGTTGGTAACTGGGTTATGAGAACACTTGACTTTCGTAAACCAAGACAAAAATTCATACCTGCCCTCTTATAAAAGAAAACCCAGGCAGGGCAAGAATTGGTGAGCGGTGCTTCTCAACGTATTCCAATCTCCTGGAGGACCTGCAGGACACAGATCACAGGGCCCCACCTCCACAGACTCTGATCTGCAGTTTGGGGAAGGCCTCAGGATCTGCATTTCTAACACGTTCTCAGGTGATGCAGACACTGTGGGTCAGGATCCATGCTCTGAGGAACACAGTCTGAGTTTCTGCAACCTTGGAAACCATAGGGATTAATGATGGAAGACAGTCCGTAACAGATGTGCCCTTAGCCTTTCTTGCCTTAAAAATAGCTCCCTGCGAGGCCCCACCCCCTTTTATTTTTGTCTTCTTCTTGCTTACAACTTGATGCAGGTTTTAAGCATCCTGTAATTCATCAACTAATTCTCTCCTGGCTACACATTCTAAGTAATTAAAGTTCAGTAATAACTTATTCTTTCTGCTCCAGCACCTGCATTTCATTTGTTTATTTTCCCAGAGTCATAAATCTGAAGGGCTGTCAAAGTGCCATAATATTAGTGCAATAATCAAAGTTAATTAGTCCCTCTCAATAAACAACAACAAAGCCATTACAAAGATGCATGAAGTTTCTCCCAGCTGCCCGGTTTACAGGCCACACTGTGGTCCAAACCATTGGAATCTCAGAATTGTTGGTAAATGGTGCAGTGTTCCTCAGTCACTTCAGAGGGGACTGTGCTCGTGGCTTGTGCTGATTCATTAACTCCAGCCCCCGCGTCTGCTGTGGGACAAGAGGGCTGACAGAGTGCTCCCCAGCTGCCTAGCCTTACAGGGCACGTCCCAAGCTCCAATAATGAAAGGGGACAAGGGTCACAAAGAAATGAGAGGGACCATTCGCACCGCCAATCCTTAGTAACCCCGTATCCTCAATAACTTTGGATTTATTATTTAGGGAATTTGAGGGATGCGAGTATGAGTTGGGTTCTGATAAGGAGGCAGCCAGAGGAACCAGGAGGGCAGGGCCAGGGCTGGTGGGCAGAGGGCTTCTGCAGGAAGGGAGCCTGCTAATGAAGAGGTGCAGGAACAAGAGGGGCTGCCAGGTCGCCGGGGGCTAATCCATCAGCAGAGGAGCTCACGCCAAACCTGGACATACCTGGTCCGAGAGGGAAACTGGGCCTGCACTTTGGAGAGAGGTCCGGAGTCTCTACTTCCTAAGGAAGGCTCACTAAGTCCAGCCCACGCTCTGGGGGAGGAGGATCAGGCTCCACCTCTCCAAGACAGGATCACTCAAGCGTTTGTGACCAGACTTCACAACCACTAAAGCCACTTCCAAGCCTGCCTTTTACAGGGGCTTCAAAACCATCTGCATATCCCAATTGACCAGGGGCACAGACTCACCCCAAGGAAGCCCCTAGGAACACGGGGTGGCTCTGCCAGCTCCACTCTTCTTCAGCACTAACGCCGGCCTCACTACCAGGGACAGGGACAGAGTGCACGTGACAGTCACCTCTCTGCCCTGCTCCTTATCTCAGAGTTGATCGAAGTTTGACTTTGATTGGAAAATGAAGAGAGGCTTGGCTCTTTCCTTGTGTTCTGACCACTAGCAAAACAGTGTAGAAAGAAATGAGCTGAGCCTTTGGGGACTCCTGGCACAGAATAACCTTATTTGGCAAATCAGACATGCGAGGGGCTGGGGTTGTGGCTCAGCAGTGGTGACGCACTCACCTAGCATGTGTGAGGCGCTGGGTTTGATTCTCAGCACCACATAGAAATAAATTAAGGCCCATCAACAACTAAAAAATTAAAAAAAAAAAAAAAAAAAAGAAAAGAAAAAGAAAAAGACAGCATGGGGGATGTGGGACAAATGCTACAGACTGAATGCTTGTGTCCCTCCAAAACCCATATGCGGACCCCCACATCCCCAGGGGGATGGTATCTGAGAGGGGTCTTCCGGAGGTACACAGGTTGGGAGAATGGAGAATGGAAAGAGTTAATGTCCTTATAAGAAGAAAATGGGATCCATCCCCTCGCCAGCTCCCTTCTCCTTCTGGGTCCCTCCCCTTCTCTACTCTGACAGGGCACAGAAAGCAGATGCCTGTGTGCCAATCAGGAAGAGGGGCTTCTCTGAGCACCCAGCCACGCTGGCAGCAAGATCCCTGACTTCCAGCCTCTGCAACTCTGAGAAACAAATGCTGCTTCCGCCTCCTGCCCGCAGCCCTGCTGCTGGCGCAACCTGACCCAGGAGGAGAGAGCGATTTTTCCGACAGGATTCACGAATGCGTCTATTTTAGGGGTCAGTGCTGGACAAGGCAGCCTCTCCTGCAGCTCCATTCAGTGAAGCCCCACCATGTGCCGATCCTGAGCAGCAGAGTCTGTGAGCCACTCACGTCATCCTTAGGACGGCCTAAGAGCCATTATGATGAGTGCCCTCCTGCAGGCAAATAAGCCCAGCTCCAAAAAATGGCCAGCTCTGCCCAGGGACGCCAGTGAGCAAGTGTGGATAGCAGTTCCTCCTCGGTCCGTAGGCCTCCAGAGCCAAGAGTCCCTCTCCTCCTCTGGGCCGCCTCTGTACAAGTCAAAAATTAGCTGTTTTAAATACTTGTCTAAAATAAATCTGCCCTGCCATAGTCTGAGAGTGGCAGCCTGGTCTCCGGTTGCATCTGTTTGTCCTTGTGTGGAAGGTTTTATGGGCACAAGGGCTGGTTCTCCTCTCTTAATCTAACACGCACTACATCTGAAACCTCCGAATGCCCCGTAATAAATATGAAAAACAGTCTCAAGTCTGCATTTTTTCCCTCTTAAATAACAGGACCTAAAAGCTGAGCGGCCAGAAGCAGGCCCTTCGGCCCGGCTCAAAACCATGCAAAGATGAAATCCATCTCTTCGAACTCCGTCAAAATTGCTTAATAAGAACTCAGGGGATCCCATGTTAATTAGAGGGTACATCTGCTTTGGCTGCACAGAATGGAAGAGACCTGTGCCTGGCTCCCACCCTTTGAAGCCCTGCGGTTAATCACAGCGCTTGTTACAGAAAGGTTACCACGGGGATGAAGTTTGAAAAGACTCATTTAAGACTGTAAGGGGGGGGGGAGTGAGGGAGTGGGGAAGAGGGGGGGGAGGGGGAGAGAGAGAGACAGACAGACAGAGAGGGAGAGGGAGAGAGAGAGATGGTGAGCAAAGAACAAGGAATAGTAGTTATAAGTCAAGGGCAAGTTTTTAGAAGCAGAAATGAAATGGGAACCCTAGCCTACAGACTACGAGGAAATCTTTACCACATGTACCTCAGACACAGCACCAATCTCCAGGATATACACAGAACTCAAAAAACTCAACACCAAAAAAACAAATAACCCAATCTATAAATGGGCTAAGGAACTGAGCAGACACTTGGCAGAAGAAGATAAAGAAGATATATAATCGATCAACATACATATGAAAAAATGGTCAACATCTCTAGCAATTAGAGAAATGCAAATCAAAACTAAGATTTCATCTCACTCCAGCCAGCATGGCGATTATCAAGAATACAAGCAATAAGTGCTGGTGAGGAGGTGGGGAAAAGACACACTCATACATTGCTGGTGGGGCTATAAACTGGAGTAACCATTATGGAAAGCAGTGTGGAGATTCCTCAGAAAGCTTGGAATGGAACCACCATTTGACCCAGCTATCCCACTCCTCGGCCTATACCCAAAGGACTTAAAATCAGCATACTACAGAGATACAGCCACATCAATTTTGTAGCAACTCAACTCAATAGCTAAACTATGGAACCAAGCACAATTTTTAGGTATTCTGAAGACAAAGAAAACAGAATATTTTAGCAACCAATTATGTCTATGAGCAGAATGAATAATTTATTATCTGATAAAGAATCTTTCCTGGGCCTGCGACAAGAAAGGTCAAATAGGCAACTTAAGTAGAACAATACACACACTGTGTGGCAAATGAAGTGGTCTATTTTAGGGGTCGGTGCTGGGACAAGGCAGCCTCTCCTGCAGCTCCGGGCCAGGCAGGGCAGGGCTTCTTTGACCAGGTCTGCTCTGTCAACCCGTCAGATCACAAAGGGCCCAGAGGATGCTCTCTTTGCCAGGGAGCCAGAGTACTGACACATAGTACTTCATGTTATGAAACATGCATACACAGACAGGCAAATGTCTGTGAATACATTTTGCTAAACACTTGACAAAGCCAAGCCAATCTTCTGACCCAACACACACCAGAATTTTGGATTGTTAGACAGCCTTGGCATCAGAGAACATGGCTACACATTCTGGACCTGCCACTTCCCTGACAGCAGAGCAAGCTTGTGTGGCCTCAGCAGGGTCCTACACTGGTTAAATGCTGGGTAGAGTGACTAAGTGCCTTGGGTAAAGAAATAGGAAGACCCAACCCACCTACAGGTGACAATAAATGACATTTGGAAACACCAATGTCCCAGGGAAGAGCTTTAGGACTTTGCCGTTGCACTGAGTGTGTGTGTATTGATTTCAGCAAGAGGTTTATGCAGTTCTCGCTGGTTCACAGACTTGTTTATTTCATACTTTATTTATTGAAAATCCAATACCATACAGAAAAACAATTTCTAAAGCAAAGAAATGGGGAACCAATCTCGAGGCTGATTTAGGATGAACTTCCTCCATAATCTATGAATGTTAATATGAACAATCTTATATTTTCATTCAGCTGAAGATCATTCCAAACAACAGGGGTGAGGCCTGTTACTGGCTCAGACAGGCACCAGGAGGGCGTGCTGGCCTCACACACAGCTGCCTCGTCCCAGCACACGCCCACATCCCACCTACAGCCCACCCTCAGGAAAGGCAAGTTACCAGAACTGCACTTTCAGTACAAAAGGGAGACAGGGGGAATTCCCAAAGCAACAAAGCAACATGGACCCACAGAGTGACTGGGTGGATTTGAGGGAGCCTCAAAGCAGCTGCATTTGCAGAGAAGTTCTGGAAGCTGCAAGCAATGCATTACTCGGCATCCTTACCCGTCCCTAATATGAGGACGCGGAAATGAAGGGTGTCAGAACCTATTTGGAACACAGCAAACCCTTGAGCCCGGCACCTAACACAGTGGGTAGGACTGAGGGTTCAGATCTAAAAAGACATCCGAGTCACTCTTTCCAGTGCTTATCAGTGAGGCTGCCGTGACTTGACACCGCAGCTTTCCTCTCCCCGCCAAGGAGAAGAACGGGCCCAGTACCAACACGACCGAGAACTGGAGTGATTATAATACTGCAGTGTCAAGCCACGCGGCTGAGATCCACCGAGCATGCGCCCTCTCCTGAAACATGCACATCCCACGGCCGCCGACTAATCAATCTTTTATTTTTACCCCTCATCTCCCTGCTTTCTCAATAACCACTTTGATATAAACCCTTGCTCGCTGTTCCTGATGACTAATCCCTTAATCATCTTTCCTAAATATATGCAAAGTGTAGTTCTTTGTAAATACAAAAGAAAAAGCAATCACATAAATAATTAAGATGGCTTTTCAAATGACAGTTGAGTGCTAATATGAGGTACACTGGAAATCAACAAACTAAATACACATCTATTAAAATGTAGGAGTCCAGACATATGAAGACAGAGGAAGAATTCATTGCCCCTGCACTCAAATCCTGCTGATGAACCTCCTCCCTGCGGCTCCTCTCAGCCACTCAGTGAGGGTAAGGAAAGCAAGCATCACCCGCACTTCACGTATGAATGAGAATTTATTATCATTATTCTTATTAATAGCAGCAGCTAACATTTAATTGTGCACTTAATCTTTCCGCACAATGTGTTAATGCTTTATACACATACAATCAGTGTGTTTAATAGAACCACCTATACCTCTGGACACAGACATGATCATTTGTATTCCATAGATGGAGACGCCAAAGTTTAGGGAAGTTAAGAAACTTGCCCAAGGTCAGAGGGTGCATGTGCTGCTGATAAAAGCATGCGGGCGTGGTGTGCACCCTCAAGAAACACAGCAACGTCTATCACCTTCTCAGTTGTCACCGTGGGGATGGGGATGGAGGGAGGGTAAGGCAGGTCTATTTTATATACTCTGCTGCCAGTGAGCTCAATATCAGGCCAGCTCTAGGACAGTGTGAGATCCACCTGTGGACTGGGGCCAATGCTTCAAGAAGATGTTGCCCCATGAGACACCCTGAAGGTCCCATGTTTGGAACCTTGTGGGGCTCTTCATTAAGTGAGCAAAAGGAGTCTCTGAGCCAGATCCCTGCCGCCTTCTCCTGGATCACGCCACATCCGCCTGGCCAGTCTCTGCCAGACTTGAAGTCCAGGCCAAACTAAGACAAGTCAGGAAAGCGTAGGCTGCCAGTCTTTCATGGAGACCAAGCCTCAGACTAAACATCCCTAGGTAACTTCTCCAGTGTGACAGGGGACTGGGTCCATGACACAGTCTGGGGCGTCGGGGGAAGGGAAGGCATTGGCCCCACTCACCATGTCAGCCCGCTTCTCCCACCACTCTGACTCATCCCAAAGGCTGCCCCAGGCCCAGTGGGTGCTAGACTCAGGGCGCCCGCACCTCACCGAGGGTCGGGCGCCAGTGTGAGCTGTCCTGCACGTCCCGTTCCACTCTTTGTGGGCAGGCCTGTCACAGGTGGGTAGGCTGGCTGCTTCTAACAATCCCGTCCCCTATTTGGATCCTCCCAGCCCAGCCATGGCCCAGTTACACGCCTTTTCTTCCCGCAAACAACTTGAAGGTCAGCAGGTGACCTCAGGCCCACCAACTTCAGCTCCTCTCAACCGTCTCCTCTACAGGACCAGAAGTTTTACATCACAAGTTTTGTCTCAAGGATCCAAAATGTATAAAGTAAAATGTGAAACTGTAACAGGACCCCACTTTGGCCTTTCGAGAACTTGCTGATCTTCATTAAGTACACTCTGAGGGCTGGGGTTGTGACTCAGTGGTAAAGTGCTTGCCTAGCATGTGTGAGGCACTGGGTTTGATCCTCAGCACCACATAAAAATAAATGAATAAAATAAAGGCCCATCACCATCTAAAAAGTATTTTTTAAAAAAGGATACTCTGATACCTAACCAACTATTACTCTTCACATGCAATGCCCCTTGGACATCCTCGGATCTCAGGACAAGGAGTGGGATGTGCCAGATCTCCAAAACATAGCAACAAAACCCCATTCCAATAAATACCATGTGAAAGCATAAACCACAGCACTGCAGGACTCAAACACACCTGCAGGGGTCCCAAGTTTAGAGAACCAACCGGGACTCCTGCATGCAGGCCCACTGCTAAATAAGAGAACCCACCACCCCACGGAATCAGGGAAAAACGAGCTTCCTACTCAACAGGGGCTCCCAGCAAGCCCAAGAAAAGAGGCTCTCATTCTAAAGGTAAGGACAACAGCCTGCAGTCCAGGTAGTACGTGGTGGGGGGGCACATCTGTTGGACCCTGAGCCACAACACAGGCATGAAATGTCATTTAATCGTGAGTAGGGGTTGACAAGATTCCCCTCCTCTTCAGTCATGCCAAATGGGTTGGCCTCTTAGGAGGTGATTTGCTCCTCCTGTCCATGTGATCCTACCGCCTTTTCATGTCTTCTCTTACTTCTAACCTTGGAGCATCCAACACATCTCAGCAGGAAGGCACTTGCCCGTGAACAAAACAATTACAAGAACAAGTAATTGCACATGGCTTCTTGCTTGTCCTGTCTTTCTTTCTTTTGGGTACTGAGAATGGAACCTAGGACTTTTCCACCTAAACTACATCCCCAGCCCTTGAATTTTTTGAGACAGGATCTCACTACCTTGCCGAGGCTGGCCCCAAACTCACACACAGCTCCACGCCCAGCATGTAGGTTCTTATTTCTACACGGAACGTGTTTTCACACAAGCTACGCTTTACAAAGTAGCTCCACGTACTTTGAGGTTTGAGAGCTCTGAGAGGGCATGTTGAATGTAAGGACACTGGAGTGCATCAGGGTTGCTTCCTCTAAGAACGTGACCAATCCTGATATGAATCACTCAATCAGCACCGACTGACTCTGAAAGCAAAACCTGAACGGTAATGAGCCCTTGTGATGCTGGATGGGGTAGAACAGTCAGGCCATGGGGTTCAGTAGACAGTCTTGCAACCTGCGTGACGCTAAACGGGGAGTCCTGGGAACCCGGCTCTGAGAGCACAAGCTATGTGCTCTGGTAAGTCCCCTCTGTCCAACACTGTGAAAGGAGACAAGAGGCGTGTGCATCGTCCTGAATAAGTGACAAGGGCCTGGCCCAGGGCACAGCCCAGGCAGGGATTTGGAGTGGGGTTGTTACCTGCCCCATCACAGGTTGAACAAAGCATTCTCCTGGCTAAAGAGCAGACGGGAGCCTTCTGGAACGTGGTGATCCTGGAATGTACAGAGGAAGCTGGACGAGAAAGCCCAGCCAGTGAAGAGCAGCTGGGTTCAGAGAACTGAGTTCTATCTCCAGGACTGGAGCTGAGGATGCCCAGGAAGCCTTGGCACCTGAGTCAGGGTAGAGCCCAAGGCCCAGAGACTTCTGAATGAGCTGTGGCTACAAGGAGAAACTGGCTCATTCTGAGAGTCTCCTGTGAGGCGAGAATATGTTGCATTACCTTCCCCGCCTGACATGGATAGATCCACCCCAGATGAAGCAGGACACACCAAAGCTGGCTCGAGGCTTGAAAAGCTGGGGTGGATCAAACTGACCTTGAGAAACACCAGGGGAGGCATTTAACGATGGGCCAGAGAGAGTGGTAAGGAAGAAAACCGGACTGGCGAATCCAATCCTGGGGCGGGGCAGGGGAGCACGGGGCCATGCACAGCATCCGGGGCGTTACACAGGCTCTGTGCTGTGGTGCAATGCAGGAATGGACCAGGAATGAGGGCTGTGGGTGGAAAACCTGAGCCTCGGGTGTCACAGTGCATGCGGTGAGGGGCACGGCGCATCAGCGTCACAGGCGAGAGGGGAGCACAGGACTGAGCGTCTCTGGCTGAACCCTGCAGAAGGCAACTCAAGGGTCTGACACAGCATGCTTTAGCTCGGGTTTTGCTCCTGTTTCCTTTCCCTCGTCCCTTGGATGGACGCCTTGGATAATTATTTTCCTGGGGCTGCTGGTCCACTTCACAGTACTACACAGCAGAGTGAAACCACACAACAATGAATTCTACCAGCTGCAGCTGCCTCACAGGAACCCAGTTTGGGCCTAAAATGCAGAAGAGATGCAACCGTGGTTCTCTGAGTTCATCCCACTCAACCTGCCTCATTATGGTGAGGAAACCGAGGTGCCCCAGAGACGAGGAGCCTTGGCCAAGGTCTCGCACTTAGTGAGGGTGGATTCGGGAAGTTCTGCCTCTTTGCATCAAACAATAACTATAGGACAGGTGCAGATTAATCTGTTCTCATACATACTGTGTTCTAAGAAGAGGATAAATTTAACAATTCAAAAACAACTGTGGAAAAGCATCACCAAAAGACTAGACCACTCAGAAGACAGAACCTCAGACAATGAAGACAAAATATTTAATCTTGAAAATAAAGTTGCCCAAACAGAGAAGATGGTAAGAAATCATGAACAGAATCTCCAAGAACTATGGGACATCATGAAAAGGCCAAATTTAAGAATTATTGGGATTGAGGAAGGCACAGAGATACAAGCAAAAGGAATGAACAACCTATTCAATGAAATAATAGCAGAAAATCTCCCAAACCTGAAGAATGAAATGGAAAATCAAATGCAAGAGGCTTACAGAACACCAAATGCACAAAATCACAACACATCCACACCAAGGCACATTATAATGAAAATGCCTAACATTCAAAATAAAGATAGGATTTTGAAGGCCATGAGAGAAAAGCATCAGATTACATATAGGGGGAAACCAATATGGATAGCAGCTGACTTCTCAACCCAGACTCTAAAAGCTAGAAGGGCCTGGAACAACATATTTCAAGCTCTGAAAGAACACGGTTGCCAACCAAGAATCCTATACCCAGCAAAACTTACCTTCAGATTTGAAGATGAAATAAAATCCTTCTGTGATAAACAAAAGTTAAAAGAATTTACAAATAGAAAACCTGCACTACAGAATGTTCTCAACAAAATATTCCATGAGGAGGAAATGAAAAACAACAATGTAGGTCAGCAAAGGGAAGAACTACCTTAGAGAAAAACCACTCAAAGGAGAAACGAAGCCAACTTAAAAACCAAAAATAAGCCAAATGACTGGGAATACAAATCATATCTCAATAATAACCCTGAACACTAATGGCCTAAACTCAAAAACAACTGTGTTTCGGCATCAAGACCAAGACCGGTTTCAACATTAATGTCACTGAAGCACATGTCACTACAGTATCTCTAAAATCCAACACTCAATTGGGAAAAATTTTGCAAGCTCAACACTCCCTGGTGCTGGACAACAGGCAGTATCCTGTGCTGTCAGCAGGAACCACGTTGGAGCAAAACCAGGGAACTGCTAACTGCATGTGCCCAGTGATGCGGGGAAGCCACTGGTTAGATTCTGCTCAGTGGGTGGGCTCAGCATCTTGAAGTCCCATCTTCAGATGAAACTGCAGCAAAAGTGGAAGCGGGAAAGACAGATCGGACTGTGAAATAGCACCCTCTGGAAAGCCCACGCCATGCTACAGCGTGCACAGTCACCAAAAGGGAGATGGGTTCAACTCCTCCTAGCATGAGCACATGGCTGAATGACAAGTGCCAGGAGAAAGCAGTGAAGTGGATTTGTAGGTGCTGATTAGAAAGCACCTCCTGCACAATTAGGGAACACACACAGAACAGCGTGTGGTGTGTTTGCTGGTGTACACGATCTTCTTCTGGAAAATACTCACGAAATGGTTAATGACGCTTGCATTCCAAGAGAAGGACCAGGAAGGGCTTTTGCTCTCTATTTCTTTTACCTTCAGATCACACACATGCACCGCCCCTGTTCTCTTCTATAAACATCTCTGAAGATCATTTTAACCGTAGAGTCATAAACAAGATAACACTACTCATAATAAATTGGTCCCAAATTAATACATCTAGTGAGCTCAAATCAAGAATTCATTAGAAATCAACTGAATTTGAAACATTTCAAAGGAAATACAATACAAACATAGAACAAATCTTCCTTTACTTTCATGATTTCTCTGGCCAAGACACTAGAAATTTCCTTAAGCGAACCACAGTCCATTTCTCCAGCTGGCAAGAAACCCTTGCCGGTGTTCGGACAGCCAGCCTCAGCAAGAATGGCCCAGCGCCCTTCACTCTGTCGCAGGCCACGCTGGGCAGGCCTCTCCTGCTCCTCCCCCAGGGCCACTGCACAGCCCTTCCCTTCCTCGAAGGCCATCCCTGTCGTCTCCCTGTCCTTTTCCTAGGCCCACTCCCTCATCTCTTCCTGGGTATAGTCGTCTCCCAGTTCCTGGGCACTGGCCACTTCGCACGCCACTCACCACTATTTAACACTCACACGCATCTGTCAATCTTTGGTCAGAGTCGTCTTTCTTCCTCAGTCTGTTGAAATGTTTGCTCAAGCTTAACAACAGACACAGACCCAAGAGCTATAAGAGTGACACACACACACACACACACACACACACACACACACACACACACACACACACACAGAGTGGAAGGCAAGGGGATGAACAATCAAATGGGAGCCCAGTGATCATGCTAAAAAATCATCAGCACACGTCCCTCTAGACAGCCGGAGCTCCAGTGCACCCAGGTCCTCCTCCCAGCGGCCCCTTCCACCCTGCAAGACCCTGCCCACCACCCACTTCTCCTCTCTGCCTGGTCCCCTTGCATTCGGCTGGGGCACACTAACTCCCTGGGGACCCTGGAGTTCTCCAGGCCTGGCCCTACCTCTGTGCCTTTGAACGCGCTGTTACTGCTGAGGAAGCCCTCCCAACACTCGCAGGCCTCCTCCTTACTTCAGGCAGGTCACACTAGGGCCTCAGTGTTGGCCCATCTGAAGCAGCAAGGCTGTCAGCCACCGTCCCTCGCTGCTTCCCTGTCCTTACACCAGCCTGCGATAAGGGCAGACTTCAAACTTGGTTACGTTGCCCCTACCTAGATGGTAAGCCCAGGAGACCGGGGGTTTGTTTTGTTTGAGACCATCTCCTTAGTCCCGAGGTGATTTCAAGGCCTCAGAAAGGGTTAATACATAGAGGGCTCCACATCAACATCTATTCTCTAAAGAGAAAAGTCAAAAAGCCAGGGACAGGCTGAAAGCCAACTCCTTCCTAATCCTAAAACACATAACAAACAACCTCTACTTGCATCCACAGGCGTTGACCATGTTTTATTTTCCTTAGCAAATGAGTTAAGTGAGTAAACATCCACAAGCCTCTGACTAACAAAGCAGAAGACACTGACAATGACCAGTAAACAGTGCATAGTCACGGGCTTGCTCATCCCTTCATTCAGAAAGTAAACAATGTGGAGAGACTGTAAAAATAAAGACATTAGTCCACGAGCAATAACCTCAATGCCCTGCACTAGAGCCGCCGCGGGTGCAGCCAGCGTGCGCATTGGGCAATTACCAAGAAAACAGTCAGGCGCTTACCCATTCTTCCAAGATGCGCGACACTGCCTCGCTGGCTCTCGCCATGTTCCTACAGGCCAGGATCACGTGGGCGCCGTGGAGGGCAAAAGACTTGGCAGTTTCAAACCCTGCGGTTGAAAGGAAAGCCAACGTTAGAAAACGCAACAGCAACCCACTTGCCATGCTGAACAGTCTGTGCCCAATGCCATCTGCATGACACCTTGGTTCTCGACAAGAGGCAATGCTGCCCCCAGGGAGGCAGCCATAGCGGCGTCTGGGGACATCTTCATGGCAAACTTGGGCATGGTGCCGCAGGTACCCAGTGAGTAGAGGCCAGGAAAACTGCGAAATAGCTCACAATGTGCAGGACAGTCCCCACCAGAAAGAATCACCTGGTCCAGAGCGTCAACAGGGTGAATCTGAGAAAACTTGCCTGAAGGACACAGAAATTTCCAAGGTGAAGGCTGAGCCACGAAGAGTTTAAGGCACAGACTGACCTTAAACTAGGAAGCACGACCAGGTGCAGGCCTCCGACCCAGTCAAGTGTTTCCAGCACCTCCGCTTCCAACGATGGTAGTCAAGGATTCCCAGCTCCTCCCCTACCACCAACTAGGAACACTAGACCATACACACACATACGCATGCGTGTGCACCCGACACACACACACACACACACACACACGCCTGCTTGAAAGCATCAGAGAATACTGAGAGTTTTGGGGGCCAAGATTTGGAAAAGTCAACGGGCTGGCATAGAGCAGGGTTTTTCCCCTCAAGGACTATTCCAGTTCCACTGATTCAAGGTGGAGAGCCTGAAGAAATGGGCTGAGCTTCTGGGGGTTGTACAGAGAGGAAGACACAAGTTTAAGTTCAGGGTCCACCAAGAAAGGGTCTCTGGCAAATGCACTACATTTTGGCCGAGATCCCAAACAGCAACTGGCCTCACATTAGAACCAAGGACAGTCCGACCAGAGCAGATCTTCTTCCTGCCATTTCAGTTTCTGATGGGATCTGTCCCTAACTGCCGAAACAAGAGAAGTTGCTGCGTTCTCTAGAGGAAGATGCCATTAGCCTGAGGCACACATTATCAGTGCAATCACAGCAGATTCTCATGTAAGATCTCTGGCATGCCAGCAAAAATAGCTAGGCACATAAAAACACAAGCCTTCAACAAAAGCAAGAGGAGGAAAAAATAGAAACAGACACAGGAGGTCTATATAATGATGTCATGAGAAATGGTGACTAAAAATCACAGTAATTAATACATTAAAGGAATGAAAAGATGGAAAATTTTGCTGGGGAATTGAAAACAATGAAAAATAAATAGATACTGGGCAGCTCAAATACAACAGCATAATTAAGAATTCAAAGTACAGGTTTAACAGAAGAGAAGACACAGTTAAGAGAAGATTTAAGGTACTAGAAAATAGTTCAGAAGAAAATACCCAAAGAAAGCCTAAAAAGAAATTTAAAAGATGATTAGTACACCAAGGAACATAAGAGATGCTTAAGTATGCTGTCTTATGCCCTATGCAAACATCTAAGTTGAGTCCAAAAGAGGAGGAAGATAACTTAAGATATGAGCAATATTTGAAAACACTGGCTAATAATTTTCTGAAACTAATGACAGACATGAAGCAGTAATTCAAAAAGTATATTGAGCCACAAACAGAAAAAAAAAATGATATTTATATTACATTATATTACATTAAATTCATGAATTAAAGTATCTTAAGGCCCTTGCCTTATACGGAAAGCAATATATTACCAATTTATATTTCAACAAGCCAAATACTCAGGTTAAATACCTACCCATTTAATAAACTAATAAAGAAGAAAAGTAAAACAATAAAAAGTCAAAGTAAAAAAAAGTTAAATAGAAAACCAACAATAAGGTTATATATTTAAACCTAAATATATCTGTAATTGCATTAAACATAAATGGACTAAAGACTGCACTTAAAGGACAAAGATTGACAAACTGCATAAAACATACATAAAATATGCTCCTTAAAAAAGAATGTATGTTTTGTAGCTTTAAATAGAAGGATAAAAAAGTCTAACATAAAAGGAAGGGAAAGATACATCATGTAATATGAGCCAAAAAAAAAAATCTGGCTTAGTCACACTAATCCAAGAAGAGGGGTTGGGGTGCAGTTCAGTGGTACAGTGCTTGCCTAGCACAAAAAGAGAAGAAAAACGTAGTACATTAAACCTAAAACAAGCAGAAGGAATAAAAAAATTTAAAAAGTATAAAGCAAATATAAAATACAGAAATGCAGAGAAAAAAGCTAAATGTTAGTTCCTTGGGAAAAAAAATGGAAAAAATTGATAGAGAAATAGGAAGACTGAGAGCAAATGGGAGAGTGAGCACAGAGATGACCAATGTCAGGGAAAAGTAAAAGCACATCATCACATTTTACCAAACACAGGCAATAAACAGGAAAGAGACAAATGGGATCACATCAAAGAAAAGGCTCCTGAACGTGAAAGGAAACAACCAACACAATGAAAAGGCAACCTGTAGGCCATGTGCCTGATCACATCCCAAACACTACACATACAAGGAGCATCTAAAGTCCAATAGAAAAAATAAGACCCAGTTTTAAAAATAAGTAAAGGAACTTAACAGGTCCTTCTCCGAAGATGACACGCTCGCAGCCAACAAGTATCTAAAAGCATTCTCAATATCACTAATCATCAGAGAAATGCAAATCACAAGCGCAGTGATGCATCACATGTATTAGGATGGTATTATTTAAAAATAAGCAAACAAGGGCTGCACACATAGCTCAGAGGGTAGAGCACTTGCCTTGCAGGCACGAGGCCCTGGGTTCAATCCCCAGCACTGCAATAAATAAATAAATATTTTAAAAATTAAAACCACTAATGAGAACAAGTGTCAGTGAGGATGTAGAGCAAAGGAAACCTTTGAAATTTATATTCTGTGATGGAACTGTAAATCGATGCAGTCACCATGGGAAACAGTGTGGAGGTTCCTAACGAAATAAAAACTAGCACTGCCATGTGGCCCAGCAACCCCTCTTCTGGGTATACATCTGAAGGAATAAATCCAGTCTTGATGGGAAATCTGCACCCCATGTTCACTGCAGAATCAGCCACCATAGTAAAGACATGGAAGTAAGCTGCGTGTCCACTGATGGATGAACAGAGAAAGATGGGTTGTGGAACGGAATATTATTCTGCCTTAGATAAGAAGGAATCCTGCCACTTGTGACAACATGGATGGCCACATGTCAAGTGAAATAAGAGGCACAGAAGGACAAATACTGCACGACACCACTTCTATGAGCAGTCTGACACAGTCAAACCCAGAGGCAAGAGTCGAATGGTGGTTTCCAAGGGCTAAGGGTAGGCAGGAGAGAAAACAAAGTAGGAGTCAAAGCGTGTGTGGGTTAGCTTTCCATCACTGTGCCTAAAACACCAAACTGGAAGAACTCAGACAAGGAAAAGTTTATTTTGGCTCACAGTTGCACAGGCTCGGTCCCTGGCTGGCTGGTTGACTCCATGGCTCTCCTCCCAAGGTGAGGTAGAACATCAGAGCAGAAGAAACCATCTCAGGTCATGGAAGCCAGCGAACAGAGGGAGAAGGAAGATGCAGGGGCAAGATATAACTCCCAAGGGCAAGTCCCTAGTGACCCACCTCCTCCAGCCACACTCTACCTGCCTACAGTTGCCAACCACCTAGTCCATTAAAACTAGGATGGAATAATAAAGACATGGGTCTCATAATCTAATGAGACATCCATGCATTTACACAGGAGCTCTAGGGAGACAACCCTTATCCAAACCACGGCAAAAGCTTCAGATTTCAAGCATGCAAGATAAAAAACTCCTAGAGACCTACCATAGGGCATAGTGCCTATATGTAGCAATACTGTACTGCATACAAAGGGGGTAGATCTTATGTTAAAAATCCTTCATACACACTATATAAAATAAAGAGGAGGAAACCTACAGAACAGAATGTTTGTGAACTATTTACCTGATAAAGGGTTACCACTGTGAAATACTACATATATAAGGAACACCCAAAATTCTACATAAAACCATTTCTATGAGGAAACTAAAATAATCAAACTCACAGAATCTAGAAAAGTAGCTCCCAAGGGTTGGAAGCAGTAGAGAGGAGAAAGCAGTAGGCTAAGGGTACAAGATTACCTTTTCATAAATATTTGCTGCAGGAAGAAATTTTGGAAGGTGATGGATATGTTTACGGCTATATAGCTACTCAAGGGTCTGAGGATATGGCTCAGTGATAGAGCACTTGCCTAGCATGTACAGGACCTGGGTTCAAACCCCAGCACCACCACAAAAAAAAAAAAAAAAAAAAAAAAAAAAAAACAAAGAGAAAGAAAAGAAAAAAAGTGGATATATAGCATAAAGCTACTCCAGACTCAAGTTGTATATATTAACATGTACAGTTTTTCACATGTCCAAGATTGTAAGTTTAAAAAAAATTATTTAAAAAACTTTTTTTTAAAAACTACAGATTCCACACAGCCTAAAAACGATCTTAAGAAGACATGCCAAACAACTTCATGCGCCAATAAATTCACAAGGTAAGCAAAAAAGACAAATTCCTAGAGAAACACTACTGAACATTGCCACTAGAAAAATTCTATATAAAATTGAATCTGCATTTCAAAATTGTCTAAGAACACTGAGAGGGACAAGAAGGAGGGGCGAGGGGAAGAGATGATCTAATTCCAGACCTGAACGTGGAGCCCCTGCTCTGAACTGGAAATGCCATGTTCTGGAAGCCGTGGAGGAGAACCTCACAGAGAAGAGTCCAACATGCAAAGCCTTCGTATCAGCCAAGCCCAAGCCGAATGACCACAGATGATGGTCTCCAAGATTCCGCTCTGTATAGAAAACCAGAGTATCGCTGTCTGCCACGGTCACCAGGAGAAGGAGCCAACTCCCCAGGTTTGCAACAAAGGACTTGGGCAGAAGCCTCTGGTCTCTATCCCTGGGAATAACACCCAGTGGGATTCCTAAAGAGCACAGAAGAATGAACGTTTCCTGCACATTGCTAATATGCCACAAATCTGGATTACTCTAGAACAACCCAAGTTGTTTCCAACAGCCACCCTGATGGCTCTCTAACTTTCTTTAAAACAACAAATAAATATCAAAATCCTACAGAGACACTGCTCAGTGCAGTTTTGAATAATGCTACCTAGAAATCTGCGGGAAGAAAGCATGTCCTTTGTCCACCAAATTTGATTTTCCCTAACAAACCTGAGTTGCGCTGTCTTACTTGACAAAAGAGCCTATGGCGCAAGCCTTTCTATTCCCCAAACCAGCACATCTGACATGGTGGCAGCGACAGGCCACAGGCACAACCCTGCACGCTCTCCCTGAGACCGTCCCCAGCTGTGCTGCAGCCGGGCCATCGTCTCTGAGCCCTGCAAGGTCATTCTCCAGTCTTACATCTCCCTTTATCTAAGCAGAACATCACTCGTGGCTACAAGAGCTGCTCCTGGTGTCTTTCCTTTACGATTGCCTTTGGAGGAAAAACAAAGAATGGATATTTCAAAAGATGATAGTTTCTTGGGAAGGACAATAACACTTTTCTAGCGAACCATATCTCTGGAGTGTGGAGTTTTATAAAAAATAAATAAATAAATAAGTGTAATGATGCTACCTACTGCTAAGTCCTGGACAAAGCCCGTGAGGGCAGCAGCCCTCACTCTCCTAACACCTCAGCTGATGGCCAGTTTAATTAGCTAAATGTAGTAGTGCTAAGCCAATTCTGCACAGTGCCAAAGTTTGTGCAAAATAATGAAGGCAATGGTTTACTAAATTTAATAACCTGATTCATCTTATAAAAAATTAACTTTATGACAATGTTTAAATTGAACCAGCTTAACGGCATGGAGATGGCAAGAGTGTGTTCAGAAGAATATTGAAAGCTAATAATAGGAAGAAAACAAAGGGAGCACTTTGAGACAATAGGTAGCCTCCGTTTTGTGGCACTTGCTGCATCTGATCCCATCAGAGGCACTGAGTGGCCACAGAGGTTTACTACCATCTCACTCTTGGGTTTTAGGGTTCAGATACAAGCTGAGCATTCGAGCACCATAAAATGGAAAACACACCCCCAAAATGAGCACCTGCTTATCATCCACCAGTTCCGTTCTCTGGAACAGAGGTTATTAAACTGGTGGTTATGGGACAGATCAAGTCCTGGGAGTTGTTCTGCTGTCCCACTCTTCATTTCTGTCCCTCCTCCCTCCCTGCTCCTTCTTTCTTTCTCTCCCTTCTGTCCTCTTTCCTCTATCCTTTCTTCTTTCCTCTCCTCCTTCCTAACTGGAATAGTTGCCAGAGATCAAACTTCTCTGAGAGGCTGGGGTTGTGGCTCAGTGGTAGAGCGCTTGCCTGGCATGTGTGAGGCCCTGAGTTTGATTCTCAGCACCACATACAAATAAACAAATTAAATAAAGGTCCATCAACAACTAAAAAGTATTTAAAAAAAAAAAAAAAAAAAAAAAAAAACTTCTCTGAAAAAGCTTTGCTGAGAGCTAGCACTCTGGGACCCCAATCCCACTTGGTGGCAGGTGAGCCACAGGGCCACTGCCAGCAAGAGGTGGGCTTTAGGCTCTCTGGCAGTGGGTCAGTGCTACGACGCTGCTGGCTGTGCCTGCCAGGCCACTGCAGGTACCTGATGCACAGATGCATGCTCTGGGGTAAGGTCCCTGCTAGGGAGGGTGAGTCAAGCCTCATCACAGAACAGCCTGAGTTCCCACGTTCGTGTCCAGGTCTCCAAATCGGACTTGCTTCGGTTTTTATCGAAGCCACGTCAAGTCCTTCTAAGAGTGAGAAGACCAACCTTCTAGTATGTCTGGGGAAAGCCGGCTGTGGCCCTCGGCTCACTACAGACAGGAAGCACAGGGACGGCTCAGGGATCTGCAGGAATCTGGGTCTGTGGCGCAGCTCCTCCGCATTTCCCAGCGTCACCAGGTGGCAGCAGAAAGCCTGGGCCAACAACTATGGAGGACTTAAGGAGACAATGAAACAGACAAGCAAAAGGCAGGGGGCTCAGCAAAATGAGACAGAGGGCTGTTGGGCAGTCCCGCGGGAATGAGGCACAGGGGACGCCATGGCCATGAAACCAGCCAAGACTGCAAGCCCAGGGAGGAGGAACACTCGCCATGGCCTTATTTGCTCACAGCGCCTCCCGTAGTCATGCAGCTCACGGGCTGGCTGAGCCACAGGGGGACCGGCCACCCTCTTCGCTGAGGAACTGAGGGGTGCAATTAGAAAACCACTTAGGAGACAAAACCTACAAGGCCTGGCGACCGCTCGGCCCAGGCTCCAGGAGCATCCAGGAGGCTCCCAGGTGCCCACGGGGGAGCTTGTGTGCTCATCCACCCAGACAGGGAGCACCGAGGGAGGACTGGGCCTGAGCGTGGCGGCCAAGGTGGACAGGGCAGGCGACACACCCAATAAGGTGCACGGGTGGCTGGGACAGAGTTGCCCACAGATTCCTCAGGCACGGAAGACCCTGGTTTGGGAACCCGGTCCCAAGCCCAGCTGACAAGGCCCCCGAGCAGTGGGGCCAGAAAGGTTCCTTCCGGTTTGAGTTTTTTAATTTTCTCTGCATTGTAGATGTACTTGGGCAGTGTCCCCTTTACTGTAAATTATGGTTTTAATTATCATTTTTATTAAGATGCCCAAAGGAGCTGGGGCTTACAACACCCGTAATTTCTAATGGGTTGTTATTATTAATTTATAATTGTGAAGCACTGGAGACAAAAGCTACTTGTAACTGTATGCCAATAAAAGCCCGCAGAGATGGTGACCCAGCACCTCAACATCCCCCATCCAAGAATATACCACTAAAGCAACCTTCAGGAGCCACGCAACAAGTTACTGAACTCCAAGCCCATGTCCTCTCCCTCCCTGGAGACCTACCATCACGTACGGAGCAAGCAGAGGATCCCGTCTTTCAGCTCATGTTAGATTTGGGAACAATTAATGGTATTTGTGTTAATAAACAACTAGCTTAGGCTGGAGGTATAGCTCCGTGGTCGTGTGCTTGCCTAGCGTGGCAAGGCCTAGGTTCAAAGCCTAGCGCTCCAAAAAAACAAAAACGAAAACAAAACCCACTAGATGTCAGGATGCAAGTTTCTCCTACAGCCTCCTAAATGCAGAAGGACCATACTTTCCAAACTGATCTGATTAATGTAAATGAAATTACAGTGACTTGACATTGACCATGATCTTGAAATCCAACTCTCCAGGGGCACGTCAGATGCAGTGCCAAGACACACCGGCATCATAGCTACGAGGTCACCACCACCACATCTGCAGTGACCAGATAATCCATCTCCCCATTCCTGTAGTTAATTTCCTGAATGATCACATTTACCTTCCACACCATTTCAATTACATAGTTCCAAGTTTAAAAGAGTTGGCCATCACTCTCGCTAAACACAATCCATAGCTGCCAATGCTTAAGAAATTACAAAACACATAGGTCTCCCCAGAGGAAAATAAGTCACAACCAGCCCTGCTCTTCAAGGTATGCATCATATACAGAGAGCAACGCACACCATACGGGGCTTCCTAAATCCCCCTTATAACGTGACGACATCTGATTCCTTTATCCCCACAAAAATGCCAGTTTGAGAGATGAGAAAACACAAGTGGGAAACGGGGTCATTCACGCGGAATATGTTTTTTAAAAAAACCACACTGGGTTGCATCCATGTGCTCTGGGCAGTACAAGACTGAGGTTATGATATTTTGTAAAGCTGTATAATAAATTGAGTGATGGTATGAGATCTCTCAAGAGGCAAGACTGACCCCAGGCTGGCTACCAGTGCTGCCAGGCACTGGGTGAATAAGTTCTCATCTGACCTGCCAGTGACAGCCCTGGTTAAGAATCACAGCAAGAAAAGTGCCCAAAGATTACAATTAATATCGTCCGAGACAGGCCCAGGGAAGACAGATGTCGCGAAGCCAACTCAGTGGAGCAGGATCTGTGTTGACAAAGGAGTGGGGGAACCAGGCCACCACACATATTAACAGGGGGCAGGGGCAGATATAGAGGCCCAACATCATCAAGGCCGACTGGACCATAGCTGTCAAATTTTAAATAGACATGTCCTTTCAAAACCCAGTTTTTTCATGAGCAGAAATTTATTCCACAAATAGAGGTGCCCACATAGACAAACGTGGGAGGGAAGTTCGTGCAGCCCTGTTTGTAATAGTCAACAAGCTGCCAGTGACCTGGGTCCATCAATGAGGTGAAATCGGCTAAACAGCAGAGAATAAAGTAATGTGCCCACTTACAAACAGATGAGGGGAAATGAGCTGGAGATGCAAGAGACGCCATCACGCTGCCGTAAAGCCAGAGACTAAACCCAGGGACTGGCACATGCCAGGCAAGCACTCCCCACGGAACCGCAGCCCCAGCCCTTTTTATTTCTTCAGACAGCGTCTTACGAAGTTGCCCTCAAACTGGTGATCCTCCTGCCTCGGACTTCAAGTAGCTGAGATGACAGGGGCATGCCACCACCCCTGGCGTCTATACTGTATTACTGAGAAAATAAAAAGCCCAGGCATAGTGTAGGCTGCGTGCAAAGTCAGGGGCGGAGCTGTCCTTGATGTTGACGACCTCAGGAAGACCCTCTGGTCAAGGGCAAGAAAGACGTCCTACGCGTGTTACAGCAGATACGCTAGTTCACGTGTACACACATGCACACCCGCCCCGGTAAGCAGCCAAAATCAACTACCTGGATGGCCCCTGGTTGACAATCTGTGGGCCTGGGTGAATTTTGCTATGCAGCATTAAGGCGAGTGAGGCGAGAAAGGGAGGAGCCAGTTCCTATCCTAGCACTATGCTTGCTGAGCATCCCGACTCGTAGAGAAGAGGAGGACTTGGGGGTTACGATGCGCTGGGCACTGAGCCAAGTGCTCTACCAAGCACACTCGTCCCAAGGTGTTCTGCAAAGAAACCATACCAAGTGTCACTGTCAACGTTTCACGCAAGAGAACACAGTGACCCTGGAGGTTAAGAGGTTAACAAAACCAGAGGGCACAGGGAGGAGGGCCCTGCGGCCAGCCGAGTTCAGAGCAGTGCACCCCACCATCTGGCATCCAAACCACCAAGCCCGCCATGTCACTAGGGCTTTGTGACGTGGTGATAGACTAAGGAAGACACACTTGGTCTTTGTCCAGCTTCCTGGCACCGAGGGCCCCTGAAACACCGATAACTGGGACTAGAGGGACATCTCTACTTAACAAAAAGAAACCCCAATTTACGTTAACAAAGCAGCTCTCAGAGGACAGGCGCTGATTACTAGAGGGACCGGCTACGTGACTAGAGGGTCGGAACTGACTCCCCACCTGCCCCTGGCCACCCCTCTGGGAAGGGGAGGCTAGATTGACAACACCATGGGCCACTGACAGCCCATCACACCTACAGAATGATGTCACCACAGGACCATGGACCACGGTGTCCAGGGAGCTTCCAGGTTTGCAAGCAGAGCACTCGCTGGGAGGGTGCCTTGCCTGAGGGGCACGGCAGCTCTGCGCCCCTTCCCCACACCACATGCGACCACACCTGGCGGCCTGAGCCTCTTCATCTGCTGTCGGTCTGCACCCTTTGTGGTGGACTTTCTAATAAACTCAGGGGAACCTTCACATACTTGCACCAGTTTTGCCAGTCATTTTACCAAACTCCCGACCTGAGGAGGGGGTGGTGGGAACCCCGATCTGCAGCCAGTAGGTCAGAAGTGCGGGTGACAACCTGGGACTTGGAATGGCGTCTGAAGTAGGGGCAGCCTATGCCACGGGGTCTGTGCCAACTCTGGTGGCGAGCTCAGAAGCTGAACTGCAGGACACCGGTTGGTATCCCGAGACTCAGACATTGCTTGGTGTCGGAAGTGACAGGGGGAGTGCAGAGAAGACAGAGCCTCCCCTCCTTCAGGGTGAAAGGCACAGGCCAGAGGGAGGCCCTGGGGACAGGGAGGAACCAGCGGGACTCTCCTCCAGCCTCTCCCCCGGAGGGAGGACGCTAGGAGATGGAGACGAGTTGCTCACGCCGTATGTTTACATCCTTGTCATCTGTATGACCTAAACCCAGTCACTAAGCAGTGTGTTTTTTTTAGTTTATTTTCAACATCCCTGGGTAGGCACAAAAACTGTTGTCCTTCTAAAGGAGAAAAAAATCATTCAAATGGCATGTGCTTCTAGGTCAACAGCTTTTCAACGCCTATTTGATGTCCGTGTCACCGTGTCAAGGTCTAGAACTGTGATCTTTTCTGCTTTTTTACTGCATCAATGCACCTGCTTCTGGAAATCGATCCCCAAACCGTGATATGTTACCAAACGTTCTTCTCTCGTTTAACATTTCATCACAGAGCCCTCGATGAACACTGCTCGGCCTTCACTAGCGCTCACCTGCAAAGGCTGTGAGGGGGACACTAATGCAGAGAAACCAAGTTCCACGCCCCACCCTCCCAAGGACAAGGATTTACAACTTCAGACCTAACTCCACCCCTCACTTCCAACCAGTAAGGAGCCACCTGAATACAAGTTCCACTCAGGTTTTGGTTCCCCAAGTCTTTGGATCCAAACTTTAAAGGCTGCTCCCTACTGAAGTCAAATTTAAAGCCCATCACCCACTCCCCCAATAAGGAGAAAGTAACTCTGCATCGGACTTTTTAGCAAAGTACACATGCGCTGCTATAAACTTGTACCAGATCCCAGGAGGGAAAAATGAAATAGGACAAGGAAAGAAACAAAAAGAACACCTGGAGAAACTTTTTTTTTTAATCCAGCTTTTTGAATGTAGAGATTGTGTGTCTTTTTAAGACTCTCAACAAAAGCTTCCTCCTGTCGCTGGCATTAAAGACGAGGAGGAATGACAAGGCTCCGAAACCTCACAGCTGGCATGACTCCTTTTAACCAATCTCACACTCACTCACACACGCACACACGCATGCACGCACCCCCGTGATGTTGGCTCTCACACTCCTAAATTCACACCCGTATCTATTAAGAGAATCCAAGCCCTCCTGGGTGTTTCGCGGTGGAAAGACTTCCCCTGAAGTTGGCCCTTTCTTACTTTGATGGATTAATCTACAGCCACTGGGGCAGGAGAGGACTCACGCCCGAGTCTGCAGAGGCCCAGATTGTGTTCCTGAAGTTTCACTGTTTTCACAGCTGTGAGAGGGTTTCCTCGCAGGGCCAGGGAAGGGGCCTGCGCGGCTCCTTCTCGTCTGCTTGAGATGGGGTTCCTGATGATTTAGAGGAGACGTTGGAAACACTGGTCCTGGGCCCACACCTCTCTAAAACCAGCCCCTTCGAGTTTCTTAATGACCAAGAAGCCACGATCGGCCTGTCTCCCAACACATTTTCCACTCTGCCAATTAAGAAGTAGTTAGAATTATCTAAATAAGAAAAAAATATTTAATGAAAAGAGGAAGAAATCCTCTGTTCCATTGAGAGTGCTCAGAAATGAAAAGTTGCTCCATCCACACGGTCAACGAGGACAAAATACTGCTTTTCTAATTCAAGTCCCTTTAAAAAAAAAAAAAATTCAGATCGACCTTGGCTCTCACCTTTAAAAAAAGTGGTATATTACTTTGCCTCTTGAAAAGATTAAGTTCTTTATGCTCCCAAAGTCATGTGGAGGTGCCCAAAACACAATGCCTGGAAAATTCAGCACTTTTTGGAGGCTCACTTTTAAAGTATCCAAATTGACTTTTCATTCTCTCTTAGAACTTTTTAAGATGCATGCAACTTCTTAAAAATATGAATTAAATTTGGTCTCTGAAGCCAGCTGCACAGTCAGAGAGTTCCATTAACTTTGTGTTCTCTGGGCCCACTGTGACCTTGCCTGAAACCAATGACTTTTCCAAGCGAGTCCATAACAGGGCATGTGTCATGATTGGTTAGGAAGTGATAATGACTAAAATAAAAGATTTGCTCAAAATGTACAAAAAGGAAATGTAAAAAAAAAAAAAAAAAAAAAAAACTAATATATAATGTTTAATTTAAAAAAAAAAACAAAAAAAAAAACCGCCTAATTTCAGGTTCATTGCTGCCTTGCATTTTTTCAGGTAGTATCTCTGATCATCTATCTAACCAGATCATTGATTTAGGCAATCTCTTTCATATAATTCCTTTTAAAAGTTTGGTAAACTTTCACCATCTTGGCAGAGTTTGTGGCTGTTCTTTAGGGTTTTTTAAACACAAACGTTGACGACATCTCAGTTCAACGCGAAAGCATTTTCTTAAAAAGGGCTGTCAGATTCTGCTTCTAGTGAGTTCTCTCGCAATAGAGTCTGCAACAGCCCCAAGCAAAAGGTATTGGCAACTCTAGCTTTCAAAAGAGGAAGTAAATTAAACTCTCCGTCACTTCCGTCACAGTCCAGGGGGCACAGAAGGAAGCACCTTCTGACGTGCCCATCCGGTACTCATGAAGCCTGGTCACAGTGGGGCACATGGCTGGTGAAAGAAATTCTCCGCCACTTTTTAAGCAGAGAAGATCTGCTTGAACCAAATCAGGCTCGGCTGGAAGGGGGCGAGGTAGAGGAGCTTTGAGCTTGATAACCTTTTGTTTCGTAATACCTTGGCGAGACATGCCAATTTAAAAATCTATACCTCTCAGGAAACTTGCAATCTACCCATCAGCTATGATCAGGCACCTGCTTGGCTTGAACCTAAGAGATGCACACAGCGCCTTCCAGCTGGGCTGATTTTCCTGACTTCTGGAGACTCAGCCAGCTGTTGCCTCTGGGCCAAAAAGGTCCCAGTAGGAGTTCCAGTCTAGGTAAAGTGAAATGATTAGGGATTAGGCTTAATCTCAACTCAGAAAGGGGGCAGGCTGGGGACACTTGGAAGGTCCTGGGTTCGATCCCTGACAACCACAAAAGGGTGGTGGGGATGGGGGGCACAAAGGACAGAGCGAGCTCTGAGTCTGTGGTGGCGCTAGCGCCCCTACAGAGGGTCTGGCCTGCAGTGAGAAGCCTCAGGAGCCACCAGCCCTGCCAACACCGTGATCTTGGACTTCCGACTTGCACAACTGTGAGAAATAAGTGTCTTTTGTTTAAGCCCTGTGGTTGGAGTACTTGGTTAGGGAAGCCCTGCTAGGCTGGAATTCTCCACCAGGCCTTCTATCTAAGTCCCCTAAACTTCCTTCCTGGCCTCAGCGACCAGGGGAGCAAGACCACCCCTGAATTAGGGGACAACTGAGCAGGACCACTGGGGCTTCCACCTGAAATCCAACAACTTCTTGGACTTTCTCTCACTCTTAAGAAAACTGGAAACCAGACTGAAGATGAAGGAGCTAACTCCTTGCTTCTTAAAATACTACACCCACCCTAACTGATTACAAAGGCAGGCGCTCAGGTCCTGGCCCAGGCCTGATGGTCTAACAAGGCCTCCAGGGACTCAGGCCTCAGAGGCTGAGAGCCTCTAGTCCGGGAATGTCTGGAACTCACCTTCCCAAACAACTCACTTCGTCCAGGCCCTGCATCTACATGTGACTTTCACAGCCCAGTCCCCAGAACCCTTGACACCGTGTGTGACTTCATCACTGGTACAGACAAGGAAACAGGCTCAGGAAAGTCAAGGTCAAACATGAACAAGAGGAAGGGCAAAGGCTGGACTCCAAAGTCCCTCAGGGCGCCTCCCTGGCCAAGCTGGGGAGATTCTCTCCCTGAACCTTGGTTCCCAGGTCTCACAGGAAAACATGTGCATGCCTCCTCTTCCCAGCACTGTCCTGATGTCCCAAACAACTGAAAAGCTAACGTCAGTCACCTGGTCACTGAAATCACAGAATGATTCTGAGGAGCAGCTCAGGGGCTGGCTGTGTGGCCATGGGCCTCCACCACCGTCTCCAGAGGGACATTTAATGCTATGGCTGGACTGTGCCCCTCCCCTGTTCACATGGTAATGTCCTAACCCTCATTACCAAAAACGTGCCTTTTAGGACAGGGACCAAGTGAGGTTGTAGTGTAGTGTGGCATCCTTATAAAAGTGGGAACTGTGGACGGGGCACGCGGACAGAACACCAAGGGTAGGTCTGGAGCAGCCTCAGTTGCCAGTGTGAACCAACCCTACCAGCACCTTGACTTTGAACCTCTGGCCTCCAGAACCCTGAGAAGACCAATTCCTGTTGCTGAAACCAACGTCTGTGGGGCTTTGTTCAGTAGCCCCAGCAAGCCTGTGTGCTCAACTCCCAGGACCCTCAGTTTCCTCGTCTGTTAAAAGGGATGCTTAAGAAGCTGTACTCCTAAGAGCTGCTAAGAAAATCAAGTGAGATAACTATGCAGAGTTCTTGGCAAGCAGCCAATTCTCGATACCTCGGGCTTATTATTAATACATTCACTAACATGCTCTCTGTGCAAGTAATATCTCCAATTCTCCTGTGGAAATCCGAAAATCTGTACAGGAGACAAAATAAATGAATCCTAGCTTCTCTACCAGCCCGTTATTCAGCCATGAATCACAGGTACCTCAACTATTTTCAAAAAGAAAAAAAAAATTTAAAGCAACATATAATAAACACCCACATACAACAAATCTAAAAATAAGCCATCAGTGGTTGCCTGAGACTAGGGGTAGGCAGGGGAGACAAGTTGCCAGAGGCACACGGACAGGAGGGGGATTTTTGTAGAGATGCAAATGTCCTGTATGTGGATGGGGATGGTGGTTTACAGTTGTGCACACATCTGTCAAATCATTCGGGTGTACGATTCAAATGTGTTGGGTAACGTGCATGTAAATGATACAGCAAAATGACTTTTTTTTTTTTTTTAAGAGAAAATATGTGACCTTGTTATGAAAAAGAAAGCTAAGCTACCAGGAGCCCAAAGGAAGCTGGGGACCCAAGTGAGACCGTAGGTCTGCGCTTCCTAGAAAACCAAGGGAAACAATACTTTGCAGTGTCCACCCCTTAAACGGAAACAGCATACCAACTCCAGGCGAAACGGGCTTTGCTCTCTTAACAATTCTGAAAATGTATCCGAGGGAGCTTTACATGGGAACCACAGCTAGCAGAATAAAACCAGAGGCAGGCAAACTTTTTTTTTTTTTTTTTAGTTGTAGACGGACACCATAGTTTTATTTTATTTATATGGCGCCGAGGATCGAACCCAGTGCCTCACACATGCTAGGCAAGTACCCTACCACGGAGCTACCACCCCAGTCCCGCCAGCAAACCTTTCCAGTAAAGGGAAGAGAGTGAGTTGCTGGCCATGCAGTCTAGGTCACAACCACTGAGTCCCAGGGTTACGACATGAAAGCTACCTGTAGAGGATAGTAAATGAGTGGGCATCCCAATGTTCCAGTAACACTGTACCAAAATGGGCAGGGCAGGGCCAGATCAGACCCTGGCGCCACAGTCTGCAGACCCATGGAATAGACAAAGCACTTCCACATTCAGTGTTAAACTAAGAAGCAAAACAAGAACAAAGCTCAGAATGACATTAAAGCGACCTTGACCTACAGACTTTGAAAAGGTTAAAAATTACAAACCACCAAGTTCAGAACCCACGTGGATGATGACCACAGAAGATTAAATTTTAGACAAGTTTACTAGTTTCTATGAAAGCCTGCATGAGGAGAATCTCATTAACACAAATCTAAAACAAAATTTTTAAGTATCCCATTTGCATCAAAATCTTATTACACTGTTTTGCCCAGAATTTCATTCAACTTACTACAACTGCATTGGCTTTTCATTCCAGAGTGGGATGTTAACTATAAACTACATCCTGCCTCTCCCTTTGTGTGTAACAGTAACAAATGTGTTGTTTTTGGATCCCACAATCCTAAAGAAAGCCAACTTAAATGAATTAAGATGACTAATGTGTTGATTCTGTTTCCAATCCAACAAAATGTTAATGCAAGAGCCCATGTCATATGATGCGATACATTCGAGTTCAAATTTAACATCAAGTATTGAATGAGGCAGTTTCCAAGTAAATTACTAAGCTAAAAATATTCCTTCGGCATAGCAAGAACTCCATCTTGTTCAAGGAAGTGGAAATTTGAACATCTCTGCTCAGATCAGTCTAGAAAGAAAGGAGAAAACTGCAAACGTCCACATATATGGCAGGCTGATTTCATCTTGCGTGGAAAGGACATTGTTTATCAAGAAGGTTCTCTGGAAGGAATTCACCCGTGGTCCTGACGTCACACAAAGCTCTGGAGGGACACCTGAGGAAGACGGTGCTGATCTGGCAAGCACCTGAAGTAACCAGGAGCAAGGTGCAGGACCACCGACCACCAGGCCAGGGACACCGTGGTGTCTGGACATCCGACTCCCATGGGGTACCTGGCCTGCCTGGCTCTTCTGCCACAAGGCGATTTTTCCGCTGTGTTGGCTTACCACTGTCTGTGCTGCGGAGCTCCCGTGGCTAGGACACACTGCTACAGATTTAACTAACATTCATTTTTCATCACTTAAAACCAGAGTAGTTTATTTTCACAGGCGAAATAACTATATTGCCTTTAAAAGACGCTTAAACTGTCGCAAAGCCCAAATCCAGTTCCATGAGCACGTCATGTACCTTCTGCAAATAAGACGCCAAGGCCTCAGCTATTCACCCACTTCCAACTCCAAACCTTTCCTTGAATTAATTACACTTATCGATTGCCAAAGGAGGCATTTTAATAATTACCTTCAGCATGAAAAAAATCAAATCTGTTAAGAAGAGATTATGTAAGAAGGAAGTCCATAATTAGGGGGTCCCATCTTTCAAAAAAGGAAAAAGAAATTTAAAATTTTATAAGGAAGAATTTAGAAATCCAGGGTCTAGAAATGGAAACTACATAGAATATATGTATTTTGCCCCTAGGTTTTAGATTCAACCATGACAGGCTGTCAGTAACTGGATTTTTTTTTTCATTACCTGCCAGTTATTTAGGAAATTTCTATTGTTTAGCAAAGTGTAATCTGGGAATCAGTACTACTTTATTAATTATACACTGATAAATTTCTATCAGAAAAGGAACCTTTAGATAAAAGTTAATAAAAACATTTCCAGGCATATTTTTATCTCTAATCCTATCCAATTCCATACATGTTTTATGGATAAAAGGACTCTCTGAAACAAATGTGTATATTTAACTGCTAATGACTAATTCCTGAAAAATACTGGGATTGCTTAATTCAACATCCATGAACTATCCATTCCTCTCCCCCAAAATCATACATAAAAGCCTAGCTGCAAATGGGCTTATTTTCTCCCTGTGGAAAGGGGCCAGAGGTTCCATTATATCTCAAAGGAGTACAGGGTGGGGGGAAAAAAGAAGAGTTGACATCCAGTGGTCTGGAACATTTTTAAGCAGCTAGAAAAATGCTTTGTTTATTCTTCTGAAAGGTAAACAGAAAGAAGTCAAGTATCGCAGACCTGACAGAACAGCCCAGCACAAGTCTCTGTCTGTGAGCGGCCACGCCACCTCAGCCATTAGCCACCCCAGGCCTGCTCAGCACTGGGAGGCCTCCCAGGACTCTCCCCAGCCACAGCCTGGGCTCAAACAGCAGCTCTGCCGTGGGAACTCTTGCTCAAGGCTGCTGGTTCTGTCTCTGGAAACAGGTGATTCCCCTCCTGGTTCCTAATGGGTGATTAAAACAAGGCAAAAGAGCAACGACCTCTGAAAATCACGCTCCGTAAGAAAGTGAGCTCCTCACGGGCCAGGGCGGCTCCTTCCCTGATGAATCCCCAGGTCCCAGGGCCGAGCTGGCTACAGAGGAGGCACCATTTGTTGGCAGCAGCTTACTGAATCACACCTGTTCCTAGCGTAGATCTTGGAAAACATCTCTTTTGTTGTTTCCTTGTTATGGGTGTAAGAGTACTGAAGTCCTAAGCCCCAGCTCCTCCGAATGTGGTAACTTGGAAACAGGGACTTTACCAAAGCCATTAAGGTAAAACAAGGTCATTAGGATGGTCCCTCATCCAATGTGACTGGTGTCCTTTACAAAAAAGAGAAATGCGGGCAAACAGATGCATGCAGAGACGTAAGGAAGACGGGAAGGAGACGGGGAGCAGGCCAGATGCAGACAAGGGGACACGGGACCCCTGCTACAACCAGCCAAGGAACCTCCTGCCCCAGCGGCTGGAAGAAGCGAGGAAGGAGCCTCACCACAGGGTCAGCGGGAATGGGGCCTGCCTGCGACTTGGGTTCCAACTTCTACCCTCGAGTGACAATAAAAACTCTGTTGTCCAAAGCCACCCGGTTCGTGGAGCCTTATTTCAGCTTCCCCAGCAAACAGATCCGACAGTGGGTAGGTCGAGTCCCCAGAACTCACCGCGGCCCGGGACGGCTCACGTTCCTGGTAGAGAGCCTCAGACCTGGGAGGGCCCAGGTGTGGACTGTGCTCGGGGCCCAGGGGAGCTGAGCGGCGTGCAGGGCGCAGGCGGTGCTGGGCATCCCTCCCGCCCCACTTCAACCCCTCCCAGCCATCTTACTCCAGCTGCCACTGCAACCTCGTGGTCATCAACAAGTCTCACACCAACTCCATCAGCCACGGCACCTGGGGCTGCGGCGTGGCGCCCCCTTGCTGTCCTGGAAATCCCGCAGCAGGCAGCATGGGATGCCTACGGAATCCAGCTTGGCACCAACCCAGGGTCAACCCCCAAAATGCGGGGACTTCAATCCCTGTGGGGGGGCCGCCCTTGCCTGAGGAATGGAAGCCAGCAGATAACTGTCCCTCATTCCCTCGGCAGTCGGCTCTGAGATACATTTCACAGTTTCGTGGAAAATTCCCAAGGAACGGAGCACCAGCTGCCAATACCACAGCCCAACTCAAAAACGCATCCTGGTCTGCCTCTCCCTCCCCCTGCTTAGTGTCCCGGTCCCTCCCAAGTGCCCTCTGCGATCACATCCCAGATGATCTACAGATAGGCCTCTCAGGTTCTGCTTTTGGGGAAACCCAAACTAAAAAGGAAGGGAAAAAAAAAAAAAAAAAACTTCTTAAAACATTTTCAATACAGAAAACGTTCTATCTGGTTTTTAGACAAGGTTAATGATCAGAAAGGCTGCCCTGCCCCTGGCAAATTCCGATCCGCTACACGCTGCTTCTAGAAGAAGGAAGCCCACCAGTCTTGGCTCTGCCCCTAGAAACCAAGTCTGTGGCTCTCCTTTTCTTCTACCCATTCACTAGCCACTCACTCTTCCTGGGACAGGATTTGATGACCTTGCCAGCCATCGGCCAGTCTGTGCCCTGCCCAGAAGTAAACGCAGTGTTCTCACTTGGACTGTTTTCCTCACAACACACCACGGTAGCTTCCACACCGAGGGCATACACCCGTTGTCCACGCCAGAGGCCACATGGTTGGGAAGGCTAAGAGCGCAAGGCAGGGCTGCGTGGAAGGGCCGAGGAGCAGCTGCAGGTAATACAGATGCCAAATGACGACTGCGATTCCGAGGCCCGGAGCCCAGGGGCCCTCGCCTTCCCATCAGCGGCGGGGCAGTTAAGCGCTCCTCGGCTGCTCCCCGCAGTGCTGCGCAGGGTCCTCCCAGGCTTGATTGTGGTCGGTGGCAGTTGGGTGATTGCTACTGAAGTCGGGCAGCCGCCCACTGGCTTCACCGAGTGGGCTGTCCCAAATGTGCAGTATTACCATTCAGGGGGAAGAGATGAACAATTTTTAAAAACACAAACTCAAGAGATAGGGAGCTTAAGTCCACTTTTTTCACTGCTGTGACTAAAAGACCTGACGAGAACAAGGTTAGAGGAGCAAGAGTGTATTGGGGGGGGCTCACAGTTTCAGGTCTCGGTCCACAGACAGCCAGCTCCATTCCTCGGGGCTCCAGGTGAGGCAGAAAATGTGGTGGAGAGAAGTGCTCACGTGATGATCAGAAAGCAGAGAGGTTCACGTCCCAGAGAGCAAGTATATAACCTGAGCGCACGCCCCGCCATGACGCTCCTCCTCAGCCACGCCCTCCCTGCTGTTAACGCTCAGTCAACCCACCTGGGGATCAATTCACTGACTGGGTTAAGGTCTCAGAACGCGATCACTTCTCCTCTAAACCCTCCTGCATTGTCTCATAACTGAGCTTTGGGGAACACCTCGCACCCGGACCATAACATACAGATGCTTGCCGTGTCTTTATTTCTTGGAAAGGTTGAATTGCTTCCAGAGATGTTGACTCTTGAACTCTTCCCAGGGAAAAAGGAGACCAAACCCCACAAAGAATCTGCACTTGGGCCCTCAATGGAGACGAAGAGCCAGCTCAGCCCTGGGCTCCTTTCTCCCTTGGTCTTCTCGTCCTTATTTTGAGCGAACTGCATCAGGCACTTCTTCGCTGCTCACTGAGTTCCAATGGAGCATTATAAAAAAATAAAACATATTAGTCGCACATTTTAAACCTCCGTTAGCAAGTACAATAACACGGTTCTTAATATGAAAAGTAAATTTGATAAAATTAAAAGGGAATATTTCACTGCAGACAGAATAATTAAAAGGCACACTGAGCTGTCAGCAAAACTGGGCTGGCTCCTGCGGGATTGTCAGGAGGACTGACCTGCTGTGAGCTGTTCTGAGACTCTTCTACAGGGCTTCCTTCCTGGTGATGTCCTCGCACTGTGGAGAGGGCTTACTTCCTGGTGATGTTCTCGCACTGTGGAGAGGGCTTCCTTCCTGGTGATGTCCTCGCACTGTGGAGAGGGCTTCCTTCCTGGTGATGTCCTCGCACTGTGGAGAGGGCTTCCTTCCTGGTGATGTCCTCGCACTGTGGAGAGGGCTTACTTCCTGGTGATGTCCTCGCACTGTGGAGAGGGCTTCCTTCCTGGTGATGTTCTCGCACTGTGGAGAGGGCTTCCTTCCTGGTGATGTCCTCGCACTGTGGAGAGGGCTTCCTTCCTGGTGATGTCCTCGCACTGTGGAGAGGGCTTCCTTCCTGGTGATGTCCTCGCACTGTGGAGAGGGCTTCCTTCCTGGTGATGTCCTCGCACTGTGGAGAGGGCTTCCTTCCTGGTGATGTCCTCGCACTGTGGAGAGGGCTTCCTTCCTGGTGATGTCCTCGCACTGTGGAGAGGGCTTCCTTCCTGGTGATGTTCTCGCACTGTGGAGAGGGCTTACTTCCTGGTGATGTCCTCGCACTGTGGAGAGGGCTTCCTTCCTGGTGATGTCCTCGCACTGTGGAGAGGGCTTCCTTCCTGGTGATGTCCTCGCACTGTGGAGAGGGCTTCCTTCCTGGTGATGTTCTCGCACTGTGGAGAGGGCTTACTTCCTGGTGATGTCCTCGCACTGTGGAGAGGGCTTCCTTCCTGGTGATGTCCTCGCACTGTGGAGAGGGCTTCCTTCCTGGTGATGTCCTCGCACTGTGGAGAGGGCTTCCTTCCTGGTGATGTCCTCGCACTGTGGAGAGGGCTTCCTTCCTGGTGATGTCCTCGCACTGTGGAGAGGGCTTCCTTCCTGGTGATGTCCTCGCACTGTGGAGAGGGCTTCCTTCCTGGTGATGTCCTCGCACTGTGGAGAGGGCTTCCTTCCTGGTGATGTCCTCGCACTGTGGAGAGGGCTTCCTTCCTGGTGATGTTCTCGCACTGTGGAGAGGGCTTACTTCCTGGTGATGTCCTCGCACTGTGGAGAGGGCTTCCTTCCTGGTGATGTCCTCGCACTGTGGAGAGGGCTTCCTTCCTGGTGATGTTCTCGCACTGTGGAGAGGGCTTCCTTCCTGGTGATGTTCTCGCACTGTGGAGAGGGCTTCCTTCCTGGTGATGTCCTCGCACTGTGGAGAGGGCTTCCTTCCTGGTGATGTCCTCGCACTGTGGAGAGGGCTTCCTTCCTGGTGATGTCCTCGCACTGTGGAGAGGGCTTCCTTCCTGGTGATGTCCTCGCACTGTGGAGAGGGCTTCCTTCCTGGTGATGTCCTCGCACTGTGGAGAGGGCTTCCTTCCTGGTGATGTCCTCGCACTGTGGAGAGGGCTTCCTTCCTGGTGATGTCCTCGCACTGTGGAGAGGGCTTCCTTCCTGGTGATGTCCTCGCACTGTGGAGAGGGCTTCCTTCCTGGTGATGTCCTCGCACTGTGGAGAGGGCTTCCTTCCTGGTGATGTCCTCGCACTGTGGAGAGGGCTTCCTTCCTGGTGATGTCCTCGCACTGTGGAGAGGGCTTACTTCCTGGTGATGTCCTCGCACTGTGGAGAGGGCTTACTTCCTGGTGATGTCCTCGCACTGTGGAGAGGGCTTCCTTCCTGGTGATGTTCTCGCACTGTGGAGAGGGCTTCCTTCCAAATGGATATGGAGGAAGACAGACCAGCTCTGGTTTTTCCACTCTCCTAAAGATGTGGATGCTGTTCAAGCAGAGCACAGAACCACGGCGGCACGAACAGCCTTTCAACACTTGTTGGCAATTTTGTGCGATCAAATGACATATGCCAATAGTCATCAAACTCCCTAAGTGTAGCAGACACCAGGACAACTGTAGGGCCATGATGGTCTGCGGATCTAAAACTCAAGTGTATCATCTCCTGTCCATACGAGGTGCATTAAACCAGTTCCTTTTTGTCTCTTAAGAAAAAACATAATTCTTTCTGCATTGGCATATGTGTAAAACTGCTCACCATACCAAGTTAAGAAAATCAAAGAAACTGCCCTAGAATCTAAACGACATGGAGACTCGGTGGACAGACGCATGCTGTCGGACCCCTGGCCCCAGGGAAGGTGCTCTTCTTTCACTTCCCTGAATTCCTCCCACTCTACCAGGCTGCTGTGGCGATACCCACTCCTCAGATGAAGAAACCAAGACTCAGTGGTCAAGAATTTAGCCCAGGGCGCTAGAGTAAGCAGGTTGCAAAGCCCAGACGTCAAAAAAAAGATGCCAAGTTATCTAAGAAGTAAGTGAGGACTCATAATCCAAAGGGAACTTGGTCATGGACACAATATTTATTTATTTGCAGCCTTGCTTTCCCAAGGTTTCAAGATTCTAAGCACTCTGTTTGTCACTGGTGGAGTGGAAAAGGCATCTTCCCCATTCCAGAAACATCTTTCTAGGTGAAGGGACCTCCATGTGCGTTGACATCCCTGGCCCCTCTCCTCATCTCCCTCCTGCCCATGGGGGGTGATATAACTTATAGGAATTATAATTCTAGGAGTGAGACCCAGGCATGCACAGCCCTGCCTCTCCTCTCTTGCAAAGAACATGCACTCTCCTCTACCCACTGTCCTGAGTAGGCTGCAGGGGGGTCGCCCCTGATCCAGCCCTGACCTCTCCGCCTCATCCTGGTGTCCAGGACTAGAAAGCCCAAGATGCAAGCCCCATTCTCCAACATCAGCTTTGCCAGTGACTCAGACACGTCTTTTCAGTCTAACTCGGGCAGGGGAAAGGGTGTTATGTACCAGGCCCCTGAAAACCCAACAGCTCCATACTGGTTAGTCGACCAACCTGTGCTCAGGTTTCTCCAGTCAGAGTGAAAATCTCTGCGTTCCCGAGTCCACAATTTAACACCAGTGTGGCTGCGTATTTCAGATCCATTAAGGACTCATAAATGGAGGTGACAGAACATGACGTTATCAGGTTGTGTCCCCCAGACCCAAAAGGGTTCAAAGTCACATGGTCATGGCTAACTCTAGTAAGAGGCAGAGAGAGGTGTGACAGTGAACAGCAGAGTCTACACTTGGTGACAGCACCACACTCTCAATCCATCCTGGGAGTCAAAAAGCCTATTACGCATCTGAATCGATGCTGCGAGGGAATCCTTTTCTCCAGCTACATGTGATTCCTTGTTTCATTGTATCACTGAAATTTTTAAAAAGCACCGGCATAGCATGCTTTGTAAAAGAAATCCCATGCTTTGTAAAAGATTCCATTATCAGAGTAATCATTATTGAACCTTTTAGCCCAGATGTAATTTCTTACATGTTACAACAAGTTTGGCACGCATTGTGAATTTCAGCCAAGGTTGATAAAGTTCAATAACTTGGCTAACCAACCATGTGTACTACTCATTATAGAAGTAATAAATAGATTCATCAAAATGGACATGAAAAAGCCATAAGAAAATCAGATGCCATTTCCAGCCTGCCTCATAAAAGCGCCTCCTGGACTTAAATGTAACTTTATATGTGGTCCTCACACCTACCCATCATTCACTAGCAGGTGTCTATAAAATAATCAGCCACCTGCATTTACATGCTGAATAAATTCCAGTTACAAAGGTGAATTCTCTGTTCCAGAGATCTCAAAAGTCACATAAAGGTACATTTGCTTCTACGTTCAACTCCAAAAAGAATTCAAGTCAAGAAGAAAGGAAATTAGACACACAAGTCTACAAATGTCATTTTTTCTTGTCATTATCCTTTGGGTCAGTTTTAGTAAAAGTGAGGTTTTGTTTTGTTTTGTTTTGTTTTCAGAAATACTTTCAGTCTAATTCTTTGAGCCAATTGATATTTGAAAAATATAGAAAGAAAAGTGAGCAAACCTGATTTTAGATAAAGGTCATGGATGGAAGAAAGAAATCAGTTTTCAGAAGGAAAGAATTTCTATCATCAGTCAACAAAGCTGGCTTCTAAATATCTGAACACAGCTTAACAGGGTGATAAAACTCAAACAACGGCAGAGTTGGAAACCCAAATTCTGTGTACTGCATTTCTCTCTTTTATACATCCAAAAGGAAACCCTACTCAGGAAGCAACTGCCCCATGCACTTGGTAAACCACAGCAGGGTGAGAGCCGGGTCACACTCTCAACTAAACGCTAAAAGGCATATTGCGCGTTCGGAACGTTAGGCTGTACTAGTGAAAACACTTGCTGGGTAAGTAACTGCTCCTGAGTTGTTGCACATGGCTGAGTTTTCTCTGCATCCCAAGATGCCCGAGGGCACAGCGCAAACCCCCATCTTCATTTATCCAGCACAGTAGAGGCGGGTGAGTCCCCGACGCGTGTGGATTTCCAGCAGACACATACACCTTTCTTCTCTGGGCGTCTCTCCTGCCCTCTTCCCATTCTCCCTGAGTCATCTACATTACCTGTCACTGAAATGCACCCTTGCTTCAGTGCAATGCCGTCTCCTGGATTTTCTCTCTTGCATACTTCTGCACAGAGGGATCACTGCCTGACATTATTATTAATATCCTCAGACTTGCCTGGTTCTTTTCACACATAACACAGGAAAAACACAACTGGGCTTTCTAACACCAAAGTTGCCATCTTCATGAGGAAAATATTCCTGGGCTGTTACTTCTAAACAGAACCTAAATTACTGTAACCATAGCCAAATACTGTGAATTTTTAACTCAGCACAAGCAGAACATTATGCCAGTGGAGTGCTTTATTTTCTCAAGAAGTTAGCAACTGCCAAATTCTTCCAAGAGCTTAAATACCAGAATGACAGATACTGAAGTACAGAAATTAAAGTAAAATATGAAACTAAACAGAGAAGGAAGAGATAAGCCAGAGATGGACTCCGAATCACAGAAGTAATGAAAAAGAAAAAGCTCATGCCAACTGTCAGGATAAAAAAAAAAAAAAAAAAAAGAGGTTAAAGGAAACTAAAAAAAAGAGGGGGTTATCGGTTCCCAAAAGATTTACAGAAAAAGTCAAATTCAGCAGGCATTACCAAGAATTACGCACACAGAGAATAATCTTTGCTAAATCCATACTATAGTTTACTGCAATGCCCAGCATTAGAAAACACAGGCAAGTTTCTAAATAAAGACTTCTGATAGTGATCCAGAAATGCTCTCCTAAGAGCAGACCCCTTTCTATCTCAAGGTTTAAAACAAAGCCCCCCGGCCAGCATGCTGGCTCTGAAATCCAATACTAACATTTAAGCAAATAGTAAGTTAACAATGTTTGCCACTTCACATTCATCGCCAGAGTTAATTTTCCCCACCAACATGAGAATACACGTGCACACACACACACACACACACACACACACACCTACATAATACAAAGCAATTCCTAAAGGAAACAGTCCAGGAACATCGAAGATGACTCCTACGGCTCTCCAAAACCTGAGCAAGAGCCACAAAATCTGTTAGGGAGACAGAAGGAATTTATTGACCGGAAATTTGGAAAGACCTATTTCTAATGTGACAACGCTAATGTTTTGCACCCCTGCAAGCTCGGCTCAGCCCTGCAAGAATATCCCTGACGCTTCCCTGTGTTAGCTTCCTTTATAACATGCATCGGAAGCTTTAGTCGTTTGAGCTTTCTATTCGTGTAAGGCCATCAGTGTTTGTTCCTTGGGGATTTCTTGGAAATTACTTCACTTTCAGGCTCTTCTCTCTGGACAGTTTGAAGAGGACACGTGATATTTTGATTGAAAAGTTAAACAATGTTAAATTCTTCAATCTAAACAAGACCACCTTTATAATAACTAAAACGTGAAGTCTAGAAGTCCCCCCCTGAAGATTGAGTGTGTGTCCTAATTTGGCTCATTTTTCCACTTTACATGATAGGAAATTAAAAGTGTGCTTGGAATCTATAGGTGCAAATATTGTCCGGAAACATGACCGCCTTCCCTGCAGCCTTGTCAGAATGTACCAGGGAGGGTTTAAGATCCGACTCCAATAGCTCCAGTTCCAGTAGAGCTCTGCAGCTGCCACACCATTTGAGAAGCCGGGAAATGGAATGGAGCAAAGAAGAATGATGGCAATTATAAAACCTCCGTGGTATATATTATCAGATTAATAACCAGCCTGAGCAGAGCTCGGCTCTACCACTGGCAAGGTGGAGAATGAAGAGCCCAGAGCCACAGGAAGTCGTAACACCCAGCAAAGCACAAACGCTCACCACGGGGTAGCCTCCAAGAACTGCAAGAGAAAGCTGTCCACAGGACAAAGCAAGCAAGCCTGCCCCTCCAACTACCCTTCCCAGCCTCAGCACCTGCGATGTGAAGAGTACAGAACTGCGCGGGTTGCGAACCAGATGACCCTTAAAAAAAATCACAACTCGGCCACATGCTTATGAACACCAGGCAAGCGAGGGAATGGTGATTAATATGAATTACGGAATAAGCAATCACACTGGACCGCACATCCGCACACTGTCCAGGTCTATGATGTTTTGCACTCGCTGCCTCTACGCACTGCAGGTCTGCTTTCCTGTCTGGTTACTCAGAGGATGCGAGTGTGGAAAACACTCAAGGAACATCAGAGAACAACAGGAAGATTTTGAAAGTATCAGTTGAGAAGGCAAATGTTCCCTTTCATTTATAAGAACGTATTTGCTGATTCATTTGCAGATATTTCCAAGAGTGGGAAAAAACCATTCATACCCTATATCTTTAAAAAAAATAGAAAAATACAGAAATAATTAGAAGCTACCCAGAGGCATACCTGTATACAGGAAGTCTCTCTCTCTCTCTCTCTCTCTCTTACACATGCACACACACACACACACACACACACACACACACACACACATTACACTACAAAAGAAATCAATTTAAATGCTCCCTAGAAGCACAAAGATCATGTTGCTAATACCCTGGTTTGTCTGCACCTCCATAAGGGCAGGGATCATTCTGGTTCTACGTTGAAGACTTAGCACTTAGTATCCAGCAGTCAATAATTATTTGTTGACTGTACAAAAGATTGAATAGTGGTGTGTCTGTGGCTCTGAGCAGCCAGGTCTCTGCATACAGCCCCCATCGGCTGTGTGGCCAGGGCTCTGCACTCGCCTCCCTACAGGACCAGGCAGGTCGGACGACGGTGCACAACACCTGATCCGACTCCAATAGCTCTGGTTCCAGTAGTGCTCTGCAGCAGTCACACCCTTTGAGGAGCTGGGAAATGGAATGGAGCTATTCCATCGCTGACCGCCCTGGTGCTACCAGCCCGCTAGGCTGGCCTGGGGACCGGTGCTGCCAGACCTTAGTCAGCTAGGGCTGCAATGGCAAAATGCTACAGACTGGGCGGCTTAAAATAAAAACATTTATTTTTCACAGGAGTGGAGACTGTATGTTCAAGGTCAGGTGCCAAAGGTCAGGTCACGGAGGAGGTCCCGCTTGCTTGGATCCTCGCCTGGCAGAATGCAAGCTGGGGAGCCCTCTGGCCTCTCCTAGGGACTCTATCCCATCCAGGTGGCCCCTCGTGACCTACTCGCCCCCAGAGACTCTGCCTCCAAATAGGAAACACTGGCATTAGGATATTTACAGGTCACCCCTGGGGGCATCACAAGCACTCAGTCCATGGCACACAATCTTATTTCTAAAGATCGTCTGAAATCTAGGTTTAAGTAAATCACCCTGATTTTAACGTGTTGGACGTAAACCAATAAAAAACAAACCAAACACCCCCCACAATAGGTCATGTTTGATAAATCATTCAAAAAACCCTCAGGGGGCAGATACAGGCTGCAGGCCAGCAGAGTCTGCTGTCCTAACAGCTGCCTTGACCCAGGGCCCCTGCAGAAGTGAGCACACAGCCACTGTCCCGCCCTCAATCGCCAATCATCCTCATGTGGCTCTCAGTGACTCCATGGCAGGCAGGATGTGAACGTCTCAGATGTGCAGACGGCCCTGCACAGACACACTCCAACTGGGACAGCGGCAGCCTCAGGTGATGGCCCCCAAAGTTGGAACACAGGGAAGCAGAGCTTTTCGGGTGAACACACCAACCCAAAGATCCATCCAGGAAGGGGGAGAAGTCCAGAAGGCTGACCCTGAAAGGGGTCTCCCACCAGCCTTCCGTCCCAGGCAGAGTAACAACCTTCCCCAAAATGCCCACGTCCTTATCCCTGTGATGGCAAAAGGGATTCTGCAATGCAATTAAATGAAGGATCTCTTTGTAGAGGGGAACGGGGTGCTGAGTATTGAACCCAGGGATGCTCTACCACTGAGCTACATCCCCAGCAACCTCCACACTTTTTTTTTTTTTTTTTAAGACAGGGTCTCACTAAGCTGCCCAGGCTGGTCTTGAACTTGCGATCCTCCTGCCTCGGCCTCCCAAGTAGCTGGGATGACAGGCATGTACCACTGTGTCCTGCTTAAATTAAGGATTAAAAAGGGGAAAGTGGCCCTGGATCATCCAGGTGAGCTCTGAGTGTGTCTGGAGGGGGACAGCAGCAGGAGATGGGGCCACATAAGAGGAGGAGGTCGGGCTGAGGTCATAGCTCAGTGGTAGAGCACTTGCCTAGCACGTGTAAGGCACTGGGTTCGATCCTCAGCACCACATAAAAAAAAATAAGTAAACAAAATAAAGGTATATCCATCTACAACTAAAAAAAGAATACTAAAAAAAAAAGAGAGAGAGAGAGAAGGAGGTGATGCAATGGAGTGTCACTTGAAGCCAGGAGGATGGGCCACAAGCTAAGGAACATGGGCGGCCATTGGAAGCTTTGGACCCCACCCCCGGCCTTCCAGAAGGAGCCAGCCCTGTGGGCACCCTGTTGTCAGCCCGGTGAGACAGATTTCTGGCTCCTGGTCTCCCGGACTGTAAAATAAATCTGTGCCACTTTAAGCCACTGAGTTTGTGGGGATCTTTCACAGCCGGCAACAGGAAACCCATATGCTTCCCCAACAGTTAACTACGCAAAGACCACACGTTACTCAGAGTCAAAGACTGAGTGTCACGAGATGTGCCCACTGCCAACAGGACTGGCTTCCTCCTATTGATCCCTCCCTGACCAGGCCAGCAAGAAAAGCAGTCATTGCTCAACTTGGTAGGAAGAAAGCCCTTGTGCACACAGACTGCCAGTGCCCAAGCCAGCTTTCCGGCTGAAAGGACGGTGTCCCCTGCCAAAACTCTGACTCTGCTCCCTGACTGAGCTGTCTCCCCATGTGGATCCGTTTCAGGGCTCTCCAGCTTGTCAGGCGCTCAATCTGGTAACTGTACATGAACTGAGAACTGAATCGTTCTTTGCCAACAGATAAAGTCGTAATGGCATTTTTTTTTTTCTTTTTTTCTTTAGTAATGCCATTTGGAATGCATGGATGATCTCTTGGCTGATATGAGCGTCCCAACCCCAGCTGCTGAGTTTAGAAGCCACGGCTGCTTACAGTACGAAACAGCCACACAGTAAAACTGAAGGCAGCCAGAGACTGTGTGTTGAGAGACACAGGAAGTTTGGAGAGATCATCTTTACAGCCCCAGCGGCTGACAGAGAAGGCTCTGCATTCCAAAGAGATGGCTGCGTGGGTCACCACATGGCCAGCAATTTTGTGAATGTCATGTCAGCCAACAGCACCAAGTTCACATCTGAATTCTGCATCTATATCTGAATTGTTGGCGGAGGCAAGGACCAAGGTGAATGACACCTAAGGCAACTGGGAGAAACCCTGTGGCCCAAGACCCGGCCCCATTTCCACCCAGGACACCTCAATATGACCACACCCAGGAAGTTCTCTCCTCTGCAGAGAATCCCTTCCTATTACATCAAATTTCTGCTGCTGGATATCTGGCTGGTGACACAGCCCATCGACTAGAGGGGACAACACTCATTGCCACTCTCTGGTCGTTGCCACCAAATTAGCTGTGCAAAGCACAAGTCTGTTATTTGACATCTGGTTCCCTTCCTGAACACTGAAGATCTTGCAGAAACCGCTCAGCATATCCGAATGGGAAAGAAAAAAAAAAAAAATCAAGAATGCCTACCTCATTCCATCATTAAGGAATTAAATTACTCTTCCTCCATCTTCTCCCAACCCCAACGCTCCCTTTATTACAACTGTGAAGTTATTTTTCCCCAACTGCAAGCAATCTCAAATTCATAAAGCACTCTTCATTGCTGCATTTCCAAATATCATGGGCTACCTACAAAATGGTGACAGAGAGGTTATATTCTCTTGATTTTACAAATGAAGAAAGTAAGGCTTACAACAGTCACTCGCCTTAGGTCACACAGCAGTGAACGACCATCTGTCTCTGTGCCATTCTCGTCCATGTCCCCTAAGCCTCTAGCAAAGGTGCCATACCCTTCTAAATGCTAATGCTCATACTCATTCTCGGTAGGATCGAGGAAATGCAACAGCAACGTTGGACGTTTATACTTAACACACCAGGCAGTCCTACGGCCCATGACAAACTCAGGTGAACAAATAGCTCAGTTGCCAAACTCAGCAAAGTTGCCACGATGCAGTCCTTACAGGGAGAGAAGTTTTCTCCGGGACCACACTCCATAGTCCCCTGAATACAGCAAAAATAACTGACTTTTTTTTTCCCCCACTTCTTTTATTCTAGACAAAATTATTATCTGGCCTCCCATCAACCAAAAAATATCTAAAATATTCCCTTTCACACCAACACACAACCATGCCTAAAACGGTTATTTGGAAAGGTCACCCTAGGACAAACGCAGATACTGTGGTTAAACTTCTGAGGGTCCAAGAACCAGGGAGTTTGGAAAATACCAAACTAATTTGGGGAGTAACCCAATCCCCTCGCCTCCCATTCCAGAAACGGCTCCAGAGTAAGAGCCTGCAAGGATGAGTGGGCAGTCAACCCCCAGGCACCTGGAGTTCATCGTCAACAAATTTGCAGAGAAGGAATTTTGTCCGGGTGTGGTGGGTATGGCACGGGAGTCCAGGGAAGGAAAGTGACCTGGCTCACGCACTCAGATGGGAAGTGGTCAGCACAGCCTAGTTTTCTCTAGGTCATGGCCGCTTGCAGGGTCAGAATTCCTCCCTCCAGACAGAAACCCACCCCAGCAAGCTTGTCCCAGCTGTCAGCACAGCTATTTTCAGCAATGGCACGATCGCACCACCTGGGAGCCAGGCTCATCAAACCAGAACTCTGGAGTGGAGTCACCCCATCGACACAGAGCTAGAGGAAGCCTCCAAAACCAGAGTCGCCAACCCTTGCCTGCTGTGTTCCCTTGGGGCTGGACTCCTTGGGCGAGTCTGAGGTGCCTGGGTGGCGCCTCCTTCCCCACAGACACTGAAGCAGCAGTGTCACGTGGGAGCTGTCACTGGCGTGCCTGGGAACAGCCCACAAGGCTTCACAGTGGGAAGTGGGGCCGGCTTCTTCATGAATTTCCTCTTGGTTACGGGATGGGATATGGACTTAGAGTAATAGATACTTGGGAGATAAATTAACTTCTAGGAGAAAGGGACATTTTGAAAATTAAACGACACTGCATGCCTGGAATGAGCAATCAGTACCTCTCTCAGAGTCACACACACATCTGACAAAAAGGCAAGCCACAGAAGAATAAACCAAGGGGACGAACCCCGAAGGTGTTCGCCATCCTGAAGACACACCGTCCCGCTGGCCCTGTTACCAAGCTCTCGGTGTGTCCTTGTTGTGCGTGTGGAAGGCAGGTGAGAGATCCTGCTGCTGCGCTTCTGCATTTAATAATGACAGGTTGTGGCTCAGTGGTGGAGCACTTGCCTAGCACGTGTGAGGCACTGTGTTCGATTCTCAGCACCACGTAAAAAAATAAAGATATCGTGTCCATCTACAACTAAAAGTATGCTAAAAAAATAATCACAGCTTAGGCCATGTAGTAGCATTGTCCTTAAAAGGGACTCCAGGAAGCTCCCCAGGATTACTGAGAAGTTTCTTTCCAGCTAAGGAGAGAGTGACAAGCTTCCAGTTCTGTATCTTGGATTCAGTAGAAATATTACACTGTGTTATGTGACCACTCGACACATCTGGGTTTCTCTATATGAAATCCCTTTGCCAAAGGAACCACCCCACACCAGGATGGCTGTCCTCACCCGGGTGCTGCATGCTCCCCAGGAGCACATCTGCATCTCCCGGGGGGGTTCAGTCTCCACCAACATGTCAGCACGGGAATCGGTCTCCCAGGAGGGTACCCAGGCCTGCCCACCACTTCTGGGCAAGAATGCCGGTGTGTGAGGTGGCGGGTAGGAGGCCAGCCTTCTGATGCCTGAGGGTGGGTAGCCAAGCTGGCGCGGGAGGCAGGACGACAGACCAAGAAATACAAGGGATTCTTGGTGAAACGAAGGCTGTGTTTGGGAAGGTTCTCTTGGACCCTGAGCCACATACTTTCCTTGAAAAGCCTGCATTTTTCCTAATTTTGTTGGGTCATGTTATTGAGGAATGAACAGAAGTGAATGTGAGATTTTATTTAATGGCACATGGTTCTGGAAATTTGAAGACCGGCAACAGACTTAAATTCCAACTCATAATTTTTTAAAAGATTGTGAAATTATCAAAATGTCCATGAGCCAAGTTTTCATATGCTGCATGTTGGGCGGAGGAGGCTGTCCATGATACCATTCTCGGGCAGGGCAGGAATTCTGAAACATTATCAAGTTCCCTAAAACAGTAAACAGAGAAGGAAAGAAGTGGTGCAAACTTGAAGAGCTGCTCAACCTTACTAAAGTCGGAGACATGCAAACTTAATTGATACTTTTTAACAAACAAATTCCCAAGATTGGGACCACAGGGCTGCTAGGCATTGGAACTAGTAAACCACGCTGGGTGCTGTTTGACAAAACAAATCAAGATATTAAGGTTCAGGAGCAACTCTCTCGGTTCAGTGGTTCTACTTCCACAAAATAAAACCGTAAGAGTACTCACAGATGGGTACAGACATTTAATCACAGAATGCTCATCTGCATTCCGCAGCTATTAGAAAGCTGGAATCCACCCAAATGTGCCACTCTGGGGGACTGCCTGGAACCATATGGTGGAATACTATGCAACCGTTCGGGATGTGGGACAATGACAGGGAGGGAGATGCCACCACCACAGCTAACTGGAAGCTCACAAAAGGAAGAAGGGGAAGGAACAGAGGCTTGGATCCTCAGATGCTCGACCTGAACTGTCAACTTCTAGCTGGGAAGGATTCTGGCTGATATTTTTTTTTTTCTTATCGGCATCTTCTAAATTTTTCTTAAGGAATGCATGCTTAATAACATTAAAATAACTTTAATCATTTAATGAGGACTCACGTAAAGCTAATTTAGCCTAATACCAGGCGTCGACACAGGCTTGACCACGACCATTGCGAGCTCCCGTTCCCCCAGAATTCTTTCCCAACACCTGTTTTGCACTCAGGACACCAAAGGAGAATGTCACAAAGCGAGCATGGATGTGCTAACCCACGCTCAACATGTGGCCTGCCCATCTGCTGGCCCGCCCTCTAGGGGTCCCGCCCAGCCTAAAGGCATTTGTTGAAATAAATCTGATTCCAGACTCAGGTTCACAGACTTAAACAGCTGATTGGGAAGAGCTCAGTAAGAATTGTGCTACTACTCCTCGGAACATGGAGGTGGCGAGAACAGCAGGTGGGACCCCCAGGCAGGCGGTGAGACGCCCCCTGCTGCAGTCCTACAGGCACCACTGGAGCTGTGTGATGTCAAGAGATCTACCTCCCCTCTCTGTTCTTTCATCTTTACTTCATTCCAAAACAGCTGTCTTGCACAGAATCCTCCTAAACTGTGAAAGGCTATCAATGTAACACAATGATAATCAACAAACACTAATCTGCAACAAACAAGTACATTTCAGCAGTAAGACGGAGAACATTTTTGGTTTTAACTTCAGTCTGTACACAACCATACAAGAGGTTTGACTGACATTTTTTCTCTTGATGAAATAATTTGGTTAAACAAAAGGACTAGTTCCACTCACCTAGCTGGTCACAGGGACTAGAGAGAAACAGAGACACTAGAATATGGGTCCCACCCCAATCTCACGCTCCCTTTTTCTGAATCTACTGCTCACACACACCATCTTAGGTCTCCTATCGGAGTCTAATGAGATCTTCATTTGCTTCTGGGACAGCTCTGTCTGAATATCATTTCCAACATGAAACATCCCAAAAGAGAAAAAAAAAGTCCACCGAGCACAGCCTGAGATGCAAATACTCAAAGGTCTGAGACTATCAGATTTCAACCATGTCACACGACTTGAAGTCTCCTACACGCCCCAAGTTAGCTCTGTGTGGCCCGAGACTGGCACTTCATGAAATGTGCTGTTATTTACGAAAGGGGGATGATTTAGGCAACAGCCTCTAAAGATGGGGCTGTGCTTCCTGGTCAGTCCACTGGCTCCTTAACTTAAGAGGGCTTTCAAGCAGCCTTCTGATGGACCCAAACACTGCTCTGAAGAAAGTGGAGGATTCATGACTGGACGCCGTGGGAATGCAGTCCAGTGCAAGCAGGAACACAGATCACGTTGTACCCAAGAGGGGACGGTCCAGGCTGAACAACCGTCACTGTCACCTGCATTGTACAGTCCACAATAATTCCCAAAACAGCCTCCAGTTTTAACAATTTATTTGATAAACAACGAACACATTGGCACATGGATGATCGAACATCTTTAGTGGAATAGTTTTACGACGACACAGGTTTATATTCACAAAGTTTCCAGGTGCTCACATTTTCAAAAGAGAAAAAGTTGCTGAGAAAAAGAATATAAATAAAAATACAAAATATAGTGTATTCATTTTGTTCCCCTTTGGAATTTGAAAATAAGCAGTTTATAAAGCAGACTGTTTTCTTTTGGGCCAAGTTTCTGTTTGACAGCTGCAGTATACAACTGCTGGGCTGCCTGGAACTTCAGTCATGCAGCCAGAACCCAACCGCCCACAGCACTCGGGAGCACTGGCTATCTGCTTTATATTAGGCATTTGGCTTCAAAAACTGCGCCCGAAAGATACATTTTCTTCCAGTACAAGAATGTATCTCTAATAAACAATGTAATTAAAATACGTTACATAACACTAGGTAAGGCTGGTGGCAGCGGCAAGGGAGAGACGTTCTCAGGGAAAACCTGAGGTCCCCAAGCAATCTAAATGAGCTTTAAACAGAGGCACTAATATTTAAATATTACAATTTCCACTTAGAAAAAAGGAAATCACATTATTGATAGACCAGCGCACTCAAAACCAATAATGTCACCAAACGCATGCCCTGTGTCATTTGGCAGAACAAGGGGCTCCCTGAATACAATGGGCCTTTTTTATTAACTGGATCTCTTCATCCTCGGCATTTCATACAAAACAAAAACGCAAAGCAAAAAGAGAAAGAGACAAGCAGAGACATGAGTAACAGTCTTCGGCTTGAACTCTATGGCTGAGATGTACAAAACCTAAAAGATATGTTAGGAAAGCAAAAGGCATTATTTAACAAAAATGAAAGCAAGACTGGCTAGAGGAAGAAAACCATATCGAGCCGCTGCCTCTTTTGTTTGATGGAATCAAAGGGCAACAGAGCCCTCTAGTGGAGAAAAAAATCAAAACGTAAACCATCGTTTGAGCTTGTAGGTTAATTACAGGAAGCGTGTGGACTACTTTCATTGCGAGTCTTACCATGTCACTGTGTAATGCAAAAGCAGAAGATGAACTGTCTCAATTGGATTTTTTTGAAAACAATTTTCAAGTCTTACATAACACTACAAACCCTTGACTGGGGCGGATGACATTTTAAAACATTCTCTACATCACCAGTCTGAACCTTTTGGTCACTGCACAGCCTCCTCTGCGACTCTTGTCTGTTAGGCTGACACTGTGAAAAGGTTAAGATCCAAACTACATGCAAATACAGAATTCAGCGACAACCTCCCGTAACAAACGTTTCGGCTGGGGTCTGGCCAGGCACATGCGTGCACAGAGGGCTGCCGGGGGGCATGCGGCAGGGGACGAGCCTGGTGCACGTGCATGGCCCGCACACACACCCTCCTGTGGGTTTTACACGGGGTCCTGGAGCAACGCGATGAGCCTCAGAGTCTCAGACGGCCTCGTGCTCCCAGGAGAAGTTCTGAACACTGTGGGCATGTGGTTTCCGGGTTCAGTAAGAGCATTTAAAGGTGAACAGGAGCAGAGTGTGGTGGCCTGAGCCTGTGGTCCCAGCTACTGGGGAGGCTGAGCCCAGTGAGACCCTGTCTCAAAAAAAAAAAAAAAAAAAAAAAAAGAGCGAAAGGTCGTTCAGCTCGTCAGGTACTAACGAAGGGACCAATTCTCAGCGTTCACGTAATGGCATCTAGGACTTCTCCCAATACTGCCAAAACTTTCAACAGTTTCTCAGAATGAAATAATTTCAGTTCATTTACTTATAATACATGGGTATAGTTTAGCATAAGAGCGTAGCTGTCACAAATATTTTTAATTAATCCCCAAAAGGTTACTTGGATTATTTTGGAATTCTTCCTCTTCTTAATGAGCACGTTCTTAAAAGAAGATAAATGCCAAGACCCCAGTGGCACAGACCTTGTCAACAACTGGAGAGGAGACGAGCAGTGTTGTGACCTCACCGGGACATGTTCTGCCCAGGAAGATGACCAGATGTAAGTGGGCCCAGAGCCCCGGGTTCACGGGCCTTTCAGAATAATTGGGGGCAGGGCGGGGGGAGGGAGCAAAGAGCACCGCTTAGGTGTAAAAGCAAAATTTAGATACAGAAAGAAAAACAAAGACGCAGCCGGATAAAGGAGGCTGGCATCGTGTGCAGCTGGGGAGGGTGTCTTTAAAACCTTAGGGACAAACAGCCTTCTCTACCTGAAGAGAGGGATTCTCCTGTCACTGCAGGACAGGGAGCATTTACACCAGGCAAGGACTCGTCATGGTGACGATCTGTGGGATCAAAGTGCAGCAATATGTACAATCAGAAAAATGAGAAATCACACTCTATTTATGAATGATTTATCAAAATGTATGAATGCATTCTACTGTCATGTTCAACTAATTAGAACCCATTTTAAAAATAAAAATAAAACTGCAGCAATCATGCTTCATACCATGGTTCCAGCTCACAATTTAGAAATCATTCCCCGACGTTTTACAAGTGGGTTAAGATAAAATTACAAAACACTAACACTTGAATTCCCCGTTAAGAAAATCTAATAGCTTCATTTTGCTTAAGAAGAACAACTATAGGGGTGCCTTCAACAGCATGAGCATGGATTTTTTGGTAACTTCAAGTGTGTTGATTTTGATGTGTGTGTGTGTGTGTGAGAAAGAGACCCTGGAATAGCCTCGGGAGGTGGTGACACCAGCAGCAGCGAGGACGTCAGCCCTGGAGTGCGCTGGCACTCACCAAGTGGGCAGTGGGCACTTGCTCTGGGGTAGAACAATCTTGGTTTTATTAATGGGTCCCCTGATTCAAAAATCCAAACCAGGCCAGGCTATTTCAGATTTGAAGCCACAACACTTGATACAGCCCGACATTATAAAGGCTCAAAAGATGGAAGAAACCTTTCATCCTGACTGAACTCAGAAAGGAATTTAAAAATCAAACTTGGCCACCACTGGTCTCAGGTGGCAACAAGAAGAAAGTTCTCTCTTCGCAACCCTGAAGCTTAGACTGAAGAACCTAATTCGCTCGAACGTGTTCATCGTTCTAATGGGTGTCTGACAAAGCCCTGGCTGCTTCCCCACAAATACGATGATAATACGTCTGCAGCGCCCAGCTTCAATCTGCAGGGTTTCAAACGCAGACGGTGAACAGAGGCCGCTGCCCCAGGTCTGGGCATCCACGTCGCCTGCCTCACCAGGAGCCTGCTCTGCTGACAGCCCCGCAGGCTGCAGGCAATGGGGCCACTGTACACTCAACCGTGTGTGATGGCCGAATCAGCTCGACTCGCGGCCAAGTCTGGAAGCAAGCCATGGGCCTTCCGTGGTGGGGCCTCCCTAGCCTAGGAAACTCCCTCTCCTGAGACTCCGCAGTCCTGCGCCAGTGTTCACCGTGCTGAAGCCAATCCACCACGGCTAACTTCAGGGAGGCCCTCCCGCTCAGTCTACGCTGCCACCAACAGCGGTGACCTCCCTCGCCTCGACTGGGTGGCGGTCGGGACTGTGGGGCTCCGGGCCTCTTGATCTGCTAGCAGCAGCTCTGGGTGAAGAGATGACTCCCCCTGGAAACTGAGATGCTGATCTCCAGAGAGGTCCACAAGCTACAGCTCTCAATCTACAAACTTCGTCGGGTTCATAAAGCTGGTTAAACAAAGGTCAAGGAGAGAAGAGTGTTAGTTTCTGATGAGACAACATCCCCCAAATCCTTGCAGCTACCTAAAACGGGGAACACGGGGGCAGGGGACGCGGATTCCCAGCTACGGGCGACTGCTGCCACCATCCTCCTGAGGGTGGAGCGTCCACTCATCCAACCTCACTCACAGGGTCAACTGAGGGAGCATGAGGCAGCACTTCTTTGAGAGGGGCCAGGCCACCTCACGCAGGCATCTCCAAACCTGCACTGTGAAGGCCACATGACCTCTGCGTAATGACCCAGTCCTGCCGGTGACACACTAAACGGGCATGGCTGTGTTCCAGTGAAACTTTATTTACCAAGTTAGGCAGCAGTCCAGCTTTGGGCCAGATTTAGCACAGGGGCCGTACTCTGCCCACCCCACAGTCCAGATGGCTGAATCCAGTCAACGGAGGTAAAATCCAGTTACAAACCTTAACTGTAAAGATAAGGACTCCAGGAACCCCCAGCGCGTCCAACGCTTCCCCCAAAGCCTCCTCTCGTCCAGAATCGACCTAATCCTTTTCAGCTGAATTGAGTAAGAATGTCTTTGATTGCCTTAGCGATATCAAATATCAAAAATCCACAATAGTTCTGTATCACTTACAGCCAGGGAAGGAAGGCATCAAGAAGACAGAACTGCTTAAATGTCACTTCAAGGGCACAGGATCCCAGGGCAACCCCATAGGGAGAAATGTGCCCTTCCTCATCCAGGATCCTCTCCAACAGCAACGCCAACATCCCATGACACAGCACCTCGTAGGAAGTTTTGTTTGTTTGTTTTTTTTTTTTTAAGGAACCGCTGGGAATTACAGACTTGCAAGTCAGACTTTGTCGGGCACATCGGGCACCGATGTTTACAGCTGTGGAGTCACCAATCTCAAAATAACTACTGCCATGGCTGCTCCAGCCCACCCATGTCAGAGACAGGCGTTCCCAAGGCTACTCGACTGCTCATCTAGAGAGTGGTCACTGCTGGTGGCCATGGGCAAGGCAGGCCAGCACCACCAACCCCTGGACAGAGGTGGTGGGAACACCTGAATGTCTTGGAAACCAAGATGTCCAGTGCACTCTGCAAGCAGCTATTTCATCTGAAATGCGCAGAAACGAAGAAGAGATGACAATTTACAACCTGGCAGAATGCGCAGCTCAGTGGAAGAAAGAGCTTTATCTAGAAGCCACGGCCACCAGGGCAAGGGCACTTTCTGAGCAACCACGCAGGACATAAAGGGGGCTCAGTCGTGACAAGCCACGTGCCTCTCTATCTGCAGCCTCTCTTTTCTTTTAGCCTGATGCCAAGGCTGCAGAGGAAGGCGATTTGCAAGTCTTTGAATGCTGGAATTTGCAGCGTGCTATTTCAAACCCAAGAATAAATAGCAGCAGCCCTCGCTCAGACTGATGCTTCCCCGACGGGGGAGTGGGTTGACAGGTGAGGGCGACGTGGAGGTGGGGCAGGAGCTGGGGAAGAGCCGTGCGTGCCAGGCAGGAAAGCTGGTCTCCCGGGACCTTCCATACCTCTGGCCTGTCCCAAGCTCATGACCGCCACCCAGCCCTGCCAAGGACACCTGCCGCAGCATCCACAGAATGAACTGAGGACAGAGGGAGGAAGCGTTTGGGAAGTGGGCCCCAAAGAGGCACAGAGGCCTCCAGCTTGCTGCAGAGCTCGGAGGGATCGACAGCGGCCCCCCTGCCGCGCTTCAGTCTCCCCGGTCCTCCCTCCATGATCAGACAGCCACGCAGGGAGGCTCCTTTTATGTTCCAAGGCAACTCTGGGTCCTGCGTGACGAGGTCGTAGGAAGTGCACTGGGCACAGCCCAGGTCTGCTCTCTAACTTCAGGCGGGGCAGCCTACACCCTCCCGCAGGAAATCAGCACGTACACCCATCTGGCTGATTAAAGAAAATCTGTGAAGCTAAGAGTAAAGGAACGAGGTCTTTCGGTTAATTTTCTTGTCAGCTTAAAAAAAACAAAGGTATTCTTCCTAAGCCCTTAAATCTTTTTTAAGTTATTCAGCACGGCACCGGTCCAGGTCCTGCACCATAACAGTAGTCTGCACGTTCAACACAACACATTGCCTCTGGGACCCCGAGGATCCAGCTCTTATCTGTAAGATCACATCACCGGTTTTGACATCAGTGATGATGGTACAGAATTCACCCCAATGTAAGGTTGAAAAAATGGCTGAAGCCCAGGATGAAGTCTTCGGAGTTGACTGCACATAAATCCCTTTGAATTTTTTAAAACTCCATTTGCCTCTTTACCTTAGTAGACCGGTGCGGTCAAAAGCTCTGTCCAGGACCACAGCCTCACTGACCCTTTAGAATGTTAATGTGCTTGCCCTGAAGGTGCTGGGGAATGTTTCTGGAGGGCCAAGGAGTCATTCAGCATTAGGAAAGAGAGAGACAGGAGACGTAAGCCCAAGAGAGAGGCCACCATGGGGGCATCAGGGGCTGGAGGGGACAATCCGTTTTCTCTATCTGTAGGCAAATCTGAAGATGCAAACACTCCTCTAAGTGGTCGACTTCTACTAATTCAGAATGGATACACAGGGACCAAAATGAAACAACCCTCCCAAGAAAGATGTTGTGAGCATCTGCTTTGCCTGGATGCTGAGGGAAGTTCGCCCTCTCGGCCGGCCCTCCGTGCAGTGGTCACTGTGCCTAATGCTGGCAATCAAGGGGGTTAATTGAGAAGTGAAGACGAGGATGAATTCTCCAGTTTTAAAAAGCAATAAGATCCTGTTCCCAGAGGAAAATGATAGTGCTGGTGACCCGAAAGACCTGCAGGATTCTTTGTTCTGAAGCCACGATGCGCTGTCCCTCCCCGAATCCTGTTACCAGGCAATTTTTATTTGAATAACCCAGGTAACTGGAATATGTCGCACACTTCACAGACCAGGTCACAGACTCTCAGATGCAGACTGCTGTCCCTAAGCCCTGAGTACCAAAATAGCCCCGGACCTTTGCTGAGCGTTCAGCTGTCAGAACTCCCAAGGTCGCCCACACATCGTGGGGCGCTGGGGCTTAAAAAGCCATGTTTTAATGAAACAGCAGCCGAAAGACTATGAACACACTTTAAAATTAGAGAACCACCATAAAATTTTCATTATAGCTAGATCTAAATGAATTTCATACCAGCAGTCACAAAAGCTAAGCAAACAGAACAAGGAAAGCCAACAGCCTACCTATTCCTGAGTTGGCTCCGGTCACTACGACCACCTTGCCACTGAAGTCGCGGCCCTGCAGGATCTCCATGGCAGTGGTGCTGCCGTCGTACCGCTGTCTGCTGGTCGGCTTTGTCGGATTGTCATCCACGGTGAAGGCCAGCCTGGGGTCCAAGTAGGTGGTTCTTTTATTTATATGGCTGCAAAGAACAGAGAAAGCCGCGAGCGAGCGGTGAGCACTCATGAGGACAATCTCCCAATTACGGTAACCCAGCATCCCTGGGCCACAAGCCCAACTAGCAGGAGGGCCTGCAGACCCTCTCCTGGTCCCTGGCAGGACCACAGTGCTGGCTGGGAAGAGGGTCGCGAAGCCCTCCCTGCTGAGCTGCAGAGCACACTGCATCAGATAATGGCCACACCTCGCATCCCTGCATCGCAAAGGCAGCTGCTGGGCAGGCCCTGGGGTTTGGCTTAATTCAGGTAAACACAGCCACGAGATCTGTCAGTCACTACTGTGCACAGATTCCAATGAAATCTCTGCCCTGTGCAAGTGCCTCAAAAGACTGGTGGATAAGCAGAAAACTCAAATTGATAAAAAATTCTTAGTAGTAAATATGAAGCTGACCAACTAATGAAACTCTAATGGTTTGTATCTTAAGACCACACCCAGACCTCCTATAAGTATTCTGCCTTTTTGATCTGTAATTACCTAAAATTTACATAACATTAAAAGCTACTGAGAAATATGGATTAGTAAGTTGCCCCTTGTAACAGAATTTATTTTTTACATTTTAAATGTGTTCTTGGGAGTTAAGGTGAAGACCTCAAAACAGCACAAAAATATCTTAAAAACTATTAAGAACCCTCCAGAAATACATAAGATTTCATGATATAAAATGTATTTGTGTATATAAAATTACATGGTTGAAGGCCGGGGATGTAGTTCAGTGGTAGAGTGCTTTCCTAGCATGTTGTGAGGCCCTGGGTTCAATCCACAACACCAGAAACAAATAAAATACATTACTTAATGTAAAATCTATTCCCATCACTTGTAAATATTAAGACCCAGGAATACTTAGACCTTTACTATACCACAGCCTGCCAGGTGACACACTGAGCCCACGGTTACACACAGCTCACGGTGTTGTGCTGTGTAGGAGTGACTCACGCTGGCTTGCCAAATGTGCATTCTCCTCTGGCCCCTCAGCAACTTCACCTTGGTAGCCTAAAATTGCCTGTGGTCAAAGAATCTGCAACAGAGAAACAAACTGTGCTTTCTTTTCCTTCCACTAAAGACCTGATTGTTAAACACCAAGTGCACACCACTGCAACAGCTCAGAGAAGTGAGATGACAAACCAGGGAGAGGAATTCCAGCTTGCCTCCAAAGCCCACGACTCTTCTGAAGTAGAACAGCAGATGGCCAAATATGGCCCACCACTTGTTGTTATAAATAAAGTTTTATTGAAACAGCAATGACCATCATTTTTATGTCATCTACGGCTCCTTCAGCATTACAATGGCAGAGCTGAAAAACTCCAACAGAAACCGTATGTCCCCCAAAGCCTAAATCATTACCTGCCCTGTTACAGAAAAGGTGACAGTCCCCTCTCCAGAGTAGACCAAGGGCTCTCAAGCTACCCTTGGAGACCTTGTTAAAGCACAGTTGCCAAACCCACCCGTGCAATTCGGTATGGGGTTAAGGGAAGTTCCCAGGAGATGCTAATGCTGTGGATCCGGAACTACGCTTGGGAAACACTGCTCTAGGTCAATTACAATTACACCATTTCAGGGAAAGAACTTCCCTAGCACACATACAAAGGCAGAGATTGCACAAGAGAAAACAGACTTGACTACACAAAATTTTAAAACTTCCACCATTAATTTTTAAAAGAACCAACAAAGTTAAAAGAAAAAACTTGGAAAAAAAAAAAAAAATTGATAACAGACAACCAGACAAAGGCTGGTATGTTTTATTTGTTGAGGAATAAGACTTATAAGTCAAAGAGGAAAAAGCCTTTTACAAACCAACAGGCAACAACACGCCGCCTGCCCAGCCTGTGAGTCTCCTCTCTGGAGGCTGCCTGTGCAGCTCAGAGACTCCTCGAGCAAGCTATGGCCCATTTGCTCCCAATCCTGACAACGCACCAAAAATTCACATATTTGTTCAAAAACCACTTAAGCCACTTGTTCCTGTAACTATGTTACTTAATGAACTATTATCACATGAACTGATAATGAGAGGTGGAAACAAAGCCTCTCTCTAACTAGGAGGATCTGGCTGAGTGCTTTGGAGAGCCTCAAAGGCAGGCAGCTAAGAGGAGGCTTTGGTTCAGTCGGGTACCATGAAGACACTAGAAAAATGCCATGAAGTTCCAGAAAAGATGCGGCATTCAGAATTTCTGAAAAGAAAGCAAAAATAGAAATTGCAGATGCTTCGTCCCAGGTGTGCTCAGAGAAGGAAGAGCACTTTGCAATCCATAAGCAGGCCTGTCCTGACCCCAGAGTGTTTAGGTTACATACACAGCTTCTAAAAACAATGATTATTCCTGTTCAGGGGTGGCTCAGTGGTAGAGCAGTTGGCCAGTACACATAAGGCCCTGGTTTCAGTCCCTAACACTGAAAAAGAAAAATTCTGCTTAAATCAATCTATTAACCAACCTATCCTAATCTGGCAAATAAACAACCTTCACATTAAACACTGCCGGTCAGAAAACAGCCCCTCTTAACTACAAGGGCTGAGAGTACAGATACATAAATACAGATGATGAGAATCACACGTCACTCAGGCAGTGTGCTAGAAGGTGGCTGTTATTACTGCTTGAATGTATTCTAAAGATAGAATGAGAGATGTGAAAATGGGTTACAGATAAGGATACCAAAAAATAATTATAGATTCCCAATAACAGAAACTTAACAACATCAATCCCAATAGGCAATTTGATAAAATTGTAGTATGTCTGTACAAAGTAACACTCGAGAGCCATAAAATATTCTCTTTAAAAAATAAGGATATGAGAAAATGACCACAATATATCATGTGGAAAAGCAGGTTTTTAAATCATTCACGTGGTGCATTTCCTGAGTGAAGACAGCCTGGGACACAAAACAGACTGGGGAGGCGGTGGGGAAGACAGGCTGGAAGGACAATCCCCAAACAGTTGACAGCTGTTACTCCTGCTAAGGGTACAGGTATGCACTACTGCAGATTTGTCTACAGCCGATGTGTATTACTTTTATAATTAAAAATACTTTTATAATTAAAAATAATGTGGATACTAACCCACAAAAAGGGAGGGTGGGGAGGGGAAGAACAGAAGAAGTAAAAAAAAAAATTAATTAAAAAAAAATGAAAATTCCTGTTAAGAAGGAAAAGGGCCAACAGCAGTTTGAGTACACACTTACTCAACGAAAAACACTTGTCCATTCTCGTCGGTTTCTTGTTCCCATCCATATGGCAAATCTGAAACAAGGAAGACGACAGGTCTGTGAGCGCCAGGCGACCTGAAGCCCCTTCCCCGGCTCAGGCCCTCCGACAGGCAGCCTGGGAGCAGCTGCAGAAGGCGCAGGGCCCCAGCTGTATTCCTCAGGTCTGCCTATCACTCAAAGAAAGGCTGCTTTGCTCCCATTCTAAAATGCTCCCTCCAGTTCCTGCTTTGGGGGACCCTTCCCCGTTACTCAGATCAGTGTGAATTCTCCCAAGGAAGTGCAGAGACGCCTGGGCAGGCGCACCAGGCATGGGACACCATTGCATGCTGGTGCCCACTGCCTCCTGTGAGGTCACACAGCAGCTCGACTCTCAGGACGTCACTTCAGCTGGACCCTGAGCCCCTAAGAGCGAGAACCTTCCTACATTTCTTTCCCTTTTGCCATTCGTGTACGTCTATCCTGTGCCCCACACACTCACTGAGAAGCACCTAGAAGTCACGGTGATCTTTATGGAATTCCACTAAGCACTGATACTTAATCCTGTGGTATAAACCAAGAGCGATTCACACGCAGGGCAGCTACAGGAAACCTCAGAACCCCAAAGGCCTCATTCTTTTTAAGACTTTTTTGTTTAAGACTAATAAGAAATCACCCCCGCTACCCCAAGACCTTATCATCTCCTTCCACCAAATGCCACGGGCTCTTGGAGTAAGAGTCATTTAGTTCCTTGATGGTTCTCCACCAGAGCCTTCCCAGAATAACCCAGCGACCTGTCACCTCACTGACTGTGACATTCTCCCAACATAATTAATGTTTCAAACACAAGATTGTCTCCTTATGACAACAACATACAAACCTCCTGCTACTCGTTTCCTTTTTCCAGTTTTCGGATGTTCCCATTGAGTCTTCTCCTCAGTGTGACTGTTCAAAAAAAAAAAGAATCCACAGTACTATTAGTAAAAGTTAACATTTCTAAGCAATAATCAATTGTATTAAAGTTGTTCTTTCCCAAATGACACCGTCTCAAGAGTAGTAAAAACAAACTCACAGAAAAGAAATAAGCAAAACGTAAATTTTACAGCTCGCATTCCTAGTTGGAGAAGCAATCCTGCAGAAATGTCTGAGCAGACTTGGGCAGGGGGTGCAGGGCAGAGGAAGAGGAGGGCACCAGCTGGGGGGCAACTTCAGAAAGCTCTGCGGATCACCCAGGTCCCATACCCAGAGAGGAGTTTTGCATTTGTTTTTAGTCTAGGATATAATAATAAAATTCATAAAGTCTAATTTATAATGCAGATATTTAAATACAATTTGAATATGTTAATCTTCTTAAAATGTGCATTCTTTACACAGGTAAAACTTGCAAGTATTTCATGAGCACCAACTCCTCAGTGCCCACAGGGGCGGTTGAGAACACAGGGAGGTGGACCCTCAGGCACCCAGTTGGGCACCTCTGGTCAAGCTGTGCACCTTTCCTCCACCTCTGAGCCTCCATTGTCTCATCTGCAAAATGGAAACAATTCTAGTACTGATCCCAGGGGGCTGCTCTGAGGACACTGCATATAAAGGGTTTCACATGGTACCTGGCATGAAAGAAGTCTTCAAAATTGCAAGCCATTATTCAAACGAATCGACTATACAAACTGGCCTGATATTCACACCAAACTTAGCATTTTATCTCAGAACAACATAAAATCATCATTAAAACAGTGGGCCAAGGCTAGCAGCCCCTGTTACCAGGTGACAAGGCATCCAGGAACACAGAGTAACTTCATGAGGGACACAGCCAGAGGCCGGGGGAGGCTCTGAAGGCTAAGTGGACTTCTTAAAAGTCCACGTATTCTTGCAAAATATAAAACAGTATTAATCAACCATCGTCCAGACAATAAAACGTGGACACTCCTTCCTTATATTGGAAAAATAAATACAGAGAGCATGAACTTTCTGGAAAATTTTGCAAGTCATAAGCAAGGGCTGTCTTTTCATGAAGTGTAGATTTCTGGTCTGTCTTTTTGTTTTTTCATTTTTTTACAAACTCCTGGCAGGCAGCGGGGCCTCTGCCCAGTGCAGGGACACTGGACTCACAGGCAGAATGAGCGATCTGCCAGGACTAGCTGTGGTCACCCAGGTGTGGCTCCTCTCCGCCTGCCTCACAGAGCTGCTGGAAGGTGAGGCACATGACCCTGGACGTGCTTGATCCTGATTAAATCGCGGTGCCAGCAAGCACTACCAGTGGCAAAGGCAAACCCCACGCTACATCAACTACCACGAATCCAATTTCAAAACGGAAACTGAGACTCCCTCCAAAGCACAACCCTACCGGCTCCCCACAGCCCCAGGGGAGCAGCAGGAAACCACGCCTGCTCATCCTTGCCAACTGAAGGCTGGTCAACTGGCTGAGCCAAACACAGCGGCAGCACCCCAAGCCCCTGCTCCTGGTTTTGCCAGCTGAGCACTCCTGCAAGGTAAGAGACGTGGCTCTGTGACGTCGAGAGCAATCTTCGTCTCTTGGGCACACATCAGACGAGCCTGCAGTCTAGCTCCCAACAAATCTGCACTCAAGACCTCTAGCCAGGTGCGGTGGCTGCCATCTCAGCCTGCAATCTCAGAGACTAGGGAGGCCCAGGCAGGAGAATCACAAGATCAAAGCCAGCCTGGGCAATTTAGTGAGAAACTGTCTCAAATTTTTAAAAAATGTAATAAAGGTCCTGGGACAGAGATTAGTTCCTGGGTTCAATTATTCCCCGTACTGCAAAAGATAGAGCTAGAACGTGACCCTAAGGGCAGAACACCAGGCCCAGGCGCAGGTGAGCCAGGGTGGCCACTCAGCCCACAGAGCCCACTGCCCCACGGCACAGGTCACAAGTGCAGATTCATGTGACAAGTGCACGCTTTCCAGAGCAGCCACAAAGCACACTCAGAGTGTTTTTCAGGTATCTTAGAAGACATTTTAAAAACAGAACAGACTTCGTCAGCGTGTGTTCTTGGCAATGACAAACTGTTCAAACCAGGGTTTCTTACCCTAGCACTACTGACGTCTGGGGCTGGGGGCTCCGGGGTGGGGGCCCATATGTGCATCCCCGGCCTCGCCCCCAGGTGCCCACACACCAGCCCCCACAGCTGTGCCAAAAGGAAGTGTTCCCAGACTTCACCCATCGTCCAGGGCAGGACACAGCTGTCCCTGGCCGGGGGACCAGGCCTGAGTGAAGACGGGGTACTCCGGAGGGAGGCTGTGAAGCCTGGAGGCAGCAGCCCTGCTTCTGCACTCACATGCCCATGCCTTGGAGCAGAGGTCCAACCTCCACAGCCTCGGCTTCATCGGTGCCGGGCACAGGAAGAGATGCCTGGGGTCATGCAGAACCCGTGGGTGAACATGCAGAGCCAAGAGCGTGCCCGCCCCAGGGAGGATTAGTCTAAGTAAATGCTTATACGCAAAAATTAATTAAAAGTATTCTTTTTAATTATAACCTTAAATGACTTTTTAATGAAGAGAAAATCACGACACATGTCCCCCAAGCGTGATCTTATTCCCCTTTAAACAGAAGCCCTCAGTTTTTTCTTTCAAGAAGCTTTCTGTCATTTAAAGAGATAATTAACAGTGATCTTAACTTAAACCAAAGGATCAAAATTAAATTGATATCACATTATATGGATTCCACGTCCAAGTGCGCTCCTCTAAGGCTCAGGCTGTGAAAGCAGGGGCTGCAGCGGCCAGTGAGGACAGCCACCTGGGCCCGAGGGTCCCTCTCCTGCAGGGCCGGCCACCTCTCCAGGCTTCACAGGAAAGGGGGACAGAGGAGGAAGGTCCAGGAAAGCCCTCGGGATGACAGTGACACACCGGACATGAGTCCTTGTCCCCCCAACCCCATCTCCACAGCGGGGCTGCTCTGAGGTGGTTGGGGAGGCGCGGCCCTGCCAGCTCGGTGGCTCAGGGCTGCCTTCAGGGATGTCCCAGAGCACCCGGCCCCGCCTCGCCCGGCAGGCTTTGGAGCCATGTGACCTGTCCTCGGAGGTCTGAGTGCCCGTGGGCACACGGGCCCAGGAGCACCCACACACCTGGACAGTGCTGAGGCTACAAGAGGGGAATTCCACAAGACCCCGAGGCCTCAGGGGAGCGAGGGCCTCTGTCCTCGGGCACGGCCTGGCTGCAAGGAGAAAGAGCATCTGGAGAAAGGAACGAACTGCAGGGTGGTCTGAGAGCCCATCAGCAAATTTCACCGAATTCCAAGAGAAAGAGTGTCATTGCCTGAGTCAGGAGGGAAGAGAAAGGCAAAATGCTCACAGGTCAGGAGCGATCAAGGGGGTGGCTGGATCGCGAACAGGTAGAGGGATCCAGGGATCCGTCAGCCTGTGTCGAAGAACAGAGGGTCTGCAGACTGGAGGGAGGGTCTGCAGAGACACGCACCCCTGCTGGGAGCCAGCCAGCCGGGTCACAGGGTCAAGGTGACATGGGGCCAGACAGGCCAGTGAGAGACCAGAGACACTGCTGAGGGCGGGAGGAAGGACTTCTGCAAGTCCCACAAGCCTGTGGTGTCCCCAGGAAGGAAGCAGGTGGGAAAAGCCAAGCCACAGGAAGTAAGGTAGTGGGGAGGCAAGACCAGCCTGGGAAGGAAGTCCCTGGGCCTTAACTAGAAAAGCAGCAGGGGCCCCTGGGGTACGTGGCCAGATGACAACAGGGGGGAGGCACAGCAGGGCTCAGAAAGCCAGAAGTGCCTGGGGTCTAGTATGCCACCTGCCCTCAGGCCCCGGTTAACCTTCACTACTCATTCCACGTGCTTCTGTTGCTGCCATAGCTCCTGGGCGACGAGTCTGGGGAGGCAGGTGACAAGAAGAGGCTCCTCCTCGTGGAGGGACACGGAGAGCAAATAGGAAGAAACGTGCCAACAACACTGAGGACCAAGAAGCAGATCGCCAAAGGGGTGCGCGTCGGAGTGGGGCGCGCGTCGGGGTGGGGCACCCAGGCAGGGAAGGTCTCTGGGGCAGTGAGTGACGTCTGGCTTCAGCTCTGAGGAAGGAAAAGGGCAGTGTGCACACATCCCCAGGTGCAGGGGCAGTGGCCATGGGGGGTCGCCTGGACTCCTGCCCGCGGATGCCCCCTCTGCTGCTAGGCGGTCCCCTGCATTCCCCCAAGCCTCAGTTCTCCCTAAAGACAGACCTACAGTCAGGCTGGGCTCCAAACCTGCAGGGGACCCCGGGCCTGACAACCGGGCCCCGCTCCTCAGCAAGGCACACAAGGGCCTCTGTCACCTGGGTCCTTTCTCCCTGCCTCACGTGAACACGGCCCGCCTGTGGTCTCCACTCACCGTTCCTGCCCAGGCTGCCCTGCTGCCCACCGGCTCCACCCACCTTCTTCCCCTTGTGCTCCGGACACTGCTCGGTGCCAAGGCTCTCAGGTTGCCTCCCTACCGTGTGCCCACCTCCCCACACACTCCTCACGCTAGACAGCCTGCCCACAGCACTCAGACTAATATGTCACTCGGCTCATGAGCACAGGCAATGACAACTGGGTTGTGCATGCTGGCACACAACTGAAATCCCCATGCCTTGGGAGGCTGAAGCAGGAGGGTCACAAGTTTGAGGCCAGCATGGGCAACTCCAAGACCCTGTCTCAAAATAACAAAATTGAATGTGAGGATGTAGCTCCCTGGTTCAATCCCCAGTACCCTCCCCCATGGAAAAAAAAAAAAAAAGACAACCTGGTCTTACTACCTCAGTGCCCAGCAAGAAGCTTGAGGCTTGAAGGTTAGATCTCTGCATGTCCTGAATGAACCAGATGAACAGAGGCTTTCTTTTTACTTTCTTTCTTTCTACTTGGCCGCCACAGAGTGCAGCAGTCACGACCTTGGGTAGATCACAATCACCAGAAAGATTTCAGTCTACCAATCAACCTACCCATGGGGAGAAGGAAGGGCCCAAACTAATTAACTCAATTTCTGGAGGTGAAGGACCCAGGAAAAATGTTTATTCTACATAAAAATCACAATGTATACTAATTTGTTTCTAAAAGCCAGGTAATAATCCACTCATCTGGAAGGCTTTAAAAAACAGACACTCCCCAAGTGGAGAGTCTGCAGCAATGGGTTCTCTACAGAGATCTGATGTCTACTTTTAAGACATTCCCCAAGTTATTCAGAAACCAAGCCTAAAAGACACAGCTGGAGCCACCAACACATCAAAAAGACTAAGTGCTGAAGAGTCCTGCGTTAAGTGTTTTATGCACACTGCCTCAATGGACCCTTATAGCCACCCATTTTACAGATGAGAAAACTGAGGCTCAGTTCTTTCAATGACTCAAGATCACACAGTTAATGGAGAAAGGGTCTGCTAAGGTACCCAAAAGTTATCTATGGCATTTGTTTTTAGGATGACACATACTCTTAGACCTTCAACCCAAACCTCCAAAGAAGGAGGTGAGCATGTGCATTTTTAAAAATTTCTCTGGTGGAACAACATCGGCCATCACCGCACCGTGCAGTGCTGCCTCCTGAACAGCAGAGGGCGCGCCTGGCCGCTGCCAGGTGACCCCGATTGACCCAGAGCCCACAAAGGGGCCGACCCCTTCTGGGGACCCTCGGGTCTTTAACGACCGCTGTCAATTAGCACCGCCCTCGCCAAGCCGGGTGGTGCAGCGCCCCAGGCTCGAGGTCGCAGGGTTCCAGGTGCGTCCCCGAGAGGTGCGTCCCAGGCCCAGCGGCCCCACTGCGGCCCCTTACTTGGCATAGTACACCCAGCCGTCCTTGGTGGTTCTCTCCTCCCAGCCCGGGGGCAGCTCATCCTCGCTGTCCGTGTCATCCAGGCCGGCGTAGCGCAGGGCTGCCATGGCGGATAGAGGAGGCGCTCGCCCGCTGTCCCGCTCGCGCGCCGCCGGGTCTCCTCGCCCAGGAACTCACTCCTGCTTCAACCGAGCGCCGCGCGCGCCGGGGCCGACCGCTCGCGCCTGCGCACCGCGCCGTCGAGAGCCGCGCAGCCGACTCCGTAGTTGCAATCCAGTCTCCTAGGTTTTGCACCTGCCGGCATAAAAGGGGAGGAGCCTAAGGAGGCCCGCGGTGAAAGCGTGAAAGAGATGGCGCTGCCTCACGGCTGGAAGTAAAACCCGGAGGAGGCTCAGCGGTTCAGAGACGGGGCGGAGTTTCGTCACTCTGCGGGAGGCAGGGAAGGGGCGTGCGCATCCAGTCACGGTCCTGGACTCCGCCCGTTGCTGGGCGACCTGTAACACTTCCGCGTGGTTCTGACCAATCCTGCAGGAACCCTAACAATTGCGCATCCTGGGAAATGTAGTTCAGGCCCAAACGGACTAGAAGTGGAGCCGAAAAGAAAGATTCTGATGGGGAAGTCCTGGACTCCAGCCCCTTTTTATTTTAAGACCTCCTGGAGAGTAAACATTCTTGATTAAAAACCTCCTAGTTGCCATCACTCGGGCTGATTCATAAATTTTGTTGTGCATAGATACATGGCATTATAAACCTGGATAATTACAATTGCAAATTCTCACGCCTCCCGATTCCCTAGTCTTGCAGAAGGTCCTTCCAGTCATATCACGGTTCTGTTGATAATAACGGCTAACTTCATGGATTCCTTAATGTGGCGTGCTGGCCAGGAATTCATGGGCTCTCTTGCACATATCCGACACTTCTGTGACATGAACGTGCCTCAGAAGGATAGTTAACTACCCCAGTGACCACAGTTAGAAGAGAACAGAACCAAGTTATTGGAGTTATTGGGGCAGTTCAGACCCCCTTGCTACATCACATTTACTTATTTATCCGTGTACTCACAACTAATCTAAGAGAGCACCACATCTTATATTTCCTTGGGTCACTACCACCTGGCAAAACGCTAAATTTGTTAAATGAATAAATGAAAATACGATTTTTAGATTTAGCCCTCTGTGAATCAACCTAATTAAAAACAAATTTTCCAAATTTACAAAGCCGACTGCCTCCTGTCGTCTCTGAACACTTGATGAGTATACTTTCTATAAACATTCTGTATGGAAAAGGGGAAGCCTATCTTCAACTTGACCTTCAACAATGCTGCTTTTTATTTTCAAGTCCTAGCAGTGATTCTTACTGTAGGATTCCTACTTTGCATGCTCTTGAGGGAGACATGCTTTCCTGAACAGGCCCAGCCAAAAGCTGACGTAATGAAAGCACCTTTTAGTGAGACCAGGCTTGCTGTCCCAGAACTTACCATCACATGAATTTTCTCAGACCTGTGTGCATTTATATCTGCTGCCCCCCTGCTTGTCTCTAGCTGGCCCCTCTCACCTCTCACCTAAGCCCACTTACTCCTGTGATATGAATAGAGTATTGGCTCACAGAGTCCCCTGATTGCAGACAAGTGAATGGATACAGTCAAACAGATCAGCCTCAGTTTCCCCGACCATCCGCGCTCTCTGTTCAGGCAGTGACTGCTTAGATTGCTCTTGGGTTGTCCTGGCCAGAGCTTCTGCTGGCACCAGTTGCCTGTGAATTAGCAACAGGTAAAAATCATATGGTGTCCTCCAAACTGGGTTGTGGTCTCTCTGGTAGAAGTCTAAACTTCAGGGTCAACCCTCTGTTGTTCCCTACATTATCGATTCCCTCCAAGGCTTCTCCTGTCATTGATGCCAGAGTTTTTCAGCCTCAACACTACTGACATTTGGGGCTAGAAAATTCTTGGTTTGGGGGCTGAATGTGCATTGCAGGATGTTTAGCAGCATTTTTATACTTCTACCTACTAGATGCCAGTAGCACCCCCCCCCCCCGTCCCAGTGGTGACATCATCAAAAATATCTCCAGAAGTTGCCAGTGTGGACCCCAGTTAAGAACCATGGATCTACTGAAATCTACAGATTGCAGAATTTATAGTCTTTGGCTTCAGTACAATACTTTGTTTTAGGAAGGCTCATCTGATCACAAGGAGCAGAGACTGATTCTAGAAGTAGGGTTTGGGCTGGGGTTGTGGCACGTGCCTAGCATGTGTGAGGCCCTGGGTTCTATTTTCAGCACCACATATAAAACAAAGGTCCATCAACATCTAAAAATAACTACTTAAGCAAGGAACTAGGGTGTAGGTCAGAATTCACATGAACTGAAATGGAATACAGATCACATATGAGGAAATCCAAGGATGGGTCGATTTTTTTCTCTTGTGGTTTTATCAACAAACAGGAGTCTGAGAAGGTCTCCTAGAAGGGAGAAGGGGATTTCGACTCAGCCCTGACAGGTTCTTGACATGCCACAGGAAGGAACTTCAGGATGCATCAAAACAGGCACAGAGATTAATTAGGAAAGCAAGGTGATTTATGCAGGAAAGCAAGCAATGAAAGCAATGGAGCAGGAGGAAAAATCAAAGGTGAAGGCATGTGGGTGCTGCAGAGGGAGACTCCCTTTTGGGGTCTTCTTTTGAAGGAGACTTTGTGGGCCAGGCATGGTGGCACATGCCTGTAACCCCAGCACTTGGGAGGCTAAAGTAGAGTATAGCATGTTAGAGGCCAGCCTCAGCAATATAGTGAGACTTTAAGCAACATAGTGAGACCCTATTTCAAAATGGGGTTGCTGGAGATGTAGCTCACTTGGCTGAGCACCCCTGAGTTAAGTTCCCAGTTTATTTATGAAAAATTCCCAATTTATTTATGCAAAATAAATAAATAATACAGTGAACATGGGAAGTCCCTGGAGGTGCCCCTCAGTCTGGTGAGCTCAGCTGTCTTCACTGTGTAGCACGGGGTGGCTTAAGGTGATCTGGTTCTTCTAGGACCTCCAGATGGTCATCACCCAGTTAAGAGATAGCATTTGGAATATGCTCATGTCTAACAATATTTTCCCTTGGTTTTATTTAGACTAAAGAAAATGTGTCACTTAAGGTAGCAATATCTGTAGGCATTAATCATATAGACTCGTAATACTCTAAGATCCGTGGGTCTATTAAGAGTTTGTGTCTGGAGGACGACAGGCCTGGGGAGTAAAGGTGAGGGGCTCAGGGCAGTGCTTAGATTTGGAATTACAGTTTCTAGCCAGCAGCAGTGGGGCACGCTGATAATCCCAGCGGCTTGGGAGGATGGCAAGTTCAAAGCCAGCCTCGGCAACTTAGTGAAGCCCTAAGCAACTTAGGGAGACCCTGTCTCAAAAACTCAAAAGGGCTGGGGATGTGGCTCAGTGTTTAAGCACCCCTGGGTTCAATCCCGGTACCAAAACAAAGAATGGCAGTATCTCTTCCCTCTTGCTTAGTCCCCTTTCCCAGCTCTCCCTATTTCCGCTACCCCACTTCCTGTCCATGGTCTCTGGAATCATGGCCCCACCACACCAGCCACCAGCCCCAGGCTGCTCTTCTGCTGTCTCTTTACCAGCTTCCTCTGTTGGCCATGGTTGCTGGCCCCCTACTGGTTACCTTGCTCCTGGCTTTGACCTTGCTTAGTTAAGAATCTGTCAGCAGGCCAGCCTTATTTACCTGGTTAATAAGATCATAATGGGTTGGAGAAGCATTAAGTTTGGGAATCAACCGAGGTCCTCGAAATGCAACCCTAAGAACAAAACCTCAGGAATGATTTGCTTTTGTAAGATAAACTGAATCACAATGATTTTTAGTAAAGAAACTGGAAAAAAAAAAAAAAAAAGAGCATGTGATTGCTCAGCTCCACACCAGATGGCCCTCTCTGCCCACGGTTTTGAAGGCTGAAGTCCAGTTTCAGGAAGAATTTCTACACTCTAACTTTCTTTCTTTCTCTCCTTCTTTCTTTCTCTCTCTCTCTTTTTTTTTTTTTTTTTTGACCGATTACTTCTACAATAAGTAAATTGCAGAATTTGCTTATTTATGATCACAAGGTCCATCAGTTCATTGCAACTTGGCGTCCCTCAAAAGATGTATGCAGTGTGCTCAAGTTTCAGCGAGAGATTCATTCTTGAGGTGGTCATGATTGTGACGACCTCCTGTCCTGCCCCTCCACCTCACACACAAAACACCCCAACAGCTCTGAAACTGCTTCTACCGAAATCATCATTCCTTGCAAAATCTGGCTGGATGTTTGGGTGCTAAACTCTGCATACTAATGGGGTCTGGGAAGCTTCCAGGGTGGGTCTTATGAACTTCAGGGGATGGTGGTGATAAGTAAGGGAGAATTCTGGACTTGAGTCTGGGGAAAAACACTCTCCTAGTCAATTTAGGAAGGTATGTTTGCATTTCACTTATTCAAACAATGACCAAAGCAATCATGTCTGAGGAAAACAAAACCAAGCAAACCTCTCCTTACAATCCAGAAACCTTGGTCAGGGTGAGATCAACAGACACCCAAAGAACTGTAGTGGTGTGAGGCTTCTAAGAGACAGGGAGAGCGGTGGTGTTAGGGTTCCTGAAATTTTGCTTTGGAACCCAACCCAGCTAATGTCACTTATGAGCTGAGTGACAGTGGCCAGGTCCCTCAACGTCCCTGAGTTTCCCTGTCTATAAATGCAAATCATATTGGTGCCACCTCTTAGCAGTGTTGAGAGGTTAAAGGAGTCAATGCATGTCACTAAGGGACCTATCAGGGGCCAATCAGGAAAACCAGCCAGTATTGCAACAGGGGATCTACAGGAGGGGATTCAGTGCACAGGGGATGGAACTGCCCAGGAGTCAAGGGGTTAGTGCCCCAAGTCGGAGATGGACAAGGGCAGGTGCCACTTCCAGGACACAGGGTGGGAAGAAACTAGGAGGGAGCTGCCCTGCAGGGACTGGACCTGAGAAAGGACAGGAACTGCAGGCCAACCCTGCAGCAGCCATCCTAGAGGGGAGAAGAGTAGCCTGGCTTGCCATGGGGTGAAACTACCCAGAAGCACCCATGGCCCCGGAAAGGCCGGGGAGGGCCTGAGAGCAGCAGAGGGAGCAGTTGCTGACCTGCTCGGCACCGTCCAGGCGTTGGCTACCACGTGGAACCAGGGTGGGGTGTGGAGGCAGGTAGCAGGGTCGCTCTGCGCCTCTCAGGTAGGATGGCTGCTTTATCTTACACCCCGAATGAGACACTTTGGAGAGAGAAAGGGGTGCTATTAAGAATCACTCTGGACAACTTGGAGGTGTGGTCACGCTCCCCTCTGGGACCCCAGGGAGCCCTTTCAGCAGGGGGCGACACAACCAAACTTGCACATGTGAAGTCCTCCTGGGTCAACCCAAGGCTCACAGAGGCTATGCAGGCGGAGAGGATAGGAGGGCTCAGTCACCTGGGAGGGCCACCTGGTGCCAACAGAGGCGCGCAGATCTCCACTCTGCGAACATCCAATGCTTCAGTACCCGGGTGGCAGTGGCTCCCTCCACATCCCAGCACCCTGATTGATGCTCATCTCAACTCACAAGGGGACGACCTGAAGGTGCTCTCAGTGTGTCCCTGCTCTGGTAAGGTGTCCCCGCTTACTCCCTCAGGGTCACAGGTTGGGACCTGCGGCCTTTGCGCTCTCACTTGTTCCTTCTTTCGCCCCAGTGCCACCCCAGTGCCCAGTGCCCAGTGGAATCCAAGCCGTAGTTTCTCTGGGCCTCCTCGGTCCTCCGCCTCTGACCCTTGCCCCATGTCCCAGCTCTCTCCTGGCCTTTACTATGGTCCACCCGTGTCCACTCAGCAATTTCCTAGACCTGCTCTCCCCTAAAGGAGGGAGCCTCCACCACCCAGAAGGGGCCGGATGCCCATCTTTTGATGCCCAGCTGCTGGCAGCACTAAGTGCCAGGATCTTGCTTCTTGTCGACCATCCATCGGGAGGTTCAGCTGGCCATCGCCACACGGAACCAGAACCGAGAGCAGCATTCTTGGCACAGGGGACAGTCTGGGGTGGGGGCAACCCTGCTGCCCACCCCCAAGGGGACAATGTGTAATTCAAGGCTGTACAGAAAAAAAGACGAAGCAGAGGGGAGAGCAGTGACTTTCAGGAGCACAACAGGGTTCGTGGTTCCAGGGGAGGGATTTGTGGGAGAGGAAGAACCTGGAGCTAAATGTTAAAGTGGGAGCGCAGACTGATTCACCATGAGCCTGGGAAACGGAGGATTTTCTTTTCTTTCTTCTGTTCCTTATAACTTATTAACAAGGCCCCATAACAGCTCTCTCCCGTCACTCTACAGGAACTCTACAGAATCAACCCTCCGGGCCTCTCCAAGGACCCCTGGGTGTTGCCGAGTCTCTTCTGATGAGGAAGCTGGGGCTTGGAGGGATGGAGGGACATGCCCAGAGTGGCTACCGGAGCAGCAGGACTGGAACTGGTGGCAGGGAAGCAGCCTTCTTGCTCCTCATTCACACCTGCTCAGGGGTTCATCTTCCCATTCCTCTGTCTCTCCGCGAGATCGTCCGTCAGTTCCTCATCACACCATCTACCCCTCCATTCATCCATTCCCCCTTCCTTTTCTCCACACATCCAACTCTTCAATAATGACATGTGTGGGCCAGGCAGAGTGGCACACACCTGTAAGGAGGCTGAGGCACGAGAATTGCAAATTCCGAGGCCAGACTCAGCAATTGAGGGAAACCCAGTCTCGAAATAAAAAAGAGAAAGGACTGGGGATACAGTTCAGTGGTAGAGCACCCCGGGTTCAGTCCCGAGTACCACTAAGCAAATAAATAAAAATAAAATAAGACACACAACTGTCTCACTGCGATTTTTTCTCCTTACTTCCAATTGGAAAATGGATGTGATACATGGATCTCAGGCAGCCCTATGAGACCAGGAGATGAAGGTCACACCCCAGGGAGATTCAGAAAGCTTTGACAGGACTCTCATGCCAATTCTTTACTCCATGATTTCATTTAAGGAAAATAAACCTTGGGACTGAAGTTGTGGCTCAGTGGTGGAGCACTTGCCTAGCATGCGTGAGGTGCTGAGTTTGATTCTCAGCACCACATATAAATAAATAAAAGTCCATTGACAACTATAAAAATATAAGAAGAAAAATAAACCTCGTGTGTTTTAATCTTTATTGGCTCGGGCTTTCTGCCATTTGAGCTCCACTTAATCCAAAAAGTTGTATCACATGGTCTTCTTTTGATTGCAATTCCAGAACGTTCTTTGTATAATCATCTTTCCTGTGGTCTTTTTCCTTGTGGAGTTCTTGATGGAGACAAAATCAAAGGCACTGGTTTTGCCATTCTAATGGACTTCCAGGCGAAATTAGCTATGAATGTGTGTGTCAGGCACACTATCTTTAATCAGAAGTCTGTCCTCACAAGATTTCTGAGAAAATTAAATAGTACATTGAACAGATAGTTCCTAGAACAATGCCTAACACAGTGCAGGCTCTCAATAGATGACAGTAATGATCCTGGCTCTCTCCTCATTATTATTACCACTGCTATTAGTTCAGATGTTCTATCTGCTGCTCCAAACTGTAAGCTACACTAGAATACAATTGGGGGGGGGGGGAATACAATGTATATGATTTGTAGCTGCTATAATCTAAATCTCCCCACATTTTTTCCCCCAAAAATATAGAGACTATTTGTAGTTGCTGGGAATTTAAATAGCCTGATTTATCTCCTCTAGACCACAAAGTACGTTCTGTTGACCCAGCAGAAATCAAATGGATTGTACACACAAAGTCATTCGCTGCCCTTGGTTCCTGTGGGTGAGGGACTTAGAGCTATGATTGAATTGTTACCGTGAAGGTCAAAGGGGCAGGTGCTAGGTCCTCTCCTCACCTCTGTGTGGGGGCAGCTGGGGGTGGGGGAGGAGGGCGAGAAGGGACAGGGACAGGGAGGTGAGGGCAGCAGGAGCTCTCGAGTCTGACAGCTTGCTCTTGAACTTCACGTCACCTCCTGTTTACAGGGGGTGCTCGGGAAGGAGTCTTAATTCTTCAGCGAACATATGAGGATGAATTTATCTCCTTGCTCTTTCAAGATCCAAATCTCCTTCCTTCAGCTTTGCCCTTCTCTGAGTCCCTGGTGCGTCTGCCTCCCTAAGGCCCTCTGAAGCACCGCAACCCAGCACTGTTCAACATCTGGATAAGTCAGCTTTTTTGCTGTTGTGACTAATTGACTGACCAGCACAACTGTAGAGGAGGAAAGGTTTATTTGAGGGCTCACGGTTCCAGAGGTCTTAGGCCATAGAAGGCCGGCTCCATTCACTGGGGTCTGAAGTGAGGCGGGATATCATGGCAGAAGAGCGTGGCAGAGGGAAGCAGCTCGCACCATCAGGAAGCAGAGAGAGGGAGTCTCCACTCTCCAGATACAAAATATATACCCCAAAGCCACGCTCCAATTCCCACCTCCTCCAGCCACACCCCACCACTTCAATTGATCCCATGGGGGATTCATTCACGGATTGGGTTAAGACTCTTAGCACCCAATCATTTCCCCCCCTGAACCAACCTGCATTGTCTCACATGTGAGCTTTTGGGAGACACCTCACCTCCAAACCATAACTATGTCTGTGTGCAAACAGGCTCTGCCAGGAGCCAGGCAACCTTCTTATGCCTCAGTTTCCCCATGGAGGAAATGAAAGGGGTGAGAGGATTCCTGAGAGGATTCCTGCAAAGCGCTTGAACAGACACTGCCCCACGGTAGATAAGCATAAAACACGTGAACAAATTCTGTGTCGTAAGCACTGTGCTAAAACCTTATGTGGATTATTACTTAGTGACCACAAAACTCCTGTAAGATTTAATGCTATTATTTTCCCATTTTACCAAGGAGGAGATGAAGGCAGAGAAAGCTTAGCTAACCGGTTAACTAACATCGGGGTCACCAGAGGTGGAACTTAACTTTGATTCCAGGCTGCCCACTCACAGGGTGGGCCCTGTTCACTCCACAGCACGATCTGAGTCAGCTGCCGTGTTGAGGGAGAGAAACTCAGTTACGAGCTTTGGGCCATTTTCTCCGTCCATTTTAAAGGATACCAGAATTTCAGTTAGATGGGAAGAACATGTTCAAGAAATCACAGTGACCATAGTCACTAGCAATGTATTATTTTTTTTAATTGCTCAGAGAATAGATTTTAAGTGTTCTCACCATAAAATCAATTCCGTCTGGGAGGTAATGCGTATCTAGCTCAATGTGGTCATTCTGCAATGTGCACATATGTCAGGACCAGTATATATGATTTTGTCAATTTAAAAATACACATAAGCCTGTCTAGAAGTAAAAATAACTAAATAAAATGGTGAAAGAATCACTGTGCTCATTTTCTGGGCCCACCACAGAAAAACCTCTACAGGATGAGAGATGGAAAATAATAGCTGGTATTATTTAGTCAGTTTGGTAATAAGTGCTATAAACATATTAACTCAGTGACTCTCATGAGACCGTGTAGGGACTTATTATTCACATGCCGATTTCACAGGTGAGAAAACAGAGGCAGAGAGGATGAAATGTTAAAGAGCAGCAGAGGCAGAGCCTCTGGAGACAGTCTCTGCCCTGCAGGAATTTGTGACCCACCCAGGATCAGATAGCCTTTATACCTGCTGGTCCCTCTCATGTCCCCACTTCCCTCCCTGCCATTTCTGAGCTCAGGAGAGCATCCTGAAGGGACATTCAGACGCCACCACACACAAGGGCTCATCTGTGTCGGAGCTGAGCATTTGGGTCGCTCCTCCATCCGTGAGGATTGTACTGCTTTCACCCGGGGCCCAGGCAGAGGTGGCTCCTGCGGAACAGCATGACCCCCAGAAACCCCTTCCTTCCCATGGGCACAGAAGGCTACTCTAGGGGTAGATTTGCCCATTTTGATTTGATGTGAGGGATTCACCAATATCAACCAATCAGTGTAGATTCATTGATATTCACCCTTAAGAATAGATTCATTGATATTGATCCATAGGTGAGAATCATTGATATCTACCTGTTGGGGTAGATTTATTGATATAGACCCCTTGGTGTAGATTCATCAATATTGATTCATCTGGGTAGATTTGCTCCTATCAAACAAACATGATAGATTCAATATCAACTTGAATGGTTTGATTCATTGATATCAATTTGACTGCTTAGATTTGTCATAATTGACTTGGTGTAGATTCAGCAATAATGACACATTGGGGTATATTCATCAATATTAATTTATCATGGTAGTTTCCTCAATATTGACCTATTGGGGTAGGTTCATAGATATTGAATCTTCAGAGTAGATTGCTTGATATAGACACGACAGTGTAAATTTGCCAATACTGACCTATCATGAAGCGCATCCAAGAAAGAATAAGAAGTCAACAACAAAATGACCTAACACTACATCTCAAAGCCCTAGAAAAAGAAGAGAAAACCAACACCAAAAGTAGTAGAAGACAGGAAATAATTAAAATCAGAGCTGAAATCACTGAAATTGAAAGTAAAGGAACAATTCAAAAAAGTTGACAAAACAAAAAGTTGGTTCTTTGAAAAAGTAAACATATAGATAAACATTTAGCCACAGTAATGAAGAGAAGGAGTTAGAAAATTTAAATTACAAACTTCATGATGAAAAGGAAATATCACGACACACACCATTGAGATATATAACATAATTAGAAGCAACTTTGAAAATCTATACTCCAACAAAATAGAAAATTTCATAATATCAAAATTTTTTTGAGATATATGATCCTCCCATATTGAATCAAGAGGACATATACAATTTAAACTGATCAATTTCAAGCAATGAAATAGAAGAAGTCATCAAAAAGCTTACAAAGAAAAGCCTAGAATCAGACAGATTCTCAACTGAGTTCTACAAGACCTTTAAAGAAGAACTTATATCAATATTCCTTAAAGTATTCCATGAAATATGGACGAAATTCTTCCAAATTTATTCTATGAAGCCAGTATCATCCTAACACCAAAACCAGAAAAATACACATCAAGGAAAGAAAACTTTAGACCAACATCCCTGGTGAACATAGACACAAAAATTCTTAACAAAATTCTGGAAAATCACATAAAAAAACATTAAGAAGATACTGCACCACAATCAAGTTGGGTTCATCACAGGGATGAAAGGTTGTTTTGACATCTGGAAACCAATAAATGTAATTCATCACATCAGTAGACTTAAGGTTATGAATCAGATGATTATTTCAATTGGTACAGAAAAACACATTTGATAAAGTACAACACACTTTATGCTCAAAGCAGTAGAAAAATAGAATAGTAGGAATATTTCTCAACATTGTACAGGTTATCTATGCTAATCCACAAACAACATCAATCTTTTATTTATTTTTTAATTAAAAATCATATATTTACATAGGGCAATGTTGTTTGATTCATTCTGTTATTTTTTCCCTTTCCCCCCACCACTCCTACCCCTCTTTTCCCTCTATACTGTCCTTCCTTCCTCCATTCTTACCACCCTCCTTATCCCTAACCCTAACCCTAACGCTAACCCCTCATACACCCCATTGTATGTCTTCATCCGCTTATCAGTGAGATCATTCGTCCTTTACTTTTTTGAGATTGGCTTATCTCACTCCAATTTCATCCACTTGCCTGCAAATGCCAAAATTTTATCATTCTTCATGGCAGAGTAATATTCCATTGTATATATATGCCACAGTTTCTTTGTCCATTCATCAACTGAAGGGCATCTAGGCTGGTTCCACAATCTGGCTATGGTGAATTGAGCAGCTATGAACATTCATGTGGTTGTATCTCTGCAGGATGCAGATTTTAAGTCCTTTGGGTATAGGCCAAGGATTAGGATAGCTGGGTCAAATGGTGGTTCCATTCCAAGCTTTCTGAGGAATCTCCATACTGCTTTCCCGAGTGGCTGCACTAATTTGCAACCCCACCAGCAATCTATGAGTGTACCTTTTTCCCCACATCCTCTCCAACACCTACTGATGCTTGTGTTCTTGATAATCACCATTCTAATTGGGGTGAGATGAAATCTTAGGGTAGTTTTGATTTGCATTTCTCTTATTACTAGAGATGTTGAACATTTTTTCATATATCTGTTGATTGCTTGTACATCTTCTTCTGTGAAGTGTCTGTTCATTTCCTTAGCCCATTTGTTGATTGGATTATTTGTATTCTTGGTGTAGAGTTTTTTGAGTTCTTTATAGATTCTGGAAATTAGCATTCTATCTGAAGTATGAGTGGCAAAGATATTCTCCCACTCTGTAGGCTCTCTCTTCACATTACTGATAGTTTCCTTTGCTGAGAGAAAGCTTTTTAGTTTGAATCTATCCCAGTTGTTGATTCTTGCTTTTATTTCTTGGGCTATGGGAGTCCTGTTAAGGAAGTCTGATCCTAAGCCAACAAGTTGAAGGTTTGGACCTACTTTTCTTCTATAAGATGCATGGTCTCTGTTCTGATTCCGAGGTCCTTGATCCATTTTGAGTTGAGCTTTGTGCAGGGTGAGAGATAGGGGTTTAATTTCATTCTGTTGCATACGGTTTTCCAGTTTTCCCAGCACCATTTGTTGAAGAGGCTATCTTTTCTCCATTGCATATTTGTGGCACCTTTGTCTAGTATGAGAAAATTGTATTTATTTGGGTTTGTGTCCGTGTCCTCTATTCTGTACCATTGATCTACCTGTCTATTCTTGGGCCAATACCATGCAGTTTTTGTTACTATTGCTTTGTAATAGAGTTGAAGATCTAGTATTGTATCTACCCCCTGCTTCGCTCTTTCTACTGAGGATTGCTTTAGCTATTCTGGGTTTCTTATTCTTCCAGATAAATTTCATGATTGCTTGCTCTATTTCTGTAAGGTACATCATTGGAATTTTAATTGGAATTGCATTGAATCTGTATAGCACTTTAGGTAGTATGGCCATTTTGACAATATTAATTCTGCCTATCCAAGAACATGGGAGATCTTTCCATCTTCTAAGGTTTTCTTTAATTTCTTTCTTTAGTGTTCTGTAGTTCTCATTGTAGAGGTCTTTCACCTCTTTTGTGAGATTGATTCCCAAGTATTTTATTTTTTTTGATGCTATTGTGAATAGGGTAGTTTTCCTAATTTCTCTTTCTGAAGATTCATCACTTATGTATAAAAATGCATTGGATTTATGAGCATTGATCTTGTAACCTGCTACTTTACTCAATTCACTTATGAGTTCTAAGAGTTTTCTGGTGGAATTTCCAGGTTCCTCTAAATATATAATCATGTCATCAGCGAACAGGGATAGTTTGCGTTCTTCTTTTCCAATTCGTATCCCTTTAATTTCTTTGGTTTGTCTAATTGCTCCGGCTAGAGTCTCAAGAACGATGTTGAATAGAAGTGGTGAAAGAGGGCATCCCTGCCTTGTTCCAGTTTTTAGGGGGAATTCTTTCAGTTTTTCACCATTTAGAATGATATTGGCCATGGGCTTAGTGTAGATGGCCTTTACAATGTTAGGGAATGTTCCCACTACCCCTATTTTTTCTAGTGTTTTGAGCATGAAGGGATGCTGTATTTTATCGAATGCTTTTTCTGCATGTATTGAAATAATCATGTGATTCTTAACTTTTAGTCTGTTGATATAGTGAATGACATTTATTGATTTCTGGATGTTGAACCAATCTTGCATCCCAGGGATAAAACCCATTTGATCGTGGTGCACTGTCTTTTTAATATATTTTTGTATGCAACTTGCTAAAATTTTGTTGAGAATTTTTGCATTGATGTTCATTAAGGATATTGGTCTGAAATTTTCTTTCCTCGAAATGTCTCTGTCTGGTTTCGGTATCAGGGTGATATTGGCTTCATAGAATGAGTTTGGGAGGGTTTCCTCCTCTTCTATTTCATCATAAATATCCATGCCCCGAACATTGGATCATCCATGTATGTCAAACAAATCCTTCTTAATTCCAGAAATCAATTAGACCACAACACAATAATACTAGGTGATTTTAACACACCACTGGATAGATCTTCCAAACAAAAATTGAATAAAGAAACCATAGATCTCAATAACACAATCAACAATTTAGACATAACCAACTTATATAGAATATACCATCCAACAAAGAATGAATACACTTTCTTCTCAGCAGCACATGAATCCTTCTCTAAAATAGACCATATTTTATGCCACAAAGCTACTGTTAGCAAATACAAGAAGATAGAGATACTACCTTGTATTTTATCAGATCATAATGGGTTGAAATTAGAAATAAATGACAGAATAAAAAACAGAAACTTCTCCAATACCTGGAGATTAAATAATACACTATTATATGATGAATGGATAACAGAAGACATCAAGAGGGAAATAAAAAATTCTTAGAAGTAAATGAAACAAAGACACATCATATCAAAATCTCTGGGACACTATGAAAGCAGTACTTAGAGGAAGATTTATTTCATGGAGCGCATTCAACAAAAGAAGTAGAAATCAACAAATAAACGACTTAACACTACAGCTCAAAGCCCTAGAAAAAGAAGAGCAGACCAACACCAAAAGTAGTAGAAGACAGGAAATAGTTAAAATCAGAGCCGAAATCAACGAAATTGATACACAACATCATTCTTTTTTTTTTTTTTTTTTTTGCGGTGGTGGGGATTGAACCCAGGGCCTTGTGCTTGTAAGGCAAGCAGTTTACCAACTGAGCTATCTCCTCAACCCCACAACATTATTCTTAATGGAGAAAAACTGAGAGCATTCCCTTTAAAACCTGGAAAAAGACATGGATTTCCTTTTTCATCACTTCTATTGAATATTGTCCTTGAAACACTAGCCAGAGCAATTACGCAGACCAAAGAAATTAAAGGGATACAAATAGGAAAAAAAGAACTTAAGCTATCCCTATTTGCTGACTACATGATGCTATATTTAGAGCATCCATAAAACTACACCAGAAGACTTCTAAAGCTAGAATTTTTGAATTCATAAATAAATTCAGCAAAATAGCAAGATATAAAATCACCACACATAATTCTGATGTATTTCTAAGTTATGAATCTTCTGAAATTGAAATTAGGAAAACTACTCCATTCACAACAGTCTCAAAAAAAAAAAAAAACACTTTGTATTCAATCTAACAATGAGGTGAAAAATATCTACAATGAAAACTACAGAACCCTACAGAAATAAATTTTCAAAAGCCTTAGAAAGATCTCCCATATTCTTAAGTAGGCAGAATTAGTATTTTCAAACTGGCCATACTTCCAAAGTCACTATGTATATTGAACAAAATTCCAATTAAAACCTCAATGACATTCATCAGAGAAATAGAGAAAGTCATCATGAAATTCATCTGATAGCATAAAAAACTGAGCATATCCAACACAATCCTGAGTAGGAAAAGTGATACAGGAGGTATCACAATACCAGACCTTAAAATCTACTATAGAGCAATAGTAACAAAAACACATGTTATTGGCACCAAAATAGACAGGTAGACCAAAGGTATAGAACAGAAGACACAGAAGCAAACCAACATAAGTACAGTTACCTCATACTAGATAAAGGTTCCAAAAACTTGCAAAGGAAAAAAGATAGCCTCTTCAACAAATGGTGCTGGGAAAACTGGAAATCCATATGCAGTAAAACGAAGTACACCTCATCTCTAGTAATTAGAGAAACGCAATTAAAAGCTACCCTAAGATTTCATCTAACTCCAATTAGAATGGTAATTATCAGAAACACAAACAATAATAAATGTTGGTATGTATGTGAGGAAAAAGATTCACTCATACATTGCTGGTGGGGTTGAAAATTGGTGAAGTCATTCTGGAAAGCAGTATGGAGATTCCTCAGAAAACTTGAAACAGACCCACCATTTGACCAGCTATCCCATGTTGGGGTCTTTGGCCCCCTTGCTCTTCTCAAACAGCGACAAGGGAAGGGAGAACTCCCCAACAAGGCCAGCCTGGGAAATGTAGGGTCAACTGACCACCCGCACCCAGCCCTCTGGGCAGAGGACAAAAAGATGTGTGAGGGAGACCAGTCACAGCAGGAACTCATTTATTGAGGAAGTCACACAGCTTTTATGTAGGGTGAAGACTAGGCAGGAACCAATCAGCTTAAAGGTCAGCAAAGCACAGGGGGTTCAAACAGATGAAAGTCCCATATGACTATATGGCAAGCACGAGCTGATCACATTCACGAAACTGTTGTTAACCAGTCCCTGACGGTGGTCTGATTTATCATCATTAACTTTTGAAATGGCCTTTGAAGCCTTAATCCTGCTCATCCACCCAGAAGTAAGGAGTCAGCCTGAGTTAGTTAACATGTCATTAGTCCCAACAATCCCACTCCTCAGTTTATACCCAAAGAACTTAAAATCAGCATACTACAATGACACAGTCACATCAAGGTTTACAGCTGCTCAGTTCACGATAGCTAGATTGTGTAACCAAAGTAGATTCTCTTCAATTGATGAATGGATAAAGAAACTGTGATATATATATATACACAATGGAACACTACTCAGTCATAAAGAAGAATAAAATTATGGTATTTACTGGTAAATGGATGGAGTTGGAGAATATAATGCTAAGTGAAATACACCAATCCCCCAAAACCAATGGCTGATTATCTTATCTGATAAGTAGATGATGAGACATAAAAAGGGGGCTATGGGGGTAAGTGAAGAATGGAGACACTTTGATTTGTGTAGAGGAAAATGGGGTGGGAGGAGGTAGGGAAGGAGATATAGTGGACTGAGACAGACATTATTACCCTAAGTTCATGTATGATTACACAATTGGTGTGGGTCTACATTGTGTACAATGTAGAAACAATAAGTACAATAAGTACACCCCATTTGTGTATAATAAATCAAAATTCAGTGTTTAAAATATATAAATATATATATTATATATATATACTTTAAAAATATTGTCTTGTCAGGGTATATTTGTCAATATTGATGTATTAATTTTGATTGATATTGATGTATCAATGTAGATTCATTCATATCAACCCATAGGGGAAAATTTGTTATTGACTACCTATTGGTGTACATTTTTCAATATCAACTCTTTGGTATATATTCATCAAAATTGATTCATTAGTGTAGATTTTTTCATATTGACCAAACCAAATAGATTCCTCAATATCAACTCAAATTGTTTGAATCATTGACATCAACTCAACTGGGTAGATTAATTGAAATTGACTCATCAGTCTAGATTTGACTATACTGAACATTGTGGCAGATTCATTGATTTCTACTCATTGGTGTACAATTGTCAATGTTGTACCATCAGTGTATCTACATTGATATCAACAAGAAGGTGTAGATTCATTGAATCAACTCTGGTTTATATCGGTCAATAAAGCCTCAATGAGGTAGATTCATCAATATTAACCTGTCAGTCTTGATTCATCAATATTGACTTGACAGGGTAAATTTATCGATATCTACTCATTAGTGTAGATTCATTGACATCTACTCATTGGCATAAATTTGTAGATAACAATAATAAGGGGTACATTTGTTAATACCAACCCATCAGTGTAAACTCATAAATATCTACTAGTTGGTATAGATTCATTGATATTGACCTCTGAGGTTAGATTTGTCAGTATCTACTCTTCAGTGTAGATTTAGTGATATTGACCAATTGGGAACGATTGGGAGAGATTTGATGATATCAACTCAACTGAGTGAATTCATCAATTTTGACTCATTGGTAGAGATTCATAGAGATTGACTCAACTGGCTACTTTCATTGATATTGATATATTGATATTAATTTGTCAATGTTGATCCATTGATATTGACCCATCAGGGTAGATCCTTCAATATCAAGTTTTCTGTGCATATTCATCAATATTAACCTGTTGAAATAGATTAATCAATATCAACGCTTTGTTGTAGATTTGTCAATATTGAATCATCAGGATAGATTTGCCCATATTGATCCATCAGGCTTCATTTCTCAATATGAACTGTATTGGTTAGATCCATTAATATCAACTCTCTGATTAGATTCATCAATATTAACTTAACTGGTTCAATTTGTCAAAATGTACTCATTGGGTTAGATTTGTCTCTGTCAACCAATGGGGTTAGACTTGTTAATAACTCTTTGGTGTAGATGCATCAAAATAGACTTATCAGGGTAGATTAGTCCATATCAACTCATTGAGATTGACTCTTCTTGTTAGATTCATTAATATCAACCCATCTGTGTAGATTCATCAAAATTGACTCATTAGTATAGATTCATCAATAGTGGCCCTTCAGTGTAGATTCTTTGATATTGATGAGTCTATTGATTTGATGATGTAGGTTCATTGATATAGAATTTATGGGGTAGAGACATCAATATCGAATCACCTATGTAGATTCATTGGTGTATATTCACCAAATTTGATACATCACTGTAGACTCATCAAATTTGACTCAAAGGTTAAATTTGCCAATATTTATTCATCAGTGTAGATTCATCTATATCAACTCTTCAGGGTAGATTTGTCATTATTGACTCTGAGATAGATGCCTCAACATTGACCCATCAGGGTAGATTCATCAATGTTGACTGGACTGGGTAGATTTGTTGATATCAGCTCATCAGTGTAGATACGTTGATATTGATATGTCAATACAGACAGGTAGATTTATAGACATTGATTCATCAATATCGATGCATCAACATTGATTCATTGATGTAGATTCACTGATATCAAACTATCAATGTAGATTTTTCAATATTGACCCAATGGGGTAGATTCATCGATATTGGCTTCATGGTATAGATTTGTTGATATCAAATTGATGGTGTTGACTCACTAATATTGATTCTTCAGATAGATTTGTTGATATTGACTCATCTGTGTAAAGTCATCAATAGCAATCACCCAGGGTAGATTTAAAGATATCAAATGAGTGGTAGATTCATTGATATCAACCCATCAGTATAGATTAGTTGATATTGACTTGGAGGCATGGATTCATCAATGTCTACCTTTCAGTGTAGTTCAGTTAATATAGATTCAATGGGGTATATTCATAAATGTCAACTCAGCAGGGTAGATTTTTTAATATCAGCTTGTCAGGGTAGATTTGTTGATATCGACCATAGGGGTAGATTCACACTGACATTATCATGTCAGTGTGCATTTGTCAATATCAACTCAATGGGGTAGATTTGGTGATATCTCCTCATTGGTGTTGATTTGCCAATATCTGCTCATCATTGTAGATTTAGCAATATCAACCCATAGGAGTACACTGATCAATATCAACCCATCAGTGTAGATTCATTAATATCTACTTGTTGGTGTAGATTAATTGATATCAACCCTTAAGGGTAGATTCATCAATATTAACCAGTCATGGTGGATTTGTTGATGTTCATAAATCAATATTGATTTGTCAATTTAGATTCCTTGATATTGACCTGAAAATGTAGAGTTTTCAGTATCAACTTTTCTGGATGTATTCATCAATATAAACCCATTGGTGTGGATTTGATAATATCTATCCACTGGGGAAGATTCATTGATATTTAATCATCAGGATGCATTCATCCATATCAACCCATTTGTGTAGTGACAGAAGTAATGGAACTGGTGAAACATTGTAATTGTCTAGCATAAGAGTTTCTCTATTCCCAGATTTGTGACTGAGATCAAGGTTAGAGCTGAAAGGACTCTTGTACAGAGCCTCCTCATGCAGGGTTTTACCACAGCAGTTAAACATCATGTGCCCTTGCACAGAAAAATTTCCAGGTACCAGTCATGCCACAGTCATGAGGTCATCAGAGACTCCCAATCCCATTCACACTCCCCCATTCTTTCACCACTCTGCACAGAAATGTACTTATTTGGTTAGATTCATCTGTATCAACCAATGGGGATAGATTTGTTGATATCAACTTGATGAGTTAGATTTATCAATATTGATTTGATTGGTTTCATTGGTTAGATTTGTCAAAATCAATTCATTGGGATAGATTTATTGATATTCACTTGCCAGTGTAGATGCATCAATTTTAATTCATTGGGTTGATTCATCAATATTGACTTGATGGCATAGATTTATTAATGTGGACCCACAGGGGTAGATTTATCAATATCCAACTCTAGGGGTAGATTTATCCATTTCAACACATCAGTGTAGATTCATCCATATCAACTTGTTAGGTAGATTCATTGATATTGATGTGTTGATATTGATTCATTTTAGATTCATCATTATTGACTCATCAGTGTAGATGCATAGATATCAACTCATCAGGATAGATTTGTTGATATTGATTCTTCAGTGTAGATTTATAGATATCAACCCACTTGTGTTGATTTGTTGAAATTAAACCTTTGGAGTAGATTCATCAATATTGACCTTTCAAGGTACATTTGTCAATATTGACCCATCAATGTAGTTTGGTCAATATTGACCCACTGGGTTAGATTAGTTTATCTCAATATATGGGATAGATTTATCAATATTGATAAAAGCATGTAGATTCATAAATATTGACTTGTTGCAGATTGTTCATTATCAATTTGTCATTATCAATGATATGATGTTTCATTGATGTCAACTTGTTGGATAGATTTGTGGATATCAATTTGTTAGTGTAGATCATCAATATTGACCCATTGGGGTACAATCATCAATATCAATTGATCTAGGTAAATTCATCTGTATTGACCCTTTGAAGTATATTTGCCAATATTGACTCTTTGGTGCACATTCATTGTTATTGACTTGTCTGTGTAGATTCCTCCACACCAACCCATCATGTTAGAACAGTCAATATGAACTTGATGGGATATATTCACTAATATCAATCATAGGTGTTAATTCATTTATATTGATTCATTGGTGTAGATTCGATATTGACCAATTGGAGCAAATTCATTGATATTGACTCTTCAGTGTAGATCCATCCATATCAATTCATTGGGTTAGATTCATGAATATCAACTTGATGGAGTAGATTCACTGACAATGACCTGTAGATGTTGATTCATCAATATTGCCTCATTGGTGTAGATTTGCTGATATTGACTTGTTGGGGTGTATTGTTCAATATTGATTTGCTGATAGCAATTCTTCAAAGTAGATATGTCAATATTGACTTAATGTGGAATGTTTGTCAATATCTACTCACCTGTGTAAATTTGTCAAATTCGGACCATCAGTGTAGATTCGTGAAATATGACTCATCATGTTAGATTCATTAATATCTACTCACTGGTGTAGATTTGTTGATATCAACACATTGAGGTGGATTCATCAATATTGACTCTATGGGGTTTATTTGTTGATTTTGGCACATTGATGTGGATTCATTGATATTGATTCTGGGGTATATTTTTTGATATCAACTCAGTGGGAAGATTTATTGATATTGAAGGGTTGATATTGATTCATCAATATGGATTTGTCAATATTGACTGAACAAGGTACATTCATCAGTATTGACTCACCATGATAGATTCTTGATATTCACAATTCTGTATAGTTTTGTTGACATCAACCCATTGGGGTAGATTCATCATTATCAACCTGTCATGGTAGATTCTCTGATATCAACTAAACTGGGTAGATTCATCAATATTGATTTGTTGAAATCAATTTGATGATGTAGATTCATCAATATTGACTAATCCATGTACATTGGTTGATATTGATGTGTCTGGGTAGATTTGTTGATATTGACTCTTTGGTGGAGATTTGTAGATATCAACTTATAGGAGTAGATTCATCAATATTGATATGTCAATATGGATTTGTCAATGTAGTTTCACAGATATCAACCAATTGGGGTGTATTTTTTGATATCTACTCTTCTGGGTATATTCATCAATATCTATCCTCTTCAGTGTAGACTCGTTTATATCAACCTGTCAGAGTAGATTTGTCAATATCAACCCATCAGAATAGATCCATAAATATCAGTGGTTTGATGTAGATTCATTGATATCAATACTTTGGTTGGTATAGATTCATTGACATTAGTTCATCAGGGTAGCTACATCAATATCAAACTGTAAATTTGATGATAAAGACTTGACTTGATTGATTTGTAAATATTGACTCATTGGTGGAGATTTGTAGATATCAAAATGTAGGGTTATATTCATCAATATCAATTTATTGATATGGATACATGAATGTAGATTCATTTATATTGATCCATTGGGCTATATTTGTTGATAACTACTCTTCTGAGTATATTTGGCAGGATCTACATGTTAATATAGATTCAATTATATCTAATTGGAGTTGATTCATCCACATCAACCCATTGTATAGATTCATCAATTTTAACTATTCTGGGTAGATTCATTGACATCAATCCTTCATTGTAGGTTCATCAAAATCAACACATCAGTGTAGATGCATTGATATTTATTAGCCAATATCAATTTTTCAATATAGATTTGTTGATATTAACTTGGTAGGGTAGATTCATGAATATTGATTCATCATGGTAGATTCACTGGTATTGACTTTTCTCCTTAACATGTACTTTTATAAATGCTTACTCTACTTCTGTTAAATCTAATTCATCTAATTTTAACTTATGATATCCATGACATCCAAGATTTTAGATCAACCTACCTTACATTTTAAGTCATTACTTTTTGCTGAAGACACATTCTATAAGAAATAGATATTAAACTAACCATTTTAGAGAACTCAACACCATATTGATTGCTTGACCACTTAGAGAAATGAATAATTAAGTAAATTTAAAGACATCCTTACTTTTATCTATTTAACCAATTTTAGTCAAGTGAATTGAAAGGCGTTTTGATCCATTTTATTGTAAATTTATTAATGCTTACTTTTTATATATATGCCAATTTTGGCACCATATACATAATATATAGACAAAAGCATATATGTAGATATAACATACAATAAACATGTATGCATACATATGCATAAAACTGATATAAAACAAAAAATGTTTTAGGTTCTCAGTTATGAAGCAAAATATCTTAAGATGTTTACTGCACAAAATGTCATATTTAACCAACCACTGAAAAATGAAAGTAAAGCCTGTCACAAACTTTTATAAAACCTGCATAAGACCTATGCAGTTGGAGAAACTGGTAGAATTTACCAGTCATGGGAAAGACTAAAATCAAAGGTTCATGTTGGCTACTCATTCTCCAAGGCAGAAGATTTACTTTCATTTCCACCATTGTATATTCTTCATCCTTAGATCTTTTCAAGAGGAATTTCTTCCTTTCCAGTGTATTTATGAGTTAACTTTTGAATAATTAGACTCAGAGTAAAGACAGTAGAAGAAAACACTAGGCAAGAAACTCCAGGAACACAAAATAAGACCAACTGGTTCAGGACCAAAGCTAAATTACAAAAATATTCAGCTCAGAGCTCAGAAGACAGAAGCTTTGAAACATGACACAGTATGAAATATTACACAACTGGATCAGATTAGAGTTAGTTCAGATATGAAAAATTTCTGGGAGAACATGAAATCCTCAGGAGACTTTTTGAAAGGGCAATAGGTACATATGGGATATTTTAATTTTTCCTTACTGTGATGATCTAGAAAGAACAAAAAATGCATGGAAATTAGTGAATTCCCTGAAATTCTCAGGCCTGGTGAACCTGGCCAATCCAGATCTATCTTCCTTCCTTCCTTCCTTCCTTCCTTTCTTTCTTTCTTTCTTCTTTCTTTTTTTTGTCTCTTTCTTTCTTCCTTCCTTCCTTCCTTCCTTTCTTCTTTCTTTTTTTTTGTTTCTTTCTTTCTTCTTTCTTTCTTTTTATCATCCTTTTCTTTAACCCTTAATGTGGAACTGACTCAAAGAACAAAATTGCAGAGTATAGAAAAAGAGAAATCAATCTTTTAAGACCTACAGCAACTTGGATTTAAAAGTGACATCATATTTTCTTTGCTTTTGAATCAGTTTTGGCATTAGCTGATGGAGCTTTCATTACATAAGGATATCAGACAGGCAGCAATAATAAGGGTATATACCATTTTGAGTATGATACTCAGAAAACTTATACATAGCACAGTTTGTCCATTTTCCTCCATTTTGTAAAACAAATTCTTCTATAAGATAGGGTAATAATTTATATTTTCTTCAGAGACCTTTTTTTTTTTTTTTCCATTCCCTGGCTGATAATCAAGTCAGGCTCAGGTGCAGAATAAACCTAGGATTTGTTCTTTAAAGATTGGGGAGGTGTTTCCAGAGAAGTGTAACATTGCATCCACTCTATGAGGCAGAGGGAAGACTAGGGGTATCTCCTGATATTCCCTGTCTCCTGTAAACCAGAGTGTGGAGAGTAGTGACAAAGGATGGGAGAGCAGTGATTGAGATTGAGGGTCTCTGATGACCTGGTGTTTTGGAATGTTTCTGTGAAAGGGAAGAAAATGCTTAGCTGCTGTGGTAATGCCCTTTATAAGCAGGCTCTCTTCAAGAGTTTTATCAGCTAGGACCTTGATCTCAGGCACATGGCTCCTGGGAAGGAAGGAATTCTTATGCTAGACAATCACATTGTTTCACCTGCTGCACTTCTCCAGTTCCTGCCTACCTTATAGTAATTTTTAACAATGGACTTTCCTGAGAGCTAAACAAATCTCCTAACATTGCACTTTGCAACTGTGCCTTACAACTACAGAAAGGCAACATAGGATGTCCTAGTTTCTGTAGCTTTCTTGAATACAAAGAATAATGGTTACATAGTCTTTAACCTGATAATGAGACATATATAAATAAAGATTGCTGGTGTAACTCTTTAGATCTGCATCTCCATCAGACAGCAAAGCTCCACCTGATCCCAGCTTAATCTTCAAGGTCTGTGTCTGTGAATATTTTCTAATCCCCTTTCACCCCTTGCTGATCTGGGAGTTTGGTTGCACTGGTTAAGACAGTTGGTGGCCCATATGAACCCAGACACAAGGTAACTTTCTTCAGCCATTAGAATAGGAGACACGCCTGAGGTGCACCTTATAATAAAAAAAAATCCTCAAAGGTAAGGAGGTCAGGGGAGTGAGTCAGAGTCAGGTATAAAATATGGGAAATACATGATCCAAAGAAAGGGATCATTATGTGTCTGTCCTTAGAGATCTGCATAGGAAGAGTGATAGTTCAGTTAGACAAGCACAACTGTTAGAATTTATAGACTTTACTACTACAACTATGTCTCACCACTGGTGCAGTCTCAAAATGGCTTTACCAAAACTGCCTTGCTTAGAAAACTGGTAGAAAATGTTATGAGAATGCCCTTAATACTGCTCTTATTGTGTATTCAGGGCTGGGGATTCACTATGTTATGGTTAGTCAATTCCAGAAACACTCTGATTCAGTGTATATACACACAGTTACAATCATTAACTTTGGAACATGTGCCTTTACCTTTATATAATGTGTTTTCAGTGTGCCTTCTTTGTACTTTATGTAAGTGGTCCTACGAATAGGGCTATGGCTGTGTTTACATCAGTTTTTCTCCACTGTGACTAAAAGGCTTAACCAGACCAATTATAAAGGAGAAAAATTTTATTTGAGAGTTCACAGTTGCAGAGACCTCAGTCCATACAAAGCTGGCCCATTCTTTGGGCTTTGAGATTAGGTTAAATATCATGGCAGTAGTGTGTGGCACAGGAAAATGGCTAGTATAAATTAAGTAGGAAGACACTCACTCTCCAGATATGCAATGTATACCACAAACACATGCCTCCAAAGAAACAACTCCTCCAATAATACCCTTCCTCCCTTCAGTTACCACTCAGTTAATCCCATCAGGGGATTAATTTATCAATGGGTTTGGAGAATATTCTGAATTGTTTGGTTGTTTCTCAAAGAAGGATGGAGAAAGTGTCCCTAAAATGAGTATGTACAGCACAGCACTTTCAAGTGTGTAGGAAGGTCTCTTGATTTAATTAGGGAGGGATGACTTAGATATGTAGAGAAGTGTGTTTGTGGTGAGTAGAAAAGATTCTCTGAGGTGGAAAAGTGGCTTCTTTTCATTGTGTAGTGGGGTCTCTCTAAGGCATGTATAAAGGGACTTCTGAAGGGTGTTGGAGGGCTCCTTTATGTATGTGGGAGGGTCCACTGTTGTTAGTTGGAAAGGGTCACAGAGGTGCATACAATATGAGTAAGAACACCGAGTTGTGATGGGAATTTTCTTTGAGGATAGTACAGGGAATCTCTGTGGTGTTTAGGGAGGCCAGTGAAGAAAGAATAATGAGAACGCTCAGATGTCTAGGTATAGCCTTTGGAAGTAAGTAGGGAGGGCTCTTTGGTGAGCAGTGAGTTCAATCTGCAATGTTTGATTAGGGTTTGCTGAGGTGTGTATGTAGGACTTGAAAAGGAGTATGGTGCATACTCACTTAGCACTGTAGGGTTTTCTCCCTGAAATGTGTAGGTACAGATCACAATATGAATATTGAAGGCTTTTTTATGGGTCAACAACGCACTCTGATGATTATAGGGTGGGCTCCTTGATATCTGTAGTGAGTGTACTCTGGTCTGGGTAGAGTGTACTTGATCAGGTATTTAGGATGATTTCACTGTTTGTCTGAGTGCTCTTTGCATTTCTGGGAAGGACCCCTGAGGTTACTTGGTAGGGCTCACAGAATTACATAGGTATGGTGCCCCATGAATGATAGAAAGAGATCAGTGTGTTGTTTCCAGAGGGCTGTTTGATGTGACTAGTAGAAGCTCATTGAATTGAGATGAGAGGACAACCTGATGTGGATGGGAGGGCACTATGAGTTGAGGGTTAGGGTTATGGTTGGGCTAGGGTAAGTGTTAGGTTCAGGATCAGGGTTAGCATTTGAAGTGTATAGGAAAAGCCTTTGTTTTGAGTTGAAAGACTTCTCTGTGGTGTGTATTGAAGGCTCTCAAAAGTTCATAAATAGGCCCCCTGATGCTTAGAGTGGGCTTGTGGAGAAGTATAGTTAGTAGAGAAGGCTTCTAAAGCAGTATAGCTTGTACACACTGAGGTATGTAGGGATGACTCTGTGTGGCATGTAGGGACTGCTCTTGAGTTGAATAGGAAAGACTTTATTTAATGTGTATGGAGGGTACTGTGTTGTATGAATGGCTTTCAGACTTGTATTTTGTGAGATGAGTAAGGAGGACTAAACGAGAAGTGTAGCAGGGTTCTGTCAGGTGTGTCAGAGGTCTCTTAGATGTGTGTGGGAGGCACCTCTAAGAAGCAATTAATGGTTCATCCCAGTGCATAGGGAATGCATACTTAGTTGAGTAGAAAAGACCCGGTTGTGTTTGAAAGACCATTTAAAGTGAGTAGTGAGAGCTCTGTGAGATATGTATGGAGAACAAAATGACATAGAAATGAGGAACCTGTGAGTTGTTGATTGAGTGATCTAAATAGTGTGTAAGTAGGACTCCCTGATATAAGTAGAGAGGGCTCTGTGAAATTTGTAGTGTAGTTTCTTTGAGGTTAAAAGTAGGAGTCATTGAAATACATAGGGACAGAACTTTGATATGTGTAGGGAGGGCTTTCAGAGGTGTCTAAATAGGTCCCTATTAGGGTGTGCAGAGGAATATATGAGAGGTGTAGGAAGGCTTTATGACTGATTAGAAAGGCTATCTCAGTTTTGTAGGGAGGATCCTCTCAAGGCAACAGTGAGATATATCTAATATAACTAGGGAGAACACACTGAGGTGTGATGGGAGTGTTTGCTGAGGATAGTGCTTGGAATCGGAGGCATTTAGGAGGGCACTTAAAGAAATATCTGAGGTTTGTACTTATGGTATTCGGAGATGAATAGGGATGATATTTTGCTGGGTAGTGAGAGTTATGTATTAGATGTACAGGTAAAGATTTTTGAGATGTGACCAAGAGAGAATCTGCAAATCTGAAGACATATCCATAGAAACTCGCCAAACTATAATGCAAAGAGAAAAAAATCATAAAAGTATGAGAACAGGATATCCAGGAACTATGTGATAAATACAAAAGGTGTAGCACAGGAGTGTTGGGATACCAAAAGGGGAAGAAAGATAAACGGGACATGAACTATGTGCAGGAATAACTTCTGGGAGTTTTGCCACACTAATGCCAAACATCGCACCACAGGGTGCTCAGCGAGCACAGAAGGGTAAAGAGTGTTTAGAGATCCTGCTCCAGAATCGACTTACAGTCCTGTCAGTCTGCTCCTGGTCCACCCGGGGGTCATCGCAAGGTCACAGATGCAGAGTGGTGGTGCGCATGCTCAGTAACTCGTCCTCACAGCGATTCCCTGGCCTGCAGAATAAGAAATACTGTAACAGACAAGGTGGGGGGTCCTGCAAATGTCACAGAAGCGGTAATTGCATTAGATTTACGGAATTGATTTATGTGGATCTTTTTTGAAGTGTGTAGCTACTGATCTGAAAACACATTCTTTCAATAGCCATCGGCAATGAAAGCAGGGGCTTGCGTTTGCATGGAGGTATAGGGATGTTTATTAAAATGAAAACAATTATACACATGCATACGAATGAATAATTTTATGTTATTAATGGATAAATAAAAAAATGAATGAAAGTGTGAATGAATTCATGAGTGTTAGTAAGTTAAGTGTAGCTGGTTTGGGACAAGATCCTAATTGTATTTTCCTATATTAATTTTGAAAATATTCAGAGACACCTATATCTATTCTCTGAGAAGAGTTCAATAGAGGGAGTATTTGCTCGTCTACAGATGCAAAAAGACACTTTATTGTTGAAGAAAGAAATTCTGTTATTCGTTGGTTAGAGTGGTCAGAGACAGACAGACCCCATGTGAGTACTCAAATCTGTGGATGCTCAAGGCCCTTGCAGAAAATGTCATAATATTTATGTATAACCAAGTATATCCTCCTTTATATTTTAAATGGAAACCCTTCACATATAACAAATTTTAAATTAAAGGAAAAATATTTCCTTCAAAACTAAAAATCAAACCACACATTATATATCTTTTAAATTTCCAATTTGAGTTTTGTTTTCTAATAATCTGTACAGACAATGTTTTCATTTAACATATACACATCCTCCTTTGTCATTTGAACTTCAAGATTACTTGTAATATCTAATGAAACACAAATAGTTTTATTTGTATTGTTTGGGGAATAATGACAGAGACCAAAGTTCACATATTAACAATGATGAAATTGTAACTGTTCTCATTCTTTGTTGGTTGAATCTGCTGATAGGAACTTGCAGATACAGAGGTCCATCCATGTATAGATATGGAATCTACCCAGCCTTAGAAAGGAGGCAATTTTGTCATTTGGGATATCATGGATGGTATTGGAGAACATAAATCATGTTTAGTGAAATGAGTCGAACATAGAAATACAAATGCGCCTATTCTCACTTGCAAGTGGAATCTAAAACGACGGAAGTCACAGATGCAAGAGTGGAATGGTGGTTACTGTGGAAAGGGATGGGAAGAGCGGGAAGGTGAGGAAGGTGTGAAGACTCAGTGAAACAGCGGGAACAAAAGTCCGACTGTTTTTTGCAGAAGCAGCATAACGACTATAGCTAACACTTGGATTCTATACAATTGAATATCACTGAAATCATACATTATTATTACGTTTAAGGAGTATTTGAACGCTGAGCAACATCCCCAGCCCATTTTGAAAAAAAAAAATTAATTTAGTAAGTTTATTCATTTTGAAATAGGTCTTGCTACGTTGCTTGGGGCCTCGCTAAGTTCCTGAGGCTGGCTTTGAACTTGTGATCCTCCTGCCTCAGCTTCCCTAGCCACTGGAATTGCAGGTCTGCACCTGACACAATCAATCTTCATGGCTTAAAATAATAAATTTCTAATGTTATCATCTCAAAATGTTAAATGTTTTAGGTTATGAATATGTTAACTTGCTTAATTAATCATTCCACATTACTTTACAATTATACTACCACTTTGCACCCCATTAATATATGATTGTTATTTGTCAATATAATAAAAGTGAATATAAGTGCAATACATACGACTAAGGAGTTCATAAAAAATATCATTTATGGATAGACGTTGGATTCTTTTCATTAATTCATTTACTTGATTAATAAGGACATACAACTTCAAAGAATAGTGTCGACCATAAGAGAAACTGATAAAAATTTATTCACCCTACAAATAGTTACCGAGTGCCTGCAATGTACTGTTCGAGATGCCTGGGGCACTTCAGTGACTGAGACACACAAGCTCTCCTGCCTTGTGGAAGCATGTAGTTTATGAATAAAAATAACACATATTCTGTGTATTTATAATAAGCACATAGCTGTGTGAGAGAGCTGAGGAGTGCAGGGGTATCTGCCATTTGAAGCAGACTCCACTGGGAAGGTGCAGAGGCTATAGAAGCACAAGGCTATTGCTTCCATGTGGATTAGGGGTATCCTTGAAAGGTTCCTGGTTCTGCAGCTTGGTTCTCAGTGTCAGAGAGGTGAGAGGTGGTGGTTCCCCCGAGAGAAGGAGCCCAGAATGAGATCCTTAGGTCTTTGGGTCACTGCCCTCGAGGTGTGCCTATTGTTCTCCTGACACCTCTGTTAGCCCCATTTCTCTGTATGGGTCTGTTTTCCTGTCTCACCACATGAATCCCTACTTTCCCACACAGTGTCCTTTTCCATGAGGTAATGAAATTAGGGGTGCACCCTTACCATAGCTAGTGACTTCCAGCCACTCACCTATGAGATAAACACATCCATTTTCTTCTTAAGCGATCCAGTCTCAGCTATTTCATTTAGCAATGGCAAACTGATAGATGCATACATAAAAGACATTTCTCAACATCATCAGTTTCATGTTGGTTTGCTTTGTGAAAGGGAGTTTTAGTCATTCAAAAAAAAAAAAAAAACAGGAGATACTAGAGGAAGAGGAGATTTGGGTATATATGTATGCATGTGTGTTGCCAGCAAGACGCTATGGACACAGTACACAGTTCACAGTACACAGTCCAGTGCTAAGAACCTGACAAAATCAATTTTACAGAAGAGTTTCCCAGTAAAGTTTAAAGTGTGTGCAAATGGCCCTAGACAAGAATGTGCCAGAAATGTTTTATTCTGTTTAAGATGACTGATAAGGTCTTACAAAGTGTAGGGTGAGCAGAGGTGGAGCTAGCCAGGTATACCACGGAGGAAAGACTCAGGTTCCAGCCAACCTTTAGGACTACCAGAGAAGCAGACAGAAAGAGGAAAACTAGTCAAACAGTGGTGGCTACAGACACCCTATTACATACCAGCTGTTTGAAATTTCCATAAACGGTTCATTGTGAAGTAAGAGGTGGAAATCGCCCAGTCATGACAGGACATAAACCCCGGTGATCATCTCCTTTGGGGTCTGCAGGAGTTTTCCATTTTCTTCAAAATGAAAATAGGAAAGAACTCCAGATATGTTTAGACTCAGAGGGCGCGGACATTGATATGTGTATGTTTGAAAATTAAAACGTATACACTAGTTCAATGGACTTGCCATTTCACCTCTCGAAATTTCTACAGACTTTGGGCTTTAGAAGACCTTCTTCCTACACTCAGGGTCCTCAATTCTTCTCTCTTCAGAGAACTGAAGTCAAAAAGTATGGCAGCACCTCATTACCCTTGAGATACTGCAGCAGAGCGCTCTGTTCCCTGAGACGCTCCAGGACACATTCTTCTCAGGATCAGTTCACATCGATGTGAGGATTAAGAACCAAAATACTTTTCTCAATTAAACAGAAAACCCCTAGCGCATTAAGACAAGAGAGACATAGGGAAAACGAATCCTCCCCAGGAGTGGACAGAAAATCCCGGATGGAAGCAGAGGCTGTGAGGGTGTGAGGGCTGCCACCCTCTGCAAACACCCACTCGGGGTCTCAAAATGTCCCACAGTCAAGGAGGCAGTCTGGACCCACAGCCTTGCTGGCTTCTGGCTGGTGGAGGGTACTGTGCCTGGCCAGGCTTGGCCGTGCAGCCTGGTGCAAAGGGTGGACTACCTGGCTGGGGCTCCAGCCAGCAGGGCTGCTGGGAACACAGCATTCCTGTGCAGTGCTGGTGCCTCCCAGGCAGCGTGTGTGGGTGCCTGGTGTTGTGAGCTATGGGAAAGAACCCTGTCTTCTTCAATGGAAGAGTCCTGTGTGGTTGACGGAGTGGACGGTGGCATAGCGGCCTTGGGTCCCTGGGACCTGACCCATGGTCCCACAGGGCTGTGCAGGTTTTCCTTCACACAGACTCTTCTGGCTCTGGATGATGTCTTGTTGGAGAAGGTCCAGGAAGCTGCTTTTGCTGGTTCCCACCCGTGGGAGGCCCCGGGTTCATCACGGCCTTGGGCTACAGCTCTTTTCTCTACATTGTGCTGGGGATCCTGAGTCTGGCCATGGTCACCTCCAGGAGTGTTGAGCATCTAGAGACCAGGAGCCTGCTCCAGACCTTGCTGCCAGACTCACCAGCCAGGCAGAGGGAGGAGAGGCACACACAGACGTGTGAGGGCAACGGGCTGAGGTGGCTGTCCTCTGAAACTCAGGTTCAAGAGGGGCGCTGACCGGCAGGCCAAGCCCGTGGACTGCAGGCCTCCTGAGGCCCACGGACATGTCTGCACTTGCACCAGAGACTCTAGGAGGTGCACTAACCGTCCCCATGCTTATCTTCCAGAGGATCTCGCCTCACCAACCAAGTGACCAGGCATGCTGCAGACAACTCGAGTCACCAATGGGGCCAATGGGGCCGCAACAGATGACCGGCCACACCAGAGCCGGGCACAGGCACACCCAGGAGCACCATCCCCAGGTCTCTCCCCCCTGGCACTGGCAGAGCTTTGCACACCTCCCTCTGCACTGTCCTTCTTGGCCCCAGTCCTGAGTCCCTTCACGTGTGCCCAGGCCCCCTGGGGCCACCCACCCTGGACACAGGCCCACCACTTCCTCCCTGCACACAGTAGCATGAAGGGGATGCCAGAGAACTCTGAGGCCGCCCGTGCCTCCTAAGAGGGGATTTCCCAACCCTTGTCACCCTCCCCGGCCCGAGTGCCCAGGGAGGGATTCCTCCTGGCTGAGGTCAGCACGTCAAAGTCATGTCTACCTGGCTCAAGGGGAGGGACGCCCTGAGGGGCAGCGAAGCTTGTGTCCTAAGGTAAAGCAAGAGAATGCTCTGTAGGGGCTCAAGGCCAGTGAGCCCCACCTATTGTGACTCCTGGCCGGTCAGTGTCCCTATCTTCACTGCAGAGGGAGTCACAGAGGTCCAGGCCTGGGAGACTGGTGACCTCTGGGCCCCTCCCTCAGCCCGAGGTCCCACCGTTCCTTCCATGTGCCTACATTTTGATCTTGGGAATGAAAAGTTCGGGATCCACTTGGTCTGAAAGCAATTTATTAAGAATCCAGTGAGAAAAATGGGGGAAAGGAGAGAGGGGCAGGTGGGGCAGGTGGGGCAGGCGGGGCAAGTGTCCCAGGCAGAAGGGTCTCTGAGGTCCTCGGCAGGTGGGGGCAAAGGAGAGTCGGGCGCCCCCATGCTCCATGTGGCTCAGCTCTCCAGCTCCTGGGAGGCTGGCCGTTCACGGTGTGGCCCGCTTCTCCTCCGTGGCGTCGGGGCCACTCTGGAGCTGGCCCGCGGCAGGCAGCAGCACAGTCCTCGCAGGCAGGAGCCGATCGTCCTCCTCACCCGCTTCCAGGCACTTGTGTGGCCTTGCCGTGGGGCTGTGTCCTGGCAGGAGACGCTGCTGCTGTCCGTCCTGGACCAGGCGTACAAGATCGCGGAGGAGTCGGTCAGGGGGAGGTCAGAGTCCGACTGCAGGCAGCTGCCGAGAGTGGGGGCCCCGGCGGGCGGGCAGCGCAGAGGAACGGCGGGCAGGCTGGCAGCTCTGACGCCCTGGAGGCCTGGCTCCTGGGCCTCCCGGGGCAGCGGACCCTCAGGGGGCCCGGGGAAGGTGCGCAGGGCAGGCTCGCTGGCGCTCCTCTGGGGCAGCACAGGGACAGGGGACAGGTCCTTGAGGCGCGGGTGGGACCTGAGCCAGGGAGGCAGGGGCCGGCCCTGGGACGCGAACCCTACCCCCTGGCCTTGCTGGTGCTTCAGCAGCAGGTAGGTGGCCATGGCCGCATCGAACTTCCTCTTGGCCAGGGACAGCCAGGTGTGGTAGGGGTCGAAGCCCAGGTCAAACAGGACGGTCAGGAGGGCGGGGTCCGGGCGCTGGGGCAGCGCCTGGCTGGGGCGGTGGGGCGCACACGGCTCGCCCTGCCGCAGCCACGGGTGCTGCAGGATCTGCTGGACTGTGGGCCGCTTCTCGGGCTTGACGGTCAGGATCTGGCGGATGAGCCTCCGTGCCTGGGGGGGAACAGAGCTGGGCACGTGGAACCTGGCCTGCACGATGGCCATCAGCACGTCCTGCGCCCTGCGGGCCCTGAACGGGCGGCTGCCTGTCAGCATGAAGTAGAGGAGGACACCCAGGCTCCAGACGTCCGCCGCGGGGCCCTCGTACTCCTGCCGCAGGACGATCTCTGGGGCCAGGTACGCCAGAGTTCCCCAGAAATTGTGGAGCTTCTGCCCGGGCCTGCACCTGGCGCCCAGGCCGAAGTCGATGAGCTTGATGCGGCCCGCGGCGTCCACCATGATGTTCTCGGGCTTGAGGTCTCGGTGCGCCACGCCCTGCTCGTGGCAGTAGGCCACGGCACACGCCACCTGCCTGAAGACTCTGCGGGCCTCCTTGTGCTGCATGCCCCCGCGCGGGATGCGCCGCAGCAGCTGCTCCCCCGCCGCCAGCTCCATCACCACGTACAGCTTCTCCGGGGTGGCCATCACCTGAAAGAGCCGCACCACGCTGGGGTGCTCCAGCCTCTTCAGCACGTGCGGCTCCGACAGCACCGGGATGTTGTGCACCGACAGCCTCAGCACCTTCACCGCCACCTCTGCCCCGGTCAGGCGATGGCGGGCCAGGTGCACCTGGCCAAACTCGCCCCGCCCGATGGCCCTCAGGACCTCGTACTGGTCCAGGAAGGGCTGCTCGTGGCAGGGGCTGGGAGGCTCGTGGCAGGGGCCGGGCCCCTGCCACACTACACTAGACTCACTACTCTCGCTAAACACACCCATCCTCACCAGGAACACCCACTGAGGATGCTAGCTGAAAAAAAAAATAACAAGCCAAAACAACAAATCGAAATCAAAAACCAAAACCAGACAAAACAAAAAACCCAAATCAAAGAACCAAGATCCACACACCACAACCACCGACCGCCAACCACCAAACGCGCTAACTAGCTGGGAGTCCGACAGGTCACCACCAAGAGCTTCCTGTACTTATGGACAAAAAGCCAGCCCCAGCCACCCGCTTATATACCTGCCCTGTGACCTGATCTCACAATGGCTCCTTGTGAGGTCAGAGCTAGAAACGGCCCGTCCTGATTGGCACGGCCACAGTGGCCATCTCCCTCTGGGGCCTCCACTACCTTTTCCATTTCCAGAATCACAGTAGGGAAGCTCTCCACATGTGTTTTGCTTCAGTGGGTGGCTCACTTATACTGGGTCAGAAATTAAAATGTTTACACTAGTTCAATGGACTTGTCCTTTCACCTCTCAAAATTTCTAGCCACTTTGGGCCTTGGGAAGACGTTTTCCTGTCTACACTCAGGGTCCTCAATTCCTGTCTCTTCAGAGAATTGCAGGCAAAAGCATGGTAGTACATGGTAGTACTGCTTTCTTCCTCCAAGTTCCTAGTGAGGCTGCTCATACAATGGGGACAAAGCAAGCTAAGCGGAAGTTATTTCTCTAACCCAGGCTGTAAAATCCCTCTCCCTGTGTTAACTGGGGCCAGAGAACCATGGACAGGCAAGAGCTCAAGCAGCCACTGGACAAAGGTACATCCAGGGTGGAGGTGCTATTTTTTTGGCAGAGCACCAAGGCACTCTGGTGTAAAACAGAGGTGCCCCTGTCCACCCATTCCAACTGGATCTTCTTTATAAGCACTTTCTCACTAAACCTGTCTCCCGTCTCATCTCTTGGTGTCTTCTTTGGTCTTTTTGTACTGCCTAGCACAAATGAGCTGGGGTGGAATTGTCCTTGCAGGCATCAATATGGCACACTTGTCCATATCCTCAGGGTTTCCTTGATTTCTCTCAGACGTGTTTAAGACTTTGAAGTACAGAAGCCACGTACACATTTGGGTTGACTTGTTCCTAAATTATTTCATGTTTTTTGATCTTATTTTTAATAAAATTTAAAACACTCATTTTCCAATAATTTCTGCCGCTCAATTTCTAAGTAGGTGTAGGTTAATTGCCTATCTTATTGATTTCTACTTCATTACACAAACACCAAACAGAAGTAACCCATGAAATACCTATTTTGGTGATTTTTGGGGAGATCGTTAATGAGGTTTCAATGCACTTATATATTACCTGCCATATGCTCATTTTTTCTGCATCAATTTTATTTAGTTTTCTTTTTCTGTAATGTTTCCATTCCAAGAGGAGTTACAGTTTTTTGACATAAAATTGTTTTTGAAAACTCTTTGTGATCTCTTCAACATCTGTAGGGACTTTGGAGTACCCTCCTTTTCATTTATCAGTTGCTTTGCTGAGTGTCTATTTTCTGTTTTACTAATTTTAGCTATTTTAATTGTATTTCCTTCCACATACTCTTCAGCATTTAATTTATTGATTTTCCCAAACTACCTGAGATGGATACTCAAATGCTTGATTTTCTTTCACTTTTTTCTTTTATTGGGGTGGTGTGGGTACTGGAGATTGAACTCAGGAGCCCGCGGGTCACATCCCCAGGTCTATTTTTTTCTATTTACTTTTTTCTTACGTATGCAGTTAACACTACAGATTTCTAACCTTGGTTCCAGACAAGTCCAACAAGTTTGCATGTGGAATGATTTCATTATGATTTAGTGCAAACTATTTTACTTTACTATTTTCTTTGTGGCTTCTTTGATCCAATATAGGTAGAAGTATATTATTTAACTTGAAAATGTTTGAAGATTTTATAATTAGGTTAATTTCATTGTGATTAGAATATATATTATTTCAATACTTAAGATATCATTTGGGTCAGAATATGACAGTTAGTATTTTATGCCAAACTCGGAAACAATATGTGTACCTTTGAATAGTGTGTTCTTCTCTATAAATTAGTTCTATTTTGTCGTTTGTGAAAAAATTTCCTAATACACAGTGTCTTTTTTTAAGATTTTATAAAGGAAGTATAATATAATCTCATGCAATGTTTTAGAATTTATTTAGTTTTCTCTTCAGATTTTTATATCTATAATCATGTATTTCGAGTCTACATTAGAAGTCAAAGATGAGTTTTTTTCTGTATAGCGTTATCATGACGTATGCTCTCATGATGTAACTACCCTGAGGCACAAATGCATCTATAGACAATCCATGAAGATGACAGGTGTGGGTGTGTTTTATGATGTAAACAAAATTTTCTTTACAGAAATAGGAGATGGGGCATCGTTTAAAATTGCTGGTGTTTGGAACTGGGACATAAAAATTTTACATACAGCTGTTGACTTTAAAATAAAATTTATCTGTTATCATATAGCCATAGCACTCAGGGAATGGGGGCATGTTTGACATGTAATGGGGTGTGCTTAGTGTATCTAGTTTAATCTTGTTAGTCTCATTTTTCTTTTTCATTACTTTAAGATATGTTTCTTATAAGGTGTATATAGTGGCCTTTGCATTGTTTGACAGTTATGCAAATTTTTTACTTGTACGTGGTATATTCCAATATGTTTAAGGAAATTGCTAAAATAATTGAGTCTACCTCTACCATATTGTAATCTGCCTTCTACTTTTCCTACCTATCCTCTCTGCTTCTTTTACTCTTTTGTCTACCTTTCTTTTGGAATAATCAAATTAAATTTTATTATGGAATATTCACCTTTATTAACTTGGCAGTTGTACATTTTATTATTTTTTAATGGTTTTACTAAACATTACACTGTGAAACCTTGGCTTACAGCTCTTAATATAAACTAGTACTTCTCTTACTTCTCAGATAATACGAGGCTTAAAAATATGTTCCTTGTCCTAGCCTATGCTCACATCTGGGATAGTGGGAACATTCCTTAGCATTGTAAAGGCCATCTATGCTAAGCCCATGGCCAATATTATTCTAAATGGTGAAAAACTGAAAGCATTCCCCCTAAAAACTGGAACAAGGCAGGGATGCCCTCTTTCACCACTTCTATTCAACATTATCCTCGAAACTCTAGCCAGAGGAATTAGACAGACCAAGGAAATTAAAGGGATACGAATAGGAAAAGAGGAACTCAAACTACCCCTATTTGCTGATGACATGATTATATATTTAGAGGAACCGGAAAATTCTACCAGAAAACTTTTAGAACTCATAAGTCAATTCAGTAAAGTAGCAGGATATAAGATTAATGCTCATAAATCGAATGCATTTTTATACATAAGTGATGAATCTTCAGAAAGAGAAGTTAGGAAAACTACCCCATTCACAGTAGCTTTGAAATAAAATTAAATACTTGGGAATCAATCTAACAAAAGAGTTGAAAGGCCTCTACAATGAGAACTACAGAACACTAAAGAAAGAAATTAAAGAAAACCTTAGAAGATGGAAAGATCTCCCATGTTCTTGGATAGGCAGAATTAATATTGTCAAAATGGCCATACTACCCAAAGTGCTAAGCAGATTCAATGCTATTCCAATTAAAATCCCAATGACGTACCTTAACGAAATAGAGCAAGCAATCATGAAATTTATCTGGAAGAATAAGAAAGCCAGAATAGCTAAAGCAATCCTGAGCAGGAAGAGTGAAGCAGGGGGTATCACAATACCAGAACTTCAACTATACTACAAAGCAATAGTAACAAAAATGGCATGGTATTGGCACCAGAATACACAGGTAAATCAATGGTACACAATAGAGGACACGAACACAAACACAAATAAATACAATTTTCTCATACTAGACAAATGTGCAAAAATATGCAATGGAGAAAAGATAGTCTCTTCAACAAATGGTGCTAGGAAAACTGGAAATCCACATGCAACAGAATGAAACTAAACCTCTATCTCTCACCCTGCACAAATTTTAGCTCAAAATGCAAGGACCTTGGAATCAGACCGGAGACCCTGCATCTTATAGAAGAAAAAGTGGGTCCAAATCTTCAACTTGTTGGCTTAGGGTCAGACTTCCTTAACAGGACTCCCATAGCACAAGAAATAAAAGCAAGAATCAATAACTGGGATAGATTCAAACTAAATAGCTTTCTCTCAGCAAAGAAAACTATCAGCAATATGAAGAGAGAGCCTACAGAGAGGGAGAAAATCTTTGCCACTCATACTTCAGATAGAGTACTAATTTCCGGAATATGTAAAGAACTCAAAAAACTCTACACCAAGAATACAAATAACCCAATCAACAAATGGGCTAAGGATATGAACAGACACTTCACAGAAGATCTACAAGCAATCAACAAATATATGAAAAAATGCTCACCATCTTTAGTAATAAGAGAAATGCAAATCAAAACTACACTAAGACTCCCAATTAGAATGGTGATCATCAAGAATACAATAAACAATATGTGTTGGCGAGGATGTGGGGAAAAAGGTACACTCATACATTGCCGGTGGGGTTGCAAATTAGTGCAACCACTCTGGAAAGCAGTGTGGAGATTCCCTAGAAAACTTGGAATGGAAACACCATTTGACCCAGCTATCCCACTCCTTGGCCTATACCCAAAGGACTTAAAATCAGCATACTACAGAGATGCAGTCACATCAATGTTCATAGCTGCTCAATTCACAATAGCCAGATTGTGGAACGAAACTAGATGCCCTTCAATTGATGAATGGATAAAGAAACTGTGAGATATATATATATATATAATGGAATATTACTCAGCCATTAAAAATAATAAACTTATGGCATTTGCAGGCAAATGGATGTAATTGGAGAATATCATGCTAAGTGAGATAAGCCAATCTCAAAAAACCAAAGGACGAATGATCTCACTGATAAGTGGATGATGACATATAATGGGGGTGGGAGGGGGGCAAGAATGGAGGAAGGAGGAACTGTATAGAGGGAAAAGAGGAGTGGGGGGGTGGGGGGAAGGAAAAAAATAACAGAATGAATCAAAAACTATTACCTTAAGTAAATGAATGATTACACAAATGGTATGCCTGTAATTCATGTGCAGAGAAACAAGATGTATCCCATTTGTTTACAATAAAAATACATTTAAAAAATATGTCCCGTATCCTAGCCTATGCTCACATCTGCAATATATTTGATATGTATTTATATCAGAATAGATTTTATTATTTTTCTGCATAGTCAAAATTGTTTACTTTTTATCTATTTATTCACCATTAATTCTGCTCTTTATTCATTCATAAATTTATATTTATTTCTGGGACCAGTTGCTGAGGCTGGCTTTGAATTTGTGATCCTCCTGCCTCAGCCTCCCAGGCCACTGGGACTACAGGTGTGAGTCCCCATGCCTGGCTCCTCCATCTCCTTTGAACTGTATAAATTCCCATGATCCCTAGGTGACTTGGGAAATTGGGAAATCAAGGTTTCCAGAGGGAGGCTTTTCAGATGGGGTTGGGTGGGCCCAGGTCATTTGTTTAATCCCAGCTGTCAATAGCTGATGTACATGCCATCCCTCAGTTTGGACCATCTGGTTATTGTCCTAAGGTGTAGAGGATGCCCGATCAATTCCTACAAGACAGGATAATGGATGATCTGACTGATTTTATTTGAGATGATCAATGTTTTGCCCAAAGATTGAGAGTTACCCGGTTGATGCCAAGTCACGTTCACTGCATTAGCACAAATTGATTAGAGACCTCACAGTCCCTCACACTGCCGAGGCTGATGACTCAGCCTGTCAGTTGGCTGTTGTGCAGTCAGGTGGGAAGGGCACCTGGGAGATACAGTCTGGAAGCCACCTGGCTGAGAGTTTTCTGGACACTGGCGTCCAGAGGCAGAACAGACTGGTCCCTGGACCATTAATGAGCCCATAGTCAACCTTCCAGCTAGAATGGAGAGAATGACAAAACAAACAACAACAACAAAACAGACTATGAAACGTCCCCCACGGCTCTCCTGTCTCTGGTCCAGCTAATGGCAGCATTGACCTCATGAGCATTGCTGGACTCCACCACATGGTGTGAACTGAGCCCCAGCACAGAGCAGATCTCCCTTGGCAGTCAGTGACCAGCCTGGAACACCCCTCTTCCTCAAAAAATCACCTGGAATCCGGGCTGGGGAGATAGCTCAGTTAGTAGAGTGCTTGCCTTGCAAGTACAAGGCCCTGGGTTCAATCCCCAGCACTGTGCAAAAAAAAAAAAAAAAAAAACAAAAACAAAAAAAAGGGGCTACTAATGATCACAGAGTACCTATTGGCCTGAATAACTCACACACTTCATATTGACGCTCCAGCAAATGGCTCTTCTCCTCGTAGTTACTACTACCATTACTAACAGTCACGTTATTATTCCACAATATTTTGGTGGGACTCCTCCATGCTAAGTAAGTGCTCTACCACTGAACTACATCCCCAAACCCCCAACCCCAACAATTCTATTAGCTCTTAGAATTGTTACATTAACTCTTAGATATGATTTAGGAACTAGTATGCGAGGCGTTGTGCCAAGAATTCTATATAACTGCTTATGTGCACCTTTAATAATTTGGCATTACCATGTCCATCTTATAGCGAAGAAAATAGGGATGAGAGAAATGAAGTAACTGGCCCAATGTCAAACAGCTTATTACATATCAGAGTCATGACTGGAACCGACATCTTCCACCTCAAGACCTTTGGTATTCCCATGACAGGTGGTACAGGTACAGAAAGAAAGTACAGCATCCACACTCAAATCTAAAAGATCACCGGCCCATTTTGAAAATGGGGCTATTTTTATTTTTTGCTGAATTATGAAGTTTCTTTATGTATTCTGGACACAAATCCTTTAACAAATAAGTGATTGGCAAATATTTCATCCTATTCTGTAGGTTTTCTTTTAATTTTAGTTTTCTAGTTTGGTACTGGGGATTCAACCTAGGGGTGCTTTACCACTGAACTACATCCCCATCCCTTTTTATTTTTCATTTTGAGACAGAGTCTTACTAAATTGCTGAGGTTGGCCTCAAACTTGCTATCCTCCTGCCTCATCCTTCCAAGTCACTGGAATTATAGTTGTATGCACCACCGCACTGGCTGGGTGGGTTTTCTTTTCTTTTCTCTTTCTTTTTTTGTTTCCTTGATGGTGTCCAAGGAAGCATATGTTTTTTTAAAAAAAAAAAATTTTTAGATGTTGATGGACCTTTATTTTTATTGATTTATTTATATGTGGTACTAAGAATGGAACCCAGTGCCTCACACAAGCTAGGCAAGCACTCTGTCACTGAGCCACAACCCAAGCATATGGTTTTCATTTTTTTTTCTTTTTTATAGTAGTTTTAAATTTTGCTGACATTCATTTTTTTCTACTTTTTCTTTTGTTGCCTGTGCTGCTACCTTTTGCAAAGTTAACTAAGATTTATGCCTATGTGTTTTTCTAAGAGTTTTATGGTTTCAGGTCTTACATTCAGGTCTTGAACTGATTTGAGTTTGTTTTGGTATGAGTGAGAAAAGGGTCCAGAATGATCCTAATGCATGGGTATAACCATTGTTCTACCATCATTTGTCAAAAATTCTATTTTTTCCCACTGAATGATATTGGTACCCTGTCAAAAACGAATTCTGTTCTATTGATCTATATCGTATAGGTGTCTCCTTCTGCAAGTATCATCCTGTCTTGATTACTCTCTACGTGTACTAAATTTTGAATTTGGGATGTGTGACTTCTCCAACTTTGTTCTACTTTCCCCAGACTCTATGTTCTGATCCCTTGCATTTCCATATGAATTTTAAGATAGATTTGTCAATTTCTCTGTTTTAAGTCTTTTTCCTTCTACAAAAAAGTCAGACTTTATCATACTGCTCTCACCACTGGATAGATCTTCCAAACAAAAACTAAACAAAGAAACCATAGAACTCAATAACACAACCAATAACTTAGACTTAACAGAATATATAGAGTATTCCATCTATCAATGAGCAAATACACTTTATTCTCAGCAACACATGGATCCTTCCCCAAAATAGACCATGTTATGCCAAAAAGCAGCCCTTAGTAAACGCAAAAAAATAGAGATACTACCTTGTGTTCTATCAGATCATAATGGAAGGAAATTAGAAATCAATGATAAAATAAAAAACAAAAACTACTCCAACACCTGGAGACTAAATAAATATGCAATTAAGTGATGCAATGATAACAGAAGACATCAGGGAGGAAATAAAAAAATTCTTAGAGGTAAATGAGAATGATGATACAACATATCAAAATCTCTGGGACACTATGAAAGCAGTACTAAAAGGAAAACTCATTGCATAGAGTGCATTCAAGAAAAGAATAAAAAGTCAACAAGTAAATGAACTAACATTACATCTCAAAGCCCTAGAAAAAAAACAGAACAACACCAAAAGTAGAAGACAGGAAATAATTAAGATAAGAGCTGAAATCAATTAAATTGAAACAAAAGAAACAATTCAAAAAATTGACAAAATGAAAAGTTGGTTCTTTGAAAAAGTAAACAAAATAGGTAAACCCTTAGTCACACTAACAAAGAGAAGGAGAGAGAAGACTCAAATTACTAGAATTTGTGATGAAAAAGGAAATATCACCAGAGACACCGTTGAAATACATAATATAATTAGAAGCTACTTTGAAAATCTATACTCCAACAAAATAGAAATCTCAAAGACATTGACAAATTTTTAGAGATATATGATCCTCCAAAACTAAATCAGGAGGACATACACAATTTAAACAGATCAATTTCAAGCAATGAAACAGAAGAAACCATCAAAAACCTACCATCCAAGAAAAACCCAAGACCAGATGGATTCGCAGCTGAGTTCTACAAGATCTTCAAAGAAGAACTTATATCAATACTCCTCAAAGTATTCCATGAAATAAAAAGGGAGGGAACCCTTCCAAATTCACTTTATGAAAATAGTATCACCGTGATATCAAAACCAGACAAAGACACATCAAGGAATGAAAACTGTAAACCAATAATATCTCTGATGAACATAGACACAAAAATCCTTAACAAAATTCTGGCAAATTGCATACAAAAACATATTAAAAAGATAGTGCACCATGGTCCAGCGGGGTTCATCCCAGGGATGCAAGGTTGATTCAACATCTGGAAATCAATAAATACAATTTATCACATCAATAGACTTAGGTTAAGAATCATACGATTATTTCAATAGATGCAGAGAAAGCATTTGATAAAATATGACATCCTTTCATGTTCAAAACACAAGAAAAAAATAGGGATAGTAGGAACATATCTCAACATTGTAAAGGATAGCTATGCTAAGGTCACAGTCAACATCATTCTTAAAGGAGAAAAACTGAAAGCATTCCCTCTAAAAATTGAAACAAGACAGGGATGCCCTCTTTCACCACTTCTATTCAACATCATCCCTGAAACACTAGCCAGAGCAATTAGATAGACCAAAGAAATTAAAGGGATACAAATAGGAAAAGAAGAACTCAAGCTGTCACTATTTAATAATGACATGATTCTATAGTTAGAGGATCCAAAAAACTCCACCAGAAAACTTCTAGAACTAATAAATGAATTCAGCAAAGTAGCAGGATATAAAATCAACACACATAAATCTAATGCATTTCTATTCACAAGTGATGAATCCTCTGAAAGAGGAATTAGTAAAACTACTCTATTCACAACAGACTGAAAAAAATAAAATAAAATACTTAGGAAACAATCTAAGAAGAGGTGAAAGATGTCTACAATGAAAATTATAGAACATTAAAGAAAGACATTAAAGAAAATCTTAGGAGATGGAAAGATCTCCCATGTTCTTGGATAAGCAGAATTAATATTGTCAAAATGGGCATACTTCCAAGGTACTATATAGATTTAATACAATTCCAATTAAAATCCCAATGACATTCCTCATAGAAATGGAGCAAGCAATCATGAAATTCATCTGGAAGAATAAAAGACCCAAAATAGTCAATGCAATCCTGGGTAGGAAGAGTGATGCAGGAGGTAACACAATACCAGACCTTAACTATACTATAGAGAAATAGTAACAAAAATGGTATGGTATTGGCACCAAAATAGACAGGTAGACCAATAGTCTACAGAATAGAAGACATAGAGACAAACCCACGTAAGTACAGTTATCTCATACTAGACAAAGGTGCCAAAATAATACAATGGAGAAAAGATAGCCTCAACAAATGGTGCTGGGAAAACTGGAAATCCATATGCAGTAAAATGGAAATTAAACCCTTATCTCTCACCCTGTACAAAACTCAACTCAAAATTGATCAAGGATCTAGGAATTAGACCAGAGACCCTTCACCAAATAGAAGAAAAAGTAAGCCAGAATCTTCATCACGTTGGATTAGGACCAGATTTCCTTAACAAGACCCCCAGAGCATAAGAAATAAAAGGTAGAATCAATAAATGGAATGAATTCAAACTAAAAAGCTTTTTCTCAGCAAAGGATACAATCAATAATGTGAAAAGAGAGCCTACAGTGTAGGAGAAAATTTTTCCCACACAAACTTCAGACAGAGCACTAATCTTCAAAATTTATAAAGAACTTAAAAAATTTTACACCAAAAATACAAAGAACCCAATCAATAAATGGGCTAAGGAACTGAGTAGACTCTTCACAGAAGATATACAGATGATCAACAAATATATGAATAAGGGCTCATCATCTCTAGTAATTAGAGAAATGCAAATCAAAACCACCCTAAGATTTCATCTAACTCCAATTAGAATGGCTATTATCAAGAACACAAGCAATAATAAGTGTTGGCAAGGATGTGGGGGAAAAAAGCACACTCATACATTGCTGGTGGAGTTCTAAATTGTTGCAGTCACTCTGGAAATCAGTATGGAGATTCCTCAGGAAACTTGGAATGGATCTACCATTTGACCCAGCTATCCCACTCCTCATTTTATCCCCAAAGTTCTTAAAATCAGCATACTACAGTAAAGCAGCCACGTCAATGTTTATCACTGCTCAAATCACAATAGCTAGATTGTGGAACCAATCTAGATGTCCTTCAATTGATGAATGGATAAAGAAACTGTGGTATATATACACAATGGAATGCTACTCAGTCATAAAGAAGAATAAAATTATGGCATTTGCGGGTAAATGGATGGAGTTGAAGAATATCATGCTAAGTGAGATAAGCCAATCCCAGAAAAACAAAGGCCAAATGATTTCTTTGATAAGTGGATGATGATACATAATGGGGGGAGGAAAGTGGATGATGATACATAATGGGGAGAGGTGGGGGGGTAAGAGAAGAAAGAATAAACTTTGAATTGTGTAAAGGGAAATGGGGAGGGAGGGAGTGGGGGAGAAAAGATAGTGAACTGAGGCAGCCATTATTATCCTGTGTACATGAATGATTACATGAATGGTATGAATCTCATTGTATACAACCATAGAAATGAAAAGTTGTACCTCATTCGTGTATGATGGATCAAAATGTGGTCTGTATAAAAAAAGATAATAGATTCCAGGTAGGTGAATTGTCATGATGATTGAGATTACATACATAAAGCACTTAGCTTGCAGTCTGACTCATAGAAAGATCTCTACTCATTAGCATAGCTGACAATTTCAGCCTCAGTAAGGGAGGGAAATAGCAACAGATCCCAATGACAAGCAAGTATGTCACAAACATGAAACTTGAAAGCAAAAATTTATTCCAAGAAGTCCTAGAACCTAGACTCCAGGTTGTTTCCCAATGAACATGCTAATGTGATAATTAAATCCCTGCATTGTAGATGCCCTTACACTCCTCAAAAAACCTGAAATGGCAAGGCACCTGCCCACTGGCTTCAGGGAGGGTGACTCTGACCTGACGGCCCTGCAGGTTCCCACTGAGATGGACCAAAGCTTGATGTCTACAGGAGGGAAAAGTAGATTTCATCTCAGAGAAGCCAGGAGCTATTTGTTGGGTGGGTGAACACCCTGTTCTGCTTTCTGAGACTCTCCTAGAGAAAGAAACAACAACAAAACCTGCAATTTTAGTACCTCAATGGGAGGAGGCTGTCCAAACTGGAGGCAATTGAATACCAAATCCCCACATGGCTCCTCTACAGCAAGAGCAGTTTCTATTTCCAGTGTTATTCACTTTCATAATGGAGGATCTGTATGATGAGCTCGCACCATGCATTTAATCCAGAACACACAGAGCACCCTCTGCACACAGATAATCACATGTGCGTGAGGCAGGAGGGGTGGGTGAGCCCAGGGAGCTGGGAAATCCCGGGGAATGGTCCTCAAACTCCCACTGAACGAATAATCTGGGGAGCTTGTGAAGTCAGTGCACCTGCACTTCCAGGCACTCTGGCTGAGGGGTCTGGTGCCCCCTAGGGCCCTGTGCTTCTGTGCATTCTGTTGCTTAGCGAGAGATCCTTTTGGAGTCAGGCTCCTCCTGAGATGGGAAGGCGCTCTGAGGCCCATGGCCCGTGCCATTTCACAGTGGGGTGGCCTCTGTTCCACACCTGGCCTGGTAGGTCAGGGGTGCAGGCCTGCTCACAGGATGTGGCTCAGGAAAGGAGAAAGAGAACTTGAAAGAATGAGGCGACACCAACTGTCTGTCCATCGGAGAAGTTCCACTTTATTCAGAGAATGTGCACACTTTTACAGAGTGGAGAGAGATCTCATAGGCTAAGCTGTGGGACAGGGCAGTAGGTGATTGGGAAGCCCTGTTGCTGGGGCATCGAAGCAGGGGTTGAGGCGGGGTGATAGAGAGCCATTGGATGCAGGGCCCCGCTGGCAGGAAACTGATATCCCGGAAGAGAAGCAGGATGCACGCCATATTGCCAAGGTGTGGCTCTAACAGGAGGGGGGGGGGTTTGGTCCTTCTAGAACTTTCCACTCCTGTTTGGAGATTGTGCATACAATTTTTTAAAAATTCAGGAAATGTTAAGTTTAACAAAAATAAAAAGATCTATAGTTACATGAAAGAAAATTGTTTTAATCCTATTTGTTATAATCCTATGACAACGTAAATGAATTCATTTGAAGAGAAGGTGAAAAGTCTAAGTGTGAGGCCTTTTGTGAACCAAGTTCATCATACAAATCCACCGATTATACAAACCAGGCCTCCTGACCCCTCTCCCACCCCCAGCCCCATGATAATCCCACCTAGAAGGAGCCTCAAGCTTCCCTGCCAAGGTTCCCAGCCAGCTGCTTGGCAGCAGGGACGCTGCTTGGATCTGTCTTAAGCCTCCTGCCACCTAGTGCTCGGTCAAGGACACGCTGCTAGTTTTTCTTAACTTCCCCTCTGTTGAAAATGTGTTGCCCCAGGGAGAGTTTGTGAAGCACCCAGTGTCTCGGAGACCTTGCAGGGCTGTGGGGGTGAGTGACCCCACCCCGAGGAGCTTCACGGTGGGGTGGGGGCCTTCCCAAGATCCTGAGCGAAGTTATCCCAATGGTGAGACAGGCCCAGAGAAGCGGGGGGGGGGTGGCTCACCCAGGGTCCCAGTCCCACCTCAACTCTGATAACTCCCTTCCAAATGTCCTTCCCTCCAGGCAACAGGGGTGTGGATCAGAATCACTCATGCCCGGTGGTGTTGAAAATAGACCCCGGGGGGCCCAAGCCTGAAGTCTCACATTGGGAAAGTCCGGAATGGGCTCCCACATGGTAAAAAGAGCTTATAAACCCCACAGATATTTCTTTTTAAAAATGGGTTCCTTTTAGTGATACACGACAGTAGAATCCATTTTGATAAAAATTATTCAGGCATGGAATATATCTTCTTCCAACTCCATCCCCAGTAGCTCCCCTTTCCCTCCCCTCACCCCTGCTTCTTTCCCTCAATTGATCTGGCTGCCGTTTACCCACAGTTACTTTTTAAATCAATTTCTTGTGGATGTACGTGGTGGTGAGACCCACCGTGGTATATGCACGTAGGTACATAGGAAAAGGAGGTGGGATTCAGCCCCACTCTCTCCTTACCCCTTTCTTCCTCCTTCCCCTTTGTCTTCTCCACTGAACTTCTATTTTCTTGTCCCTCCCACACACAGAGAGAAAGTGGAAAGCACAGTTCTACACCATAAGGCTCTCACCCCGCTCCCACGTGGTACCAGGCGTCAGGACTGCTATGCCCTTTGACCTTCAGGCTACCTCTCCACCCTGCAGAGGAGGAGCTGGGCCCTGAACAGGTTGCTTCATTTCTTCAGGTCACATAACTAACTTAGTGACAAAGCAGAGCCTCAAGTCCAGGCCCATAGCTTCCTGCCACCTCAGCCTACCCCTGGACAGGTGGCTGGACAATGGAATGCATGAGGCCAACATCAGAGGACTGAGCCCGGCCTTGGACAGTCGTTAAAGGGTCCTATATCTAAAACTTTTATTTCACAAATATTTTGAGAACCCACAATGTACAAAGCAGAGTGTTACGGTCTAGACATGAGGTGTCCCCCAAAGCTCATATGTGAGACAATACAAGAAAGTTTAAAGGTGAACTGATCGGGTTATGGGAGCCTTAACCTACTCAGTGCATTAATCCCCTGCAAGGAATTAACTGGGTGGTAACTATGGGTACGTAGGGTGTGGCTGTGAAGCCAGAATTGGGGACAGGCAGTTGGTATAGAAATAGGGGATCTGGTCAGATCTAGGAAATGGGGGCCATGAAAAAGCCATCTGCTTCTGGAAGTTGGAGACCCTGGGAAAATGGACTGTCATGGATCTGCAGAGCCCATTGATAACCAAATTTACCTGCCCTAGTCAGGAACTACAGGCAAGGAGCTGCTAATTGATGCCCCCTGGGCCTTATCTACCTGAGTCACCTTGGCCCTCCCCCTGCCCATTGCTTCTCACTTTATGCCAAATAAAACCTATAAAAAGGCCAAGATTTGCTCAACCTGCCTTTGGGTCCCCTTCTTCCACCTGGGAGAAGTCTGCTTTTACTTTTCTTTAATAAAGCTTCTTACTTTCTACTCTGCACTTGCCTCGCGTGCTTCTCTAGCATTATACTTCAACACCTGAGGAAGCAGGACTCATCACTTGTAAACGGTGGTACCAGCTGGAGGAGGTAGGTCCCTGGGGCTGTGCCTTTGCAGTACATATTTTGTCCCTGGAGAGTGGAGCCATCTCTGCTTCCTGGTGTCATGCGCTCAGGCTGCTTTCCTCCACAACACCCATCCGCCATGTTGTTCTGCCTCACCTCTGGCATAGACTAAGGGAGTCAGCCCTCTATAGACTCAAACCTCTGAAACCGTGAGCCCCAGATACATTTTACCTCTTCTAACATTGTTCTTGTTGGTCCTTTTGGTCACAGCAATGAAAAAGCTGACTGAAACACATAGGAAAGAACAGTGTGAGAGGAGAACGGGGCAGCCCCTGCCTTCGAGGCACTTGGTATTCCCCGGAATTCGCCTTCACACGCATCTCCAGGGGGGCCCATTTACCTCCCACACCCTCAGACATCCACTAATGGCCCCCACGGTGGTGTGCTGGCAAACCAGCACTCTGGAATTAGAATAAATAAAGCTCTGATGCATAAGTGCTGATTGTTGTGGTGTAAACAACCCCACCGTAGTGAATTTCATGCTGTCCATAGTTGAATGGTGATCTTGCAGAATTTCCAAACACTTAAGAACTAGTTCTTGCTTGCTGGTGGGAGCTGGCAAGTGCTACCAGGCAGCAGACCAGGGCTGGATTTGTTTCCAATTACTGCTCTAATCACAAATTTAGCACCTTAATACAAATTATTATCTTATTGTTCTGCAAGCCAGAAGTTTGAAAACGGGTCTCCCAGGCTGACATCAAGGTGACACCTTCTTGAGGTGCCGCTGTCCTTAGCCTGTGTCCTCTCCAGCAGGGGCATCCCTCCGCCTCTGCTTCCTCTGTCACATCACCTCTCCTCACACTCTGGCCCTTTACTTCCAACATCGTAAGGACCCTGTGATTCCACTGGGCCCACCTGGATCATCATCCAGGACAATCTCTCCATCTGAAGATCTTTAACTCCGGAAAATCCTTTCTGCTATGTAACTCTACACATTCACAGTTCCAGGGATGAGGACATCTTTGAGGGGCCATTATTCCACCTACCACAAACCATGGGTAAAAGCTTGCAGAAGATTCTGAAAGAACTCATGGTAAAGTAGTGGGTCCTTGGGGTCAGACACTGGAGAAGAGAAGACGCCTGCCTCTGGCATAGAGTAAGGGGGTCAGCGGGCAGGGGCTCCTGTCAGCGTGTTAACCTTGTGAAGACCCAGGTGACCATCAGCTGGTGCAGAAAGGTCCTGCAGAACTGGGTGCTGGTCTCCAGGTACCATTAGCATTACCAGGTCTGCAGGTGTTCTCATGAACACTGACCCATGTGAACCACACAAATGGATGGTTAGGTTCTGTCTTTTCTTCAAAGATGAGAAAACAGGCTCAGAAAGGTGAGGTGTCTGCTCAGGCCCACAGGTTTGTAAGCAGTGGAGCCAGGAGAGGAGAAAAGAAATCTCACCCAAAAGTCTGACCCCATTTCATGATTAGGGGGTCCCAAAAAAAGAGTCCTGTGATAGGCTCCTGGACGTCTACAACGTACACATCTGTCCTGCCGGGGTCCAGCCCAAGCAGCAGTCAGGGGTCCGAGGTGGACGGGAGGCGTCAGTGCGGTGGAGAAACAGCACACAGAGACACCAAGTATTCTGAGGCTGAATCTGAATCTTTATTGTTCACAGAGTCTTTTTGTATGTTTTTTCTTTGGTATTGATTACATCATTTCATGGTTAATACAAGGAAATGTTAAGTAAAAAATCTTCAAGAGTATAATTAATGATCTTATCAAGAAAAATGTTCTTACTCTATGATAGTTTAAAAAGAAAAACAGTTCCCAGAAAGGTAGAGGGCAAAAAGCTCCGTTTAGTGTTAATTTTCCTGAAAGAATATGACATTAAGTTTCTGTAGAAGTTACCCCTTCCAAGAACTCTGATGTTAGTTATTAACAGTGGAATGTTTTTGTTATGACTAACAGAGAATAGAGGAATCAGCTTATAGTTAATATTTATTCTATTTCGTGTACTCAATGATGGACTAAAATTCTAACTAGACATAGGAAGAATACAAATTGTACCTATGATTAACCTATTTATTTATTAAGTGGGAAAAATATCCATAGACTTAATCAAAAATACTAAGAAAGCAATGAAGACCAAACACCACATCAAAGCTCAGAGGAATACTCTCACATACTTATATACAACTTTTGGAGAATTTGTATACTAAAAGAAATCACAGGCTCCTTACAAATTTGAGTAAATAATGATTGCTTATTTATAATTTCATCTAAGTATTAATATTAAACTTTATTGTATGTTATTTTGTGTCCCAGCACCATTAAATCTCCCCCAGAATTCTCTATAACCTGAATCTAAGGACATGTTGATTATTAGTATTAAAAGCAACTGCACATGGACACATGCCACGTCTATGTCCCCCAAGAGGGAGGATGATCTTTCAACAGAACCGTGTCAAGTGTCGGAGTGGTAGGAAATAGATGTGGCACTGTCCCTTTACAAACTGGGTTATATCAGGCAGGATTCTTTCCACCACCAAAAATTCAAAGTAACTTAACTAACACTGTTTGGGTGGGGAGCGCGCCATTGCCTGATACAACTTAGACGCTCCAGACTGCCAAGGAGGTCAGCTCCAGGAAGCAGGGTGCCTGCCTCCCTGGCACTCACCCCTGTGGGGCACGGTGCCTGGTTAAAAAGGAAGTACCCACAGCAGACACACCCTATGGTGGCCCTAAGCAAGTCACACCCTCATGTAATCCCTTCCCCTGGAGCGTGGGTGGAACTTGTGACTTGCTTCTAGCCAGCAGAGCCCAGCAAGCGTGATGTTGTTGTCCCCTAGGTTAGGTGATGTTATGTAAGACTCCCTCTTTGCAAAGTAAGCAAGATCGTTTCCCTCCCTGGCTTTGAAGAAGCACGTTGAGTTTGGTGTTATGAGTGAGCTGTGGGCAGGGCCACCTGGCTGGACTTGTGGACAGCCTCCAGGAGCTGAGAAGGCCCCTTCATCAACAGCCAGCCCTCAAATGGGGCCCTTGCTGGGTGTGCTTTCATCGGTAAGCACAGCGATTCAGGAGGCTGAGGCAGGAGGATTCCAAGTTTGAGGCCAGCCTCAGCAACTTATTGAGGCCCTAAGCAACTCAGCAAGACCCTGTCTCAAAATAAAAAGTAAAAAGGGCTGGGGATGTGACTGGTGGTTAAGTGCCCCTGGGTTCAATCCCCGGTACCAACAAGAAAAAGAAAAAACACAGTAGGGACCACCACAGGGAATAATAACTGCTGTCTCACAGGGGACTCTGAGCATTCGTGAGGATAATGAAATCACTCTCAAATGTGGTCTCATGAAATAGAATTCAGTCTCTGCAGGAGCAGGGGTCTGGCTTGGTTGACCTGGGTCCTTATGCCCAGAACACTTCCTGGCACATAGAGAAGCCCAAGGATATTCAGACAGATGGACCAATCTGCAAGAGGGTGCAGACAGGGGCAGATTCCAGTCAAGACTTACAGTGGCCAGTTCCATTCATGACCTGGCAAACGAATGCTAACAGCGTCTTCTCTCCACTCCCGTCTGACTCCGTCCTGGACTTGAAGGCCGTGGGGGACTCGAGGCTGTGGGAGCTCACCATCCTGAGCTCCAGGCTCTGCCACCACACCCAGGCCTGGCCCCAGAGAGCGGAATCAATATTTAATCAGGCCTTGTCACTTCCACGGAGCGAAGGAGGAACCCAAGGCCCCGCCGTGGGACTCCTCTTTGGAGCAGAGGGCTCCTCTGCTGAACAGCCTGCAGCCTGCTCTGTTGAACAGTTATGCCCACAAGTCGAGCGAACACCCCTCAGACAGGCTTACAAATAAAAGCTCCTGGAACGTTGCGAACTTTACTTTCTCATGATTCCTTATTGACCAGAAATAACAAAAGAGTCAAAGAGATGGAAAGAACTTTCAGGCCACTCCGGAGAAGACGCAGGCAGTGTGAGATCAGACCACCCCAGCCCAGGTCCAGCATGACCCAGGGAAAACGCCAATGCCACACATCCAGGAGAAGGAAGAAAGTGCCGGAAGTGCCAACCGCACAGAGGGTCCTCCCTGGGGACCTGATGGGTCCAGTGTGGCAGACCCTGCTGGATGTCTACCTAGGAGCTGGCCCTGCCCTTTCCCTTCCTCACAGACCCCCATTTTGTTGAAGCATCCATTAATGTGCCTTTGATCTCAGGGAAAGTGGGGCTGGGGTTTGGGAGATTGTCCCCCAAGGGTACACATGGAAAGGCCTGGTCCCCATGGTGGCAGACCTGGAAGATGTTAGGAGCTTTTAAAATGTGGGCCTCACAAGCGGTCCTCAGGTCACTGGGGGGCTTGTCCTCAAGGGGGATTGTAAGACTCCAGTCTCATCTTCTTCCTCTGCTTCCTGGTTCAAGATGTGAGCACTCACTCTGACAGGTGTCCCTGCCATGCTGTGACACCCTTGGCAGAGAGGCTGACCCAATGTCTCTAACAGCCCTTGCTCCTACACACACACACACACACACAGTATCTTGGACTTTGAAACTCCCAACTATGAGCTAGGTAAACCTTTTTGCTTATAATTACCTCAGGTATTTTGTTATAGTAACACAAATGTGACTAATACAACAGACTTGGCCCCAGTCCAGAGATGACCCTGTGACCTAATTACAACCAATGAAAAGTTAAGGGGCATCTTAGAGCAAGCTTCCCTCCTTAATAAAATGGGAGCATATAAACACCGTCTATCCCATAATAACCCTATCTCCCTGCTCTCAAAGTGATACTGTGAAAACAAACATGATGCTTGGAGCCACTGCAGCCATCTTGTGACTGAAGGAGAAGCAAAGAGAATTGCATACACTGAGCCACCGATCCTACAGTAGAACAAAATAGTTTCCTCTAGGTGTCTTATTATGTGAGAAAAGTACAGTCCCATTTGTTCAACATGTTCATCGATTTTCTGCTACTTGGAGTAGAATACACCTCTAACTGACTCAGATTTGTGGCATAGGGTTTTTATGTCTATTGCTAGGTAACCAACTTCCCTAAAACCTAGAGGACTAAGGTATACCATTTTATTAGCTTACAACTCTATGGACCCAACACTGTAACAAATTACCCCCAAAGTTAGGGCTCAGTCACCAGTTATTACATCTCACACGGTTTCTGAGAGTCGGGCATTTGAAGTGATTAGTAAGTGGTCCTGGCTCATGATGGACCTCCTCCCAGGGCGGTCTGGCCACCCCCAGAGCAGGCAATCCAGGAGACAGCTGTGGGAGTCAGGATGCCTGTTAGGATGGGACCCAATCTTAGAGGTCACGTGCCTTTCCCATCGCCCCAATGTCTTGCCCAGGAGGCGGGGCCTAGATTTCACAGGTGCACAGACCCCAGGGACGCGGTGGATTAGGGAGCCAGCCTGGAGGCTGCTCCCCGTCACCGATCTCTCGTTTTGGGTCAGTGCCGCCAGACCGGCAGCGCCGTGGGGAGGCGCCACGCACGCACACTTTGCACGCGCACATGTGAGGGCTCACGACCGAGCGGGATCTGTCCTCGTGCCATGGCGGGACGTGGCGGGACCTGGCGGAGCCGCGTGCATGCCGCTGCTTCCACACCTGAGGCTGGAGCTGGAGGTGAAGTGGAACTGGAGGAGGACAAGGGTCCCGAGTGAGAGCTGGAGCCCTCCTCACCTCTTGTGACCTTCTGCTGGGACAGCCTGGGCATCTGCAGGGATAGCCGGTGCCTCCCCACCTGCGAAAATGTCCCAGGGAGGAAATTTTGGGACACGCAGCTGGGCCCTGGAGGCGCCTTCCATGCCCGCTGTGGCGACCAGCCCCTCTGGGGTCCTTATTGAGACTGGACGCAGGGAAGCAGCTGGGCGGGGAATGTTGGGCCGCTTCTTTGATCTAGGTCCTAATTGCACAGCCATGTTTATTTTATGAAAAATCAGTTGAATACTTAAGAAATGGGGCATGTGTCTCATGTATTTTATTTCAATAACATTTACTTTTAAAACATTGACTTTTTTTTTAATGCAGATGGTTTAGAAAACCAAAGAGAAAAAAAATAATCTCTGCGCTCAAAAATAGCCATTACTCTCATTTTGACCCACCTCAGACATACAGGTACTCAGCTATACTTCTCTCTCCATCCGTCACTCCCCACCCCATACATTCTGCTTTATAAGCTGCTTTTCTCCTTTACAAATACACTACGGCTGGGCCTTGGTGGCCCACACCTGTAATCCCTGTGGCCGGGGAGGCCGAGACAGGAGGATTGCAAGTTCAAAGCCAGCCTCAGCAACTTAATGAGGCCCTAAGCAACTTAGCAACATCCTGTCCCAAAATAAAAAATGAAAAAGAGCTGGGGATGTGACTCAGTGGTTAAATGACCCTTGGTTCTATCCCTGGTACCAAAAAAGAAAAAACAAACAAATGGGCATTTTCTCTTGATCAAAGTTCTTCCACAGAATTTTAATGATGGCCTAGAAGTTCAATATTTTAATCCCCTTTGATTAGAACCATTTTAATTTTTCATTGTTAGAAACAATTTTTTTTCCAATTTCCCCTAAACTACCATCCACAGACTCAGACCAGAGACTGTATTTGCTCTTTTGTTCTAATAAAGGACACTCACGGCAAATACCTGGTTTCTCAACAACAGCCCCCGCTATCTAGCTCATAATTTGGAGGTGGCCTGATCTTCCCAGGCAGGAATAAATTAGAAGAAGCCAGAGGCATTTGAATGTGGGGCTTTCAGGCCTTAGTCTCTCTCCTGGACCTGCTGGCTCCACAGCCAAGCAGCCCGGCTCTGAGAGTGTTTCCTGTCTGGTTTTCACTTGAAGGAACCCTTTAGCAAAAACCAGCATCCAATGCAAATTGGATGGCCCTCTGCTGATCAGGGAAAAGCAGAAGCTGAAAAGACTCCTGAGAAGAAAACTAGACACTAATCAAACACCGACTCCTTCCCTGTTTACCGACTTCCAGAATGGATGGGCTGTGGTTTCCGGAAAGGAAAGAAAAGCTGGTTCACAGTCTAAGCCCCTAAAATCTTTCAGCTCTGGGAAAAAAAGTTCAGTGTTTTCTAGATGCCAGCTCAACCCTTCATTAAACCCCCTAGCCTGAACACCGCTCTGCCCCTGAGTGAAAGACCGACGGTTGAAGTCTGCCTCTGATATTTTTTCCTGGTGGGAACATTGGCATGACGCTTTTCAATAGGGTTAGGGGCGATGCTGGCCTTCAGGGCATTATGAGATGGCATCATGGTCAGGGAGCACAGAAGCACCTGAGTCTCCCCTGGCCCACCCAGTCTTCCTCCTCCATGCACATGAGAGGGGTGAATAGACACAGGGACCCACAGAGCCGGGGCCCTACCTGCCATTGCTGAGTCTGTGTAGAGTGCTGGGCTGGACCCCAGAATCTCCCCCAAGCTGAGGAGCATCCACATCTTCCCTGGACCGACCCACATCTGGAGCCCTCCCTGTCTTCCGTCTGTATTTGCATGTTGCAGATCACAGAGAGATGAGAAGGCAGACTTGTTTTAAAAGGTAAGAAGAAAGAGCTGGCATTCCACGTAGGAGCCTTGGTCTCCAGCCGATCACATGGCTCAACTTGTGTCCTGGAAGCAGAACCAATCCTACCACGGTTCCCTCCTCTGGGGAGCGAGAGACTAAGACCCGCTCCTCTTTCCCCTTGAATATGATTGGCAGCATGTATTGAGAATCTTAAGATTTTCATCCCCTTGGGGTCAGTAAAAATTAATTGCAATATACACGTGCTTACTGGGGGTATGACATCTTTTTAAGTAAATGCTTTACAAGCTTGAAGTTATTTAAGTCCCTACATTTGAAGCACATTTCATGGGTGGGGAATCCAAGGTGTGGAGAGGCTGAGAAACCTGCCCACATTCCAATAATCAGTAGCAGAGACTGAATTTGACCTCAAACACTCCAGACCCCAGTCTGCATTGTCCAGCTTTGGGCTAGCTGTCTTTCAGCACATCTATTTATAGAATCACGACTCCTAAGAATACAGCCTAGAGTTGCGGGGTGCAGTGATGCACGCCTCTAATCCCAATAATCAGAAGGGGCAGAAGAAACAAGTTCAAGGCCAGCCTGAGCCATTTAGTGAAACCCTGCCTCAAAATAAACCAAAAAGCATTGGGATGTAGCTCCGTGGTTGACCACTCGCCTAGCATGTGTGTGGCCCTGTTCAATTCCCTGTACAAAAAATAAATAGATAAGCAAATAGGGAGGAAGGACAGAGAGACCCAGGGCACAGGAGAAAGACAGTTCGACACACCAAAGATGTTCAGCACATCATCATTTATAATAAGGGGAAAACTGGTAATTGGTCAAGCAATTGGAGAAGAGTTAGTAAGTTAAGGTACATGAACATTAGGCATCTACTCAAATGAAGGGTTATAACCTGGGGGGTGGACAGGCTACTGCAGACCTGCAGAGAGCATATGTACTACAGAGCAAGGTGCCCCCGAGCCCTCGGCCAGCTTCCTCCTGCCAGAATGACATTAGGGGAGAATCAGGAGGTGAGGTTTCCAGCAGAAACTCTCAGACGACCCACTAAATGGACCAGTTCCACCCTGACAGACAAAACCCTTCAAACCAGGATGACAACCGTTCAAGACCCCATCTACTTAAGAAGCATGGCTCGCTGGGAGACAAACCCGGCTGGAAGCAGTCCATCTCCATTTGCTACTTAGTCTCTACTGAGGAGCTGGCCTCTGTCAGCACTCGCCTTCTGTGAGACAGGAGATGGGGCATCTGCTCCCAGCTGACCAGTGGGGCCAGGCTTCATACCAAGGGCCACACAGTCTGTGGTAGGAGCCGTCTTCCGCCCACCCGCCTGTGGGCATGGCATGTGTGGCCCTGTGGCCAGCACACTCCTGGCATCAAGAGTGAAGTGTGTCTGGAGCTGGGCTGGCCTAGGGAACAGGGTAGTGACAGGGACTGGGACTGGAGACTGCAGAGTGACCAGTTCCACCCAGCACATGCCCTACCCACCTGCTGCCAGTGTACAGGCAGACTTCCCTGGACAGTGGTACACAGGAGGTACATAGTATTCACGTGTGCTTTGCCTAGATGACATTGTTTTATTCTTTAATCTATTATCTTCATCCTACAGTACATCTTAAGGATCTCTCCATGTTAGGACATCTTAGGGCGATGACTTTGTGATGGCTTCTGAGTTTTTTTTACAATCCGAATATACCAAAGTATACTGAGTCATTCTCCATTGACAGATGCTTAAGTTATTCCTAACTTCTTTATATTCTGAGCACCTTTTTGCGAATGTGCATGTGTGAATGTTTCTCTTCCACAGGCCCCCGGGGTAGACGTGGTAGCGGATGAGCATAATCATTTTAGGTCTATGGTCAGACTTCACAGTACCTGCACCAATCTATTACCCTCCCTCAGCACAGGGGAAAAGTGTTGTCCTGCATCTCCGTCAGTACGCCACCCAATCACACACACCTCCGCCATTACCTCCAGAGGTTCATACAAAACTGTGGAGCTACTGGTCTAATAAACACTTTCCGCATAGGAGTGAGCTCCTACTGCAGATTCCCCAGTACTCCCCCCAACCACTGCAAAAAATAAGGAAAAAGAAATTTGACCAAAAGGCAAAGCATTTGTATGTCATTTGAACCAAAAGGAATAGCTTTACTGTCTCTTTGAACCAATTCAGGGGGAATACCAGATGACTTCAGTGCCATTGCTAAATTTCCTCCAGTAAATGTGTTTGGAAGGTGAGTTTATACCCAGCAAGGCAAAACTAATGTCTCACTCCGCCACCTGCGGCCATCTTGCTCCAGACACAGGGGAGTCTGCCAGTTTCTGCATTCCCAGGAAGAACAAGGACCCTGCTGTTACCCTCAGCTGAAGTTTGAAAAGTGTTTCCACCAGGTCTGACCTTGGGAGGCCCACAGAGGGGAACACTGAAGATCTTTCCACTGTGAGCTGCCCTTGCACTTGGTGGAAGGGAGGCGAATACTGTCTTTTTTGTATTCTTGGACTCTCTTGGCAGCAGGGTCAGGCAAAACTCACAATAAATTTGAAACATCAGTACACCTAGGAAAAACAGATCAACCGAATGTTTGCCTGCCTTAAAAAGTGGACTGTTCGCTGGAGTTAGGGCTTGCAGGATGGGCAGATGGGGTAACCAGTTGGGGACAAGTCATTTGGTGAGAAAGGAATGGACTTCAGACTGGAGTTGGTAAGAGCTTGGATAGTCTTTTAGTAGTAATGATGAAATTATAAATTGAAAGTCCATATTTTAAATATCTCTAATGATTGCTAGCCACTATGCTGATATTTTTTCTCCAGGGCATATTTTTAATCTTCCCAACATTGCTGGTGAAGAGACATTATGATCCCCAGTTTATAGGAATGTGAGGACCAGATTGGCTAAGGAGCTCCCCAAATTACAGAACTGGCCAACAAGAGACACCTCGACTCCACTCCCTGTGATGTCATTGTGCACTTTCCACTACCGCACGTTGGTGTGGGCAGCAGGGAAATGGGTGAGGTGTCTAGTTGTTCCAGGGCCAGGGATATGGTGGCCTCAGCACCATGTCTGGGAGGCCCCACAAGTAGGCGGGATGGGAAGGAGCCAGGAGAACACTTGGTCCTAAAGAGAAGAGGGAACTGGTTCAAGATGAGATCACACAGCGGAAACCAACCCAGAAAGTGACTGCCACGTGCCTACAGCTGAACCAGAGGGCAGAGGGTAACTAATCATGAGTCCAAGAACATGGAGGGGTGGGAGAGATGGTGTAAACAGGAGACCTTGTGAGTCAATTTTGGGGGCTGTAATCTTTCCCCATGAGTTGCCAAGAAAGAAGACTAGTCATAATAAGTTGGGATGAGGGTAGTGGAGGAGGAGAAGAAATACCTTCTGGGTAAGACAGAACTTTCTAGCAACAGAACCGACTGCCTTGCTGGGTGGCGAGTCCTCCATCAGGAAAAGGGTACAGAATAGACTCGCCAGGGATTCTGCAGTATGGACTACATACCTGGCTGGATTGAATGACTGCCCATCTCTCCTAAACTTGAGACCCACTGTTCTACTCCCACTGGCACGAGTTACCAGAAACTTTCAGACTGATCTCTTGAGTTAGCCCAGGAAGACACAAATTCCCTTCACCGCCAGGTGGATCTGGCCCCATAGCTGAGCTCTGCTGTGAGAGATCCAAGTCTGACCAACTCTTACAATTTGTGAAAAATAAGAAAAGTCACTCCACTCTCATAAAACTGGATAATAATGACTTCCATACTGGATTTACATGATAAAAGTCCTAGCACGGCACCTAAGAGTAGTTGGATCTAAGTCACCAGTTTCTTGACTTCGGAGCCATTTGGTGGAATCATTTCAAATCATACACATTTGTGAAAGGACAACTAAGCATTGGGCATTCTGTCCAGCACCAGAACCATGCTATCCAAGAAGGCAGTCATTAGCTCCTGAGGCTCTTGGGCATATCTGTTGGACTCCACTGGTCTAGAAACTCAGGAGAGACCAAGAGTTATGTCCAGGGTCATGTGGGACGGAGGGAGGATAAATGTACTATGACCACATGTTTTAGAAGTTCCATGGGCGCAAAGAGGACCAAGGTTGGGGTGAGAGCGGGGGGTGAGCCTGGACAGGGTGTGTGTGTGTGTGGCACCTATGATGGCCATATGTGGCTCTACCCATTTTACACACATGCTTTATTTACCATTATGCAAGACAGGTGAGGACACCAGCTTCCAAGAGATGACCAATCTGGCCACTGTTACATGACTCATAAGTGACATCAGAAATTTCAATCTCACACGATCAGAGTTTTGCTCTTTGTCCCATTCAGTGCTGCCCCAACTTAGCAGTCTGATCACCCTCTTCCCTAAAACCTGTCATCAACTCTCTTCAAATCCCGTGACATTTTCAGCAGTCACAGCTACGAGTCATAACCAGAGGAGAAACAAAGCCACTTTGCACACACACGACAACAAATCTTTCCTCCGTGTGCTGGAGCTTGCTGTGTATATCCAGGTTCAGTCCTCTGACCTCCCCAAAACGCTGCCCTTGAACCTCTGAACACAGCCTTCAAACGTGTTCAGACTTGAGTATTAATAGACAAACGGCACTGAGGCCGGATGGATTTGTGGGTTAGAATCTGAGACTCTGGAAAACAGCTTAGAGCAACTTTAAAATAGCAACCTGTGGAATAAACATACCAGCTACACAGGGTGGTCAAGGCCTGTGCTGCAAGCGGTCATTTATTAAAGAAAATAAGACCCTGGTGACAGCTTGAAAATCCTCATCAAAACACTTTTTGTCTAAAGGCAATATTTTTATAGTTCCTGTTCCCTGGCTATAAACATGTGCTTCTTCTTAAATAGCCCTTTCAGAAGCCCAGGTCCAGCCCAGGAGACAAGCGGATGACATCACCCTGCTCCACAAAAAACGAATTGTCCCTTCAAGAGGACACAGGCCTGCCCTCCCCAGGACCAGAAGGGGAGGGGCCACCTGCCCTGTTATCTTTGATGTGTGTGTAGTTGTGTTTTGTTTGTTCAGAGTAGCAGGTAGGAGATTATTAGAAGGGATAGGAAAAGGAAAAAGGGAGACTCTCAAGGGAGAGCAAGGGTCCTCTCTGAAAGGAGAGAGGTTACCTCTCCTGTCCTCCAGTTTTATCGAGGGTCCCAGGGAAGATTCCAGAGTCCCAAAGAGCAGATTAGAACCCTCCTGGGTTATGCAAACAGAGAAAGCAGAGGTGCCACAGAGTTCAGACTTGACGTCCAGCGGGCACTCCTGGAGAATTAAAGTTTGGGAGGGATGGGATAGAGTGACAGGGACAAAGCATGTGGGACAGGCCCCCGTGGGCGAGGAGACAGACTTAGAAATGATCTAAAAGTGGTAAAAGGTTTCTGACGGGAGAAAGTCACCAGGAAGAAAGTTGCCAAGATCTCAGCAGGTGGGAGGGCCTCAGAAAGCACCATGGGAAATCCTGGCTTCATGGTAAGTACAATGGAAAGACTCAGAGGGTTGAAGCGGAGAATGACGGTCACATTAGTAAAGAATGGATGGTCACTGGAGTTGGGCAGGAGCCACGCAGGATGGGTTAGGACAAGAGCTCTCGCGACTCCTGTGGGATAAGGACAGGACAGAAGAACGAGTAGTGACCATTTCTGGGGTAGCAACCACAGCACTTGCTGCTGGCAAGGTTGTGAGGGAGATTGGGCCCCTGGATGGAGAGGGGTCAGCGGTTGCAGATTTGGAAGGTCTGAAGGCCTGAGCTCCTTGCACCTTTTTATTATTATTTTTTGAGACACTACAGAAGGAATCAAGGAGCCATGGCCCCCTTTTGCATCCTAGTGAGGAAATCCAGTCTAATCCCTTTCTGTTTCCTCCCAGTTAAAATCTCTTTGTAACGTGCGAGAAATGTGACTTTTTTAAATCCATAGGACATTTCTGGGAGAAGAATCCAGAATTTAACTTTTGAACAAAATAGGTTTGAAATGTCTGAGATATCCAACTAAACTTCTCAGGTGGAAATTGGAACTACGAGCCCAACGGGAAGAGATCCAACTGGGGAGGTAGATGGAGGAGTCCCAGACAGAGAATATGAAGCCGTGGAAAAGAATCGGGTTGTTTAAGAGGGCAGGAGATTACAGCAGCCTGTGCGGAGTCCTGAGGAGCCCCAGGCAGAAGCAGCCAAGAGGTGGATTCTCTAAAGCTCATCAGAACCAGAAGTGTGGGCTTCAGTGAAACCATCCTGTAGGATCCTGTGATGGTAGAAACAACACCACACACTTATCTGAACACCACAGAACATTCACCAACCAGGAACCAGGTTCACTATAGACCGTAATTGATACTAATGTATCATCATTAGCTCTTTCATCAGTTGTAATGAATACACCACACTAATTCAAGATGTTAATAGTAGGAGGAAATATGGGGGGAAGGGGCATCTAGGAAACTTCTAAAACTCCTCCAAAAAAAAAAAAAAAATAAGGTCCATTAATTTAATTTCAAAGGAAGAAATTGGGGTCCAGGTGTGGCCCAGTGAGGGAGGGCTCGCCTAGTGTGCATGAGGTTTGGCCCCTGGCACCACAAAAAATATAAATAAAATAAAAAGAAGAAAGCATGGGCTTTAGGATCAGGCTCAAAGAAAAACCAAATCAAAAAAGGTGTCAGAGGCCTTACTGGAAAGGAAAAAGAGCCTTCAAACAATATAGATTTATTTTGAAGAAGAAAGACACCTTGTCCATGTAAGTTTGGGTGTATCATGGATCAAAGATTCAAGAAAAATGCTTAACTTTCCACTACTGTTTTGTAACTTGAAGTTTCTTCTTAAAGGACCTGGGAAGATGACAAAGAACATTTTTGAACAATCGTGAAGTCAATGATTTACACATTGATCTTCTGTACTCAAACTGAAGCATGTTGTCACAGCCCAGGTCCCTGGAGTCAATCAAAACTTGACTGCAAGCCAGGTAGGCCTATAATCCCAGCTACAGAGAGGCTGAGACAGGAAGATGGCAAGTTCAAGACCAGCCTCAACAACTTAGGAAGACCCTGTCTGGAAATTAAATATTAAAAGGGCTGGGGATGTAGCCCTGTGGGAGAGCACCTATGGGTTCAATGCCTAATACCAAGCAGGGAAAAAGTATGATTTTATGTGCGTTGAGTAGCTTCTAGAGCAAAAAGCATGAGGTGGTAGAGATTTGTGAAATAACTGGCATAGCTTTACATTATTCTCACAGAAGTAATTCACCTTTTTAATTTTATTTTCGCTCCAAGGTATTTTTCAAGAATTCATTCACATATTGATGTAGTCACAAACTCTAACAGAGGGAGGCCTTATAAATTGTATCATGGAGTGCCCACGAGTCACTCTGTAAATCCCACTGCACAAAAAATTCCTAAGGTCCCCCTGAGCCACACAGACACATGCATGTATACACACACTAGTTTAAATGCATGATTCTGTGACATCTCTCTCACACACACACACACACACACACACACACACACACACACACACGAAGTACATGCCCTGGCTTTGTTGAGTTTCTGTTTTGTTTTTTAAGGTTTCTTCCTCACCACCCTCTGGGTATCTGTCTGTCCGTCTGTCTATCTCTCTGAGTCTTTTGCTCTGAAATGGAACTGAATCCATTTTCCAGAACATTTAATAAACTTCAGAGCTCCCCATAAAACCCTTAAGTATTGGATCTTCATGGAGACTCCAAGCCTCCTAGACTTTACATTTTTAAAAAAAGGAAAGGAGGCAAAACCCTTCATGAGCTCTGGTACACTCTGAGAAAGCAAATGCAACAGAATAAAAATAAATAAAAAGCCCAACACGCAGCCTGAGAACAAGGAGCCACCTTATGCCCCAGCCAGCACAGGCATTCAAACATTTCGTCAGCAGGATCTCAGCCAGCCTCCTCCGCTCACATTTATAAAGCTGGCCCGAGGCACTCAGGGCAAGATGTGGCCGTGCAGTCCCCTTGCTCCGTAGCTGCTGCAGCAGAGGGCCTGGCAGAGTGGCCTAGCTGGCTTGCCCAGGAGCCATGGCAAAGAATGGCTTCGTGATTTGTATCCTGGTGATCACCTTACTCCTGGACCAGACCACCAGCCACGCGTCCAGATTAAAAGCCAGGAAGCACAGCAAACGCCGAGTGAAAGGTAACGGAATTTTTCAGCCCAGCAGAACTCAAGCTTAGTGTGCGGAGGTGCTAGGCGTGTTCATATCTACCCACCCAGGAACCTGTCCCTGGTGACAGCACGTCCCATCCTGTGCTTGTCACGATTCAGGAGCCCGAGTGAACTTTGGATTCTCTGGGAGTCTGATAGTTAAAGGAATCATGTGGTGGGGATTTTGTTTTTATTAAAGGAATGCTTTGTAATGTAAAAACTTTCTGATTTACCTTTCATCAGATGGGCTTAGATATGTGCAATGTTCTTCAGAGGGAGCTTACCTGGTACATGAACTTGGAGCATTAGGAACGACAGGACAAGCAGAGTCCCCCATTTCACTCCTAGGAATTGAGTAGTCCCCTTCAAACATGTCTGTAAGACCACTATCATTGTATCAAATGTGCAGCAGAGGCCAGATCTGTAGGGCTGGTGAGCTCCCTTCTGGTCCTTAGCTAGCCCATTGGTATATTTCCATACCCCTGTCTTAGGGGTCTATGCCACCTATTAAAGTTTTTTATATAACAGAACATCAAACCTCTTCTTTAAGATAGTATGTCGACATGTAAAGTATGCAATGTTTGAAAACAAAATTGGCTCTCTAAGCAATTCCAAATCTGGGGTGACTTGATTTAGGTGAAGAGGTCTAGAAAAGTTGCCAAGAACAAATGTGGCAATGTATTTGGCAATATGCTAAAACCAAGAAAGAAAAGAGCATCCAGATGCGGGGTGACGTTTTATTTAATCTTTTAGTTATTTTCATATCGGGATTTTTCAAGGGGGCTATGATGGCACTAATGCCAATTTCACTTCATTAGGAAAAAAAAAAATACCAACCAACAAGATACCAACTAGATTTGACACAACCCAGAGGTCAAGGGGGCCTGTCTTGGGTTTGTTTTGGTGATTTTTAAGGGCTTTTTTTTTTTTTTTTGCAGTGCTGGGGATTGAACCCAGGGCCTCGTGCTTGTGAGGCAAGCAGTCTACCAACTGAGCTACATCCCCAGCCCTTTAAGGGCCTTTTAAAGGGACATTTATTTATAAAATTTAGGTCTGATGCAAGGTGTCTTAAACACAGTCTTTGCCTCATAAAAGAGTACACTTCCCTGTTCCCTCTCTTAATGAAAGGTTACAATATTTCTAATGAGTAGATAAGTACACAGCTGAGGACCAGGATAGGGGAAGAAGGGGAGAGACCATCCAGGGTGATGTGGCAGGTTTTTCTGCCCAGCTTCTCTTTACTGATGGGAAAAGTTGGGACAAAATGGTGGGTACCCAGTCGGGATGTGGGGAGAGGGTATGAATGTGTGAATCCGTGCTCTTTCTCTCTATCCCCTTCTGCCTCCGCCCCAACACACCAACTATTTTGGGGGAGTCTACAACTTAATTATTGCCTCCTGAAAACATCCTCACCACCAGGTCCAAGAAAGTAGATTCTGCTGCTGGAGGTGAAGCAATAGCCATATTTGCTGAGGTCTTTTCCCATCAACCCATCTACTTTTAAAATATTTTAAGCTCCTTAAAATAATACCAAAGTTTATGAAGTTGAAAGTACAAGCCGTCTTTTCTCCCCCAGTCCTAATGACAGCATTAGCCCCATTAATTGTTGGGTGTGAATGTGTCCATACTGGCTATGCAGAATGTTTCACAGGCAAATGAATTTAATTCATCAGTTCCACCCTGGAGTGCTATCAATAGAAAACATATTTCATTCCAGATACTGTGTCATTGTTTGGGCAGATCATGACAATGTTCCCTCTTGGTAAATTTCTGTATGGCTTCCAATTCATCTTTATGGTACTGTATCCCCAAGGAAGTGCTTTGTATCCCTATATTGATCTCCTTGCTAGGATGTTATATTTCTATAAGAAAAACTGCAGGTTAATCAGATTCTCTGCTCGTCTCTTCAAAAGATAGCAGCAGTGCAATGCCCCGGGTTCAGCGTGTGGGAGTGGCCATTTCCACGCACGGTGACAACCAACAGCATAGAGCAGTTTTACTGGTCATTTCTTCTGGAAAATTGTGTTGCATTTCTGTATGATATCTAATTCTGGATAACAATAATCAGAAAAGAAAAGGGAACCTTTTCAGAGATTCAAAATGGCAGTGAGTGATTGCGATCCAAACATGAGATGTCCCTGTGATTGCTTACATCCTAGGTCTCGACCAATTATGTGTTACATTAATGAATAAAATATAATTTTTGCAGTGAAATGGTTGTTCAATGTATTCCCTTTGTTCATCCACATTAGCAAACAAAGGGATGGCAGCAGAAGCCAAGTCACCTGGATAATGACTTCCATAGTGATCTCCCAGGAGCCTAATACTAATTCACTGCCTTGGTGCTGATTACAGTGTTTACCGTCTCCCAGTGGAGGCCACTTATTTAAATAGAGTGGCGCAGGAAGCCAAGAGTGTGTGTGGGGTGACAGTTGTCCAGTTGACAGCATAACTTGGAAGCAAGTCTTCGGAGGCCTTTTTGAGCCTGGCCCCAACAGCTGATGGCTTTGTATTCTAAGTGCGCTCTTTAATCTATTCCCCTTTGAATGGCGCCATGGAGGGAATCTCTGGATTGCTGTATTTCTGAGCTGAGCGGTTGATACTTGAAGAATGGAGGTAGAAGTGGCAGAGGTGGGACTGATCTCAGAAGGTCATTTCATAACCCGAATGTGGAATGTTTAAGGGGACACTGCATTAGGACATTTAGACTTTAGACTGTCCTGAAAAATCCTTGGATTAAAAAAAAGTGGATTCTATATATGGCATCCCACAGAGACTTCTGGAAACAGTCCACATAAAGCTTTAAGCCTCTCGTCTAAGGCCATGTGCCCTCGGACCACGGAGGTAGAAGCAATCACTGGGTGGAAGCAGATCAGAGGATGGGAGCAAACAGACTTGGAGCCAGGGAAATTCACACCCAGCTCTGCAGCTCACTAGCCGGGTGACGTTCAGCAGGCTCATTCCATTTTCTTTGCCTCTAGATTTTCTTCTGTAAAATGGTGACAATGGTAGTATCTATCTAGTAGGAATACTGAAAGAATTAATCTTCTGGAATATAGTATATGGTGGCTTTTAATATTTATTTTTATGTTTTACTATGATTTGTTATAAAGCTGTCAACCTCTAAGAGAGTCCCTAGCAGTTCTGGAGTTTAGATTTGGCCAACGTTACTAATTTGTTACCACTTACCTATAGCCAAGTTGATCTTTGACAGCCAGGAAAATTCTTTAGCACCTTCCAGGAACATTCAAGACAACAGAAATAGCTCATCCCTCACATGGGTGAATTGGTACATGATCCTTTATTGCTCAGCCCTGCTGGGAGCCACCAGACCTGATGCATAAGGACACTGGAGACAGATGACACGGGGTCCTACATTAGTCTGAGTGGGGAGCCTGGAACTTACCTGCCACATCACCTGGCTCCGTTGGCTGAGTTTCCTTTCGAATAGGAATCTGTTTCCTCCCTTTATTGCTATTTTTAAAGAGCACATTAAAATAACATGGGAGTATTTTGTACGCCATAAAGTACATGCCACAAATATTATGGACACCTATTATGTGCCCAGCATTATGTTAGGCATCAGGAATGCCCTGGGTAGTGAGAGAGAGAGAGGGAGATAAAGAGAGCGATGTACACATGGGAGAAAGTGCTCTGGAGAAAATAGGTGACACTCCAAGAAAGAGGGTCCAGATGGGATTCGAACCTGGAGCGTAATCAAGGAAGTGTTCACAGAGGAACTGGGCAAGCTGGGCAACCCAGGCGCACAGGAGTGGAGGCAGAGCTTGTTCTCCCGCGTTCCGAGGGCTAGCAAGCCCCCACGGGAGTCGTGGGTCGGAAGGAGAGAGGCAGGAGCTCTATCTGTAAGGGCCCCAGGGTTACATCCCCAGCCAGCTCCCCTGCATCTTCCTGCCCCCGCTGTCTCCACGCAAGAGTATCTCCTACAGCCCAGTTTCCTCCAGGTCGCCACTGCCTTGAATGCTGCATCCTGAAGCTCTTTTTAAATTGTTTAAGAATTTTATTTTAATCACACGCTTACCATCTACCTCCCCGCACCCGTAAATGTCCCCAGAAAAGGATGGAGATCTGAAGTCTCAAGTGGAAAAGCTCTGGAGAGAAGTCAATGCCCTGAAGGAGATGCAGGCCCTGCAGACAGGTGAGCGCCCTCCCCCACCCGTCAGCGCGGTCCCCAGGGAGATCAGAGGAGCGCTGGGCAGGGCCAGCACTCTAAACCAGCCTGGGTCACATCTGGAGTTCGAGGTGACGGCTTTTTAAAAGAAACAGACAAACCAGAGATGCGTCCAAGTGAGAGGACCCCAAAGCTGGGAGATGATTGTTTTGGGAAATCATCTTGATTTGCCACCCCCTTCTCCTCTACGTGGGTGGTACAGAACTAAAAATAGGAGGTTCAAGAATACATTCTAGAACTCATTCCTCTCTACTCAGTGGAGAAAGAAAATGAAGGAAATATTAAATGACTCAAATGAAGCATTGACTGATATGAAGAGGGAGAGCCACTGAGATTAAACGTCCAGGCTCACAGCCCTGCCCGGGGCCAAGCTTGGCATCAGAGGCCTGCAGAGAGGCACTGGTGAGAGCCAAGGTTGCAAAAGGGTCACTTTTACCATAAGTGAAGTTGTCCAGTAACAGGGTACCATATTCCCCTTTTCAGGTTTCCAGGGGTACAGAATCAGAAAGCTAAAGTGAGGTCAAATGCTCATGCAGAAGGGAAAGAGTTTTGGTAACCTTTTACCCATGTTCTTTTATTTATTTATTTTATTTTATTTGTTCTAATTAGTTGGACATGATAGTAGAATGCATTTATACATTTTGATAGATCATAGAGTCTAATCTATATTCTACTGCTAGACATATTTTATGAACTTCAGAACATGAATCCTCCAGCAACTTAAGTTGAATGACTGATTTATGCTGACTCTTCCAACTTAGGCCATGATGATTATGCTCACTTTACAGAAGAGGAAAATGAGGCACAGAGAAATGAAGAAAACGTGTCTAAGATTTATATAGCTTAGAATCATCAGAGAGGAGACCTAAAAGTGGGTACTGTGACCCTGGAGTTGTGCCCAAAACTGTTTTTCTTGCTTTATCCCAGGTAACCCCCCACAATACTACAAGGTCTTAGTTATCCCACTTAACAAAACAATGGGCTCTGCAAACACAAACTCAGACTTTTGCTTTTTGCAAAAGATGGAATCTTAAAATTCCATCCAATTCCAAAAGTGCCAAGGAAATTCACCCATCACGGAGCTGCACAAACTAGGGTGCACAGGTGTATCAAAGCAGCAGGAGGCTGAGGATCATGCTTCGAACCCGGTACAGTGTGCACACCTGTAATCCCAGTGGCTGAGATAGGAGGATCACAAGTTCAAAGCCAGCCTCAGCAACTTAGCAAGGCCCTAAGCAACTCAGTGACACCCTGTCTCTAAGTGAAATACAAAAAACAAAAGGGGGCTGGGGACGTGACTCAGTGGTTAAGTGCCCCTCGGTTCAATCCCCAGCACCAAAATAAATAAAATAAAATCATGCTCTGAAGATGGAGCAGACCTGGGTTGTGTAGATATGATTTTACATGCTATGCAAGTTACATGGCGGACATGGCTATGTTGTGAAAAGTAGTGATTTCTCTAAGCCTCAGTGTCTTGATAAGCGGGGTTATGAAGTACCACTTCTCAGGGTTGTCAGTCATGATCAGTATGAGTTTGTGTATGTAAAGTGCTCAGCACATGAAAAATCGCCGATAAACCTTAACTCAGCATCATCACCCACTACATGTCATTCATCCCACCAGTTCATGGCTCCATGCCAGGCCCAACACCAGGCATGGCGCACTTTCAAAAGCAAATTAATGTATATACTTTCACGTCTCCACAGTCTGTCTTCGAGGCACAAAAGTTCACAGGAAATGCTACCTCGCTTCGGAAGCCTCGAAGCACTTCCACGAAGCCAACGAAGACTGCATTTCCAAGGGCGGGACGCTGGTCGTCCCCAGGAACACCGACGAAATCAACGCCCTCCGAGACTACGGTAAGAGGAGCCTGCCCGGCGTCAATGACTTTTGGCTGGGCATCAACGACATGGTCACGGAAGGCAAGTTTCTTGATGTCCACGGAGTCGCCGTTTCCTTCCTCAACTGGGACCGGGCCCAGCCCAACGGTGGCAAGCGCGAAAACTGCCTCCTCTTCTCCCAGTCGGCTCAGGGGAAGTGGAGCGACGAGGCCTGCCGCACGAGCAAGAGGTACATCTGCGAGTTCACCATCCCCTAGCAGGTCCTTGGCAATGTGTGCCCCAGGCAAGATCGGGCAGGACGTAGAGGCTGCTGGTCCCCAAGAATAAGTCACAATTGCAATTACTAATTGCAAAATTGCAACACAAGGATCAAGGCCCTCAGCAATATGGGATCAGACAGTTGTGCTACCATATTTCATTGCCCTTCAAGGGATCAGAAAATAATGATCCAGATGTGTGCATGATATTAAAGTGAGGTCTGCAAAATGGGCTATCATATTCTTCCTCTCTTTCCTTGTTCCTCTCATTTGTACAAACTCAGTCTGTTTAAAACAACAACACACTTCTTCAACCCAGAAAAGCAAGCTTAGGCTGCCTGGAAGATTTTTCTCTTGAAAATTTAGCACAGTACCCTATCACGTGATGATAAGGACACTTTCTAAGATACATGTCAGAAGCAATTCTGGTTGTACGAACATCATAGCATGTATTTACACAAACCTAGGTGTATAAGTTAAATACTCCAAGTGGCTTTTTGATGTGATCAAGAGATGTAGTCAACACGAGATGCACCCAGCTGCTGCTGGTGTAAGATAGCATACTGTTTTATATACTTGTTTTCCTTTAAGTAGGAGTCTACTCTAAAACAGCAATAAAAAATAGAATATAGTGTATTCATTTTCCATCGCTATAATGAGATGCCTGACACAGGCTCTATATGAAGTAAAGAGGTTTTAAAGAGGTTTATTTAGCTCAGAGTTTGGGTGGTTCATAGTCCAAGATTGGGCAGTCCCATTGGCTTGGTTTCTGGTGAGGGTGGCAGATGGCAGCATATCCTGGCAGGAGCCCAAGTAGGAGAAAATAGTAACATTTTAAACCAGTGCACAGCAAGAGAGAGGAAGGGGATGGGCAGAGTCCCGCAATCCCTTTTGAGGGTATGCCCCCACTGATCTGAGAACCTCCTATATGGCCCCATCTTTTAAAGATCCACAGCACCTCCTAATACTGCCACCCTGGGGACCCTTGGAAGAAATAAATGAAGCCACCTCAAACCATAGCTTATGGTAAATACATAAATCAGCAGCAGTCATTTCTCACTATTACTAGTATTTTATACCGTACCTCGTATGTGCTGTGTCTTACACAACTGTCAGGGCAGTAGGCTTGTCCATACCAGCATGATCAAAACTGTGAGGAGTGCCTTGCACCCTGACCTTAGGGCAGCTACCACGTCAGTGGACAATGGTCATATTTCAGCTCCATTACAATCTCACGGGACCACCACCACGTACCCTCATGCGTTGGCAGATGTTATGAGATGCATGCTCTGTATATTTGAGTGATGAGAGTTCCCTAAATCGGAGGTTCTGGGTGCTACGTAACCCAACAACTTTTAGCTCTGATGCCCGTCTGCCCCAGCCTGGCAGAATACCTGCTAGCCCAGGACCCTTTCCTTGAGTCTGCCTCCCCTAGATGGGCTTGTATCTGGTCTGCCACATCAGGACCATTCTGTTTTCTTTCCAACTCCCCCACCCCAGCTTTTTATGGGAGTTCCCCGTCAGGGCCCAAAACGACATGAGCAGGTAGCACGAGTGATTAGTGTCACTCCCAGCATAACATCACAGTTTCACCTTAAAGGGGCAATCCTGAAGCAGGACCAGAGCAGCAGACTGCGTGGGCCAGGGGTGCTGGGGGAAAGCCTATTTCCCCTTCCTTTTGTATCTTCATACCTCCCTGTACATATGTTAGCTTTTTAAAACTTTCTTTATATGCGTCAATGTTTTTTCAACCATCATTATATTTTTAAGTCTCTTAAAGACACCCTATCTTTGGAAGCTGCAAGTTGGATTTAAATAACACTATTCTAGAGCCATGCATATATGCAATTTTTTATCCTGCCAAATGCTATCCCCATGAAACTGCTTGACAAGATTGTATAAAATTATTTCATTGCTGAAGACAAGGATTGTTGAGGCTCTGGGAAGAGGGCTTTTTAGAAGCAAACAATTCTCAATGTATTCTGTCCTTCAAACAAATATCCTCTTTTCTTTAAATGTTCACTATGTTTTGTGAATAGCATCCTGCGCTGCCAACTTGAATTACACGTGCTTGGAATTATGTTTTAGTTTCTTTTCATCAGACGATAATAAAGCCTGGATTCTGATCAATGTGGACGTGTGTGGTTGTTCGTTACAGTTATTCAAACTATGTTGGTTTGTATAAACTTGGCAGAAAATACCCTGCATTTGATCAAACTGGTGACATGGATGTTTCTGGAGAAGAGTTTTCACCTGGCAATAAATAGACACAGTCTGGGGTGGGGGTCCGTAAAGATGGAGTCAAATGAGCTTTTTCTTGCCAAGGCATCTCAACAGTGAGGAGAAATGAGGGGGTGACCAGGAGAGGGTGGGAGGGAGAGAGAGAGAGAGAGAGAGAGAGAGAGAGAGAGAGAGAGAGAGAGAGAGAGAGAGAGAGAGAGAGAGAGAGAGAGAGTTAGTTCATCTAACACTTAGTTCATGGTCCCAACCCCCTAAGGTCCTATGAGCTGTCCCTCAGTTGCCCCAAGCAATGCAAGACAAGTTCTCCTTTGCATTTGAGCTGCTTTAAAGTGGCCCATCAGCCAGGACAGACTAGGAGATGATGTAGTGGTCACCTCAAAACTTATCAGCATGGGCTGGGTAGTGCCAAAGTCACAAGCTCAAAATCAGAGTGGTTTGAAACAAAAGCTCATTTCTCACGTTCATTTCCACGTCCGATAAAAGGGGTTCTACTCCATGTCATGCTGAGAAGCTGGACCACAGAGAAGAGCACTCTGGAGATTCACTGCAGCCGTTGAATGATCCGATGCAGACATGGCAAAATCGTTTCTGCTCTGAGACCTGCAAGAGAACTTTGCCCTGTGCCCAGACAGCGTGGATATTTTGTGCCAGGATCACACTCCCTTGGTTGGGTCTATCACTTGCCACCAAAATAAAGTTGATTAGTCAAAACTATGAAGGGAAGTGAGACTGGAAAGACTGTAATTCACGGAAGGAGAAAGTGGGTTGAGAAAAAGAAGAAAAGAGAACCATAGAAAAGGAAGCTCAGTGTTGGGCACCGGAAGCTCCGAGCTCAGAGCTTCATAATCTAGAAGCCAATTTCACTTTGTTCGGCTTCACAAACCAGAACTACTACATGCAGGCTGTTTGCATCCGGGACATTTTCTAGGGGAAGTGGGCCATGCATTTTTAAGTCGGTTGGGAGAGGGTATAGGCAAACTATGTCTTGTGAAACTATGTCCAACATAGTTAATCAGCCAAGTGGAGTGGCAACACAGAGATCCAATCTCCCCTGCAGGGTGCTGATGAAGGACAATCATTGTAAAATTTCTAACATCCTCTTTTGCCCTGAAATTTCCCGTTTGGATGGTAAATCATACAGTCATCCTAAGTATAACCCAGGGGGGCCTTGTTTGAGAGGGTTGATGAACTTGCCTACTTCTTAAAGGTCGTCTTCTCTTCCTCCCTGGAGAGACCCTTCATGTGAGGCAAACTAAGCCACAGGTAGAGATCGAAGGTCCCATGAACTCAGGCCAGCGGCTCTCAACACTGACCCCCTGCCCTCTACCAGGGCTCGTCCCTGTCCACACCTGGTGAGCTTGTCCTCCGTCCGGGCTCAGCCCCCTAGTGACCTTGCTGACCTTCTGAGAGACCGCTCCTCCTCTGGGCACCACCAACACCTCTCGGGACTCGCACACACATCATGTGCGTCTAATGACACGCAAGTGTGATTGAACAGCCTCCTTCCCTAAAACCCTTCAGCAGCATTCCAAGTTTCTAAGGCTAAAAATAAGACTTCAGCATGGCCAGGAAAGGCCACATAGTCTTGGTCTTCTCCCTTCTTGGCCGCCGTTCCCTTTGCTTTTAGGGGCTGTACGTTTATTGCCACTCTTGGTTGCCACAATCTCCCACCTAGCACTTGTTTTTTTTTTGCTGCCTAGGAGCTCTTCCTTCTTCAACTAGTTAAATCTTATTCATTTGTCAAATCTCAGTTAATCCAGAGTTCTTCAGGGAAACTGAGCTCCCTCAACAGCTCTTAGGAAGGCACGTGGGGACAAGAAATCAAAAACGCGGCTAAACAGGATGAAACAAATGGGGATTTCCATTATGCAGAAAGAAGTCGGAACATGGGTGACGGGTAGTATTGCTTTAGGAGATCAACAAGTCAAGAAGAGTATTCCCGTAATCCTGTTCACACTTCCTCATAATCACAAAGTATCTGCTGTAGCTCCAGACTTCACATCCACATGCAAATGAGACGACACAGAATGATATCACCATCTGGCTTGTTCTCTGTTATGACCAACTCCCTCCAGGGGATTGTCAGTCAAATCTCATACTAAGAATTGCTGAGTGGATTTGTTAGCCCTGTGAAAAGCCGGACAAGTGATTATTTAGCTGAATATCTTGTCACCCCCGAAACAAAATTGGGTTCTGTTAATGAGAAAGAGGAGGAAATAGATTTTTTAAAGAACAGGCTCTGCCAGGGTCAAGTCTCCCTGTTATAAATTCCCACTGCACCATGTACCTCCTGCTTGTTCAATTTTTAACAGATATAATTTTTAAATTTATATTTACCTCTCCCTTCACACTATAATTTTCAAGAGCCCAGGAGCTGGAAAACTACATTTTGTTTACTATTTTCACAGAAATGTCTTACCAGGTGCTCATAAGCATTGACTGAATAAATGAGCTAATGCCTTAATGAACAAACTAGCAAATTAATATCCTTCCTCTCAGGGACAAGATGCAAGCTTTATTTGCTGTATCCAGTGTTCTAAGCATGATATATATTATTAAATGAATAAATGTTTTAAATAGCATTAAGTCATTTTATCAGAGCACACAAGATTTCAACAGGAACTTTTCTGTTTTCTCTTAAATCTCTTACCTCCAGGTTGAAATATTTTGCATTCCTAAAAGGGCTGGTTTATTTCCTAGTTAAAAACAATAACAAGCTGGGTGTGGTGGTGCTCCCCCGCAATCAGCAACTGGGGGAGCTGAGGCTGGAGGTTTGCAAGTTTGAGGCCAGCCTGGGCCACTTAGCGAGGCCCTGAGCAACTTCGCAAGCCTCAAAACAGAAAACAACAACGACAACTAGAAGGACCAGGAATGCAGCTCAGCGGTAGAGCGTCCCTGCCTTCTATCACCAGTACCGAAAACAAACCCTAACCCAAGAAAAGCATATCAACACCATACCCAGAAAAGCCCAAGCCCGGTGCATAGGCACAGAACAGGTTCTTGGTGACACGGGAGTCAACAACCACCAGCCAAACTGAGTCAGGAGGTTTGAAAACTTCAGAGTGAAAATTTCTGGGCTACACTGCCTGGACCAGAGGAAGGAAAACCCAAATAAACAGCTTGGTGAAAGTGGTGTTGAGTGCTACTACCTCTAACCTGGCATCAGGAAGGTCACCGTCACATACATATTCCTCCCAGCACGAGGCAGACAAGGCGTCACACTGTGACATTCCACACGCTATTTGCAAAACTTTCTCTTCCAAAATCATTGACATTAGAGCAAAAGTGTTGCTTCCACACAGTTACTGAGACTCTGGACAAGCTGCAGCTGCCACTCGGAAACCAGCCCCATGCCCAGCATGGTGGCACACACCTGTCATTCCAGCAACTGGGGAGGTTGAGGCAGGAGGATCACAGTTTGAGGCCAGCCTCAGCAACATACTGAAGCCTGAAGCAACCCTGTGTCAAAAGTAAAAAATAAAAAAGGACTGGGGATGTGGCTCAGTGGTAAAGCTCCCTGGGTTCAGTCCCCAGTACTCCCCTCCCACCCCAAACACACAAGTGAAAAGAAACCAGTTCCATGAGCCGAATCTGCCAATCAGGGAGAGCAAACTCGAGACACCTGTGCCTCTCCTTCAGTTTGTTTTGTGCTGCGAAAACGGAGCACCCCAGACGGCATAACTGATAAAGAACAGAAATGTTCTGACTCACAGTGGGGAGGCTGGGCTGGGGCGTGGCGAGGGTCTTCTTTCCGCATGGTCCCACCGCGGAGGGCAAAGGAGAGCAGAGGAAGAGAAGGCAGGAACTCGGCTTTTATAACATGCATCCCACCCACCAGGGCAGAGCCCTGGCCATCCAATCACCTCTTAAAGGTCCCAGGCGCGAATATCATTAGGTGAGTAAATTTCAGTGAGAGTTTTGCAGGAAGGACTTAAGTCACAGCAGGCCCCTTGCTTCTCCCTGACATCACTAATCCACACAGTCCTTGCCCCGGGCAGCTTTCCAGCAGACCCCACCCCATACAGTGGTGGCCCAGAACAGAATGTGCCCCATCCCAAGGGGTTCCACACCCCAAAGCCTTTCCCACCAGCTCCAGGTCACCAGCTGCCCAGGTCTGAGACTCCTGGATGCTCATTAGCAGGATGCAGGGACCGTCTAGACGTGGCAAGTTTCTATTTGCTGGGGTTGGCTCCCAAGCTTCTGCCAGCTTCATGTTCACTCCCCCAGAGTCTGCGCTCCCAGACGAGCTCCGGACCCCAGCCCTGGCATTCGAGCCCTGCACAGAAGGGCCATACGCCGTCTTTCAGACGTATTTCTCCCTACTCATGCGACCCTCACTCACACTGTGCTTGATGGTGAACCCCCACATTTATTTCTACCTACAACTTCCAAATACAGCCTCACTGGGAAAGAGGGTCTTTGCAGACTGTTTTCCTTTGCTAGGGCTGTCATAATAAAAGACAGACTTTGTGTTCCAACAGCTCTGGAAGGTCAAAGCCTGAGATGCAGGTGTCTCCTTGGCTTGGAGTGGCCGCCTTCAGATGTTCTTCCCACCATGTCTGTGTCCTAATCCCCTTTTCTTAGAAGGACACCACTTCAAGGCCTTCTCGCCACACAGCCACATTGTGAGCTACCAGGAATTAGGACATCGACATAGACAATCCGGGGGGAGGGACAGAGTGCAGCCACTAACACAGATATAGTGAGTTAAAACGAATAACAGTGGATTCTAAATACAATGCATGATGTCTAATAGGAAAAGGGGAAGAGCCCGGCACCATGGCACATGCCTATAAGCACAGCAACTCAGGTGGCCGAGGCAGGAGGATCACAAGTTTGAGGCCAGTCTTAAACTTAGCGAGGTCTAAGTAACTTAGTGAGACTCTGCCTCAAAATAAAAAAATAAAAAGGGCTGGGGATGTGGCTCTGTGATTAAGTGTCCCTTGGTTTGATCCCCAGTACCAAAAATAAATAAATAAACAGAAGGAAAGAGACAGAGATCCACACAGGGAGAAAGCCTGTGAAGACTGGGATAGAGATCGAAGCTGAGCAGTTGCCAGGCAAGAGACCTCACGGATTGCCTGGATCTACCAGGAGGGAGCAGTGGGTAAGAGTCTTCCCAGAGCCCCCAGGAGGAAGTGCCAACACCTTGATATTAGACTTCAGTCCTCCTGAATTGTGAGAGAATAAATTTCTGCTATTTTAAGCTGCCCGGGTTTGGGTCATTTGTCACAGCAGCTCCTGCAGCCTCTGTTGTAGCCCCTTGCCACTAATTACATCCACCGTTTATGTGACACTAGGAACGTGCCTGCGCTGGTCCTCTTAGGACAGAAGAAAGAATTTATGTGCTTCACGAGGGATCCAAGAAATGTTGAATCATATGCAATTTTATGCCCTCTTACACCAAGTGACATCCAACTAACAACTCAAAGAATGTCCATGTGTAAATATTTCTCCTGAAAGATGTTCCGTGCATTTTGGGTAGAATTCATTTGAAACATCAAGACAGATTATGGGAACAAGGCAGAAGAATGAGTACAAAATTCTGCTATCATCACAGAACACATAACCTCAAGAGCCTTTTGAAGGATTTCTGTTAGTTCCCAGGTTAATGCTGGGTGAAGAAGAATACTTGATTTTGGAGATGTGAGTTCCAGAGCTAGGTCATTATGATCAAGTTTCCCACCTATCAGTGACGTACCCCAGTAAATGGGTTCGGTCCCATTCTTACTGTACTCAATCCCTCCAATAAATAGTCTCAGACTCGGTGTCAGACAGCACCCAGTGCTGTACGAAGGGCCCAGCCAGGGCAGGTCATTGGCCCCAGGAAGGGAAAGAAAGCCTTAAATCTTATCAAATGACCTTGAAATGAGTTAGAGCTAGTGACCCAAGTGTGAGAGTGGTCCAAGGTGCTGAGTAGCCCTAGGACACTTGCCTCACATGCTAAGATAATGTAAAAAAATACCAGCAAGGTCTTTGGGTTAGATAATGGTGTTGAGTCCTCCTGATTTTGATTGCTGTGCTGTGCAATTTTCCTTTTATGTAGGAAGATTATTTGTAGGAAGCACAGTGAATAGTGTGGGTGGGTGGGATGGGCAATCATGTCTGCAGCTCCCCCTCAAGCGGTTCAGAAAGAAAAACATGATGACGTATATGGAGAAAATGATATAGTGATGTGGTCACCTGCTGTCAGCTGAAGAATCTGGGTGAGGCAGTCATCAGGAATACACATGGTAATGAATGCCAGAGAGGGTGTGGAGGAGAAGGAACACTTTTACACCGTTGGTGGTACAGTAAATTAGTATAACCACTATGGATATCGGTATGGAGGTTTGTCAAAGGACTAGGCAGGGAACCACCACAGGACCCAGCTATACCACTCCTTGGTATTTGTCCTAAAGGATCAAAGTCATCCTACTACAGTGGCACATTCACACCTGTGTTTATAGCAGCACAATTTACAAGAGTTAAGCTATGGAACCAGCCTAGCTGTCCATCAATGGATGAATGGATAAAGGAAGCATGGCATATATACACAAGGGAGTTTTATTTGGGCATAAAGAAAAATGACATTACGTCATTTGCAGGAAAAGGGAACTTGAGACCATTATGCTAAGTGAAATAAACCGAACTGGGAAGGTCAAGGGTCATATGTTTCCTCATTTGTGGAAGCTGGAGAGGAAAAAGGAAAAGAAAGGTGGGGGTGGTCCTATGAAAATCCAAGGGACATCAGCTAAGTAGAGGAAAGGGAATGGGGGAGGGAGGAGGAAAGTGCCGGAGAGGGACATGGCCAAATTATATTGCTGTATTGTGTGCATGTTCCTATGTATAACGACAAATCCCACCATACGCACAGCTGTACTACATACACCAATAAAAAAGTCTGAGTGAACATCATCTAGGAGTTTTGGTAATGCTCTTGTAATTATTCTGTGTGTTTGAAATCATAACGATCACCTGAAAACAAGAACCAAAAGCAAACTAACCTCACTGAACCTCTCCAGTCCAGATTTCTCAGTCGGGCACCACTGACATTGAGAGGAGATGATTCTCTGTTGGAGGCAGGGAGGAGTAGCTGTCCTGTAGGATGCTGAGCAGCCTCCTGGCTTCTATCCACTAGATGCCAGTGGCATGCCCCAGGGTGACAAACAAAATTTCTCCCGGACATTTCCCAATGTCCCCTGGGGTAGCAAAGTCACCCTGGTGGAGAACTACTGTTCTGGCATTTCATGTCCTGCCAACGCTGTTGGGGACAAGGCCGTCACAGCAGGAGCTGTCACGGGAGAGCTCATCCTGGCTTCATAATCATACAGACTCATTTGTTCATTCACCTCAGTCGACCACATCTTGTTGAGTTAACCGTGGGTCTGTCTCCTAACTGTGCTAGGTTTTGGAGACATAGATGAGTCAGAGAAGGCTCCATGCTCCCAGAGTTTATATCGGCAGCATGTACAATAAAGAAGCAGAGAATAAGCAAGATCATTTCTGGAAATGGTTTGACAAAATGTAAGTAAATGGTTGACATGAGAAAATGACATAACAAAGTAGCACCATGAAAATGATAAATGAAAATAGAGAGATGAGAGTGACAGGAGGAATTTAAACACAGTCGACAGCAGACATCCTCCCAAGGTAGCCCCTGTCCATGGGAAAAGAGAATGGAAAAGAGATCCAAGAGGGATTCAAAGAGAAGAGACTTATCCCCAATCACCAGCAAGCCTGGATAGGGCAGGAACTGGGAATTTGGTTTCCTATTTTTCAATCCAGAGCCTGGAACACAACAGCCAAGTTAAAGGTCAGGCAAGGTCAAGGGCAGTGGGGTCAGAAAACCTAGATTGTTTTGCACTTAGCATCTGTGCAATTCCAGCTACAAATAAACTTTTGTGCTCTCATTTCCTTGTCTATCAGTGAGAATGATAGAGCATTCACAGGGCTGTGAGATAAGGTTTGAAATTATAATTTATGAGCAAACTCTACATATGGCATAATTTTTTTTAAAAAAATAGTTTTGTTCCATTATAAAACCAATACATCTCACTATAGAAAATCTTGAAGGGCAGGAAAAACATGTTAAAAATTACCCTTCATCTTGGTCTTTTTCATTCATTTATTCAATTAACATTATAGAGCAGATGTTTCCAACATTGTCTAAGTAATTCCACCAGCACCCATGCAAAACTGCAGATTGCATTACCCTGTATTGGACACTATTATCTGGTGCTCTACCTTATTTATAGCAATAAGCACATGGGCTGGAGATGAGGCCCACGGTAGTGTTTGCATATCATCCCAATCCCCAGAACTGCAAAAAGAAAAAGCATTTTCCTGCCTTGTTCATAATGGACTTTTCACAGTTCCATGATATTCCAGGGCACACTTAGAGCTTGTGCAATGGCCGTATTTTGAGTGCACTGATGCTTGGAATTTTGTTTAAACATTTCTATAAAGTGTCTCATATTTATCTAAATAAATAGAAATTCATTTTTCATTTTTCTTATTTTGCAAATAATGCTGTAATTAATATGATCAATTTTTAATGAGCATCTGTGATTAGTTTTGTGTATATGATTAATTTCTTTGTCACTTTACATTTTTCTCCTCCATTAGGATAAATTTACATGGAATAGTATAATTATGGAATGGAAGGGCAGGAATAACAGTGGGCACTTTATATTGTGGTGCTAAATTGCTTAAAAGATGTCAATCTGAGTAGGTAGCATGTTCTGAACTTCACTGACTGCAAACAGGATGGATTTGAATCCCAGGGGCCAGTCTCATTACTTCTGTGACTTTTTTTTTAAGCTCTCTGAATACTTTGCTGTTTTGAAAATTAATTAAATAATTAATGAATAAAAGTGTAACAATAACCAGAGTTTTGTTTTTGTTTTTGTTTTATTTTTTTACTTGACACCTGGCATGGTGACACACACCTGTGATCTCAGCTACTCAAGCCTGGGCAGCTTAGCAAGACCCTGTCACAATAAAATAAAATGGACTGGGCTCTAGCTCAGGGGCAAAGTGCTTGCCTAGAATGTATTAGGACCTGAGTTCAATAGCCAGTACAAAAAAAAAAAAAAAGTCGTCAAACACTAATTATTCATTTAAGCAGAGGAAAACCACTAGGATGGAGGTGGGGGCTTGGAAGTTCCCTCACAGGTTGTAAAGTAACATTGTATGACCACTGGTATATTCATTTGGGTTAGGCAAATTCAGTTGTGCCAAGATCTGAGAATACAATAAAAAACAAAAACAGACAGATCAACATTAAATAAAAATTTACCAAATTTATATGTGTGTGTATGTATACATATATATCTACAAATATATACATATATATATGCATACATATATACAAACTACAAACTGCGATGAGCATATTTCTAAGTCAAGTAGGGGGTACATGAAGGAGGGGTTCTAAAAGGTCTCAAGAAGTGATGCCAAGGGGACAAGCTCCAAGGGTGACAGGAGACTGTAGGCCGATGAAGGGGTGGGTACACTTCCGGACCTTGTTCGTGCCTGGGTAGTCTGTACGCTGTCCTGGGTGCCCAGGAGAACTGCCCAGGTGGGCCCTGTGTCTGGGTCCGAAGGGCGGGCGCCGCCCCTGGGGACAACCAGGCAGGCCTGGGGAGAAGGAGCAGGGCAGCTGCCCCAGGCGGTCTGCGCAGCGGGTCCGCTCAGAGGCGTGGCGCTGTGCGTCCCCGACTGGCCCAGGCGCTGATCGCTGTCCGCTCGAGCAGGTGCTGAACTTGATAGAGCTCTTGGCGCGCCTGGCAGATAGCGCGGGACCTCACAGCGGCCGCCTCGACCACCGGCCAGGCAGCTGGCGCCACCGGGTCGGTGCCCTATCTGTTCGGCCTCCTGGCGAGGAAGGGACAGAGGCCTGTCTTCCACCTTCTCCTGGAAGGGATCTGGGAGACTTCACCCTTGGTCACTGACACTCACCTCCAGGTCGGTGACAACTGACTGCCATGACTGTCTTCTTTCTGTCCCGGAATGGCAAAGCCAGACATATCAAGTCAGCTTTTTGACAGCGAGTAAGAAACCTCCTTCTTGACTTGATTTCCTCGTCTGCAAAATGCAGGTATTTAATAGGGACATCTGGAAAGTAGATACCCCGGTTCATCAAACTTTGGATTCCATGAGACAATGCAGGTGGAAGGGTCTTGCACAGTCCTTGCTAGGAGAAGGAGCTTAGGGAATCAAAATTGTCACCAGCAGCAGAAAGATTTCTAAGGTCTGGGGGCCGGAGGGGGAGGGAAGGCCCTCATCTTTTAGAAGCAACTGCTCGAAAATTAAATATCAGGTGGCTCTGAGAGAAGATTAACTTCTTGAATATTCAAAGAACAATGGGAAGAAAATTCAATTTTCCAAGGTGTAGATTTAGCCAGAGGAAGAACCATCAATCAGCCCCAGAGTTTCCCTTTGAAAAGTGAACACTTTTGATTTTTAATATTTTTCATCTTTTAGCATATCAATTGAGGAAAAAAGAATACTTTTTAACTGTATAATAGTGTGACTTTTCCACTTGTGAAAACTTATATGGTACAAAACAGAATTGACTTGTTTCTTTTTTTAATTTTGAGTTTTGCTCTATGACAACTCAAATTTATGTGATTTTCTTTAAATATTCATATATTTTTTATCTCTCAATAGCCAGACATCATGAATATTTAAAACGAGATTTGAGCTGGGTGATTTGCTTAAATGTATACAGGTTTAAATTGAAGAGCCAGGATTGGAACCCAGAACTGGAGAACTCCAGAGTCAGGATGCTCTTTTGGTAACATTCTACGAATTAAAATTAACATGTGGCTATTCTAGTTAATTAATCTGCCAGCAATATTAACATGAACTATCATATTTATGTAGGTCATTCTAGAAAGCAGGCTCCCAAGTCCAAAGACAAACACCCAGAGGAAATCAAGTAACCAGTAGGAGTAAATTTCAAAACAGATTAATGTTATTTATAGCTGTAACTCACAGAATATTCACAGTCATTGAAAACAAACTCAAGTCAGATGAAAAGCACAAATACATTTTATATTTATAAGCCACTATTCTAGACTTTTTGTTTTTTTGGTGTTGCTGAGGGAAGTGGTGGTGTTGGGAATTGTACTCAGGGTGTTACAGCTTAGATATAAGAGGTCCCTCAAAAGCTCATGTGTAAGACAATGCAAGAAAGTTTAGAGGTGAAATGTATGGGTTGTGACGACCTAAACCTAATCAGTGCATTGATCCACTTGAGTGGATTAACTGGGTGGTAACTGTAAGCAGGTAGGGTATGGTTGGAGGAGGTGGGTCACTTGGGAAGTGCCTTTGAGGTTTGTATATTGTTCCTGGTGAGCACAGTTCTCTGATTTTTGATTGCCACATCCTGAGCTGCTTTCCTCCTTCATGCCCTTCCGCCATGATGTTCTGCTTCATCTTGGACCCAGAGCAATGGAATTGGCCATCTATGAAGTGAGACCTCTGAAACTGGGAGCCCCAAATAAACTTTCCCTCCTCTATGTTATCATGGTTGAGTTTTCTTGATCACAGTAACAACAAAAATAACAACAACAATGACAATGACAACAAAAAACTAAAACACAGGGCCCCTAGCTTCACCCCCAGCTCACAGTCTGAATTTTTGAACATGTGATCATTAACAGGCATACACAACTGAAAGGAAATGCAGGAAATTATTAATAGCTATTATCTCTGGGTAATAGGATTTTGTGGGGCAGTTTTGGGTTTTGTCTTTATGCTTTCTATAATGAGCATAGATTACTTTTAAATCAAGAAAGTTGCATGTATGTAACTGAACTTCAGTGGCCAACTAATTTTGATACTGTGGCGCTGGTCAGACGCATCCTGAGGTCACCCCCATTGAGTCATTTGTCGATTTCATATTTCAGTAAACAAGGTTTCTGCTGCTTAAGTTTCAGGCTATCTTGAAGAAAAGCAAAGACATTTTTACAAACATAAAGGGAGTCTGTGGGAAGAGAAAGAGAGAAAAGGTATGTGAGTATGGGCCAGTCCTGAGACTTTTCCTTTTTCTAGGAACATGGCTTTTCACCCAAAGACCAGTGTTCAGCTCAAGTTACAGAGAGGAAGTTCAAGATGACCCTGAGCACTCAGCCTCCGAGGAGTAGGACTCAAGGCAATTTAGTAGGGGAACTCTGACCTTCAGAAGCTTAACAACTCCACACTTATACTTCCTTCCTTCCAATTTTTTGAAATATTTTTCACCCAGTTAATTTTGCTTAATAATCCAGACAACACCATAGAAGAGATTTAAGTAAAGAAGATAAGGGAGGAATACTTGAAAATTCATAGGAGTCCTTCCCAGATTCCAAAAATCACCAGAGGAGAAACCAACTCTGTTCACAGGCCTCTTCCAAGAAGGTCATTCTTGGCAAACAATGCCCTTCAATTTCAGAGAGGAAATCCCCTTTTGTGTTCAATGTATATTCTTGCCTATGCTGTATGCCCTCCCTTCCCCATGCCCTGTGGAAGGTTTCTGCTGCCTTCTGTGTCTTAGAGTACTAAGTGTTTTTACTGTTTTAGCCTCTCAAAAGTCATCATTGCTGAGAAAGTGTGTGTGTGTATGTGTGTGTGTTTATTAGTGAGAGTTCTGTGTAGTAATTCAGTCTGTGAAGATATTAAGCTCTTCTTTTGCTGGGGGTGGGGAGGGTCAAAGTTGATGGTCAAGTCGAGGTCGATGTGTTAGCAATGATTCAATGACAGCAAAGTTTGTGTTGAAGTCATAAATGTCTCTTCACAAAAGCCAAGGGGCATGTAGACACTTCATGCACTCTGTGGATATTTATTCAAGCATGTCTGTCCTGGTTGATCTAGAGTGTTTCGTTTTTTAGTTTTTTGTTTTTTTGTTTTTGGTAATTTTATACACAAAGAAAATATTTTTTAATCAGAAGAATTTCAGAGTGGTCAAAAATCAAACAACTAATTAAAATTGACAGCAGCCCTGGGTGAATAAATACTCACCAGCAAACTAGAGAGGGAGATTCTCTCAGGTGGACCATTCTCTGATTAAAAGCGCTCTGCCATTAGGCAGTCAAATTTACTCACCTGCACTGCCCATAAATAAAGGGTTCTGTGGGTTAGCCATTGTTGAGTTGTTGAGGACAGAGAGAAAAATCTCAGTGTCAAATGCAATGTGGCTCTGAGGTCAGACAGACCCAGGTGTGAATCAAGAATCCTTCACTTACTAGTTAACTAGAAAACATGTCCAAGTTAGCCTGAACGAGGTACCTTCTCCAAGGCTCAGCTTCTCCTCTCCAGGTTATTGTGAGGACTGCAAAGGACAGTGGCCATAGACTCCCTGGCAAATGCACATGTGTGTGCAATGAACACTCACTATTCTCGTTGTCCTTTGCTTATGTCATCCCCACTGGGACAACATTTTCCCAGTTGTAAAGAAAATGGCCTCTCTCCCTGTCCCTGACTCCAGGCATCTGCTGAATTCCCCAGAGGGACAGGTAAGAATCAGGTCCCTGGAGACGAGATTCTCAGATCCCATATCCTGTGCACTCACTACTAAGGTGAACTCAAGGAGGTAACCTGCTGTGGATGGAAAGTAGGGACTGATCCACTGGAGTTTACACATGGGCTCCACCAATGATTAGTGGCTAGGTGAAACTGGGCAAATTTATTGATTTCTCAGATACTTAATGTGCTCCCCTAAAATTTATGCACACTTGTAACAAGCTGGAAGGATTGTCACTGAAGATTAAACGGGAATGAGAAGCGTGGGCATGTCAAGCATAGCACCAGGCACAAAGTACACGTTCATTTGGTACCTGTTTCCTTCCTGGTGTTGAGTTTTGAGGTAGTTTTTTCTGACTTCCCCCTATCTGTACCATTTCTTTTGGAGTGCTCCTAATAGAATCCAATTGCCAGAAACACAGAAGGTAGTAACTTCATTTGCACAAATAGAGTTTGTTATTGCACAGCAAATATTCATTCAATCATGCAGGACAATCAGGTTTGAAATGCAAGGAATAAAGAGGCAGCCTGGGCACTTGCTCTGGGCAAGTGTCCATCTATGAAGGAAAGTGAGGGGGATGGGAAAGGGATGCTTAGATCACTGGGTGCCATTGATGGTCAGTTGCTTTCTCTCAGCTTTAGTTTCGTTTTCAGAAACGAAAAGGGAATCTAAGGGCAGCATCCCTTCCAAACTCCTCCGTCTGAAAAATCCTGCCGTGCTCACTGGAGTTAAGCTTTCCTTCTAAGACACCTGGAATGGCAGGGAGAAGAGGTAAAGGGGAAACAAAGAGCACCTGCGTTCGTTCTCTTCCTCATCCTGCCGATGTGCCAGTCCCTGAGAGAGGAACCGCTCCTTCCCTGCACACGAAGTTCAAGGGACTCTCCGGGGTCTTCCTTGACTGTTCACTAAGAATTCCAGGGAGGAATGCAACCAGTCCCAGTGCATAAATAAGGACGAGCACTTCATGTACTTATTAAACGTAATCCACTGCTCATTTTCTATGGGCCCAAAGATAAGTTCTTCAAGTTTCAGAATTCTGATTAAAAAATTAAAAAGTCACTTGAGGGTATGGGCAATGACAACCCCAGAGTGCTGAGAGACGAATAGGACAAGCCATGCTTTTCAAAGGACAACACAAAGGAAATGCCCAATACATGTTCACTCTCCCTTCCTTTAAACCTCCAAGGAACTGTTGGCCTCTTTAGATTATGAGTAACTTTCATTTTTTATATAACCATAGATCTTGCCTCCATCTTTGACAATGCATTTTATAAATATTTTACAGGGTGGATCAAAATGCAAACATTTTAAAACAAGGAAAAAGCCTTCAGCACAATTGCCTAACTCTCAGATGTGCAGGAAAAGAACAGAGTTGGGCCACCTCAGTGCAGTCTAATAGTCACATGCATAATGTTAAGATGGATCCAAATTTTTCATTTTGTCATTTTCATGTCTCATGACTGATGTTAGGTATCAACCTTGGACCACTTTTTAGCAAAATCGGGAAGAGACCAAGAATTGGAGATGAGTTTTGTGTGTGTGTGTGTGTGTGTGTGTGTGTGTGTTTTGTTTCCATGGTACTGGGGATCAAATCCAGGAATAGTTTACCCTTGATCTATATCCCCAGCCCTTTTCTTTCTTTCTTTCTCTCTCTCTTTGTCTCTTTCTTTCTTTCTTTCTTTCTTTCTTAACTTTTTTTGAGATGGGTTCTCATTAACTTGTCCACGCTGACTTCAAACTTGTGATCCTCTTGCCTCAGTCCCCTGAGTAGCTGGAATTACAGGCTTGTGCCACTGTGCCTGGCCACTTAACTAATAATTCTGTATTTGTAGAGGTTGCAAAGCCTATTGAAGAAGCTTGAACTCTCCTTCCATAAAATGCATGTGTGCACACACAGACAACTTTGTATATAGTTTCTGGGCCCTCATAAACTCCCAGGATTCTCTATTCCAATCCTTTTAAACTCTGAATGTAAAACTTGTAGTCACAGTGAATGCTTGTCAATCCACTACAGAATTCTGGTAAAACATGTGCAAGTGGTTATATTGCATTGATCTTAGAAATCTGCTAAAACAGAGCCTAAGCACCCAAAATACCAAAATTTGTACCATTGCCATAACCTCTCTAGGAAAGACAAGTCCCCATTAAACTGTTCAGTAAGGCTCTGCACTTTGCCACTTGACCTCTGGGAAGACAGCATTTGTAGTTCCCTCTCCTGGCAGTGAGGCAAGTGAGGGCATCAGAGGGCACTGCCTCGGTAAACCCCAAGCACAGACAGAGACCTCACTTTTCAGCAAGCAGACTTAAGAAGGGGAAGTTTTAGTCTTCATGCCACAGAGCTTGTTTCCAAAATGCTGGCTCTTTGAAGTCCTAGTGCAAGATGTCCTTCCCAAGGACTCCGGCTAAGGCATTTTACAGGTCCTGTGCTCAAGATGGGCGAGAAGAAATGCTGGCGAGGATGCTGTTCAGGCTATTCCAGTTCTGATTGACTTGTGTGGATGAGTTACAGGCATAGCATGTGTGTTAAGAGCCAGGAGACTGAAGGGGTTAGAGGTCACCCTTGGCCTGCTCCACAGTGTGGAACCCAGATTGCCCTTCCAGGATGCAGGGGCTTACGCCGCTGCCTTGGGGCCCTTAAGGCAGGTGTCAGTACCAAGGACACCCCTCCCCCAATAAACCTGCTGCAAGCAAAGTGTGTCTCCATCTATTTGTGAGAAACCTAACTATGTCACCCAAAGCCACACTCTTCATTTGTAAAGCAGCATAACAGCTGTACCTACATCCTGGGGTCCTCTGAGGATCCAACAAGATGGAGCCTGTAAGAGTACTCCACACAGGATCTGACATCATGAGCACTCTCAGACTCCCCCAGATTATCTACAGAGTCACTGCAATCATATCAAAACCCAGAATTATTGTGTTGTGGGCTATTTGGTTCCTGGAATTGAGAAGGATTTATTTGGCGTACATAGATGTTACATTGTTTGGGGCATAAATATTTTTGATTGTTATGTCTTCCTGATTTTGGTTCCCTTAAGCAGTATGAAATGTGCTTCTTTATCCCTTCTGACTAACTTTGGCTTGAAGTCCACTTTATCTGATATAAGGATGGAAATCTCTGCTTTTTTACTGAGTCCATGTGCATGGTAGGTTTTTTCTCATCCTTTCCCCTTTAATCTGTGGTTGTCTTTTTCTATGAGATGAGTCTCTTAAAGGCAGTATATTCTTGGGGCTTTCATTTTAATAAAATCTGCCAGTCTGTGTCTTTTGATTAATGAGTTTAGGTCATTAACACTGAGGGTTATTATTGACATATGATTTGTATTCCCGGTCATTTTGGTTTATTTTTTTGTTTTTAACTTAACTTGGTTTCTCCTTTGATTGGCTTTACCTTTAGGGTAGTTCCTCCCTTTGCTGACTTACATTGTTGTTTTTCATTTCCTCCTCATGGAATATTTTGCTGAGTATGTTCTGTAGTGCAGGCTTTCTATTTGTAAATTCTTTTAACTTTTGTTTATCATGGAAGGATTTTATTTCATCTTCAAAGTGAAGGTTAGTTTTTCTGGGTATAAGACATTTGGTTGGCAACCATGTTCTTTCAGAGCTTGAAATACATTGTTCCAGGGCATTCTAGCTTTTAGGGTCTGGGCTGAGAAATTTGCTGATATTTCTATTGGTTTCCCCCATATGTAATCTGATGCTTTTCTGTTGCAGCCTTTAAAATTCTGTCTTTATTTTGGATGTTAGGCATTTTCATTATGATGTGCCTTGGTGTGACTCTGTTATAATTGTGTACATTTGGTGTTCTTTAAGCCTCTTGTATTTGATTTTCCCTTTCATTCTTCAGATTTGGAAAATTTTCTGATATTATTTCATTGAAGAGATTGTTCATTCCTTTGGTTTGTATCTGTGCTTTCCTTAATTCTGGTAATTCTTAAATTTGGTCTTTTCATGATATTCCACAGTTCTTGGAGATTCTATTCATCATTTCTTACCATCTTCTCTGTTTGGTCAACTTTATTTTCAAGATTAAATATTTTGTCTTCATTGTCTGAGGTTCTTTCTTCCAAGTGATCTCGTCTGTTGGTGATGCTTTCCATTGAGTTTTTAAAATTTGGTTTATTGTTTCAATCATTTCAAGGATTTCTGTTTTTTTCCCCCAGAATCTCTCTTTATTGAAATGATCTTTTGCTTCCTGCAGTTGCTCTTTTAACTGTTTATTGGAATGATTGTTCATTGCCTGCATTTGCTGTCTTATCTCATCTTTTGCTTCACAGATCATTTTAATTATGTATATTCTGAACTACTTTTCTGATATTTCTTCTACCATGTTGTCATTGCATTCTATTAATGTAGAATCTCAGTTTGTTTGGGACTCTTTCTCCCCTCATTTTTTCATGTTGTTCATGTATCTTCCCCTCTAGCAGTGTGGATCTGGAGTATTGCAGTTCCTCACATAGGCTTATAGTGACTCTGCAGGTTTCCAAAACCTCTCCTTTAATGCAGAGATCAATAATAGCAGCACCCAGTACAGACAATATGTAGCCCTAAACCAAATTGCCCCTATGAAGACATTAAGAGTATTGTCATAATAAACAGAGGATGAGTTTGATTATTATCTACAGTATAACCAATAGATTTGTAATGACGTCTATGATTTCTAATAGTGGTCAAAGAGGATGAGGAGGGGTGTAGAATGTAACTATTAATGGGATAAGAAAAGAGTATATAGAGGTACTAGATCATAGGAAGAGTGAAAGTGGAATCAAAAGAAGTTGGTTGTTAGCATGAGAAATGGGAGAAAGAGACTCCGAGGAAACAGGTAAACAAAAGGAAAATAGAGCAAGAAAAATAAAGAAATAAAAACTTAAAAATTTCAAAAAGGAGAAAAAAAACTACACTACAAGTTATATACTATTCACACTTCCCAGTCTTCAGTAGCCTGATGCATGAGAGGTACTTGACAGTGAGCTTAGTCTCCAGCAGCATCTCAGAATGGTAGTTGCCACACCTAAACATGGCGGCTTCCATTTCTGGGATAATCCAAGATGGCTGCACTGGCTTCCAAAGTGTTGGCAAAGGGGGAGCCCCAGTGCAGGCATCGACCGGGCATGGGTGGTGAGTCCATATGGGGCGTGGGCAGGTTGGGAGTCCTGAAGGCGGGGCACAGTCAGTCAGGCCAGGGGTCCTGCAGGTCCTGGCTGCTGTCCCAAAATGACAGCAGCCATGTGTAACCATATCTGTAGGTACCATGACAATGGACTTCCAGGCAACAGTGGGCAGCAAGGGATCTACTGGCCATCTGCGGTTCGTCTGCAGGCTAATGGCGGATGATTGGCAGGTGGGCCTTGGGCAGGTGATAGGTACGTGAAAGGCAGGTGATGTGTAGACAAGAGGCAGGCAAACAGGCAAAGGACAGATAATAGGGGGCAGCCAGTGAGCGATTTGTACTTGAAAAGTAGGTCATATGCTGGAAGGCAGCCGGTGATCATAGTGGATGAATGGGGTAAACAGCAGGGGATCGATGAGCAGTAAAGAGAAACAGATTTTCCTGTTTCTCACAGAGAAACAGATTTTCCTCTGCTTGAATCCCAAGTTATGGAACAATAAGGAATGCAGCCTCCCTCTAGTCCACCATCTTGGATCTCCCCTGCATATATAACTGGAACCTATTATTATCTTCACTCTACATATCAGGAAAGTAGTATGGTTATGTGAGGTTATGACAAGGCTGTCTGGAGGTACACAGGTGGGCTTGGGGCATATGAAATCCATGCAGTTTGACTTAATCAGTGTAATTCATGGGCTGGCCCATTGTTTCCTTGCTGTCCATGGAGAATCATGGTAAATATTTGCTGTTTTTCCTAAGAGAAAGTAGACAGTCCTTTGCTCATTATATAGAATTTCTCCTTTAATTTTCTCATCAGCATTGCAAGGTGGGTGGTGTATGTCTCATTTTGCAGGTTAAAAAAAAAAAAAAAAAAAAAAACTGGTCCTTAGATGGCATGACAGAATTTTGAAGTCACTCTCCCAACCTTTCCCTGTGTCTCCTCCCTGTGCTATCCACACCCTTGTGTGACCTCTTCCCCTGGAGTATGAATGACACCTGCAATAACAATGACAAAGGTAAAGGGAATTTGCAGATGTTATTAAGGTCCCTGATCTGTTGACTTTAACAGGGAGATTATCCTGTGTGAACCTGGCCTCATCTGATGAACTTTTTAAAAGAGGGTCCAGGCTTCCATGAATGAAGAAATACGGGGTCATGTTGAGATGGTCATAGGTGTGAAAGAGGACCCTGGGCTCCTGCATGGAATACAGTCTGTGGATACCTCCATTACAGCTGTGATGTCCCGTGCAAAGGAACCAGCCTGGCCACATTTGGATTCCTGACCCACGGAAGCCAAGCAATAATAAATATGAACTGTTTTAAGACCCTGAGTTAATTTGATCTGCAGCAATAGAAAACTAATACAGAAATGTGCTGCAAGATGTTATCCAAGGTCACAGAGCCAGGAAGCACAGGCTCCGGATTGAGCGCTCACAGTTCCAGAGAATCTGAGGCTTGCACCCACCATACACCATACTGAAGTCTGGCACCCCTCACCTGGCTGAAACTCTGTCAAAATGGGCTTGGACAGACAAAGCCAGGTTTGAGCTGGTCTGTTTGTCTCTACGGATCTGTCCCCTACCATGGTGTCATGTTTTCCTCCAACCTGACATCACGGGGCATGTTCTGTGCTGCAGCTGTGTGTCTGTCGGGCAAGCACAGCTTACCTTTGAACTTAATCTTCCATGAGTCAATACATCTGCAAATATTTACTGAGCGTGGCTAAATTCTCTGCCTGACTGGGGAAAGATTTAGCACTTGCCATGAAATAGATGTTTCTTTGAAAAAGGGAAGACAATGACCATGAAGCAATATGATTACGGGGCCGAGGTCCATGTAGGTGAAGAGCTGGGTGAAACAAGGGCTAAGAGCTGGGGCTAAGACAAGGGGCCTCTAAGCCACAGGCCAGCTGTGTGGTTTGCCTGTGGGCTGGGGAAATGAAGTCTTCACCGGGGACCACCACTCAGCCATGCCTCGACCAGGCCTCGTGTGTTCCTTGGGGTGAAGAAGTGTAGGCCTTGCTGGGCTCCTGGTTTTTCTTCAATGGCAGACCTTCTCAGCCTTTCTCCCACAGTGGCTGCCCTGGGACCTTCTGAAAGGAGTTCCTGATATGCAGTTCCCCTGCAGGACTGAGAATTCTGGGGGGCTCTCTCTGGGGGACCCTAACCTAGAGTCGCCTAGTCAGCTATTTCGTTTCCATTACCATTTAAATTTATTATTATATTCAAAAGTGGGATATAATCCACATATCATAAAATTTGCCACTTATAGTGTGCGAGTCAGTGGTTTTTAGTGTTTACAAGGTTGTGCAGTAATTACTGGGATCAAATTCAAGAACATTTTCATCACTGCAGTAGGAAATCCTTGCTGGTTCAGCAGTCTCTCCTGGTCCCTCCTGGTCCTTCCTCCCCACACCTCTGGATCTACCTGAGGTTCCTAAGGATCTGTTTATTCTGGACATTTCAGACAGCGTGTGGCCTTTTGTGTTTGACTTCTTTTGATTAGCATCAAGTTTTCAAGGCTCCTTAGTTTTCAACTGTGGGATGCCGCAGAACCTCTTCAGAATCTTATTCAAATGCTGTCTTCCTGGCTGCTCCCCTAAGACTCCTGTTTTGGTTGGTTTTGGACAGGAACTGAGAATCTACCTGTTTGACAAGTGTTTGGGGGGATGCTGCAGCAAGTAGCTCAGGGAGCTTGTCCAGTGTGCTTCTCCTATTAGGATTAGGTGGAGGCTCAGCAAGGGTAAGTGACCAAGTTGGAAAAGCTCCATCCAGGGCTCATGCCAGATTTGAGAGCCGAGGCTCTGCCTTCTCCATCTCATTTATCAGTCCAAATCAGAACCTCCAGGCACCCTAGTTCCTACTTAATGATTGCTCATGGGATTCTCTGGTATCTTCCTAGAACTTAGTCTATGAGTCATCCAAAATTCTAAAATGATCTGAAGGATGTTGGGCATGTCCATGGAAGATTCCAGAACGTCTAGACCTTGTGGGTATAGCTGATCCCTGTGACCTGATATTTAATCTACTCATCTTTGTGTTTGGGCCCTACCAGCTGTAGGGTTTCAAAATTGAGTAAATTAAAATAAAGGATGGATCCCAAGTTACAGTGGAATTTGGATAAACAAAGAAGTATGTTGTGGGCAATATTTGGGACATATTTGTTCTAAAATGTTGTTTGTCTGAAATTCCAGTGTAAGTGAATCCTGTATTTTATGTGGTAACCTTCCAGCAAAGCGCCTTTTTTGTTTTCTGTAGGGTTGCTGTGGGGGTGACAGTGGTAAGCACAGGGACTGTTTAGGCAGATGGCTAGGGTCAGAATCCTGGCAGCACATAGCTAGCCATGGAACCAGGGCAAGTTACTTAACTGCTTCTAGCCTCAGTTTCTTATCTGGAAACTAAGAGTTTCAATGGTGAGAGAATTAAATGGAGTAATCTGTGCATGTTGCTTAGCAGGGGTCCTTCTTTGTGCTAATACATAAATATTACTGGAGATCACGAAGATTTTTCCTAATACCTCAGTTAAACATTCAATGGCTGTGGCTATGGTGGTTGATCCATTTTTAAGTTTAGCCTTTAGAAAGTACTGTAGCCCTTTTGGGGTTCTGTATCAGTTTGGGGTACTGCAGGTGCTTGGCGACTGGAAAAGAACTGTAGGAGTGGTAGACAGATGGTTTCTCTTTCCATCGAGTCTCCTGGTGGGGAGGAAACAAAACTTCTGTCCTGATGATTCATTGTGGAAGCAGAGTCTGGCCAGTGTTTAAATAGAAACAGCTGGCTGCAGAAAATATTGACACCACCCAGAAGCAAGATGTGCTACCAGACTGTTGTGCGTGAAGTGGATTTCTTACCAATGAATGAGGGTATTAAATTATAGGCACTGGGGTGTCTTGTCCGCCAAGAGCTCTGTAAGAAAGTCAGGATGCCCTGGCCTCCAGCCTCCCCTGGCTGCCAGCCTTTCGACACTGGAGCTTCTGCAAGCCTTGCTAGATGGAGAGCACTAACAGCAGGGGGCACGCACGTTAGAGAACACAGGAGCCCACAGAGAGAGAGAGAGAGAGAGAGAGAGAGAGAGAGAGAGAGAGTTCCCTTTTTAATGCTCTTTAAAGCTTGTTTGTGGTGTGGGGAAGGCTGCTTTAATCTGATGATGGCATGTCTTTTAATGTCTTTCTAGAACTTGTTAATCTCCTTTATTAACGAGAGACTGGCCTCAAGCCCAGAGACTTCAACAGGCAACAGTTTTTAAATCAGACTCCTAAAATATTTTTTTTTACATTACTTTTATTGGTGTTCGTAGGATGATTTTTAATTTTAATATGATTTCCAATTTACAGAAAAGTTGCAAAAATAGCTCAAGGAGTTCCTTCTTACCATGAACCTGTCATGGACCTTTCTGAAGATGCATTGGTTTACTTGCTCTGTTTTCATTCTCTTTCTCGCATTATTAATTTTTGAACCCAGAGGGAATGTTGGAGATGTCATTCTCCTTTACACCTAGTAATTAAGTGTGCATTTTCTAAAGAATTCTCTTACATACACACAATATAATTATCAAAATTGGGAAGTATAGTAGTTACACAATGCTATTATCTAATCTGTAGTTCATATTTAAATTTCATCCATTGTCATAATATATACACACATGCATTTTATGTATAGTTGTGTGCATGTATGTGTGTGTGTGTGTGTATAAATTTATATATATATTTTTGGGGGGTATTTGTGGTACCAGGGCCTTGTACATAGGTAGTCAACTGCTCTACAACCATACTACAGCCTCAACCCATTTTAAAATTTATGTTTTGAGACAGGGTCTTGGTGATTTTCCCAGTCTGGCTTGGAACTTATGCTCCTCCTTCCTTACCCTCCCAAGTAGCTGGGATTATAGTCATGTGCCACCATGCCTGGCCCAGTAATTTTTATTAAAGGTGTAATGTGTCTACTTTTTTACATGTCCATCTGTATTAAATTTTTTTTGATCGTACACACTTGGGTATAGTGTGATAATTTGGTAGCTGTATATAGTGTGTAATGATCAGGTCAGGTGATTAGCTGGATCTTGTCCTTAGTTATCAAGTCTCCCATCTCCTTAGTCTCTTTGAATGGTGATTTTCTTCAGCCTCGTTTGGCTGTCTTGATCTCGCCATTTTTAAAGAGCACAGGCCAGGTTCCTTGATTTTTTCATTTTTTAGAGTGTTCTGTGGTTTGGGTTTGCCCGGCATTTCCTCCTGAATAAACCAGTTGGGCATATGTGGGCTGATCTATCACAGTAGTGATTGTCTTTCAGTCCAGGGCACACGTTGGTGGCTTCTTTTTTTTAAATTTTTAAAATTCATTTTTATTGTAAACAAATGGGATACATCTTGTTTCTCTGTTTGTACATGAAGTAGAGGCATACCATTTGTGTAATCATGCATTTACCTAGGGTAATAGTTTTTGACTCATTCTGTTATTTTTTTTCTCCCCCCACCCCTCCCACCCCTCTTATCCCTCTATACAGTCCCTCCTTCCTTCATTCTTGCCCCCCTCCCACCCTGTTGGTGGCTTCTTTGCGTGGTTCCTGTTGCCTTTGATCCCTGGCGAAGGTACTGTCTGCACAACTTGGTCTTCACTTCACAAGTACTAAGTACTTTGAAGGGAAATACTTCAGGTTTAGGTAAATAATCTGTTTCATAGCGAATTTTTACCTAGCTGGTTTTGGAACTGCATCATTTGTATTTCTACTTATTCAGTGTCGTCAATAGTAATTATCAGTGGACTCATAGATTTGCTTATTCATGGGGTATAGTCAATTACTGTCATGATTTATTTTGCTGCTCTGATTGTCCCAGATTTGGCCGGTGGACTCCCTGGCCTGGCTCCAAAGTACTCGTATTTACTATCACTTTCTTTTTGTAGCAAGTGGTACATCATGGAATTAAAAAAAAAAAAAAAATGGTATTAATGGAATTTAAAAATATTTCTTTATATTTCAAAAAGGGGGTTGATTTAAAGACCTATAGTAATGATATGATAGATATTATAAATTACATATATATATTTAAAATACAAAACATCAAGAAAACTATCAATGATACCAGGTGCCTAGTATGACAAAAATCACAGTGATGTAAATGACTGACAGTTGGGAAAAAACTACACACATATTGTGGTTATATTGACTTTTTTTTTTTTTTTTTTTTTTTTTTGTACTTCCAATATTTGACCATTTTGTCCCTACAAAAAGTTTGGAATATTTCTTGAAATTCATACCCTGTCCTTTACAATCCTCCTTATCTTTGATGAGTGATGGAAATCCTTTGCCAGTCTGTGTGCTGACTTTCCTTTGAGAAATAAAGGTGCTATTAATATGGATACAACCAGGAAGCTGAACCACCCCAGTTGTAACACAGCCACAATTTGTACAAGGCCCAGTTCAGAGGCCCTCTTTTTACCAGATAAGGTTCTTTGGTTGCGTGCAACAGAAATCAGATCTGACTAATGTAAGCCCATAGAATTCAATGCTGAAGATCTAAGCTCAGGAAAAAATAGAACCACGAGCAGCTTTGGGGCTCTGGGTGTCAGAGACTCCTGGGGTCTCATAGGGGCACCACCTTTAGAATGACTGGGTTTCATTCATTTTCCTGTGTTTGCATTCCTCTTCTTAAGCTTGCGTTTACTAGGAGAACATCTATTTGACCTTCCCTGGGTCATGAGTCCATCTGCTTAGCGATGAGGACAGCTTGGTAAGCAGCACCCCACACAACATACCCGGAACAAGGCTGTTCTCCCAAGGAAAATTGGGTGTCGTGGAGAGAACATCTCAGAATTGCGAGCACTTACTATGTGCCAGGCACCCATGTTGCATCTTTGACTCTAAGGGACACCACAACGTGGTAACACTTTAGAGAGAGGGTGACACAGGCTCAGAGGTTCAAAACTGGTTCAAGGTCATACAGCTGGTTTGTGAGTCAGGATTCAAGCCCAGGCCCTCAGTCCTCGGAGTCTCTGCTCTGGATCACAGGGCTATAAATAGAGTTCAGTCGACTCTTGGCAGGAAAACCGAGTCTACTCCACCTCCATTTCATAGGGACTTTCCTATAATCTGCTCCAGCGTCCTCTCTCCATTTTGCACCCCAGAGCTGCTGCCTCTCTCCCTGTCGGCTCTCTCCTGGTGACTGGCATCCCTGTCTGTCTCCAGCCTCTAGACAGTGGGCCTTTTGCCAGCAGCAGCCAGGCTGTGTTTATCTCTGAATCCTTCACAACATGTCAAACAGGACTATGCACATAGCCAAAGCTTGGTAAATATTTGCAGAATTCAATCAAATTTCCTTAATAATATTTACCTTAATGGAGAGAGATAGAAGGTGACAGATCCTGGGCGAGAATGGAAACTTTCAATATACTCTTAATTTATCTAGTTAATAATTTCTTGTGCTAAACGTCAGTTTGATGCGGCATTGGCTTCCTAACCTTGCTAGGTGGTTAATCTCAAAGGACTCTTGGAGATGCCAGACTTCTGTTCCTAGGCAAAGGCCATCATCAGAGCAACTCTTAATATCAGCAGTCAACTCAGGCATCAGCCTGGGCTCAGGAAATAGGTATTTATGCTTCTTTTGCAAAAGGTGAAGAAAACAAATGTATTGGTGTCTTGTGTTGGCCTAATTCCCTGTCCCCAGCACAGCCCTTTAACTCATCTGGGCTGCTGGGCCCCTTCCCACTGGCCTTGGGTAGAGTTCTCCAGAGTTGGAAAAACAGCAATAATCCCTTCTTACTCCCTGGGAAGACTTCTGAAAAACTAAGAAGGGCTGGCCCAGAAGTCATTTCAATTATGACACCAGTTTAGCCTTTGGAGTAACTTTTTCCAACTTGTTAAATGTGAGTTGGTCATTAGGACTTGACTTTTTTTCTGGGCCCAAAGTCTGGAAACTCAATTGCTAACTGGGTAGTTTGGGATAGACTGTTGAACTTCTCTGATCTTGGTTTCATCATCAGTAAAATGGGGGTAGTAGCATTTACTTTACAGGGTTGTGTGCATGGTCAGCAGGTTAGTACAAATGGAGTGCTGTCTTCATTTGGGTCCCCCAGAGTAGCTTCCAGGACAAGGACTTGGGTAAGAGTGGTTTTTTTTGGGAGGTGATCTCAGAAATTAGGAGCAGGTCAAAGGGGGAATGAGAGATGGAAAAAATGAAAGTTAACAGGGACTACTAATGAGGATGTGGACATTGTGGGTGTTGCTGCTGTGACTAAATGATTTGACCAGCACAATTATAGAGGAGGAAAAATTTATTTGAGGGCTCACGGTCTCAGAGGTCTTAGTCCATAGAAGGCTGCTTCTGTTCCTTGGGGAGAAGCTGAACATCATGGTGGAGTATGTGGCAGAGGGGAGCAGCTCACATGAGATCAGGAAGCAGAGAGAGAGAGAGAGAGAGTCTCCACTCTTCAGATATAAAATATATACCCAAAGCCACGCCCCAATGCCCACCTCCTCCAGCCACACCTTACCGCCTCAGTTACCACTCAGTTAATCCCTATCAGGGGATTAATTCACCGATTGGGTTAAGACTCTTAGAACCCAATCATCTCTCCTCTGAACCTTCCTGCATTATCTCACATGTGAGCTTTTGGGGGGCACCTCACATCCAAACCTTAACAGTGGGCAACCTGGGGTTGATGCCACCACGGGGGCACTTAAGATACCATATGCCTCAGACTCATGATGCCAGAGAACAGGGCAGCTTGGGCATTTATCCACCTGCTCCATCATCTGCCGGATGAGCCTCCCACTGTGGCTATTTCCCACTCCCAGCCATTTCATCCTAGGTTACCCTTGTGCATTTGTCTTTGAAGCTGGAGTAAGCCTGCAGGGACAGAAAAAGAAAGATCAATTCAGGTGCTCAAAGGGGAAGCTGTGATCATGCCAGCAACCGATTATAGCTACAGGTGAGCTCTGGTGTACCAAGACCACATGTGGTGGGCATCGATGGGGACTGCTGCAAGAGCTGTAGCAGCGTCTGGCACACATTAGAACTCAGTATACTCCAGCTGGAGTGGACACAGGATTAACTACCCAGCAGCCTTTCCTGTGAGGGTCTGGTCTTCCGTCACTTGACATGATTTTGGTACAGCTGTCCATCAGGTTACCCGAGCCTACCATGGCAGTCGCTGGAATGGGCACATGACAGGTTGGGCAGTCAGAGTAACCATCCCTCTGTTCAATGCCTGGTTTATGGATGGGCATGTGACCTAAGCTAGCCAATCAGAGCCTTCCTGGAATCACCTTGGTTGACACTAGAGTTAGTAGAGAGGAAGTTATCATTTCTTGCCAAGAGGTGCTGGGAGCTTAAGTGGAAGTGCTGGCCACCACGTTCGCTAGCCGATGGGAAGAAGTCTCTGTCATGCAGAGTCCTGTGCTCCAAATGAGACTCCTCTACTTCCTGACTAAGCGAACTTGCTCAGGCCAACCAACCACTCTGAAATTTAGCATCCTTAAATATAACTGGGGACAATGCCTACTTTTCAAGTAGTGTTACATTTCAGTGAGGGTATGAGTAAAACTGTTGGCAAACAGCAAATCCTCAGTAAATGTTAGATTATTTTTTTCATGGTTTGTCTTGATTTGGTTTTACTCTGTGGAAATCTAACTCTGAGTTAGAGCAATTTTTGGAAAACAATTCCAATCTTTGAATGTATGTGTTGGTGACCATGCCACGTGAGTTGTAGTCCTGGGTCGGTTCTGACTCGCTCATGTGATGATTTATTTTCTGGAGGCCTGTCCAGGAGGAGACTCCCCACACCTCCCATGTGCTTGACTGTTCTCATGTTCCTCTTCTTCCACCCATGGCAGTCAGTGACCACGTAGATGATGGATGGGTCAGGGGAAACCAGCCAAAGAACAATGAATGATTCCAATATGGCACCCACTTCTCTCCTTTGCCTCTCATAGCTAGACCAAGTAAGATAGTGTTCATCCTGGAAAATTTTCCCATGGTGTTTTCTGATTTGAGTCCATTCTCCAACAATCCCCTGGTTAATCCTTTTGTCTTTAGTACAAAATCTAGAGTTCTTGAAGTGATATTCATGGATTCCCATAATCCAGTCCTATCGGTCTCTTGGTGCATGCGGTAGCTAAGTGGACCCTTCCATAAAGCTACCCTGAGCTTCCTCACAGATATGCCTAAAGATAATTACTTCTCCTACAGAACTTTCTACACCTGCCTCAGATGGGATTTTTCATCAATTATGGTCATATTCTTTACCACCCAGCTCACATAAGCTCTACCAAGGCAGGCTCTACAAATATATTGCCTTTGCACAAGAGATAAAACTTACTTGTTATCACATCATTGAACCACGAACTCCTGTATAACAGCAGCTATGCATTTTTTATTTTTGCTGTTAAGATATTAAAATCATTGTGCCAGGAACATGCTAGGCATTTGACCTGTGTTTGTTGAATGAGTGAAAAAACCTGTTTGAAGATATTCATGATCTGGTTTCTGGAACGGAACTTGTGGGTGATGGTTTCAATCAAGTTACACATACAGTGTTGCATTTGGTCTTACAACAACTCTAGGTCATGTACATTACCAGTCACCTCATTTTGATAGGAGAAAGGTCAGATGTCAAGCACTGTGCCCAAATTTGACCCCTGGTTTGAAAGACTGTAAGGCTTATGATCTTATTCCCTGCTTGTGGGTGGGTGCCTGTGCCTGTTCTGTGGGATTCCGTGGCTCTCCTCTGAGATATTCCTTTGGCTGTTTGGATATTCTGGGGACCTATTTCCCAGCATCTTTGCTTGGCTGACAACGGGAATTCTGCTCATTATACTCATGGCAGAGAATGCAAAACACTTATTTTTTTTCTCTCTCATAAACAAATCTGGAAGCAAATATTGGGATCTGTGTGTTTTCTGTTATTTAAGAAAAGCAGGAGGAAGAAGCTACTGAGCATTTCCCAAGCATCTCATTCTCCCAAGCGCTGGCAGTCGGAAGGAGGGAAAGGAAGCTCGTGTTTCTTGAGGGCTTACCGTGTGCCAGACACGAGGACGTGTGTGTAAAGAACCTCGTGCGCAAGGAAAACATTCACTCATCTTTCAAGGTTTTCCTCAGCAACACCTGCTCCATGCAGACTTCCCTCCCTGCCCCTTCCTTCATAGAGCTGACCCCTCCTCACTTTATGTCCCTATTATATCCCTAACATTGCATCCTTGAAGTTATAGGGTATATCTTGAGGTCCATTTCTGCCCTTCCTCTAGACCTTGCCTGTCCAAATGGTAGCCAGTCACAGGTGCATTTGAAATGTGTTCAGATCAAACTGAGCCGCATTGTCAGTCTACAGTACACACCTTAGAGGAAGCAAATGAAAGACAGCATGTAAAGTGTCTCATTCTCTTTATGTTGACTCTATGTCCAAGTAACATTCTTTATTTATTATATTAAATAAGACGTATTACAACTAAATTTGTTTCTGTTTACTTGTCTAATGCAACTACTAAAAAAAAAACTTAGAATCCATATGTGGCTCATATTCAGATAGCATGGCTCCAGACTCCAGAATTTCTTGAGGAATGGGCAATGTCTTATTTTGTTCCCTATTACTAGGAGTCGGAACAGGGTTCTGCGCCCAGTACATGTTCGTTGAAAAGGTGCTGAGTAAACACAAGATATTGTGGGACATAAAGTCCCAGGTTTTTCCAGCTCCAATGAGGAAGAGCAGGAAAATCTCAATGGAGCAACACAGCCTGGTGAGAGGGCGAAGCATTTTGAGTGTCTCTGAGCCAAAACTCTGCTCTGTACGGGAGGAGACCCATGAACAGAACCCAAAGCAAACAACAAGGGGTGGCCTGCATTAATGGGGCAGCTGGAGTGGGCCGCAGGGGAGCGGTGACTCAGAGGTTTGTAGAAATCCTCTAAAGCTTCCCCCTTGATGTGAGAGGAAGAGTTCACCCGACAAGTTACGGCACGAGCTCTGGACGCTGCTTCCGTGTCCCCTCACCTTCCTGCTAGGCCGGTGGCTTCTTGTGGCTGTCTGTCTGTAGCCATCGTGTGGCCATAGCAAGGGGCAAGACTGGAGGGGCAGGGCGTCGGCACCTTGTTGGGGGTACTCCTTACCTGTGCCACAGGAGAACTGGACCAGCACAGCAGCCGCCTGACCTTCAGTAGGGACACATCGGGGCAGCGTGCAGTGTCTGGGGGCGAGCTGTGCCCCAGCAGCCCTGCCCTGGCTCCTTCCCTTCCTTGTCTGGCGTTCCACTCTTCCACCTGTGCCTCTCAGATTCACCTCCCAGCACTGCTGACAACCAAATCTTTGTTGCAGTGTCTGGTTCTGGAAGACCCAGGCCAAAGCAGGAGCAGCTGGGGCATTTGGTGCCTGCCGGCCCCCCCAGTCCCCCAGCTCTGTCCTCCCAGTACACCCTGAGTGTGCACTGACTGCCTCCCTGCCCCAAGGCGTCACGTCACGCCACTGCGTGGAATGGATTTCCTTCCCTGGAAAACCAAGATGATCTGCTTGGCGCCCAGGACCCTCAAACCCAGCTACCAACTTCCAAAAAGCGCCTCTCCTGGGCTCCACCCCACCCTCCTGCTCTTGGATTCCGGCTACGTTGTTCTCTTCAGTCTTTACCTGTGCCCTTCAAAACGCTCACCTCCTGTCCTTACACAAATGCTTCCCTGCGCCCAAAGTGGCTTTTGAAATGTCTGCCTCTGTTACTGCCCTAACCTCATCCAAACTGCTTAAAAAAAAAAAAAAAAAAAAAAAAAAAAAAAAAAAAGCTTCCAAGTGCTAGCGGGCCTCCTTCCCAAGCACAGAGATTTTAGTTTCTATTTCAGGTTCCTTTCTGGGCTGCGTTGAAATGTGGCAGTGCACCAGAACCGGCTCCATGCAGCCAAGAGATTTGTGCAGAGAAATAAGAAGGAACACAGGAGAAGCTCCCGTGGACAGTGACTTTGTAAGACCTTCACTGACGGTGTCACGCTCTCTTCTAGTTTGTAAATGCAGATTGATATGGTGACAAGTTATTGACACAGGGCTGGCTGCCTGCTGAGAAATCCGGTAAAACATAGCACAGCCTCCCGGGTGATGAATTCCTCTCTGGTGAGGTTCTAACCCTTGGAAATGTACAACTCTGTATCTCTTTGATGACCTTGAGGATTTTAGATCATGAAAATGGAAATTGTTGAGGTGTGACACAGACACTTGAATGGAAGGCCAGGAAAAAACAAGAAGCTTCTGGATACCTATTAGTTACTATCAAGCAAAACAAATGTGCCAGCATAACCTTGAAATCAGGGAAACAGCATCCCAGAAGAATTTCCAGTGAGCAAGGCATGGCCGTTGGAAGTGCATTGGGTTTTACCCTTATTTACAAGGCAGGGCAGTGCGGGGTTGAGAGCATGAATACTGGTGACATAGGCAGGGCTTGGATGTGGCAAATCCTGGCTCTTAGACTTAATCTTGTCACCTTGGTGTGGGTGTCATGACAGACCTTGCCTCTTAGCACTTTTTTGTGGGGGGTGGTAAGTGAATAGATGCCTGCGCAGCTTCTCCAGCAGCACACAGTCGGTGCCTAATAAATGTTTGTCATTGTAATTATTGTTACATTTTATTATTAGTCATATCTGTATCATTGCCATCATCCATTCATGATTTTTTTTTTTGGTCACCTCTTTATTAAATGTGTCTTAAAAACTAACTCCATCATAAAATGTCATATAGACTGGCTCTGTTTATAATAGGGATTTTGTTTGGAAATAGAGTTTTTTTTTTAACACTTCTTTTTTTGAGTGCTCTTACTTTCTTGCCTTGAAGGAACCGGAAAGTCTGTTTTTAAAATTTTTAATTGACACAACAATCACATATGTTCTCACATACACCAGGATGTTGGGAGTATGGCTAAAGCAAGCTCATTAGCATATGCATGGGCTCCCATACTTGCACGAAATGGCTTTTCAAAGGCTTGTCTCCGTTCAGTCCCCACTTTCCCCGCAGGCTCCTCAGTTTGCACTGGGGGCTGTCCTGCCGAGCTCTGATGGTTTCATTTCATGTCACCCAGGCTTTCCGTCCTAACAGAGGGGCTGTCATCCGATTGCTTTTGTGGATTCAATGATGCCAGAAGAGGTTATGCTATGCTGAATACTTTATTTATATTTTTATGTAAACATAATTTGCTTTGTAGGCACAATATAACAAAAGCTCTAAAGCCACAAACACATTGGACGATGTTTCAGTTCACTCCAACCAAGCTTAACGTGGGAGAAGCCTTCGCGGTTCCTTTAAGGCAAACCGAGACGTTCCTCACAATTCCTTCAGAAACACAGCCAGGAGACGGGAAGGAGGTGCTTAAAATGAGTCCACGGAAGGACCACATGTTGCCCCCCATTCTTCACGGCACACACTGACATTGCGGTCCATCTCCAGCTTCCTCACTCCGCATCCTGAGAGGACAGGGTGTAACCAACAGGTGTGGCCAGTGAGGCTGGACCCGCTTCACCGGCTAAAAGAACAGTGTGGGAAGGGGTGACCGCCCTGCTTCTCTTTTGGACATAACAAGGGACATCTGAATTCCAAATGGGGCCAGGTTCCCTCACCCCTGGAGGAGGACAGCCCTCTTAGGGCCAGCTCTTCCAGCCCTAGAAAATGCCATTTTGCCCTGCCTCCTGGGAATGTCACTTAGATAGTGGTCCCTTAGAAGCCCCTTCAGCACAGCTATGGGAGAAACACGACCAGTAATAAATAGTGTCTAGAAAAAGGGAGATGAACCCCCCATCTCAGGATGGCCCAACTGGATACTGCCATGTCCAGGGGCAGGAAGAGAAGATGGCTCGGGCGTCCTCTCTCGGGACACTCTCATCCCTTGGCTTCTCAGACGGCCACACCCTTTCCTGCCTTCATGGTTTACAGACGTTCACAACGAGGAGAGACCCCTTCCAGATAGATATTTGGCATAAATAAGTCATCATCACAAGCTGAGGACAGGAAAAATAACGCGATGAATGAGGTGACATTTGTTACAAAGAAACTTGGGAAACTAAGCAGGTAATGGTTGAAACGCATCCATTCCCGTCACTCCGGGGAAGAGGTGGGTCCGCTGTCAAGTGTGTTGGTGGAAGAACTGGGTGAGGCAGGGACTCTTAGGTTTCCCCCCACGCAAAGGAAGTTGGGCTCCTAATCACTGGGCACGTGGGAACCCTCTTAGGTCTTCCATAAAGCAAAACCTACTGGGGTGCTACTTGCCTGGGCTCCTTGTGTTTCTAGCATGGTTCGTGAGTGACAGATTAATCACTGGGCCAAAAAGGACCAGAAGGAAGGAGTGGGGAGGCCCTTCCCCAGGGCATGTGTGTTCACCTCTCAAGTCCAGTCACACAGGCAGGTGGTGGGAGGGGCTTTTAAGGAGTTAGGGGGCTGGCAGCTGGACAGGTATCAGGGGATAGCAGGGAATCGAGCAGTTTGGTCCCTGGTTTCTGAGGAGCAGGGCCCTGCAGGATTGGCACCATGGTTGGGTATCGGAGGGGAGGAACCACACATTTGGCATCACTGGAGCTGTTACTTGTTGGAAAATGCTTCAGCAAGACAGGAGAGACTCACTGAGTTTTCCAAATATGGTCTGCAAGGGAGCCCTTCCCTGGGGAGGGGGTTTGCTTGCTACCAGGAATGGAAAATTTTAAAAAATTGGTAATGTTGATGGCAAGCCTGCAAACACGGTGGAATCTCAGAGTGACATTGAATTAGTCCTAAGCGTGGTGGGTGTTCTTAAAACATACGTGGCTTAGGCTCACGGGACGGGGCATCAGAGGAGAAATCTCTGTGGCTGGTCCTCCAGCACAAGTTGATGACCCATTTTTCTATCCTGAAAAATCCAGACCTGCCTCCCTGGGTTTATGAATGAGAACCAGTGTCGGCAGCTTAGAGGAGAGTGGCTTGGACCTTCTGGCCTTAAGACAGGGGGATGGATGTCAGGAAGTTGGCTCTTCAAGGGAAGAGAGAAAAGGAACTGTTGGAGAGCTTTTAAGTGTACGGGCTCACGAGGATGTCTTCTGGCCTACTCTCTTCCCCCCGGCCCAACTGGCGCGTGCTCTGATCAGAGGCATGGGTGGCCCATGGCAAAGAGCGTCACTGGCCCAAAGAGTGCTAGGACCTGGACAGCTCTCTGTGACAATACCTCTCAGTCCAAACTTGTCTTCTCATCGTCCTTGCCCACATCTGGTCTCTCAGGTGTCAGGCCTGTGGGCTGTTTGCAAGGCTATTCTAGAACCATCAGGAAGGATCTGAAGATGGATGGCTTGGATACAGGGAGAGGGGAGCGTGTGTGACACACAGATCGGGAAGGGACATAATACTGCGTGGAATGGGCTTGGCACTTAATTCCAAAAAACAACAGCGATCAACAGCTTCTGAGCTCGGCTGACTGCAGACAAACACGACACACTGGACTACAGCACGTGCTCACGGGGGCGGAGAAGAGGTTCGCGGTGGTCCTCCTCTTCCAAACCGTCCTTCGCCCTCTCCTGCCTCGGTCCTGGCTTACTGGATGAAGGGCATCCGCTCCTTGTTCTCACTGTCCCCCTCGTGGTCCTCCTCCTCTTCCCCTGCCTCGCTGGTCTCTGTGCTGTCATTGGCCATCTGTAATTCAACGGAGGCCATTAGGGGGGCTCTGTGACCTGACTCTCACTTTTCCTGAGCATCTGATGATGCCATGCAGGTAGGTTTCCTTGAGAACAGTCATGCCCAGAGATAGAGAAAGTGCCTCTTGTCCCTATCACCCATGCCTGCTGAGCTTCCTTTCTTTCTCTCTAGTCCTGACCTCCCTGGACTATGGCCTCCTCCAAACCCCAAGATGCTCCAAGTGCCTGTTCCCCTATGTCTCTTTGTTTCTTTGGGGCTGAGCAGTAAAAGCTGCCTAAGGTTCAGAAGCAAGGACAATGTCACATGTGGGAGCAGGTCCCCAGCTCTTGGTGGGCTTTTTCAGCTGCAGCTGGGGTGAGAATCCGCCTGGTGAAGCAGGCCTTCTGCCAGCTGGGGACCCAGCGGTCACGTGCCAGACAGCAGTGCCTCTGGACAGCCAAAGCCCCCGGCTTGCTTGAAGGCAGTTCAGCTGTTCTGACCACCCTGGGGGCCTGTCTTCTGCTACTGATGGTCCTGAAATAGACTCCGCTCATGTGTTTCAAGGATGCAGTGTTGGGCACAGAGGACCCGGAATCCCAGACCCTCGTCCCTAACCTTGTCCCCTCGTTTGCCTTCAAACAGCCTTGGGACTTAGCATTTTTGCAAACTCTATCCATATCGTAATCTGCTACTTAACCATCACAAAAATGCCCTCTCCTTAAACTGGCCTTCATCCAGTGAAATCGCTGTTAGACCTGAACTATATGATGGTTAGAAAGACCAGAATGCTTTTAAAAATACATAACTCTTGACTGAAACGTGAGATTTTCGTTCTTGAGACGATGTAGCTCTGAGACTCAGGAGGGAAACATCTCGGCTCAGCCGCACCGGCCTGTCCGCCACGTCCTGGAATGTGGGTTTCCTAGAACATCCCAGGAACCCTCCCTCGTGAGAGCTCACCAGCCGGTCTGTGTGTCTGCCTTTCCTCTGCTTCCCTGTCTATGCCCTGCTCACTCTTGAACTGTTCTCACGGAGGCGTTCCCCTTTCCTCCTCAGCCCCCCTCTCGGTGCTGTGACCCCTCGTTGGCCAGGTCCTCCGATTACCCTGCCTCCTCCAGCCCACAAGCCCTCGGCTTCCTCCTGCCCCCCCGCCCCAGGGGCCCTGGATTCATCTCTCGTGTTGAGCAGATCAATTTCCTCTGCTTTCCACTCACCAGTGGAGTTGGGGTCTTTTCCACATCCAGAATTAACTTCCCAATATTCCCTCGATCGTGGATCCGCTGCATGGCCTCCTTCACCTGAGACACAAAGTAAGACACAAGCCCTCGTTAGACCAGAGGTCGTCCAGGTGAAAGGGGGCCAATGTCACAACGCCAGTTTCCCACCAGAGGGCGCTGCAATCCAAGCTTGCTGGTGAAACCCGCCATGTCTACTGGACTCTGGGGTGCAAGTAAATTCTGGTTGTGCCATTCGCATGCTCTGGTCTTCCTTGACAAGAATCTCCTGGGTCTAAAATCAAGGACAATAACTTTTGGAATAGTTAGATGAAAATTTATTTTGCAAAAGGGTGGGGGGACATTCTCTGGGCTGCCAAGAGTCATGTGCTGCAGGGTGGCAGGGTGTATTAGTCAGACTAAGTTTTGAGCAATAAAAGTATTTTTGAGTATGATTAAGCCCTGTTTACTTAATATAATTCAGATTTATAATTTGGGCTAAATAAACTCATTACTCGGGGCTGAACTGCATTAAAAAAAAAATATATATATATATATATATATCCATGATTTCCATTTATTAGGAGAAACTCTGTCTCCAACTGGGAGGAGTTCCCTTCAGAACCAGGAGTCAGACTGAGTATCCCTAGGAAAGAGGACCCAACTGTTTCCTTTCTGATGTCAAACCAAAGGATGTCCCTGGGACCCTCTGAAAAAAGCAGGGGTGAGCATGGGCCCATTTGTTTTATTTCATTCTGTTGCTGTGCAGAAAATGAACTGTAGGAGGCGCTCTGAGGTTCAGTGAGATCTGGAAAGGGCCACAGGGAACCCAGCTCCCAGCATGGGTACGCCATCCACATCTAAGGGAAATCTAAATGGAAACAAAACGTCTCTGGATTTTAAAAAGGAAAATTCATAACAGATCTAGCCTACATAATTTTTTTCTCAAAGTTTCACACTTTTAAACCCTTTTGTTCATTCTCTCCACAAATATTCAGTGAATGTTGCTTCTAGGCTAGATGCTATGATTAAAAAAATAAAATAAAAAGTAAGACACGGTGCCTGCTTTTGAGGAGCTCAGCCTGGGGCTGATGGAACAGCATTTGCTTACATAAAAAACCCAAGGCTTCTATTCATTTGTATACAAATTTGATAGAGCCATTAAAATGTTTGTATTTGAATTGCTTTTCTGGGACTTGATTCTAAAGACATAATTCAATTTATGGGTGGAATAACACATAAAAACTACTTCATCACGGTGCTGCTTTTAAAGGCAAATCTCTGGAACAACTTTTATCACAGAGTAAGGCAGTGTCTGAGGTGAACGATGGCTCTTTCGTTTATCAGCTGAATAGAAATGTTATGGAGCTGTTAAGGAATATAAAGATATACACAGTTAATCATCAAGAACACAAGTCAGGAGTAAATGCTTTTGTAATACTGTGAAATGAGAAAACCGGCATATACATTTTCACATACATCTCTATAAAAACTTGGGTATTCTAAAATAACTAGAGAGGGCCACAGACATATGATGAAACCTTATGTGGGGGAAACGGCTGTCTTTGACTCTAGTGGTCAAATACTATTATTTGGAAACAAGTTATCAAATCAATATTTAATATAAACTCAATGCCTCTTTGAATACAGTCTTTGGATAACTTAGCATTGGTTAGACTCGATCTGTTTTGTAAATGGTCAGTCTCATATGCTAGTTGTCTGACCCTAATACCTAATCCAGTAGATTCTATATCTAGGGTGACCTGGCTTTCTAAAGTGCTTCATGTTTGATAGTAACAACAGCTGCCATAATCATCCCTAGATTCCTGTGAAGGATGGTTCCAGACTCTCTCCCTGTTGACAACAAAATCTTCGGGGGTAGTCTGTATTTTCGTATAACCCCTACTCCTTTCCCCATATACTTTAAATCATCTCTAGATTACTTATTACACAATGTAAATGCTATGTAAATAGTTGTTCTACTGTATTGTTCAGGGAATAATAACAAGAAATCAAAGTGTTCAGGGAGTAATAACAAGAAAATCAAGGTACATGTTCAAACAATTCTTTCCCCTGAATATTTTCTATCAGAGGTTGGTTGAATCTGTGGATACAGAATGCGTGGATGAAGGGAGCCACCTGTACTCACTGAGAATCTGTATACAATGGCAGATGGTTTCTAAAGTGGCTCTTAGTGACCTCTTTCCCACCAGGACTTGTGTCCATGTGTAAGCCCCTCCTCTTGAGGGTAGGCTGGATAGAGTGACTTGCTTCCAATCAAGAGAGCTCAGCAAAAGTGGCAGGATCTCCCTTCCAAGGTCAGGCTGCAGGAGACTATGCCTTTCATCCTGTAGTCTCTTCTTCCTTCCTCACTCCCTGGTGTGAGTGGCCATGTCCTGAGCTGCCCTATGGAGAGACCCATGTGGCAGGAACTGAGGGCAGCCTCCAGCCAATAGGGATCTGAGATGCTCAGTCCCAATGCCTAAAGGCACCAAATCCTGCCAAGGGAGCTTGGAGGCAGAGCCTGCTCCAGTCAGATCTCTAAATGAGACCACAGTCTGGCAGACACCTTGATGGTAGGCTTGAGAGCCAAAGGACCTGGCAAAGTCACACCGATTCCTCCCCCACAAAACTGAGCGGTCACAGATGCTGTTGTAAATCACTACATTTTTTTTAATTTAAAATATTCCTACCTTGCAAGAATTAGACACGTAAGTCTTAGCCCACAAGATATATATTATACCCATTTTATAGATAAGTACCTGATACTAAAGAAAAGTAAATGAAAAAAAGCAAACTGCCCCCAAATAGAAGCAAAACTGCTACTGGGGACGGAACTGTGGTTCAAAGCAGGTTGGCTGGACTTCAAAACCAATGCTTTTCCCCAGTTCCACCCAGATTAGCAGCTTCATTTGATTCTCAAAGGAAAAGGAGAGAGGTAGATAATGTCTTCCATAATGGCTCCCAGAATTCAGTTGTTTATCACTGTGGCAAGTCATTAAGCACCTGGAGACTCCTTGGAGATTAGGAGCAATTTAAGCTGTTTGTCTAATAGGATGGAGCCCAGAGAAACAAAAAAGCTTTTTTTTTTTTTTTTTTTTTCTCACCAGTAAAAGCTTTATCATAATGCTAGAAAAAATCTCCCTGCATGGCCGCCTCTAATCTGCATATTTCTGGAGAATTCTCTCTGAAAAGAAAAGAACTGACTCCTTGAAGTTTTCTTACATGGAAGGGATCAAGGGCTAGGAGTATGTCCAAGAGATCATTTAATTAGCGAGAGCCTTAGTCACACTGTTAGGACTCCATCTTCCAATGACAACTTAGAAAGAAACCATCATTGGCGATCGATTCTTCATCAGGCACAACATGTGGCATGTTCCTATGACACTTTGTTTTATCCACACACCAAGCCTTCATCCGGTAGGCAAAAGTCCCATTTGCTGTGTGAGGTCACGGGTTCTGGGGATGAGGACGTGGACTTCACTGGGGATCATGAGTCTGCCCATCACATGTTCATACTCACGCCCTAGACTGTCATGGAGACCGACAGGGATGACGCCCCTCAAGCATTTGGCACGGAACAATCAGGCACTGACCCTGCACCTCCGTCTGCTCAGGACCAGGCGTTTTGTTCTCCTCTCGGAAAGAACCCGAGGGTCCAGCGCCCTCTACTGGATTTCTGAATGGTGTCCACAGAGACCCGAGGTCACTCCTTTCTTTATGGGATGTCCCATCCACAGTATGCCCAAGGCCACCTAATAAGAGGTGGGCTCCAGCTGGGTTCTGCAGGACTCCCAGACTTGGGCACCCTTCCTCCTGGCCCTCCCCTGTGGCAGTGCAACCGTGGGGCGAGGATTCTGCGGGGACAGAGATAGGTGCCCAAAGCCGGCACACCCTTCTAGACCATGCTCTTGTTTTGCGGGTTCCCAGAATCCTCTTCCCAAGCATCCCCCAGACTGCATGGGAACTTTCCACCGTGTGAGCAAGATCTGTCCTGGTGGTGCAGGTGGGACTCAAGGGTGGGGAGAGAAGGGGTGGTCCCTGGGCTGGGAGCCCCCCTTTGTACTCTAGCCTGGGGACCTGCAAACGTGACGGGCAGGCCAGGCTATGGGACACAGTGCCTGGGTGGCATGACAGGCAAGACCTGATGACCAAACATGGAGACAGAGGGCAGAAAGAACTGAGGATGACTCAGCTGGCTGGGGGGACGATGACGCTCTGAGATGCCTGGCACGTCAGTGGGGTGCCCAGGGAGGGATCTGTCACAGTGCAATGACGATGGTGATGACAATGACGATAATCCAACCACTGTTCAGTGCTCCTGTTGTAGTCCTTGAGCTTCATGGTGGAACAACGAACCCCAGGTTGCGAGGTGGCTGTGCGTCACCTAAGGGTGTAAGGGGGTTGACTGCAGGAGCTAGGCGCAGCTGCTGGGCGCAGGCTGGGAACAGAATCGGAACATGGTGCCTTTCCTCCTCTTTCACATTGCTTTCTCTCCATGGAGAAGAGGACTGAATTCAAGTCCAGGGTTGTGTTGGAAGTTCCTGGCTGTCCAGCCAGGGGAAAACATCTGGCAGGAAACACCTGAGCGTGGGGTTTAGAGAGGAAGAGGGTAGGAGAAGCCCATGGGGTCTTCTGGTATCAGAGTCCCTGAGCGCAGGGCCTCTTGGGTCTGGGCGACTTCCTGAATGGCCCAGGCCACAATGAGGAGGTGGCCATGGAAACTGGGCTAAGAGGGATTCCTCTCCCATCTCCAGCCCAAACAGGCCCGGCACCCGAGAAAGCAGGCATAGGGCAAGCTGAGGGAACGAGAAGGTGGCCAGAGGCCCAGGGGAAAGGGCTGACAGGCTGGCGATTGTCCCTGGGTCTTGGGTCCTAGTGATTTAGAGAAGCCAGGTCACAGTGCACTGTGGGAGGGGCCCTCTGTGAGCCTCCTGGAGCCTCTGCCTCTTGTATTCTCTCTTCTCGTCAGGACTTGCCACCAACAGACTCTAGTCCCCAAGCCTATCTTCTTTGCGTACAGTCCCAGCCGAGTCCCTCAAGGTTAAAGTTAGACAGAGGTCAGCACAGAGGCTCCGGGGCTCTGTTTATTTAAAAAAGCATTTCGCTGTGTCGCCAGACTTGCGAGGCAGAGCTCCTGATCCGTTAACTTGGCTCTGATGCCCTGCATCCTGGTGGAGTTGACCCGGCATCCCTGGTTCATGCTCTTGGTGAGTCTGCTGGTGTTCCGTTCTCAGGCATGACCTGGGGACAGAATAACCCGCTCACACTGTGCAACTGCCATACTTAATTTGTGTCCACCATGAACTAGGAGAGCAGGGACCTCCGGAAGTCTGAGGAGGGTTCCTGGGCCACCACCCTGGTCTTCTGATTATTCTTAGGGTGCTGCTCTCCTCATCTGTTCTCGGCCCTTCTCTGTGGACAAGGTGTTAATCAGCTTTGTGATGCTGTGACCAAAATACTGGACAAGAACAACTTAGAGGAAGGAAATTTTAATTTTGGCTCATGGTTTCAGAGACTTAGTCCACGGTGAGCCTGACTCATTGCTCTGGGTTCAAGGTGAGGCAGTACATCATGGAGGGGGGGCCAGGCAGAGGGAGCACTGGCCAGGCAGCGAGAGGAAGGGGAAGGGGCTGAACAGCAGCGGAGCACTTCCAGGGCACCCCCCCTCCTCCAGCCACCCCCCATCTGCCTGCAGTTACCACCCAGTTGGTCCATTCAAACTAGGATGGACTGATTCAATTACAGCTCTCGTAATCCAACCACTTTCCCTCTGAATTTTTTCCTGCGTGAACACAGGAGCTTTTGGGGGACACCTCACAGCCAATCCTACGTTTAGGGGTCTCTTGTCACTGGCTTCCAACTGGTTCTGATTACTGAGAAATACTGGAAATGATCAGAGGCCAGGAGGGAGGTCAGGGTGTTTCTTTCTTGATCCCTGCCTTAAGCCAGCTCTCTGGCAGTACCCAGGCCCCTCCAAAACTGCAGCTCCTGCCCAGTCCCAGCTGCTTCTCTGGAATCCCATAATGCTTTTTCTTCCCTGGGCCTGAAGTGGGTAAGATCTTCCTACTATTGCTAGTTTACAAACATCTCAACAACCCCTAAAGCATCTCAGTGAAACACAAAGGTTAAAAAACCCTTGAAACCCCAAATAAACGTGCTACTTGTTTCCCACCAGGATACTGACTGATACAATTAGTCACGATTTTTTTAAACCAGACAAATGTATTGAGCTATGCTCAGTGTTAAGCCCTGGGAAGGTGGTGGAAAGACGACAAAACATCTGCCAGATTCCTGCCCTTAAGCACTTATGGCTTATAGGGTCACAGGCTTGCTCCAATGACTCCAAAGATGACCCCTGATAGTTGCTAAGATGGTTTCATGAGAATGTGGACAGGGGATGTTACCTGGGCCGGAGGACCATGGATAGCTGCTCTGAAAATGTACTCATGGAGCTGGGATTTAAGAGCGAATAGGATTTAGCTATGGCGAGAGGGAGGGAGAAGCTCCTCCAAGCAAGGGAGTGGAATGCAAAGGAGAGGCTGGAAAAGTCCCCTCGCCTTGGAAGGTTGGTTGGGACCTTTGGTACTGCATTCCCAAGAGTTTCGGGAAATGTTCATCTCCATTCCCCGTCCACCGGCGTGGCTCATTTCTTCATTCTGGGGCAATGGGGCTGGCTAACGATGCTCAGTCTTAGTTGGGGGTTTCATTGAATACTTTGCAATATTCAATTTCCTTTTGCATGGTGTGAAAGGCACAGAGTCACGAAGGTACAAATGACAGCACTTAATGACCGCAGCCTGGGCTTGTGTTACAAATGGTAATAAGTGTAGCCACCTCAAGTACGAAAAAGTAAAGATGGATGATTCCATGGATCACTCGGCCTATCAGATGATAAATTAAAAGCGTTGAAAATGAAGAAGTGAGTAACGGCACAATTGAGAAGCGTATTTACCAAAGACATCTGTGGACTATGACTCACATTCACAACGTCCATCTCTTGGCGGGGTTTGGGTGGGTGTTTGAAAGTAACATTCATTTCAAGTAGGACTGGGATCTGCAATTCTGGGTTCTGCTAAGTAGCCATGGGTGTCTTAATGTAAATGAACCCCAAGATTTTGATGGAAGAGCCACGAGAGAAACAAGATGTCGGGTCCATGGGTTGACCCACTGGAAAGGGAGAAAAAGGTCTCAACACAATTCCTTTCTGGAAGAGATGCATGGGAAGTTTTGGCAATAATGCAGGGCGTGGACGTAGGCTGGGCAAAGAGAGGGACTAAGGCCTGGACACGTAGAGGGGTGCCTGTTCTCAGGTCATGAGACCTGAGAACTGAGACCTGAGAAAGCCCTGCACTTGACGCCCTAATGGCCTCTCTTAACTCACCCCAGTCTTGGCCCTGTGGGGAATGGCTATCACTTTTAAAGGAAGGGAAACAGCAAGGAGGCTTCTAGAAAGGAAATCTCTACTAGGTAGCAGGACAGTGAATGGGGATGCTTTAAGAGGGTTTTTCCCAGGGTCATCGATGGGAACATTCTGAGGAGGAAGAAGGCAAGCCAATGGCAAGGCAGCAAGGTCTGGACGGAGTGCCTGGTCCTCTGGTTTCTGGGTGACCAAGTGACACTACCATCGTGATTCCTGCATACTGGTCACAAGGAGTTCAAATGACTTAAACACTCAATCAAAGCCAGAGCATCCTGCAGAGGCCTACCCAATCCACAGCCAAGCCACGCGTATGTTCTCGTCTTATTCTATTCTGAACCAAAGCAAAAGATGAAAAAAAAAAAAATCTAGTGAACTGAACTGTCTCCAGTGTTGGTTTTATTCACAGTGTTGGATTTGGGTGGTTGAACAGAATTGAAGCGAACCCTCGTTGGATCCTGGTTCCAACGTGTGAGTGAGGCCTGGGCAGGAGGGTGTGATGCCTCCTCTTCTAGACATGCTCAGTCTCTCAGAAGGACCTGAAGAGGAATATCCATTGTACCATCTTTTTTTTCTTTTTGCAATACCAGCAGTGGAACCCAGGGCCTCCCGCATGCTAGGCAAATGCTCCATCACTGAGCTGCACCCCAGGATTTTGTACGATCTCAAGAGATACGCTTGAAAGCGTATTGGACACAGAAGAGGAAGCAACCTGCTTGGGATGGGGAAGGATGAAAACCAGGGAAAGTCATTGAGAAGAAGTGACATTTAATCTGGTACTTGAAGGACAAGTAGAAGCTTGCAACTCTACCAGTCAGAAGGACACAGAAATAACCTAAGGAAATATTGCTCTGTGCAGAGCTGAGGGATTAGAACAACCTGAGATCCTACCGCCCCCCAAATTCCACAAGACAAGGGGAAAGCTTCCAAAATATACGTTAAAGGCATTCTTGCTTCGAATTTTTTAGAGAAAAAAAGAAAACAAAAAGGGCAAGAGATGCATGCCTTTTTGCTTGGGAGACTAGCTCCTTACTGATGTGGGAACAGTCCTATTTCCAGGTGGCACTAGTTTTATCTGCATATTAATAACAATGTCTCTTTATGATGCCTGACATTTTCACCTGGATTTCAAACGTGGGAATTTGTGGGAAAGGGTTTAAAACAAATCGTCAGGAGTCCCAAGAGCCTTCAAGGCCTTGTAGGTTCTTGCGTGGGCGCCATCTTGAAGACGATGTTGGTTATACCTAATAACATTTGGAAAGGCCAGTTTGGAGGGCACAGGTGACTTTTCCTTTAGGTTTAGGAAGAAGAAAGGGCTGGCTTGCAGGGATTTGGGGACATTTTAGTACTTAAGGGAATTGAGATAAGTCGACTATGTCACTTAGACCTAACTGTCTTTGGACAAATGTCGGAGTGATGGTGCAGTATTTACAGGGGCCCAAGAGGCAGTCTTAGCCTGGGACAGGTTGGGAACTCTGGAATAATCTGAAGTACAGAGGGATCCGTTTGTGTCAGAAGCATCTGTGACCAAGTGCTCCTGCAGAGGGCTGGCTTGGGTCCCCCACCCCTACGCTGGCTCACATGGCTTTCTGATGGATCTTCCCATGTGGGAGAAGGATAGCGGGGATTACAGGCTCCGAAGCTAAGAGCATAAGACACGATGACTCATGTTGTACGTGAGGACTTCCGGTGAGCGTAGACGACATGGCAGGGGTGATGAGTCCACGGAGGGGCAGAGGAGGTTGCTCATCGCCGTCACAGCAGCTGACAGGTAACAAGGACTCAGTAGGTGTGTCACTACGCAAAGCACCTTATGCGCATCATCTCATTTCGTTGCATCAACCCTGTGAGTCAAGGGGGAGTGTGTCAGGCTGTCAATCAGGGGTACATGACTATATCCCTCTTCTTCTCGAGTCTTTTGCTCACAGAGGAGAGTTGAGATAAGAGTGAAGCTGAGTGATGTTAGAGGCTGGTCCAAGGTGGGACAACGGGATAGGAAGGTGCAGGCTCCATGCCCGCCTCCACACAACTCCAGAGCTCAATGCACGGCTGTCCTAAGAGAGGGTCCTGGACTCGGGAGACCCAAGGAGCAGGGGAGTGGAGCGAAGGCTGGAGGAGGCTGGGTAACACGTCATAGCCGAGCAATCATTACTTCCCTGAGCTTTGTCTACCCCTTGCTTGTTCCTGGGTCATTGCCTCCATTCCATTCCCTCTTGAGGGGTTTCTCAACTGAGGAACACGGGCATTTAGAGCCCAGAGGTTCCTTGCTGGGGGGCATCCTGTACACTGCAGCATGTTTAACAGCAGCCCTGGCCTCTGCTCTCTAGATGCCAGGAACACTTTCCAGATGCTTTCAGGCATTGCCAAACGTCCCCTTACTGCACACTGCCTTCTGGTGAGAACTACTGGTGTGGGTCTGTATTGCCCATCTCCATTCTTTTCATTGGTCAGTGGGCCCTTGATGGACAGGTGTCTTCATCTCCACATCACAAGGGATTGTGGCCATAGGAGATTTGGTTCTGCCATCCCCCCCACCCCATGTCTAGGAAGAGTGTGTAGCATGCAGTTCAATGGGTGCTGAATTGCAGAACACTTGGTTTCTGACTTTGAAATCCTCCTTGATTAGATTATTCTCAAATATGATCAAAATATGATGACTGCCTGCACCAAAGTCATGTGTGCTGCTGTAACGAAGCAACCTGTCGGCCTAGACCTCTCTGTTGATACCAGTCTGTTTCAGTGATTCTGGGGTTATGAAGTTCTAGAACCTTCAAATTGAAACAGGGCTTCATTTAACAAAAACTGCCTGCCTGGTGACTCATGCCAGGAAACAAGAAAGATGAGCCCCGTGCTTGGCAAAGATCCCCCTGAGAGGGTGAAATGATCGATATCTGGGTAGGGACTAGTTTAACGTCAGCCTGGTATAATACCACACAAGGCAGCAGGGCCACAGGACAACTCCTTCCACTCGAGGGTCCTTGACAAGGAACTGGATCTCAGCTGTGGTGCTGCACAAGTACCAATTAGGTTTCTGCATGAAGAAACCTGCGGATACTGTTTCACAGTAATTAAACCCACTCACTGTCTCTGGTATGGCACCTCAGGGACCCGGCAGCTGACCACCCTCTGCTCATGGTTGGAGGGGTTGATCTCTGTGGCGGTGGGGTCAGAGGCTGTGTGACGAGTTTAGACTCAGTTGTGTTACTACAGCAGCTCGCAGCCCAAGGAATTACAAGCCGATCCTAACTGCGACGTGAGCGGAGAGATCAGAAGCAGGGCTGCCCGCAAGAAATGCAGCAGGCATTTCCAGGCAGGAAACAGAGGGAGGCAGTGTGAGATGCATATCCTTCAACTGGGAAATGCAGATCAGTGTTCTTTTTTTTTTTTTTTTTTAAAGACCAAACTGTATTTGGTCTTTAACTCCAACCCAGGTAAATAACTGCATATGGACAAAAGTGCAGAAATAATACTTTGAAATAGCATTAATTGTACAGCTAAACTAGTGTTCTTTTCGTTTTTTTAAAAAAAATGATGAGCACATGGTAATGTTTGGGAAGGATATAATTTTCCTAGGGCAATGTAACAAAGTACCCACAAACTAGTGGCTGAGAACAGCAAGAATTTTCCCCAGCACTTTTTATTTTTTAGTTTTGAGACAGAGTTTTGCTAAGTTGCTGAGGGTCTCACTAAGTTGTTGAGGCTGGCCTCCAAATTGAGATCCTCCTGCTTCAGGCCTCCTGCGTTGCTGGGATTAGGTGTGCACCACCACGCCTGGCAAGCATTTACTCGTGCAGTGTTCTGGGGATAGAAGTTGAAATCAAGATGACAACAGGGTTGGGCCCTCTGGAGGCTCAGCTGGAGTCTTTCCCAGGTTTCCACCCTGGTCTCTGGCAGTTGTGGCAGTGCTCCACTGGACCTCAGCTTGTGGCCAGTCACTCATCTTCACACGGTGGTTTTCCTCTGTTCTGTTTCTGCTTTTCTCACAAGGACACCAATCACTGTTAGGCTCAAGAGGTCGCCGGTCTGACCTCCTGTAGCTACTTTGCAACTGTCTCAACATTTCTAACAACTGTTTTCCAAACATGGTTCTGAGGTTGATGGAAGGACTATGGATTTTGGGGGGACACTAGCCAACCCAGTACAGTCGTAGCAGCTTTCGAAATTGGTTTTTGTTCTTGTTTGTGTTTTGGATTTTTTAAGTATTTTTTTTTATTATAAACTAAAACAGATTCCAGGTCAAGAAATAGAACTTTGCCAGCCACCCCAAAGCCCCTCCGTGTACCCTGCCCCCCATCTTAACCCCCGCCCTTCCCCTGAATGTCACCACCATGGTCCTGATAATTGACAGTGATCACTGCTTTGTATTGCTCTAGTTTACACTCAGTCTTGCATTCCTCAGCACCATAATTATGTCTATTCCACACACCACACCCTACGCTGTAAGTCCTTTTAAAACTATAAGTTCAAAAAAAAAACTACAAGTTCTTCAATATTTTTTTTATCATCCTCTGCAAGCGCTACTGAAGAGCTAAGTCAATGGAGCCGTGAGTCCGCCACTGTGGACTTGGTGGACTTCAGCCAGCCAGCACAGTCCTGCGTATATCCTCCAAGTGGGTTAGGAGTTTCGATCACACTGAAATGTTCCATTGCCAGGCCCATCGGTGCTCTTGCGTCCTCTCTCTGGAAGGCACACGAGGTGCTGGCTGGCTCTTTTTCCTGGGACCAGCTCAGGGCCGGATCCATTGCTTTGCTGAGGTCATGAAAGTGCCAACCTCATGTTCATTCATGGATGTTCATTCATTGGCTGTCATCCTTCGATCAGGAGATGACGTCCCTGCACCTGCTATTTCATTACCAGTGATAAACAGGTCACGGAGGAAAGAGAGGGAAAGAATTGCCTCCTTACATTTAATGGACATATGGCCTTTAATAAGAATCAAAGAAATGGAATTAAGCTTTATGAGTGAAACCTTCACCAATAGTCTTATTTGCTATTTAGAAGCAAGGGTTGGAGCAGGATGTCCATCAGGAGGGGAGGGTTAAGGAAGCGCAGGCTACTCCTGTAAGATCACGTTCTCCCGTTTCTTCCTGACATAATGAGCAGAGTAATTGCATATTCAGTGTGAGCGCATCCATGTAAAATACAGATTAACGTAAAATAACAGGTGGTGTCAGTAACCCTGGCTTTATCCGAGAAGTAGAATTGGAGCTAATTTATTTTCTCCATTTTAATTTCTCTGTATTAAAAAAAAAAAAAAAAAAAAGTGACCACAGTGAGCATTGTCATTGTGCACCAAGCTGTTATCAGTGCCAGCAGGAAGACACGGCATCGCTGGGCCAGTGAGGCCAGGTGACGGGGCCAGGTAAGCGAAAAGCACGGTGGGGCAGGCTGGTCTGTCAGGGACGCCTATAAGTAACTCCAAAATAAAACCAGCTTCGTGCGACCGGGAAGACGAGCCTCCGCGCTCAAAACCGACAGCCTCAGGTGACCACGGCTCTCTTTCCACAGAGGGCCCCATCCTAGGACACCCGTCAGCGTCACAGAGACCGGTGACTCTAGGAAGAGCTAGCCCACCCTCAGCCGCACTGCCCCCTTAACTGTCTCTCTCCAGGCCACCAGAATGTAAGCCTGGCCTGACTAATTGCAGAAGGATGTCCCATGCTGCAGCCCGATTAGCTGGTGGCCTTGCTCTTATCTCCTGGGTGCAATTGTCTCCACTCTGTCAGGGCTAGCTGAGGGTCTACTCATCTCCCCACAGGAGTCGTTTTTCCAGGTCCTCCCTGGTCCACAGGTCCCGCTTTTCTACTCACCAATCTGTCCCTCTTTCTGCTGCCAGGGTCTTGATGACTGATAGTCTTATTGCCTTTCAGCTCTCGAATGCTCGGGGCTGCGTACACATTCGGTAACGCTAATGACAGTGAGGGATTTTGATTGGCTCAGGCTGAGCGGTCAGCACGGCAGCTGGCACGTGCCATCGGGGGTTTTCCATGGAGTGGTCCCTGGCCTCCTCGTTGTGGACCCTGAGATGACCGTAGGTCAACCTGCCTGTGGTCACACGACAACAGTGGGGGAAGGGTTAGGATTTCAGCCCGGACAGATGGGGTGAGGCCTTATCTGAGATGTACCTTGAAATACTCCAGAGGATACCGAGGACAGGAACGGTGACAAGGGAACACTGAACCACAGTAGACCCCGGGTGTGGGGGACAGGCATGGCGAAAGGGGAAGGGGCAGGGTGCTTTCCAACACGTTTGGAATTTTCCCCAAAGTTTATGCGATGTGAGCTCTGGGCTTTCTTCCCCAAACAATAGCTAAACCCAGCAATTCTACACCCAAAGGCTCAACCCTGCTACGGGATTGCCAGGAACCCAGCATAGGTTTGATGAATGAATGGTTTGGGTTCCTCTGAAACGTGGGTTAGAGAAGTTCAAAGCTTTACTCCCATCTCCCCAGACGGAAGAGTGGACCCCCCTTCAACTGAACAGCCCACCTCTGCCGAGGGGTAGAGCCTTCCACTGCTAGGAGCCAGGCAGGCAGAGTGTGCAGGTGGACGCAGGAGGCCCCTGCCCTAGGAAAGAGGAGGCCACTGACTGGGATCAGAGAAGAGGAGGTTGTGACAGGAGGGGAGGAGGCCATCAGCTGGAGAGGAGAAGAGGAGGTTGGGACAGGAGGGGTGGAGACCATCAGCTGGAGAGGAGAAGAGGAGGTTGGGACAGGAGGGGTGGAGGCCATCAGCAGGGAGAGGAGAAGAGGAGGTTGGGACAGGAGGGGTGGAGGCCATCAGCAGGGAGAGGAGAAGAGGAGGTTGGGACAGGAGGGGTGGAGGCAATCAGCTGGAGAGGAGAAGAGGAGGTTGGGACAGGAGGGGTGGAGACCATCAGCTGGAGAGGAGAAGAGGAGGTTGGGACAGGAGGGAGGAGGCCATGGAGGCAGTTGACAGAGCAAGGAAAGAGCCAGATTCAAAGTGTGAATGAAGAGGCGTGTGAGCCCAGGGGAGGAAATGACTCCATTTGGAGATGACTGGCGTTTCTGGTGGTTTCCAGGAGTGGGTGACATTTGCCCAGAAGTCAGCTACATGCACTCAGGGAAGAGAACCAAGCTCTGGGGAGAAATGGATAGCTTCCTCAGAGGAGAGCCAGCCGAGGGCGGCATGTGTGCTGGGGACGTGGCGGGGCTGGTTGGTGGGGCTCTCTTCTGTGGGCAGCCGGGAGCTAGCCATGGTGGAGCGTGTCTCAGGAACCTCGACCTGAGGGCTGTGTCGACAGGTGGGCACTGGGTGACAGAAACGGGGACACCAGAGAGAACGGGATTAGGGATGCTGGTGAGGTAGAGCTGGCAAGATCCGAGGTGGGAGACAGGTGTGGGGCGGCTGAGGCCCACTGCATCTTTAAGATCATTCTAGGTGCTTTGCATGTCAGGTAATTCCCCAAAGAGTGGACGGATTCTCTACAATGACCCACGCTTTGCAAGATTCTCCACCAAGGAGAGATGAGATGTGATTCATCCTCATCCATTTTAATTAGCATTGGAAAGAGATGGCCCTGTGAGCCCGGAACCTTCCTGACGTTCCCTCTGTCAGTGTCTATGTGACTCTAAAGCCTGGTTTTTAATCTCTGTCTGTCGCAAGGCATGGACAGGAAAAATAAAAGCGTGAACCTTTCCTTCCCTGCATCTTTCGCCCCTGCCCATCCGCTGAGACGTCCCTCTAGGCACCAAGGAATATCTATCAGCCAAGGTTGTGTTGCCATGGTAACGAGACCAAACTGGGTCCAGGATATAGGGAATGAAAGTAAAGGGTTCAGGAAGGTGTGGTTTTCCAGCCCCTCTGCATCCCTCTGAGGGGCCGGCTGGGCCACATCAGGCCCTAGCAGACTGCAGCTGCTCCCGTTCCAAACAGGCTCATCGGGTGGTCGGGCTGGATGGATCACTGAGGCCTGGTTACTGGACAGCAGTCGGACCCTCTGGGATCTGGGGGAAGGGACAACTCCCCGAGGCAGGCAAGTTTTAGGGGAGGTGAGTGGCATTTCAAGGCTGACAAGAAGCTGAAGTCACCTCCACCCTGAGTCGCTTACGGCATGTTCATGGAGTCTTTGAAAGGTCTTTAGAGCACCCCTGCAAAATCTTAAAAATTCTCTGACCTGGGAATCCTGTTTTCTGAAAATGTATTCCAAAGAAATAATCCTCCATCTGGAACTTTTTTCTTTTAAAGAGAGCTTATATTAAAATTTTGCAGTTATCCAATAAAATGAAAAAGTAACCTAGTGGTTCAGCAATAGGGGACTTCTTGATTAAATGCAGGTATCATCATTGGTTAAAATATCATGCAGCCACTCTGGTGTAAGATGCTTACAAGGCGGGGTGTAAGGGGGAAAAAAGTAGTTTACACAGTATAATTATAATCTCTAAAATGATCAAGCCTCTAAACAAAACAGAAGCAAAAACTAAATTCCCATGTGAACACAAAGAAAATATCGGAAGACAACAAAACATTCATTAGGGTTGTTGGCAGTGATAGGAACATAAGCGCTTCCTTAAATCTCCTTTCTTTGAAGGGCATGGTTTTAATTGTCCTCTATTGAGCACATGCTACCTTTTTTTTCTTTTTCTTATTAGAAGAAAACAAAAAAATAAGTGCTCCAACCTGGAATGAGCCACCTTCCCAGGTGAATGAGTCCACAGTCTCAGGGACACAGCACAAGCCACACTTTGGGGGCTTCCCTAGGTGCCAGGGCAGTTGTAGGCATCGTGCTAAATACAAAAGCAAATGATGGCGTCTTTGCCCCCAGGGACTTGACAGACTGGGTCTGTTAGCTTCTAGGTGGTTCCAAATTGAACACTCTGAATAGATTTTGACTACTAAGCCAGATGGTCCAGATGAATGCACAGCAGACAGGCCTTTGTGCAAGGCCGAGTCTATAATTAGCCTCGTCTTTCTTCATTACTCTGGATTCCAGGCAGGCTTTAAAGAAACCGGCCTGGTGAAGGCAACTCCGGAGAATGTTTGGTTTCTCTGCACAAGTGCAGTGGGGTAGGAGAAACCTGTCCCGTGAAGGTCCCATCTACTGGAACTGTTTCCTTCCCTACAGTCTGCATAGTCATGGCCCAAAGTATAGACAGGTATACCTGCCTCTCAGCCACAGCTGCTTAAGAAACAGAAACATCTAGAATAACGATGTTGAGGAGAAGAGCTATTGAGCTCTGCCTACTGTAGGTAGGAGAAATGGTAACGGTGGCGATGATTTTGTGTACTGAGGACTTACACAACTGCTGCCAGCCTTTGGTCAGCTGGTCTACACAAGGCAGGTACATTGCTTCTGTCTTCAAATGAGGAAACTGGAATATTCTAGAACTTAATATGTTCAAGGTCATGTGACTAAAAAGTAAAGAGCTGGGACTTAAAGGTGGGGGTCAGAGCGATTGGAAGCTAATCTGTTGTGCCCACCCCCATTTGGTTGTTCTGTGCTGCTAATACATCTGAGAAGTGTGAGACATTGCCATCTTTAAAGATGAGAAAACTGAAGCCAAGAGAAGTTAAGCAACTTTCCCAAAGCCACACAGCTAGAAGGCAGCAAAGCTGGGGTTCAGTCTCAGTTGGTATCCATGTGCCTCCACAGCCTGCTTCCCTCCTCCTATAGCACAGTGGTCCGGTCACCTAGATATGGCTCAGAGTGTCAGACAAATGTTTTTATTTCTGACACTTAACACTGGACCTGGTAGAGCAGGTGAGCAAAAATAATGAGAAGTGAAGGACAGAAATGCCAAGCAACCCTGAGCAGGGTGGGAGAAGGTCCAAGGCACGCCAAACTACATGATGGGCCATTACGGACATCTTCGAATATTAGGTATCTGGGGTCTATTTATACCTTATTAATGTAGAGGGAAAAATATGCATTGCATCCTCTGAGTGATCGATCTTGTTCCAGAAATGAGGAGCCAGCTTGCAGGGAGCTGCTTTGCTGGCAGGTGTCTTTGAATGTCCATGGGGAGCAGCCACCAGGAGAAAGCCAGGGTCAACCCTGGGAAGACAGACTCTATTTCTGTCTGGGAAGCCTGAGGTTTTCCCCTCAGGGTCTATACCACCTCTAGGCTGGAAATCCAAGGTATTCTGGCAAACATGTCTTCCAGAGCGGTGCTGCTCACTACATTCTTAGAGTAGGGATTTTTGTGCTCAGTGACATTTTGGGCTGATTATTTCCTGGTGGTGGAAGCTGCGCTGGGCATTGGGGACATTTAGCACCATCCCTGGCTTCTACTCACAGGAAGGCTGTAGTATTCTTCCTGGTGAAAACCCCAAATGTTTTCATGTTTCCAACTGTCTGCTGAAGGACGAAGTGGCTTCTAGTTGAGAGCTGCTATCTTTGTGGCAGACATTAGGAACAGGAGGCCAGGGGGCAAGGCATCAGCTGGCAAATGCAGTAGGGACCAGACCTATAAAGGTGCCTCATTTGGGGCTTCCCTTAGAGCATGCTCATCTGCTCTAGTTCTGCTGCTGCAGGGGGTTAAAGGGCCAGTGATCCTAAATAGCTGCATTTGCTAGGAGAGCCCTGTGCTCTGCTCCTGGAAGGTTATTGCTCTTGAGGTTTTAAATGACTTGCTTGAGGTCACACCACTAGTAAGCAGCAGAGTTAGTTTAGAAATATAAGACATTCCTGAGTCCAAATCACTATTTTGCACTGTCTACACGTGGAAGTGACTTGGGACCTCCCTTAACCTGATCCTCTGAAGTTGGCAGAACCAATAATTAGGGAGAGGGAGAGATGGGGCTGGGGATGCCAGATTCCCGTTTCCCCAGAGAATTCTCTTTCCCTCAAAATTCTGTTTTCTCACCACTTCCATTGCCACCCTGACCTCTGGAGGCCCTGCTGTCCTCCCTCACTGTCTGGCTTATGTCCGGCACAGCAATATTTACGTAAGTATTGAATGAATTGAGAATTGGTTTTAATATGTAAATAAGATTAACTGAAGGTTCAGGCATTAACCTTCACCATGAATCCATTCATCTTTCCATGAAGACCAGGACATCATCTCTTAGTTTCACCTCTGTAGTGACAGAGAATGGAGAATAGAAGGGAAGAGATTGGCAGGGAGGGGTGAGTGATTGGCCTGAGGCTGCACAGTTGGTAAGTGACAAAGCTTGGATGAAAACTCAGGTTTGTCTTACTTGAAAAGTCTGGCTCCTTCCAGTGTTTGGAAGGCTGAAGTCAATGTGGGGCTCACAACTCAGGCAGGCTGGTTCCTCAGGACCTAGAAACAAGCCAAGGTCATCTTTTCTTGAGTAACCGCCACACATAGAAGGAGAATGGGACCTACTTCTGGGAAGACCAGTAACACAGCTGGCTTTGCCACTGCAGAGAAATTCTGGCCTTTGCAAATCGCTTCACTTTCTGGACTCAGAGATTCCAGCTGCGGTGGGGTGAGAGGTCTACCTGACTCACAGGTACAGATGTTTAAGAGCCCCTGGCCTGAATAGCTCAATGATTGTTTTAAAGACCCAGTGAGGACAATTTACTTGCTGTTTCCTCTGTGAGTCCTAGTGCCTTTATCCTCCCCATCCCCAGAACTGAGAGAACCACAGTCACCTTTCTAGACATGACTACATTTGGGGGAGCTTGCATGAGCAACCCGGGTGCATTAACCGGCCATAGTGTCTGAGGGGAGAATGATCCAGAAACACCAGTGCAACCAATATGGACACATCTACTCAGCAAACATCTACAGGGCTATGTCATCTCCCTGCCCTTACGATAGCACTGTTGGGGGACCAGGGAGGGGCAGACAAAGCAGAGCATGGGGGCCACTGCAGGGAGACAAAGTAGCCACTGCGGCCAATCCAAGCAGATAGTTCCAAACCTGCCTGAGAGCGTGAGAGTCGGTTACTCTCCCCGCTGCTCCTGCTCAGGACAGAAATCCAAGAAATCCCTCCAGTGTTCAGGACAATAAGTATATCTTATTCTCCCTCCTCAATGAATCTGGGAGATGCTCTGTCCTTGGGGATCCTGGAGCCCTTGCCCTGGATCCAGGATCCATGGATCCATGGATCCATGTGACCCAGGCTCCATGAGGTCACATCGCTCCGTCCCTCTGCCCTTCCACCCTGCACCCTGACTCGGATGACAAAGTGAAGATCCAGTGAGTCTCCGCAGATGGAGTTTAGTAGAGACAGGGTAGGCTTTGGCGCTCCGACCCCAGCCTCCTCGCATCCAAACCGGGTGGTCTCCAGCTGTCACTCAAACTCTCACCTCAATTCCCTCAGCTGTACAGTGGCAACGCTGCTTACCTCAGGGACTGGCTGCGAGGATGCAGTGAGATACGTGGGCAAAGACAGCAGGGGCACATAATAGGTACCCGATCAGTACTCTTCTCCTCCTCACCATGTAGGAGCCTGAAGGTGAATGTCATGGCCAAGGTGAAAGTGAACCTTCGCAGCAGCAGGATGAATGGGGTTTTCTGGGAGCTAGACAAGGACTTTATCTGGTGGATGAAAATGATTTTGTCTCAGATTTTTCCCATGGATGGGTTTGGAGCAGAAGGTAGGTAATGAAAAGAGAAGTAGGATGGACAGAGCTTCAGATGCCCCGAGTGCGTCAGGCCTCGAGAGGAGGGAGAAAGGAGGCTGCAGCCTTTCACTTGAGGGATGCAGGGGGGTGATGGCTGAGTGGAGCCACGCCAGCTCTAGTGGGAAAGAGGTACCCTGCTGATTTAGACCTGGGTTCAAACGCTGCTTCCATCACTGACCAGTCATGTGAACTTGGGCTTGCCATGCATCCTCTGTTCTACAGTTACTTATCTGCAGAATGGCAGCCATCATTTGCAGCAGCTACAGCTGTGGGGGACTTGCATGAGGCACATGTGAATGTGCTTTGTGTGGCATCTTCTGTATAGTCCAGGACCTCACAAAGGTGTGGCTGAATCCAGTGGTAAGTTGGGACCCGCTCCTATGGGTTCAGGAAAGCTGACTGTGCACCTTTTTTTCCCTTCCAATTCTTGAGATATTCACCAATTCTTGGTGGAGATATTTACACCATGGAAATGGGCAATGACACAAACCAGCAACTGACACAAATGAGCATGAGACAGTATCTTGCTGCTTGAACCTAACCTGTTTGGGTGGCAGCAGATTCCAAAAGTAGTGAGTAACAGCTAATGCACCCAAGCTACCCAGGCTATTCTGTGCCCACGGGGGCCCTCCAAGCACAACCCATGAGAGGCCGGGCCTCATGGCCCCCCCCACCAGGACTCCTAACTGCAAGAGACTGTTGTTTCATCCAGGTACCACTGTAGTATAAGATATATTAAGGGACATACTAGTAACATGCTTCAAAGAAATCCCTGTACTATTCCATACGTGAAAAAAAAAAAATCAATATTATGTGCTATAAACAGCAGAACATATCAAGTAAAATGAAAAGAAACAATTTTATTTCATTCTACATGGAGATGGTTGCCTGCCTACCACTGTGAACCTGAGTTTTGCTTTCTTTGTTAAAAGAGGGACAGTGTTCAAAAGGTGTCAGGGCACACATGGGGCTGAGACTTGACTCCTGGTAGAATCTGGAGGATCTAGAGAAATAAATGCAAAGGAAGTAAGTTTCCATGAGGTGAATCAGTGTGAAGTTAGTCCATATTTGAGCCCAAGTCATCACACATGTGGGGAGAGCTGTCTCTGGGAAACATACATTAGATGCTAGAAAATTTGAAGGTAGAGAAAAGACATTTTTAATTGAGTATGTATCATTGAGCTGAATGCAAAGTTCATATTAATTCTTAAGCTAGTGTCAGTGGAGTGTTGGATGTGGCTTGAACTAGCTCATGAAGATCAACAGTTAAACTTTCAGGAACTTAGCAAGTCAGGAGATAGCACATGGGTAGCTTGATATTGGCCACATGGGAATCTTTACACCATGGGAATGGGAAGATGCTACAAAATGCCCTACTTTAAGATCTGGTTGTTAAAATATTCACTGGCAAACCACTGGCTAAAACTCTCATGCCATTTGGTCTTGTTGAAATGCTTTAGGCTATCGCCTTAGACTTATGGGATGTCCATTTTTTTTCCTGTCTTGGAGATTTGTGTGGATGTACTGAGCAACTTCCTTAAGTCTGATGGCCTCATTTTCATTATTGCATCTGAAAGGAGAGTGACAGAAACCACTGCTGAGAAATGTGCTGCAATTGATTATTGTATATAAAGTAGACTAAGCAGTCTTCCTCCTGCCTACACTCTTTAATGAGCTATTTTAGTGCTAGCCCTGCTAAGTGTTTGAAATTTATAATGCTCTGGAAACTCATCAATTTCTGAGGGTATAATGACTGCTAAGAAAAAAAAAAAAACAACAACAACTCAAGATATAAAACAACTGAGCACAGAAATTTTATACCCTTGGATTTCTCTTAAGTCATTGCTGCATATCTTTGGTCTAGAATTCTAAACTTTTTGGTCTTTACTCCCAGGAAGCAAGAGAGAGATGAGGCCCAGATTGCTGGAAGTAGGGGAAGGGCAGGACATTGGGATTTTGCTCCTGTGAGACTGTTTTTAGCACATAACTGTTGCCATGGGTGTGATGATAAATGTGTAATGACAGGGTCTCCTGAGGAGCCCTGATCTGTGGCACTTGCTGATCTATCAGTCTATGATAGATCACTCCTCCCAGCCCTGCTGATTTCAAGCTATGCTAGGAATCACTGATGCAGGGCCACGAGGGATACCTGCAATTGACCCTCAGGAGCCAGTGCATTCTGGGTTTGGCACAGCACTGAGTCTGTAGTCCTACCAGTGTTTCAGAGAACTGAAGTGCTCAGTCCCACAGAGAGGTGCAGGCAGGCAGGTCTTTCCCCGGAGTTAGCCTGGAGAGGTGGTGATGAATCCCACCAGCACGCAGGTAACCTCCACTGTCCATGGTGGGCGGACCCTCCAGGAGCCTGCTGGGGGCAACACACCATGCTCAGGGCAGACAGAAGAGGCAGGAGGCCCAGGTCTGAGCAGTCCCAGTGGGTGCAGAAGGGAAGGTTTTGCAGCTGCATTCCAGGGGTGGGGAAGGGGTCCAGAGGCGCAGGAACCAACCCACCCCTCTCCCAACCTCAGGTTTCCCCTTCCTCCATGTTTTCCTTGGCGTTCATCTCTTTCTAATATAAAGTGAAAAACAATTTACTTATTCATTATTTGAATTGCTTATTATTTTCTTCCCCCACTCACCTACAATATGGAGTAGAATAGAAGTTCTAGAAAACAGATTTTTGGGGGTCAGTTTTATTTACAAGTGTTATTTATTTCAAGTGCCTAAAACAGAGTCTGACTAGTTGCAATTTGGTGAATAACCACTGAATCAGGATCCAGTAGTTCAGGGGAACCCAAGATAGGAGCTCAAAGCAGAAGTTCCCACCTGCAAGCGACTGTTACTCAAAGCAGAAGTTCCTAACTGCTGTATGTATATTAGAGCCACCAGGGTAGCACAGAAGGTAGAAGACTGTGAGGCCCATTTCTGATGACTTCCATGTTCTCAGCTCTAAGGTGAAGCTCAGGAGTTGTCCCAGTGACCCACACTTAAAGAAGCCCAGTCTCAGTAGTCATGGGTGTGAGCAACAGTGACTGGTCCTTCACACCCAGGCAATGGCAGTAAGCTGAGTGGACCAGCCAAGAATACCTGGTCAAACAGGGGTGAGTTTAAGCTGTGGTCTTCTCTTTGGGTGGGTTCAGATTCTCTTCAGTTATTAGTGATTTTCAACCAGCACCAAATAGACTTGTTAATGAAATATGTGACCCTCCCAGGTGTTCAGAACAATGCTTTCTATTTTTAGAATTGTAATACTTCCCAATTCTTAAACCTTCAATGATTTAGCAACTTCTTTCAAAACATTATGGTTCCATCTCAAGTATTTGAGGGAAATTCTCTTAAATGATTTCCACCTCTCTTTAAGTCTCTTTTGAACCCTCACTTAGAGAGGCATCGTAGTTAGTTTTGAGCCTCATACTGTTTCCTGCTTTCACAGAACTCTGGGAATCTGTTATGGTTTAGATGTGAGGTGTCCCCACAAAGTTCACACGTGAGATAATGTAAGATAATGTTCGGAGGTGAAATGATTAGACTATGGGAGCTGTGACATAATCAGTGGATTAATCCATTTGATGGATTAATAATTCAAATGGGTTATCAGGTAGTAACTGTAGGCAGGTAGAGTGTGGTTGGAGGAAGTAGGTCACTGGGGGCATGCCTTTGGGTATATGCTTGGTCCCTGCCAAGGGGAGTTCTCTCTGCTTCCTGATTGCCATGCCCTTCCACCATGATAATCTGCCCCACCTTAGACCCACAGCAATGGAGTCAGCTGACCATGAACTGAACCTCTGAAACAGTGAGCCAAAATAAACTTCCCCTCCTCTACCTTGTTCTTGTCAAATCTTTTGTTCAGACGGCCTTTTGTTCTGACTACAATAGGATCCAACTTGCCTCCTCAAGGAGGACTTCTCCTGGTCTTAGAACTTGGATCCTTTGTTTGCTGTTGGCTTTTATGTGAAGGTGGGTGGCAGGTGCAGTGTGGCAGAAAAAGCTGCCTGAAAGGTGATTTGAGAAGATTCAGGGTCCCTCCCTAGTTTAGTAATCCTGGGCAAGTCATGATGTCACTCTGAGCCTCAGGATATTCAGCTCCAGAATGGAGATGTTTGTTGTCCCAGAGGGTTAAGATGAGAAGGAAATACAGTTACAGAAATATAAGTGCTCTGCAACCTTAAGACTCAGGATAGTAAGATGATCAGAAGTATCCATGGGGTTGGAAGCTCCCATTATGTCCAGCAGATCTTTTCTCAACTGGTCCAGGGAATGTACAAGGAAAGTCTTTGGTACTATGATCTCATTATGACTTTAAGATGCTTTCCCATTTCTTCCTACTTGCTTTCCCCTCCCCCAGGCATATATCACTGCTTTGAGGAAGAAGAAAACCTGGGGACATCAAGAACAGAGAGAAGAAAGATGCTCTAGAGAATGAAGTTAATATTTAGCTGGGCACAGTGGTGCTTACCTGTAATCCCAGTGGCTTGGAAGGCTGAGGCAGGAGGATCATGAGTTCAAAGCCAGCCTCAGCAATGGAGAGGTGCTAAGCAACTCAGTGAAGATCCTGTCTCTAAATAAAATACAAAATAGGGCTGGGGATGTGGCTCAGTGGTCGAGTGTCCCTGAGTTCAATCCCCAGTACCCCCAAATTATTATTATTATTATTATTATTAGGCATCTATAATGTTTTAGACAGTGCTGGGTATTTTAGATGTGTTATCATGTCAGAATTCCCAATAGACTTATAAACAGGTGTGACTACTCCAATTTGATTAGATGCAAAATACAAAGCTCAGAAGCATTAGGGGTTTGTTTACCATCACACAGAGAGTTTGTGCCGCAGATGTGTCTCGAATTTTGGCAGTGTAACCTCACTGCCAGTACTGATACTCCCGCACCATGGCTGCGTACCACACTCAACGTCTGAACCTCTTGCCCACAATTCTTACTTTTCTTTCTCATCTTCATTCTCTCCCTTGCTCTCTGCATCTTTCTCTGTCCCTCTGAGATTTGGGATAAGTGTATATTCTTTGATAATCACTGCTGAATGAAGAGTGAAAGAAGTATTGATCATAAGCTCCTGCTTATCACAAGGTGTCAAAACCCCTGGTGTCCCAAAGAGGTTGCTCACTTCTAACTTCCCAATTCTGCAGAAAATCTATTACCTGCACTGCCAGTTTATTTCATTATCCATAATAAACAATAATGACATTTCTTAATTGCACTTCATAAAAATCTCAATTATCACTTTAGAATTGTGTCAGATCAGATGAAGAGCCATCTCACAGAACCAAAAAGAAATCGAAATTTCACTCCTTGAGTGGATGTATTGCTAATTTTTCACTCTGTGGACGATTTTGCTGGTTTCAGGAGAGAATCAGAACCAAGTGGAACAAAGGACATTTGGTGGGGCAAATAGAAGAGAGGGGAAAGACCTGTTTGGGGCAACATTCTGCAGGCCCCCAAAGAACTGGGAGCCATGATGCCTTTTCCTTTCTACTCAGATGAACACTAGGTCAGAGTCCATTTTAGAGCCAGGGGAGACAGGTCCATTAAGCTGTCAGGAGATTGTTCCTTGGCCTGCAAGATCATCCACCATGGATCTGGCCCCACATCCTACTCACCTCCTTACACCTCCATTGTCCAGTGCAGGATCTGGCATAAATTGATACCTCCTACTTGTTAATGGAACTCAAAACCACACAATTAGGTACTTTTCCATTTTAAGGTTGTACAATAAACCTATCCTGTGTCCATCTGTGCTATAATCCCTAGTTTTCCAGGATGGTCACCATGTCATATTTTACATGCCGCTGTATTAGTTTCCTATCGCTGCTATAACAAAGTACCACAAGCTTAGTGGCTTACACCAATATGAATTTAACATCTTACAATTCTGAAGGTCAGGATCCAAAGTGGCTCTCACCAGCCTAAATTCAAGGTGTCAGCTGGGCTCTGTTCCTTCTGGATAATCTAGAAGAGAATTTGTTTCCTTGGATTCCACCTGAGGGTCTTGACCTCTTCCTCCATCTTCAAAGCCAACAGCATCTCCAAATTTTTATCAAACTGGCCTCATGCTTCCAAACTCTTTTAGTGATTCATTTAATTCCATTGGACACTCCTGGATAATTCAGGATAAGCTTGCCACCTGGAGATGTATAACTGAATCCTATCTGTAAAACCCCTTTTGTCATATAAGGTAACATATTCACAGGTGCCCAGGATCAGAAGATAGACATCTTTGGAAACCATCAATCTGTCTACCACAGCCGTTCTTCAGGCCAAAAATTGAGGGCTTTTTCTTGATTTTCTTCTTTCCCTCAATCTGCTTCCAATCCACTGTCAGATCTGGCAGCTCCAGAGGACATCCTGAATCTACCCACTTTTCACCTTCTCTTGGATGGTGGTGTCCAGGCTACCACCATCTTTTGCCTGAATGACTTCAGAAGCCTCGTAGTGACTCTCCCTACTTTTGCTCTTATTCCCCTCTTTCCAGAACAGTCTATTTTGCACCAAGGAACCAGAGTGACCTTTGAAAACGAGAGAAGCAGGCCATGAACTCATTGCTCGGGTGCTCCAAGGGTCCTCCCATTATGGTCAAATACTCCAGGCTCCTCAGTGTACCCTCTGCCCCGTCTGCCCCCCTCTCTGACCTCACTTCATTTATTTCCCCAAAGCACCCACCTGGCACTTCCTGACTCCTCATCCAGATTGGGTAAGATGCTTCTCATGTCCTTCAGCTTCCTGTCCACATATCGGGCTTTCCTTGACTCCCCAGTCTGGAATATCTGCCCTCTCCATCCCCCCTCATCCCATTCTTTAGCTCATTTTATTTTTCTCTTGGAACTTGTCATTAAATGATCTTATTTGGTGCTTTTCCTATTTATTATCCCAAGGCACATTTAAGTTCTATGTGGGCAGCATGTACCAGCTTCTCCACATCTGAAATAGCAAATGGCACAGGCAGGCGTTTAATAAGTATCTGCCAGAATGAGTGGATTTCGGACTCCATCAGTCCTCCTAATAGCCCAAAAGGGATGTCAGGCAGGTATGGGTTTGGGTCTAGCTCTGTCATTATTAGCTCAAGGAACCTTGGGCAAGCTACTTAACCATTAAGAGCGACTGTTTCTCAGTGTAAAACGGGGAACTCAGATGTGTTCATGTTCACTATAGGTTCAAGTGAGGCGGAGCCGGGAACCAACTCTAAGGTGATAGTTGAAGTGCTCTGTCACAGTAATTTCCCTTTCTTGGCCACTGATGTAACTAAGAACTCGGGGACTAGAGGCAGGGAGACTCCACTTCCCAGGCTCCCTGCGGTTAGGTGGGGCCCCATGACCAGACTGAGCCGGTGTGATCTTGTGTGGGAGACTCTCCCCAAGTCCTTGGAACCGCACCACACTGCCGTGTGTGTCGTTCTGACACGCAGAGTTCTAGCACTTCTTCTCCTGCGAGCTGTCTCAGCACTCCTGTAAACAAAGACCCCTTTTGTATTTTCCCTTTGGGTTTCTGGGAATCCTTGGGGGTGCACAGGAACGTAGCTTTGTAGGCAGAGCCCAGAGAAGGAGAAGCTTGGAGTGCTGGGCCAGCACAGGTAACGGGCGCCGTACCTCAGGGCCTGCTTCCTTGGTGGGAGGCCCCGTTCCTTCCCCAGGAACCTGCTTCTACTCGGCGTTCCAAATGGTGGACTTCTCTTCTCTGAAATGTGAACTGCTGAATTACTAGCATTTGACGATTAGATGGCAGAGACAGAGTTAAACGTTTGCCAAGAAGTCAATTTCCCAAACACTGTCCATGGGACATGAATGCCACATGACATTTTTATTAAGTGAGATACTACCCAGAAATGAATCTTCATAGTCATATAAATAGAAAAATGCTATATGTTCCATTTGAAAGTTTTTAGCTATTTAGGTGTGGAATTTGGGTTCTCCCCTTAATAGGTGAACTTAAATATATTACTACTAACTCTACCAGGTGCTAGCCGCAGTCACTAAGACCAACATATTTCTTTTAACCTTGTGGTTTTCACATCCCTTCAGGGGTTTGCATTACCACAGAACCAAGCACTATGATTTCCTGCTAGGATTCCACTGTACAACATTCTCCATTTGCATGAATAAATTATTTGCCTCTCTAAAATCACGTTTTTAAAAAGTATGATGAAAGGTACTTTCTTGCATGCAATTTCTTTATAAAATTGGGTTATGACTAGCACAACTGATGTATTTCACACATCAGCAAATGTAGAATTTGACCCCCAAGCCCTTCTCTCCCCTTCCCAGAAGTATCTTTTAATGTCTCGCTAGCTTCACTCTGCTGTGGAATGCACACTGGAAGATCTGGTGTAAAGTTCACTCTCTGCAGGCTGCTGCTGTTTGCTTCCTAGAGCCAAACCCTCTGATCTTGGCTGAGTTATTTCCTCTCTCTAGGTCTCAGGTCCCTTATAAGAAAAACATAACTTTATAGTTAAAGTTAAATATAAATTCTATTTTAAATATAACTTCATAGGGAAAGCCCAGAACCTTTCAACTCTGACATTCTGTCATTCTGTGTGTGCTAAGCTGCCTAATGCTCACCTACCCGCCCCAACAGAAGAATGTTCCTATGAGCAATCAGTCAGATCTGAGAGGTAAAGTATTGGAAGGGTTAAGCCATTGGCCCCTGGAGTAGAATGACCTGGGTTTAAATTGCAGCTCTACCACTGATTGGCTATGTGCTCCTGAGCAATGGCCTCTATTTCAACTTGCCTGTAAAATGGGTGTAATGCTGTTATCTTCTAGAAATCTGAGTTTTAAAGGAAATGGAATTAAGGTTCTTATTATAGTGAGTGGTACATCATAGGCACTCAATAGATCATGTTGACTATTCTTTGTTGGGTTGAGTCAGGGTCAAGTCAGGGAGAATACAGTGTTAGAAGACACCTTTCCCCACCTGCTTCTTCTAGAAGGACAGATGCTCTGGGAAGAAGAGAGAAAAGAAGTGTCCATCTACACATCCCTTGGGTGACTCTGTGATTTAGGGGCAGCCATGAGGACAGGCATGTGTCCTGGGAGCAAGAGCAAAGAATTTCCTTCACCATTGCGGTTTCAACACCCTGGGGTTGGAAGTGTCCACGCACTGAAGGGTGATCTGTGTCTTCAGAGGGCTTTCCTAGGTACCAGAAACTCACCCAGAGATGTAAGTGGGGCAAGATCCCTGAACCCACCTTGAATGTTGGACCAGGTTTGGGGGGCATGTTACTGAGCTTGATTCGGCAAGGTGTCATCTGTATGTCACCTCCCTGGCAGCCCGTCTCATCTGCCACAGCAGAGGGCCAAAGGACAGGGTCAGGCCAAACCCTTGTCCCTCTATAGTGTGGTGAGAGATAGGCGCAACAGACAGAGGGGGCCTTGTGTGGAAAGAGCTGAGTGATGACCCCAGGGAACACTGGTAGTGGTTACAATGTGAAAACCTAATGGCTGTCACTGAGGATGTGTGTGGCCAGGGAAGATTGGCAGTGTGGCTGGACATGGAATGTGGCTCATTTTAAGAATGATGAGGAATTTCCATTGCTGGGGGTTGGGGCTTCATTCCAAGGAGGATAAAGAATCTGGGCTACAGGCATGAGTGGGAGCTTCATTTGGAAATAAGGCACCTTTTCTGGAAAGGCATGCAGAAAGCAAGAGACATCATCTGCGGGACAGCCGTCTGTGGCATGGTTTTAGAATCACGGTCCTGCCTTCAAAGGCCAGTTCTGCCATTTACCAGCTGGCTGGCCCCAGACCATTTGCATACCCTCTAAGTGCTTCCTCAGTTATAAAATGGGGACAGTTAAGAGTTTCTCCTCCCAGCACCTCATGAATAGTGAAGCACAGGGCAAGGGCGTTTTGTTTCTGTCTGTGAGGGGTCTCTCTCCCACTCAGGGTACCCATCTGACTTCTTATCTCCTTCCCTCTCCATTTAGAAAATGTCAATGGCTTGAAAAATGTTGACTATTTGGGAAAATGGGGCATTTTTCTCTTACTCAAAATTGACTTTTGTATTTTAAGTGTTCTCTGGAACACACCTGTGATTTGCTGGAGCCGAGCACTTCCACGAAGGCTTTAGGTATGAAGCATTAAACATCAGAGGCAGCTCGGCATGTCTCGAAACTCCTTAGGGAATCGTACAAATGTCTGTACTTAAAAACACACGCACAGAGCACCCGGGAAACTCCTGTGTCTACTGGTGCTGAAAAATGTTGTGGATTTTTATGATACCTGCTCAGAAGAGAAGAACCCCATTGTTCGAGTAGCACTGAGTCAAGAGTCTAATTACTGAAGGAGAAAGAGGGGGATTTCTGGAGACAAAGCAAGATGTCACATTCCATCCTTCCTAAGCACGCAGAGCACACATGAAGAGCATTCAAAGTACGTCAGTATCACGTAGCGTAAAAATAACAGAGCGTCCTGACACAGCCATCTAGATGCCCGAAACACTTCATTTGCAAAAGCATTTCTTGCTTTCCTGACTCTTCCATTGATTTATGATATTTCATGCAATTGTCCTTATCACTGATTTTGGTGAGTAATAATGAAACATGTCATTTTCAAAAGAGGGTTGCTTTCAAATCTGATTTCTTGATCATAACGATTTCTTTAAATGCAAGTCCCTTTCCAGGACACACGAGGAGGGAGTGTGTCTCCACACAGAACTTGCAAAAAGGAGCAGGATGTGATTGTACCTGGATGACAAACAAAGCTTAGTCAGAGGTCTGGCTGGGGAGGTTGTGCTTCTGGAAGAGTCCTTGGGAATAGGCGGGGCTGGGAAGGTGACCTCATGCTTTACACTGCAATCGTTTTTTTGGAAAATCTGGCTATGTTTCCATGTGCTCAATCAACCACCACATCTTTCAGGGTTCTCTTTCCCCCTTATTTTTAAATGACAGGTCATGGGCAAGAAAGGATCAAATGAACACGTGCCATGGATCATCAAAGGACCAAATACAGCATCTAGTCAATTTCGTGGTCAAGGACTTTCAGAACAAGAAGGGGGTGGAATTAAAGAAAGAGGATGCTTCTGGCTTTTTATGTTTTTAAAGATTTCTCAAAAAGCACCATCCTGTGACCCAGCAACAACTCGGCAGGTTCACAATCTATTACTCTTTCAGTCTCCTTCCGCCTCTCCTCTAGACTTGACGTCATCCTCGGGGCCAGGGAAAAGCATAATTGATTTTAGGGAGGGAAGCTGTGAGAAATGGTTCTGGGTTAGTTTTTTTCCTGCTGAGTTCATTTCATTAAGCGGAGCAGAGAAAACATGTGGACCTGGGAGGCTGAAAGGGTCCCTTTTTCTTCTACTGACTCTGGGCAGAGAAAAGCAGCATTTAATGGATGCCTTTAATCCCCTGTACATTCCTTCCCATTAGGGGGTATTATTAGCCTGCATTAGGTGGGTCCAATTCAGATTCAGATCCCAGGAGGTGCAGTCAATCCCATAACCAGTGCAAGGACTGGGCAAGGCAAGGGGCAGACCGAGGGGCAAAATTCCAGGAGGAACTGGCTCTCATGGCTGTGTGAACCAGAATGAGCGCCTTCTTCACCTGTGGGCCCCGGGGCCTCACTGGTGGTGGGGAAGACAAATCGGCCTCTAACTTTGAGTGCCTGCTGTGCCTTAGACACTGCCGGGGCCGCCATCTTCCCAAGTGCCTTTGAGGGGCTGTGTGGGCCTTCAAGGGCAGGTGGATTAGACAGTTCAAGGCATCTGAGTTCCTTGTATGGAGAGGGACACATGTTTGAAAAAAATCATTTGATAAAACGGAAAGGGATATCTGGGTCTCTCCCTGCCCAGGGCTTAGGTGTCTTAAGGAAAAGGATGGAATTGCTGGAGAGGGGAATGGGGCAGCAGTTCCTGGAGGCTGGGTTGAGGGATATGGACAGAAGGGCAAGTGGATGGAAGCTTAAAGTCGAGGGTGTGTGCCTCTCTGTGAGGTCTCTCCCGCCCTAGGCATCTAATGGTGGGGGGCATCTCATGGGACACTGTGAAGCTTGACACTGGGGTGGTCCTGGATGAACCACAGACCGTGTCCACGGCAGCCAGGAAGACCATGAGATCATGAGCCCCGGGAAACAGGCACCACTGAAGGAAGCGTTTCAGACTTGTGCAGACTCCAGGGTTGACCAGGGAGGGGGGTGGTGTCTGAGGCTTCTCCACGGGAAGGGGAACCCTAGCTAACATCTCATCTGTCTTATGCACAGACAGAACAGTGGGGGTTCTGAGAGGCTGAGTCAGCTGCTCAACACCCCAGAGCTGGTAAGAGGCAGTGGAGATCCCACCTCTGGTGTGTCTTGCTTCAGAGCTGCATAAACAGATTTCCTTACCGGTACCAGGAGAAGAGAAGGTGGTAAGGCAGGCCCCAAACCCTGAGGGACTCATCCAGGCTACGGAGAGGGCCAGCTTGACAAACCGGCCCCCTGGTGGCCAGCGTGTGGGCAGCTCAGCTCTCCTTAGCTGTCCTGGGGCAGGCCTCACAGAATCCCTGTTTTTCCCCTCAATGAAAGCAGATTGGTTCTAGAAGCTGCATGTACCAAGGTGCAAACATTTTCCTGGGTGGAAACTCTGAGCAAGAAGGGGCCTTGGGAGATGCCTTTGCCCAGCAACTTCAGTTTAAAGATTAGGAAGCTGAGGCCCAGAGGAGAAAGCCATGTGGCCAAGCAGAAGGCTGGCTTCTAAAAAATGCCAAAAGGATTCTGAGAGCAGAACGGGCCTGGCAGGGGAGGCGGCTTATTTGTTAGCGTCAATCCTCCAGGCGATAAGGATTTTAGGATCTGAGGTTATGCTGCTGTTGACTGTCCCACGCCTGGGCTCCTGTTACTGCTGGCAGATAAGCACCTGGCAGCACCCTCTCCTCAGAACTGCCCTCTGGAAGCCAAGATCCAGGAGATCCTGCAGAATCTAGGGCCTGCCACTGGGGGCAGCCTTATGGGTTGGGAGAACTTTCCAAAGCCCTCCACAGTGTCCAGGAACTGGTGGCTTTGAGAGGCTGCCAGATACGTGCTGCGGTTCTCAGGATTTAGCACATGTAGAAGTCAACCAGGCGTTAGAATCGGTGGATCTGGGTGGAGGTCCCAGACTGTGCAATATAAAGCTCCCCAGGAACCCCAGCTCAAGGTGTTCACAGGCCACACTGTGAGGGACGCCGATGGTGACCATCACGTAAGCTAGGAGGCCAAACAGAGCTGGGTCTTCCTCAGAGCTCCATGGGGAAGGGGCTCACCCCGCTGCAGTGGTTTCTCCACTGACAGTGGGAAGTGTTTGCGGGGCTCAGTGAGCATTTCTTGGCAATGCCCAGCTTAGGGCCGCCACCCAGTAAGAGCCTCTTCCCCTTTAACACCCCCTCTCCTGTGCCCTGTTCCTCCTCCCCTACATAGTGCCATCCTTGCCATCACCTGCCACATCTCCCCTCGCTCCCTCATGTTTCCAGCTGTGACAAGCTGTCAGCACCTGCCTGTCTTTTCATCACCAAGAATTACTCTCTCATTCTGTGGCTGAGGGAGGAGGAGAATGCCCTCCTGCAGCTTAGGCTCCGGCATGGGTGCCACTGAAACGCGTCCAGCTCTGTTGCCTTGATGGACCGGCCTCGGTCGTGATGGTGATTCTGTGGCCCCGAGGAGCTCAGCTTGCACACACAGCCTTTTAACTCCAAGACCTGAGGAGAGCCACGTGGAGTTCACGCAGGCGCGTGTGCACGTGAGGACCTGTGCACACGCACACAGGAACATACACACGGGAGAGAGCCCTTCATTTATCAAATCCTCATTTATCTAAGCATGCCTTCCATGGGCATGCTTAGATTTACTGGAGAGTACATGTCTAGATTTGGGCTAATCTGAAAACTAAGTTTTTCCAAAATGTACACAATTCCCTGGTCTTTATTTACTCAAGCAGGATGTGTGAATAACACGCACACACATACACACTATATATATATATATATATATATATATATATGTTTTCGGTACTGGGGACTGAACATAGGGATTCTCTACTACCAAGCTACACTAAGCTATACCCCCAACTCTTTATTTTTTATTCTGAGACAGGGTCTTGCTAAGTCGTCCAGGCTGGCCTTGAACTTGGAATCCTCTTGCCTTGGCCTCCCAAGTAGCTGGGCTTACAGGTGTGTGCCACCGGGGCCACTTCTTCAAGTAGGATTCGAGGTGACCTATAAACACTCGAATGCATGAAAGTCTCAAATGAAGTGGTTGAATGAGAACAAAGAGAAATTCTTAATAGAAGTTTAAAATTAAGTCATGGGCAAGGTCAGTGGGTAGAACCATACAAAGGGACCTTTGTCTATTTACAGCAAGCCCACATCTGGCGCCCATGACCAGTACAAAGGAGAGCAGAGTTCATTACGGTACTAGTGCTCCTCCCAAGACCAGAGCAAGCCAGCTTCTCAGGAAAGAACCATTCTCTCCCCCACTGAATGTATTTCCTCCATGAGTCCTCATAAGGGATCTCTCTGCCCTAGATCATGTTTTCAGACTCCCCTGGAGAGAGGCAAGAGATTCTTGTCATTGCGGTATTTCTTGGTGCAAGATAGGGAAACATCAACACGCTGCCCACTAAAAGCAGTTTTGTGAGGAATCATCGCAGCAATGCTATCTTAATTTACCGCGTTCTTGGGCTAGGACTTGCTCCAACTAGGTCAGAGTGGGCAGCCAGGCTTGCTGACTGCTGAGTCTCATGACACTCTTGCTGATCAGTCATCGCCCTTTTTACCTCTAAGATTCCACCTTAGAATCTTCCCTAACACAGATTTGCAGGTAGCCACCGTCAGCTCGCTGAAATTAATGTGAGACAAGAGTGATTGCCATCTCTGGCCTAGAGCAGTGGGTAGCTGTGCTAGCTTCTGAGGAATTCACTCTGTGCATGTGTATATGTACACACACTCCATGTACATATGTACACATTATTGTGCTTTCACACACTTGGGTACATATAGACATACGGAGACAGTATGTATTCACATGTCTATTTAAAGGCTCAGTCTGAACTCAATTCAATGGGACTTCCAAGCATTAATCAGGTATATGGAGTTATTCTGCTCTGGCTACCCATGGTGGCTATGCCTCTGAGTCCCCATGGTGGCACTTTGGAGGTCTCCACTTCTTCCACCCACTTTCCTAAGCTACAGACTGTCACCTCTACAGTTCCCTCCACATTTTGAAATGTGGAGATCGGATTAGGAGCAGCCAGGGCTTGCATGGCAAGAATTTGTGGACAGGAGAAAGTTCCCAGGATCCGAAAGAGACCTTGCTTGACCAAGTGCAGCCTTGGGCAGCTGGGTGCTATCCCAACAGGGGCTCTTAGCTCTTCCCTCTGTGGTTCTGGCAGCATCTGCATAAGGAGTGCTTTTTAGTTAAGTGAGAGTATCGAGCCCGATTTCCTAGTGGACACGTCTCCTGCCTTCTGAACTCTGAACTTCTTAACTCTTCCTCTGCCCACCAGGGGCATGGGGGAATAGGAGATTTAAGTAGTGAAGACATTGTATAATTTCTTTCTCTTTGCTCTGTCTCCCATACCAGTTCACGTTAGCTCATGGTACCTGAGAGCCGCCTCGTGGGAAAAGAAGCTGGGATCCAAGAAGCAGCCCAAACTCAGGAAAGCACACTGGCTCATCTTGCCGCCCCCCCCTCCGCCCTGCCCAGAGGGAGGGGGCTCTGCCGGTCCAGACCCGCCTCTTTACTCTTCAGGAGGCTGCCTGGCAACACTTGCAGAGCACTTCCCATTCCAGCCAGCCTCTGTTTCTGATAATTGAAGGATGTTTTGTTTCAACTCATCAGCCGGCACCCTTTCCAATCAAAACAGCATCCCTGGTAGGTACAACACCCATCACTGAACGCCCTGTTGGGGTTTCCAAATCAGGATGCACAGGGGCTTTCTGTTCTCTGCTAGGTTGCAGGTGAACATGCAAGCACACACACACACACACCCTCACACACACACACACACACACACACACACACACACACACACACACACCTCTGCCTGCCTCAAAACTCCAGAGGAATTTTAGTCTTTCATTAATAACTAATTGTTTCCAATGCCCTTCCCTTCCCCCCCGGCACAACCTCTACTAGGAGAGAGAAGATGGATGCCTTAATATTTTGAATCTAGCCGAGGCTCTCTTGAATAAACAAGAGGTTAGATAGGAAGGAATGATGGATGCTTCCTGCTGCCCGAGCAACTTGGTTTTAAGCAATAGCCATGCTAAGTTCTCGTGAGAACTTATTCCACGGAACAGATAGTAACTGGGAGCCCGCCTTGTGCAACGTTCCAAACCCTGGGAAAAATAAAGGAAGGTTCCTGCGTCCATGAGCTCAGGGTTGGAAAGAAGAGAAAACAGGCAAAATAAGAATTCCATCTGATCAGCTCGGGAGGGCCCAGGCATCTCCTTCCCATTTTATTGTATTTATTTATTTTTTGGGGTACTGGGAATTGAGCTCAGGGGTACCTGACCACTGAGCCACATCCCCAGCCCTATTTTGTATTTTATTTAGAGACAGGGTCTCACTGAGTTGCTTAGCACCTCGCTTTTGCTGAGGCTGGCTTTGAACTGGCGATCCTCCTGCCTCAGCCTCCTGAGCTGCTGGGATTACAGGCAAGTGCTCTCCTTTCCATTTTAAACCCTTGTCTTCAGGGATGGAGCTGGATGCTGAGAACACTGGAGAAGGAGGCTTTCCATCCTTACTGTAGCAGGTCAGCCCAGTGCACCATGGGTAGCACCAACTCTCCCTCAGGCTCTGACCTGACATCCTGGTGTTGGTCACAGTGAGACAAGGAGGGTGGGGGCAGGGAGGGGGTCTAACAGAGGGAAAGTGGTAAGCAGAATTACAGCCCAGGCTGAGGGAGGAGGAGAGAGGACCAGATTTAAGAGGAAGAGGGAGGAACTGAACAGGATGTGCATTTGAATGTGTGTCTACAGGGGAGGCGAGATTCCAGCCTTGGTTTCCTGTGTGGTGCCTTTAACTGGAAGGTAGTGAGAAAAACATTATTCCACGTCTGAGTCTGTACTTAGCTTCGTAGGCTCCCTGTTCACCTCTTCTTGGCCTGAGACACAGCTGGCTAATGAGCATGCTGGCCCAGCTGGTGTGGGGTACCAGGACGTGAAGGAACCTGCTTGTTTCTTGAGCCAATTAGCACGTTTCTTAATGTGTTTGCTTGGTGTCCCCAGAGCTCCCCATTTACACACTTATTGGACACAAAATTCTTCAAAGTGTGTCTTCCGATGCCAAAGAGTCAGGATTATGTCTCTGTTATTTATTTCCCTGCCTAGTTGGGTGCCAAATAACTGATGGTTTCCTAAAGTGAAGGGAAAGAGCAGTAGAAAGTCCTACCCATCAGAACTTCTGTATCTGGCTTCAACTGATTTGTATCCCTGGGACTCTCCCAAGCAAGAGGACTGAGGAAGTCTGGGGATTCAGGAGCATTCCAACCCATAATCTTCCCCTCAAAGGTAGAACAACTCATATACCTGTTTCATTAATCCTTAGTATACTTTGATAATAATCTCTCCTACTTGCTGAGAAATTCACTGTGACCAGAAAGGCAGGATGGATTGACGGAAGGTCCTTAGACTACACAGAGCACACAAATCTCTGCTCTACCCTGTAATTTTTTGACCCTCAGTTTTCTTATCTCTAGCCCCATAAGTTGCCTGTTAGTGGAAGCTAAAAACAGATCAGAACATCACAGAAACGTTGGCTGTTTCTCTGAGCAGGATTGAAAAGTGCCTTCTTAATTACACTGATGTGAAGTTGAACAGGGATCTTTGGGACTGAATGAGGATGAATTTAATTATGCCTGTTAAATTTGAAGTGGGACCTGGGTCCCTTTAGCCATTTCTATTTTACAGTATTAAAGGTGATGAGATTAAAGGTAATGCTTTAATAAAAGGTAATGTCACTGAAATTGTAAAGCACAGATAAAACATGCCTTTCCACACACCAGCACCCTCCTCTTTTCCATCTTTCTGCTGATTTTCTCATCTGTTCCCACCTGCCTCTCATCTTACTCCTAACTCAGAGGATGAGCTTCGATTTCCTCTGATCCTTCCCCTTGCCCCGCTCTCATCCTTCCAAACGGGTCCTTAATTAATGAAGTGGGGCTTCCACAGAGAATCTCGGGTCCATTTGAGAACCTCCGTCAGGCCAAGGAGACAAATTGCCGCACCAGATCTCTTATCTGAATCCTCCAAGTGCTGGTGGATGGATAATAAACTTTGATGCCCTGTGTAATACACAAGGATGATTTTTTATCAAAGCGGAGCCTGCGAGGGCTCGTGCGCAGCGTGTCTGTGACTGTGAACATGACTAATGTCGCTGTGGGCGCAATCACCACCGATCAGAGGGGAGGGCACGCTTTGCCCAGGATGCCAACCGCAAAGTGGGGACATGGTAGAGGTCGCTTTGAAGGTGTGCCTGCCTTCAGAAAGAGTAAAACCCAACATGGCAAAAGTTCAGCTGTCCTAGAGTTAAAAGCCCAAACCAACATCACTGCAGATTCTTTTGAAAGCCTCATTCTTTCTTTGTTGACATTTCAATGTATAATTAAAATAACAAAATCCTCATTTACAAAACACTTTCACATATGTTGTTGCAGCTCAGAACCGCCCTATGCGGAGAGTTGTAATATTCTGATTTTACAGAAGAGGAGGCACAGGGAGTCTTCTGAGCTTCATTGTCATGCAGGGGCTAAGTGACAGGAGGACTTGCACTTTGACCTCCCGAACCCAAGCCCCTGCCCTTCCTGCTGTGCCACATTGCAGGAATCCTATCACAGGGAGGCTTCTTGGGGGACGGGGGCGGGCAGGATTTCCCAGGGTACTTCTGGGCTTAAGGACATGGTGGATCCCCACCGTGGAGCACACTTAACCCACCCCGACTTCTGGGGACCCTGCCCTTGGTGCCTCATACTTTCTGGCCCATGGGGCAGCTGCCCTTTCTTTGTCTGAGGGCTTTCTCTTGCAGATATTAATGCTAGGGCATTAGTGTTCTCACCCTGGGGACAGCCGTCAGCCAAGCACTATTGGGAGCTCATCTTTTACTTCTCTGTCCCTCACTGGGATGACGCTGAGGTGGTGGTTCTGTGTTGCCTCTCACTGGGGCCCAGTGGGACTGACCTCCAGTTGCTACAGAAGACAGCTTGACAAGGTCCCCTTCCTTGTCTAATGTTCCCATCCCTCCCACGGTATGTTTAGGGACCCAAACACACATCTTGTGCTTGAATTCGGGTCCCTGGGTCTGGTTCTGGTTTGTGAGACCCTCCTTCCAACCTCAGTGCGGCTAGTTCCGCAGCGGTTCATCTGTTCTCAGAGGCAATTTACTCAGTGAGGAAATGTCAGCAACGTGGTCTCTGCCCCTGGACTTGGGCTTATGCTGCTTTTACCCAAGTTCTGCACCTGTTCTGGTCTTCCTTTAGGGTTTTGCTAAAATCCAGCTCCTCTCGGAGGCCTTCCCTGTAGACTCCCACTTGGACTAATCATGACATTCCCCCCCCACGTTAAGCAATGTCATATATTGCCAGGTCCCTGAATTCTGCTTTCATCTGTGCCATCTGTTCCTCTAATTGGACTTTAAGCCTCTGTGGATCAGCATCATGGTCACAGTCAGTGTTGGGCTAGTAAATATTTAACAACTAACTCTCTGGGGGTGCGGGGAGGACCCATATGTATACATGTGTATGTTTCTGATAAATTTTACTGACATAGAGAATGTGTGGTGCACAACTTACAACTGATCATAAAATATACGACACTGGTATTATTGAGTCTGCATAGCTGATATATTCTCAGAGAAGACTTGCTGATTTCTCCCGAACTCTTTGATCTATAGGCAACTTAGGGGTACCATTCAATCACAATTTGGTAAATTGAGTAGCGTCCCAATCTAATCACCCCAGGAACCTGTGTGATTCAGCCTTACAGGTGATGCACCTCTGATCTATGGTAAAACCATCTCTCACCCGCAAACGAGTTCTCTGTAGGGCAATGGGGCATACCATTGCTCTGCACTTCGGCACACAGATGGATAAATGCAGATGGCCAAGTGTAGTAAATAACTAAAAGTGATGAGTTTTAAATATTAATTACCTTTGGGTTCAATAAATATTTTAAACAATAAGTTTATATGATTTAACATCATAGCTTTGTTGAATGACTGGCTCACAAAGTTTATGAATACTTAACAATCCACTTTTGTGAGCCACCCAGGCCACTGATAATACACTGATTGAGTTTCTGACTAGGATCTCAAATAGTCTTCTGATCTCATTCCAGCATTGTCTCGGCAGCTCCTGGCCTGTTTCCTTTATTACCATGTACTCACTGACCATGTCATCTTCTAGCCATGGTAGGGAGTGACCAGTGCAGTGTCCCCTAGGAGTTGCTCTCAGGAGGAGGCAGGGAGGCTGGACTGGGTTGGAGGGCAGAGGCAAATGCAGGCATGGAAAGATCCAGAATCTCAGTAGTGTGGGTTCAAATCCCAACTCCTCCACAGAGCAGATGTGTGATCTTGGACAAGCCACCAAACCTCTCCATGCTTCTACCTCCTCACCTCCTTACCTCCTTACCAACCAATAGAATTGGTTGTAGTGGACTGCCAAGAATCCAGGCAGAGTGCTTAGCATGCAGCAGCTCAAGAACTCTACCATCTTTACTGCAGAGGAACAAGGAGCAGAAGGAGGGTAAGGTTCAGAAGAATATAGAATTTCTTGAGAAAGAAACGTCACCACCTAATTTTTAAGCAATTGATTCAATATAAGTTATTTTCTTTTATATCTTACTATGTGACTTTGGTCAAGTTATGTTACCTCTCTGTGCCCATTTCTTCTTTGTGCAGTAGGGATAAATAATATCACCTACTTCCTGTGGTTATTGTGAGGACTGAAGGAAATATGGTCCATATAAAGTGTTTGGAACAGGATCAAGTATACAGTAGGGGTTCAATATGTGCTGATCCCTGTCAGCAACACCCTTTGCCCTCGTCTTTCCGTGCTTGCTCAACCCCACTTCTCTTTTTGCTCTAAGCTCTTGAAAGATCACAGTTGTCAGCCTGTGACCGCCTGCCCTTCGGCAGGGTTAGCAGGTGGTGGTGGTTCTTTCTGAACGTCAGCAGCTCCTATTATTTAGACTCTGCATTTGACAATTAATCACAGAGAGTCCTGTGATAGCTTTTCTATTGTCGTGTTGAAGCTTCTGTTCCAATCCTTCATTGCTACTCTGTGCTTTCATGACCACTGTCCCTAGGCAGGCACTAAAATCACCCATACCGGAAAACGTAGCTGTGGGCTTCTGCTTTTGACAGACCTAAACTGTCCAGCTCAGGGGCAAACATGGTGCTTGGTATACTCAGTACAGCTCCTGGGGGAGATGGGGGGAGGAGAGCTGATATGTATGAGGTTTCAGGCACCTGAGCTTGAAAAATAAGTGGTGTGGATATGAAACTGAACTTGATGTCTGCCCTGCTTTTAGGAAGCTTATAGTTTCCTAAGTATGAACTTCCGTGTTGGGAGTGCAGAGTGTTGGGATTTCAAACAAAGAAGGGATGTGAACTGGGGGAAGGGGTTGTCCAAGAAATGAGAGCTAAACAGAGACCTACAGAATTATGCAGAAGTGGACCTGAGGCAATCCTGAAGCTTGCAGATGCTGAGAAAGATTCTACCTGGATATCATGGTTTTTCTTTTTTTAAATAGTCCCACTATAAACCTGGAATGTTTTAAGATAGCCCCCTCTAGTTATTAACATAACCAGGTATATTGTGCCACATAGCCTAGCAGGCACATAACCAGGGTTTTGTGCACAGGAGAGGAGAGAACGTGGTTCCATGCCTGATGGAATCCACTATCCAAGAGATCATATTGTTAGCCAGGAATCGTGCACCGGGGGACACCTGCTCTGCCAGTTGACATCCCAGTGGGCAGCTCTTCCTAGCTCTGCATCTTCAGGGATGTTATGGGGGCAGTATTTACACCAGGGAAGTTGGTAAAGGCCAGGGCTGGTTGGTAATCCATACCAGCACACCGCCATGTTTATCTCTTCTTAAGAGCTTTCTCTGCTGCTTCCCGTAAGAAGTGACCATCTTTACAGCTCCCTACATCTAATTTCACTGAAGACCCTTCACTCCACTGTACTGGGCACCTCTAACACACCACTTGTCCAGGCCCCCTTGACACCCCAGCTGCTGCTGTTGGGGGCAAGTCCACAAAGACTTCACCCACTTCCTTTAGGAGAGGATTGACAGAGCCTGGGGCGACCCTGTCTGCACCTCTGCTCCCCCTGGAGGGGCGTCTGATGTGCGAATGGGGCATCACCAGGAGTCAGTCCCTGTGGGGCTAGCCTTGAGTGATGGGGAGTGGCAGCCAGTGGCCAGTGCCCCCCTCTTTGGTTTCTAAGGAAGAGCTTTCCAATGCATCTCTAGGGTTCCTGGGAACTGGAATCGAGCGGCACTCACTCAGCAGGAGCTGCCTTTGACAGCTCATCCTTTTTTTTCCTGAAAGATTTCCTTCTTCTTTTTCTCTCTGGGGTCATTTCTCAAATTCCTGTGTACTACCTGTAACCCAGACTGTTTCGAGGGGATCCTAGGCCAAGATGTCCTCCAACAAAGTCTGTTGGCATCTGTCCGTCTATCAGGACTGACTCTGGTGTTCCCCACAGTGGTAAATAGGAAGCAGGCTATGTGGGAGAACCAGGCCAAGGGTGACTTCTCTTTAAAGCCTGGCCCTGTTCTCCCAGACCCCGTCATGCTTTGCTCCCACGGGAACTCTTGGAAAGCACTCATCAAGGTGAATTATAATTAGCTGATAGATTGAAGCATCACATCTCTTCCTCCATACTCTGGTCATGAAGACAGCAGGGCTTTCTCTCTCCTACTATACAACAACCTGCAGCACAGAGTAGTGTTAAGAACCTTTGAATGAGTGAATGAAGCAATTCCTGAAAAGGACACTCGTGCATTTTGGAAGAGCCCATTATTCAACAGTCATCGCTGGGTAGATGGTGGGGAAATGAGTTCCTGATGTGAGCTGGGGCCATCCAAAGCTCACAGAGAGTGAAGGTCAGGGAGATCAAACAGCACACACATGGAAAAGCAAGCAATTAAATCTGCCGTAAATACAAGCCCAAATCTCCTAAATCCAACAAAATATTTGTTATGTTGCGGGGAGAAGCAGTGGCAACTGCCACGTTTTAATGAGGCGTGTTTCTCCACACCGCAGGCCTGTGATGAGCTTATAAATGCTTTGCAAGAAGCACCAGCACAGTGATAAAAGCTAAAGAGAGCTGGTAAATTTTGCAAAGCATGGTGTGGGGCGGGGACACCACCAACACAAAAAAGCTAGATGGCATCTCGTTCTGTAAACAGAATCATGACGCAAGGAAGCCTGCCAATCCAGAAAACAGGACAGAGCAAGCCAACCTGTGAATCACAGGACCGCAGAGGACACTGAAAAATGGCAGCCTAATGGAAACCAGAAGCTGGAAAAGAGTACTACACGTGCAGACCTGGACATGATCTTGGCAGGAGTTTATAGGGAGACTCCATATTTGCTCAGAGCTTTCTCCTGGGAACAGCTGAAGAAACCTCCTAGTCAAATTTTAAAGCGGGAGGTGAACGAGGTTAGAGCTGCGGATACAGCTTAGTTGGTAGAGTGCTTGCCTCGCGTGAACAAGGCCCTGGGTTTGATCCCCGCTCCACCCAAAAGTAAAATAAATAAATAAACAGATAAATAAGGTTAGACTCTTGGCAAAAAGAATAACTTCAGGCATCTCCTCTCAGCCATACTTTTTCTTTCTTGATTTTGCCTTAAACTCTCTTCTCTAAGGGCTATGAAGTGGCACCAACCTATTGAACAGTGACTTTCTCTCTCCTTTTTAGTCCTAGGGAAATTTGGAGCACCTAAGATTTTTAATTGTTCTTAGGAGTTGCCAACCAGAGGCATACAGATGATGCCCACTGATAGGTAGGGGATAATTAAAAAGGTCCTTTACAACCACATGCAATGGAAACTGTTATGGCCATTAGTCTTCCTGAAGAGCCTGTCTCCTTATTGAGCTTGCAACGCTGTAATTTAATCATCTGTTTACATTTCTGCTTTATTGAGTTCTGGAAGGTGCTTTGATTTTCTGTCTCTTTAGGCCTTGCCCTAGGCTTAGGAGATAGACACTCAGGGAGGACGAATTGGTTTACAAATGAATGAAGAAAGTTAACTGCAGGCATATGTGAACTGAAAAAGAATAATTTTTAAATAAAAAAAAAAAATGAATCGCTGAAGGAATCCATATGCTACCCAGATTATGTTTATCACACATTTCTTTATCCTGAATTCTTATAAAGTAGAAAGAACAGAAAGATTGATCTAAGTCTCTCCCTGTGGAATTTGGGAAATGTTACAGATCAAATGATTGTTTTTTCCCCCAACTCATATGCTGAAGCTCTGATCCCCATGAGAGTGCTTAGTATTTAGAGATGGGGCCTCAGGAGGTAACTCGGGGTGGTGCCCTTACTCTGGGATTAATGTCCTTTTAAGAGGAGACAGCAGAGACCTCACTTTCGCCCTACCACGTGAAGCCATAGGAGCAAGAAAAAGCCCTCGCCAGGAATGGAGTCAGCCCCCACTTTGATCTTGGACTTGCAGCCTCCTTAGGTGTGGGGAATACATTTCTATTGTTTAAGTTATGGCAACCCTCGCAGGAAGGAAATCAAACAATAAGCCAGAAACGTTAAAACTAAAAGCTATTAAAAATAAAGTAGAATATAAATGAATTAAACCTCAGAACAGATAAACCACATCGATAAACCATTAGCACCTTTAATGAGAAAGGAGAGCAAATCAATAACATCAGGAATAAAAGAGTGGGTGGTAAACATAATACACACACGTGTGGGGTATTTTTTGATGGGGAAATAGTTATTCTGGTATATACTAGTAGTTTTTAAGTAAATTATTGTTGCATTATTGTGGGGTTTATTTGGTACCGGGGATTGAACTCGGGCACTCCACCACTGAGCCACATCCCCAGCCCTATTTTGTATTTTATTTAGAGAAAGGGTTTCACTGAGTAGCTTAGTGCCTCGCCATTGCTGAGGTTGGCTTTGAACTTAGACCCTCCTGCCTTAGCCTCCTGAGCCTACTGAGATTACAGGCGTGAGTCACCGCACCTGGAGCATTATTGTTTTTTAAAATATAAAATACCCAAGCTGACCTCCAAAGAGCCAGAATGATGAGGACTAGATATACAGGCTCTCTCCAGTTTCTCTGACACACTTGGACCTCGTGTGTGTGTGTGTGTGTGTGTTTCCATTTTTGTATACACCAGTTCTTCCAATGCTTGGCTTACAATAGGTCTCCAGTAAATAATAGAGCTACTGTTATTTGTAGTGTCTATTGAAAGTGCGTCACACATTGATTTCCAGGCTCACAGAAACTCATGCTCAGAGAAACTGTATCATATATGCTAACTACTTATTGCAAAGTACATCTCCAAGATTATTTTAAGATTTAAATGCATTTTTAAGCCTTGGACTTCAAATGGAAAAAAGTAACAAAGAGCAAATTCAAAGGCGGAGCTTAAATAGCCTGGGAGAAGATGGAGTTTCCTATGAGCTTGCTCTATGACAGACCTGTTGTATTTCATTCACACTTTACAGATGAGGGTAAGGTTCTTGCCCAAATCTCATTACTAACAGGCAAGTCAGAAACTAAACTCCAGAAGATGTCTATTAAAAACAGAGATGCTGAGCTGGGGACGCAGCAGCTTAGAGGTAGAGCACATGCCTAGTATGTGTGAGACCCTGGGCTTGGTCTCCAGTACTGCAAACAAAACAAATCAGAGATGTGTCATTTAAAAAATAAATTTTTAAGAAAAGAAATGCCACACAGTTAAAAGCATGAAATTGCAGAGAATGAGGCATGATATTTTTGCCCTTTGATGTCTTCATTATTTGTTTTCTGCTTTTATTTTTCTTTTTTGGTTAGCAGTTCTAGCAAAGGCATCCTTATCTTGTGTGTTTTGTTGGAGGGAAGGTCTTAAACTTTTCTACTAAATGCAATTTTATTTGGCATTTTGGTTTTAAATGCCCTTCTAAAGCACTTATTAGGTTAAGAACAAGAAATGTAGTGACTGAATAAAAAATAGCTGTTGAATTTCTTCAATGCCTTAGCATCTATTGAGATAATTATACTATGTTTTTATGGAAATGTGACAAATTATATAAATAACCTGATTCCCTATTGTCCCTTCTGTGCATAGGTGAGATTAATTACTGAGAAATGAATGTTACCATGCATTTCTTATTCCATCCAGGGTCCCTGCTATTTTAGCTGAATAGGACACAAAGAAAAAGGAATAAGATGAACTTATCAGTCGGTAATGTCTACAGTTGTGTATGCTTTTCTGACTTCTAATAGAGAAAAATGTAGAAAATTATACAAATATGGTCAGTCCACCATATCTGTGGGGTCCACATCTGCAGATTCAACCAACCATGGACTGAGAATATTTGAAAAAAATTGCATCTGTACTGAATATGTATAGAATTTTTTCTCATCATTGTTCTCTAGACAATATAGCATAACAGTTATTTAGCAGTGATTACATTGTATTAGGCATTCCATGGAATGCAGTGATGTAGAATACATTACAGGCTCTGTGTGCATTTACTATGCCATTTTATGCAAGAAATTGGGGTATCTGCAAGTTTGGCATCAGCAGGGGGTCCAGGAACCAATCCCTCTTGGATACCAAGGGACAACAGTACTCAAGAAATTTGGAGGTTTTTAACAGAGCATTTCCAAAGACCTTGAGTAACTGGTATTTAGATCGTAACACATCATCAGAGTTAGGTAAACGGTGAAAGACTCTGGACTAAAATGCTGTGGCTGACTATTTTTCAAGTCACTTCTTAAGACAGCCACTTCCTCAGCAAGGCCTTAAGTGAGGTGAGCATTGTGCCAGGAAGGGCAAGGACAGGAACAGCAAGAGCTGCTCCTAAGACAGGTAGCTCCTGCTCAGTCACTTAGATGGGGCTGGACACTGGTCAGGTGACTGCATGGCTGGGGCAGAGCGGGCATGTGGAGCTGAGAGTGGTCTGACACCAGGATGGATCCCTGGAAGACTGAGGCGAGCGCAATGGATGCCAGGGGCCGGGCAGGCAGGAGGGATGGCCTGCAGGCCCTGGATCTGCAGGTCTTGTCTAAAGGGATCCACTGCCAGTGCCAGAATCTGCTTGCTTATTCTCCTGGCTCGCAGCAGACTGGCACCAGCAGCTAGAACTCGGGTCTTTTAAATGATTCTGTGACTACGGAGGAATAAAAAGAGAAAATGCATCAGTGCTTGTAAACAGGAGGGCAGCCATGGGCGCTCTGGATGCCACACGTTGTTCCGCATGTTAGTGTCACATCAGTTCCACCTCCGACCCCTCTGGATCCCGCTCTCCTGGATGCTCTCCCACTTGCACCCCGACTTCACCCTGCAAACCTGACGCCTCTCAGACGTGCACTTCTCAGCAAGCCCAGCCCCACCACCCGCCCATGCTCCGCGGGCAGTGCTGGTCCAAGCAGTTACCTCTTCTATTTGGTGGTGACCCTGGGGCCCACCTTACGCTTCCCAACAGACCCTTGGTTTGCCATGAAGTTCCTAAGTAACCTGGGCACTCACCGCTGCAGGAAAGAAAAAGATGTGGAAGACATCAGCGGGCACGCGGTGCCTGAGAGCAGTGGCCGGTGCAGCGATTACAAGTGATCTTTCTGCCCTTTCTACTGTCTCCTGACGACGTTCTATGTTGTGTTCTTATGATATGTATATAATGTATTATTTTAGTAGCAGAAAAATCTATAGTGGGCAAAAAATAAGCACATAATCAGATCACATACACAAACGCTACATACACACAAAGACAAACAACATCTACACAGACACACAAACACGACATACAAAGACAAACATACACAAACACAACATATACACACAAACAACATCTACACAAAGACATAAACAAAATCTACACACAACATACAAAGACACAAACACAACATCTACACATACACAAACACCACATACAAAGACACGCATACACAACAGCATCTACACAGACACACATAAACAACATCTACATAGTCACACATACACAAACACAACATCAAAGACACATACAAACACAACATACATACACAACATACAAAGATACATACACAACATATATACAGACATACACAAACACAATATACACACAGACACACAAGTGCACACATACACATACGCAACATATGCACACACATACACACATACCAATAACAGAAACACAAACACACACCTACAAGAACACAGCCTCTCAAATAAATGGGGCTCAGACTCCCGGTTCGATGACTATGTGCGAATCACCTTTCTCAGTCTGAGCAATGGCCAGGCGACACCTGCCCTGTTACCTCTGTGGTTGACTGTGGCCTTGACCTCCACGAGGGCAGGTACACCATGCTGTGCAAACAGAAGGGGTCCAGTGCCGAGAGCTGTCACCGCTGCAGTTCCCAGCACAGCCTGGAGGCAGTGTGCTCTTGGGCAGCATGTTCAACCACCGAGCAGCGGCAGTGTGAGAGATGGGCACTTGGCTGCTGGCCATTTGTAGCCAGCGGGGTGAGGCCGTGGTGTGGGGGGCCTGAAGTGCTGGCCTTGGAGTTGGGGATTCGCGCCACCACTTAGAGAGGTGTCTGGGATGTGGGCTTAGCTCCTCCAGCCACAGAGGACTGAGGGAGTCACGGACAAGTCCTAAGCTCTGCGTCCCCAGCCTCGCCCCACTGGTGTTTGCTGAACAAACTCGCGGCATGATAATGCATGTGAGCGATGCTGGGGAAGCTAGGAACATGACACAGTTTGGAGGAGAAACAGAAAGGAAGGAACAAATTAGAGTTGTACCCAGCACCCACTCTGGCATTTAGATCCAGCAAGCAGTTGGCAGCTTGCACATTGCCTGCAAGAAACTTTGGAGCAGGAAGGAAGGTCAAGGGTTATTCCCATTTTACAGAGGCAGAAAACTAAGGCTTATGATGCCAATCAGATATATAATCAGAGACATTAGGACTGAGGACTTGAAGACTGAATGTTCCCTTTGAACCTGGATACTTCCAGTCAGGGAGATGGGGCCACCAGGGAGAAGGGCATGGGACAAGTGATCCCCTCCCTTAAAGCTGGGGAGGCCAGGATCATCAGCACAGCCTCAGGGAGAACGAGTTCGAGAGTCAGGTTCTGGCTCCACTGCTTCCTGGCTGTGCGACCTCACCTGGGCCACTCACTCCTCTCTGTGAGCCTCAGTTTCCTTATCTGTAAGATGGGAAATCCTGTGGAGATGAGCTAACACTCATCAAGCGCTTGGCCCTGGGCCTGGTTCAGGGCCAACGTCAAGCCTTCGCCCCTCCTGTTCTCTGTCACTCATCCAGGGCTCCGTGGGCAGCTGCTCACTTGGAGTTTATTAAATGACTAACCAGAGCGTGGCACTTGCCTGGCAACAGTTCCAAGAACACGCTCACAGCTTAGTGATCAGGCGGGCGGGAGGAGGAGGAACACAGGCACCAGCGGGTGGGGATCACTGTGCTGCGGGGAGCTTCTGCTCCACCAAGTGGCTCACAGACCCTTTGGCGAGGACCGTGAGCATAAGGAGACAGCGCCCCGGAGCTGGCTTCATCACGATGGTGGCACAACAGACAGGAAACCAGCCCGGGAGGACCAGCTGCAGGGAGAGGCCTCCCCCTGGCTCCCTTCCCAGGTGGCAGCGGGGCTCACTGCTGCTGCAGGCCTGGAGGGCTTCCAGGCATTGCCTCAGCATGTGCACGACAGTCCCATGGAGGAGGGCTGCCACTGTCCCTATTGCACAGAGGACGAAAGCAAGCCCAGGACATTTTGCAAGGACTCACAGCTGTGACGGGAGGAAGGACGACCTGTCCTTCTAACCTGGGGCCTGGAATTTTCTCTCTTCAGCTCACAGAACATTGCCACTTGTCAATCATAGGTGACTCACAATTTGTTGTGGGTTGAATTGTCCCTCCCCTCCTCCCCCAATTTATACACTGAAGTCCTAATGTATGTCTGACCTTACTTGGAAACAGGGTCTTTGTAGATGTAATTAGTTAAGATCAGGCCACAGTGGAGTAAGGTGGGACCTCATCCAATATGACTGCTGTCCTGATAGAAAGGGGAATTTTGGAGACAGATGCACACAGCTGGGCCATGTGAAATGAAGGCAGAGATTGGGGTGATGTGTCTACAAACCAAGGGATACCAGAGATTGCAGAACTACCAGAGGCTAAGAGAGGCAAGGGCAGATTCCCCCTCATAGCCCTCAGAAGGAACCAACCCTGCTGACACCTTGGTCTGTGTACTTCCGGACTCCAGAACTCAGAGACTACTGGCAGCTGTTCAAGCCACTCAGCCTGTGGTGCTTTGTTATAGCAGCCCAACGAGCTAATACAGAACTGCCCTGGGACGTAGGTCAGTTGTTCCCATTTATAGGTGAGGGACAGAAAAAGGAAGTGCTAGAAGTCAAACAGGAAGTAGGCGGGGCAAGAGAACTAATCTGTTGGCTCCAGTACTTGTATCATCCAATCAGAGGTGGCTGACCAGAGTCTACCACAACTTGGCAGAAGACTTTGCCATTTGCAAGAGTTGAACATGTGGACTCAAGAAATTGTACAATAATTGCAAAATCGATAACAGGGAACATGGTAGAATCTCCATATTTAATGGAGAAAACAGATGCTCAGAGAGAATAGATTCCAGAAGGCGAGAGTATAGGCAAGGTCCACAGCATGTTTACCTGCAAGGATGTGACCTTTAGTGCTGTAAATGCACATTCTGGTGTTCAAACAACTCTTCTCTGCAGTGCAGATCTCTTTTACCTAGTTCAGTGCATAGGTCAGAATCTGTGATTCACGTATCAGGACAGAGACCTTGGAAAATACTTTAAAATGCTCCAATGTTTCCTTCTTGCAAATAAGATACATGAGGTGACTTCTCCATCTACTTCAAAGGCAAACAACATTTCTAGCCTTTGGATGCCGTAAACTGCTGGTCTAGCTCTTCTGAAAACACAGCCAACAGCAGCCTGCGTTGATGCTGTCCCTGGCTCACAAGGAAATCCTGTTTGGTGATGTATTTTTAGCCAAGTGACAGGCGTGAAGGCAGGAATGATCATCTTCATCCTAACAGGAGTGTACTCAGAACGGAGCTCATGGCCTCCTCACGAGGAGCATGGAGCTGTGGATTAACCTAATCCTGCCATCCGCTGAGGTCTCTGGGGTAAATGGAATTGTTTGGTGCCACAGCAGGCTGATGGGAATGCATATCCTGAGGCCCCAGAAGTCTCTTACAGGCCAGGTCCCCTGTTCTCCTGGCTTGGCACCTTGCCAGAGAGTCCCTGACCTCCAAACTCTCAACCCTGGGGGGACACACTTGCAGCCACTGTGATGACAACAGCTGACACTGATCACTCACCGCCTGTCCATCAACAGAAGACCTCCTTGGTGTTAGGCCACTGGAGTCAGTTCCCCCAAGTGGGAACCAGAAGCTGCCCTCGTCTCTCCCCTTCTCACAGGTAACTGCCTGTGCACCTGCTGGTGAGGGAGTCAAGCCCATGGCATCTGAGAGCAGAAGCTCCTACCTCAGCTCTGGGTGATGGCAAGAAGGAGGGGTGCTTCCCCAGAGGAGCCAACATCACCAGGCCTGAATCTCAGAGAGTGACCAGGAGTTTGGCAGGATGGGGGAAGGGCACCGCAGGCCAAGTCAGCAGCAGGGACAGAGGTAGAGAGGCACAGGACCTCAATCATCCAGTGGGACCAAGGTTCTGAGTGTGTCTGGGCAACTAGGGGGAGCTACATCCTGTCTCCATTTGCATCCTCTGAAGGCCGAACGACTGACCTCCCCTTCGTTCTACGGCAGCCTGATGAACTTCCCTCTGTGCTTGAGCAGGCCTACCTGTCTCTCTCTCCAGCTCCTAGACCTTTGCCCAGGCTGTGACACAGGCCTAGGTCCACCCCACCCATTTCTTCAGTCTTCTCCCTGCCAAGTGACATCTGTTCACTCTGGCAACTGGCTGCCCCTGGAGTGCACACCCAGGCCTCCTCACTTGCCAGGGGCTGGTGTGTGGTGAGCAGGTACCCTGGAAATGTTTGGAACGGCAGATGTATTAGTGCTCAGTTGCTGCTGTAACAAACTACCACATGTTTAATGGACTAAAACATCATTTTTTTTCTCTCACAGTTCTGTAGGTCAGAAGACTGAAACAGGCTAGCAGCAGGGTATGGGCAGGACTGTGTTCCTTCAGAAGACCCTAGGAAGAGGCCCCTCCTAGGCTCCTCTCCTCCCCCAGCTCTGGCCCCACATCACCTCCCTCTTCTCTCACTGGCCTCTGCCTCCCTCTTGCCAGGACACTTGTGACTGCATCGGGCCCATCTGAATGCTCCAAGGTAATTTCCACATCTCAAAATCCTTAACTACTTGCATCTGCAATGTTCCTATTGCCATGCAAGGTGACATATTCAAAGGGATTGGATTTGGGTATTAGTCATTGTTCAGCCTACCACAGATCCACAGGTGAATGCGCTGAGCGAGATCTGGGCCTCAGTGTGGTCTGCCAGATGCCTCAGAGCAGGGCTCTGGCCATGATGCATCAGCACCATGCATTTGAGTGACAAGAAACATGCGACCAGGCATGTGGGAAGATGTGGTGGGAATGAGGAATGTGTGGGCTGGGGTGATCATGTCGTACTGAAGAATTCAGGATTCCACTGGAGAAAGGAGGGCACGCAGGAGAGAGGAAAGGCAGAGGAGAGACACAGAGTAAGAACAGAAGTCACTTCTGGAGTCTCAGTTTTCTCATCTGCATGCTGGGAGAATGGCCCAGTGAGTTCGGGTGGCTAGGGTGTTAGTGGAGACTGGTGCCACGGATCTGGACCTCCCGGGCACTGCCACTGCCCTACCTTCCAAGACCCCTCTTATTCCAACCTTAAAATCCCTCCAGTTGTGTCCTTTCTGAATGTATAGGGTGAGTGTGTGTGTGTGTGTGTGTGTGTGTGTGTGGTGTGCATCCGTATGATGTCTGTGTGTTAGGTTTAATTAAAATTAATTCACATCCCAAACAATCCCCCACGTAAAGTGCAATGCAGAGGTTTCTGGCATAGCCACAATTTGCAACCATCATCACCATTATTTTTAGAACATTTTTACTCCTCCAAAAAGCAATCCCACGGCCTTAGCAGTCTCCCCATTCCTCCTACCCCCTATTTCAGGCAGACACTGAGCTTTGCGGCACCTCCTGGCTGTCTCCCAGGCATTTGGACTGATTGAGGTCCAGCAGGAGGCCACTGCAGGCCGCCAGCCTGTCCTACCCGTACCTACCCACGCATTCCCTACCTGACCCTGTGCATTCAGTCTCCTGCCCTCGTCCTTCTACTGAAATAGCTTTCCAAAAGGTCAACCGTGAACTCCGAGCAGATCCAAAGGTGTCTTCTCCATGTCCTTCCTGACTCCTGAGCAGCAGTCAATGCTAATGACCTGTCAGACAGTCATGGAGGTCAGTCTATCAGTGCCTGCCTGTGGATGCCCTGTCCTCCGCCTGCAGGGTGGGGAAGTTAATGTCCCTGGTGTGGACTTGGGAGTCCTACTGTCTTAGTCTCGGTGCTACGCGTCCTCACTGTGTGACCTTGGGCGGTGCATTGGTCTCTACGTAACCTGCATCTCCTCATCTGTATCACAGGGACGGTGACAGCAGCCACCACTCAGGGTGATTGTGCACAGGAAATCAGCTAAGTAATGTTCAGGGCTTGGCCAGGCTCTTTGTTCATGTAAACACACTGTGCTGAGTGTTTGCTAGTGTAATTATTTCACTCATTCTTTTCTTCAATGAGTTTATTTACTGCTATCATTTTCAGTAACTTCTATGCGTTAGATTTCCCTGGCGTTGGAATGCCCACCAAATCAATTATAATCTGGGACTTTAGGCAATTAAACCTTTCCAAATCTCAGTTTCACGATCTACAGGATGAGGATACTAACTTGGGTCTTTGGGCTTTGTGGCGTATAAATCAGTGGATTCCTGAAGCACTTAGAGCAGAGCTTGGCAGGTGTGAATCCTCAGTAACAGTGGCCGCTCCCCTTCTCTGACCTCCACGAGACTGTGGATTGGAGGTGCCTCTGGTCATCTCTACCTGCTCCAGGATCACCGTAAAGCCAGCTCACACCTAAGCGCATCAAATCCGTGTCCATTTCTGTCCCGGCTAACTGAAATGCTGCAGCTGGCCCTATCCCTGGGCTCCCAGGTTCACAGATCCTTGGTCATCTCTGACTCTCGGTTCTCCTTTATATTAAAATTTCCTCTTTTGAATTTACTTACTCTCCCATTCACTGCCCCCACTGCTGTCAGAGGCCTACCTATTTCTGCCTCAAACGCTGCCATGGCCACCTGGCTGGATGAGCTGTCCCCAGTCCCTCCTCCAGGTCACCATGCACAGGGTGTGACACACACTGCTCCTTCAGGTGCTGCTCAAACAATCCTCCCTCACCCCCACTGAGCCTCAGAAGGAGCTTCTACAGCTTTACAGCAGCCAGTCTCCACCCACATGGTCAAGGTTGGCTCCACGCTTCTCCCGAGTCTTTACCTCTCCGTTTGGGTTGGAGCATCTTGGCTCCATCCTCTCTTAACTTCCCAGTTGGGCACTGGAGTTGAAGCCTGTGGCTGCTCTAAAACTGACCATCATCCCTCCCTGCCACAGTCTGGCTCCCGGGTCCGTCTACCCTCCTCGTCACTGTCCCACATCAGTCTCCCTTTTTATCAAGTTACCCTCTTGTCATGGGACAGAGAAGAGGACCTGCCAATCTCAGCTTCACATGTTTCCCTATTTGTTTATTTCTTTTGGACAAATCTCTATCTATTTAGGATTTGTGATGACTTAGAATGAAAGACGAATACAATTCAGCCATCACTGTTAGCGTGGAGGTAAAAATATACCACATAACGAGAAGAGATTAGGGACACTTCCATCGAATAAGTGACCTTCACTACAGCCAAGGCAAAGAGAGGTGTGGAGGGAAGGGCACGGTAACATAATCCACTCAGGGCCACCACGGGGAATGCTGGGGGGACAGGCGATTTTCTACCTTCAAACAGAAGGAAGCAGCCATCTCACAGACCAGCTCCAGTAGAACTTTCTCCCCTGGTAGGAACGTTCTTCCATAGCTGTTCCATCCCGCAAGATAACCAGCAGTCACATGTGGCTTTTGAGCACTTGAAATGTGGCCACTGTCACTGAGGAACTGCATTTTTAAACAGCCCCCCCCCCCCCATTTGGTGGTTCTGGAATTGAACCCAGGGCCTGGTGCATGCTAGGCAAGCAGCCTACCACGGAGTCACATTTTCAGCCCCAGGAACTGCATTTTCAATATGATTTAATTAAGTTAAAATAGCCACATGAAACCAGTGATGTCATTCTTGGAGCTAGGCTTTTATGTGCTATCGTTATTAGAGACAGGCTTTAGTCATAGACTTTTATGTAAATAACATTGTTAGGACAGATGATATCTTCAATAGTAGATTTTAAAAATTAAGATCTCCATGTAGCCCTTGGTGTACTCCTGCACAGCAGACAGGTGAAGGCAACTGTAATCGGAGGCCACAGAAATACAGTCTGTGCACCTATCTTTAGGATGGTACGTGGGACCAGGCAGGCCTCAGGGAATAGAGAAGTGAAGTGAAATGGTGCATGCTGCTTAGGTCACTCTGTCTAATAGCAGGCCCCTCACCCAGATGGCCAATTCCAAGTCCTCTGTTCAGTAGCAAGGGTATCTGTGATTTGACTCCATCCATCAAACAGACCTGATTTCTTCTCTCTGTTTATCCCAGATCTTTCTCTTTACCCTGCCTCCCCCTACTCAGCCCTGTGATTTTGTTTATACTGTTCCTCATGTTCATAAGATCTTTTGTGTGTATGTGTGTGTGACTTCAATCTTGCTATGGTTTAGCTATGAGTTGTCTGCTCAAAGCTCACGTGTGAGACAATGCAAGAAGACCTGGATATGAAAGGACTGGGTTATGAGAACCCTAACCTAATTGGTGTATTCATCCTCTGACAGGAACTAATTGGGTGGTAGCTCTAGGTGGGCAAGGTATGGCTGGAAGAGGTGGGTGATGGGGGGTGTGCCTTTGGGTGAGGGAACTCTCTGCTTCCTGGTGTGATGTTCCCAGCTTTGTCCCTCACCACACACCTTTGCACTGATGTTCTGCTTCACCTCAGGCCCCAAGAAATGGAGTAGGCCATCTATGGACTAAGACCTCTGAAACTCTGATCCCCCAAATAATCTCTTCCTCCTTAAAATTGTTCTCATCAGGTTTTTTGGTCATCGTGGTGACAAAGCTAACTAAAATGAAAACTGGTACTGAGAAGTAGGATCATTATTGTGACTCACCTGACCATGTGGTCCAGAAGCTTTTGGAGCTTTTTGGAATTTGGGGGAGGAATTGTGGAAAGTTTAGTGATACAAGCTGGAAAGGATTTAGAATGTTGTCAATGGACCTCAGTGGGCAACTAAGGTGGGATCTCAGATGATCAGAATGCATATAGGACTGTGGACAGTAAAGACGGGTTCATGAGGTTTCAGAGGAAAAGGAGAACTCTATTGGAGATTGGACTAGAGGCTATTTGTGCTACGTGCCTGCTAAAAATTTGCATTTTTTCTGATGTTCTGAGGCTCTGTGAGGCTAAATTTAAAGGTGATGGATTTCTTAATCTGGTGGAAGAAATTTCTAGACAGAATACCATTCAAGCAGTAGCATGGATTTTCCTGGCAGTTTTAAAGCCAAGTTTATTGTGATAATCAGGAGCAGAAAGTAGAGCTAAAAGATTTGAAAAACTTACAATGTTGCCAGAAAACTGGGAGTAAAACTGGAGCTAAGGAAGATGTGGTTTTTAAAGAGATTACAGTCATGAAAGTAATGCTAATTATTTCATCCAGAAACAACAGGAAAGGTGACTCGAGAGCACCTTAGGAACTGGCAAGACCACACCCATCTCAGGCTCAAGGATGTAAAAGTACAAATTGCTTTGAGAAGAGACCATGGGGGCCCCTGCTTGCACAGGGGAGCTGAGAAAGTTGTTTCACCATGCTGAGCCACCCAGGCACTCAGAGGCTGCTGCAACCATGGTCCCCGGAGCCTTAGCTACTGCTCAAGATGGCGCAAGACTTTGATGTTAACCACATTGTGCTGGTTCTGCAGGAATGTAGGATGCTGGAGTTAGGGGGTCATGGTGGCTTCCACTAAGATTTCAAAGGAAGGCCTGGGAAGCCAGGTAAAATGCATTAGGTTCAGAGTCCCTTGGGCTGCCCCCAAGAAGGCAATGGGTGGAGAAGTAAGAAGGAAGCCGAAGCAGCATTGGAGACCCCCGAGATTAAAAATGCCAGTAACGTGGGATGTCTGCAGGCATAGAGAAGGAACAAGCCAACAGAGAGGCCATGTGGTCTTCAATCAGCAAAGTCGGAGGGGGAGAGTTGCACAAGCCCTCTGGAGAGAACATTGTGCTACCATATGCCCCAGATGCTGGTTGTAGAAATATAGGACTTGTTGGCCCAGTTGGATTTGTTCCTATTCCTTCTTTCTCTGCCCCTATTTCTTCCTTTTAGAATGGAGATATTTACAATGTGCCTTCAAATAGTGGATATGTGTAACTTGCTTTTGATATTCACAAGCGCTCATGTGAGTTTGCCTTAAATCTTGGTAGAGACTTCAGACTTAGACTTTTGAGAATGATGAAACTGTAGAGACTATGGGGACTCTTGGAAATGAACTGAACGTACTTTCCATTGTGAGAAATGCAGGAGAGTTTGGGGGCCAGAGGCAGAATGTTAGGGTTTAGCTATGAGGTGTCCCCCAAAGGCTCATGTGTGAGACAATGCAATCGGTACACTAATCCTATGATAGGGACTTACTCTGTGGTAACTGTAGGCAGATAGGGTGTGGCTGGGTCCCTGGGGCCTGGCTTTGGGGTTTATAGTTGTCCTTGTTGAGCAGAGTTCTCTGCCTGCTTCAAGGTATGATGTTCCCAGCTGCTTTCCTCTGCAACACACTTCCATCCTGATATTCTGCCTAACCTCAGGCCCTAAAGAATGGAGTAAGCTGTAAGACCTCTGAAACCATGAGCCCCCAAAGAAACTTTTTCTCCTATAAAGTTGTTTTTCTGAGGTCTTTTGGTCACAATGGTGAAAAGGCTGACTAACACAAACATAATCCCAATAACAACTAGCTTCCAATCTTAGTGAAGTCCCACCTTGTTCTTAAAACCATTTCTGAACATTCTTATCATTGTTCCTCTGATTTTTAAACCCAGTTGTGTTGAAATCAATGCCCCATGATTGACTGCTAAGTTATTCTCTAATTGTTTCACAGTTTTAAGTTTTGTCTTAAAAAGTAAGTTATAAACTCAAGGGTGGAAAACATGCTGTCTATGACTTCTCTAGACCACAGATCGAAACAGTACCAGCACACAGTAGGTGCTCCACAAAGCTTCTGCTGCTCCATGGATCAACAGTTCTTTTCATCCCTTTCCCACCTCAAAACTGTCTGTGAAGTTAATTTTATTCCAACTTAATATACAGCTGCACATTTCATATCTGGAAGCAAACCTGAGGCTACATTATAACCACTCTGCTCTGTGTATTAAACTTACAATAAAGCCAAAGACAGATGGCTAAAAAGAAACTTTAATCGTCTCTGATATTATTAAATCTTCTAGTTGGAAGTCTTGGAGAGCCCAAGAAAATTTTCTTTTAATCCCTGTGGACTCTCTATTCCATAGATGGAGTTTTAGAGCTGGTCTGAAAACCAATTTTGTGCAATCATTTACCAAAGGGGAGGGGGAAATCATCACAGCCCCCTTCCAAGGCTCGTAAGCAATAAGCAGGCTCTACTCCCTTAGATCCCAGCAGAGCTACGTGGGCTTGATAAATAGCCACATTTGGCTCAACCATGGCTCTAAACAGATGTCTGTAAATACTGTAGAAAAGAACCCTCAGAATGTTGGTGGGTGCTGCTCATGAGCGGCTGTGGACGCTTCGGTTGGCAAACAGGCGGCAGCCATCTCTCTCCCTCCCTGCTGGAAAGATCTACAATCCCTTTGTTTGCTGGCAACTAAATCAATCATCATAGCTTCTTTGGAAGCAGTGGTTCTCAAGTCGGAGTGATTTCGTCCTTGACCCTTGTCCCACCCAGGGGACATTTGACAATGTCTGGAACATTTTTGTATTGCCTCTGCTGGCAGAAAGTAGGTGCTCCCCAGGGATGCTGATGACCATCCCGCTGTGTTCAGGGCAGCCCCCTCCACCCCCAGCAAAGAATTATTCTGCCTCAAATATCAATCACACCCAGGTTGAGAAAATATGACTTTGTAAACTTGCCTTTAAGTAATGATACCTTTTTTAGTACAGCTTGCTCATTCATTCAGTTATTCATTCATTTGTAAAATATTTATTATTAAGTACACAAAATCTCCAACTTGTCATATTTCTGTGTGTTGGGGATTCCTTAATTATTCATGCATCTTCTCTGCCGTGCACAGGGGTCTGGAGTAACATGGTGTGGGTCTTTCCTCACATGGGGTTCACATTCTAGTGGCAGGGGGGCAAGAGTCGAAACAAGTCAGCAAACAAATGCACAAGAGAATTTCAAACAGCGGTAAGTCCGGAGGGTATCAAACTGGGAAGTGAGTGCAGGAGAAGCACAGAGGTGGCCTCTTTTAAGAGGTGGGGTTAGAGAAGGACACTCCCTAGAGTTCACGTTGAAGCTGAGTTGCAAGGAATGAGAAGGAAGCCACCTTGCAAACACCAGGAGGAGGAACGTTCGAAATAGAGGAAGCAATTGGTTCAGAGGCTCCAGACAGGAGACTTGGTGGGTTCAAGGACCAGAAGCCTGTGCGCACTGGAAGCTTGGATGGAGGAGGGAGGTGCACACAGGAGCTGGTGGAGACCAGCGGGAATCAGATGGGGTGGGCCTGTGACCACGATAGGGGTCTAGACTCTATTTCAGGCTCAGAGGGAGCCATGGGTGGGTGGGCTTTCAGCAGGGTGGAGCATGATCTGGTTTAGGTTTTGCTCAGCCCCCTGAGGTAGCTGGTCAGAGAATGCCCTGGAGCAGGGCAAGATGCAAGGGTGGGACAGTCAGTAAGGAGACTCCTAGTAGGAGGGAGTCCACATTAGACAGCAGCACCAAGAGCGGAGATGGGAGGGAAGACCCCAGACTTCCTTGCACGCAGTCCACAGCCTAGTCAAGCAAGCTCCAGCCGGGTCCCCAGGGCCCTGCTCTGTATCCTCAGCACGCTCACGCTCTGCTGGTCCTGAGTGAGCTCTGGAGTCATAAAGCGCCTGTGTCCTCAGCAGTGAGGGCTGTGATGAGTCCTGCTGCCCCCGCTAAGGGCAGCTGAGCAGCCTGCCGTCAGCTTCCTGATGTGTACGTCAGCGTGCCTCTGCCACTCCTTCGACAGATGGGGTCTTCCCTGCATATTAGACTTCGGTACTTGCCCAGGGCCCTGGCTAGTAACCCCAGCCTCTTCCCTTGGGACCATGGCACAGCACCTCTTGACTTTAACCCTTTAGCAGCCTCCCCCAGTGCTTAGAGTCAAGTGCACTTCCCCTCCGGCCCTTCCTCGCTGACCTATACAGGCTCTTTGCACCACATCCTCCTTGGCTCGCAAGACACCTGTGGAATTCTCCAAGATGGTTCTTGCTCATCTCTTAGGGTCTCTCTGCTTTAAATACTCTTCCTTCAGATTTTTGCCACCTTCCTATCCCAGCTCAAAAGACGTCACTCCAAGGAACCTTCCATCTTTATTACTCAGTCTGCAGCGGGCATCCTCAATGGACCCCTTAGCATGCCAACGAGGTGGAAAGGTAGTCTCAGGAGATGAAAAAAATCTTATTCTTTTAATGCACAGAGCACAGGTATTCTTAGAGAATGTGTGTGTGTGGAGAGAGAGGGAATACAAAATTTTCATGAAAGGGTTGATATGGCAAAAACCAAAAATATTCTAAAAAGGCACGTAGGAGAGCAATAATGAAGAGGTGGTTTTCACTGCTCAGCAGAAACCAAGTCTCCCCACTCCACCGAGTCACTCACATGCACCCCGACCTATCTCCTTCCATGAACTCATTAGTTGGTAATCACCCTGCGTGTGTTTGTATACTTCAGTATTTCCACCCCTTTCCACTGTTCGAATACAGCTCTATGAAGTCCAAGGACTTGACCATCTGGTTGCCACTGGGTCTCTGGCATTTGCACAGTACCAGCACACAGTAGTTATTTAATAAGCATTTGGTGATTTAATTACCATTGTGACCAAGTAAAGATATCGGATACACTCATAAGAACCCCCTGGGCCAGCAGGAGTCCCTCTTGGCTTTCAATCCTCACTTAATGCCACCAGACTTGCTGGAGTCCTTTGGGCACTGAGTTTAGGCATAAGAGTCTTCTCTGACCCATGGATGAATTAAGCTCCTCCCCTGGTCTTTTCTATTTCCAATTTTCTCTCCTCCCTGACACTGAGAACCCGTATCCATGCAGCTCAGCCTTTCCCTGTTCCACTGAGATGACATGGTGAACATACGGATGTCCAACCCATTCAATTAAAAACATTTTCAAGAAGATCACCACAACAGGCTAACCATTTTGGTAATTACACAGCAGAAAGCATGCATTATTAACTGGTTTAATTTAGCAATGAATTGAATCACAGTGAGCACCTGCATTAGAGAAAACACTGGAAGGAAGTGAGACAAGATGTTAATGACATTATCCTTCTCTGGAATGTGGACCTGTCATTTATTTTCTCCTTACGTTTTTGGTTAATTTGGGAATTTCCTGTAATGAGGACGTATTTCTTCTATCAAAAGAAATAAGATTTTTTCATTTTTCAAAAGAAAAATTGACCAACAAATACATGAAAAAGTGAATGTCCAACATCTCTAATAATCAGGGAAATGCAAATCAACATGACATTAAGATTCCTCTCATTCCAGTCAGAATGGAAACCATCAAGAATATGAAATAATACTACTGCAAGGATGTAGAGGAAGAGGTATGCTCATTCACTGTTGGTAGGACTGCAAATGGGTACAATCACTCTGAAAAGCAGTATGAAGATTCCTCAAAACGCTAGGAATGGAACCACCATATGACCCAACTCTTCCACTCTCGGTTATTATCCCAAAGGAACCAAAATCAGCATACTATAGTGATAGTCACACCAGTGTTTATAGCAGCATATGCACAGTAGCAGCTCAGATGCCTGCCAACAGATGAAGGGGTGAAGAAATGCGGACTCTATACACAACAGCCACAATGAAATCATGGCATTTGCCGGTAGGTGGAGAACATCATGCTACGTGGAATAAGTCCGACCCAGAAAATCAAGGAGCAAATGTTTTCTCTCATTTGTGGAAGGTAAACCAAAAAGGTGGGGGGAGCGGGGCGAATTCCATGAAAATAGGAGAGAGATCAGTGGAGCATAGGAAGGAGATTGATGGGGAAGGAAGAAGGACCGAAAAAGGGTGGAACGGTGGAATGAAAGTACTCAAAGTAGCCTATGCAAAGATGGCATGTAACTGAGCAGATGTGGAATCGGGGTGACAAGTATACTGTACTACTTTAAGTACATGTATATATATGTACTTATATACACAATATATACTGCATACACTTATATATACAAAAGCACTTAAAATTTTATGTAATAAAACATTCATATAAAAAGATTATATCTATATGTCTATGTTTATAAATGAGTGGAAGGTAGACCAGTAGAAGGGAGAAGGGAGAAGGGAAATGGAGTAAATTAAATTCCATGTACACATAATGATGTCAAAATGAACCCAATGATTATATATAACTCTAGTACCCCAATAAAAGGACAAAAAAATCTTTCGCTGGCTGAGTTTGAGACCATGCATGATACTTCACACATGGAGAGATACATGGACACCTTTCTGGTCCACAGACACAGGGTGGGTTGTTTTTGGTGAGACAGTTCTCCCTACATAGCCTTTTGGGGATATCTCTGTGCTTGGAAAGCTACTGCCTTTGGGTCAACTTAGTCCAACAGGCAAGTAGAGCAGGTTCTTCCCAGAAACACACGCACCCTGTCCCATAGAACGTAGCATTTGCTACAGATGGTAAAGACATCTGTGACTCCTCAAAGCATAAAACAGCACTCATACTATAAGGCACTTCACCCGTGAGAAATGGAAAACACAAACAAAAACACACCCGACATATTTTCAGATATTTTTCAGGGCCTTCTTGGTTCCCTGAAGTCAACGTTATATAGACTCCTGGCTTAGGAAGATCTTGGTGCAGCACCTCCTGAAACCCAGGCCACACCCTCCATTTGTCCTCAGAAAGAGCAACCACAACTAAATCTTACTTTGTCCAAAACTTCCTTCATTCGGAAGGGCTGTGTAGACCCCATCTCCTCCTGCAAGTCCTACATGAACCAAGACAACCAGTTCATGTTTCAGCACCCTCAAAGGTTATGATAGGGGCCCTTCATTTTTTCATGGTCAAGAATGCTTTCAACTACTAGAACTTCTGGCGGACCCATTAGTGAAAAGACTCAATCCAACAGCAGACCTAACCCTTCAGCAAGAATTGCAGCATCCACCATGACAGGTAACAATGTCCCCCTGGGGGGTTGAAAACATCTGGGCTCAGCACTCAAATCGTCTCAGCTCTGAGTTCTTGTCTGCCCTTGATCTCTGATGTACCCACAAGGTGACAATGTGCAATGACACTGTAATGGTGCATGCACTCTCTGTTAACCCAGCTGAACTGTACCCCTCCATGCAAATTCAGCAGGCAAGGGTTCAGGGCACTGGTGCGGAGCTGGGGCACACAGTCTGAGAAATACTAAGAAACTTCAATAGTTTTTCCATCAAAAGCACTATACTATGAGACAGTGACTTTCAGGACACTCATTTCCAACAAACCAACCTAGGGAAAAATCATTAGTAACAAACTGTCTCTGGCTGCCCAGACTTGCCTGGACCAAAGACAGGAGGCTGCTTATGGCGGGAAGACACCATCCTTACCTCCTCCAGGGCCCACAAGGAGTCCACCACCGGCTTGATCTTCTTCTGGTTGTACAGGCCTATGAGTCTCTCCACCACGCCTCGAACGAGGCCCGCTCGGCCCTGTTTGAAGAGCAGGTGTAAGAGGGAAAACCCCGCGATGACTTTGTTCTCTTCGTACAGCTTGATGGGGTTCACTTTCTCCACCTGCCACCACTGGAAGACAAGTGGGCACTGGGTTAGGGAGACGCAATGCCAGCCACATCTGCCGCCCCCGATGCTGGCAGCTCTCCTTGGGTATTTTTAAAGCACCTGTTTCATCAGGAGGTGCTGGGAGTGCACAGGATACGACAGACAGCGAGGCTCACGCTGAGCTCCAGGATCTAGGTGGGAGAGCCCCAAACCAAATGCAGGTTGAACGTCCCAAACCCCCAATCCAAAAAGCTCCAATGTCTGAGAAGTTCAGAGCCAACAGGATGCCACACTTGGAAACTTCACACTTGACCTTGTGTGACAGGTCTCATCAAAATGCAGGTATACTAAAACATCATGTAAATTTTTCTTCAAGCTGGATTTTTCTCCTGGTCATTCTGGAAAGTAGTGTGGGGAGTCCTCAGAAAACTTGGAATGGAGCCACTATTGACCCAGCTATCCCTTGGCCTATATGCAAAGGACTTAAAATCAGCATACTATAGTGACGCAGCCACATCAATGTTTATAACAGTTCAATTCACAATAGCTAAACTATGGAACCACCTTTCAACAGATGAATGGATAAAGAAAATGTGGTACATGTACACAATGGAATATTACTCAGCCTTAAAGAAAAATGAAAGTATGACATTTGCCTGTAAATGGATGAAGCTGGAGAATATCATGCTAAGTGAAATAAGCCAATCCCAAAGAACCAAAGGCCGAATGCTTTCTTTGATGTGAGGATGCTAATTCACAATAAGTGGGGGGCCCTAGGGAAGAATAGAGGTACTTTGCATTAGAAGGGAGAGAATGGAGTATGGGGGTAAGAAGGATAGTAGAATGAATCAGACATTATTACCCTATGTGCATATATGATTACATAATCAATGTAAATCATGGTGTACACCATGTACACCAGAAGAATGAAAAGTTAGACTCCATTTATGTATGATGGGTCAAAATGCATTCTACTGTCAGGTATAACTAACTGGAACAAATTAAAAAACAGAAAAAAAATTTAGATTCTGCATATAAAGTGACACATAAATGAATCTTGTGTTCAGACTGGGGTCTCATCACCAAGTCATCTCATTATGTCATATGCGGATATTCCAAAACTAAAAAAATCCCAAATCTGAAACACTTCTGGCCCCAAGCATTCTAGAGACGGGTACCCAAGCTGTCCTGGGCCACGTAGAGTCCGAACGTTAAGAACGTGGTTGGAATCCCTGGCTCTGGGGGCCGGGTGGGGTCCTGGCTCCTTAGCTCACTCTCTGAAATGCTCCGAGCTTCTCCCCAGACTGTGTGGCATTCTGCTCCAGTGACTCCCAGAAGATGAGCACCAAACACTTAGCAAGGGAGGGCTGCTCTGGGACTGGCGAGGCAGAGATTGAAGAGCTTTTGGGGGGCATGGTGGGGTGACCCCTGTGATTGCAGGGGTAGCTTTCCTAGTGGGGATAAGGACAGGGCTACACCTGTCCGTCAGAGACAGAAGAAGAATGGGGGGCGGGCAGGGGGTCATAGAAGGAAAAGTAGAAGGGACAGTGAAGCTGGAGGGTTGGGACTTTGCAGTGGTTCTCAATTAGGGGTGGTTTTGCCCCCTGTAGGGACGTTGAGTAACGTTGGGGGACATTTTTGGTTGTGATCCTGGGTCAAGGGCTATTGCTGGCAACTAATGGGTAGAAGCCAGGGATGCTGCTCAACACCCTACGGTGCCCAGGACAGCCTCCACAGCAAAGATGATCCAGCCCAAAATACTGCCGCACTGAAGCTGAGAGGCCTGGACTGAAGACCCGGCTGGGACACACACGACAGGTAGAAGTGGCTCTTTTCCAGTCTCTCAGCTCCCCACTTGAGACATCAGCACGAGCACATCATCCCTCAACAACCTGCAGACAGGGCTGTCCCCCACTCTGTGCTGATTTAATTGCTATTCCTTTGGCGCCAGTTACCGGTTAGAAATTCAAACTTCTAGTTTCTGGAGGGTTTTAATGGGCGCAGTGTTTACTGTAAGTTTCAGTACAGAATGCAAACGGAAACATGACGGACCTTCACAAGCATTCATGGTATTTGTTATCAAGGTGCTTATTTGTATTCTGCCTCTTTCCAAAAAGATTTGAAGAGGCTTACAAAAGTAAAAGATTTTTATTTTATTTTATTGGTACCAACGTTACTCAACGTCCCTACAGGGGGCAAAACCACCCCTAGTTGAGAACCACTGCAAAGTCCCAACCCTCCAGCTTCACTGTCCCTTCTACTTTTCCTTCTATGACCCCCTGCCCGTCCCCCATTCTTCTTCTGTCTCTGACGGACATGGTACCCAGGAGTCCTTAACCCCTGAGCCACATCCCCAGTTCTTTTTATGTTTTTATTTTGAGACAGGGTCTCACTAAGTTGCCTGGAGCCTTGCTAAATTGCTGAGGCTGGCTTTGAACTTGACACCCTCCTGCCTCGGCCTCCTGAGGTGCTGGGACTTTAGGTGAGTGCCACAGTGCCTGGCCAGATTTTGATCGTTTAAGTTGGGAGACTCATGTCAGGTAAATATGTCTGGGAAAGACAGATTGGAATCAGGGATAAGTTTCATATACAGAATTCTTCACCAAAAAATGTACAGCCCTTGGCAAAGGCAAGGGCCGGCTCTAGAAGAGTCACACATTTGACTATGAACGTCTTTTTACAAAGCAAAGGTAGAAAAATGATGAGTAACTTGATGCATGCTAAATCTGCAGCGCCTCGAGGAATATTTGTGGGAGGGATGCTTGCTGAATCAACAACTGCTCCACCGTTGGGGTTAAGAGAGCTCTTGGGCTGAATACCACTGACTAGCTGTGTGACTTTAGTGGAGTCACCTAGCCTATCTGTGCTGGCTTTCCTCGCTGAACCTCATGGCAGTGTTATGAGGAGTAAGTGCGCTTATGCATGTTAGGTGCCTGGAACGCTGCCTGACTCCTGCTAGGTGCTCCATAAGCACAAGCAACTTTTATCATCTTAATTTGAAAGGGCTGTTTTGTTTTAGAAACTAAGAGCTCTGAATTTGGAGGCAGACCTTGCTGTAGGCCTGATCCTCATCTGTGAGTATCATCATTAAGGCCTGAAAGCAAACGGCACGTTTGAAAATCAGGGAAATTTTAAAAGGGAACAAAATTAAGAAAGCAGAGTGAGAAATCTGTGTACAAGTCCCACACCTTTCTTAAATCCACAGAATATTTTTAAGACCCTTTCGTAGCTAAGTCCTCCCTCCACTGTTAGACCCTCTCTTCAGATTACTTCTAACTAACTAGCATTGATCCAGCCAGCCTTCATCCTTAACCTTCAGCCCCACAGCGTAACACGCAGAGGAATCTGCCTCCGCCCCGGCTGGGGGTTCGCGGAGCGTGGGCACACTGCAATGATTTCTTTAGTGCTGTGCATGGCGATTGTGCATTTAGGGGAGAAAGGGAAAACGCTTCTTACGATTGCAGGTAATTCACAACCAGTGTGGTAACCCACAGAAGCATCACACCAGTTACAGCCACATTAATAAAACAGCTGTGCATGGTACCCCATCTGTCTTCGGGGACACAGGAAGACAGCATCCTGGATGGGTCCCACCCTGCTCCTCCTGCGGATCCTGTGGCCTAGGTGATCCCTGGCCTGGACTTTAAAGCCTCGGTACAGAACGAAGCCCTTTAATTCCACTCTCGTAGGTGTAGGGAGCAGTAACCTCCCAGAATCAGGGAAGTTTCTGGCAGCTGGTGCTGGCTCTTTGGGAGCACATGAAAGCCCCATAGTGCCACGCATAGAATAGATTCCCAACTTCCCACGGCTCTCCCTGACCACTCTATTCAAAATGCCTCTGTCCCATCCTGCTGCTTTCTATTCTGCACCCTATTCCAATCCCCTTCTGAGGCTGGATGGCCATCAATCACACCATTGTTACGTCTCACTGCATTTGGGTTTGCATTCCTCATTGGAATAGAAGAGCCACCTCTCTCTGCACTGGATGCCTGACACAGTGCTACAAATATTAGGTGCCTAGAAAACGCTTGTAACAGTGTGTGAAGCCACTGGGCGGCATTGGCTGTGCAGGAGGCACACAGCAAGCGCAGTGGAGAGCAGCCGCCCCTGTCCTGGGGGTGGGGGTGAGATAAAAGGACAAGCCCAAATTCGCTAACGTCTGGCATTCCGTAACTCTGGACAGGAATGCACATCCAAGCAGGCACACAGCAGGCGCAAATGCCCAGAGAGGAGGTTTCTCAACGGCAGACAAAATAGCTGCATTCAGAGTTTGGTGAAGGCATGGGATCCCACTCAGGACAGGGACACAGGAGGATGTCAGGTACACGCAGAGACCTGGTCAGAAAGTGGCCAAACTGAGAGGCCTGTCCTCTTGGGAGCAAATAAAGTGCACTAATGCTAAGTCCAATTCTGACTGATGATTAAAAATGCCAACGCCTAAGCAATCTCTGTTGAAATACCGCCTTCTAGAGTTTCCCTGCACTCACACCTCTTGACTTCATTCAGATAAAAGCAGCCCAAGTCCTGGGCCTGTCCAGGTGCAAAGAGCAGAGCAGGAACCCAGGCTTTATTGAAAGGAAATGATGCAAATGAAGGACAAACAGGAGGGCAGCGTCGCAGAGGGAGGAGTCCACAACACACGGATCCCTGGGCCACCACGGGCCAGCAGACATGCACAGGTACTTACTGATTTAGCAAAGCTGAAGAAGCTCTTGGTCTCTCCAGTCACCATGTTGGACGAACCTGCAGAAGAAAGGGTCCCCAGTCAAGCACTTGTTAACGGAAACTGGCATCGCTTCTTACACGTGGAAGGACAGCAGTTGTTTGGTGCCCAACTGGCACAAGCTTTAAAACAAGTCTAATTCAGCCTTGGAAAAATGAGAGATTGGAGGCTGGGCTTCAGGGTGATTATTTTGACTAAGTGTCATTGGATCAAAGAGGAAGTGGTGACTCTCCTCAAAGTGACTGATGACTTTGGAAAACTGGCTGTGTATCCCAGGGCCACTGAGGCCAGCGTTTTAATGGAATGAGGAGCTGCTGAGACAGCTTCCAGGTTCTGCTCTTTGAGACTGAGAGGTGAACTCCTGTGGGAACCCACTCTATGGATCTGAATGTGACTCTCCAGCAAGGGAGAGTGCGGGGCTCTGACCTGGGCTGGGCACCTAGGTGGTGGAGGGGAATTGGGATGCATGGAGAAAGGAAGTGCAGAAGAAAGAAAGGGAGGGTAAAAACAGATTCGGGAGCCAAGGAAATGGTGGAACCAAGGGGTCAGGCCCAAAAAATTCTGGGCAGAGTGGTGAATATGACAAATGCAACAAGAAGTTAGTTTTGCCAATTTGTACAAACCGGGCTCAGATGCAGATGGCAAGTAGAGTTGGGGAAGTTACTCTAAGATGCACGGACTGAGAGGAAAGACACCTTCCTGGTGGGGGAGGGACATCAAAATATAGGGATACTATAATGGTACCTTTGCAATGACTTTCCTGGCTTGTCCCCAGAGATTTAAGTTCTTAGAAAGTAAGGAAGTAAGTTCTTAGAGGATAATAATTTAATGACAATCGAATGTATATATTAAACTCAATTATTCAGCCTGGGTAAACTAGTAGCCAGTTAGTTCACTTTTATAGCTTCTGCTTTTATGGGCTAACAGCCACCAGGCTTCCATTACTTAGTAACCAAGGAATCGATCTAATGCACTTGATAATTATGAGAATTAAGCTGAAGTGCACAAAAATGACATCATGGCATTAGGTCAAAAGTAAAATCCTGATAAATGATAAGCAAAGATGAATAAGCTGTCCCTCTGCATTGTATTCATCATATTCATTATCCCTACAACGTCCTTTGACTCTCAGAGGGGCTATCACCAATCATGATAATAAAGCATGTATCCACTTCCAGGGGAATACGTGGACACGGTAGAAATGATCAGAACACCAGCGATGGAGTGTTTATCCGCCTCTGATGAGCTCGGTTCTCTTTCTGTTATAATGAACTGATGACGACAAAAAGATATTTATACCCCGCAAATATCTCTTTCATAAGCTTCTCAGTTACTGTCAGGGAAATGAGTTTGTTGGTTTTTTTTTTTCCCCCTGAGCTATCCAGAGTTAAGGTTCAATATCTATTGCACCAACAGGGCACTGAGCTGTCAAGAATCTCAGACTTTAGATAATCCCAGTGTCTTTGGCCTTGGAATGTGACTTTTGGCCTCATGGAAGCCTTTTTGACTTTGTAGATACTGAGGTTTAAATGAGCCTGCAGGCCTGGGATAGAGGAGGCCTAGAGTCCCACTGGAGAGGACTTACTCCCAGCTGTTGTCATAAGCCTTCCCCACACTCCAGAGCACAGAAATGGACGTAGACACAGAGAAGATAGGACTAGACACGGGCCTGTCTGTCCAAGGCACCCATCTTGATGGGACATTCCGGTAGTCTGGAGGAAGGAGGACTGCCCTTTATGACCCACCACCAAGAGCAAGGAATCCCTCCACATCCTGCCCACTGCTCTCCATCCTGCCGCGGGTCCTCTGTGCCTTCATCTTCTGAACATCCTTGAAGCCATGACTATTTTCCACTTCCTGCGGGCCAAGTCCCTTAAAGGTTCTACTCATCTCAGAGACTACCATGGCTCGGCTGTGTTTTATCTCTTCTAAGGTGACAGGATTATGGGGCAGTAGGCACAAAGTTTATCACTGAAAACAACTAAGGGCAGTATCAACAGGAGAAGAAATGAAACGGCCATCCTACCACTCCAACACACCACCACAGTCCACCTTTCAGAACCGTGGTCCCGGGGGCACGTGCAGTGTCCCTGTTGCTGACCATGTCCTGCCGCCGTGCACCACTCACCATATAAAATGTACGTTCCCAGGGGTTTGAGAAGGCTGAGGCCTTTCCCAGTGTTGTCCCCGCACAGACAGTCCAAGACGATGTCCACACCTTCGGCAGAGATTCTAAATGGTGAAAAGACAAAGCAAAAGGCTGAGCCCTGTTAGGAACTGAACTGGGGAGCCTTTTCCTTTCTGCATCATGTCATTTGACACAGGGCCAGGCACAGAGAGAGACCCAGGAGAAGCCTGGGAGGTGGATTTATCCTACAAGACAAGCTGCAGAGGTTCCCTGAGTTACCATGGTTTCACCTGATAAACCCATCGTAAGTTGATGAAAGCTGGAGTAGAAATGTTATCAAAGCCACCTTACCTCCCGAGCACCTTGCTCAGCAGCGCCCATGATCACCAGGCTGAGGGAGCTGATTGGCTGCCGCCGCCCAGCGTCATGAGAGACTGCGATACTGCCTCTGGCTAGCCCAGGAAAAGATCAAAATGCAAAATTTGAAGTACGGTTTCTACTAGATGCATATGGCTTTTACACCCACATGAAGTCCAAAGGTCTGAAGTCACACCGTGGTAAGCCAGGGCCTGTTGTGAAAGGGAAGCTGGAGGCAGCCAAGAATTGGCTGGCAGCTCATATCAGGAACCAGCCTGGTGTCAAGGAATGATCGTGGGCACAGGAGTCAGGGGCACTGGCTGGTACCGCTGCCTCACTCGACCTTGCTGAGCCTTAGCCTCTTCCTCTGTAAGTGGAGGTTGGTGTGTTTCTAACTAAAGGATGAGATCAATCCAATAATATGCATGGCTTGCTGCAGAACAGACATCCCATAATCCAGCTGAAGAGCCCTATCTGTGGAGCTAGGGCCCTGTGCTGGGATCTGTCCAAGGTGCTGAGATGAGTCAAGATGGAAACCAATGCGCTCCCCGTTTCTGGTACTGCAGGTCCTACAGGGAGGCACTGTGATCTAACCTGGCAAGCTTCTACTTGCCCAGTCTCTAGGAATAACCTAAACTCATTCTTAGAGGAGGCGGGTTAAATAGAGAAGGTCTTCCCTTAATGGTGGAAGGCTGCAGGGTAAGAGAGCCCTATTTGTATTCCACCCGACAGGCAAAACGCTAGTTTATCATTCTGTTCATTTATTTATACTTTCATTGATTCTCCTAATGCTTTAACAAACAGCTACTGGGCCTCTGCTGTTAGGAGATGGTACATAGGAGGGGGCTGTACAACAGCCAGGTTCCGGAGATTGTCGAGGAAATATCGATGCCCACAGAGACCCCTGTTGTGGCTGGCCCTGCCCTGCTCAGATAAGACCAGCCTTTCTTCAGGCCTATGAGTATGAGGGATTATTTGCTAAGATATTTGTATTAGCAAATATTCAATTTTCTACCCCAGCATGGGTACCATGACTCGTGTCAACAGACGGGTCCTATTTTCATAGCATCACTAACCAGGGAACTGCAGGGAAGCCTCCTGGGTTCAGGCGCATGGAGGTGGGTAGACAGCCACCTAAGGGCAGTGTAGCACTGGGCTTAGGATCATGAATTTTGTCTCAGTGTTTTTAAACATTTAGTTTTGCCACTTGCTGTGTGACCTCAGTTGAATTGCTTAGCTGCTTTGTGCCTGTTTCCTCACCTGTGAAAGTGAATGATGATATACACTTTGTGAAACTTGTAAGAATTGACGCAGATAGAGCACAGAGCCCAGCTCCTGGTGAACACTGAGTCCTCAGTAGCTTTTATTACCTTTGGTCAGAATGCCCCCCCCCCAAAGGGGGTCTTTTGGTTAGGAAAAGCACAAGAAAAGAGAGAATACGCAAAACCCCAAGAAGGCAGCCACAGCCCAAGCCGCCTTCCAGGTGGGGAACCTCACTGGCCCAGAAACCAGCAGAGCTGAGGCTGGATGCACTGGACCTCTCTAGGAGAAGAGCGCACCTCGCATTCCCGAGCGCTCACTACAGCCCAGGTCCAGTGCCGAGAAATCCTGAGGGTCATCTGGTTCCTGCCTCCACTCTGCCTGGGTGCCCAGCCACAGATCTATTTGATGGGTGGAGAAACCGAGGCCGATGAGGCGGGGTGCTTACTCCAGGGCTCACGGCGGAGACTGGGGGCGGGGCTAGTTCAGCCCATCACCTCTAGAAACCCAGCAGGGCCCAAAGGCACGAGGGCTCTGGGGGATGAACCGTGGCCAGCCCGGGGTGACTGCCACACAGGCTCCAGCAGGGACTGAGCGACGCCTTGTCAGGTCCTGAGGATGGGGTCGTGGCCATTTCTGCCAGCTCTTCAAGCAGGCACTGCCTGACCACACAGGGTAGGAAAGTTCCTTTGGGTCAGAGCGTCCAGGCCGCTCAGCGCTGCATCCCTGCTCCATCACCGTGAGCTTGGAAAATGGACCACGCTGAGATGGAACCTGGTGAGCTGGGCTCGGCTGTGTAGAAGGGTGCAGCCCGAGGACTGCCCTTCCTGGACCCGCTCACGCTGGCCCCCTTGGAGGCCTTCCCATGCAGTCTCAGGAGGGCCACAAGCAGAGCTGGACAGCTCGTCAGTGGCACCAGGGCCATCCTCACTTCTAATGCCCACGTCTCGGGTGTCCACACCACTTATACCTAAGGAGTATATGACACTCCTTAGGTAAGAGCAGAGAGGATCGGGGCGGAGGCCAGAACAGAGAGTTCTAGGTCTGCTCTCTCTGCTGCCACGAAGTCTCTGTGGATTTATAAAGCAAACACGAGCAGCCCCAGCAAAGGGATCCTCCGGGCCAAAGTCAGCAGCCAGATGTTTAGGAATTGCCGAGGCAGCGCTTCAGCCTGTCCTCCCTTTGTCCCCCGCCCCCGGTCCCTCTATGGTGAATGCTGCCTCTTGGCTTCCCACCCACATGGATTGGGGAGGAATTTCCGTTGAGTGGCTGCAGGTTCCATAGAACCACTGCTGGGACAGAAGCCCTCCCACCTGCCAAAAGATGAATTCCTCTTTGTTCTGACTTTGCTTTGCAGTTGGATTCTTGGTTCTGCTCAGCTTTGTTTCTGAACCCCTTCTCTGAGAACTCTTCTGTGCCAAAGCTTTAACTATCACTGCACACAGTAGGCTTCTTATAGGGTGCCAGAGGCCTGGTGCATGGGAGGCTGGTGCACAGATTTCTCACAGGAGGCCAGGTACGGTGCCCAGTGCACGGTAGTTTGCTCACAGAGGGCTGGTTCCCCTAGGGTCCCAGCACATGCACAGTAGGCTCTCATACGGTCACTGACAGCCCCCCTGTGTACGAAGCCACACCACCGCAGGAAATCCTCTCTGGATCCCCGTCTCCCCTCTCCCTCCGGGCAATGATTTAAACTCTCACTAATTTCCAGCAACACTAACGTTAATTCTCACTAGCATTTAAGTAAGCACCTACTAGGCGCCCACACTGGGCTAGGCAGTGAGGGGTGGAGCACAGCAGGTCGGTGTGATTTCTGCCTTTGCTGAGCTCACAGCCTCAGCTTCACCTTTGACAGGGACCTGCAGACTCTGGTCATGGGAGCAAGTAGCAGATTCCTGCCACTGGGCATGGAGGTCTTCCTCCAGGCACACGTGCTGCTCAGCCGGGTCTGTCTTATCCGCTTCCCGGACTTTCAAAGCCAGCTCATAGCAGCCACCCGGCAAGTGCTTGAAGCGGGGCTTCCCCTCGCTGCAGCTCCAGCCCCACCTTCCCTGGGGGGCTCACCGTCCCACTGTGCTCCTCTCACCAGAAGGACTCGCTGCAGCTCTGAGGCCTCATTGAACAAGAGCGCGCAGGGGTCAAGCCTGGGTCTTATGCTGCGCTCCATCGTGCTGGCCCCACGTCTCCATGAGCTGCGCCCCTCCCCCGCTCGTCCCCCGCTGGGTGGGGCGGGTCCCATTCCCACTACCCCGCCACTGTGGCTAGACCAGTTTTTTGTAGACTCGTCCTTTGCCACAGTGCTCCCAGCTGGACCGTGTGAAGGCCTCTGCTCTGCATTTCTGACACCGTCCAGCCTAAGCCCCACGGAAGGGCTTTCCAGAGCATGGTCCCTGCAACCCAGTGGCTTCATTTAAAATCTCTCTTAATTTTTAACGCATTAGTCGCATTGTGAGGTGCCTGTGCACAAGTCATATGAGCACATCAGGGCCATTAGCACGTCTGCAACCTCAAACCTTCATCATTCCGTGGTTCTTCACTGGGCGCGGTCTGCTCACACCCTGCAGTGGGTGATGGCTGGAGACACCTTGCATTGTCACAGCTTAGGGGACGGGCGGGCATTACTGCATCAAGGTCGGGAGCAGGGTTGCTGCTGAGCATTCTGCACTGCACAGGGCAGCATCTGGCGATGGCGCGTCCGCCCAGAACGTCTGCAGTACTGGGTTAGGGCAGCCCTCCCCTGCCCGGATCCTGCGGTCCCAGCACATCGCACGGCCGCGGGCTTCCATTCAGGCTGCTGGGCTTCCTCACTGGTGCAGGGACAAGTCACCCGCCTGCATGGGCACCGTGAATGAATGAATGAATAGAATAAGGTCTGAAGTAATATTGGGCACCACTTTTCACCAAGGGAATTTTGCAATGCTTGATTTTTTTAAAAAGACGTTTTGAAATTCCTTGATCCAGACATAACTCACACCAAACCTGCACCTGGTTAATGTGCACAACTGGGCTGTGACAGTTGTATACCTGAGAAGCCACCATCACCCTCAAGGTGACAGATGCATCCTTTCTGCCCCAGAGTTCCCTGGTGAACCGAGGCAATGTGGTCAGAAGAGAGTCCCTGAATCACACACCTCCAAGGATAAATCTGGCCCTGAGTCTCAGTCTCTTTATCTGAAAAATGAGGAATTTTTGCCTTGTGGGATAGCATGAGGTGCATGTGAAATGAGCTAAGCAAACTCTGGGCAGAGGCAGGAGGACCGTGGTTGCTCATCTCTGCCTTGCCCCGCCCAAGCCCCTGCCTGGGACCCTCTCCCACTTCCCCACCTGCTGAAATCCTGCTCAGTGTCCCTGATAAGCTGTCCACTCCGTCCTCTCTGATCTTCTCTTCTTCATTTCCAGAGCCCTGATAGCTAGGTGCACACGGCTCTCCTCACAGACAGGCAGAAGGTAACCGAGGCCAAGGTTAAGTCTGTGTCATGAAAGCTTTGTTCTATTCCCTTGAAAATAGTTGGCTTAAGGCCACGAGTGCATTCAAAAGAGGCATACTGCTCGACTGGTTTATAAGAGTTTTCACTATAAGAAATTCATTTTTTTCTAGTTCAACATACACATAAGGGCGTAGTCATATCTATGATCAAAAAATAAGAGGAATCGCTCTGCCTATCCTCCTGGTCTGTGTCCGCAGTCGATATTTTCCCTTTCGTTTTACGTTCAACTGTACCGAGTTTGTGCAAAGCTGGGATTCGGCCTAGACAGACTATGGATATGTCTTTTTCCTCAATATGCTACCAGGGGCATTTCTTCAGTCTGTGACAGCTGGCATAAATTAGCGGTGTTTAGAGGTTGTGCAGTCCTGACACAGGTGGGGGAGCATGAGCTGCTGAGCCGATTCCCTTCTGCTGGGGGAGGCTGATTCCCCCTGCTGCAGACCGTGCCGTGCCTCACGGTGACGTGTGCAGACGTGTACGAGCGGACGGTGAGCAGACACGGCGCGTGCCTCCGCAACAGGGAGCGTGGCTTCTGCAGCGCTCACCTTGCTCTGGCTTGGATGGGAGGGCAGGGGGAACAGGACACAGCCCACCATCACGTCCGTGACTTCCCAGTCCGTCCAGCCCGACCCCAGGATCTCTGTTGAAGACAAAGCGTGAGCTGCCGGCATGGTATCTGAGGGAAGGTGGTGGGGTGCCTGGGGGCTGTTGCCTCTGTTCTTCCTACATCAGTGGAAACCACCAATTCTGGGGCTGGGGGAGCGGAGGGATGTGAGCAGCTGCGTGGGAGAGGGGAAGGCAGGGGGTCCCTGGCTGGGGATGTCACTTCTTCCGGAGGGCTGCCTGGCACTCTTCTTACCCTTCCCACGTTCTACAGCCTCTGGCTGCACTGGCCTTTCAGACCTTGAACTGACCCAGGGCCTTAGCATGGGTCAGCCCGACTCCAAAATGCTCTTCCCCTGGCTGCTTCTGACCCTTCCACTCTCGGCCAAATCTTGCTCTTCCACTGATGACCTGTCTGATCTCCCCACGTGCATATGTCCCCAATGCTTCACATTTCTCTACCAGAACACACATCAGAAGCAGAAATCCATGAATTCTCTTTAGAGTTTTATCTGCGGACCCCTCCCCTGCAACTAGCCTCCAACCTCCAGGAGGACGGCCACTCTCGAGGGGTTCCTGTTGGGGTCTCTCCTGAGCACAGCACCTAGCCATCAGGTACCAGAAAATACTTATCAAGCAGGAGACACAAAAAGAGTGAGCCAATACTTGGGGGAAAATCGCTTACGGGGATGGAAGAAAGAAGGCGGAAGAGACGGGTGGTAGTTTCTCGGTCATGGTCCAGACCACAGCCAGAGGGGCTCAGGTGAAGAGTGGAAGAACTGCCTGGGCTCTCTGATGCTGGTCAAAGGGACATTTTAAACTGCTTCTCTGAGAAATTCTAAACCTCGATTCAGAGCTCTTCTGTCATGGCGATATTCTTCTGCTGGAACATTGGGATGATTTTAAGGTTTAAACAAATCTCTATATTAAAGGTTTATAAACACATCTGAAACTTCAAGCCATTGGAAGATTTTCCTAGAAAAATCCCCAAGTTTCACCCAGTTGGTCTAAAATCTATTCGCCTCAAACGACCTACTCTCTGGTCTTTCATTCTCCATCTTCATCTGTGATTTGGAGACAGTGGCTCCTTTGCTCTGATGCTGGCAGGGCTACTTCCATGCAGTTCGACCTTACAATTTAGGACTGAAAAGAGAACATGCTGGAATAGTGGCTCCCGGCCACTCTGAGTCCCGCCAGGAGCTGTGAGTGGAGCCGACCCTGAGCGCGAGCACAGACCCCAGCAGCAGCCAGAGTCGGCCACGCGGGGCCCAGGCCCAGGCGGCAGCTGGGTTTCCATCTGGTTCCCTGTGTTCACACGCGTGCACGCACACGCACATACACAGCCGTGAGCAGGAGCTGCAGGCCCACAGGCGGAAAGTGGGTCAGGCTCTCCACCCGCATTCCCCAGGGGGCTGCAGGGGCCAGCGCACAGGTCTCCTGCCTCCCGCTCGTCCTCTGCACCCCACCAGGAACTGAGCAAAACCCAAACCTGAGCTCGTCAGCACGGTAGTCCTCTAGCTCTTGGCCGCTCCCCGTGGGAGTCCACATTTCCTGCCTTGTGGCATGAGGTCTTCATAGGCCTCTGAGACCTGCCTGCTGGCCCGGCCTCACCTCACGTCCCTCCTTCCGTTTCCCCTTGGGATGCTCCTTGGTCAACGTCTGTAACTGGATCAGAAGCCCGACAGCCCTGGGTCTGCACCGCCACGCTCTCCCGCAGCCCCCGCTCTGAGGAGCTCCACCCGTGCCTGTGCATGGCTGCCTCACCAGGGCGCCCACCCTTCCTCCCAGGGGCTCCACCCTTCAGAGACACTGAGAGCGGGGCCCCAAGTCCATCGCCTGGCTTGAACCCAGGCACTACTATCTACACCTGCGCCAGCCTGCCTGCCTGCCCTGCAGATGGTTTCCCGGTTTGCTCTCGGTGAGGGGCGGTCAAGGTCCTGAGCACTAGCAGCTGAACGCAAGCAGATGTGCCTTCCTGCTGGGACTGACCCGCAGGCACCTCTCGTTCTCGCACTTCTCGTTCTCTCTCCATCTGCCAGCCAGAGGCAAAGGACCGCCAGCCCAGAGGCAATGGCGGAGCCATAAAGTGCAGAGTCTGGACCCTCGACCTCCTACAAAGGATGACCCATCCAAGGCGCGTGCTTGGCTGATACACAAGCGGACAAGAAATAACTCCTACGTGCTGACGGTGCAGTAGCACCTGCCTGACTCCTCACACCCTCCCTCTGCAAGTTCCTCAACGGCTTTGTCCCTTGGGGTAAGATCAGGACTGAGGGAGGCTGAGCTCATGCAGGTGAAGCCCGGGTCTGGAGCCGGCTGTGGGAGCCAGCCCCCAGCATGGGTTACTGTTCCTACCCGTACTAGCCGTTGGAGAGAAGGAGCAGCGCTACACCTGGTGCTCTCCGAGCAAGCGCTTACCTTTTGACTTCTTGCACGTAGTCTGCGTTTCTATCGAAGAGGTGGGTCACCGAGTCTTTGATTGCTTCATGCTTGAAAGTAGACGCCGTTCCAAAGACAGTCACGTTGGGTACGGTGGAGCACAGCTGAGCCACAGCTTGGCCCTGGAAGGGACATACACACATGGGCGAGTCACACACTAGGGCTACCATGTTCCATGAGGTATTTCATTACCCAGGACAAGGACCTGGTACAAAATGTGGCACTTAACAGACACTCAGTCAATCTTCATTATCTTTTCCCCTTAGGGGCTTATAACATCCAGAACGGAAACGTCTGGGCTGAGAAAGGAAGGTCAACACGAGTTTTAAGTATTAGGGGTCCCAGGGAAAATTTCAAATGCAGTCAGGAGTGGGTGATTTTTTCCATGTCCTTTTCCAATACGATCAAACTTAAGTAATTGGACAGAGCACTGTGACCATGCATACCCAGAAACCTTCCAGTAAAATCCAATCTGCTGGTAATTAAGATGCATTCTAAAACCACTGTCTCCTTCCAGCCTTCCATCTGCCATTTTAAGAAGGGAAATTATTCTAACCGAAGTCATGTGCAGCCTTCGTTTCTGCCTATCATCTATTTTCATGCGCTCGTGTTGGTGGGTAATTCAGGGTGGCAGGTCAATTTATGGAAATGTTATCTTATCAGCAGTTGCAATGAAAGCAACATGGAGAGACTCACAGAATGTCAGAGTTGGAAGACCACCCCAACGCCTCCTCCCTGTCATTGTTTTTCAGAGGAGGAAAAAGGACACCCAGAAAAATAAAGGTCACCCCGTTTGCCAGACGCGCATCTGAAATTCACAGTGAGACCTCGCAACTGCAGTCATTGCCACTTTCCATTGTGCTCAGCCGTCTACTGATTCTGACATTTTCAGCTAAGCAGACTTTTAAGTGGCTACCTGAAATAGACATGTCACTGGCCCCTCCCTGGGAGGTCAACATTTCAGGACGTGGATGTGAACCCCAGATCTTAGGCTGATGCTCTCGTTCTAAGAATAGCTTGATATTTGCTTAATTTTTTTTTAATCCCAGATTGTATAGAACAAAGAAGGTTCTGTCCCTGCTAGTGAGTGTAAATATCAGCAACCAGCATGGCAACTCTGTAAACTTCACTGGCCTCATGCCAGTCATATCCACCGGGCCTGCGCTGCCCTTGTTCGTCCTGGGACAGGAACTTGGGATGAATTCCAGGATCCTGGTGTTCCTTCTGCCCTCCATCCTTGGGCAACGTGACCTTTATTCATTCCACTGTTTTTTGAATGTCTGTTAAGTAGTGTCACACTGTGCCATAGATGCCAGCGTCAGAAATGACCGGCACACCCTCCTGGCTAGTCTCAGGACCTGTCGATGTCACCGGCATGTTCCCCAAACACCATCAGACTCCACTGGTCCTAAACACAACTCACAGCCCTCTGCCAACAGGCTGCTCCAGCAAACAACAGACACGTCTTTTCTCACAATCTGGGGGCTCTACTTGCAAAATCAAGGCTTTGGCAGAGGGGTTCCTTCTCAGGCCGGGAGGGGAGGATGGGTCTCAGGTCCCGCTCCTGGGCTTGCAGACGGCCATCTTCCCCCTCTGTCTCTTGATGCCACCTTCCTTCTAGGCCACTTGCCTGGGACGAGGGCCGCCTCAAGGACTGCGCATTCATTTGATGAGCTCTGTAAAGACCCTGCCACCGTTGGATCTGAAACATCCCCGAAAGGCCCATATGTGCTGAAGACTTTTCCCCAAGGGGCACCTCTGGAAGGTTGTAGAACCTTTGAGGGTGTGTGTGGCAGAGGTAGTGGGAGAGTTCAGGCTTTGGAAGAATGCCCTGGAAGGGGACACTGGGACTCCAGCCTCTTTTTCCCTCTCTCTGCTCCCTGGCCGCCACGGGATGAGCAAGTCTGCTCTACCTGCAGCCCCGGCCATGACGTGTGGTCTTGCCACAGGCCCCAAAGCAACACGGACAATTCATGATGAACTGGAACCGCCGAAACAGAGAGTTAGTGAACCTTTTCTCTCTGTGGGTCGATTTCTCCCAGGCATTTGTGATAGTTACGGAAAGCTGACCAACAGACCCTGTTGTCAGGTGAGGCCACGTGCTGAGCTGCTGGCAGTTGGGCAGGAATTTGGGGTTGAACCCGAGTCCACAGGGAATACTCCTCTCGCTGCCTCCCATCTTCTGAGGACTGGATTGATGGGTCCCTGCTGAACTGGGAGTCGGGCGTCATCTGGCCACCCCTCCCCCCTTCCTCCCCCTCCCCCCTTCCTCCTCCTTCCCTCTTCCTCCCCCTCCCCCCTTCCTCCTCCTCCCTCACCCCCCCTTCCTTTTTCTACCCGCCCCCCCACCCCCGCAAGCCAATGAGTCGCCCACAGTCTTTCCGCTCCTCCTCCTGGTCCGGGTGGTCAGACTCTGGCTGGACGAGGGCAGCACACCTCTGAAGGGCCTGGCTGTCTCCCTGGGTGCCCCCCAGGTCACAGGGATGTTTCTCAAACGGTGCTGAGCATTCCAGAGTCGGTTTCAAAGGCTCCCGAAGCCCAGCGCACCCTCGCGCAGAGCGAGCACACGGGACGGCCTTCCGCCACCCGGCCGTCTGCCCGCCAGCTTCCTTCCCTCCACTTTCCGGCATCTCCAGACCTCGTGGTGGTCGCTGTTTACAAGGCCGGTCACTCCTTTTCCTGGACACCACGCCGCAGCTCCCCACGGCGCCCCGCAATCCTGGCACCCACGCCGTCTTCTTGCCGCCAGCCCCGCCTCCTACGCCTTCTCTCTCCTTCAGGGCAGAGCTGCACCCGGGTGGGCGGCCCATCTTCTAGGACGCTTCCAGAGCCCCAGGCAGAGTGGGCACCTGTGGTCCTTCCTCCAGGACAGAGGCCACCGGTCTGCCCTGGCTGCCTGCTGGCCCGTCTGTGTGCTCCAGGTACAAGCGTGACTGCCTCCATTGTCCCTGTCCCCGGGGCCCAGGATGGGACCTGGCACTCAGTGGGCACTTGCTGAGTGGATGCTCGAGAAGCTGGGGGTCAGGGTCTTGGGGGGCTCTCCCACAGTCATTCTGCAGCCTTCGTGCCACTGAGTATCGTAGAGCTGGGACGAGGCATGAGTCTTGACCATCCTGTTTGACTGACCCAGGAACTGCACATACTTATGCAGTGTGACATTTGGATCCATGTACCTGACGCTGATCATCAGTCTGGGTGGTGGACAGTCTATCACCTCAGACCTGCGTCATTTATTTGCCTTGGGAATGTTCAAAATCCTCCCCACTGGTTATTTTGAAAGATTCACTTAATGGTTGCTGAGCAGAGTTATCCTGCGCTAGAGGACGTTAGAAGTGACTCCTCTATCCAGTTGCCCCTCTGGGCCTGTCCTCTCTCCAGTCCTCCCTCCCTCGTACCTTCCCAGTTCTGGTGAACACTATTCTGTTCTCGGCTTCTTAAAATCAACTTTTTAGCTTTCAGTGAGGGTGAGGACCCTTGGCACTTGCCTTTCTGTGCCCAGTTTATTTCACTTCACCCAGTTTTCTCCAGCTCCATGCCTGTTGCTGGAAATGACAGAATCTCCCTTTTTCATGGCTTAGTAATTTTCCATCTTGCACATGGACTGCATCTTCCTTATCCATTCATCCACGAACGACACTTAGGTTGAGTCCAGGTCTGAGCGCTCCTGAATGGTGCCTCAGTGAACGTGGGGCAGAGACTTCTTCACGTACTGCTTTCAGATCCTTGGGATATAGACTTAGCTATAGAACTGCTGGATCACATGGCACATCTCTTTCTAGCTTTTCCAGGAGCCTCCATACTGTTTTCCACAGTGTCGATAGCAACTTACGTTCCCACCAACGGCACATGAGGATTTCCCTCCCGGAGTACATTTAATGAACACATGCTGCCTCGGACTGAAGCAGAACTTTACCATTTCCATTTGAAAGACATGCATTAAAAAAACAAAACAAAACAAAAAAACAGCCATGGTAAGCGATCTGGTCCGCGTAACAGCCACGCACACTTATCAGTGGGGTGCTTTGGACAGATGCCGTGGGATAGTTCCATCACTGGGTGACGGTCGTGTGCGTGTTAACGAGAGCGCGACACAGACCGACACGCCACGCCCTTGATGTGGGCTTCTCCAGATGCCATGAAAAGGAGGTGTGGGGGCTGCTGCCCGGCGACATGGCCTGGCTCAGTCAGCTTCATTCCACAAGCACAGCACGGTCCATACACACTCTGGCAGCACGGCTGCGGGTCACCCTCCGTCACCCTCCAACACCAAGGAGCGTGCCCGGCGGCTGGGGACGCTTTCCCATGACGGGCAGACGGGATGCTGGAGACCCGCCTGTGCGCATCCAAATTCTGTACCCAGTCCCTGCTTCTCCCCTGTGTGGCTCACGGCTCACCAGAGACGCCTGCGACACGTGTTGTGCCGTGACCTTTTGATGGCCGCGACGTCACCCGGTGGCAGGAGCTTTTCAGTTCCATTTTAATCTTGGGGCACCTGCATCATATTGTGGTCTGTTGTTGCCCAACATGTCATTCGGCAGGTGGACTCTACGCGATCATACCACGCAGAGCGCATGAGCATTAGGCATGCCACGTAAGGTGCGTTTGCAACACCCGGGATTGTGGTCAGAGGACTGCGTGGTCAGTAGGACGCTGGTGTCAACTGTGTATGTGTACCATTAGTATCCGAATCTATGAATCTAATAGTGCAAACAACGAATGATAGTTATTAACTACAATCCAACTACAAGCATCACACCTGATTTAACATTACGGGAGAAACAGTGGCTGGAAGACACGGCGCACCTACTCAGGGGCCTCCATCAACTCGCCGAAGCCGCGAGGGGCCCTTAGAAGATCCTCGGTGGTTTTTCTAAAGTAAATAACACTCAGCATTCTGCACGCACAGTGCTCTCCCTCACCCTTAAGGAAATCTGTACCCTCCCTCCCCCAGTCCCAGGTAAGCACAGGATCAGCTGCTCATTCATTCCCACTCTCCTGCGTGCCTAGCAAATGGCACGGGCTCCATGAACATTTGTGGAAGACGGAATGAATTTTCAATAAAAAGGATTTTGCAATTTACCTGCAGACCCGGGACATAAAGTGAGCAGCAGCCGTGAGCGCACAGCCACACGCATTGGCTTTAATTGACTTCCCTTCCCGCTTTTGAATTCTGCACCAAGTCCCTGCTTCTCCTCTCTGTGGCTGACGACCCAGCAGTCACAGCAGCTGGGTTCCCTAGGTCCTAACACGGGCCAGGAGCCGGACCAAAGGGCGCCCTGAGATCCTTAAACCACCTTTAGACAAAGTGTCTTTGGTTTCCCAGTTACACCTAAAAATGGGGATTCGGAGAGGGAAAGGAAGGTGTCTGAAGTTACATGGCTGCGCAGGTAAAGCCAGGGGCCCTGACTCCAAGGCTTCTCTGCTGTTCGCCTAGCAAAGCATTTGATGCTGACACGGAAACTCAAGTCCTAGAGACCCGGGCTCGGTCCGAAGTCTTCCTGGATCCACTGTAGATAGCTCTGCCTCAGACAGCAGGAAATCCAGGGACGGCATCCATAGGGAGAAGTTTTGGGTCCCTGAAATATGGCTCTTGACAACAGACGGGCAGTTCAAAGCAAGATCCTATTCCAGAAAAGCCAGGTGCGGGAGACAAATGATTATAGGAACAACTGCGTTTCTGTAAGAGGCTTAATAAACGGCTTGGTGCACATTAAGGACTGAATGAGTGTCAGTTTGGGGCAATAACTGTTGGAATTGGGACAAAGCCTGGCCAAAATTTTGGTCACCCAGTAAATGGGAATTAAAAATAGATGATCCTGTGGATGTGCTGAGATTCAGGATTCGGTATCAGAGACTCAACGAATCAGGAGACAGGCTGGATGGCTTCTAGAAGGGTCTCTTTAATGTAGGTATCATACATCTCTCAGCCTCGTTTCTCATCATATGCAAGAATTTTAACTGTGATCACAGGGAAAATCACCCAGTTCTTTGAAGGTGCCACCCTGACTCTGACCACAGGATCTTTGCACATGTTGCTGTTCTCACCTACTAGTCTCCAAGAATCAGTCGGCCTTTCTTTTCCTGTGTGTTGTTTGTTGTTGCAAAGCTGTTGGCCTACATGTGACACTTTCTGTAACACATGGATGCTGAGAATAACACACTTAAGTGATGTGTGGCCAAGCTGGAGGGGATGGGAGAGTGAGTAGTGGAACTGAAACTTTTCAGTTGCTCAAAATACAAGTGTGGACAACTATTTTTGTTTTTTTGTTCTGGGTACCGGGGATTGATCTCAGGGGCACTCCACCACTGAGCCACATCCCCAGCCTAATTTGTATTTTGTTTACAGGCAGAGTCTCACTGAGTTGCTTAGTGCCTCATCATTGCTGAGGCTGACTTTGAATTCACGATCCTCCGGTCTCAGCCTCCCGAGGTGCTGGGATTTTGTTTTTAATGCAGAAGAGAAATAGACACGTTCTTTGGGGAGACTGGGTAGATGGTGTCTTGTTTGTTTATTTTTTATTCAGTGCGTGAATCGGGGCATCTCGGCGTGCAGGGCCAGGGCCAACATCATCCTATCCAGATCTTGTGGGAACGCGGTTTCCCAGGTCCACCCAGACCTGCAGTCTCAGAAACCCTCATGGGGGGTGGAGGGGTCACAGCATGAGTTTAACAAGCTCTCTAGGAACCCCGATGCCGCCCAAGCTGAGGACCTGGATGTGAGTCCTTCTTGTGCTGTATGGGAATTGGACCAGAGGCCTTTGTGGCGCTCGGAATGGCTGCGTGGATCTGAAGCCTGGCAGGGCCTGATCAGCAGCCCACATTTCCTGAGCCCCCTGGGGGACGCGGAGGGGCGCCTGGGCTGAGACCCCGCTCCGTGGAGCGTTCCTCCCTGCCGCTCTCCGATGCCCCTTCCTCCTCCTGACTCAGGGTGACGTCACAGCCCCGGTTCCGTGGGCGGGATCCTGGAGGCCAGGGCGTGACTGACGTGGCCTCGTGTGACTCAGCGACACAAGAGGAGGAAGCCGGCCCCTCCCTGCTGGCAGGGTCTGCAGCTGCTCAGCCTGTGGCCGCGGCCCCTAGGCACTGGGTTCCCAGCCAGTCACAGCTCTGCCTGTCACTTGGCTGCTAACGTGACCATCTAGACACTGCTCTCCACCCGGGCTGCTCTGAGCTCGCTGCAGAGGCTCTGGGCTGGGAAGCAACGGGCGAAGCAGTGAAGACCATAGGTTGGTTCATCCCGCCCCACCCGCGCAGAGCCCGCCTTGCGCCCGGCAGGGTTGCGTGGGCTCCGCAAACCACTCGGTTCTCACCCCCCAACCTGCATGAGATGCTGGTTCATTCTCATTTTTCAGATGAAGGAATTAAAGCACAGAGACGTCCAGTAACTGCCTGAAGTCACACAGCAACAACATTTGAACCCACGTACCCTGGCTCCAGCTTCCATGATCTTGACCACTGCCCCATGCCAAGGACAGTAATGGGTGCACAGGTTACAGAGAGAAGGAGTGTGGACATCCCCCTGCTCACCTCCATGGGCTGCGTGTTTTGTGCAGTGGACAGGCTGCCTAGCTGCACACGGCACCTCCACCCACCAATCCTCGTGTACTTCATCAGCAATGCTCTCCAAGGATGGACGGCACGCGTGGCCATAAGACGGCCCACTGCCACACACTGCCCCCGTCCTGAGAGCTGGACTCCAGCAGAGGTGTGGCTGGAGTCCCGGTCGGCGCGTGGTCAGCCCACCAGATGGCTCGGTCCCCTGGAGGAGCTCTAAATCACAGGGTCAGGTCCCTTCTAGGCTGGCTGCCTTCCATGCAGCGCATCTGGACAGATTTCCTGGATGACTGCGTTTGCGTGGCGGGAAGCCGGATTCGCATTTCCAGCCAAATGACAATTTGTACCCAGTTTGGAGCTGTGGTTTTGATAAATGCATCTCTTTCAACCAAAAAAAAAAAAAAAAAAAAAAAAAGCCCTAAAATAACAAAACCCAAAATAAGTGAACTGCTGTTAGGTAGGGTGACCATTTGGACCGTACGATTTATTGTCTAAATTGGGGCTGTTTGAGCAGGGAAGAGGACGCTGTTATTAATTTTCCCTGACCAACAGGCGCAAACCAGAGCGTCCTGGGTAAAGTGGGTCGCATGGTCACTCTGATAACTCCTTGGGGGACCAGGAGAGAAGGGCATCAGTGAGACGCAGATCGACTGTGCATCTTGAGGGACCTGGACCTGGCTAGCCGGTGGCCGCGTCTGCTCAGGGATAACTCACCTCATCGGTCACCACGAGAGTGGGACAGACAGGGGAGCCGGGCACAGGCACGCAGAGCGCACATCCCTCCTCCACCTGCCACAGCAGACGAGCGTCACTACAGTCCTGCCTCGAGCACAGGAGCAGCGGACCAAGCGGCCACAGCGCTGGGCAGCAGCGGTGCCCTTCCCCAGGTGACACTCTCTCCACTCGGCAGGAGACCTTCAGGCCTCTTGGAGCCTCTATGCCCGATGCGGGCACCGCGTATCCCAGGGCTCTCCGCAGGCCCAATGTCAGGTGAGCCCAATGTCAACACCTGGCGTGAGCAACTATTTCTTGTGCAAGTGCCCGCGCTGGGCACGGGCAACCCGGACTCCACAGGCCGTGTCCCGCCCGCCCTCTGGAGAGCAGACATGGGGACTCTCTCCGCCTGCAAATCCCAAGGCTGAGGTTCTGAGCCAGGTGGGTCAGGGCCCATCACAGCTGGAAGGTGACTTCCGGATCAGAGTCGCTTACAGGTCAGTCCTGCAGGGAACAGAGAGAGGCAACAGCCAGGTCTGCAGAGGGGGTTCCCACGGGGAGGCCTGGTCCTGTTCACCCGTCTTTTCCTGCTCTGTGTCCTCGGCCCTGCTCCCTTCACAGGCCAGCAGGCTGCCCACGGCCCTCCTGCTGCCATGAGGACCTTCCGTGAACTGGCTCTCTCTGTGGATGGTTGAGAGCGAAATTATTTCATGCTTAGTGTCATTTACCAAACCGTCTCCCCTACTTAAACAGAGACACTGAGAATTTGGTTTTAGTCACCTCTATCTGGAGCGCCAGCGCAGTGTGGCTCGCCACAGGCATGGAGAAGACACGGAGATGACCTCAACGCAGGAGTGACCGTCTCTCACACCTTTTCCTCCTGTGGCCTTTTCCTTGTCCTTCTCCCGGTCCCTGAAGCTCACATGGGACTTGTGAATATTATCTGCTGTGCCTGTAGATAATGTGCCACCAACTAAGCGCCTACCCATTGCCACGTGCTGTGGGAGGTCCCGGGGAGACCTGTGGCGGTTCCGGAGGGAGATCCCTGTGGAAGCGCCCTGTGACGCTGACCAGCCAGCTGGATTTGGGCGAGGTGCTGAACTGTGTGCACAGCATTTGGTTTTGGCCCCTTGAGGCCCTTGTAAGGAGTGAAGGGAACGATCCTCGCGCAGGGCTCCGCACTGGCTGGCCCTCCCTTCCTCGCTCTCTAACATGACTGCGGACCAGGCAGTCCCACACCGGGGCCACGAAGGGAGAGCCCCGAAGGACAGACATGCAGCCGCTCAGGACTTGTTCTCGGGTCGTCCGCTCCATCCGCCTACATGGTGCAGGACGAAGTGCCTGACTCGGCTTCCCCCGTAATGTCCCCAAAATGAAAACTCAAGAAAGGGGGATGGAGAACTGACGGCCACCAGGCTGCCCCTTCCCTTCTGAGGCAACTCCGTGTTCAGGTCTTCCTCAAGCGCAGGCCTCTCTTGCTCCAAGGAAACATGGCGCCCAAGGAGGAAGACCGTCTGTCCCAGGGCCCTCGTTACTCTGCTGACGTTCCGAATACACTCTTCTCTTTTCCAGCTGGAACATGTTCGACCCTCCAACTCTTTGGCAAGCAGAACTATGTCCAGTGGACAGTAACCTGGAGGAACCCAATCCTCTACCTGTGGCACAGAGGGGCCACGTCCCTCTACTCGAGCATTAGTGCTTCTAGAAACTTCTGTGTTCACAGCCTACTCTTATGTTTGGGGAGCATACATGAACAGATCAAAAAGAAAATGACCCTAAACAAGCAGGGCAATCAGGTTGTGGTCCATGACCACAGTGTAAGTAAATCGCAGAGTCATGAAAGTCACCTCACTGTTCCCTTGGTTTTGTCACTTCACTTAAGAATGGCTTGGTGGCCTGATTGGGCTCTTTTTACATACATAAGGCACATTTCTGGTGTGTGTGGTTCAGAAAGCAGGGGATCCTCCCTAGGTGACAATTTCAATTCAGGTTTCTGCTTTCACTCACAGAAAGTTGTATCACGTGGTTTAAAAAACAGATATATTTACTTTTGCTGTGTCACATCCACACTTTGATAGGCAGGCTTTCCCCCACATGTACCAAAACCAAATGTGCACTTGGGGTAGCCTATGGTGACCGAGGTCTGGTGGTGCAGGGCTGGCACAGAATGAAGGGCTCACACGTCAGAGGCAAGGGGACTGAGGGAGGGGGTGGTGTGCCTTTGTCTCCCCACCTCCTCCCACACATCCATTGCTTTATCCACTAGACACTGCAGGCTGCAGTCAACAATAGGACCCAAGTAAATCACTCACAGTCTCAGCTTCCTGTCTGCTTCCTCAGGCTCTCGGCATGACTGACAGCAATTATTTCCCCCAAGTGCAGCACAGACTCTGAACATATTAGCAAGCTCCCTGAAACACTTTGGCACTGGAGTATTGAAGGCCACAGTGACAGTCAAGGATCTAGGCTGAGCTGTACGAGGCTCTGTGGGAAAGCAGCACCGTGGGGACAGCGCCCGTTCAGCCCTGTGAAGAACAGAATTCTGAAAATACAGCAGAGCACGGAAATGTCCTCAGGATCAGGCCGCATTTCAGAGATAAATACTCCAAAAATTGGCTTGTTTTTTTTTTTCCAGTAGTTTTCTAATAGGTATTATCAATGTATCTGGCTATCCTGTGCCCCTGGTTATGTTTTTCTTTATGAGTTTATATCGTATTTTGGTGGGCTGTGGAAAAGTTTCAGTGTCATTGTTTCTGAGTGGCTGCAGAATATTCAATTGGATGGCTGGGCTGTAATTCTTCTTAATCAATTCAAGTCTTACGGGAAATCATAATGTTATATTTCAGTGAGCATCTTTGCACAGAGATCTTTGTAGGCTGCAGAAGGCAGAGTCTAAATCTGTTTTCTGTAGAACTGTGTTCCCTGTATCCAGCACACTGTTGGGCAAATTGCAGATGTCCAGTGCTAGAGATGAGATGTCTGACTCTCGGATTTCGTCAGAAGATATTGCCAGGTTAGGGTTTGTTATGGTTTAGAGCTGTCCCCCAAGGTCCCCTATGTTGAGGTGTGGTCTCCAGTGAAGCAATGTTCAAAGATATGGTTTTTTGGAAGTCATTGGATCATGAGGGCTCTGACCTAATAGTGGATTAATCCACTGATAGGGCATTAATCCACTGGGAGGCGGTGGGGCATGGGGTGGGGAGTAGGTAATGGGGTGTGCTCTGGACGGTTATTTCTTACCCCTGGCCCCTCCTGGACCCCACCCCCACTATGGCCACCCTGAGGTGAACAGCTCTGCTCTGCCTCTTCCTTCCACCATGTTCTGCCTCATCTTAGGCCCAAAGCAATGGAGCTGGCCAAGCATGGACTGAAACCTCTAAAACTATAAGCCAAAATAAACCTGTCTCCCCCTAAGCTATTTTTTTCAGGTATTTGTCCACGCAATGGAGAGCTGGCTAACACAAGGTTGCATCCTGTATTTTATATGGTGGTCCCACCAGTATGAAATTACGGGATCAAAGGGCTCGGTAAAGTTCTAAGGAGAAGAATTGGGGCATTAAAGCAGGAATTTCAGTCCTATGATCCACAGAGGAGTAAAGTGGAGCCCACTGAGGGCTATTTCTACTTTGAAGAGAACAGTTTGGTATGGGGACATCAAACATGGTCACTGGCTTAATGGCTTACAAGGTGTTTTAAATAATGAAACCATATCTAAATGTGGCTCACATTTTGATGATAACATACTCCTTTATTAATTACACATACTTAATGTATCCTCCCTGTGTAATTAAGAATCTCATTACCATTACACAGATACTATCTTCCTACAACAGGTGAAGTTTGTCAATTTAATTTACCCAACCACTGTCAAGCACCCACTCCATTCCAGAGCCTCTGCTATGTACTAAAAGCACAGAGATGTCTGAGACTCACCCTCACTTCAAGAAGATCCACTTGGCACAGGAAGATTGGTTGGTAATTGCAGGATGTTAGTGCCTGCTACATAAAGGCCGTTAGGACATACTGTTGGATGGATGATGGATGGGTGGGTAGATGGATGGAAGGTTGGCAGGGTGGATGGATGCGTGGATGGATGGGTGGATGGATGCATGAATGGGTGGATGGATGGAGATGGATGGGTGAGTGGGCAGATGGATGGAAGGTTGGGGGTGGATGGATGGGTGGATGAATGGTTGGATGGGTGGATGGATGGATGGATGGGTGGGTGGGTGGGTGGATGGATGGAAGTTTGGGGGGGGCGGATGGATGGGTGGATGAATGGATGGGAGGATGGATGGATGGATGGGTAGATGGAGGGGTGGATGGGTGGATGGGTAGATGGATGGGTAGGTGGATGGAATCTGGTGAGAGCAATATTAGAAAGACAATGGAGACATAGAGGTAGAGGAGCAGGTAGGCTTTTGAGAGGAGCTTATTCATTCATTTAAATGATGCATAGAAATTTTCCAGGCAGAAAAACATAGGGAGCTAAAAAGGCCCTTAGGTTGGAAAGTTCATAGTTACAAGGGAAGGGACAGAAAGGCATGGCTGCAAGTGGAAAAGTTGGTGGGTGTATTACAAGGCAGTGTGTTTGTAGTAACTTTTGACTGATCACAAAAGACTGGTTCAAGGGTTTGGGTTTCCCCAAAAGTGGGTTCTAAGATAAAATTTGGGGTTTATGCATTTTATTTGGGAATTGATCTCAGGAAGTAAGATGTAGGAATAGGGTCATGAGGCCGAGAAGAGGGGAAAGCCTGTAAATGGCTTGCCCCAGTGAAAAACAGACCAGTTCTAGTGAGTCTGCAAGACCATATAAAACAAGTCTAATGATTCTCCCCGTGAGGAAGCGGAGGCTCAGCACTCCAGCCCCAGACTCTTATCCTGCACGTGCTGTGAGCTGCTCCTGGGGACATTAACGGCAGGGTACTCCAGCCTGCCCGAGCATGGGCCAAGTTGCAAACCAGGAACCAAGCTCAGCAGAGAGCTGCAGCTGTTCGCTGACAGGAACTGAGACTGTGCACTGATCTCAGGGATGGGGACATGGATGTCTCTGCTTCCAAGCAATGGCTGGGTGGCTGCAAGCAAACTCTGCCACTCGACAAGAAGACACATCCCAGTCCAATGACCTCATCCACTGGCAGGTCCCTACCCAGCGTGGGCTGAATCCTAGAGCCAGCAAGGGGCTTCCTTCCTGCTTTTCCTGTAACTGCCTCTGTCTGCTTCGGGGCCACCACTCAGTGAGGACATCCTTGATAACTCAGTCTGCAGTAGGTCTCTCCCTTTTCTTCTGTGTGGTAACAACTTGATCCCTCCTTCCTTCACTGCATGTAAGTGTATTCGTTACATGTGTATACGTGTGGCCATGTCTGCGTGGATATGTTATCTACACACATATGTAACATGCATACATGAATATGCTTTGTTTGCCATTCGGCTACTTATCCCTGAGAACAGAGACTTGTCTGTGTCTGCATTCCAGAGCTGCCCAGCACATAATGAGTGTTCAAAAAAGTGTGCAGGGTGATGGTGGAGAGTCCGCCACCTGCTTTATGCTCTTTCTGGCAGGGATGGCGGCGGAAGGCAGAGGACCTCCACCCACTCTCCTCCCAACAGGCCCAGGCCTCCAGGCCTCATCTGTCCACACCATGGGGTCATGTGGCTGGGGAAGGACCCTGGCTGGGGAGGCCTGGTCTTGGCACTGAACACACAGCCTTTTTCTCACCATGGGGACAGGCTCCCTGGAACAGGCCCCCTTCAGTTGCCGCCCTGAGGCTTAACATACTTGCCCTTCTTACTGCATTCCCAACTGGACGTGTGCCTGATTCCTTCAGGTCTGGACCGAACTAGCATAATTAGTCCTCTGGAGAGCTGAGCACTTTCTGTGGAGGCTCAGGGATCCCTGGGAAGTAAGGAGCGCCAGATGAAATTTGTATTTGCTAGATCTAACCATCCTATGGGACTGACCTGTTGGGGCTCTGGAGGTGAGAGAAGCAGTGTGACCCTTCTGTGCTGGGTGGCTTGGCGCCCGCCCCAGCTCCACAAGCTGCCCTCGCACAGCTCAACTGATTCTAGGGGCCAAGAGAACCCCAGATGCCATCAGAAAAGACAGCCTGTAGCAAGGATGCCAAGCTGCTCCAAAAATAGGTGCCCGGCCAGAGCCACGAGCAGATGGGGAGACCTGCACCTGCTGTCTCCGTCCATGTTTCCAGACCTATAATTGTGGGTTAAAACCCTGATTTTGAGAAAGAGTCATCCAGGTGTGGTTTTTACCTCCATCTTCGCCAACTGCGTGACTTTGTATAACTGGTTTCACTTCAATAAGTCTTTTTTTTTCAAATCTCAAGAGGGGTTGATGGCCGTTGTCTGTACCTCATAAAGCTGTTGTGAGCATAAATGACACAATGAAGGCAAAGCTCTTAACTGTGCGTTTGTGAAAAATTGAGCGTGGAAAAATACACTGCATGCTTAATTTTACATCTATATGGTGCATATGAAGCTACCCAGTAAATTCTGAAAATCGCTACTTGATAGCATCTTGAAATTCATTCATCCATCCATTTAACTCTTCCAAGAGTTATGAATACAAATTAGTGGAGCTGGGAGTGTGGAGAGTGGAGGGGGGAGGCCAGCATTACGGGGGGACTCGGGCTCTCCCGATGGTCCCTGGCCACCCCTCTCACGATCACCCCTGCCCCTTGGGCTTGCTGAGCCCAATGCTTGCAGCTCTCCCAAAGTCTCCTGCTGTCCTAGGCTTTTGTGCCAGAGTCCTGGTTTCCTGGAAAACTCCTGTTCATCCTTCAGAGCTCTGCTAACCTCTCCATCCCCAGCAATCATCTCTCCCTGAATGGCTTCTGATGGTTTGTTAATGTAGACGCCTCCTGTTTCCCTGCTTGCTGGCTTCCGGCGGGGAGCTGGGAGTCGCGGGAGGGCAGGGGCTGTGTCTTATCCATCTTTATCTGCAGGGCCTCATTTGGGCCATGCCAAGCAGGCACACATCCAATGACTGCATTTCATCCGACCCTTGAACTTAGGTCATTCAGGCCCAGAAAGAGTTTCTAACGTTGGCCCTTAAAACAGCCATCAGCTGGATTGAGGGCCTTTGGTATCTTCCGCTGATGGATGCAGTCATGGGTACCACTATATCTTTGAGTGAAGCGAAGACTTGTCCTTGCAGGAGGTGAGACTCCCTTTCCACCACACCCCAACCCTGAGCTGAGCTCTGTCATCTTCCGAGGACATCGGCTTCCAGGCTCCTCTGACCTGGCTCAAAGCCCCTGCTTTCCTCTTGGATTAACAGTAGAGGCTAGCTCTGAAAGGCAGGGGGTCCAGGAGACAGGGCAGCAGCTTGATGGACATGGAGGGCGTTCCTGAATACCTGCCAAACCTTGACTTTTTTGAGAGACACCAGGAGGCAATGATCTATCCCTCCAGTACCCCAACACGGCCATCAGTGGGTATGAAAATCTGTCACATGCAATGGTCAACAAGTGGGGAATCCAGATAGGCACCTGCTCAAGGGTGGAGTTCTGAATGAGAATTTCTACACGCTCATGTGAAACATGCTACTGTGGCATTTGATTTAATGGTTAACTTGTATACTCATGTAGTTTGCTTAAGGTTTAAAGCTGGAGCTATTTCAAACCCAATTCAACCTGAACATGGACAGAGCAAACAAAGTTATAAAATAAGGATGCTTACTTAGAATATTTGCCTGTTGGTATCCATGCCAGACAGTCTAACAGGATCATTTCCAAGGCTACACCTGAAAAGGGCAAGTGAGTACTATGGGCCAGAGCCTTTGCTGACTACTGAATATACATGAAATGAGGTTAAGAAAGGTTACAAATCAGCAGGACCAGGAGCTGAACCCACATCTGCCAAGCACAGAGCCCTAATCTCTGCCCTCTACCCCACAGGAGTTACCATGCGGGTTGCTAGGTGGCTGTGTATTCTATAGATACTGTAGATCTGTAGTATGTCTCCTGCCTTGGAAGACTGAATTGCACGCTCCACGGTGAAGAAGAGACATGAATGCCAGACAGAGTTTATAGACAAAAAAGGGAACAGAAGACGAACAGTATCCCTGCACTTCTTAAGGACTGACTCTTCTTTACTTCACACTAAGGAATGTTATCAGAACTCTCTAACCACTGGCTTCATGTACAGAATGAAGTTGGACTTTCCACCAGCTGGGACCAGACAGGCGAGGCAGGTGAAAATCTCAGAGCAGAAGAGGTCATAAGTTTGGTTTTAAAAAAAATTTTTTTTCAAAAGACCCATTCACATGTGACGGATAGGCACCATTTTATAAAACCTTCCCGTTCACCCTTCTTTCTATACAATAAACTGGGGTGCCCCTCTGCTTACATTAGCAAACACCAAAATGTGTGCAAGGTAATTATTCTATTACCTATGAACTCCAGAGTACAACATGATTTGATATAATTATAGGCACCAAGCCAACATGTTCTTATATATGTCATTAAACCTCATGGGCATCTATGGAGGGAGGTGTAGCTCTGCCAATGTTACATAAAAGGAAACTGAGTCTTGGAGAAATGAAATGACTTAAGATCATCCATTAAGCTGCTCTTAATGGATGGGATGGAAGTGCAGCTATTTAACTTTAAATAGCTCTTAACTTTTGTGCCAAAATGAAGATAAGCTAACGTAGGCTAATAGAGGAGAGATTGACATGGATTTCAATACATTCTTTAAACCTACACTCTGTGTGCTTTCCATGTTACAAAGCACCATCACCCTGTGACGGGGGTACCCAACTCCTGCTGAACTTCTCCTGTGCTGGGTTCCCTGCTCAGAGTTCTGTGGCTGTGGTTCTCAAATGTGAACATGCACTGGAGTCTCCTGGATGGCTCACCAAGACACAGATTGCTGGCCCCTCCAGGAGTTTCTGATTCTGCAGTGGGTCTGGGGAGGGACCCGAGAACCTGCATTTCTAACAAGTTCACAGATGATGCTCTTGGTCCTGCTTTCTCTGTGTAGTAACTCACATAACCCTTGAACGTGTTAAGCCTCATCATGAAGACAAGGGAACCGAGGTCCAGAGAGGTTAATCAACTTGACCAAATACAGAGAAATGCTTCTTTAATCTTTTATTTGTGTCTCTTTTCTTTAGGCTGAGTCCAGGACAACTTTTCTTCTTCTCTTTAGGGGGCTTTGAGGCCAGGTTGCTTGGACAGGAGCACAGTGTGAATTTATTCTGATGTTTTTGTTGGCATATATCCTGGGTTTACTAATAGACTGGGGAAGCCCAAAGGGTTTAGGAGGAAAACAGTGTTCATCAGCTTCAGGGTCCAAATGCCTAGTCAGCCCATTCACATTTATAAGTGTCTTCTGGGCACTCAGCAGAATTATGGACAAGGTGGAGGAATCCTGGGAAGGAAGAGGTAAGCTTTCTAAACTAAGCGAGCTTAGGGATATGTAGCAAGGTCTAGTCAAGGTTATGATCGGGGAAATCCAACCAATGAACCAGGTAGATAGGCAGGTTTTCATGGGTTACAGACAATGAGACCTGATAATCAGAGTGATCTTCACAATAACTATTGTAGTTCAGTGTTGTGGTTTGGATGTGAGATGTCCCCCAAATCTCATGTGTGAAACAAGGCAAGAACATTCAGAGGTGAAATAATTAGGTTATGAGAGCCTTAACCCAATCAGCAAATTAACCCCCTCATAAGGATTAACTGAGTGGTAACTGAAGGTGGGCAGGGTGTGTCTGGAAGAGGTTGGTTATGGGGGGCGTGCCTTTGGGGAATATATTTTGTATCGGGTGAGTAGAGTCTCTCCCTCTCTTTCTGATCATCACGTGAGCCGCTTCCCCCGCCACACTCTTCCGCCATGATGTTCTGTCTCACCTTGAGCCCCGAGGAATGGAGTCTATGAACTGACACCTCTGAAACTGTGAGCCCCCAAATAAACTCTTCCTTCTCTACAATTGTTCTGGTCAGGTCTTTCAGTCACAGTAGCAAAAAAGTCGACTAAACCATTCAGGTTCCTTGAACAAGGACTCTGAGGAGAGATCTGATGCAAGGTGATTCTGAGGAGCACTCTCAGGTACAGCATCGGCAGGGCAGCCAGAGGAGCAGAACCGGAAGGAGAGAGAAGTGGAGCTGTGCTGCACGGGCGGAGACGCTCCAGCCAGCCCCGCGGGATCTCTGATTCCAGGGCAGCTCTTCAAAGTGGAGCTTTTCACTCAGAAGGTGAAGACAGGCAGCATCACAAAGAAATCATAGGACCACAATGAAGGCAGACGGGGCCGCAGAGATTGGTGTCTACCTAATCTCACAGCAGCAGCATCTGGCCTAACTCCTCTTGAAGAAGAAACACCAGGTCCACCACCTTCTACAGCAGCAGCTGGTCCATCATCCTACAGAAGAAACACCGGATCCACCACCTTCTACAGCAGCAGCTGGTCCATCATCCTATAGAAGAAACACCAGGTCCGCCACCTTCTACAGCAGCAGCTGGTCCATCATCCTATAGAAGAAACACCAGGTCCGCCACCTTCTGCAGCAGCAGCTGGTCTATCATCCTACAGGAGAAACACCGGGTCCACCACCTTTACAGAAGCAGCTGTTTCATCTTGCAGAAGAAACATTGGGTCCACCTCACTTTACAGGAGAAGTTGAAGGCCAGGGATGGAAAAGTGCTTGTCAGGGCCGCACACTGATGTCCACAGATGGAAGGATGCAGCCCTGGATGCCTGGGTCTCTGATCACAGCCCCTCCTCCAGTTGCTGAGAGATCCTGGAGAAGGACTGTGGAGCACAGCCATCTCGAATCACCTCGCTCCCACACTGGCCTGCTCTAACCCACTGACCCTCCCTCAGCCCCTTTACATAGGATCTTACCAAAATGTCAACCATGAGTTAAACCTCTGCTCAATTCTGCTAAAGACCCCACGTGGCTTTTGATGAGGACGAGGGTCCACTCATCAGCATGGCTGCTCTGTGGTCACACCCCAGTCCATCACCGTCTCTCTCTCCAAGCTCTCCTCTCTCGCCCTGCTCCATCGGTCACCACATGCCCGGGTCCCACAGTGGTGCCCCTTCTTACATCACTCTGTCCCTTCTCCCTGCACTCCTTCCTCCCCCGTCCCTGCCTCACATGTGGACAGGAGTCCCAAGTGCAGTTGCAGGCAAGTCTCTGAGTCCCTAGACCAGGGGCTTAGGTCCTCGGCTTCCATGACCAGGGGTCCTTGCTCCTGCCTCCAAGAGCAGTCGCCACTGCCACAGGAGGAGGCCGGGCCCCTCTGATGAGACTTCAGGCCTTGGGAAGGCGGGAGCAGTCCTGAAGTTGTTCATGTGGAGTGTCCCCAAGGTCTGTGCTGGGCAGGTGTTTAGAGAGAAAGGGAAGAGGGGAGGAGGAAGAGAGAGGAAAAGAGGGAAAGAGAGGGAAAACAGAGAGGGAGGAAGAGAGAGAAAATGATGTAGAGGAAGAGAAGCGAGGGAGAGACATGGACAGAGTTGTCAGAAAGACGGACAGACTAAGGGACAGAAAGAGGTGGGACAAGGAAAGGGGAGGGCAGGGGAGAGAGGCAGAGAGGGACACGGGAAGCATGAAGGGTGGGGGGTGGGCAGGGGGTATAGGGTGGGGAGAAGGACCCTGGTTTGGACGAGGGAGGGCGGGCTTGGCTTTCCTGTCCCCTTCCTGTCACACAGTGGCGGGGTCCAAACATGCTTTGAGCAGGGACAGAGTGAATGGAAAAGGGAGCGTGTTGAGTTTGTCCTGGGTGAGCCGCAGGAAGAACCCAGTCAGGTCGCCAGTGGTCAGCCTGGGAGGCAGGGTGCCCAGGACTGGGGCCAGCAGCCCACGGGTGTCAGTGAGGGCAGAAACCACACGCCTCAAATGTGAAGAGGCCGCCGCTGACCACGTCCCACTCACCCCCCTGTGGAGCCGATGCTTCTTCTTAATAAGGTGACAGTATTCTGAAAAGCAATTGCGACTTTCCTAGTGTGTCGCTGGGGAAGTGGATGTGTCCCCAGGGCCACATAAACCCAGCAAAGACAAGTCTGTGTGTTGGGGGTTCTGGCATGTGACCAGGAGGCCAGAACCCTGGAGCTAAGTTTTCCTTCGAATTTAATCATGTCGGCCGTGTTCAAGGAGGGTGCTGTTGGGCAAGGGAGATGATCCCACGGATCCTGCAGGGCGCTGAGCAGCGGCTGTCAGGGCAGATACAGGAAGGGAGGCGAGACTGGCTTGATCCGCTCTCGCTGCTGGTTTCAACAGCCAGCCCCCCTGTGACGGCTACTTGCTGCTCTCTTGCTTCTGGCTATAAATGTCAAAGGATCACTGAGTAATATTTGTTAATTAGATAATGATATTAAAGTGACAGTAATAATAATCGTCCTAACAGTGGCTAGCGTTTGGATTTTCTATGTGCCAGAGCGCATGCTGATCCTATTGGAAGACCCCTTTGTAGACCCCTACATAAAAGCTAGGAGATGGGTACTGCGCCCGTGTCTTTTTCACGAGGCCCCAGGAAGTTAAAGTTGTGCCGAGGTCGCTCATCTGACACTGCAGAAGCTGAGCTGACCACCAGGAGTCTGGACCCTGAGTCCTGCAGCTTTTCCGGATCTTAAATGTTACCTTTTAGCCCCTTCTTCTTCCCCCATATGAATTCGTTCTTCCTGTAAATATTTATCAAACTAGAGCAATGGTCTGGGTCCTGGGCTCAGGGGTCGAGAGGGAGTCAGGGATGAAGAGGTGGCATTGTCCCTGCCTTTGTGACCCAGGTAGCCTGGAGGTTGATCTCTAGGTGTAAACTCCAAGGGCAGCTGTAGTGCTATCAGCCAAAGAGTCCCCTCTTCCCCAGGGTCACTCAACTCCTGGACAAGCCACACTGTCAGCAAGCATGGAGAGAAAAGCCCTCCACCAAAGTCCCACAGGACAGAATCTAACCCACTCCACTCCAGGTAGAAATAGGGGTTCTCCAGCACAGCCCACCAGCCAGCATAGCCAAACCCTTCAAAACACAGAATCTGCATTCCAAGAGTTCCCATGTCAGCTCTTCCTTTAAATAACTGTGTGACCTGGAACAAGTTACTTAACCTCTCTGGGTCTCAGGTTCCCCTGTTAGAACAAGGGTGTAGTAGTATCTATCCACCTTATAGACAATATATGGACATTACTGGGTTCAATCTATTTTAGCTGTTCTCCCCTCTGGCGTTGATATAGTCATTCCGCTAATATTGAGTGAAGGAATCCTGTCTCAGAGGCCAAATTCAACCTTTATAATATTTAAGATGAAGGTAGTTTCTCCAAGTCAATCGTGACTTGCTAGAAAGGAATTAAAAGCAACTAGAATAAAGATCAAGTGAGGTTTCCACAGATTTAGACGAAACTGAGAAGTCTTTTCTTCTTAAGATATTTATGTTTTAACTTGCAAAATGTTGCTGGCGTGGGGAACCCAGTCCGGGGTGCCGGCATCAGAAGCTCCCAGGAAGGGAGGTGCGCCCTGTTCTGCGCCCGGCCTCAGGAGCCGGGTGGACACTTGGGAAGTCAGGGGCCTGCCTCCCAGGATGGACACCTGGGGAAGGAGGGGGTTAGGCATCCGGAGAGTCCCCATCCTTGGCCCCTCCTGCTGAGGAGATGCAGTTAATCCCTGTCCCTTCGATTATTCATGAAGGACATGATAGTGCCACTTTGTTCTCTTTAAATTTTTAGCAGTTCCATTTTCTATCATCGCAGGCCCTCGGGGGCAGAGCATCTTGCTGTAGTGAAACCTCCTTTATCCTGGGGCTCGAGATGGGGCAGGTGGGAGGAAGGGAGGAAGGTGCAGGTTTTTCTGAGGACGCTGCTGTGGGGTCGTGCCGAGAGCACTGGCTTGGGAGTCCCCAGCCCTGGAAATGTGGGTGCTGACTAATGCACACTGCGGCCTTGAAATCCACTGGGCACCCTCAACCTGGGAAGCTGTTGTAGATCCCTTTTGGGGGTGCCAGGTGCTGCCCCAGGATGACAAGTAACATTTCACGGATGGGGAGGCTGAGTCGGAGTGGTTGGGAAGGCGGAGCTGGGACTGGACCCAGGAAGCTGACTCCAGGGCTCATCCCTGCTGTCCCTCACTGTCCGCCGACTCTAGCAGGGAGCAAAGAACGAGGTTTCACGGTCCAGTGCCTAGCTAGCGGTGGTGTCTGGCTCCCTGCTGGCTCTGCAGTCCCTGAAGGCTGTGGATCCCGCATAGCGGGGCCATAGGATGGTGGGGGGTATGCGTGATACAGGCACAGTGGCCACGAAAGGGGCCTTCATTCACTAGCGCAACACATCAGTGCAGACCAAAAGATCCAGGGAGGATACCAGAACGTTGGCCAGCCTGGGCAAGAGCCCCAGAGACAACTTAACACCCGAAATTCACAAACTCTCCAGGATTGACCTTTCCCTTGGGATTAACTCAACAGCAGGGCCCTCCTTAGCTCAGCAAAAAAAACCCTTCTAGAACATAAAAAAAGAGAAAGGCCTAGTTGGCTTTTGGATTCACAAACACTTGCTGTACTTATTATATGTCAGGGACCAGGCACCAAAAGAAAAACCTAGAGTGCTTCCAGGTTGGGGGGTGGGGTACAATAAGCGAACCAACACTTAATAACAGCAGCTAGCACGCGACGCCTGCTCCCAGCCTGTGTTAAGTGCCTCCTAAGCATCCGATCATCTAACATGCACAGAAACCCCGGAGGAGTGGCTATTATTATTTCCATTATGCAAAGGAGGAAACTGAGAAGTTAAGCAGCTACCCAAGGGGGTGAGCTCTGGGCGAGGGCTGGCCCCAGGGCCCAGGGTTAGCGCTTCCCCTCAGGACGGCAGAGAGTCAGAGCCAGCCTAGGCAATGGCGAGATTCTGAGTGACTGAAGACAATGGAAGCTCCTTTTCTTCTCCTTGCTCTTGCTAAGTTCACATGGCCATGGGGCGGGGACCAGATGGGGTGCAGGAAGAAAGTGCAACTATCCAGGGTCCCAGGCTGATTGCAGCAGGGTCCTGGTCGAGCTCAATGCCTGAAGGGAACCAGGGAGGGCGGTCATGGAAGATGGTAGGGGTATAGCAGGCCTGGAGGGCCGCAAGCCACATGGCCTCTGCCCACGTCCCACTGCCCAACTCAGGCATGGGCCCCAGCTAGATGCAAGGGCTGGGGTAGAGGGCAGATTCAAGGGACAAAATGGGCAGAGCACAGAGCTGGCGGTCGGCTCTCCAGGCTCGCCCCTTCCTCACGGAGGCTGCAAGTCCTTCCACACTGCCAGTCTAAAGAGGAATAGGGGGACGGAGCAAGAGTGGTGGGCAGGGGCAGACCCAGAGGACGTGCGCCGCGTGTCCCAGGAAGCCAAGGAGCCTGAACTGATCCAAGAACAATGAGAGCCACTGAAGATTATAACCAAGGGCATTGGCGGGTTGGGAGGGCCATTCTGGCTACAAGCAAAGAGTGGAAAGAATCAAAAAGAGAAAGCCATGGTCAGGAAGCCAGTTGAGTGGCTATGGCAGTAACCTAGGCGAAGGAGATTGGGACTAGGTGAAAAGCAGCAGCAAAGGGACAGACAGGCAGGTGGATGGGAGACGTCCTGTAATGGGGAATTCCTTACATGGAGCCTGCCTCCCCTAAACGTCTTATACAAGCTCAGCCCACCCCACAGCAGTGAAGCCCCAACCCCTCATGAGAGCCCGCTACCCACACTCTTGCCCAGTCCATCTGCTTATCATCCTCAGGTTGGAGGGCCAGTGCCACTGCCAGGGAAAGCTGATCCCTGATTTTACCCCATGGTCGGCCAGGTCAGGCCTGTTATAGACACTCGCCGCCACTCGCATCTCTTTGATATGATGTCACAAAGTTGTCCGTGTGATCATGTGATTTAAGTGGTTCCTGTGATTCGGAGGACTCCTTGTTGAAAGTCGTCTTGAATTCCCAGCACCTTACATCTTGAACGGTGAGGCCCTCCCCGCCCACGTGCTGAATGGATGAATCGCAGGACTCAGAAACTCCCAGCAGGTTGGGGAGGAGCTGGCCGGGCTCTTGGCGGTGCATTTCCTGATCAACCATGGTTTGGGTGTCAACAAAGCACACTCCTGTAGTAGAATTGCAGGTGGCCGAGTCTTTTCTGCTGAAACCCTGCACCAACCCAAGCTGCCTGAACCCTTCAACATGCTGAGGATCCGTGCTCAGCCTGTGTTCTCAAGATTTCATGTTAGAACCTGAGTCAGTCATTCAGGGAGACCACCGGTGCCTGGGCCCTAGAAGATGTGGAGGAGGCTCCAGAGAGCCCTCTGGACAGTCCCCGCTTCCTTCTGTGTGGCTCCTTCTACAAGGTTTGAATGACACAGGGAAAAGCCTCATCCTTAATGAACAGAGTTTATTCACTGGCCATTTAACTCTGGAGTCGGTGTGCTTGCTTTTCCCAGACCTGCGGCCCAGCTCAGGCTGCCTGCCTAGCTCCCCCTCCACATGTCCTAGCGGGGTACCTGTGGAGAAGACCCCTCTCCCAGTGCAGATCAGAGACGCGTCATTCAGGCTTTCTTGTGATTTGCAATTGGAGCCAGAGGAGAAGAGCCAGCTGCTTTTAGGGTGTCTCTCCACTGTCCTCTTGATGAGGAGCATGGAAATGGTGCTATGGCCAGGGGCAGCCATGAGAAGATTCCAGAAGGCATGTGCACTAGCCAAGGATTCACTGGCTGAAATGGCATCTTCTGACCATCTTTCCCTCCGGCTCTTTATCTTGAAATATTTTTTGTTTCACAGACAGGTTGAAAGATCAGAGGGAGACTGCCCATATCCCCTTCATCCAGATTTCCCTAATGGTAATGGCTTCCGTTGCTCTGGGTTGCTTACCAAAGCTGGGGGGTGAACACCATAATATGAACTAAATTACAGACTTTATTTGACTTTTATCCGTTTTTCCATTAAGGCCTGTTTTCTCTTTCAGAATCCAATTCAGGCTTTTATTTTTCATGACTCCTTTGTCTCTTCTGGTCAGTTTATTAATCTTTCTTTGTTTTCCATGACCTTGAAAGTTTCTAGGAATATGGGTCAGAATAGACCCATATAGAATTTCCCCGATTTGTGCCTGCATGATGCTTCATTATGAAACTGGTTATGGGGTAGGAGAAAGAATGTTACAGAGGTGAAGGACCTTCTCCGCATTGTCTCAGGAAGTGTAATAGACATATGGACGCAGTGTCTTTTTTTAGCATCAAATATTTGGCCAGAAATAATTCAATTTATTCTGCCCCTACATTGGGTCCAAGGTTATATACAAAGAATTCTTTCTCTTCCTCTCTCTTCCTCTCCCTCTTCTCCACTTCCTCCTGCTCCCCCCTCTTCCTCTCCGTGCCATTTATAGGCTCTGTGTCAGGTATTACGCTGATCTTCACATGATGTAGACGTCGTCACCTCCACTTTACAGAAATTAAGTTGCCCACACATTCACCCAACTATTCAATGGTAGGGCTGAGGACTGAATTCAGCTTCTTCCTACCACACAACCATGTCTGGAAGATAGAGCTCTGGCCAAGAAATGTTGCTCAGACAGTGACTCCATGCGCCACCAAGAGCCAGATAGATTCTCCTATGGCTTTCATGCAAGGGCTAAGGTCACCCCCACAAAGAAGTAGAGTGCAGCTTCTCAGAGAGGGTGGCACTTGAACTAGCAGAGAAGACCGTTCTGGAAAGAAGAAATAGCATGTGAAAAGGCAGAGAGGTTCAAAGAGCGTGGTGGTTTCTGAGCAGAGCCAGCAACTCAGCGTGGCTGGAGGGGAGGCCGCGTGGAGGAAGGCACCAGTCTCACGACATCCTGGGTGAGAGAGGCACATCTCATCTCATCGGCGATGCTACGGGGCTGGGCGGAGCAGCGAGAGCATCAGCCCTGGGCTTGGCAGCCCCTCTGGCCTGACCTTCATGCCCCACCCCCTTCTCTATCCGTCAGCTCCCTCTTCAGTCAAATGGAAGCAACCCTCACTGTCCCTGGCGCTGGCTGCCCAGGTGGTACAGTGATGAGGGAAGAGGACCCTGTAAATGGAACGCATCGCATGTCAGTTGCAGCTACAGCCAGGCTCGGAGTCACAGCCGTGCCACCCCCCAGAAACAGAGCACGCCTCAATGCAGAGCCTCCCAGTTACCACAGTCTGGCTGGCAAGCCTTGTTAGACGGGTTGGCAGCAAAACCCTGTGACGTTCCTGACACGAGCCCCACACCACTGCTTATTTTGTTACTTTCCCTGTGAGGGGACTCTGAGCCAATTTTCAAGCAGTTTCTGAAGATTCGATTAGGGGCTTTACCATCTCAGGCCATCTGGTCATGCTCTAGTCGGGAGAGAGTAATGTGTCCAAAGATTTGACAGGCAGCAGAGGCATCTGGGAAATGCAGTGACAGTGCATCCTGCTCTGGACGGAAGGATTTTCCAGTGCCAAATAAATACTCCCTAAAGTCACAGCGAAGGCTGGCATAATTCACATGCTGTTTGCAAATTCCCCATCCTGGCCTTTGATGCAATCAAACAGGAGTCTTGGTGCCATTAGGACGACACACTTTATATAAACCCAATTTATGCAACTCTGTCTTAATTAGGTTTAATCTCTTCTCATCTCATCTACATCAGGTTAGAAAATGAAGATTTGGGCCATCATCTCTTGGCTCTTCCAAAGGTCTATACTTAGCACAAGGTAGAGGTTGGAGAAATATTTATTAAATGAAAGGGTAAGTGAAGGAATGAGTGATCTTTGTTCTCCCAGTACTGTGGGCTTCTGAGTGGAAGGACCTGGGTTTGGAATCCCCCACATTAGGGAACAAATCCCAGCTCTGGTATTTGATCCTGGCATTTTCTGCAGGCCTCTGTGGTCTATCCAGTGACAATGGAGGATGGCCACCCAGGGAAAGTGAATGTGTTAGTTTCCTGTTGGGACTGTAACAAATTGCCACAAACTAAGTGGTTCTTAAGGATTTATTACTTTACCATTCTGCAGGTCTGAAATTCACAATGGCCTTCATTTGGCTAAAATCATGGTGATAGCTGGGTTGCTCTCCTTCCAAAAGCTCCAGAAAAGAATCCATTTCCTGTCTCTTCTATCACCTAGAGGCCACCTGCGTTCCTTGGCACATAGCCCCTTCCTCCATGATCGAAGCCAGCAGTGGAGCGTTTTAAATCTCCCTCTGACTCCTCTGCCCACTCCATCGTTTCCATCTTTAAGGACCCCTGTGGGTACTTACACTGGGCCCACCTGCATAATTCACGACAGCCCATCTTGAGGTCTTTGACCTCAAACACATCTTTTAATTCCTTTGGCTGTGTACTGACAGGTGCTGGGCATTCGGACGCGGACAGGTGCAGGGGGGTCACCTGCCTACCACAGCAGCCATGCGGGTGGTGGCTGCGCTTCAAAGATTCGGCAGCAGCGATGGGAAGCGCCTCCATAACTCTCCAGGGTGTCACAGATAGTGCCCCAGGGGGCTCCTGCCACTGTGAGAAGAGTGGCCAGCCATCCTCTCGGGAGGAATCTCATTCTAAGGGGATTCTGCTCTTTATACCATGGGGTGTGGTGGTCCAGGCTCACTGAGGACCCCTTCGTTTTTGTAAGAAAGTGTCCATCTGGCCCCAGCTCAGCTCCCTGTCCACACACATGGATCTGCACTTGGTCAGGGCTAATTGTGACCCTGAACTGCTGCACACCACCCACCAAATCTTGGTTGGGAGGACTGATGCTCAAGAAGATCCTCCTACCTGAGAGACCCGACTGAACCTTTCACCTCGGTGCACAGATTAAGCCAGACCATATCCTTTGGGCCTCAGAGTATTTGCTTTCATTACATTTTTTCTTTACTTTGATGCTATTAGACTATGGTAGGAAGAGAGCATAAGGAAAAGATTCATGGGAACAGTTGCATTTACATTAACAGTTTCAATGAGGCTATCCATTGCCTTCCAGCATATACTTCTTATAAGAAACCACACCGAAATATTCTTCAGTCTCAAAACACAGTATAATTACAGTTTTCTCTAGTACAGGTTTTGTTTCCATCACATGAACACAGGCTCTCAAAAAGGATCATTTTTCCCTATTTTCACCACTATTAGGAAGACTACAGACAAAACTGTCCATCTAATAAAAGCTTTAGACACCCTAACCTTAATTATAGGATTAGTTTACCTTCCTCCCCTCTTGTCCCTTCCCCCAGTTCCTTCACCTGTTTTACATTTTCATTCTTACTGTCGATAGTGTCCATAAGCCCAGAAGAAGGCATGGTAAAAACTTCTGTTATTTCCAAGATTTTTTTTTTCTCCCATGTGAAACAAATACCCCTATTCCTCTTTGTCCCAGAAACAGAAACACATGGAAAACTGAGAAGTAAACACTGAAATTCAACAGTGCCAAGGTATAAACACTGACCCACGCAGAACCAAGTCCAGCATCATGGTAAAGTCGGGAGCGTATGCTGAGCATCTGAGACTGTCTCCACACTGCACACTGGGCACACTGAGATTGTAAATGCCAGCATTCTAAATGGCTGGCTTGCTGTTTGTAGATTGCTGGAACTGAAATCCATTTCTTTTCTAAGGGATATTTAGCTTTTATGATGTCTTTATTCATGGTCAAAAGACATCAGCAAAGTTGCTACATGATTGAAGACATTCTTCTTAAGGCATTCATTCCTAAGCTTTCATATCTTTGCCTTCGTGGTTTAGAACGTGAGCTTGTTTTCTTGGAAATGAAAAACAGAAATGTGCTTTATATGACATAGGGTTTGGATCGCTGTAGAAAGCCATGATTTAAGAAAAAAAAAAAATCAATGTGAGCAAAATCTCCAGTGAAAACATCTCTGAGACAGACTCCATCAAAAGAGTTCATCTCTGAGTTCGTCAAACCACAGAATCACCAACTCTAAGAACCCCTTAAGCCCTGTCACATGACATGTGGGGACCTTCTCTTCGTGACCTCTGCATTCATAGTGTCTAGAACATGGTGGGTACTTAATAAATAAGTGCTGCGTTAGTGAACACAGTCAGACCAGGGGAGAAATTTCTGCCATCCCCATCTCCAGAACAGCAATTTCCATTTCGACTATTTTTGTCCTTTGGCAAAGACACACCAGAGACACGAAACACACAATCCAGCCATGTCAACTGCTCTCATGGATGTGCTTAGGTTTACTGTAATTCCTAGAATGCCAGTATAATTTCTGTCCCTTCTCGCCCTCAAGAAAATATACCAAAACACAAATGAATAAAAATGTCATTATTGTAAGAACCATCCAAGTCCAGTGCCATTTACTGAAAATTTTGGCAGTGCTTTTGAGATGCTTCCTACGTTAATGACAAGTCATCTCACAATGATTGACACAACGTTTCATTCTGATACCATGACTGAGAGTACTTCTCAACAGAAACTAGCTCAGAGACCACCACGTCCTCACATGCCACCCTGGAGAGCTTCCTAAGCTCCAGAGAAACCATCTATGAGGCTCATGCCACCATCAGTGCCGTGGCCCGTCAGGACTCTGCCGTCCCCATGGCCCCCAGAGCCGTAGATCACTTCTACTAATGCAGAACTCACGTGGTCAGCTGGGCGTCTCGCCACTGCCCCGTCACCACCTGGAGAAAACTGAGCCACTTACCACTCCACCGCCAGCCGAGTGCACAAGCACAGACATCCCCTCCCGCAGGTTGGCCACTTCAAAGAGCATCATGTAGGCTGTGACGAAGTTCATGGGGAACGCGGCGGCCTCGGAGAAGCTCATGTCATCCGGGATCTTGTAGACAAACTCCACTGGCGTGCAGACCACCTCAGCCCAGGCGTTGTAGTTGACAAAGGCCATCACGCGGTCCCCGATCTGGGCACAGGGAAATACAGAGTTTACGAGGGCTGGCTCATGACAGAGGGCCAAGGAGGACTAAACTGTCTGGAGCTGTCCATGGTACAGAACATCATTTTTTCTTTCTCCTAATTTGGGACCTCCATCCAAATTCTTCTGAGTGCCATTGTCCTTTATTCTTTGATGAAACAGATAACTTTTTAATATATTTGCAGTAAAAACTCAAACTACTATTCGAGTTTCACAAGTTATCCAAATTATTGGCAGCTCTGTACACCCGCCTCGTCCCCAGAACCAGGGAAGCTAGGTAGCTGAGGACCCGTTCTCTCCCTGAAATTCTGAACATCATTTAGGTGGCAGTAAGAGGCCAGAATAGTCCCAGTATATCCAGAGAAGGTAGAAAAATGACACAGAGTCTCCCTCCATTCTTAAAAAACCACCATTCACCTAACCAATGTGTGCCCTTCCCTTAAGACTTCTCCAGAATTTTAGTCCCCATAGTCAAAGATGAGAGACTTAAGAGCCAGGTTGGAGACTAGATTTCTGCTCATAGAGATTTTCCACGCGTGCAATTCATCACAACAGAAAAGCTACCATTTACTGTATGATAATAACACACCACACTCTGTGATCTTCATTTTATGTCAGTTATTCAGTGTACATGACAGCTTTATGGGATACTGTCCCCAATAACACATAAGACACTGAGACTGAGAAAGGTTAAGTCTCTGGGCTAAAAACAGCTAGCCTAAGTCCTGTCCAATTCCAGATATCTTTTCTTGACACCACAATGATCCCCTGCCAGGATTACTTATTAAGCCCCTTTTGTTCTTAGGTTCTAGAGACTCGAGATACAATTAGAAATGAGGTGCAATTCATGCTTTCAAACTGTTCACGTTCCCTGGAAATTTCATGTGGCAAGCTCTGTGAGTGACAGGGCTTAGAAGGTAAATCCTTCTGGAAAGGACATTTTAGTAGAGAATGAAGCTGTGGTGGTGATATTTCAGACGGTGGTCCAAGGATAATAAGATCAGTGTGTGTGTGTGTGTGTGTGTGTGTGCGTGTGTAGGGTAGATGGGAGCCCAGAGATGCCTGAGGTAAGCTCCCTGGAGCCCTGGGGATTGGCCAGACTGGCCAGTTCTGTGTACCTTGGAATAGGGTTGCCACAGCCTCACTGTGTCCTGCAGCAGGGTCTACAAGGACCCACTTGCCCACCAGCCTGGGAATGCTGAAGCAGAAAGACAGACCAATCCTGGCTCCTTTCCGACCTGGGTAATGAGGAGTTCAGGTGTGGACAACAGCAGACAGATTCTGCTGGACTCTGAGCTTCTTTGCTTCAGCTGCCAGGGCATCCCGTCTGGGGCTGGGCTACTCTAATTCTGGAGAGACGCCTGAACCACAGGAGCAAATTGCTCTGCGCTGATGTGTTTGCTAGCAACAGGATCGGGGCCAAGCCTGGTCCGCTAGCTCTGAGAGTGGCAAGAAATTAATCAGCTTCGTAATCTGACAGCTGGGCATGGAGAACTTTCTGACCACCTCCTGACATCTCTCCTCCTTATCCTGGGGAAGTCTGCATGAATATCAAGCAAGGTCTCCTCCTGTCCCAACTCCCCCAGCGGCTCTGGATGGGAAGAGCTTGTGGACGTACTTGTGTGTTACCTGTGGCTCTTATTCCCATCTGCAACCTTCTCTCCCCTCTTCCCAGGCCATAAATAACCCGGGACTCCTTGGACACTGGAAGGGGTGGCCCTCCACCTTGACAGTGGCATTAGTCTGTCCCAGAGAGGAGACAGCTACGAACATCAGCCTAAAATGACAAAGTGCGTGGAGTTAAAACCACCTGAGATCGGGAGAGAGGCAGGCTCAGCGCTGTGCTTGTCCAGTAGCAATGTCTGCATCTGCCCTGTGGCCATCCTGGAAAACCCCAGGAAGAGCTTGGGAAGGCTGCTGCAGCATGGCGGCTCAGTGCCTGCTCTTCCTGCAGTCGCCATTCCCTACTCTTCCTTCCATCAAGGTCAGTCTCTGCTTTTCCTTCAACACTCAGCTTAAGGTATCCCCTTCTCCCAGATGACCCTCCTTCCCACAGAGCCAGAACTGGCCACTCTTTTTAGCGTTTCTAGTGTTCGTATGTATGAAGTGTTTCCTTTGTGCTGGAATAACTATGCTTTATCCTCCAGGCATCCTATGTAATACCTTTATTATGCTTTCCCTCTTACGGATTGGGAATCAAAGTTCAGAGTAGCTGAGAAACTTTTCTGAGACCACACAGCTCTAAGTGGTGAACACAGGACTTCAGCTGAAGTTCATCTGACGCCTTATGCAGCCCTTCATTCTTGTGTTGTGCTGCCTGTTGTTTGGAGCTATCCTTTTACGTGATTGCTCTCTCCTCTGAAGGGTGAGCTCTCAGTGGGCAGAGACTGGGACTTTTGGGTTCATGGATTCTCAAGGCATGGGGCAGTGCTTGGTTTGTAGAGAGAAATGGATTGACGAACAAGAGCAATTGACCCTGGTCTAATTTCTCCGTGGGTGGGAAGCGCAGGAGAATAGGGGCAATTCTGTCCTGGAGAAGCTTCTGATAGTCTCAAAGGAAGTGTCTCCAGGGAAAAATGACTGTCTGGCCTTGGTTAGAACTTTAGGAACTCTGCTGGGGCAGGGGCTGCTAGGAACGACTGTTATTAATAATGATAAGTGACATTTTCAGAGAATTCAACATACTCCTGAATCTGGGCTAAGTGACCTTCTTTATATGCCTTTATATAATTCCCAAAAGAACTCATGAAATTTCTGAACTTCATGAATAATCATAAACTACTATTATGCCCTTTATGTAGATGGAGAAATTGAGGCTAAAAAACAGAACTGGAAGAATTCCAGTCCAGATCTGTCTCACTTCAGAGCTCTTCCTTGGTCCAGGCAGACCCTTTCTTCTTCACCTTGCAAATGGGAAATCCACCTTCACGGGCCACTGATGCTCATTTGAGGCCTTTTCTTACTCCCCAGGAAAGGGGGTAGTCTCCCACTGAACAGGTGTTCTTGCTGATTCTGCAGGCAGCCTACAGTGGCACTGGCCTGTCCAGCTGCAGCAGCCTCAGGAGAGCCTGTGAGAGTTCTCATGGTCAATATTTCTGTACAGGGAGAGTCGAGAAAACCCTCGGAGTCACCATGCCTGCTGTCATCTCTGAGATCAAGGTTGAAGTTCAACCTTCCTCAACCCTCTAGAGACAGTGAAAGAAATGTGGTATTCTTTTTCACTTGAGACAGGGAAAGACAGTTTTATTTTCTTTGTAGCTTAGTATGTCTCTTCTACCCTATCCAACAAACAACATCAAACCTCTTTGACATGATGATTCTGCAATGGTCCCCTTGTACAGATGAGTGGATATAGATTATACAGACATTTAAATAGAGGCAAAAAGAGATTAAATCCCATACCCAAGGCCACAGAGCTAGACAGCAGCAGGGCCAGGACTGGAATCCAGATTATCTGACTCCAGAGACAAATAAATTTATTACACCTGAGATAAATGCTACAAAGAAAATATAAAGTCATATGAGGACGTACAACATGGTAAGCTATGAAGTCTGGGAACGTTAGTTGAACTCTTTAGGTCTCAGTTTTCTCAGTTCTAAAATGGGTATGATGTTAATGGAGGGTTAAGAAGATTAAATGACAATATGCACACAATGCTTAGCAGAGTTAGGAAAAACGAGGAAAGAACAAAACGTGGTAACTCTTAAAAGAGCAGATCTCATGGAATACACAAATCACTGATCAAAAGTTAAACAAAGATTGTATGTCATCAGGTGGAAGGAATCGGCCATCTAAGGAAGGGACTGAGGGAAAAGAGACGCTGCACCACAGGCAGTGTGTCCCTATACCCGGAAGGTCAAGTGACCAACTTCAGTGCAAGGGTTTGGCCCAGATGATTACCAGGGCCCACCCGAGTCTCCTCTTCCTCACTCAGTGCCACCAAGCAGCAATAAGGACAGAGTGAAATGAAGAGACAGCACAGGCGACTGACCACTCTCAGCCTTCACACCTGTTCCTGTCCATTCTCTAGACCAAGGCCAAGCCACAGCCCCAGCCTCCCAGTCTAAAGACGGACTCCTGAAATCTTCTCTCTAGGATATATATAAAATTATTAAAATATTGTATGTAATTCTATGTATATAATTCCTAAAATAAATTTATATATAATTTTATATAATGTATAATTATATGTGAAATTATATATAGAAAATATAGACATATATATTTCTCCAAGTCACCTTATTATTTGTTTCTACTAAGAAAGAGAAATCATTCCTGAGTGAACGACTTAAGCCATTCCTTTACGGCTGGGCCTCTGGCAACAACTTTTCCATCCTCCTTTGCAGTCGATCAGACCCAGAGAGCCTGGACTCCATCTCCAGCATGATAGAAATCTTAAAATGACATAGGGAGCATTCGCGTGGGCTTTCTCCCACCTCACACCCTAACTGGAAAAATGGAGGCGGCTTCTTTTATTTGTTTCTGCAGCACAAAAGGCTTTGGAAAAGAGGGTGGTCCAGGGTGGTTTGCTAGTAAGAAGCCAGGGCTAATGAGAAGATAAACCATATTTGCCAACAAGTCTGGTAAGTTAGCCCTCGTCACCAAGTCTAATAACACCCCTGTTTGCTGTTATCTTCTGAGATAACTGGGTGTTTATTTATTGAGTGGTCAGGGCTAACAGGGAGCAGCAAGGGCCTTTCCTTCTAGGTCACAGGGAGGATGAAGAACAGATGATCTCCTTATATGCAGTTCTTTCAGGGAGAGAGAGTATGTCTCTGGTAATATTGCTTCCCTGGGGACAGAAAATGTAAAGTCACATGAAAAAGAGAGAGAAAGAAAGAAAAAACTCATTTCTTTCTTCCTCAGTATTTCCTACTGAATTATCTGGAAACCATTGACCAAAAGACTGATGAGTAGGATGAGATTCCAGACTTTCATTATAAAGAATTTGAGGCCTATTCATATTTCCAGAATACGATGAGGTTCTCTGAGACTGAGAAGTACACTCAAATTCCACCTGAAGGGCACTTTGGCAATGGACTTTAGAGGATCATCTTCCGGTCTTTCTTGTATTTAGTACTATAGCACTTGAGGGTTGGGACCTGGGGTCAAGACTGAAATTCAAGGCATGTGTAAAAAGGTTCTGGTGACGAATCCAGGTCCTACTGACACTCACTACCCTTCTGACCTCACAGGAGACTACTGAACCCTTCTGACCCTCGGGGTAATAATGATGTTTACCTTGCAGGATTCTAGAAGATAACTTCTCTATGGTTCTGGTTCTGGTGGGTTCTCAAGTATGAGATCCCCTCCATCTTCCCTGGGAGGACTTAGGGATGAGTGAGAACTCTTGTTCTTGATTCTCGTTGATTTTTCTGACTTCAAACTATTGTGATTTTGTGCAGGCATCTTCCCACAGTGTTTCGGTTTGTATAGACCAAATTGCATCTGCTTTGCATTATAATGGTAGGGAGGCATCGTGTATCTTTTCACAAATTAAAAAAGTTTTATTATGGGGAATTTTGAACCTGTACAAATGTGGTCAGAATACCATAAGAACAAACCCTTTCTCCCTCACCTTCCTCAGAAGCCGTCAATCCATGGCCAACTCTGTCCCACCATCAGGCACCCCTACTCTTTGACTTAAGATCTCGTTCATCCCACAATGTTACTTCCCTTATTCCTGTAGTAGTTAAGGATTTGTAAATGAAAAAGGTATAAGTTGAATAAATATTTAAAGGAACCACATTATAAAATAGAGAGGTTACTTCCTCCAAACTTATGGGTTTTGTGATTGAGTTTTGAGCCCAAGATAATGGTAAGACAGTGGTGGCGGATGGGGAAGAAGCCAAGCCCCTTAGCTAATCCAAGTCCAAAGCTGATTTAACAGCTGCATTACATGAATAAAGGGGAGCAGGAGATTCCTGCTGCTCACTTAGCCAAACTGCTGCTAGAAGCAACCAGAACAGGACAGGAGAAAGGCATGAGGTCTTTGGAAAGTCCTGTCGCTACGAGCATTGTTAACAGAACCAAATAATAAGATGACAAGAACAACGCCAGGCCTAAGAGACTCCAAGCACGATTTTGCCTGATCTGGTACTGTCTCCATGGATTCCAGAGGGAGACGACTCTTCAAGGCAGCGTCAAAACATTACCTCGTATCCCTTCACGCTGTCTCCCAGGGCCTCCACAATCCCAGAGCACTCGAATCCGGGCACCAGGGGAGTCTTGGGAGGGTTGTCAATATTCCCTTGTCGCACCATCAAGTCAATGAAGTTCAAACCACTGCAAAGAGCAAAGATGAAAAGAGAGAAATGCAAAATGAGATGCGTCAAACCAACAAAAAACAGCCCTGGTCTGGCTTTCTTTTCTTCCCTCCCCACCCCCCACCTCTTTCCTTCTCTCCTTCTTTCCTTCCTTCCTTCCTTCCCTCCTCCCTTCCTCCCTCCCTGCCAAAGCGTCCCTCGTAGGGATGCCACTTATCTAGATGTCACTAATAATACAAAATTCAATCATCTCTATGCTGAGGAGTGCTTTTCTGATATGAAAATAGCTGCTGTTCCTACTCTAGTTCAAAAGAGCCCCTTTGTTCTCCCGTGGAGTCCGTTAACTCTTATTTTAAGAACACGTATTGACTAGCCTGGTCATTGGACACCAAGCACTTGATCAAGGGTAAAAAATATACTAGCTAGTGTTTACAAGCAGACGCGTGGCCAGCAGCCAGACACAATGGCCACCAGCCAATCTGTGAGAAAGAGAGAAAGAGAAAGGAGACCTAATTTAAAAGGCCTCAAAATAGCCAAGCATCTCTCCTGCATCACAGGACACACCACGCCAGTGCTATGCGTGAACAGTCTCCAGGATGGTGCCTGTGAGCTGTCAGAGACTGCTACGTTCTGGGCCTGAGGGAGACTCAAAGAGGAGAGCTCAAGGGGTGGATCTAAAACAACTGAAGTGTCTGTTTCAAAAACCCAAGGTACCTCTGGGTGAGAGACATTATTAGGAATTTTCTATTAACACAATATTTTGAAATAAGGAAGTTATTAAATATATCAAAGTCATCTTTGATAGATAGATTCCAATATATCTTGATCCTTAATATTTGATTCTAATGATGCTTCCAGTGCACCAAATGATTTTATTTTCTAGAACTACTCTTGGGAATTGTGTTGAACACCTACTTGCTAATCACATGGGAACAGATTCCATCAAACGTGCATTTTTTTCCAAAAGATGTGACTCTAATGTGCTTCTTATTTTCATAAGCCTCCACCTGAGAGAGACTGGAGTTATGGAAACCAGACTCCTCAGAACAAGCCAGGGATCATTAGCACCTACCACAGCTTCCCTTCCAAGTGAGGCCACCTGAACTGTTTTAAAGCATATCTTGCTCTTTCCTTCCCTGTCCTCTCAGGAGCCAAGAAAGCATCCAATCCCACCTTCAGCCCCTGGCCTTGCTCACTGCTCTCATCTATGCAGAATGGAAAGAGGCAGGGAGACGGCTTTAAGGGTGGGTTCAAAGTCACCATTGTCCCCAGGTCTTCCTGACCATGAAAGAGGCCAGTTTCACACACTGCCCTAGCTGACACATCTCCTGAGGCTGCCCCCTTGAAGGCGGCTGCGGGCCTCATATTGCTTGGCTTCCAGAGCGCCTGGCACAAAACAGGCCCTGAGAAACCCAGCAGAGTCGCTACCCAAGTAACCGCTGCTGGAGGAAGAAATAGCCACGGATATGCAAAACTCTGTGCTTCCAGGTTAAACACTAATTCCTTTTAAAAATCAGTAATGGATATATTTCCAAAAGGTACATGCGTTGTACTTTGGTGGCAAACAGTTATTTTGGGCATTCATGAACCAAAATGTTCTCTAATAAACAACCTGTTCTTAAGAGCATTGGACGAACAGAGGCCAAATCCCTCTTCTACCACTTCCACCCTCGTCACTTAGGTAAGTGACTCGGCCTCCCTGTAAAACGAGGGTCTGGCGGCACCCGCTTCCCGGGGTGGAGAACGCAGGCGGGGGAAGCACGTAGCACAGGGTGGGCCACAGCCAGGAGCCACAGTGCCAGCTTCAGATGCATGACTGCCCGGAAGAAGGCAAGGGCTGGGTGCAAATGAGAGGAAGAGTCCCGTTAAAATGGCTGGCAACAGTGTCCCAGTTGATGTGGAGAGACTTCAGCTACCTATGAACCTCCCTGGTATGAAGCAGCCCCTTTCTTGCACAACTGGGTAAATAAAGCATCACCGTCGAACAACCCAAAGCAAGCTCCAACTCACTCCACGCCTACGTTAGCGCAGGGCTTCCCAAGCCCCTGATGAGGACGTGTCCGGAGACATCATGACAGCTGTGCACACAGGAAAGGCTTCATCCTGGATGCACACCATGCTGCCTGTAGGGCTGTCCTAACACCGTCAGCATGGCTGGGCCCGGAGGCTGGAAACTGAGAGCCAGCCACTGAGTCTCACAGGGGACGCCCCAGGCTCACTCAATAGAAGCCTGCAGCTCCCCATGGCCTGGATAAAGCATTCAGCGGCTCCACCAGGTCTTGGTGAATGCCACCTGTTTTCAGGAAGCAGGGGTACTCTGAGACATGGGGACAGGGTGGTGCCGTTTGCTTCTTCACAAAGGAAGGACGTGAACCATTGGTAAGGGGCACATTTAGATGTTGTATCAGACCCGTGTTGTGATGCCTTTCTCCTCATGGGTAGAGCTAGCATTTGCTGAAGGTTTAATTTGTGGCAGGAACTGGGCCGAGTGCTTCACTTTTGTTATTTATGAATCAATAATACTCCTATGAATTACAAGTCATTGAACCCAGTTTTCAGATGAGGAAGCCTGAGGCACAGATGAAGTAACTTTACTATTAAGAACCGCTTAAAGTCACATCTTCAGAAAATGGGCAGGTCAGGACTTGAATTCAAGCAAAGTGTAAACTTGACCCCCTATACAATATCCTCTGCCACCTCTCTATGGGAACTTCCCACCCACCGCACTGGGAGAGAGGGCATATCCAGCGACCGTATTTAGAACCCCTTGGTTGACAGCTGATTGCAGCAGGGGTGAATCCAAGGTTGGAAGAGTCGCCATTCATAATCTTAGCAGGAGCATATTCCTTAATGTGAATAAAGGAGCTAGTCCCAGAAATGGGTGTCCCCTCAAAAGCCATGAACGCAGAAACGCACAGCAAGAGAACAGTTGAGCCACAGGAAGGGTGTCGCGAGCGAGACAGGCCTGAACTGGAGGGACCTAGCTGACCTGGGCATGGGGATAGTAAGTGCAAAGCCAGTAGGTGGAGGACAGAGATTAGAGACCACCCAACACCTGCACCAGGACAACTGGCCACCTTCCGCTGCAGAGTTACCTAGAATGGCAAAGTCCAGTCCCTGGCCTTGGTGAGGCCAGCTCCACTGGCCTGCTGCCCTCTGTCCCTTTTCATTCCACACATTTTTATAATGGAATCTCTTTGCATGGGCTACCCATGTGATCTCTGTCCCACAAAGTCAAAAGATACAAATTAAAGTACCATAATCAATTACCCCCATACTCCATTGTACCATTTTTTACTTTAAAAAAAAAAAATAAGTAACATTGTTTAGCAATATTAAGCCACAGCCACACAGACAGCAAAGCCTATGAGCTTGAACTTTGGTCAAATAGTTTATCTTTCCACCACAACAGAAAAACACAGGAGTCTTGCTATACACCTCCACAATTACAGTGTCTAGTTCTCACTAAGATAATTTGATTTTTAGCTGAAAACTTCTGGGGGTGGCCATGACTACATCTAAGTGACTCAGGAGCACGCGGGGGTGATCTTCAGACACTCTCTTGCTTAATTTGTATACAACTCTTGAACATTTGAGATCATTGCAAACAAAATAGCTTTGGATGGTACTTGGCATAATGTTCTGCTAGGTAATCCCACTTTTCTCAAAGATGGGTATAATTTTAATAAATACAATAAGTCTTTTATTTTTCCTCCTCTGCGACATTATTAGTCAGAGGCTATGTATAAAGGGTTATTATTGATATGAAGCATCCTGAAGCAGGAAAGGCAGAAATTTGAGAAAAGGACCCAGGAGTGGGTGCAGGGCCTCTAAACAAGAGGAGGAATCTGCAGGCATGTGGCAGAAGGCACGAGGAAATCAGAGGGCAGTCCTTCTAATAAATAGTGCTGTCTTACATTTACATAGCACAGCACAGTTTACAATGTGCTTTGATACAAATCCCATTAAACTTTGTAAGGATTCCAGAAAAGCAACAAGTGCAGATGTTACTGTTCCCAAAGGCAGGAGGATTGTGTGTTCAAAGCCAGTCTCAGCAACTCAGCGAGGCACTTGGCAACTCAGCAAGACCCTGTCTCTAATAAAATATAAAAAAAAAGGACTGGGGATGTGGCTCAGTGGTTAAACATGCTTGGCTTCAATCCCCAGTACAAAAAAAAAAAAAAAGATGTGAACACTAAGACACACAGAAGACACCTGACTTGCTAAAGGCAGCCCAATTAGTATGTGACAAAGCTGAAGCTTGAGTCACCATCTTCAGGTTCCTTGCTATTGTACATTCCAGGATGCCATGGAATCTCAAATGGAGGTAAATCAAATGCTACTAAATTTGAAATTTTTCAGAGTCAGAAGCAAGAAGACTAAGAAAAACTGGCAAAAAAAAAAAAAAGAAAAAAAAAAACAATATAGTGCCTGGGTCCCAGCCTCTGCACTGCTATCCATCAGCTCGGACCTTGGCTTAGTTTCTGAGGCCCTCCCCCTGCTCTGTGCTCCCCATGGTCCTCTGTTGGGTGGGTTCTGCCTACAAGGGAATCAGAACCCAAGCACAGGAAGAGAGGGAGGGATGTGGAGGTCTGACTTGGATGCTTAGACTCCGTGGAGGAGCTGAAAGCTAGCCACAGCCTCCTCACGGTCTGCCCTTTGTTAAGTGAGGGATGTCACCTGTGACGTCTCATGAGAGAATTTCAGTGTCCTCATCGTGTGTTCTGCCAAAGTCCACAGCATTGCTTTCACCACGACAGTGCTACAGGTTAGAGGCCCACTGTGGACCATTTCCATCTCCATTTTATACAAAAAGAAAGCAACACTGAAAGAGAGTGAAGTACCTTGCCCAAGATCACAGAGCAGGTCCCAGAACTGAGAAGATGAGCCCTTGTTACGACACAGTCAGCTTGTGTTTCTGAGCCCTAGGCCGCCATTCCCTTACCTATAAATCAAAGTACCCTGATGAGTATATTTTCCCCAAACTTGTCGTTTGAGATACAGAATTTTTATATGCTAATAGTCTCAAAGGAAGACACAAATTATTTCTCTTAAAGATATCACAAAGTGAATGACTAATCAACCAATCCAGTTATAGTTTATTACTTATTCAATTTGAGATGAAAATTGATCCAAAGAAGGAGTTTACCAAAGAGGAGACAGGTGGACATGGACAAGGTCCCTTTCTTGAATTCTGGTGAAAGGAAGGCAGGGATTGCCCACAGGAAAGAATTTTAGGGTTCTTAGCATTCTGTTATTTCATTAGATTGTCGGTAGCTTCAGCACTGACCATGGGAATCCAACACGGTCCAACCATGACATAAAACACAATGGTGAAAGTCTCCCTTTCCTGCAACCAACTTGTCTGTGGACACAGATCAATGGACAGCCCCATTGGTCTAGCCAGCTTTTGCGCTGCTGTGACTAAAAGGACCTGACCAGAACAAATATACAGGAGAAAAAGTTTATCTGGGGGCTCACGGTTTCAGAGATCTCAATCCACAGACAGCAGGGTCCATTCCTCAGGGCTCAAGGTGAGGCTGAACATCATGGCAGAAGAGTGTGGCAGAGGGAAGCAGCTCACACGATGATTAGGAAGCAGAGAGAGAGAGAGGTCTCCACTTGCCAGATACAAATATATACCCCAAAGCCTCGTCCCCAATGCCCACCTCCTCCAGCCACACCCACCACTTCAGTTACCACTCAGTTCATCCCTATCAGGGGATTAATTCACTGATTGGGTTAAGACTCACAGACCAATCATTTCCCCCCTGAACCTTCCTGCATTGTCTCACACGTGAGCTTTTGGGGGACACCTCACATCCAAACCGTAACACCCATTATATAGGTTGATCTTATGCTCAACAGAAATCCCATCTTGCCCCTTCCATGGCCCAGTGAAGGTGCAGATTGCAGAGAAATGACCTTCCCAAGCCATTATCTTACTGCAGGAATACAACTGAGCACACCAGGTGTTAACATGTGTGTTCACTTCTCTACGAAAATAGGATTTTCCTCAAGTCTCAGCACGCACACTGTCTACAGGGGCCTTTCAGGCCCCATGTTGTACGTAAGCTGTTATGGATCTTTCTTTGCACTAACTGTTTGAATGCCCTCAGCTAAATTTGTGACATTTGTTTGATTGTCTTACTGCTTGACTGTCACTGCAACTTCGAAATGCTTTGGAATTTCCAATTTAAAATACCTGATCACCTCTTACCACTGTTTTCAAAACTTATGTGCACAAGAATTCCCAAAAGGAATTTGTGAGTATGTGTATGGTGCGGGTGGTGGGTAGTACTGTGGATTGAACTCAGGGACACTCAACCACTGAGCCACATCCCCGGCCCTGTTTTGTATTTTATTTAGAGACAGGGTCTCACTGAGTTGCTTAGCACCTCACTTTTGCTGAGGCTGGCTTTGAACTCATGATCCTCCTGCCTCAGCCTCCTGAGCCACTAAGATTACAGGCAAAACCCAGATCGTAGGACTCTCCCCCAGGGTCCTGACTCTGTCTGAGGTGACGTCCCAGGTGTTACATTTCTAAAAAGTTTTAGGTGATGCTGAGACTACTGGTCTGACGCCCTGCTTAGAGACCAGCTCATCTGTCATTCAAGCCCTTTTTAGAATGAGATAGGGTAAATATTAATAGATGATCATTAGATAGATATGAAAATGAAAATCTCTCTCATTGTCCTCAAGGGCAGTTGAACATTTTGACCCTGATCCAGAAGATCATATTTACCCTGGTTAAATGTGGTTTTATTAGGTTAGATTCATCATTCCAATTTGTCCTTCTCTTTCTTGGAACCTAATTCTTTCATCCAAAAAATTGGCTCTGCCTCCTGGATTTGTATCTTCAGAAAATGTGGCTGTCATGCCATTGATTTCAACGTCCAACATGCTAATAAAAATATTGAACTGGCTGTCACATTCCTGGTTCTTAAGGATGTTTATGAAAACTATAAAAGTTAGCATGGAGGAAATGTAAAATATAAGGCTAGCTGACATCAGAAATTTCTTCAGATCATAAGCTCTTATGATTCTATGAAGTACCATCAAAAAGTGTTGAATGCATGTGTAATAAATAATAAGTACTCAGTAAAGGCCACGAGACCCGACTCTTGGAGGGTTATGGCAGTCAATTCCTGCCCTCCACGGTAGTAATTTCCAAGCAGAAAGGGTTCCCCTTGAGCCGTGGAAACAGTCGCCTTTTGGATGCATGTCAGGATCCTCATAGTGGTGTGGCCATACTGTTTTTTTCCTAAATGTGCATTTCCTGGCCCCAGATCTGAGCATCTCTTTACTTAGGCATATTCTCATTGCCATAAAAGTTGTGAAGGACCACTACTAGCCCAATGTCAGTTTCTGTCATGAAGAGAAATGTTCAAAAAGGGATGGGTGCTTTCTGAAAGGGCTCTTCCACAGAAACATGAGAAACCCCATACTGATTTTCCTGATGACGGAGCATGAGGAGAAAAGGAATTGATTTGTGGCTAGCAACTGTAAGGTATGACATTTATGAGGTGTTTACTATGTATCATGCATGGTGCTAAGTGCTTTATGTGCATGATATCATTTAATTTTTATGCCACCAATAAACAATGCTAAGAGACAAATGATATCATCCCTACTTTACAGAGAACAAAATCGAGACACATCTAGGTTTGCAAAGTTGCTACGTCGATGTAAGCCACATGGATTCAGAACCTGTGCTCTTGACTACTGTACTTTGCTACTGAACTTTGCTTGCCTTTTGAAAGAGCATCACTAAATATTCCAAGTTACATAGACGAGACCTTCCTTTAGTCAGTTTTTCAACACTGTGACCAAAAGACCTGGGGAGGACAACTTAGAGGAGGAAAAGCTGATTTGGGACCAACAGTTTCAGAGGTTCAGTTCATAGTAAGCGGACTCCACCGCTCTGGACCCAAGGTGAGGCAGAACATCATGGCAGACAGGCATGGTGGAGGAGCAGTCCTCTGTTATTCATGGTAGGCAGGAAAAGAAGAGAATGAGAGCGGAAGGGGCCACAAGAAGATGAATTCTTCCAGGGTATGTCACCAGAGACCTATTTCCTCCAGCCATGCTTCACCTGCTCACAGTGACCACCCAATTAGTCCATCCAAACAATGATGATTAGGTTACAGCTCTCACAGTCTAATCATTTCATCTAAGAATATTCCTGCATAACACAGGAGCTTTGGAGGACACCTGGTATCCACACCGTAACACACTCTGTACTCAACGAGCACACGGAGCACTTACTGTATACCAAGTGGTGTCCTAGGTACTGAATACCCAAAATTAACAAATTTGAAGTGCTCACAGGAAAATAGGCCCATAAAAGCTGATTATATTATAATGTGAAGAATTCAATCATGGGGTCAAAGTGGTGACTAGGCCACCAGCAGGGGTGCTAAGATACAATGTAACCACAAAGTCAAAACATTAACCTCCAGAAAGTTTCCAAAAGAATAGTCCTAGTGGTCCTCTGCCACTGCCAAAGTCAAGCTTAAATCCTGAGCTCTGGCTTTCTGGCTCCTTCTGAGGGGGTGTGCTTGACCTCCTTCAGCCTTGATTTTTTTTTTTTTTTTTCATCTCATAAAACCCTAGGAATGTTGGTGTGAATTGAAGGTGACAGCATAGGGTGGACAGAGTCCCTTGCATACAGGAAGTGCTCAGAAGAATGAGCTGCTGTCATCATCATCGTCATCAGCATTGTCACACCAAGAAGGCGTCAAAAGCCAGGGTCCCTGGGAAACAGGTGCATAGTCTGATTTGCACGCAGGTCTGATAGGGAGTGTTCTAGGAAGCAATAACCTAGATCAACGTGAGGGAAGCTGGACTGGACAGAGGTAGATGTCTCTGCTACACTAGTGAAGAGGTTTCAGCTCATCCATGGAAACTTCTAGGGCTAGTATGGCCCCTTGGGTAATTCTGGATCAAAGCAAGGGTACCAGTACCCCTCCATCAACTAGTGATGGGTTGAGGCTAACCCCAGGGAGGGGATGCAGTTTGGGACAAGGAGCCTACCTGAAGCTGAGGGCAATTCCTCAGGAGGGGACAAGGGGTGAGCTGTCAGCGGCCATCACTCCCAGTAACTGGAAGAATATGCACAGAGGTCCTAAAATATCGCTCTGGGTGGTGGCAGAAGCAGGCAGGACACCCTTAACACACTCCTTCTGCCCTGGGATGGAACCAGGTGACTTCTCTCATATCGCAAGAATGGTGGCGTCATTTCCCCTTTTGGGGTTCTGTTCCCTCACGGTTACAGATATTTGTCACTCACAGTGAACATTTATGGGGCTCCTCTGCATGGTGGTCCCTGAGGAGGAAAGATCTAGGGTTTCTTACAACTAATGATGTGAAGTCAGAGAAGACATTGAGATCTTTAAGTAGAGACCTGAAAGAATGAAAGGGAAACAGAGGAATTAAAGGGCTCGAAGAATCAAGAAAGGGACTAAGGAAAAAGAAAACAGAAAACGTTGGCAGGTGGATGCATTACCGAAATGCATGTAGGATTGGCATACTGTTTGGGAAAAATCCACATGAAAAATAGCAGTTCAGGGTTTTTTACATGTTTGTGGGAAGTTGAGGTCATAGAACTCTGGAGGAGATGTGGGCATCAGGAAAACACCATGAAATTCCAAATGGGAAGCTTTTACTCGCCTCCTCCTGGTGGGCATGGATGGCCCCAGAATTCATGACTGCTTCTGCCAGCTCTGGGAAGGACCAAACAGACCTAACGTGAGACTCTGACAAAGTAAACACAGGAAAAAAAAAAAAAAAAAAAAAAGGTAAGCCCGTCTTCATTCTGCCCTTGTCTTGCTGATAATATGTTCATGAAAGCCCTTAACTCCATTCCACATGGGGTCAAAGAAGCAGATGTTGATCCATTTCCTCATATCCTGAGAACCATAACTTCTGTTTCTCTTTCTTCATCTCAACTGATACCTTGAAAATGCCTATGAAAATAGGCATTGATTGATCTCAGAAAATGTGTTCACGATTTTTTTCTTTCTCTTTATTGGTGTGTACAAGCACCAGTTTTGTTCTCTCAAGTCTACAGAATCACCTGCTTGGAAGAAAACAGTGTTCAAAGCAAAAATACCTTATGTACCTTAATCTCATACAGCATCTTATCTGAAGACAGACAGAATGCCCTGGATGGACAGTAGGATAGAGAAGTCACCTGGTTCCATCCCAGGGCAGAAGGAGTGTGTTAAGGGTGTCCTGACCCGCTTCTGCCCATTACTAGTTTGTGGCTCTCGATGCTGATTCCCTCCTAACCCTGCACACCCTCCCTAGCCACTACTTTTAGATAAGATCAACCTTGCCAGCATGGAAGACATCTGAAATTCTCTGGTGCATTTGATGCTTCTTCATAATCTTTACTTACTAAGTAAATACTGCTGTTGTTGCCCCCCCCCATGACTTTCTCGATTACAGATGCAGTCATAACGAGGGTAATATAGCTCAGGATATAGTTGTATGAGCTATATCCTTTGTTGCTACTGTGTCTGAGAAAGGAAATATGTTCAGATCTTATGTTCAAATTAGTATTCAAGACACACTTCAGTAGTATTTCCAACACTGAACAAAATAGCCAAGTAGACGTATATAGAATATGAATATCTAGAGTCAGTTTTCAACAGAAACAGAAAAGCATGGTACAGGCAGGTCCAGCACCCCCTTCCCTGATGCCAAAACCAACCCTCTCAATTTGGGGACCTGGAGCTATTTCTCTGCTCTCAGCCCCTTTTAGAGATGCAGCAGGATGTGTGTATTCCTATGCTGGCTCCTGAAGAGGTTGGCATCTCTCTGCTCCACGTGATGGTGACCAAGGCATTGATTTCAAATGGGCGCTTGGCGGTGATTGGCTGCATAGAGCATTCAATCTCATCTGATTTAAAATTCAATAGACCCCCTGTGTTTTGGGGCTTGGTCAGGCAATGATGTTACCACAGTGACAATGCCATCTGTGCTTCTCGGAGTTCAGAGATCAGCAAATACATGATTACACACTATGGAATTCCACAAGAGGAGGCCATCTAAAGGTCAGAGCGAGCACAGAGAAGGTAGTTACTAAGCCACTTCACTGGGATCAGGAAAGAATTCCTTAGGAATGGGTGTGTCCTTTGCTCTCGTTCCCTGACTTCTCCAGCTCCAGCTCACCTCTCCATGGGAAGGAAAGACAGTACAGAGTGACCACAGCTTGAGTTTTCCACAGAGCCACAGAGGAGCTAGGATCATCACGGAGAAACAGTCCATTTTTGCAGTAATGTGAAAGTTATGTCCAAAGACATTGCAGTTGATAAAAATAATGTTTAGTAACAGTTGTTTCCATAGGAAAAAAGTGTGTGGGGGGGGTAGAGTGAAGACTACAATAGTGCACAGTGGAACATCCCACGATGATAGAAACTTCCATATGGGTCCAATATGGCAGCCAATGACCACCTGTGGGTACTGAATGCTGGAAATGGGTTAGTGTCACTAAGGATCTGAACTTTAATTTTTGGCCAGTTGGTACTTAATTCACCTGAGAAGGTGATAGTAGCAGCATCACTCCTACTGTCTTCCCTGTGGATTAGGAGCAACACTAGACATCCATGTTTCGATGTTCAATGCTTGGCACAGGACACATCAGGGCTGGCAAACAATGATTCCTCTGATGGAGATGTACACAGGAAAACGCCTAGGAGTCATTGAGTGCTAACCTTCTTTCTCCTTACAAGAGGGATTTTCTCTCAGCCATACTGGACTGGCAGCATGGTGTGCACTGGTATGATGGTAAAAGGAGACCTGCTAGGTCGCTGTGCTTTGGAGAGAGCAAAGATTTACTCCTGGAAGGTAAGAAATAAATGTGAAAGGTGAACAAAGATACAAGGTTTAAAACTCTGGGAGAGCTTGAAGAGAGAGGAGAGAAGTCTGGAGGGATGTAAATAGGAAAGCATGTTTGAGACATTCTCTGTAGCACTAAGGAATCCAGCTTTTGTTTTCTAAAGGCCCCAAGGTTTGACAGTACTTTTCAAAGAACCTGGAAGTTGGATTTCTACTCAAGAGTGAACAGGCTCAGCTACCTTAGGGAAACAAGAGGAAAAAAGAAAAAGAAACGGAACTGTCCCAAGAGCACAGGAAGGAGAGGAGCTCCCCGTAAATGTCATTGGTCAAGGACAGAGACAGAGACCCAAAGAGGACCGCAGCATGACAAATGCTTGTGCTATTTATTTCCTATGACATAGAAGTTCCAGAGGTACAGACTACTGTCCCTGTACGATCAGATAGAGAAGGTCCTTGAACCTGGAAACACCATCCCAGGAAGGTGGACACATTGATGGCTGTGTTATGCATCCCCGTCCTGACTGAAAGACTTTGAGCCAGAGTTTACTCCGAGGTCCCCAAAACTGGAACAAATCTGGTGAATTAAGCTGGGATGATAAAGAGAATCCAACTGCAAAATCATTGACACCGATCATAGGAATGGTGGGTTAATAGCTCCCCGTTAGCAGACTGAAGTAGGCATAGTCTAGATAAATGAAAAGCAGGGCTTTCTGATCCTAGACACGGGCTCCTTCTGTTTTAAAAAAGAGTGTCTGTAACTTGATAGACACCTGTCCAAAGATGAATGTGACTATGTTGGGAAGAGAGGGGGCTGTGGAATGCACAGTGTTGAGGTTCTCCTCAGAGTTCCTCGGGATCACAGGTCTCACGCCACCTGGGCGGGGGCTGCCCCCCAGGCATCAATGTGCATGAAGAGCAGCCAAGTCTCCTGGGAACAATGAACCTCACGCCAAGGGAAGAGCAGTTGGAGGAGGTAAGCTAGGATGAAGGAGTCTATGGCAACATGAGAAAAATCAGATCTGATCCATCCCCTGCTAGGAGCTGGGGAGTGGATCCAGGGATGCTTCACCATTGAGTTCCATCCCCAGTCCTTTTTATTTTGTAATTGAGACAGAACCTTGCTACACTCTTCAGGTTGGACTTGAACCTCCTACCTCTGCCTTCTGGGTAGATGGGAGTATGGGTGTGCATGGTGAGAAATTAAATACTTGAATGTAGTATTTGCCATCTCTCAGGCCATCTTCCCACTCCAGGGGTTTGTGTCTAGGACAGGGCAGTGAAAAGAAGATATATTTTAAAAAGGTTCTTTTAAATGAAGGCAAGGTGTAGACCTTTCCAGGAAGACACACTCTGGCTCAAATTCCAGCTCTCTGTCTTATTAGCTCTGTGATCTTTATTCCCCCACACTTTTTATTGGTCCATTATAGTTGCACATCATGGTGGGATTCATTGTGACATATTTAGCTGTGTGATCTTAAGTTCTCCTACCTCTCTGGTCCCTTGTCTTCTTCTGTAATTGGTTAGTGTAAGGATGTGTACAGAATACTTAGTATAGTGACCAAGGCACAAAGTACTCGCTAAGGCTATGATGATAATAATAATGAGACGAGTTAGTGATAAGAACATCCTTAGATTAACCCCAGAGAGTGGGGGTCTGACTCCACCCTGGGTGGAGAAAAAAATGGGGATGCACTCAGACTAGCAGAACAGGCAAGAGGAAAGGCTGAGTCAAGCGGACCAGGAGCACTGTGTTTCTAAGGACATGGGCCATCCCCTCAGAAGTGCCTCCCACTCTCTAAGGTGTGGAGGGGAGGTTGGGGACCCAGAGGGACCCAAGGTCCCCAGGTAGGAGCACTCTGGGAGTGTTGGGTGAGTGCTCTTGGAATGAGAGTCATCAGAAGAGGCCCAGTGGGTTCTTGCTGAGAGTCGTGGCCTCCCGCACTCGGAACCCGATGTCAACAAGGAGAAAATTACAGAGCATCGTGAGAGTCAGGGACCTACTTCCGCGGCCGAGGGAAAGCAGTCATTACCGAGCACAGAGCGGGAGTGTCTGGGTGCCTGAGAATGGGCTGTGCTAAGGGAAGGGGGCAGCCTGAAAACCAGCTCACCGAAAGTGCTCGCTCACAGACCTGCCAGCTGGAGGTCCTGGGATTGTTTGGCTTCTTTCTGGGGAAAATTGCTGGAAAGGTTGATGTTTCTGGTTGGAGAAAGCCATGATGAGAAGGGAGCTCGAGGCCACACTGACTCGATGGCTGCTCGTTACATCAGGAAGGTCAGATTTACTATCTGGAGGAAGCCCGGAATATACTTACTCAGCCTGTGAACGCCTATGAGTGCTTACTGTTAACCAAGCACCATGCTTGGCATCAACAGTCAAGTGGTAATAAAGTTTTAAAAACTTTCTAAGATCACCAAAGAGCTCTAAAAGATGATGGCTTCGACATTTAAAATATTATCTATGTTACTTAAAGAGATTCAATAACTTCGTGTTGAAAAATGTAAGATCCTAGCATAGGAAATGAGCTCCTTTCTCCAACCCCTCCTGATCCTATACTTTTTCTGCTGTAGAAGAGTGCCCACTCTCTGCCCGTGAAGGCTCCCATTGTGCCCCATTCAGTGTGTGTCACCAGTCCCATCTTCTGGTTGATGGCCTGCACTGGTGTTAGAGTACCTACCCCTTCTTCTTCTACACACACACACACACACACACACACCTTGTGTTCCTGTTGGGCTGTCAATCATGGTGCCTCTGTTCTTTCAGGCCAGGGTAGGAGGCATGAGACACAAACATGGTCAACCTCAGCTCTTCACTCCCTTGGGAAGAGGCAAGCTCCAGATGCTGGGATGTGATTCACAACGTACCAATCAGATTCCTTCCTTGATGTATGGGAATTAGGAGCAACATTTTGTCTTTGCACTGAGCTTGCTGAAACCAGGCTGCCAGAGCTAACGGCTGCTGCCTTTCTCAGTCTCAAGAAGGAAGCTCCTTGGCCTACGAGCTCGAGAGCTAACTCACAAGAAGAGAGAGGATGAAAGATGGAAGCAAAAGGAAGTCCAGGGACAAATGCATCATGATAGCTGAAATTTAAAAGAGAGAGAGGAGGCAGGGAGGATGGACTGGTCTCTGCTTTGAAGACTTCTAAGACTGGCCCAGTTCCTGGCACACAGTAGGAACACAGTACATCCTGGTTCCATTTCCCCTGTGGTTCCGGCAGGCATTATCTTGATTTCTTATATATGTCACAGCACGGTGGCACATCCTGCCCATGATGCTTGTGATGTGAGGGTATTTTGCCCTTGGGGGAAAACACAGAGCCAGAATGGTGGACTCCATTCAGAAAGTTTTATCAAGTCTGGGTGGACTTTCTAAGGTCCTGTGTCTCTGCATCGTCTCCCAACAATAATATCTACCAGACACAGAGTATATGACACAGATGTCAATCATCAACCAATGTTAAATATGCCAACATCATTGCTAGGCACTTTGGGTTCATTATCTTTTCTTTCTCCTCACTTTAAAACTGTTACCCCATAGGTGTTATCATTATGCCCACATTACAGATGAGGAAACTGCCGTTTTAAAAGACTAAGTCATTTTTCCAAGATTATACAGATTGCTGAAATCATGAGCCAGGATTTGAATCCAGGCCTGTTTCACTTCAAATATTAACTGTTTTATAACCAGAAAGCTCCCATACAGTTTTGGGTGTCCAAGAAATGAATCATTATCATTTCGTGCATAGAAAATAATTATCCTGCATTGAGCTCTGGGGACCACAGTCATTTAGAGAAGTCAAGAGTAGCAAGATTCAATGCTTTAGCTCACAGAGAGGGTTCTGTTTGGGTAAGCACTCTTTAGCAGGTCCCTGAATCCCAGCAGTGCTGGGGATGAAGCTCAGCTGAAGGGTCAGGGGTCACTGGCAAGAGGAGATTGAAGAAAAAAGCTGAGTGCTACTCTTATGAAGAAAATAGCACATTCAAGATGAAACAGCTCCTGTCACTGGAATATCTATTTTGTCTCCAGGGCCTTCAAACATAAAATTCACTTATTTTAATAGCATGGCTTCAACTGATTTCCTGTATGAGATCACACACAGAGGAATCAAACTAATTTGAGATTACATGCCTGCTGCCCTTTCCTAAGAAGAGTCTCTTCTTGTTTCTAATTAAACTTTTTCTTCTATGACAAATACCAAGATGCCAAAAAAGGATCCATCTTAGGAAAGTGAAGTACCAGAAACTTGGGGGTAATGGGGTGTTATTTCTCTATGCCTGAGAGAGTTCTGTTGTCAGTGTTGAATGTCAGCGATGTGTCCAAAGGTCCTGGGATTTTGATACCTTCGAATGAGAGTGAGCCAAACTCCCAACCTACACATACCCAGGTGTCAGAGAACTCCCTGTCCCCACCCATGGATGGGCGTGCAGAGGGCTGGTGTGAGGGGAGCATATTAGCCCGGGACCATGCTCAACCCTGGGAATGAGATTCAGAAGCCAGCACCCTCATCCCTGAAGCCAAGGTAGTCTGGGGGGAGAACCGCCGGACTCAGAACCAGGAGATGCCAATTCAAGTCTTAGTTCTACCTTTTGTCACCTGAGTGACTTAGAAAGGAAAATGACCTTTATTGAGCATTTGCTATGTGCAGGGCCCTATCAGGGCTTTCTCGGGTGCTCAGCTCACCTTCATAACAGCTTTTAAACGTGGGCATTATTACTGGGGTCAGTGGAAAGTGCTATTTGCTTAAGATCACACAGCAGTGAGCTCGCATCAGGGTCTAAACCCAAAGTCTTGTAGCTTCTCACAATTGCCACTTAATCTCTGAGTCCCAGTCTCCTCTCCTAGAAAACAAGAGTAATGATCCCCGCGCCGTGCACCTCACAGGGCACGAGGACCAGATGCAGAGCTGAGGGGTACAATGGGCGTTGTCCCTGCAAAGACACTGCGAGCGGACAGTGGGGCGGGTGTGACACAGTCCTGGTTCCCTCTGCCTGTCATGAGCCACCTGCCATGGGCTTCCAATTAGTGCCGAGGTCATTAAAATCCAGCTGTTGCTTATGGGAACCTACAATACATCAGATCTTCTCTAAGGTTTTATCTCCATTTTATAAGTAAAACAAGGCTTAGAAAGCTGAGCAACTTGCCTGAAGGGCAGAGCTAACTTCTAACCCACGGCTGCCTAAAAAGGAAGCCCAGGAACTCTCCAAAACAGACAACTCTTTACCCACCCCTCTTGCTTCCCTGCCCAAGCAGGCTGGTGACCACCTCTGAGCATCCTTTCTAAAGGCTGAATGAAGGGACTTCTCTGAATGGCCACATCTGCCTTCCTTCCAAGTCTTCCTTCAGGTTCTTACTCTAGGTCCCAGGTTAGTTTTAATTCTGTAACTTTGACCTCCCCTTGCCCCTCAAAAATTTAAATCCTAAAGATACAACAACCACAAAAAGTAATCAGAATCATGGCAACATTAGTGATTTTTAGTAAATCAAAATGTTCTAAATGGCATTGTTGAGCTATTTGCAATTTACTTCATTTTAATTTTACTGAAATTATTCCTGCTTGGATGAATCCTAGGCTACATAAAATATTATGACAACACATTTTAATTTCTCAATGGTTTTTTCCATCCACTATAAATTGTACCATTTAATGCTTCTGTTAGTGGGAATTCTTTGATGACCATACTTTTTTTTTTAACTTGCATGATGGAAAAACTGGGAGGAAGAGAGAAATATTTAGAGATAAAGAAAGAGGGAGAAGGGATACAGAAAGACAGAAGTTCCTTTAATGATAGATCAAAATAGTCTCAAGGGGGCAAGATGGCTAAGTCTAAACAGTGAGTTTGAATATGAGATAAAAGTATATATTTTTTTCTTATGAGAAAAAGAGTCACGATTCTGGGTTTCCCTGCCTCCTTGGATTGCCAAGAAAGGAAGAAATCCATCCCATTACTGGGTAGAGAGCAGACATCACCATCTCCGGTCCTCATCAGCAAGCATACAGTAAATGAGAAAATGAAAATGTCAGTAAATAAAAAAGGCCCTGGGCCAAGGAGGCTCAAATCGGACCAGCATGGAGTCACTCTTTCCCATCAAATCCCGATACCTCTATCCAACGTGGAGGGATTCAGAACACTACTCCAATCTCCATGTCAGAGTGGCTCTGGCTTGGGCGTGAGAAATTCTCCGAGCAATTTCTCAGTTTTACAAGCATCTGTGCCACTAAGCCTCATGGACTCCATGTGCTTATTTGAATAAACACAGGGAATGTCACTGGCTGCATTTCACTGCATCAACCTTATTAGTGACAATTCAATGCTGTGTTGTTTGGGGACATCTGACAGTGGAGTTGCCAGGGTAGCAATGGCCCAGTCAAGCAAAGGAGGCAGAGGAAGGAACTCCAGTATCTCGAGTGGTCCAAGGAGTGTGACTGTGCTGATCAGCATGAGTATTGCCGTTAATGCAGAGCCATGGCAACTCCATCCTGGGTGGGTTCCCAAAGCACCCATGCCTCAGGACCAGAGGGGAAATGGATGTGGTGTGAGAGATGATGATCATTTGAGGACAGGCAGGATGGCATTATGCCATTCTTAGTCTTATCTGTTTTCTCTGTAATTAATCAAATGTATTCAACGTTCTGTCACCGTGTGCCTATCTCTGTGTCTGTCTGCTTCTCTGTGCTCTCTGCTTCTCCTCGGCTGTCTCTCCCTTTCTCTTGCTCTTTCGTGTCTTTGTCTTCGGATCCTCTGTCTCCCAAAAGTAAGGCACCTGGGAACACAGTGGACTTGGATTTTCACATGGCCCTCACTCAGCAGTCTGTGATCCTGATGTGTCTCTCAACATCAGTTTCCTCCTCCTTAAAGTGGAGACGGTAGTACTGATCTTGAGATGCCATTAGGATGAAATGAGACCAAGAGTCACACAGGCCACTCAGTTCCTGGTGTATAACAACTGCTAAGTAAATGCCTGTTCCTTTCCCACCTCCAGTCTATCGTCCCCTAGTGACATATTAGACTCCCACCAATCTGATGGCTTTCTTCTGTGTGGCTGCCCTCAGCCCATCTTCAGATCAGCCAATGGAGCCATGACTGCCTGGAACCATTTTTCATCCAATTGGTCTCTTTCCAGCAGTTTCATATGGCCTCTCACTGTAAATCACTCTGGGAAAATAAATGTCCCCAATCCATTAGTGCCTTTCCACCACAAGCCAATTTGTACCACCAACTAGACAAGGCTTGTTAATGGTCACTTAAATACATTCCTGCAGCCCAACCTGGAGACCCTGAGCTGGCCTCCAATCCTACCAGCGGCTGTCCATGAGACACTCCTCTGTTGAATGCACTGACAGCAGCCAAGGCATAAATCTGATCCTTCTCAGTTGGGGGACCTCACACCCTAGTTTGTCTAGGGCAGCTCGGTTTGCTTCTGCTACCCCACAGTAATTTATTAATAGTGCCCCTTTCATTTTCAAAAGAGTTCCAGTTCAAGAGATAAACTATACGGGGTATCTATGGCAACCAAGAATAACAGTTTAGATAATAATAGCTATCATTTATCCACCCCTTGCTACATGCCAGGCAGCATCATAAAGGTCTTAACAAAGTACCTCATTTAAATTTCATGACAACACTAAGGAAGGAGGCGCTAAGATTAGCTCTATTTATAGACCGTGACGCTCAAGTTCAGAGGAGGTAAGCAACATGGCCAACGTCAACCAGAAGGCGTTGTTTGTGCCTCACCGAGATCCCTTCCAGGAGTGGTGTACCCACTCCCCAACTGCTGGGAATGTTGGCTACTCATGGCTCAGAGCTGTCCCCTTCCCTTGAGAAGCTTGCTCAGTTAAATATAAGCCACCTCTGCTTGAGAAAGTCCCTGCCCACTCAGGAAGCAGCCCCCAGCCAATGACACACAAGGCTTCCTGCTCCTTGCTTCCAGGTGGGACTGACTCTGTGATAGGATCCAGCTGCGTGCTCCCCTCCACCCCAACCTGTTTTCCCTGCTCCCACTGGATCCCTGTGTCAGGCTCTGCCCGCAAGGAGTCCGACCTATGGCATCTGGCTAGTAGGTAGCGGAGCTGGGACTCAGTTGAAGAAGCCTGGCTCCTGGCCTAACAACCCCTAGGTGATAGAGATGATGGAAGGAGGGCCTCCAGGTTGTCTGGTCACCAAAAAGCTCGTCACACAGGTCTAGATATGACAGTGATGATGACAATCACGGTGACATAACTACTGCTTACAGGGCACTGACCCAGGCTCGTGTTGTGCCTGATCCTCTGGACACCACCACAAGAGTCGTCTTATCCCCATTGTGCTGACAAAGCACAGGAAGCTTGGAGACGCTGAGACATGCCCACCAACGTCACATGGATAGGAGGAGACAAGGCCCAAGCTTTCATCCAGGTCCATCTCCCTTCAAAGGCCATGACCTCTTGATACTTGGCCACTGACACTTCTTGTTGTGTGAACTGTTTGATGGATAATTGGTGACGTGAGTCCCACCAAACTGCTGTTCTTTAGTCAGAAGACTATCCCTCTGACTCCCCAGCACCAGTGGTGACTCTTTTTTGCACTGCATTTAAAAAAGCCATATTACTCTGGGAATAGCCAATAAATGTTTCCTTCAGCCACACATAAAAGCAGCAAAGAATTTGTATTTATTAAAGAATGGAAGGAAAGCAATCATACATGCCAAAAGGTCCAGAGAGACAAATCGTATTTCTTGTGACTTTTCCACCAAGAGAGACAAAATGGAATAAAAGGAAAATGGCAGAGCTTTGAGAAGAGGCAGATTCAAATCCTAACTCTACTACTTGTGTGGTATTTTTAGGAATTACTCAGTGTTCCCAAACGTCAACTTGCTCTTCTGCAACACAGGAAAAATAACTATCTCATCGGTCCATGAATGAGAGGATAAATGCAATAAAATAAGAACTTCTTCCTGTTGCTTCTCTTCCATTCGCACAAAATTTATAGAGTAACCAACTTAAGCCCTCACTCCAGGCCTGCCTAATACAGGTTCAGATGTACTATGCTTTCATTCCATCAAAGTGCATATCCTATTTATGATAAAAGGTTTCCATTAAAAATAGAGAGCAGATAAAAGGGGACCTTCATCCATGAGGCCATCAGTTGATTCATAAAAATACCAAGTGAGTCATCCTGGATCTCAAGGCTGAAACTTACAATCAATGGGCATCTCTAGCCAGCCAATCCTAGCCCAGCGGAGGAGGAAGGGCCCAGAGGGCCATCTTCACAGCTATTCCAATCCTCCCTTGTGAAACTGATTAGCTCTGCTTCCAGACTGGCAAAAGGAAAATCAATCGGGGCCCTTTGCAATTCTGGTCCGTGTGCACTCCATGCCTGGGTGGCTTTCTGAACAACTGGACAACTGGGGTGGGGGAGCGCAGTGATTCCATTGTGAGTGTGTGTGTGTGTGTGTGTGTGTGTGTGTGTGTGTGTACAGCTCCACTAAAGAACAGATTTGTGTGTTTGGCTTTGAAAATCAATCTCTTGGCCTTCATCATGACATTTATCATTTCAAAATGCTTGTTTTTATAAGCATTTATGCAGTCAGTATAAGGCTACTGAATGCAGAGATTAAAGTCCTATTTGCACCACAGATGAGACTTTTCTTTAAAAAGTAGCCACAACATGCCTACTCTGACATAAGAGTCCTAGAGCATGATCTTCAATTTGGAGGAACGGTCATAAACTACAAGCACATACACACCTAAATAATTGTTTTATGTATACACATGCCTGTGTGTATACATATGACATTTTGGATGGGGTGGTTAAAGAGGGAAAGTCATCAATGTCTGGCTTTAATTGTGCTAGGCAGAAGCTCTTTCACCAGCAAGTGAAGAAAAATGGTGACTCCTCCACCCCTTTCCAGCTTTCCTTAATCCATTCACCTGGCAACTCATTCAGGACAGGGTGCCAGCCACTGTGCTAGACGTGGGGTGTTTATTGGTGAGAAGGCAGATATGAAGCATTGCTCTCTAGGATGGATCAACTTGGTTCTGAAAGAATTAACAAAAAGAACTAGATAGGATCTCCCCATTTGCAAAAGCTTCTTTCTTACCCTGAATTCCCCAGAGAGGTCTCAGAGTGGAGTTCAGAGTCAAACAGACCAGCTGGATATATGAGGAGCCAGCCAGACATCTGCGACCACTGCTCCCACAGCTGTCTTCTAAGCTGGCAAATGATGCCTGCTTCTACTCTCAAGTGGGGAAGGGAAGGGAGGGCTTTGCATTTTTCTTGCCTCTTGATTAGGTCCCAATTTTGGGTTTCGGATCTTACTTGGGAACCCGTGCTGACTGCTGCTTTCAGAGCACTGTGTGTTTGGGGCTTCAAAAAGCAGCTATGGGACTCATCTCTCAGTGAAAACAGTTCCACCTGCAAGGGTCAGGGGGCTGCAGTGTTGGAGTCCACTGATCTTCCCCTCTAAGCCTCCCGGACCTCAGAGCAATGATCCCAGGGTGCACTGACCCAGAGGGGCTTACCTGTGCCCACTGCCGTTCATCTCAACAGGCATGGGTCTCGAGAAGTTTCCCCAGGAGGAATAGGGAATAGAGGGCCTCTTAGAGAACTGGGCTCCTTCTGAGATGGGGGCATGAGTTCAAAGGAAATTGATCAAGATTTTACCCCCTTAGGGAAACACAGAGGATGTGGGGAACAGGAGCGGTGGGCTTCAGCCCTGGCCTCACCCCTCACCCAGTTTAGACGCTTAAGTGCCTGACCCTCTTGCTTCCCAGTTCCCTTCCTCATACCAGGCCACAGGGAGGGAAGTGTGCAGAGGGATGGGGGCCGGGGGTGGGAGGAGACCTGCACCCAGTCTCCGCACAGCACAGAGGTTTAAGAGTGTCAGATCCCTGCCAGGCCACTTGGTAGCGGCTGAGCGATCTGGGGCAAATCACTCGCTCTGAGCGGCGGTTTTCTCACCTGTAAGGAAGGATAAACGATGAAGGTACCTAACTCGCCGGGTCCCAGGAAGTATTAAATAGGATCACACACGTAAAACTCTAAAATCGGCAGCTGGCACACAGGAAGCGCATGGTTATTAGTATTTTTAACCAGGTTTACCATCAAACTCGCACCCCTGCCCCCGTGCTGAGCTGTCCTACCAGACGGAGAACTCCCGCAACACATTTTTCCAGACCCAAGGTTCTGGGCTCCACCATCCTCCCGAGCACCTTACATCTGGCTCGGGGAGCGAAAGCCACCCTCGGCACCCCTCTGCCAGCATCGGCGGATCACCGATCTCGGGGAGGCTCAGCGCGGGGCGCGGGCGCGGAGGGGACGCCCGCGGAGGCTCCCCGGGGCAGCGTCCCCGCGGAGACTCTCCCACCCCCTCCCGGAGCGCCGAGCGCAAAGAGCGAGGGAGCAAGAAAGGCACAGATACTGGACCAGGCTTTGACGCGGATCTTGAGCTCGCCGTCCTGCGGCTCGGGCATGGCCTTCCTGGAGAGCCGCAGCTTGTTGAGCCCCCCGAAGCCGGCCAGCACCACGGCGCGCATCTCCTGGGCATCCCCGAGGCGATGCGAGCCATCGCCACCGCCGCCCTCCGCCGGCTCCTTGCTGGGCTCCTTCTCGATCATTTGCTCCGTCTCCTCCGCCTTCTCCACGCCTTCCTTGGCCATGGCGCTCGGGGCGCGGGGAGCACGGGCTGCAGCGGCTGCGGCGCGCGGTGCTCGCGGCTCCTCTCCCGCGGGCTCCTCCTGTTGAATGTGGGATGCTCGGCGGCGCAATGGCTGCAGCCCCGGCGAGCGGCGCCGCGGTCCACAGTTCCGCCGTAATCCTCGCAGGCGCCGCGCCCAGCCCGCCCCACCCCCGCTGCCGCCTGCCTTCCCTGCCCAAAGGAAGCTTTGGCTCCTGTTTCTGAACCAGGCACAAATGAGGCTCTTGATCGAAGTCCTAATAACGGATTTGCGCAAGACTCGTAGATGGAACACGCCTAGAGCGGCCGCCTGGCTCTCCCCTGGGGGCGCAGTACTTGGTTATATACGGCGCAGGCTCGGGCGCCTTGAAATGGACAGAGATAAATGTCGGGGCCTGGAGGATGCCAGGCAGAGGCAAGGTTGCCTGTTCTCCAACCGATCTGCTGGGGCAGGCGGAATAGCCGGGAAGTGGGGCTGTTTCCCAACCACGGGTTCTGAGTGGGAGGACAGTGAGGTTCCGGAAGCAGGAACTAGAGGTACCAATCCCCGCCCTCAAGAGTCCTACGCGGGGTCTTTTCTCTCTGGACAGGGGCCCCCAGGGTCAGCCAGGATGCTCTTTCCAGGGCATCCCCGGGAGCTTCCTTATGACGGCTAATTCTCAGCATCTACGCCTTTTCAGGACAAGAAAGAGGCTCCAGTAAAGAACTCAGCACCAGAACACGGTCCTGTTCTCCTTCTGACCCCCAGAGAAGCAACAGTAACACACACACAGTAGTACCTGGACTTTTGTTTTGTTTTGTTGTTTGCTCTCCAGGGCCCTTTGGATATAAGATCTCATTGAAAAACTTATATTTTCTTAAAAAAAAAAAAAAGGTAGAGGTGATCTACCTTGTGGCAGTTTAGAGAAAGCAATGGGATTGATGAAGATTCTAGTTGCTATGCAATCAACAACCTTCAAATCTTGGGCAACTCATTCACCCTTCCTGAGCCTCGACATCCTCATCCACAAAATGGGCACACTTAATTTTGCGTTCTGCATTGTGATCAGTGCTCAGGTAGGTATGATACCTGGTCCTTACCTTTGAGGAGCTCAGAGCACAAGAAAAAGCAATATATTAACAATTTAAGAGCCTCTTCTCCCTCCATTTTCCCTGGTGCCTCTCTGCTTCAAAGGCCCTGGCCTTCTATGCCACTATATCCCCTTCCATCAAAGGGTTCTGCCCTGTGGTGCCCTTGGCCTGGGATGTACCTTGCCTCCTTCATCTGGTGCTAACTCCTACTTCACTCCCACCAAGAAAGGGCATTCCTCCTGGGAGGCTCTCCAGCTCCCAAACTGGGTCTGAATCCTTACTCTCACTCCAGTCTGGAACTAAGTTATGTTTATTTGCTATCTCTGTTTCCTTCACCCAACTGTGAACTTCATGTGGGCTTTTACCCAGCTTGGTTTCCCTGGGGCTTAGCACAGGATTGGCATGTAGTAGAATATGCTCAGAAAATGCTTGTCAAATGAACGATTGCATCTGTGATGCAGATGCTTCTGTGGAAGACCAGAGAAGGAAACTGTCACAGAGAAGTCCTCAGGGAGGAGGGCATGTGTGAGCCAGACCCTGAAGCTTAAGCAGGGTTCTTCTGACAGAGAAGGTCACAAACACATACGAGCACATAGAAAGGTGGTAGGTGATGGTGCTTTTGAGAGGGCACTGGTTTATTCTGGGGGCAGAGCATTGGCTGTGTTGAGCAGTCACTGGAGAGGAGGCTGAAGGGGCGAGTGGAACCAGCTTAGAAGGGTCTCATACTGTGTTTAAATTTCAGGCATAATCGCAGAGGCACTGCATACCACTGAAGGCTTCAAAAATAAAAGCAAGGGGGTGACTCTGCCAGAGATGTGTTTTAGGGTAACAACTTGGGCAGTAAGTGCATGGTGCTTAGGTGGCAGGATTACTGGATGTATGAAGATCAGCTACAGACAACAGCAAAGGCAAAAACAAAGTAAATGACAAGGGTGTGACCCAAGGGAAGGGAGGGGACTGGTAGGCTGCCCCATAGACAGGGCTTGGTTAATGAATTGAGCTTTTTATTCTGAACCCAATTGTCCACATCATGAACCCTGTTTGCATTGTGGGGTAGTGTTTCAGCCAGATTCTATCCTGAAACAAGAATTCGAGTGCCAGTGTTTATTTTGGAGATAATCCTAGGAAATGCTGGTCGAGAAGTAGGAAAGTGAGCAGTAATACAGCCAGTATGTGTGCATTGAGAGCCAGTCACCACAGAGGACAGATGAGCCTCAAACCTGCCGAGGACCTGACATACAGTGTGGAGCAAGTCTCAGGGTTGTCCCTCCCAAACAGTAAGGAAATAGGCGCTTATCCTCTATATTCTATGCATAATTGGCCAAGAGCAGTTCCTGGAAGTGATAACTCCCTGGCACTTCCTTACAGCCCCAGGTCATGGGCAGAGAGAGTCCCCAGGCAGAGAGCTCTGGACACTTACAGTAGGAAGCCATCATTTTGTACATGGAATGGTGAGTTTCATGGGAACATGGCTTTGGCCCTGATAACATCTACAATGAATATGATAACATCTACAGTGTTTGGCCATGTCTACTGCTCTACAGGTTAGGCATGTTATGTCATTTGATTTTCAGAATAATCTCGTGAGATGAGAATTCCTATTGCTCCCTTACAGAAGAGGACACTTGAGTCTCAACATGGTGAGTCAGGCTCAAAGGAGCACATTGGCTCCCTTGGTTGTGATGAGATATAAAATCTGACTCCAGGTTCATGCTCTTAGCATCTCACCTGTTCAGTCCCTGATTGATAACACCCCATGGAAGTTTTTGATGTCCTCTGCTCTTTTCTTGGCTTCCGAGTATGTCTGATCTACCAAGGTCTTTTGCCTTGATTCTGAGTGTTTTCCTTTGGCATCAGAAAAGTAAATCTACTTGGCAGTCAGCACACAGCATATTTAAGAGAATGTGTTTGTCTTATGTAGTGTATTAAAGGAAATATACTTATTCCCTCCAGGGAGTTTTCTGGGTGTTTATAAATCCCAGACTGTAATTGTCAGGCAGGTGGTTATCATAGCCCAAAGCATGGCTGTGCTGTTTGGGGAAGGACCCTCTTCTGAGTCCTGTATAACAGTACTGTTACGTATTCCCAACTCTGCGCCTCTCTGGTAGAGTTACAAGAGCAATACTATGCAGAACATCTACAAATAAACACAATAAATCAAATTTTAATTATCAAATCAATTTCTCAGAGCCTCAGTTGTGAAGTTTCTTACATTGTAGAGCCATGTCAAACAGCGGCCACTAATGGTAAAACACAGTATTACAGTTCAACTCTGAACTTGTAAATGGCCAGAAAGGGCAGGAGTCTGGTGGGTGGGGGCAAATTTAGGAACTCCTCTAGGTGTTGGCCATCTGAAGGGAATATCACATAATAAAGGTGAGGTCTTAGAGATGGGAAGCAATATTAGCTTTGCTTTATAAATGATTTTCTAAGTAATTTGGAATGTTTCTGGAATTTTTCAACGAATGCTCAGTGTCTTCAAATATACCCTTTAGTAGTATTTATTCCATTGCATTTTCTTCAGTACCATTAGAATTACTTACTACACATGTACTATTTAATCTCCAAAATAACTTTGTGACCTAGGTACAGTTATTCTTGCCTTACAGAGGTGAAGATTTCATACAAACTAAATAGCTTTCCCAAGCTCACCTAATTGATAAGCAGCAGAGTTTGGGTTTGGGGTGGGAAAAATTTGACTCCGAAATGTGGATTCCTGACCATTATGCTATACTGTCTTTGGTTTGATATGTTTCTCTTTTGCTCATAAAATGCTACTGAATATGCCAAGAGGAAGGAGACAAATTTAGGTGAATGATGGAAGCTGGTAAAAATTCTGACCAATAAAAGATCTTAGTGAAGTCTAGGGTCTTATAGCAAAGGGTGTCAGCCATAATTTCTTATAATCTGTGGTGATGCCATTTAAAAGGTAAGGAAACTTGATTGCCATGAACACAGTGGTATTGTTCAGAGAAGAACCAGGGAGCCATGCTGGGGAGAGAACACCTTTCCTACCTGTATCCCGTGGGACCCCTCCTATGCAATAAACTCTGGTTATTCCAGAGGGGGAGAAAGTGAACTGATATTTGTTCATCACCTTTTGAACGCTGACCTTGTGCTGTTGCTAGGCACTGGAGATCAAATGGCGACCAAGACAAGCAGATTCTCATTCCTGACGGAGCTAACCGGCTAGTGAAGGGGACGTATATCAGAAGCAAACTTTTCTTAATGCAGAGGTTTGAGTACTTCCCAGGAAGCCTGGTAGAGGCCTGGGGCCAAGAGATGCGGATGGAAAGAAATGCACGGGAGGGGCGTCATCCAGAGCTGCTGCTGTGGCTTGCATATGAGGCGTCCCCTGAAAGTGCACTTGGGAGGCGGTGCAGGAGCCTTCCAAGGTGAGGCGAGATCACAAGAGCTGTGATGGACGCATGGGTGGTGAACAGGCAGGTGGAGCATGGCCCAGAGAGAAGGTCCCCGGGGACATGCCCTTGGGGATTCTATTGTCCCTGGCTCTTGCACTCAAGTTCTCTCTGCTTCAGGCTGTCGTGGACTGAGCAGCTTCCCTCCTCCACACCCTCCTGCCATGATGTTCTGCCTCAACTTGGGCCCAGAGCTGTGGAGTCGACAGACCAGGCACTGAACTTCTGAAACCATGAGCCAAAACAAACTTTTCCTCCTCGAAGTTGTTGTGGTTAGGTATTTTGTTCACGGCAACAAAAGCCTGACCAAAGTAGGCGATGGCCGCCATACGGCAGGTTAACTCCTGCTGGAGACTCCAGCAGACAGTGAGGGGGCGCCTCAGAGGCTCCCAGTCGAGAGGCGGGGGAAATGGGGCGGCGGCCAACTCCTGTCAGTGTTTGTGGAGGGCTGTTTCTAGGGGGCACTCACCATCTGCCATTTCTGGCCGGCCCCGCACAGAGGCCGTTTGGGAACTGATGGCTACACAGAGCTGTCCTGAAGAAGGTGCAGGTGCTTGGAGGAGGAAGCCACTAGGTGATTGTGATGGCACTGGTGAGCCCCAAGGGGCGAAGGTGGGGCAGTGGCAGGCTCTGCTACAGGTGTTGAACCAAAAGAAAATCACATGCGTAATTAATCATTCATGAGTTTGATAAGTGCTGTGAAGGAGAAATACAGCGTACCATCTGGAGGGTCAGAGAAGGCTCCACCGTGAAAGTGACAGAAAACCATGAGATTCAGCTGCCAATGCCAAAAAGAAAAGAAAAGCTAAAAAGTGGCTTAAAGAAGATAGAGTGGGGGGTACAGGGGCCCCACAGGTCACAAAGACCAGTGTGACTGTCCCTTCCCGCTCTACTTCAGCTCAGGAAGGGTTGACCTCGTTCTCATGGTTCAAGACTCGGCCATCACGTCCTTGTTCTGGTTGGCAGGATGGAGGTGAGCGGGAGGGGAGCAGACCCGTGGCCTTTTCTTAGCACCCTGCAGGGCCCTCCTTACCAGGAGACATCTGACCTGCTATTGGCCAAAGCCTCGTCATGGCTACTTCCTGTTGCAAAAGAGGAGGGGGAGTGTAGGTTCCCCGGTTAAGTGACAATGTCCCAGGTGAAGGAGTCCAGAGTTAATGGTGAACGGAGAGGCGGCCTTGGAGGAGGAGTCCTTCAAAGACACTGGAGGGCTCTAAGGACAGCTGCGTGGAGAACGAGGGGAGTGGCCAGGCCTCCCCCAGGTACCCTGGTCCTGGGAGCAGTGCCTCCTTCTCAATGGCTCCCCTCACCTGAGTTTTCACCCTGTTGGATCTTTCTCTGCATGGGACTCAGCTGCGATCTTACCATGGAAGTTAGCAGGGAAACTCGGTTCCCTTTCCATGGCCCAAAGGTGCTAGTCAAAAGACATTTAAAACTTCATGGAAGCTCTGTGTCGTCCAGAACTCAGAAAAATCATGTGAAGACCATTCACCTGCTCTTACACTTTACTCATAAGTACTCATTATCCACGAAGAGATCATTTCATCAAGTGTTCTGTATCGTTGGGTAAGCATGGTTGGCCAAGTGTGGAGGAGAATATACCTCAGAGGACTGAGGAAGGAATGCAAAGGAAGTAGTTTATGGTTCTGAAACCCCATTTGGGCTAGGAGATAATTTCTGAGTGATTTCTTTTATCCCCTCCCCTGCATATTATCTAGGGTTTCCCCTCGTGTGCTGCTGCATGATTTCTGTGTGAATCATCACACAATAATGCTGTCTGCTTCTTCCAGAAGCTGCATACAGCTGTGTTTCCCCCAGAGTAGTTGGCTATAGATCATTGTGAGTAACAACGATGGGATGGGATGTAAAATTCAGGTTCAGAAGTAAACAAAGCATCTACTCCTGGGATAGGGTCCAAGGGAAGCCACACCGGGAGTTTCTCCAGCAGTTTTCTTTTTCCCCTTCTTGCAAGCTGAGAGCATTGCCCTATAAATCAGGATGAACCCGCCTCCAGCTAACTCTCTCATTTCCCTGATGCCCCTGGTTTGAGCTAAGAGGTGATTTCCCTGAGAGTTTTGCCTCCTTCTTGATTGTATTGGCCCATATCCAGTTTTGGGGGGCTTTCTCAGAATAATGACTGCGTGAGGCTGCAAGACCTCAATGTGGTGAAAATCTCAATTTGAGAAGGGCACCTTTTGCCTCTCCTCTTCCAGGTTAACTGGCTTAACTCCCAGGAGACTGGAACATGTTCTCTGGGGGCAGGGGTCTGCCCTCTTTTTTTTAGCACGCTACTCCACTCTTCTTCAGGCCAGGAGGAGGGTTCTACACCTGTCATCCATTCGCCCATCCATCCGTCTGTCAGGCCGTCCATCCAATTCTTGGATTCTCACCATGCACTAAGCAAGGTGGAGGGATCACACCCAGCCTCACACAGATCCCAGGGTTTCTGCTTCTGAGCCGTGTGCATTTGAGACTCCAAGAGGGTAAAAGAGTTGCTCAAATTAAATTGAGATCAGAACACCTCAACTTGGGTGTGATGTGAGAAACCGCGTGAGACTCCATGAGGCACTCTTCCAGGTCTTATTTTGCGTGCAGAATAGTTGATCAATGAGCAGGCCCTTCCCGCTTCCTCCACCAGTAAGGCCTGGGGCACGTCTTGAGTGAGTTACAAACAGGTGAAGCACGTGCTGTGAAGTCCCAGGGAGGCGCGACAGGGTAAGCACAGGCCCTCGGGGCAGACAGGCTGCACTCCAGTCTCGACCTGGCCTCTTCCTTGCTGGGCAACCATGGCCGAGTTCCTTGATCTGTCCATTACTTCACTTTCTAATCTATTCACTTTCTAATCTATATCGAAAACAAATAATCCAAATAAATGTCCACGGTATAGGGATACTCACTCTTCACATGTAAGCACTCTGTCTGCCTTTATCACATTGCTTGGTATGTCGACACCTATTTAATTTGAAAAAGTTAGCATTCCAGTTCAACCTTGTCCAGAGTCTTTTGAGTGGATGTCTCCTAGGATGCTCGGTGGATGCCAGGGTCAAAGGGGGTTCTGTGTTCTATTCAGCTGAGGACCCTCTGGTCAAATGTAGGTAAGCACCTTTCTTTAATGCAGACCTCGAGCCTTATGCTAGCATGATTTCTGAATCTTCAAAAGGAGGTACAGATTACAGCTTCACCCAGACTTACTTGACTTCCTACCCCTTTCCCTTGACATTCAGGGGCTTTCTATAGATAGATGCTATAGAAAAACCAAGGGGTAAGTATTCCTGAGTGTCTGCTCAGGGTTAGACATTGCAGAAGAAACAGCAGTAGAAAATGGCACCACCCTGTCCCCAAATGGCCGAGAAGCTTACTAAAGAGGAAACAGACCCACAATCAGTTTGGAGAACTTGGTTCTCAATAGAGAATCAAGAAGAGTGTGAAAGAGATGAAGTGGATCTCGTGTGGTTCACAATAGGGAGTGGTGGGGACTGTGGTAAATAGGAGTGCAGATGGCATTGTGAAGGGGTGGCATCACCTCAACCTGGGTCCATCATTGCCATGTGACAATGTCAGGTCAGGGTTGCCAGATCTTCTAAATGTTCATAAGAGCTGGGAAGTCTGGATTTTTATGTGAAATGCACCAAATCTATAAAATTTTGTCAAATGTAACACAGGATGAACAAAGTGGATCTGTGAGCCACATCTAACCCATGTGGCTCCAGTTCACAATCTCTGCTCTGTGCCAGGGTTTCTCAGGCAGGAGTAATTTTGCCCCTTCTGGTCATCCCCATTGGTAGGGTCAGCCGATGGGCAGAGGCTGGGAATGCTGCTACACACCCCGCACTGCTCAGGACAGCCTCCCACGACAGATAATCACCCAGCCCCAGACGTTGACAGTGCAGGGTGGGAAAGCTCTGCTCCAAGCCGGGGATCCTTGGATCCCAGGAGCCAAGAGGGCTGTGGCTCAAATTTCTCCCTGTGCGACTTTGGAAATGTCCTCGCTCTGGTTGGTAAAAGAGGGAACCTGGGCTAATTGGTGCTCAGCCCAGGGGCTGAGGTCACTTTGGTCCTCCATGCTAGCAGTGACCTGGCACAAGGACTCTCTCTGCAGAAACGACACTGACGGGAAATGAGAGCTACTGATGTGACTACGTGCACCAGGGGACTGTTCTCGACTTGAGATCCGGTTTGTCCTTTTGATGAGTTCGGAAGTCAGTTTCATGCAGGTCTCACCCCAGTCAGTTGAATAAATCTGAAGCTGGCGTTCAGAAGGCCACTAAATCATTTGAGGTAATTTTGTTTTAGAGGCTGTTCATATTTTGTTGAGGGAAAAACCAAAGGACACACTCTAATTGAATATACCACTGCCTTCCCAAGTCCAGACAGTCTCTCAGATATTGATTTTGAGTGTGCCTGTTTATCTCCTGTCTATCGTGAACAAAGTTGTTCTTTTATCTCAGGGTTTAATTCAATCATGCCGGCAGTGGAGCTGAGGCAGCAGAGATCTGCGATGGGGAAGAGGTGGCGATGTGGGGATGGGCAGGGACAGAAAGCCCGTGAAGGACTGAAGACTGGCTCTCACCCAGCACGTGGCCGCTGACGTCCATCTCTAGCCACTTTGTTTGTTTGGGCTGCTGGAACCAAACTCCATAACCGAGTGGCTTACAAACAAGAGAGATGTATTTCCCTGTGTTCCGGAGGTGGGAGTCCTAGATCAGAGGGGCAGCGGACTCGGGGTCTGGTGAGGGCCTGTTGCCCAGTCCACAGAGGAAGGCGCTCCGGCTGTCCTCGATGGTAGAGGCGCAAAGCCTTCTCACAGCCTCTTATATGAGGACACTAGCCCTCCTCAGGAGAGCTCTGCTTCCATGACCTAATCACCCCAACGTCCCCACATCCTAATGCTATGATTTTGGGGGCAAGGGTTTCACCACATGAATTTGGGGTGGGGACACAAATATCCGTTGTGGGACCCTTGCATGGTATCATTACTTCTTTCCTCAACATGCTTTGGGGTTTCTCACACTGGGGTACGCTACTCACGGAGAGGGCTTCCATGCTCCTGGAGAGGAGATGGGGGTGCTCTTCAGGGGCTTCTGGGTGTGAGCCTGTCCCATCCCTCGGTGACGCTGAGCTTCCTTCAGACACCAGGGGAGCCAGGGACTTGCAGCATTTGCTTTAACGGCAGTGTGTAGATTGTACCGCGAGTTCTTCTGAAATCATGATATGAGAGCTGTGGCAAAGCCAGCCCTGCCCTGAGTGGCCAGCGCCATCTGCTCCTGTCCCTCAGGGACGCTGGGACCCAGAGCCACTGCACCAGAACGTGCTACAGCTGCCGCTTTCCTGGGCAGCCATGGCCCTTCCCATCGCTTCCTCCACCTTAGTTCCCAGGTTGGGAAACCAGGCTGCAGGAGCCAATGCAGGTGCTGCACACTTGAAGTGCCAAGTGTGAGGAGTCACTTTGCAGGTGAAGGGCGACCATCCCACGTTAGGTTCCCTTAAAGCAGAGGCTGTGACTGGCCTTTGAGGTTGACTGGCTTATGGTGGAAAGGACCCCAGGAAGAGGAGTGGGGGAGTTAGACAGGGAAAGGGTGCATTTTCAAGCAGGTGGGCACCTGGGGCTCATCCCATGGGGACTTTGAGAAGAAGATAGTGTGGAATATGTTTCTGAGTTATCCCAGATGGCCACCAATAAAGCTGGGGTGTTTATGCACCAATAAGCCCCCTCTATCATGGGTTCAGTGCTGCTTCTGGATGAACTGGTCAGAACTTCGGGCTTGCGAGCTTTGAGAACAAGCAGGAGCCCTAGCCTGAGGCTGGGAGTAGGGATTCCCAGCGAGCAGCTCTAGAGCGCACTCAGGGAATGTGACTGGGAGTGATCGCAGCTGCAGCAGCACTTGATCTAAAGGGCTATCATACTACCCGTGTGAACGCAGGCCCGTCGTAATATCCTTGTGTTGATAGTGCTTACAGATAACTCTGAAACACAAAATAAGCTTGAAGGTTACATTTTAAGAGCCATAAAAAGCCATGCAAGTCAAAATAACAACACATTGATGCGATACATGACGTTTGGTCAAGCAAAATCAAGGTTCGCAACACAAATACGATACCAGCCACCCCAAGACAGGTTGTGTGGAACTCCGCATACTGGAATATCCAGGAAGGGCTGACTCCCCCCATTTTTGTGTGTTCCAGCTGCTGCAAGAAAGTCCACCAACACTGCAGCTATGAGCTCACATGGTCTTCATGCAATCTGAATGCTTCATTTTGCATTGACTAAAAATCAGTTAAAGAAATAGATCAACTGAAAAGGTGGTGGGCAGCTTCCCAAATCCCTGAGAAGTCTGCAGAGTGGTTTGGAGAAGAAGCTTATGGGTATAGGACCAAGAAAGATCAAGGTATTTGCTATGATTTGCATCTAATTTGAGTGTGTTCCCCATATGTCCCCAGTGCAAGATATAGAGGTGGGGACCCCTAAAGAGTTCAGGCCAGTGGGAGGTGACCAGGTCATGGGGCACTGCCTCAGAAGGGATTCATGCTGGTCTCATGAAGTGGGTTGTCACAGAAGCGGGTTGTTGCAAAGCAAGGCCACTCCCACAGTTGGCCTCTTCTCAAGCAGCCATCACCCCTTCCACTTCTCTGATGTGTGGTGGCCCAACTGTAGAGGTCCTCTTAGAGGCTGAAGATGGAGCTGCCAAATCCTAGACCTTCAATCTTAAAACATGTAAGCTAAATAAACCACTTTTCTTTGTAAAGTACCTAGCCTTAGGTATTTTATTATAGCAACACAAAATGGTATGGTATTTATAAGAATACCAAAGTTCTATAGAAAAATAGTGCTGGGGGAATATTCAAGGACAAGTTTGCTTTTCACGGTCCTTGGCCTGTAAATAGGGCTGAGAAAATCTATTACCCAATACACCTTGAGCAGCTGCTCTCACTGACTTTAGTTAAAGCACCAGAACTGCTTGCAGAGGAGGAGATGGAGATTTTATTATTTTTAAAAGAAAACTGTAGAGTCCCAGGTAAATTTACTTTACCACCTTTTCTTTAATTATGCAGCAAGAAAATTATTCCCATAAGAAGAATATTAGAAGCAGATGGACTGCATAATCTATTTGAGATTTATTTTCCATCTGTAGTTTTTGGGCATCTGGGTATTAGCTTGGGATTTGACGGAAAGGCATATGCTCAGAAGTGAAAGTCATTTTCAGATAGACATGGCTCACAGCTCAAGTGAAAGACCATCCCCACACATGGAAAAGGCCCAAGACAGACATCAGGACAGGGCAGCGATTTAAGAATGTTTCAGTGAGTGAGAAAAAGTCATTTGAAAAAAATAGTCTCAAATAAGTGAAAATTTAAATCTCAACTTTCCTTTCCTTGGCCAGTAAATTTGAAAGGTATGTGTTCGTGTGTCTTTGAGTGCTGTGATACAGCACAGTCATACCAATAGTGTAAAGGACCCACATGGAGTGATTTTTGGACTTGTTAAGTTTGATAAACATTTGGGAAGGTAATTTGGGCATTTGAAACAGATGCCTTAAAAAGATAAAACATTTGTCTCAGCAATTCCCTTTTTAGAAAGCTACTTATTCTCAGGAAACAAACGTGTGCAAAATTTTAGCTCTAAATATTTAATTAATACTATGCCATTAATTAAAATACTCCAGATCTGGAAATCTAAACTTCTAGCAACAGGAGTGGAGACATGTCTTATATGTTCTCAGAGTTGAAAACCACGGGACCCCGGAAAATATTATCCACAGAAGTCTATTTTAAGCAGGTTAAAAGTACCCCTGTGAGATGATCTCATCTCCGAGATATCCGCATACACGCAGATGTACTGAATTAACGTTAAGAAGAATTGGGAAGGTCAAGGACTTAATGCTGACAATCTCTAGCTAATGTTTTGATGAATGTCCTAATTTTTTTCTGTATGCATTTCCGTATTTTTTAATTCTCTTACTGTTAACATAAATTGCTTTTATAAACATTTTAAATGACTTTTTTTTTTTTTTTTTTGCGGTGCTGGGTATTTGAACCCAGGGCCTTGGGCTTGCAAGGCAAGCACTCTACCGACTGAGCTATATCCCCAGCCCCCAAATGACCATGTTTTAAGAAAAAAAAAATTATGACCACCAAGTTCCCCGCTTCCAGCTTTATGGAGGAGAGGAGCAAGAAGCAATTTTTAAGAAGCAAATGGCTATGAGGTTTGCAGCGTTTTTGTATCCATTATCTCATGAATTGACACAACAGTATCCTGTGAGGTAGACAGTACTTTTATCTTGATTTTACTTCCGTTTGCAAGAGCTGAGAGAAGCAGGGACTGTGTGTTGCCAGAGTGGAGAATTTGGATTCAATGCAACTTGGCTGTTTCCAAAACTCGTATTATTTTCACCACGCCAGCTGTTACTCAGGTCCCAGAAGATCTTCCAGGACTCTCTTGCCCATGTTTATCACTTACCAGACTTCTGTCATCAAATTGGCATTGAAAAGCCATGGCTCCTTTTTGGGAAGGAGAGAAGACCAGAGTGTAGTCCAGCAGATTTAAATACCCAACAAGCATTTGCCTTTGGGGTAAGATCACTTCTGCCCCAACCCCTCTTCCCGGGGTAGGTGTTGGTAATAGGAGCCTCACACGTGGTAGTGTCACACCAGGGTCCTTGGTGACTCTGCATCCTGTTCCCCGTGGGAATGAAATGATTGAAGAGAGACAGGAGGGAATGGAATTTCCAAAGGAGGAGCGTCATTTTTTCACCCTCTCACTGCAGAATAGGCTGTGACGATAACACGCAAGACCTCGGTCACTCAGGTGGGTCCCGTCTCAGTTGCTGGGAGACCTGCTGCCAGGTTGAAGAACAGGGTGGCTCTTGGCCGGGCGTGGAATGGGTTGGATGGCGGAGCTCACACCTTGTCAAACCCAGTCTCACATCCACCATAAGCCTGTGAGGGCCAAGCAACGCTGGCACCGATGAATCGTGCCGCTCCTGCCTTCTGGTCTGGGTGGATTTTATTTTCAACGTGTCGCACACTCATGTGAAGCAGGTGTGCTCAGCTAAGCCTTCTTCCCTCCATCCTCCACCCCCGACCCTGTGGCAACCCGCTGTTTTCTGGCTTACCCTTTGTTTCTTTCGGAACTGATGAGTGCCTGTGTATGTGTTTTCTTTTTTGCTCTTCAAACACCAAGGCGGCGTTCTGTGTATACCTTTGTGTACTTTTTTTTTTTTTTTCCCTTAACAGTATCTCCTGGAAATTGCTCTATAATCATTTCATAGAGAGCTTCCTTATTTCTTTTATAACCGCTCAGTAATCACATTGTGCCTGTACCAAGCTCACTCAAGTTTTTAACTCTTGACAACTAAATCAATTTTTAAAGTAGAATGAATTCATCTGTGAGCCGTGAGCTTATGGTCGCTGGCCTGAGCATTTGCATAGAGTTGAAAATACCCCCAAGAGAAGGAGAGGGCTCTGGGGCTGGGAGGTTGGGGAACAGAGGCAACCAGCTCAGGGCTGGGTGCTGGCAACCTTTCCCAAGCCCGAGGAGGGGTCCTGGGCTCCATGAGCAACTGGAACCCCCAGTTTGCTCTCTCCCCTTGCCCCAGGCTACAGACACCAGAAGAAACTGGCTGAAGGGAGGAACCAGAACCTCGGCCTTAGCAGAGCCTGGCGCTCAAGCCACGTACAGGAGCAACAGAAAACATCCTTCTTCAGGAGGCGAGTGGGCCAGGCCCAGGCGCCACCCGAGTGGATGTTCCGCCCTGCAGGAGACCACTAGGGCTTTCGCAGCAGGAAGGGAGCTTCGTGGCTGTGTCTTCTGTCTTTCTGGTTGGGTGGGGGATCAGTATAGATTTTTTCTGTATATACAGTCATCCCTCAGTATCTGTGGAGACTGGTCCTCAGGATCCCCGTTGGCACCCTACATCCACAGATGCTGGGGTCTCTTCTGGAAAATGGTGTGGTGTTCAGTTTTGCTTGGCTGTTTCTGCATAACCTAGACCCTTCCTCCTATGTCCTTCAAGCCATCCGTGGAACACTTCCAGTACCTAATACACGGTACATGCTGTTGGGATAGTTGTGCTGTATTGTTTAGGGAAAACCCAGAGAAAAGTCTATGCACGTTTAATACAGATGTGATTTTTCTTTCAGACGATTTTGATTTGCAGCTGGTTGGGTTCACAGATGCAGAACTGTGGATATGGAGGAACAAGTGTTTACCTGCATGTTCACAGCTGCCGAGCAGAGGGCTAGTGGGCTGTGTTACTCAGAGAGACTGTGCCATCACTTGCCGCTGCGGGTGGGACCTGGGTTCACTCCTCCTTCTATGCTTATTAGATCTGTACACAACTCTTGCCAGGAAGAGGTGATTCCAACTCTATAAGTTTCAAATCTAAGACCAGAGAGACTGATTTTCTTGGCTAAGGACACAGAGCAAATAAAGGGCAAAACTGGGATTTACACCCTGTGCCTGACTCCAAAACACCTAGTTCATCTCCTCCAAAGTAGTGAAGTCCAGAATGAGTTCATGGTCACAGAACTCGTACTCTGTCCGAGAGTACAAAAACATACATGGGCACGTTTCCTGTTCCTTCTCTACAAATTTCAGAAAGTACCGAGGGTTCAAAGCATGACACAGCGTAGAGTCTGCAGAGCAAATCTAGACACCCAGGACTGCTCTTGAGCAGGCAGGTGAGGCAGTCGCGGATATTTATTTGGTATCTTTGTGAATCACACCATTCAGCTTTCTTCCTCAGTTGGCGGGACATTCACTTCGAATAGGCGGGGAAGCGCGGGAACGTCAGGAGGGCTCGAAGGTGATGCACTGGACTGACCATCCGAGTGTCCTTCGCTTTCTCGTAATTGACTTTGGCTAAAAGTAAGGGGGACCCTGTGACAACCAGCTTAAGTGAAAAGTGAGGTGGCTTTTGGAAGGAAGCCAGGAGCAGCACCGGGGATGGGGCGGGAAGAAAGGCCATCAGTCAGGTACCAAGCCGAGGATACCTGAGAGCCAGAGGGGGCCAGGGGACACGGAGAGCCCTGCCAGGCTCTCTCCTCCCGAGCTCTGAGTGGCCTTCCCAGTGCAGAGTTGCTGTGATGGCTTCCATGTTGTCAACCCCGCCCCTCAGAGGTTCACGTATTGGAAGCTTGGTCTCCAAAGTGGCAGTATTGGGAGGTGATGTCAGGCGCGGGAGGACCACAGTTAGCTCCCTCCACGGGGTCCCTGTGGAAGCCCCAGCCCAGCTCTCTCTGGCTTCCTGTTGGAGATTGAGTTCTTTCTCCCGCACTCACTTTCCCTCACTCCCTGCATCTGCTGTGAGGTGACACAGCCAAGGGGTGGGGGCTGGAAAGAATCTCCAAGAGTGAGCTGAATAAATGCCTTTTTCTTCCTAAGTAGCCTGCCTCAGGTGTTTTGTTATAGTAACCAGACCAGTAGAGTTGGCCGTGCAGGTGGTGGGAGTGCAGAAGGCAGCGGGGCACAGGCAGGCCTGGAAGTGGAGGGAACGTGAACTGGCAGCTCTCCCCACGTCACATACTTCTAACTGGCAGACACAGGGCTGGAACCCGGCTCTCTCTGACTTCAAACCACCATACCAGGACAGTAAAACAGGAATGACTTCCCCTTTCCTGACTCCCTTATGGATTATTGGGGAATTCAAATATGATAGATGCTATTCATATTTTAGGAATTAAAGCATACTTACCAGATGCGCAAGGTTCATCATTACCTGACCCACAAAGCGCCAGACTCTACCTACAGCAGCAGAGCCCGCACTGGGGGAGGCTAGCGAAGCTGAGTTGTGTGGCCATGGTGTGGACCCCGTCTTTTCTTTCTTTCTTTCTTTCTTTCTTTCTTTCTTTCTTTCTTTCTTTCTTTCTTTCTTTCTTTCTTTCTTTCTTTCTTTCTTTCTTTCTTTCTTTCTTTTTCATGTGGGACAGTTCATTCAAGACAATGATTCACAGCATCTTGTTTCTAATGCATTGGAATGCATCCAAATATTTTTAAACTCAACACATCAGCAAATCATTTAAAACAGTTATACCCCTGGTCCTTTATTTTTTTTGGGGGGGGGTGCATCTTTACGGCAACTATCAATAATTCACATTGTGGACTGCATCCACTTTGATTTTTAGCAGTGAGGCATTAGGCTAGTGCTTCTCCTGATTCCGGAGATCTGCGATGACCGTGACCTTGGTGAGGTAGGTGCCTCCCTCTCCTGGCCCTGCAGAGATCCACCTCACAACAGGCTTTCTCCAAACGTGAGGCATATGCAGCAGGCAGTGCCCATGATAATTTTAGATGGCACTTTGCCATGACAATAAATAACATTAATCAATCACTTTATGAGAGCTCATTTTTTTTTAATCTGGTTGGCTGCTGGCAGCATTGAACCAAGACAAGGCTTGAGCCTCAGCCCCGCAGGCATGCCTGGGAAGCCACATTCTTCCTCTCTCCACACCTTGCGCTGTGCTCTGGGAGGCCAGTCTCCATGGAGAACATGGGAGTGGGTCTACATGCTCACTTGTCTGGAAATCCAAGCAGGTAATTGGAAGTTCGGAAGAGGAGTCAGAACCCAGAACCCCATTCCCAGCTCACGGCCGGGCCAGCGTGGTCATGTGGTCATCTCCTCCAGGGCAGCTGCCCCTCCCACGGACGGGCCTCCTCTGTCTGCTCCAGTGTCCTCTCCCCTGACTCTTCACACCCAGGGCAGAGCTGGCAGGAAGATACAGAAGGCCCAGTTAAATTTGAATTTCAGAGAAAGTACAAATCAGGTTTTATTACAAAACAAGTCCACGTATAGAATGGAGCATAGCTATACTAAAGAAATTTGTTTTCTGAAATTCAGATTTAACCGAACATCTGACATTCCTATTTGCTCCAGGTGGCAAGTTGAGTCCTGTAGGCAATTGCTCCTTGGCGGCCAGCACCTTGGGAGTGACCCCTAACCTGCCCACAACTTCATTAATGGTTTCTAGACTAAGCCCCACCCCGTTTCCCACCCTGCTTGAGATTGACATCTCTTTTGGTGAGTCTGGAACTCGTACTGACAGGCACCGATACCTGGAGGGATTTTCCTCATCTTCAGCTTTTTTTTTTTTAAGGTAAGTGACATAGGTTTTCTTTTCTTGGGAGTGAAATCCGTCTTCCATTTAAAATAAGTGTATCTAGGTTTGAAAATGAAATTAGAGGTGGATATAATTATGGCAAAATTCATAGGGGTGGCTCACAGCTGGATGGAGAAACGCTCCGGAATGGAAAGCATGGCCCGGACTGTGATCAGCTGGGGTTCACGTCACAGCGCCGCTGTACAGGGTGGGTGCAAAGACCGAATGGAATCAAGGATGCTTCAGAGCACTTGTCGGTGTGGGGACACAGCTCTGAGCAGAGTCATATTTACATAATACATTCATACACCAACACTCGACCAGAGAGCTAAAGTGATTTACTCAAGAGCACACAGCAAACGTGGCCAGAGTGCATGAGTTTGCCCTGAGCTGTGTCTTTCCACGCGACCACAGGCCCTCTTGACTTGCATACGGAGGAACTGCCATGTCAGCTCTGGCCCTTGTCTGTCCTGCAGGCTGCTGGCAAGAGTGGTCCACCCCTATGACTCTGGTGTTTTGGAAGTTTGGAGTGGAGGCTATTAAGTCTGGCCAAGTTGGTGTCTCAGAGGGAGATGCCAAAGATAAAATTGTTTCCTGGCTTGGTGAGCTTAGAGGAGGAAAGCAGAGGCCTTGCTTGATGGATGAAAGAATGAGCGAGCAAATTCAGGGCCATGTGAGGTCTCAACCTGCCCCACCCTGGCTCTAGCGCCCCACCCCTGCACTTCCTAAACATTCCCCACCAGCTGCAAGTTGACTTCCTGTGGCACCAACCCCCTCCTGGGACCCACCTTGGGAGATCCAGTCCCTCTCCCTCTGGACTCTTGCTTGACCTGCTTTAGAAGTGGTGTTCTGACCCTTGCCAACACTAACCAAGGAACTGCCATCTGCCCAGCGCACGGTGAGACACAAGGACAATACTCAGGAGTGAGCAGAAGGACGGGGGCTTCTCTTTTGCCCAGTTGAGGACAGGGCTCACATGTCCTGAGCCACTCCTGGGCAATGGACAGTTCCAGGAACCTCACGTGTGGTCTTTCCTTCCTTCCCATCCTGGGATGGGAAGCCTGCTTCCAACACCAACGCCGGCACCGTCCAGGGCTCCTGTCCTAGTAACTCATTGCGCCTCACCGCTTCTCTGGGAAAAAGGTACTACTATCTTAGTACCGTCCAGAAGAGCTGGGATCAGGACCTCAAAGATGCGGAGCCTGAGAGCTTGGCGATGTGCCCGGATCACACAGCTGCTGAGCACTGGAGCCAGGGTTGGAACTAGCTCTATGGCCCTGGACCCCAGGCTCCTGACACAGGGGCCTGCACGGCCTGGTGGTGGAGGGTCTGCTCATGGGGTGGTGAGAGGTGGAGGAGGATCCAAAACCATGCTCTTTCCTCTACACAAGCATGCAGCTCCAGGAATTGGGTGTTTTGTAATCTTGGAACCTTTATTCCCATTGAACTGGGGGTGGAGAGGGAAGGAGGAAGGGAAAAGAGGGAGCCATCACCGGTTGGAAAGACAGGAGTCACAGAGGAGGCCTCATGGGAGGCCGGCCTGGGTTGGATGAGATGTCATAGGGAGCTGGCCTCACAGGGACGCTACAGGACAGTGTGAACAGGGGCCGAAGGTGAGGGGGACAGTGCAGGGACACCGTTGATGCGCACGCTAGATGGTTTGGTGCTGCCTGTGCAGACTGGTCTGGCCGCCCCACCAGGCAGGGCCTACTGGGCGGGCGCCTCTGCCGTTCTGCACAGATCTTCCTTCTGACAGGTGACTCTGGTTTCTCACAGGAACAGTCCAGCCGTCCGTCACACAGTTCTGTCTTCCACGCGCTCTGAGGGCCTCTGGAACCTGGCGCCCACATCACAAGTGCCCCAGGAAGGAACACATTCCTGCTTGAAGATGCACATCAGCCAGGCGGCTGGAGAGCCATGCAGGGCTTTGTTGGAAAGAAACGAGTTTCTTTGGCACGATGCCCTGTTGTGTGGGGTCCTTTTTTCTGATGCGAGGACTTTCATATTCGTTTTCTTTGATGAAAGGAGAAGGCCCAGGGCTTTGCCTCTTCCCAACCTCTTTGTAAAGTGGGCCTTTCAAGAATGGTAAACAAATAAAGAATCGACATTTGTACCATTTACAAAGGGCGGTGGCGCTTTTGATCCTCAACATAATTGTTAGGCGGGATGATGTCGCCAGCTGGTCCTCCGCAGACAGTGGAGTCCATCAAGTGCAGTGGTCGGGAGGAGCCCTGCGGGCCTCGCTCCTCCCCGCCCCTGGGCCAGTCTCTGTCCCGCATCGCGGCAGCACTTCATGGTCCCGCTGGCAGCGGCCGCTGGATGGCGGGCGAGCAGTCAGCGGGTGTTGGCGCGGAGTGGGCATCTTCCCTGGCGCACTGTGGGCGGGCACGCGGGCGCTGTGGCCTCCAGGGAAGACAGGACGGAGGTTCTTCAAAAGTGTAAAAGGAGGACTGACTTCGGACCAGCAGGTCCCCCGTGGGTATTCCTAGGTGGGCAGCCTAGAAACCAGGGTCTGGGGAGAGAGCGGGGCTCCTGGGGCCACTGCTGCTCTCTTCACAGGGATGCACAGGGAAGCAGCCCACATGCCCCCATCAGAAGGCCACAGATAAAGAAAACATGGCCCACGTATGTGATGAAATCCTGTTCGGCCTTTTACAAGGAGGAAATTCTGCAGCCCGTGACAAAGATGAACCTTGAGGTTGTTGTGAAATGACCCGGTCATGGAAAGACCCCACACCAGATTCTCCTTCCCTATGGCACTATGTAAATTATGCGGCATAAAAAAGAGTCAGATTTACAGACTCAAAGAGGGGGATGGTGGTTGCCTGGGTCCGGAGGAAGGGAAGGGGAAAGTCACTAACTTGGGGAGTAAGTTCCAGAAATCTGCTACAGACGTGGTACCTACAGTCCACCATATGGTGCACTTACAGTTTGGTTAAGAGGGTGGAACTGGTGGGACAGGAAACCAAAACTGATAAAGAACAAGAATATAATAAAGCCATGTAAAACTTTGCCTCACATTAGAATTATTTTAAAAAGTACATATAAAAGGTGCCAGCCATTATTTCTTACGTCACTGCTGTGGCTGTGAGCTTCCTTCTCTGATTCGCTGAGGCGCTTGTCCCAAGCAGGGGTTCTGTGACTTGGGATGGAGGAGGACCCCATGCGAAGAGGATGGAGTTTGCGGTCACGCAGTGTGCGGTTGCCTTGGGTGCATCATTGAAGTGCTTTAGTAGGATGAGGAAGACAGCCATAATTACCAGTCCTCTTCAACTGCAGATCGCTAGGTGAATCAGCGCATGCTGACGAACATGGAAAGAAAACAACAGAATAAAACAGAACAGAGTAGCACAGAAAATGGCTCAGTGGGTTACAGGCAGAGTCACTTTGTGGAATGTTTACAGGTGTCCATGTGTACAACCTGCATTACGATACAAAATGAATTTCTTTTTCTGGGCCATATTGAAAAGTTTCAGAAAAGCTGTCGTAGAGATTAGAGATGATTTAGGTAAAGATATGGGCGAGGCCCTTGTCCCGATTATCTTTACTGTTATCTCCATCTCTAGACGCCCGGAGAACCCAAGGCTGTCTGTCTACATTGACCAGAGGGTCTGCTGATCTCAGACAACCAAACGATGACTCAAAAAGACAGGCCCATGCTCCTGGGTCCTGCTGACCATCAGAGCTGGCTGGAGATGCTCGTTAGAAAGGCAGATGATTGTCAAAAACACAAGCCTTCTGAATCTGAGCCGGGCTTCGGAGAGAGAGCACACTGAATGTCTTACAGGAGCCGACTGCTTCTGGGCATGCCGGGCTAGAGCTCTCTTGCCATTTAAAACCTGGTGTTCACTCTCTACTTCAAAAGGATGGAACAGCAACAGTGTATCAATTACCACTGAGCAGCAGTACCCCTTCTCAGATTTGGTTTCCTTCGTTATTTCCACAATCCCGCAGTGCTGGGGACTCGAACCCGGGCCTTCAGCATGCAAGGCAGGCACTCACCCAGATGGGCTATATGGCCTGCACTAGTACCCCTTCTCAGATCAGAGTGGCATCTGCTGGGAGCAGGACGTCGTGTTATTCTGGGTCTCTCTTTCTCCAGCAGTTCAAGCACGATGGTGCATATGAGGGACATTGAACAGATACTTATTCAAACACCTACCATGAACCAAAGAGTTAACTTAATCATGCTGAGTTTTTGCATAATAATCTCCACCCTGCCACCAGAATGACCTTCCTTCCATGGGGCTCTGGTTTTCTCAATCACCTGTCTTTAACCCTTTCATGGTTGCCTATTATCTGCAGGCAAGCATCCGCCTCCGTGCTGAGGTATTGAAAGCCCTTCCTGGTGGGTTCTGACTGAGTCCATTTGCTTCATCTTCTGATGGTTCTCTCTTCACACTTACATCTCGTTTCTCCGGTGCCTTCAGCTCCCTACATAGGCTTTGGCGTGATTCATGTTTCCTTTTGTGCTTTTTCAGATGTTATTTGCACTCCTCGAGGTGTCTCCCCCTGTCACGGTCACTTCTTGAATTTATAATCATCTCTCAGGACTCATCTCCCCTCTTTTGTGAAGCCCTCAAGGTTAATTACTCCCTTCGATTGGAAACACATGAAGCTGCAGTATGTGTCCATTAGTACGGGATGAGGATAGATCATAGTCTATTTATTTTCCTATCTCTGTGAAGTCATCTCCAAATCAATCATGACATCCCCCAAAGGAATAAAAATTTCAACCGCTCTTGCGAAAGGCCCACTAAGCACCAGAAACCCATGCGTAGTAGGTTGGAAGATGGCCCCAAAACATGGGCCTCTGCACCCCTAGAACCTGTGACTGCTACCTTGGCAGGAACTTTGGCAGGGCGATTAGGTTTGGGATCTTCAGATAGAGATGTTGTCCAGGGTTACGCTGGTGGGCCCTCTGTGTAAGGACAAGTGTCCTTATAAGAGGAGGTAGGAGACAGGAAGCGGGAGGATGCTACCCTGCTGGCCCTGCAGATGCAGGAAGGAGCTCTGAGCCAAGCACTCTAGCTCGAGAAGCTGGAAAAGCCACAGGTCCCCTCCCAGAGCCCTGGAGGGAGGGTGGCCTCGCCTGCACTTTGGGGTTAGCCCAGGAAACTGCTCTCACACTTGGGTTCCAACAGAATGAATTTGTGTTGTCTTATGCCACCATGTTTGTGGTGTTTTGTTACAGCAGCAACAGGAACCCATTACATCAGGGACAATGTGTCATGGGACAAAAATGACTGGTGATAGTTATGGGGGAAGAGGGAAAGAACAGAGCTCAAACTTCGAGATGCACCCACATCACAGAGATCTTGTTAAAGTGCAGGTTCTGATTTACTGGGTCTGAGGAAGGGCCTAAGATTCTGCTTCCGATAGGCTCCCTAGTGAGGGTCATGCGGCTTGTCCAGGTAACACACCTTGAGCGTCGAGGGAGCCGAGAGCCGAGTGTGAAGGCTGCAGGTGTCAGAATGAAGTTGGGGAGGCGCCAGTGGGTGCAGGGTTTTGGAGGTCAAGTCTGATGGGGGGGCAGCCATGAGGTGGAGTAATGGGATGTGCCTACGTCCCCAGCAATGACTCAGAGTCCCTCTTGGTGGAGCCTCTGTCAGCTTCTCGATTTACTGTGTTTCACCTGACCCTGCAGAGTAGGCACCCTAAGGTTCTTTTGAACAGATAAGGACGTGGTGGCCTCCGGTGTTCGATAGCCTTAGCCACACCCACATGGGGCCAGAGGAGTCTAACCCTGGAGGCTTATATGATTTTTCCATCATGGATAACACACACGTGATGGGGTTTTGCGGAGAAAGCAGTGACTTTTTTGTCTCTTTGTTTGCTGCAATATCTTGATCCCACCTAATTGGAGATTTTCAAATGCCCCAGTTAAATATGCTCATGTTACCAGGGACAGAGGTAGAGTTGCCAAACCCAGGCAGAGAAGGAGGCAGGGCTTTGGCTGGGGTGTCCTTGTGGGGATAGTGAGTCCGAATGCTCAGGAGGCAGAGTCCTCCGGGGCACAGGAGGGCTGAGAGGATGGAGCAGCCAGCGGCCTCCTGCGGGTGGCAGGTTCAGCGGAACTGAGTGTAATCAGAGGAGCAGGGCCAGGGCGGGAGTGGGAGCGACACTCAGACCCAGAACTGGGTGGAAGAGCCTGGTACCAGCACCAAGCAGGGGCCGCAGAGGAGGCCTGTCCTCCATCCAGCACCATTCCTGGGGCTTGGTGGGCCTCCTCAGCTGCAGCAGGGATGGCTACACGATGCTGAGGTGGTGGGACAATCAGAACCGATCTGCATAAAGCTCATGTCGTTCTCAACTGCTCTTCCCAGAGCCAAGGTGTCTGTCTGTGGTCCCTACGGGTCACGGGGCTCACGCTCCTGGGTGGAACAGGAAGATCTAAGATACCCGTTTGCCAGTCTCTGTGCTACGGTCTCAGTGTGCTGCCCCAAAGTTGGAAGGTTGGAAACTTGACTCCCAGGTTGTTTGTTACTGGTGTTTGGAGGTGGAGCCTTTGGGAGGCGATTAGGATTAAAGGGAGTCATGAGAGCAGGCCCACATGATGGCCTCAGTGGCTTTAGAAGGGGAAGACAGACCTAAGATAGCACTCTTGCTCTGTCTCACCATACGAGGCCCTCCCCCATGTTTTGATACATCAAGAAGACCCTCGCCATATGCCAGTACCATGCCCTAGGACTTCCTGGATTCTTGAACCTTGAGCTAGAAAAACCTCTGTTCTTTATAAATTATATAGTCTGTGGTATTCAGTTATAGCAACATAAAACAAACTAGGATACCTGAATGGCCCAGTCCTAATTTGTAAACTTTGTATTGTTTTTGTGTTGTATTGTTTTATGGCATAGACAGTAGAGGGAAATCCTTGAACATCTCCTTTTCCTTTTTTTTTTTTCTTTTTTTCAAAACATTTTTGTGGGGTTGGGGGCGGTGGCCAGGGATTAAACCCAGGAGCACTTAACCACTGAGCCACATCCCCAGTCTTTTTAACTTAATTCTTTTTTTTTTTTTTTTTTTTTTGAGACAGGGTCTTCCTAAGTTGCTGAGGCTGGCCTCAAACTTCCAATCCTCCTGTCTCAGTCTCCCAAGTCACTGGAATTACAGGCATGCACCACCCTGCCCAGCATTTCCTAAATTATTAAAGATCAGCAGTGGGTACCAGGAGAAAGGAAAAATAAAGTTTGGGCAGAGTCGTTTTCATTTTGTGGGTGATGTCAGCTGCTGGCTGGTATGACACAGAAAGGCCTTCGCTCTAACACACCCCTCCTCCCACTCATCAGAGGGCCTATTTTAGTCTCCAAAGCTACTGTTCTTGCCTGAGCAGCAGAAATCACAGGATTTAGGGGCCCAGTAATAAGGAAGAGCAATAGATCATAGGCTTGCGTGGGGCAGTGCAGCTACCAGACCAGTCCTGCACTTGGAGAAGACAGCCCAGCTCTCCTTGAGGTCCCTTAAAGGGAGTCCGTTTCACCACGGCGAGATGGGAATGGAAACCGCACCAAGCAACCTCTTGGTCTTGGTGAAAGTTCAACACAAAAAAGCTGGAGGAGCATTTAGACTAGGGTTCAGCACGCATTTTCCACAAAAGGTCAGGCAGCCAATATTTTTGGCATTGCAGGTCACAGATCTCTGTGGCAACTCTTCCACTCTGTCCATGTGGAGCAAAAGTAGCCAGACAACATGTGAATGATCAGGCAAGGTTGTATTCTAATGAAACTTTATTTACAAAAATTGGGTTCAGGTCATCGTTCGCATATCTGCCTTAGAACAATATCAGTAAGGCTTTCAAAAATGGTGGTAGTAATTATATCCCCACATTACTATTGTTAGAGCATGGTTATATCGACCTCATCCTCATTCTTCTAACCGGCAGGTTCTCAGAAGTTGAGGCTGACCGGGTATGGTGGTACACACCTGTAATCCCAGTGGCTCAGGAGGCTGAGGCAGGAGGATCGAGAGTTCAAAGCCAGCCTCAGCAAAAGCGAGGTGCTAAGCAACTCAGTGAGACCCTGTCTCTAAATAAGATACAAAATAGGGCTGGGGATGTGGCTCAGTGGTCAAGTGCCCCTGAGTGTAGTTGAGGCTGCTACAGTCATTTTTACCCTCCTTGGAGAATTGTTTTTGTGGAAGTATCTGGGTAGTGGGGGTAGATTCTTTTCTTTGGACTTTAAACCTGCCAACAGAATTTTATAATCCAAATGTTTTTGATATTGCTTTTCTAAAATGTTGGCCCCTTGAAGATTTAATTTTTATTGATCAAACTTCAGAGTGATAGAGGATAATCTAAGATATAAATAATACACAGCATGGTTCATTTCTCATTAACTCAGCCAAAATCAGCTGCAGAGCAAGAGAGGGGAAATCATATATGGGGACAATTAACTGCAAAACGTGAGTAGGTGGAGATAATCTAATTGTTTGCTTTGCGCTATCCCTGAGGTCTGAGTACTTCAAGCCAAGAGAATTTATTTGATGAATTGAGTCCAGGAGCCACACTGTATTTTCCCCCTACCAGCTGAGCATAAGTGTCAATTTAACAGTGCTGTGTCCCCGGCAAGCATCAATAGCCTCGTGTTCCAGATGAAAAAGTTCATTAGTGAGCTTACTTCCTGATGTGCTGTTAGCCGGAAACCAAAATTAATGAATTTTGTCAGATTGCCTCCAGTAGAGGGGAAGGATAGGGTTCTTTGGCAGTCACCTTCCATTCTGTCATCTGCTTATTGTTCTGTTCTGTTTTTAATGTCACTCCTAGGGGTCTTCTGAACTGAGGATGGCCTAGAAGTCTTAGGGCTAAATTCCGTTCTATTTCCCCACCTTCCTAATGTCTTCTAAAATGTCTACACATCTGCTGCCAGGCTGGAAAAGCAACTGTGGGTTCCATGACCAGTACCTGGAGTGACCGTGGGGAGCGGGACGTTGGTAGTGAAGGCATGCTCATCTCAGGGTTGCGGTGGGGGCTGGCCTTTGACTCAGATGGACTCGAAATATAGTCAGCCCTCTGTACCTGTGGGTGCTCCATCTGTGGATTTAACCAACTGTGGATTCAAATATTTTTAAAAATCGTGCCCGTATTGAACATACATAGACATTTTTGTTCTTGTCATTATTCCCTGAACAATACGGCATAGCAACTTCATAGCTTTGACATTGCTTCAGGGATTATAGGTGGTCTAGTTATAAAGTATATGAGAGTGTCCCAAAGGCTAAATTCAAATACCATGTGTTCTCAGTGTGGGACTGAGCAACTATGGCTGTTGGTATGCATGGGGTGCTGCCCCCCGCCCCGGGGATACTGAACGACAGCCACCCACCAGTCCTTGTTTGAATAGCCTGGGGCTCTTGGGAAGCACTGGACTTCCCCAGATCTCCTTAGGCTGCAGGACAAGATCCAGTCCTGCAGTTGGGATTATAAGGACGATGGGACAAAAGGCAGGGTAAGACTGGAGAAATGCACAGAATTGTCCATTTTGTTTGTCCTTTGGTTCCTTTTAGGCCCAGCCATTTCCAGGAGGAGTGGACAGAGAGAAAGTCATGGGGAAAGAGCCACCTGAGTCATGCGGGCGGAGAATGAGGGTTTTCAAACCTCCACTGAATCACCCACTCCCTGCTTTGAATCAACCGTCTGCAGAATGAGACCCAGGTGCCTGGCTATGGAAGGCTTTGACTCTTTTTCACTCATTATCTGCCCCCAATAATTACCCATAACTTAAACCCACATCTTCAGGTCAGGACGCTTGCAATTATGGAGTGGATTGGAAATTTTGCAGAATTACAATTTCTCCCTTCTTGGTGAGCAAGTCTTGACTCACGGTCTTTGGATATACATAAAAATTCAGAGCGGCAAGCTCAGGCCCTCCGAGGGGTTGTTCTTTGAGTTCTTTGAACACACTCCACCCGCCCCCTCGACTGTGGAGGTGGCAGGAGAAACTGGCCACCCCGGTCTGTCTTGAACTTGAACCACGGCTTCCCTTGTCCTCTCAGAACCTTCTGATCCAGCTCCGTGTGTTGTCCTAGATTTTATTCCTTCTGAACTGGGATCTGTGGTTCTCCTGGCAACGTGTCCGTGGTGGGGTCTGCACTGAACTCTGACAACGTGCGTTGTGGGGCCTCCCTGTGGGTAAGTTCCAATGCCCTTTTCTAGGAAGTGGCTCAGCCCGCAGGTGAACTGGCCGATGACAGGGAAGACCCCAGAGGGGAGGGCCACCACGTCCCACACCTCCAGGGCATTTAGAAAACCTCAGGCTTCCAGATGTTTCCCATATGACCAATTTGTACTGCAGAGATGTGAATATAACACCCCAGGTGTAGATGGCAGTGTGGGGCGTTGGAGGGAAGGAGAAGAACAAAAGGAAAAGTGCCCTCAAAGCCACCAACACTTCATGACAGTGTTGCCCGGGCAGGTGAACCCTTGCATGCCACAGGTGTACCAAGGATCGGCTTTATCTGAACTCAGTGGTGGAAAATTCAGGTTTTAGGATGTAAATCTTACTTTTTTTTTTTTTTTTTTTTTTAATTTGGGGATCGCATCTTTAAGTGAAAAACTCCTCATATTCAAAACATTCCAAGTTCTTACATTTTAAAGCCTTTTGAAAATTTTGCTTTTAAAAATCACTTCTTCTGACCATTAAAGTAATATATATTCATGAAACAAACAATTAACAACAAAAATGAAAACAGGAACAAAACCCCACCCAAACCCAAAGGCAGGAAGGTTGGCCGTCATCCCAGCCCCCAACTTCTGTGTGAGAAAATGACTTTGACCATCCAGTTTAAAAAAAAAAAAAAAAGTGGATTCATTCACCCATTCAAGTTCCTGGGCGTCCATTGTGTTCCTAACAGCACACAAAATACAACAATAAAAGGTCCCTACACTTGTGGGCCTTTTGTTTTAACCTTAGTAAGAGGTACAAAAAAATGCAAACAAGTAAATAAGTATGCAAAAGGTCAGTGGTGGAAGTAGAGCACAGGAAATGAAAAGACAGGGTGTGTGATGGACAGTGACCTGAGTCGGACTCCCCCAGGAGGGGACAGCACGAGAGAATGGCTGACTCCATGGCAGCTGAGGGATGAGGGGCGCCCGCGGTCTTGGGGATGGTGGATGCGAGAGCGCTCTGGAGGGAAGGAGCATGGCCTGCTCCAGGATCAGGAGGAGGTTCTTACCGAAGGAAGCAAGGGTGGGTCCCATGATGGCACACCAGAGGCTCCAGAAGGGCTGAAGCCAAGAAGGGGCGGGTGCTCCTCGTGTGGTCGACAGGTCATGCTGGGTGTGAGTGAATAACGGGGTGCAGGGGGCAAGAGCCGGCCTGGGGGGAAGGGTGCGCAAAGCTGCGGGTGCAGGTGGGAGGTGCTGGAGGCCGGGGCCACCTGCTGGGCAGATGCACCAGGTGATGGACTGGAGGCTGAGCGGGCAAGCGGGAGGGGCAGCAGCCAAAGGGAGGAGGGGAACACCTTCGGGCAGACCCAGGTTCTGTCTGGGGAGTGTGTTTGGACAAAGAGAGTAACAACGTGCTTGGGCACTTGCTGTACATGACGTGTAGTGTGGAAACGGTTTCTGACGATAACAGTACTCTCCATTTGTTAGGTTCCTACCCAGCACTTGACACTGGCCCCTTTCTTTGTTATTGTGTGTAAGGGGGATGCAAAGACGCACACTGAATTAAATTCTATTCTTTTTACCCTACTTACTAAATTACCAGATAACCCGTGTTTTCCATATGGCCTTTGTCCCTCCGAGGATTGCATTGCCAAGGAAACAGATTGCTAAGCAGGGGCTTTGCAGCTAAATCCTATTAAATGTGCAATAATTCAAACAAAACGCACAAAGCCAAGCAGCGCTCGGGTTTGGAATATTGGCTTTCAAATATCATCCCCTTCCTAATGCTTAACTATATATTTAATAAGGTCCAACATTTAGATGCCTGTCTAATTCTACCCAGAGTTCTGGACTTGTACATTCCTGCCCCAAAACCCTGCTCTGAATGTCAGAATTTTTAATTAACCTCCCCAAGTGGTATTTTCACATAATAAACTCTCTGCATGCTGCTAGCTTCAAACAGTAGAAAGAAAAAAAAAAAAAAAGTGACTCTTTGCCTCAGAATTTTCCTTTATAAAACCTTAAGAAAAATGACTTACATATGAGGACACACTCAAATACTGCCGGAGAAAGTCCATAATGAGAGATTTCAGAAGCAGGAGCTTAGGAACCAACTAGTTCAAATCCACTTTACATGTAGGGAACCTGAGGCTCAGCAAGGTTGATTCATTCCCCAAAGTCACACAGCTTATTCGTGGGCAGCTTCAGAGGCAATGCCCACTCCCAGCTGGCGACTTAACGCCCTTTTTCTAGGTCTCAAGGTTGTCCCTCTTACCATCCTATCCCTAAAAGTGGCCCCACTCCTCCTTCAGTGTAATTCCTCACTTCCTCTTCTCTCTCCTACATCCTGCGCACCCGGCTCACTGCCTCGGGCCTACCCTCCCCTGCCCCTTCTCACGCGCTCCAGACGCGGTCCTTGAGTGCCACTGAACACTCCAGGTCTCACTTCTAACCTTGCCATTTGTCCCCCACCCTGTCACCTTTCCTCAGCCTCATCTATCTCCCTGCAAGATCATCGAATTGACACATCAAACTGGATTTTGCAGAAATATGTTTTCCAATTCAGTGCCCATGGGTTCTGCTACAAGACCGTTCTCACTTGACCCTTGTCATTTCATTAAAAAAATATTCAGTGGAGTGCAAAAAAAAAAAAAAAATGTAATTGGAATCAGTGTACCACAAATAAATACTTATTTAGGCAAACTCACTGCTGAGCTCTTGGCTGCAGGTGAGTCCTGGTGGGCACGAAAGGCACGCAGCCAAGCAGGCGACGGTCCCAGAGGATGAGCATCACTTTAGTGGTGGGAGAAAGGAAGGAAAGGGAAAGGGCACTGAGCAACGCAGCCTTAGCCTGGAGCCTGATTTGACAGAGATGGACAGGATGTTCCAGAACAGAAACCCCACCATACTCAAGTTTAAGTCTGCTCCTTCAATGTGCCGTGGAATTTCGCCTCAATACTCCTACATCTAAAAGGCCTCAGGATGCAGAATGCGGAACTAAGAGTCACTGAAGCTGGAAATGGAACCAGTGTGATTAGAAGAAGGAGAGGCCCCGAAGGATTTGAACACATCTGGAGGAACACATGGAGCTCTGCCCTGGAATTACAATAAGGATGTAAGTCAAGGTCATCTGGACCGGGAGCGGGGTGGGTCTCAAACTTGCACAGGTGGTGGTGATGCTGGAGAGGATGAAAGGGACCTTGTTTGTGTCTCCTGGAACTCTCAGTACATTATGACAGGCAGGTACGGCAAGAACTAAGCTACCAGGCAAAGATTAAAGACAGTTGCTCACTGGAGTTCACTCCTGATGGGGTGCTTATAAAATAGTACTCTCCACAGCAAATGGGTGGGGTGATTTCCAACAATGTCGGATCACCTGGGGTGGACTGTTGGGAAGAGACTGAGTTTCTCTTAGCCCATTGCTTTAATAGTTAATCAAATAGGTGATTTGACCAGAAATAGTTACCTCTTATTTAGTTGTGTTTTTTCATTTAACTAACATGTATTGAGCATCTACTATTTACCAAGCATTGCATCAAGTGCTTACAGTACAATGATGGACTCAGATTGAGATTTGATTCTGCTATTATGAAGCCTGGAATCTGGAGGAATAGAGGGGCAGTAATCTGAGAATCAGAGACATCGTACTGTTCAGGTTATGAAGAAGAGGCTCATGGTACCAAGAAGGTTCATAACCAGGGGAACTGACTTAGTTAAGGTGCCAAAGGAGGTTTCTGAATGACAAATAAGAGTTAATAAGGCAAAGGGAAATGTGAAATCATTGCAGATTGAGGGATCAGCTTGTGCAAGTGTCCTGGGGCATTGGTGAGAGAACCAAGGTCCGTGTTGGAGGAGTGGATGAGTAGGGAGGGTCACATGGTAAGCACACAGCTAGAGAGGCAGACAGGAGCCAGAACACAGGCCTTGTAAACTCCAGCAGTCTTTCCTACAGAAAACAATGAAAATACATTTGGGTGTCTCAAACAAAATGATCCTACGTAAGTGTTGAAAAAAAGAACTGCTGTGGGAAGAGACAGTGCAGAGCATCAGTTAGTAGACAGAACCAGAGCTGGCAGGTCGGAGGTCAACTCAGTAGGATTTGGTGACAGATTAGATACAGGAGTGTCTTTGCTTGGGTGAACCAAGAAACAAGTAGTTTATTTGGAATATATGGGGTTCACTGGTATGGGAGTGGGGAAATGAGAGAAGCAAGGCCCGTCAGTCAATGAAGAGAGGTATTAAGCCAGCTCCCACAGCAGGCAACTGGAGTTTAATTGAGTTTAAAAGTGTGTGCAGAGCCCATGGCTTGGCATTATCCCACCATGGGATAAGAAGAAGCTGGTATATTGAAATACCAAACCCATCAGTCATTTGTCAATATGGAGACATTAATTCTCTGGCACTTCCAGCTTCCGGTCATGGATTTAGAAAAGTCCTTCAGGAACAGAGATGCAAGTACTGGTTGCTAGAAGTAGCCTGGAGCTCCTAGCAAAGGTGGGGTCCTAGGGGTGGGTGGGGGGCACTGACCACCACCTAAGGGGCAAGAGCTGCAATAGAGTGTCAACCACAACTCAGATTTTGGGGTTGAGCCACGGAAGTAAGAGACATTGGAACACGCTCCATGACAGACCCTCTCTGTGAGAATGCCAACAAGGTACAGCTCCTGTCCTCATGGGACTTGCAGCCAAGCAAAGAAGCTCACTAGTGAGGACACCCAAAGATGTATCAGAGGAGGAGGTGGCCAGCATGTAAACATGGGAGACCAAGAATTGGGGTGTGTGTGTGTGTGTGTGTGTGTATGCGAACGATAATCTTGGTCCTAAGTGAGTGACCACTGGTTCTGTGGTGTCCAGGCCATAGATGAGTCTAGAGCACCATTCACCAGTGGAAACATATTGCAATCATTTGTTGCATGTGATTTTTAATTTTCTAGTACCTATATTCAGGAAAATAAACAAGATAAATTCATTTTAACACTATATTTTATTTAACCAACATCCCCATAATGTTATCGTTTCAACAGGTAGTAAATGCTGAGTCTCTGACAGCTGCTGTGTATTCTATAAAATCTCGAATCAGACTCACCACATTGCAGGGACTGGCAGGTACACGTCTGGTGGCTGCCATATTGGAAAGTACAGCTCTAAAGCCATTCTTGTGGGTTAGCCCAGACCCAAAAGGATAATCAGGTTTAAAGATAATCAGGGGTTTTGATTCAGACATTGACCTGCTTACTTCAGAAAAGACACGGCAGTGACGTGTAGCTTAAAAAAGACACGGGTATGCCAACTTGGGTATCCAGGGCTCCCCTTTGCTTCCCATGGAACCTATGGAAGAGACCCAGGGATGACAGTAGAGGGACAGGGTGAGAAGAGCCAAGCAGGTGGGAACCGCTCCTCCTGCTCCCTCATCTAGCGGAGGACCCCCCCACACACACGTGGCAGGCGTGGGGTTGGCCCTCTTCTGCATGGACCAGGCCAACCTCTCACGAGAGGTCAAAATGCACATGTCCATTTGTCCTGTTTTCTTTCTGTATGGCCTGATCTGCTCCATGGGTCACACAGCTGGTCATGATGGCAGAATTCTAGCCCTGGGTTTTCTGTCTTCACAGCCTTCCCTGCCACACCGTAGTGCTTCCAGAAACTTCTACACATGTAGATCTACTCTCAGTGAATAAAGAATGGAATTAAAGGTCCCAGAGTACGACAGGGTATGAGGAGAGGGAAGGAGGGAGGTTAAGGAAGGTGATGATGAGCACTGTGGTGTTAGGACACTTTCAGAGGACAGTTCAGAAACCCTAAGCTTGCACGTTAGAGACTGTGTTCTACAGCCTGGCACGTTCCATGGAAACACTCAGGACTCAAAGCCCACAGGACACGCCGAGGACTCCCTTGATGTTCCATTCTGGGCAGTGATGTCTGCTTCCCTGGGCAAATGGTGACCCACAGAAACCTGCTTCTGCTCCCTTCCCGACAGCGGGCAGACAGACTCTGGTGCCACCTGGTCCTAAACCCCAGGGGATTTCTGAGGGGATAAACCTGATTAGCTGACTTCAGGCTGGGTGCCAATCCCTGGACGGTCCACACTGGCCTGTTTCCATGTGACCTGAGACTGAGGGGAAAGCTGTGCACCTCAAGAGGGGGGGCTGCTTCAGAAGGGAGGTGAGCAGGGTCCTAGGATCACCTGACCACAACACTGGTGGCTGAAAACAACAGACACACATCATCTCCTTTTTCCAGAGGCAGGGTCAGAAATGAGCTGTCGGTAGGGCCAAGCTCCGCCAGAGGCTCCAGGGCATGTCCTTCTTGCCCTTCCAGCTTATGGTGGCTCCTGTTGTCCCTTGGCTTGGGACAGCATCTCTAACCCCTGCCTGTCTTCCCATGGCACCTTCCCTGCTGTCTCTACAGCTGTGTCTCAAACCTCCCTCTCCTCCCATTTATAAAGATGTCTGCCATTCCGAATCCAGGACGATCTCATCTAAAAACCATTAACCACATCTGCAAAGACCCTATTTTCAAATAAGGTCACATTCACCAGCACTGAGTTAGGGTCTGGATGTGTCTTTGGGGGGCCATTATTCAATTCACTAAGATGCACTGATTCACGTTTACAACAGGGTAAGAGTTGGAGCAAATAAGTTCCCACCATCTTCAATACGTCATTTAGCCTGATGGCAGGCCAGAGATTTATAGTCAGAAAGAAAAATGCAGGCCACTTCTCGGAATGCCTTTTGGGATCCATGAAATGTGGCAGATTCGGAGACAAGCTCAAGGCTGGAAGAAAGATGAAAAGAGCCCAGAGTACGGAAACAGACAGGCATTAAGTGAGAAGACAATAATCAGAGGAAAACTTGGAAGTTTCCCATTGATAATAAGTGGACAGAAAAAAGACATAAAAGCCACTGTTGGCTGTGATAAAGTAGGGAATAGAGACCTGAGGGAGCAAAATGGAAAGAGGAGAGTCACAGTCAAGGAAACCTCAAGCCACGTCCACAGCTATAAAATGAAAATCTACAGACTTGGAGTATGCGAACTTGAAAAAGGATCTTTACGTTGCTTCAGGAAATATTTCTTCTCCTTCCAGTTGCATCTGGTGGAATCTCTTGTGGCAACTAACGCTCAGAGTAAAGACAGGATTCCACCAATTATTGGACCTTGACTTCTTGGGCTCACCCCCAAGTCTTTCCCAAGGATGTGTTATCTTCCAGCATAAGTCAAAGTCTCTGGAAAATCCTACAGACTTAGGGCAGTTCTGTAAGACCAAACAAGTCACAGATTACTGGTCACCAAATTAAGGGCTACCTTTGGGTCAGTCATGGATCCCTGATCCACTCACCTGAGGCCAGGGGGAGTCAGGCTGAGGGTCTGTCCCTTCCAGGGTCAGACTGGACAAGCCCAGATACACAGGCATGCTACAGATGTGCAAAGGATCAAGGGAGAAGTGTCCGTGGTACAAGTGACAGGTGGCTGAAGATGTGAGCGTAGAGGATGGACCTGCAAAGTCTGGGCCATGCTCAGCAGTGGGACGGCACAGGAAGGTGCCTGGACAGGGTGGGATGGAGATCAGGAATTCTGAATGGAACATACGCTTGGCCCCCAGTGGGGGCCACAGGAGGTCACAACTAGGACAGCTGGACTGTGTGATGATCCCTCAGCAGTTTCATCAGGATCTCGTGTTCTCCTCAAGAAACCAAGACAGGGAAACAACGCAACTCGAGCTGAACTGAATCATCCGCCTGGGGGGTGGAGGGATGGCTCCCCATCGGATCTTTAACTGGAGGTCCGGTGGCATGACTGAGTTGGTAAATCAGCAAGTAGGCCAGCACTTCATTTATTAATTGCTATGTTCCATTTTAATTAAGATCATCCTGGCTAATTATTCCTTTTGCCATGTACAGTGCCAGATGAATAGGCTGGAGGACATGAGGAAGGCAAAAATAAACTCTGCACCCAGTGCACTTGACTAACTCCCCACTGCTTTCTCTCCCCGTGAGGCGATGCCAGCAAAGGGGGAACTCAGCCTCCCATCCTGCATCACTCAGAGTAAGTGGGTGGGGGAGAGAGAGCATGGACTTTGAAACTCACAATTTGGGTTCCGATATTAGTGTTGCCATTTACAAACTGTGTGACCATGAGCAAATATTCAACCTCTCTGACCTTTCGATCGTCCTAGCTGAAAATAAGAAGAGCAACAGTCCTCACTACAGAGAGCTGGTGTGAGGGTGAAACGGAATCCAGGGAAGGACTGGCACAGAACAGGAGCTCCGGACATGCTGGTCCCATCCTCACCTGGGTGGCCTCTCCTCGTTCACCAGGCTCAGTTCAGACACTGGCTCTTCCCGGATGTTTCCCATGTCCCAAATCTAAGTTAGGGTCCCTTTTTTTGTGACTTATCCTATCATCTGACTGCATTTATTGACTCTTGTATTTACTTCTAAGCCCAGCAGATGCACACACCCATCAGTAAGCAATCGTGGTTAAGACTGAAATGAAAACAATATTTTCCTTTCTCTGCATCTTTTCAAATGGCTTACAGGTTAGTAGGAGATAAACATTTATTAAGTTATTTGGATTTAACTACATAATAAACAAAATTGTTAGGTGTCTCTTTTGACCTTGATGTGCCCTGAAAAAATTACTGAGATGTCAAGGGCTCTGTAACCTGAGAAAGTTCTAGAACCCCTAGTGGGAAAATGATGCAGTTGTGATAGTCACAATAATACCATGATTAGGAGGTGACAGGAAATCGCCTTCTTACTTCCCAAGCGCTGTTCTGAGCACCTGGCAGTGCTTTAAGTGAAAGCATCACAGGGGTTGACTCACTGAATCCCCTGACAGCCCCAGAGAGAGTCCATTTCTACAAGTTACCAAAGAGGAAACGGAGGCCTACAGAGGATGGATAGCTTGCTTAAGGTCACAGAACAGAAGATGCCGGAGCTGGTTCTCACACCTAAGCATCCTGATTCCAGGCTCAGGGCTCTTTACTTCTTTACCAACACTCTGGGGCTGCCGAGAGAGCTGAGGATCTGGATCACAGGATCCATTACAAAACTGGGGACTAGAAGAAGATGCTTTGAGTTGTCTGACTAGCACACAGTGACTCTCACCCTTGAAAGGCCTCCCAGGTTACTGGAAACTGGCCAGGTGACCCACGGTAAGCCAGAGGGAGTCTTTTCCAAGGAACTGGAGACTAAGGCACTGAATTCACCGAGTTTCCGTGGCTCTTCTGTCTGATCCAGCAATTCTAACAGACAATGGCAGGATGCAAAGAGAAGGTCTGTGACCTCTTGGTTTTGAGGTAGTAGCTGCATTTGCTTCCACTGCTGTCCTTAGGGCTGATTTGTTCAGTGGCTTTGCAGACTCCCTGAGATCTGCACCTTGCACATAACTTCTCCTTTCATTTGATCCAGATTTGTTGTTTCATTAAGGCTTTGAACACAGACGTCATAAAACACACTACTAAAAAGAAAGAGGGGGAGATAATGCCTCCACTGCTAAATGTCCAGCACTGCAGGTGTCGCTCAGACTGCAGACGTCAGCTGAGCCATCTCTCAGAAACCAGGCAGGTCTGTGCAGTTCATGTAAATAAACAGTTTGGAAGGGTGGCTTTCTGTGTTGCCAGAGAGGTCAGCCATCTACCCAGCAATTACGCCACTGTCAGACTGTAAATACGCATTTGCAAACGCCTCTGTAATGGTTCAGAAACGGTTTGGGCTGTTCGGGAAGGGCTGGTTACAGAACGTTAATGGGGGCGGCAACCCACCATCTTTCAAGGCTGCAGCCAGATTTGTGCCGTTTAAACATTTATGGGTATAGAGCAGGGGAATGGGTGTTTGCCTCTGCCAACTTTCAGAAAATAAAAACTCAGCAGCTATGGGCAGCTGCAGGGCAGATTGATGGACTGAGCGTGGGCATCACAGTTTCAGCAACAGTGAAGTCTTACTTAAAAATGCTTTGGCTTTCTAAAAATTAAATAACCCTCAGCAACGTGTGACACTGCCAGTTGGCCGTGGTGATGTGGTTTTACTCGCTGGGCTCTCTGCCCTCGTGCAGCGCCGTCAACGTCAGGGTTAAGCAAAGGCGGTCCTGCCGACGGCGAAGCATGGTGTGCGGAGGCCCACAGCAGAGGCGAGCTCAAGCCACTCCATTCGGAATGTCTGTCTTTCCGACTTCCACTTTGGGGCCTGGGTTTGAAATCAGGGTTTTCTGTCCTCATCATCATGAGATGTAGATGTTTCCCTCTCCCCATCAGTAGGCGTGCGGGCTTCTCAAGTTTCCCCATTTCCCTCTTGGGCTGATGCTGCACCCAGGCCTGCCAGGCATTGTATATGCACATCACAGAACCTCCGTACTAGGAGTCAGACTGGAGTGCCAAGTGCTGTTGGCAACAAACACCGCAGGCTTTGGCAAATGTCCACCTAGCCAAATTCAAGAGTTACAGAATAATACTTGGGTTACAGCAAGCATATGAAAAAGGGACCGCATTCCAGTGGCAGAGAGATGACAGAATTTTAGTCTTCGCTCCTGTAACACATCCCAAGGAATGGCCTGGGTTGGAAGACCACTTCACTCTCAAGAGTCACTGAAGATCCGAGCTCTGATCATCTTGTAGTTCTGCCATTGCCCCTGGAGTTTTCCTCATCTACATGGTCCAGACTGGGTTGCAGAGAAGCCCACAGAGCAGCTCAAGGAGGAGAAAGAGTGAACCTGGGGAAAACGGCTCGTCAATCACGCTGGAGATGACCTGCAAGGTCAACGTCCACCTCCATCCTCCTGGCCTCGACAAAATCCTGAGGCCCACTTAATGGCAGGGATCCTGGGCACCGCTGCTGCCACCTGGAGTGCCTGCCGTGGAGGAGAGGACGAGCAGGTGCCGATGGCCGTCAGAAGCTTCAGTTCCACCTAACAACAGACTCAAAAGGATACTGCCTTACATAGAAGATAAATGCCACATGGTCGCATATTGATCAGGTGCTTATTATGTGGCAGATCCTCTTTCTTAAGCGAGTGGAAAGTATTAGCATATTGTGGGGGAAATTATATAACACGGTAAATATACTTTTCTACTTTTGGAAGACTTCTGCTCTTCCATATAATAGAAATCAACTGGAAAAAAAGTCCAGGTTTTTACCTTCCTATGCAGGAAAAACGTCCACACCTATTGGATCCCCGTACCTGGTGTTACTGATGCTCTGTGCATAAGCTCACCACCAAGACCTCTGGGTAGTTTTTGGATTTGGATCTCAGGAGTCACAGCTTGCTCATAGCACGTTTACGAAGGAAGGCCTTTTCACAAGATGCTATGACATCATCAAGATTAAATTCTATCTCAAAGGTAGGTTTTTTCCCCAAAATAACTAAGGCAACCAATATAGCAAGCTTTGCAGTCATCCCCCGGATCAGGTAGGTCACACCATCTTCAGGACTTGTGTACTCAAAGCAATGGAAAACAAAACCATGGCCAAACTGCGTGACGTACTTCTGGGAGTGGACCTGCGGATGCAGGAAGTAGTCCAGAGGCACCAGGAACACATCCTTGACTTCATCAGGGTTAGGCTGGGGCTGGAAGCTGTGGTCTATGAAACCCACCACTGGGGTTACCAATGTATCTTTCTAAAAGCAGAAAGCAAAATACACGAATTAAGAAGTGCAGTGATATTGTTTCAAACGTCAAACTCTTTGCCACTTCTATGTAAGGTAAGAGTATAAGCCAAAGACACCAGTTACAAAGGTGTAGTGAAGGGGGAAGAATTTGCTCCAGAAGCAAACTTAGATCCCTCATGGAACAGGGGAGTGTCTGCCCTACCTGAGGTGGCATCTATGAGATGACTGAAGACATTAGGTGTCATGAGCATAAGCTGGTATGAAAACTGGTACGCTCCATGTGGAATAGTCACGTGACAATATTACAAAAACATGATCTCTATGGTGTCAGAACTCCTGTGTGTGAGTGTGTCTGCAGTATAAATTCCTCTCAGCAGGGAAGATTCGGGACTGAAGTAGAAGTATTATTTGCAACAGCCTCAGTCTCTACATTGGAGCTGTCACTCTCTGTCACTCTTCAGTTCATGGACATTTACTTTAGATGAACTGTGGTTACAGCCATGCACTAGAATACTATGCAACAGAGAATGTATAAACACCTTTCCCTCACGGTAAAGATGAGGTATTTTCTCTCATCAACAGAAAAGTGAAATACTGGTTGCAGCATATTTCCATTTATGGAAAAATTATATATATTATATACCTCATATACATATAATGACATTTAAATTATTTTTCATAAAATACATGTTCATATCATGGGGGGATTTCTATTTACTAGTGCTTGCAAATATGAGTTCTGCTTGATTGAAGATGCTCTGTCCTCTTGGGAATCTTGAGGCCAGGGCTGAGTTGGGTGCAGGAGCTGGTAAGAGGACCAAAGGGCCATGACCTGCCTGGGAGAGTTACAGTAGGAGGCAGGGGACAAGCCAGCAGCACCCACTCCAGCTGTGACTCCCCAAGACATCTTCAGTCATTGCCAAAGGTCCCTGGGGTGGGGGGCTCCAGATCACTCCAGCTTAAGAACATTGAGCCAGGAGCACGGGGCGCATGCTTATAATCCCAGTGGCTCGGGAGGATGAGGCAGGAGGATTTGAGTTCCAAGCCAGGCTCAGCAACTTAGTGAGGTCCTAAGCAACTTGGTGAGACTCTGTCTCTAAATGAAATATAAGAAAGAGCTGGGGATGTGGCTCAGTGGTAGAGCACCCCTGGGTTCAATCCCTGGTACCAGAACAAACAAGCAAAAAGGCCACTGAACCAGATTATGCTTATGAGTGATCACTACGTGGGGTTTCTCCTGATACAGCTTGCAAGTTAGCACCGACCAGCTCAGCATTGTCACACGCAACACCTTTCTTCAGAGCCTCTGTTCACCCTAATTTCTCAATGGTGTCATTTTAGAAGTCCCCTGAAGACTCAACATAGTCCTGTGCTCATTGGATCTGCAATGAGCCCCAGAGGCCCGTGTTGAAGGCTTGGGCCCTGGCCACCGGCACTACTTGGGGGAGGCAGAACTTTAAGGGGAAGTTAGGTCATTAGGGCTGCTCTCAGTCTCTTCTGCCTTCCTCGTTCACTCCCCTGCTGCCAGGAAGCAAGCCCTGCCTTGGTGGACCACCTCGCCACAGGCCCAAAGAAAGGCCAGCTGGCCATCCAAGGAGACCTCCATAATGTGAGCCACTACTAAGCCCACTGCCTCCTGAGAAGCGAACACTACCGCCTCCCATCCACTCATGCAAACCCTGTAGCTCCTGAGGACCGAGGAATGGGGTTGCTCTCACTTGGGGAACTTTTAAACATTATGTTTCAGTGTGTCAATAGCGTTCTGAAACAAATCCCTAAAATGTGCTGGGGGATTTGCAGAAATCCCCCAACTGAAGAGTTCCCAGTAGAAAACACTACTGAAAAAGAAAAGAAGGGAGGGGACACAACTGGAGAGGGAGTAATTTACATGTTCTTTTATCTAATCCAGTATTATTCCCCCACATATGCACACGATACTGCGCATGCAGCTACTGGGCGGCCATGAGCTTTTTCCAGTCTAAACCTCTCCTGAGTGACAACCTTCCTGTTTTTCAAATGGGCTCAGTTAGAAGAATGTCTCAGAATCTGACCTTCACAACATTACCCCCACCAAGACTACAAGCCAAATGGAAAACAAAAGCCAACTGAAGCCACTGGCTTTTTGTGGTGAGGCAGGATGGGCCAACTCTTTGAAATAAAAATACACCCGGAAGCTCAATATATCAAATCCAAAAAACTTATAGCTACCTCTGTTATCCTGGGGTGAGGGCACTTGACCTCTGCAGCATCCTCCCCCACCACAACTCCAGTTCAACCATGAGAAAAATATCAGAATGTCTACAAAAATACTTGACCAGTGCACCTCAAAACTGTTGGTCATAAGTCTGAGAAACTGTCATGGACCAGAAGATACAGGAGACATGAAGACCAAATACAGTGTGGTATCTCAGAGGAGACCCCAGGGCAGGATGGAAGATGGCAGTAGGAAAAAATTGCAAACAGGAAATGAAACATGGACTTCAGTTAGCAATAATGTACTGACACTGATACTTTAGTTGTGACAGATGTCCCACAGTGATGTAAGATGTCAACCCCAGGGGACTCTGGGTGTCGGGTACACAAGAATTCACTCTACTATCTTTATAATGTTGGTATCACCCTGAAAAGAAATCCTACGCCCCTGTTAGGATTAAATCAATCATAAAACTAAAAGGATTAATTATAACATTTATACTGATAAAATAACTCTGTCATCCAAATTAATATTTACATTGACTCTGCTCTAAAGTCCCTAAGTACATGAGGTAGTTGTGGTGAGTTCATAGCAAATCAGGTTTGGCTGTATCAGCCTCAGAATTCCTTTAGTTTTTGTCTACACTGTTTAGTTTATACTACCAAGGAGATCCTGATACACACAGAATACAGTTACAAAGAGCAGTTTTCAACAGCTGAGTATTCCACAGTACTCACAAAAACAAGTACCCATAGGGTAAATGTAATGCCCTGGTTTCCACGGGGATATCTGCTACACAGCACACTGGAGTGTGTGTGTGTGTGTGTGTGTGTGTGTGTGTGTGTGTGTTTTCAAGCAAATTCTCCAAATGTATTCTGGAGAAAAGAAAATAAGAATTGAATGTTAATAAAATAATTCTGAAGCAACTTGAGGGTTCCACAGCACCTGGTCTGAAACTCACTGATGTAGCTCCATCCTTTCATTTCCGGGTGAGGAAAAAGGGGTTGGCCTAGGGCTACTGAGCTCACAAATGACAAAGTCCACCCAAGAACCCGGTCTCTGAACTCTTGGGCAGCACTCCTTGGGGCTCATACTTGGGGGAGTGTGGGATCCTGAGATGGCAGACCCCCTGGGTGGCTCAGGAGGGTGATGGAGACCCTTACATCAAGCAGATAAGGCACCAGGCGGCAGACGACCTCCACTTGATGAGGACACAGCCCCACTTCCTCCTGGGCTTCCCGGAGAGCTGTGCCTACGTCATCCAAGTCCGTGGGATCCCTCTTTCCTCCAGGGAAGCAGACTTCTCCAGGTGACCGTCTCAGCTGAGCATTGGAAGGGCAGAGGTACAGCACGTGAATCCCACGGTGGCAGCATTTACTCACTCGGCAGATGCTGCCCAGCTTCTGCTGACCACCCCTACCCGGGAGGGGATGGGGATGGGCATTAGGTGGCGGACAAAAAAAATAGGAAGTTTTTCTTTGAATCCTTAAACAAAGAAAAAAAATCTAAACAACTTCCCTCACACCTAATTTTTCTCTACCTATTCCCAAAAGATACCACCTACACAGATTGACATTGATGGAGAAAAGGCTGAAAGAAACTAGAATTTTATAAAGGGAAAAATTACTCACAGAGCACTTTGCTGAGTCCTTTACTGAGCATTTATTGTGTGTCAGGTATGCTGCTTCATGAGACTTTCCTTCCTGGGTCCTCAGTTCTATAAACCACTCTTTTTTAAAAGTAGTTCTTAAACATTTTTTTTTTTAGTTGTTGATGGACCTTTATTTTTATGTGGTGCTGAGGATCAAACACAGTGTCTCACATATGCTAGGCAAGCCCTCTACCACTGAGCCACAACCTCAGTCCTTAAAAGTATTTTTAATAAGGTGAAATTCACATAATATAAAATTAAGCATTAAAAGTGTACAGCTCAGTGATACTTAATATATTTGCAGTGTTGTACACTCACCCCTGCTATCTAATTTCAGAATACTGTCATCACCTCCAAAAGAAAGTCCATACCTGTTAGGAGGTGATCCCTTCCCACCCCGCCCACCTACTGTCTGCCTCTGGGTTTCCATAGTGGGGACGTTCCGTGAGAATGGAGTCATACGTGAGCTTTGCTGTCTCTCCCTCAGCGTCACGACTGTCCACGTGTATTACAGTTTGTCCACCCATCTGTTCATGGATGGACAAACAGGACAACTAAGGCTCAAAGAGGTTCCACAACCTGACTGAATTCATACGATGAGGTGGAATACAAATCAAGGTTTAATTCTAGCACCTGGGTTTTTAATCAGCACACCTTAAATGCATTAAGAGTTTACTGGAAATACAGAAAATATGGTCACTGGAGCCATTAGCAGAGACCTGGGTCAGCCTCTCTGTGCATCTTGTAAACGAATAGTGGTCTCTCATGTCCCTGTGTTGCCCCCTACCACCCCATCCCTGATTCCATCCCTTCCTCACTTTAGGAGAATCTAAGGAGAGAGTATATCTCCAGCTGTGGCGTCCTAAATGTTTCCCCCTTCCTCATCTGTCTCATATGATTACTCTCACGTCCTGAGCAGGGGTGGAGACGCATAGTCCCTCCACCCTTCTCTCTTCTGCGGGACCAAACTTCCCAGCAAGCTAACCCTGATTTCCCTTTCGCCCACCCCATGAAGCACCCAGTGTCCTCTCCACTGAACAGTTGGTGAGACCTGGCTCAGCAAGACTCCTGGCCTCATCTCAACTGTGTGCAAAGGGCGGGGACTGACTCTGGTTCAAGAGACATGGCAGAAGCCTGTGGAACAGGGCCCCAGCTGTGTTAACTGCTTCATGGTGAGCCCCTGAAGTCAGCTCTTGACGTTTAGGAGCTCCATCAGGAGCTCACGTTGGCATTTTTAGCAATGGGGCTGACAGGACTGCCTAAGAACAAACTAGATGCCTGCTACGGCCCAAATGCCTGTGTCCCCAAGATTCACGTATTGAAATTACTTGAATCTGACTGTAAGCCCGATCAGGCTGTCTGGACAAGACATTCCCTCTTAGGTGTTCACTGCTGGAGCTCCCGGGCTCCCTAGAGTCACACAGCTGGGCTCCCAGGAGACTTCCTCCTGGAGGATGGGGAAGGGGCCTCTGATCATTGGTCCCCTGGACTTGGATGTGTGCCCTCCCACTTGGCCAGCAGCTTGGGGCAGTTCCTAGCCCAGGACTCATCCCTAAAAGGAGACTGCAAACTGCCCAGAGGGCAGTGTGGGTAGGAAAGGAGAGAGGGCTGTTTGCCCAGCTCTCGCACCAGAAGAGCTCCCTCATGGCTGCTGCCAGCTGTTCCCACCTTCTCCTTTTCCAGGTGCACCTTGGCTAACTGACTCCTCTCAGAGCCAGAGCAGCACCGGCTTGCCTTCCCCATGGCTCAGCCATCACCGACCTCCAGTCCTCCAATGCTGCAGGGCTTTGGGACTCTGCACTGCACTCTCCCCTCCCCGCCCTCCTTCCCAGATCTCTGGGGCTTGAAATAGGCAAGAGAAAACCCAAGGACAAAACAGACTGAAGTCTTAGGAAATTAGGCTGAAACTTTAGCTGGCTTCTGAGTAGAACTTAATAAGGTTTTGTTTAATAAAACTTTTATAGGATTACAGAAGAAAATCAAGATTGAGAGCTTCTGTACTGAGAGTCCTTTTTAGCAAAGATAGTTCATGAAGAGTCAGCTTTAGAAAAGCAAGTGGATTCTTCAAAACAGCCTAACATTTTCTTAAGAGTACAGCTAGCATGGATCCAAAACCGTCTTTATTTCCTGTTAATTGGAATAGACGTACAAGCCACTTGAGTTGAACTGGTATGCTCTGACATCTTTTTGAGATGCTTTAAACATACATTTAAAATCAGATCCACATAGAAAAACAAAGTGAATTCTGGAGCTGCTGCAGCCTGATCTTATTTGCCAATTTGCCATGGGCTCCCCACAGCAGTCTCACTGTCGATCTAAGGGTCCTGTGAAGTATTAGGACAGCGTTTATCCATACAAATGTTGTGACTGACATAGACCTTTCGTTTTAGTTTTAGAATACAGATTTTAGTGTGCCCTGTCACCAGCTGCCTTGGAGTTGAATGTGTTCACCATAAGGCACTTTCTTAGAGGTGCCGTAACCTAGGTCTATTTCCTGTGCATTCCGAGACCTCTTGCATGGATGGAGAAAGGTCACATGGCAGGACCATGCCCATCGGCCCTCCTTTCCCTGCTCCTAGAACCAATCTGGATGAGAGCATGCATGAGGAGGTGGCCTGTAGCCATACCTGCTGTGCTCCCGATTTATCAGCAGAGAGGACTTGAAAATGTGTGTGTGTGTGTGTGTGTGTGTGTGTGTGTGTGTGCGCGCGCGCGCGAAAGAATGTTTGAAGGTCTTGCCCTGGGTTCACATACAACGGCAAAGCTGCTCTGAATGCAAAAGGAGACCTGAGACCAACCAGCTTCAGGGTTTGGTATTACCTAGATTTTTACCTTATTGTCTGTCTGATAATTCAAACAATATATTTAAGTGCTAGGCCTGTGCTTACTGGCAGAGCTGGGAACAGATCCCCAGTGAAGCCTGTCCCTCAGGAACCTGGATTTTCATTGCCATGTGTATGTGTGGCATTAACACCTGGCCCAGACCAGAAAGAATCCACATGTGTCTCCTTCCCAAGTCCACAGATGTGCAGTAGACACCTCAGTTCTGCTTTCTTTTCCAACAAGATACTTTCCATTATCCTGTTTAAAAAGCCAAGTTATATTATGGTCCCTTTCTTTTTGTACTTGGATAACCCTGAAATTACTATTTCCCCAATTGTTCCTCCCCCAACACCAAGGGAGGGGGACTGCACCCAAGGGTGGCAGGGGTGAGCCTGAACCCCTATTCCCAGTCCAATCCTCCTTTCAAGTGAAATCATTTGTCTTCAATTTCAGGCCATGCCTGCCACTCGACACTCATGATGACAGCCGACGATATGAAATTCTGCCAGGTGCTGGTGCTGTTTTAGGTGCTTTGCAATTGTTACCCTGTGAAATCCTCACAGCAGCCCCACAAAGGAAGCCTTAATATGTCGTCCTCAGCCAGGTGCAGAGGCGCACGACTGTAATCCCAGCGCCTGAGGCAGGAGGATCATGAGTTCAATGCTAGTCAGCAACTTAGCGAGGCCCTAAGCAACTCAGTAACATCTTGTCTCTAAATAAAATATTTTTTAAAAAAGGGCTGTGGATGTGGCTCAGTGGTTAAAGACCTCTGGGTTCAATCCCCAGTACCAAAAAAAAAAGATGTTGTCCTCATTCTACAGTAAAGAGAGGGTAAGGAACTAGGACAAAGTCACACCACCGGCCAGGAGAGAGCCTGCACTGGGTGGGGGCAGCTGACTTAGGGTCCAGTCTGCTAACTTGCATGTTCTAGTCTTTAACATCATCGCTGGGGTGAGCTGAGTCTAAAGAGTGGCTCTTGGAGGGGGTCATTTTGCCCTTCTCCCACATCCCTTCCAGGGTGGCAGGCAAGGTCTGGAGATAGTTATGGCCATCACAAAGGTGTGCGTGTCCTACTGGCATCAAGTGAGCAGAGGCCAAGGATCTTTCTTGACCTCCACGGTGCACAGGATAGCTCCACAGTGGAGTTATATCGTCCACACTGTCAACGCACCATGACTAAGTAACCCTAGTCTAGAAATGTTTTAAATTAAATGCTGGCTAAATTCCTAAGTTTTCTTTCCAAAACTTCCCCCTCCCACAAATGCCATGCCATCCTGTGACTTCTTGTACCTTTCCACACTACAATTTTGAGAGTTCACTGGAGAATCATGGCATCAAACTGTGCACATGTCACAAAATTTAATGCAGTTTCCAGCCACCCTGAGACGTCATGGCAACAGCCTCTTGTCCACTTACCTTCTCCGACCGGCGGGTGAATAGCAGGTGAAGTTTCCTTTCCTTAGCCAACAATGGTAAAAGGATGGAGTATTTGTGACATGATAAGTGATCATATTTGGTCCCAACATCAAGCTTTTTCAAGCGGGCTTTAGCATCGTCTATCAAATTGTTTCTGAAATGGAAACAAATCAGACGTTTCAGTAACCAGAGTTATGCAGAGAGTTCTTAGTGCTGCCTATGTTTCTGCTTTTGTGGGTCTTCGAGTTTAGCATTTCTGAGTCTCAGGGTATTTGTCAAGAGCATGGCAGAAATACTAGTATTTAATAGCATTACTTTTGGTACAATTGAATGAAGTACAAAACTACTAAGCACAGAGTTAAGTACATGAGTTTATTTTGAAAACCTAAATTAAATCTAAAACTAAAGAATGAAAAACTGTTTTTTACCAATAATGCAGAAGTTGAACCCTGAAACTCATAATTATATTTGGACAAGATGAGTTTGCTTTAAAAAAAAAAAAAAAAAAAGGTCATTATAAGGTTAGACCACTTTCTTTCCTGGTCCTTACGTCAAGGTACCAGACGCTTATGTCTTATAATGGTGCTTCTCAACCTGAGCCGCCACAGAATCACCTACCACAAGCCACTGGGCCTACTCCTGACAACTCAGTAACTTTGTAATGAGGCCTGAGAATTAGCATTTTATCAAACTCCCAGACAGAATGGGGGAATATATTTTGAGAACCATCACCTGGTAACGAGCAAGAGTTTGAATAAAATCACAAATGGTGCCCTTTTCATGTGGATTTGTTTGGGTTCTTTTGACAGGTCTTTTTGATGTATTTGATTGCTAGTTTATTTAGTGGGTTGAATGCCTCTCCCCCCGAATTCATATGCACTCAGAATATGACTTTATTCAGAAATAGTTCCTTTGCCAATGTAACTAGCTAAGAGTCTTGATATAAAATCACCTTGGTGACTTTATAACTGGTAAGGAAGAGATGACAGAGAGATTGGTGCACACAGGGAAGAAGGCCTGTAAAGACAGACACAAGGACTGGAAAGATGCTGTCACAAGCCAAGAAATGCCAGAAGTCACCAGGTACTGGAAAAGGCAAGGAGGTATACCCTAGAAATTTCAGAGGGAGTGTGGCTCTGTCAACACCTTGATTTTGAACTTCCAGACTTCAAAACCAGAGAATAAACTGTTGTTTTAATCCTCTTGGTTAGCTGCACTTTGTTATGCCATAACCAAGAAAATGAACACATCGGCTTTAATTTTCTGTAGGAAGGCTGTTATTACATCAGATGTTTAAGTTTGCCAGAACTAGTTTAAGGAGGGTACAGGAATGACTTCTCTGAGTCTTACTATCATCTGTGACATGCTTGAGTGTACTTAAGAGGATTAAATGACCATCATGTACTGAGACTGACACTCAGCTGCTGCTCAATGATTGGTGACCAGTGTCATAAATGTCCCCATCATCAGATAAAAAGTTGTTTGAAATCTTATGCTTCTTTTTATGTGGCAGGGTGCTCAGTCAGATTTCTAAAACGACCCATGTCCTGAAAACAATCACTGGCTTCAGAGTGTGTCCATGTAAACAGGCCTCTGTCCAGAAAAGGAAACTGGCAGCCTGGAGTGGGAGAGGGCCCTCCCAAGGGCAGCTTTTAAGCCCCCAGACTTGACCATTGGAACCAGGGGAAGTAAAAGTCTGCAAAAACATGTCTGTCCACTGTAGGGCTGGCCCTTGAATAATGATCTAAACACCAAGAGCAGTTTGGGGCAGGGCTCCCAGTACACGCTTCCCATGCTTTTTTCTCATAGAATCCTCGCGCAGCAGCCGGGCAGGTGAGAACCGGAGCATGTCCAGGTTCAGCGAGGTTATGTAAATGCAAGACCCAAGGTCACTAAGGGAAAAGCCATCAGGGGACGAGGCGGTCATCAGAGGTCCTGAGGTCCATCCAGTTGCGGAGACGCGGAAACGGAGAGAAACCGGCTGCAAAGGGGAAAGCGCTCTGTCCCCACCGCCCGGGAGCAACCCCGCGCGTGTGTGAACCACGCGGGATGAGGGCTCAGCTCCTGGAGAGAAGGTGGAAAGTCCTGGGGCTGTGCGCGCCGCCCAGACGACAAGGACACCGGTGCCGGGCTCCAGGAGCCGCAAACTCTGCCCCAGCTAAAGGGCTCGGCGGCGCCCAGGGTGATCAAGGCTGGGCTAGGCCGGCGCTGGTGACAGTGGCCAGGAGGGGTTTACCTGACGGTCTCCTGAAGCTGACGACGCCCCGACATCTTCCGGCAGGTTTGTTTCCAATTGGAGACTGGGGCGGGGATCCGCCGACCCCGCATGCGCAGAGCGGCCCGGGCCCCTGGGCGGGGCTTGCGGAAGAGGCGGGGCTAGATCTGGGTTCTGAGGCGGACTGGGCGGGGCCTGCGGCCAGGGGCGGGGCGGGGCTAGTTCGGAGGCGGGGCTGGCAGGGTTCTAGGCAGGTCCTTCTTCCTGATCTTTTCAGAGCAGCTTCTATTTGAAAAGCGAGAGGCCCGAGAGAAAGCTTGACACTGACAATTGCAAAAACGCTTTAAAAAATTGACAGTGCTGGTGAGGTGAGAGGATTCTGACCTTTACATCAGGATTTGTGCCTTAGTGTCTGGAGCCAGTGTTTTAACTGTCTTTTTTTTTTTTTTTTTTTTTTTTTTAGCATCAGGAAGAAGAAAATGAGCAGAATAATAAACAACATTTAAGAATGAATGCAGCCAGGATCATATTCACCTTTATACAAAGGCAGTCATAAAATATAATTCATATATTATTATTTTAAGTGAAAGGTGTCCACAAGAACGAAATTGCTTAGGACCCGTGAAAGTCACACTGCAGCCCTGGGTCAGGAGACAATTAGCCACAGTTCCCAACGCCTGCGAAACCGCTGAACCAGCATTCCGAGGTTTCCCGGGCAGTCCTGGCGGAGGCTGGGGAAGAGTCCAAAGTAAAAGTTCTTGACCGCCTGAAGATACTGAGCGTGGACTTCCCCTACATTAGCCCAGTGAGTCCTCTGAGCAGCCCGGCGGGGTAGGGGTGGTCTTTGTAGAGGTATTACCATCTTCCTTTCCAGATTAGAAACTAAAACGTACCATGCTTAAGGTTGCCCAGCTCCAGGTCGAGTCGGGTTCATGCTGAGCTCTGAGCCCATTTCTTTCAACACCACGCTGAAATGGTCTGACTGTGAAGGAGACAGAGGTAAACTAACCCCTCATCCAGGCTGCGTTGCATAGTCCTAAGTGCCAGGCATGAGGCCTGGGCCCTTGGCCTGGGAAGCCTCCTAGTGTTGTGGGGTGATAACAGTCACTCAGCTCTGATAATTCAGTGTGTTCTTGGCGCTGGGTGAGAAGGGAGGGGACACTGGTTCAGAGGATTGAGTCGGAGGGTGAAAGCTCTTGTCTGGGGATTTGGTCCTCTCTTCTTCAAGCATCCGTCCTCATTTTTGAAGATGAACAAACTAAGGCTCAGAGTGCTGAGTACCTTTCCCATAGTCACACAGCGAGTAAATAATGGAACCAGGTATGGATCCCATCCAGTGATCTACATCTGGGACTTGGGGTATGAGATTTGAGGAGTAGGTGGAATTTCAAGAGACCAAGTCCGGAAAGACAGCAAGCAGTCTAAGAGCAGGGATCACCGGAAGCCAAGCCTGGGTGGGTTTGGGGAGTCCTGTTCTCAGGGGCAGGTTGTTCAGTGTGGCTGGAACAAAACAGTCGTCTTGCCGAGGGGAGCCTTGGAAGTAGATGAAAAGGCCTAGAAAGCTACAGCAAGATGGAGACCTACCTTCTTCCTAAAGGAAAAGGAAGAAGAAATCTGGGTTGTAGGAAGACCTCTGTGGCAGCAGGGTAGAAAATAGATTGGCAATGGGAGACACTGAAGGCAACTGGGGGCTCTTCTGAAAGTCTGGGCTCAGGAACCAGGAAAAAAAAGAATGCTGTTAAGCTTTCTGAAAAGCCTCCATATTCCCAGCACTAGAAAGTCAGAGTGTTGAAGGGGTTTGGATGCCCTAGTACAAAATACAGCCCCGAGATGCCTCAGGGTGGCCAAGGCTGTATGCATGGCGCCTTCTTTCACGTTGAGAAATACTGCTATAAAATTAGCTTTCGTGGCTTCCATGAGATGGGAAGCCATGACACAGGGGCATCGCAATGAGAAATGGATCTGGATAGACTGCCCGTGAGTCTGCACCTACAAGACAACAGAGCTTCCAGGTAAACTGGCAGTATCTTAGGAGACATGACTTCTGTGCTTTGCATAGATCCGTTGGTAATAATGCCATTCTGGAGGTTGTGATGAGAAGTAGTGTTCTAAGCAGGTCAGGCTGCCTGCAAAGCCAACACCCCTTGATGCGGGCCTCTCAAGAAGCAGATCCCTGGCACCAGGGTCGGTGGGCCTTGTCTGCAGACCTTCCCCTGCATCCTGAATTTGAGCAATACCTGACAGTGTGGCCTGGGTGATGGAGAGATAAAACACCAACTAGCCAGAGGAGCAGATGCTGTCTGGGGAAGAAAGCTACAATCCACAATGAGCCATAATGTCACGTAAAGGGCATTGGAAAGGGGACTTGGGTCCTCTCAGGAGTGAATTTATCTTGGCCTGGGTGTAGGCAATAGGATCTAAGAGATTAATGTTCCTGGAAAAATAATGCTCAAAAAAAGTGAGCTTCTCTGGAACTGGAGACAGCAGGATCGCAAGTTTAAGGCCAGCTTGGACAACTTAGTGAGACCCTGCCTCAAAATAAACCAAAAGGGGCTGGAGATGTTGCTAAGTGGTAGAGTGCTTTCCTAGCATGGATCAGGCCCTGGGGTCTATCCCCAGTACCACAATAAATATATAAAAATTAAATTAAAAAGAAGAAAAGAAAAATGTGTTTCCTCCATTGCCTCCCTCAATTTTTGGGACTTTCCCCTCTTACTCATGCCAGCTCACCTCTCACCTCAACCCTGTCAACTTTTATGCCACCACCTTCTAAATATAGAACAGTCCAGGAGGCACAGTTCCCACCCCCGCCCCACTCCAAAAGAGAGAAAGTAGAGGGACATCTTCAAAGACAGTTAAATAGGAATTTCTCTACAAGTAGTTCAGGGGTCTTTAGTGTCAAAATCATCTGGGGATGGGGTGTTGTCTGCACAACCCAATGCTCCAAACCCCACCTTGCAGGTGGAAATTCACCCAGGAACATGGCATTTTGAAGCAAGCTTCTGGGTGATTCTGATGTAGGGATAGAAGACAGTGGTTTTAGAGTTCCACAGGTGATAAGACCACCTCCTTCTGCTACTTGGTGATGTGGCAACCCTAGAGGGAAGAAGATAGAACAGCCACCAAGAGCCAGGAGGTTCCATTCCTGGTAGCGTGGAAACCATCTTCCTTTCTGGTCTCGGGAGCTGACGACATGGGCATGTCATCTCAGAGAGGCTCTGAGGATGTTGACAGGATTGTCTTGTAGCAAGTGGGCTGGAGTAACAGATTTCTACATCATGTGGCCTTTGTGTTTTGTTTTGTGTTGTTTTAAAGATCCCTGTTAAAAAGGAAAGAACTTCGAGTTTGGCTCAGCATGCTTCCTGATTGCCGTTTCTGGCTGGGCATCTAGTTGGATGCTGGAAAGGCAGAGACCCGTGACAATTGGCCCTTGCCCATAAGGGCTCTAGTGTCAAAGCATCTATACAAGAATCTTCTGGGGCTGACTCAACACAGGCACTTTGGCCACAGCCTCAGGGATGCTGACTCAGATGGGGCTCTGAGCAGCTGCATTTACAACCAAAACCTTTGGTGATTCTGATGCAGTCTCTACTTTAAGTCTTGGAAATAGAATCTAAGTCTGAGAAAATAAACGAATTAAAAGAGCAGAAATTTGCAGGCAAATGTAAGCCTGAAACTTGGTCCTTGATTTCTGGCAATAGGTATGGATTAGGAATCAAAGATTTTGCAGGAATTATAGGAAAAATGCTTCTGGAACTGCCTTGGGTTATAAAATATAAATGCTGGCAATCTATTTCTGGGTGCCGAAATTGAGATTTCATGGATGCTGTTTTTCATCCAGGTTTAATTTTCATGGAGAAAGAATAAAACAGATAGATGCTTGCATATTAAGATGCCTTAAATCTCTGGGTCTCCATGAGCCAGGCCTGCCAAAGGCTGACACACACTTACTGGTAAGCATCATTCAAATGTTTTTCACGTTGGTTCTCATTTCCACGCACCTTTAGGAATGAGATAAAGATTAGTTATGTTTGAATCCTTTACTGTCATGTAATCTTTGTGTAATAGAACAATCAAGGAGGTTTAATTACCAGTGACGACTAAGCTGGGACATTTGTAATCTAAATGAAGGCTCAGCCTAGGAGGCACATCTCTGCGTGACTGCGCCTCACAATGAGGAGCAGTCTGCTTTCCATTAACATGAAAATTAGTTGTGAAATTGGCTTAAGATTTTCCAGTGCATGTGGGTAGAGCTCAGTGTCTGTGGAAGAAACAGACTCTGCTTCACAGGAAATCCGCCTTCCTGTGGCTTCCCTTTGGCCTTGGGTCTGCCTACCTGGAACCCTGGTTAGACTTTGGCCTTCACAGGTAACTGATACTTCTCCCTAACTCCAGACTCTGCTGCTGAGGTAGCTTGGTGCTTCATGGAACCCGTGCTCTGCCATCTCAGCAAGGACCAGGCAGGCCACCTGTGCTGTGCTCACGGGAATCCCTCTGATGATCTGCCACTACTGGTGTAACTGATATTAAACACCACTGATGGGCAGACAGACGGATGGATAGATGCTTTGAGCGGGGTAGTGGCCTCTGGCTTCATATTTGTCCTGAGACTGTCTTAGAGTGGCCACAAAATAGTCTTGTTGGGGAGCAAAGCCAGCACAGGGGAAGCCAGATGAGAATGTGGGTCGTCCCAGAGTCCTTTCAAGGGTCTGATGGTAAAGGATAGTATTTCCAACAGCACTGTCCAGGAAGAACTTCCTGCAGTGATAGAAAGGGTCTACATCTCTGCTGGTGTGACAGCCACTAACCTCAGGTGGCTTTTGAGCACTGAAAATGTGTTGGATACAATAATCAATGTCATACTGACAGGTGGCAGGTGGAGAGGAGTGGTGGAGATTAAGGGCTCAATTCTAGGGACAGGAGCAAGGCCATAGGAAGGGAGAAGAAGGAAGTTGGGGGTAGGCCAAGAGGAGGGGTCCCAAGACCAGGTGACAGGAGGCTATCCCTGGTTGCTGTAGAGCCATGGGTTCTGTGTGTCAGCCACACACCCACTCAGTCACACCTGTCCCAACTGGTCCCTTGGATGAGCACACTGAGCTGCAGTATGTCCAAAGGTAACCTCTGGCAAATTAAATGCCATGGTAACATCATTAGCATGTGGTTTTGACCTCCCGTTATAATATAAAGCTGCTCCCCTGCCCTTTACGCTGCAGTCATTTCCCCGCCTCCCAACTTACAACCTAGCCTGTCAGTCTGTGAACATGCTAGCTAGCTGTTCATCAGTCAGCCTGTAAGTCTCCTTCTCCGCTATTGGTCCCTGTTAGCCCGCGGAATTCCAATATTTAGGAGAAGTTCCTGCACCATTCTCTCTTTCTTTCCAGCCCTGAGCAGAATGACGCACTAGTCGTCCACCTAATAAAATCTCTGGTGTGAGCTCCCGTGTCCAGAGTGGCTTTTGGATGCTGTTGCTGAATCGCAACTTAGACCAGGCACCCAGAGTGCCTGCTCCCCTGGATTTAAGGGTCTGAGTTGCCTTGGGACCCGAGCTGAGCTGCATTTTTCTTACACCCATGGCCTTTCCTAGGGAATGCTGGGATAGTGCATGTGCCCTTCCATCAGAGTTGACAATCTTGTCTGCCAATCGGGTCACCTAAGGACAAGGGAAGAATTAAACAGACCACCAGATCAGGACATAAAAACACACTGAACCCAAATCCCTGGGGCCACAGCTGCTCAGACTGGTCCAGTCTCTGGACTGTCCTTTGGTTTTGTTCAGTAAACCCTTGTGCTTGCTTGCTCCATCTGCTCTCTCTGCCTGCTAAAATCCAGGGTCGCTCCTGCTCAGAATGACCTGCCCACTCATCTTGGGAGTATGCTTTCTCCTTTGTCTCTTTTTTGGAGGGCTTGGGGTTGGGGAGTTACTGGGGACTGAACCCAGGGGCACTTTACCACTGAGCCACATCCCCAGCCCTCTTTATATTTTGTTTTAAGACAGGGTCTCAAACTTATGATCCTCCTGCCTCAGCCTCCCAAGCCCCTAGGATCACAGACAGCTCTTTTTCTGGCAGCTCTGGTCTCAGCACTCAGGCGATCCATGCGTATTTGTTACCTGAATACTGAAATGAAGAAATGGTTCTACCGAACTTTGAAGAACGACGGATTTTGATGGGCTAGAGTAGAAGTGATCATCCTAAAAGGAAGGAGAGGCTCAGAGGAACAGGAGTCCTTGGAGAGAGAGTCCAGCAGAACCTGGCTTTGATTGAAGAAAGAAGGGCAGGAACCCAGTGTTAGTGTCTCAGAGTTGGGGACTTCCAAGAAACTGAGGCACCTTGAAGACCCTCTCTCCAAACCCTGATTCTTGCGATCAAGTCAGGAAGATTTCAGCCACGTGAGACATATCAGAGTAAGAGGAATGAATTTATTGAAGAGACAGGGAAAAGGGAAAAGGGACACTCTCAAGGGAGAGTGGGTCCTCTCAGAAAGGAGAGGACAATGTGCTTCTCCTGCACTCCAGTTTTATTGGGGATTTCAGAGAAGTTTCCAGAAAGTCCTGCCCAGATCCACCTCTAGACTTTTGACTGACTGCATGATGACATCAGAGTTTCAAGTCCCCAGTGTCATGGCAACTCTAGGTCACCTTGGCCCATGCTGACTGGTTCTAATAGGATTCTTAGCCATCCATTCTCACAGATTTTATGGTTGGGAGGAATTACCCTTAGCTTCCAGAGTTTCAGGATCTGGTCCCAAAAGTCTCCTCCTTCATCATAACTTGGTTTCCTCTTATCAACATTATTTCAGGTCTGTATTTTTTCTGCAGTGAACAGGTAGTCTGCTGAGGAATGTGACATATCCTGTCCACCAGGCCAGGCAGGACTGCAGGTAATTTCCTTCTTGGAAAAGAAACTATGTGGGAGTCAGCAGCGTGGGCCCATTTTATAGAATAATTCTCTTAACCTCATGTTCCTATAGCAGTGGTCCACATCACTTTTGAATATAACTCTGAGGCTTATTATTATTTTTTAAAATTTTTTCTTTAGTTGTTGATGGTGAAAGGTTATGGAAAATGGTGTTCCTAAAAGACAAAACAACAGAGGGACAGTGTGGCTTGGGAAGAGGGAGGGGAAGTTGGCCAAACATTAAATCTCTCCCAGTGAAGCCAGAATTGGGGACAGGCAGTTAGTGTAGAAATAGGGGATCAGGTCAGATCAAGGAAATGGAGGCCCTGAAAGCCATCTCCCTCTGGAAGTTGGAGATTGCCCTGGGAGAATGGAATGTCAAGGATCTCTGGAGCCCATTGATTACCAAATTTACCTGCCCTTATCAAGGACTGCAAGCAAGGAGCTGCTGATTAATGCTCCCTGGGCCCTTGCCTGGCTGAATCACTTTGGCCCTCCCCCTGCCCCATCCCCTTCTCACTTTGTTTTACATCTCACCTGCAAAACCAGCCTAGTCCCATAGGCAGGAAGGAGAGATGGGGGGTGGGGGGCAGAGAGAACTGGAGAACAAAAGAGACCCTAACCTATAAAAGATGCAGGGTGCACTCACTTCTTGGGACTCTAGAACATCAGCCATGGCCCCCTTCTCCCTCCGGGGAGAAGTCTGTATTATTACCTTTAAATAAAACCTGCTTAATATGCTTGCCTCGGCGTGTTATACTTCAACACCCGAGGAAGCAACAGTGGTATCAACAGTGCACCCTTTCCTAATAACAATGGGCCCTAAACTTAGACCTTCCCCCATTGCAATTTAACCCTAAATGGAGGCACCGCAAATATCGAAACTCTGGGAAACAATGGATCCCAGAGAAAGAACAATGAGTTTCAACACTTTTTACAACCACCCTCCTAAGTTAAAGTGTTAACCTGTACAACTAGCCCCTGACGGTCAATACTGCACGTACACAGCTTCCAATGATTCTATCATTGTGCCCTAGAAAACCAAAATCCCCTCTGTAACTGAGGGCCGTTTTTCCCATCCAGAAAATGGGTCCCATCGGTGCCCAAATCGGCGAAGGAATAAAGGCTTCTCTGAAAGGTTGAGGTCTACTTCCCATCCTTTTGCGCTTACAGTTGCGCTTACATTTGTTTATATGTGGGGCTGAGAATGGAACCCAGTGCCTCTGCGGCTTTTATTTTAAAGGGACATATTTTCCTTTTCCTCTTCCCCTCCCTAACTTGGGGGCAGGGAACAAGATTACCTTGAGTGATCAGCGCTCCACAGGAAGGAGATATCTGCCAGAGGATCTAGGAAGTAAATATCTCCCAAATTAGCAAGTAAATGTTAACACCCATCAGGGCACCCCTGGAAGGTAGCCTTTGAAGAGCTCTTTTAAATTCCCTCTGTTCCGCCTGATGGGTGTCCTGACAGGAGTCCCCTGTGCTTCTCCTTTGCTAGCAAGGCAATAAGACTTCCTTTTCCTTTTTCTCAAAACCGTGTCTTGGATGTGAATTAGCATCCAGGACAAGGACTGAGCTTTCAGTTACATTCCCACTGGAACACAAAGCTGCTCCCACGCCCCTTACATTGCATCACTGATACCGCCGTTTACCGGTGACGAGTTCTGCTCCTTCTAATGTTGAAGATTGAACACTAGAGAAGCGCGCCAAGGCAAGCAGATTAAGCAGGTTTTATTTAAAGGTAATAATACAGACTTCTCCCAGCAGGAAGAAGGGGGCCATGGCTGATGTTCTAAAGTCCCAAGAAGTGAGCCACTCTCCATCTTTTATAGGCTAAAGTCTCTTTTGTTCTCCAGTTCTCTCCCTGCTTATCTCTCCTTCCTGCCTACGTGACTAGGCCTGGTTTTGCATTAAGTGAGAAACCATGGGCAGGGGGAGGGCCAGGGTGATTCAGGCAGATAAGGGCCCAGGGGGCATTAATTAGCAGCTCCTTGCTTGCAGTCCTTGATAAAGGCAGGTAAATTTGGTAATCAATGGCCTCCGGAGATCCTTGACATTCCATTCTTCCAGGGGCAGTCTCCAACTTCCAGAGGCAGATGACTTTATGGCCTCCATTTCCTCGATTTGACCCGATCCCCTATTTCTACACTAACTACCTGTTCCCAATTCTGGCTTCATCACAACCTAGCTTGTCAGTCTGAAAGCTGCTCTCCCCGCCCTTTCCGCTGCAGCCATTTTCCCCACCTCCCAGCTACTGTCAGTCTGTGAACATCCTAGCTCGCTATTGGTTCATCAGTCAGCTTGCAAGTATCCTTCTCCGTTATTGGTCCCCTGTTAGCCCGGGGAATTCAGCTGCTTAAGGATAGCACCCCGCCATCTTTTCTCTTGCTTTTTCTCTCCTACTCACTTGCTTTCTCTCTCCTCCTCACTTTTCCACTCTCTCTAGCGCACGCCCTTTCTCTTTTCTTCTCATTTTCTCTCTTACCCTGCAGGGACACATTCTGTGTGCTTAATAAACTCCCTTATGTGATTTCCCGTGTCCGGTGTAGTTTTCGTGGATTTCTTACATCCACCATTCACCTCTGTCTGTTCTTTGACATTAGTTCATAGTGCTGCAAGGAAAAGTTGAGACCAGAGTGTGGCAAGACAGCGGGGAGAACTGGCTCCCATTAGAGGAGCCACTTCTAAGATGGCAGGATTTTGAGGCTCCCCGTGGTATCTCCCGAGAGCTGGGTTCTCTGTTGGAGGAGGGGTTCTCTATTGGTTCATACAAAATCAACTTCTTCAGTGTGGAAACTGGAGTTTGGAGATGAGACTAGATTCCCAGCTTCGCTAATTTCCTCTAGGTTCTCATCTCGCAAATTTTGGAAGAATGAAATCCATGGACAATTATGGAAGGGAAGAGTAAACAGAACAGGATTTATCTAAGTGGGAAGAGAGAGAACTCCTGCCAAGCAGGAGGGGGCCTGATAGCAGAAAAACCCCTTGTGGTGTGCCAGCTTAGGAGCTGATGGATGGTCCTGGCCAGAGCTTGCAGCAAAATGTACGTAAAACAGACATTGAAAAAGTATCAAGGCTGTCATCGGGTTCAACCCATCTCGCTTCCCATAACTTCAATCTGGGCTCCCCGCCATCTTCTGTCTTCCACCTCTGGGACAAAGGAGTTGGCTGAGGCATTCCCACAGGTGAGCCTCAAGGCCTTTTACACCTGAAATAGGCTTGTACGTTAGCCTCCAGGGGTGTTCCTGTGTTTGAGCAGTACTGACTAAGGATGCTCTCATTCAGTATTAGCTACGTGGAAGCAAAATACATAGTGTAAAATCATATACATCCAGGTGTTCTCAAAGGATGCTGTCCTTATGAATAAGTACCAGTGGGATGTCACCCTTCTGGAAAGGACACTGGCTGCCGCGCTGGACTTCCTTCTGCTTTGTCTCTCCGAATACAGATAGATGTGCTTCAAAGGCAGGGCTGAAAAGCCAGCATGTTTCTTTAAGTGTTGTCTTTCCTCATAGTTAAAAGTAACATTTTGTTCCCTAAATAGATGGTTGGCAGCTAGTAGGCTAATTTGTTTAGCCCCCTGGGAAATGAGATATTTATCGTTTCATAACACGTCCCCTGATGCCGTGTAGGAGTTCAAAGGTCAGTCCTTTCGTGGGGGTAAAAATGTGCTTCCAGGAGCATCCTCCTCCACAGGCAGCCCTGGAGTGGCTAGTTTTTCTTCCTCTACCCCCTGCTGAAGTCACGTGAGGAGGAAGATCTGTCACATCAGCAGCCAGTGACCTGTGCTTGACTACTTGGTGCTGGAGGACATGGCTGGTGGCTGGATGTGTTTACTTAGTCCTCACAGACACCCTGAGATCCACATTTCTCCTTTTGCAGATGGAGAAGCACCTTGTTGTCATAAGCAGGTATGGGTGGAGCTAGGATTGGAGTAAATGACATTTCACTTTAATGTCAACATTCATTCTAAGACATTTTGCTCCTTTATCAACATGATTTTCACAATTTTTAATGCCTATTTTTGTGTCTACTTGATTGCTACTTGCTCTACACACACACACACACACACACACACACACAAATGTAGTAAGTGGCAATCAAATGAGACACAAAGATAGGCATTATCTACACACATACGTGTGTGTGTGTGTGTGTGTGAAGATGACCTCAGACCCTCATTTGTAACATACACTCTGCCTCTTTTTAAAGTGTTTAAGAAGGTTTCCTTGATACTAACACCATAGCTGATTGGGGAAGACCTGAGCACACAGGAAAGGGCAGAAACCCTACCAAAGGCCAAGAACAAGGTAGCAAGGTATTTTCTGTGTTTATTTTACCTTTGGACCTCCAGGTTGCCCAGGTAAGTGTGAGCTCCAGGGCGAGGGCTGGTGGCCAAACAAAAGCAGACAAAAATGGCCAAAGCAAAGCTTTATTGGAATTTGGCTCTTGGGAGAAATTCCCAGCCCTCCGGGATACAGGTCAGGGTGGAGAGCCGGAGAAAATCGCAGTGGCCCCGGCTGCCCAGGGTCTTTATAGGCCTGAAAGGTCCGGGGGGTCCTGCTGAGTGATAGGTGGAGGTAAGAGTCAGTGGGGTTTATCTGTCCGTGTTTGATTGGTTGCTCTTTGGCGCACTGCCCGCTGCCTCAGTCGTTCTCTTCCCTCCCACGTAGCTGCTTAAGTCCCTATCTAACAGTAAGGAGAGAAGAATCCTTTCCCATTGCATTTCTAGATCCTGCTGAATGTTTCCTGTGTACGTCCCTGTGTGGCCACAGATGGTGGGCTCTTCTGGCTCTGGAGAAGCCCAGGTTTCTCTCTCTCTCTCTCTCTCTCTCTCTCTCTCAGACAGAAGAGAAAATGAGGGTAGATCTGCCTTGGAGTCTCAGTCTGTGCTAACCCCTAGGGTGGGCATCCTGTATGTGTCCATGATGTTTTCAGGGACTGGACCTTGCAAAGTCCCTCTTGGCGGTAGTTCTGCCCAGTCAGTTCAATGGAGAACAGTCAGTTCAAGGGATTGTGGTGCAACCCTGGTAAAACAGAATTTTAAATCTGTATGAAGTCCACAGAAAGGCAGGCTGGAACTGGGGAGCCCTGAAGGAACGGGAGGAGCTGGCATTGCTACCAAGGAGTACTGTGCCAGGGTTGTGTCTCTGGGAGCTGTTGGATCTGCTATTTTGCTGCCACCATTATTCTGCCTCCCTCACACCACCTTACAACCCAGATCGTTAGCCCACCCCGCCATTCTCTCTCTTGTGCACATGTTCTCTCTCACCCTGCAGGGAGACACTCTGCCTGTCTGCTTAATAAAATCTCTTATGTGAGTGGTTTCTGGGTGCTTTCATTGGTGCCATGACTCAGATGGGCTCTTCTACTGCCACTTAGGTGGGTGGAACACCATCTGTCGCTCTGGAGCCCCAGACACTGCTCTCACCTTCCATTCGCCTGGACACTCTTCCTCCACATCCAGACACCAGCTTCAGATGGGTGAGTTTTCCCCTAGTTCGGCTTCAACACTCCTCTGTTGACCTGAGATGTGACCATTGATCGTCTGGTGCCCTCAAGGTGGTTGAGGAGTGGGGGTTCTGACTTTTGCAGTTCCGGCTACCCCTTAGTTGACCTTATCTGACGGATGGGTCCCTGATCTTATGGTGGAGATTCTCTCTCAGGGTTGAGGCTCCTCTTCGTGCTTGCTCTTAAAAATCCTGATGTCAGGTCCTCAACTCTCTCGGCTTTTGCCCGGCACACACTGATGGTTGGTTGACGATCCCATCGCTGTGCTGCCTTCTTGTCTCCAGCCAACTAGGCTGTGACCTCGGGATGCCCTGGACACTGGCTCGGCTGTATCAGTCTCCACCATGGGACCTGGGTTCTCCATTCCAGTAGATTTACCCCTGGGGTGTCTACTGGACAACCTTAAACCCCTTTACCTGACCCCTGGCCTAAAACCACCCAAACTTATCCTTTAGATAATTGATCCAAAATGGCCACATAATGGTGTACAGCTTCTGTGAGTGAGTGGGCAGGTGGAAGGGATTCCTGATCTTCAAGCCTTTTCTTTCTTGCGTTTCTTTGCTCTTTCTGCAAACCTGAACCCCTCCCTTTGGCTTCTTCTCCCCCTCTTAATCCCTCCTCCTCCTCCAACTTCCGCTCAGCTAACAAACCACCCCCACACTGGTCTACTGTGGCAGAGGCCCCTCCGGCCCCTGCTCCTCCATCTCCTTTGTCCCGTTCTGTTTCTGCTTCCGTTCCCCCACACAGCCCACCCAGTCCTCCTGCCACGAGGTCCCACGCACATATTCTAGCCCCGCATATGGGAGGTGGCTGGTGTGGAGGGAGGAACCCTAACCAGCCCAACAGCCAGTGGCATGTCGCAGTAAGAAGTATGATATAACAACCCCATTCCTCAAAAGTAGTGGGAGGTAATGGTTCATAATTTTCTGCATCCAAACCTGACCTGATTACCAACCAGGAGAAAGGGTGAAAAAGTCCTAGGCAGTTTCCCCTGGGTGGCCTTGCTGAAGCCTACATTGGAATGTAGACTGCAGCAGGCTCAGCGAGGGACCAACCTGAGACTGAAGAAAAAAACGTGTCCAGTTTAAACTTTGCCTAGGCTGCGACACAGAACGCACTCTCTCTCTCTCTTTCTCTCCCTCTCACCCCTTCTGTCTGCCTTTCTCTTTCTCACTCTCTCATGCTATAATTAATGGCCATTATCACTTTTTCTTTTAGGACTCTTGTTTTTCTTAAATGCTATATATTTTAAGCTCACAATTTTGATGCAACATACCTAGGTTAATGATTTCTTGATCAGTTCTATTTTTATTCAACTGTAGAGTTATTCATGAGCATCTGTTACATTACAATGGAGATAAAAGCTACAAGGCCTTTGCTTTTGTGTTATGTGTATATCGTGTTGTCTATGTATGTACCTGATAACAAAATTGACATAAATAACAAGTGCTCATAAAATTAAAATTTAAAATGACTTTGAAATTACTTACAAGTCTCTAGGTAGTCAAATTAATATCTATAAAATGCCTAATATCAATTGTTTCTAGGACTTTTCTTCAACAGGAAAGAGACAGCAAATACTGTTCAGAACACTTGTCTAATATCTTGTTTTTTACAGAAGAATAAGTGAGTTAGATTTGTATGGGATCCCATATATGGGATTACTCAAATTTGCTAGAGGCATCTGATTAATTTACAAAGTTAAAATGCTAACTGTTAAATAACATTGAGTACTCTTAACTCTTTAAGTTCCATGGGGTAACATACTTAAATATTATTGGTGTTTTCATAGATCGGTGAATAAAAAGGGTTTAAAATTGCTTTGTGTTATCACAAAGGTAACTAAGAGTTAAGTCCTAACAGGTATAATTCTATATACAAAGGATTCCAAAAATTTCAACTGTGTTTCAATTAGAGCACCACATATAACATAAAGTATTTCATATTATTAAAATGGAGTAATTTATCTAAATTCAGAAATTTTGTGTAAGAGTTGTTTCAAAATGTGAACAAAAGGTGTCAACAGATAGGAAAGAGAAAATAAAAGGTTCTGGGTATGGAAATATATTTAATAGAAGGGAAAAGAAAATGTTTCTGGGTAAGAAAGTGCTTGTGTGATGAAATATGTGAGGGTCAAAGTAAGTACTAAGAAAGTCTGCATGTCAGTAAAGGGCAAATTTCAACAAATTTGTATATAACTAAGTTGGTTACATGTACGTGAGACAACCAGTTAAAGCTATTTAAGGTTTTTCTCTAAGGACAAATATTAATGGGCTGATAGAAACCCATCTAATCTATATGTTAAAATGACAAGAATTTCTATAAAAACACTAATTTACTTGTAACATTGTGTCTGTTAAGTTTTAGTTTTTAGAGCAATTAGTCTTAAAAGTTGGGGTTTATACAATTATGGTTAAACAACAACTGTTAGAATATTGTACTACGTTACAATCTAAATTTTTCTTTAAAAACTAAATTTGGTTAATATAAAGGTGTCAAGGTAATTGTGGAATGGTCATTGTTTGTATATTAAGTATGTTCATACTTTCCAGGTATACAAGCCTTTAAAGCAGAAAATTTATCAATCTGTATTCTCCAAACTAAACTTGTCTGTGATGGTAATTTTAAACTTACAAGAAGAGTAAATTTTATTGGGGATTTATTTCTATCATTTAAGGTTCTATTACAGGACCTGTTATCAATAGGGCATATATAAAATTTGTTACTTTTTACACTGAGATAAAAAAAAAATTTAAATGTAAATGTATTTCTAAAAATTAGTGAGAACTTATGTGTTTAAAGGTCAATATCAGGAAACATAAAAAACATTTTGCCGCTTTGTCACACGAAAGGAAAGTTAAAATTTCTCTCAGCCTTTCTTTGATTCATGTTTTAGATATAATGTTAAATTGTGTTAATTAATGTTCATATAGATTCAGGAAGCAATATATATGAAACTTCTTAAAATGACATTTAAGAAAGAAGCAAAGATCAGCATCAGAATTAGAACACTTAAAATTTGTAAAAAGCCCCACCTTACCTGAGATAAGGCTCTGCCTCCCACCCTGCTTCATGTCAGAATGGCTCCAAAATAAGCCAGACTTCAGCTTATTTAAAGTTTTATTCAAAAGATTGTTTTTTTGTTATGATCTCAAACAGGGCATACAACGTATAGTTCAGCCAAAATTCAAGATAGCTATTACACAAATTAAATGTTTTACTGTTGTTAATTCCATTTTGTATTTTCCTTGTAAACTCTATAACTATTGCCTGATTAATGTTTTGCAGAAGTACTGCTTCAAGAACAAGCAACCTAAATTAATTTGAGATAATAAGCCATCACTGATAGGACAGATAATATAGACCCCAATTAGATAAAAGGGTGTAAATAACTGTAAAGTCATAGACATTGAAAGAACTTTTACTTTATGACTGGTGAGACTAACTTACTGGATGTTTAAGATCAAACTTAGAGATTGAGATTAAATACAGGGGCCAAGAAAACCAATATTTGATTTTTGCCCTCTGAGTCAGCCTGAACCCAGGGAATGGGAGAGCTTCTCTAAGGAGCTTTGCAACCCTGGGCCACATTACCTCCCGATCAGGGAGATCAGTGAGTCCACTAGAGGATGAAAAGCCGATCAGTGCATCTGCTGCAAAGAGGAGGGTCATTGAAAAGGGAGACATCCCTGATGCTTCCAAAGGAAGTCACCTCATCAAGGAGACCCTACCTAGCGAATGGCACTAAAGGAGCTAAGAAGCTGCTCTCAAGTTCTCCACAAGTAACCCCTGTGGGAACTCAATTGACCCTTAACAACAGATAAGAACAAGGTCAATTTGACCAGCTTGATCTTGAACACCTAGCAAAATAGTTAAAACCAAAACATAGTGATTCCTGAGCATTTAAAAGAAGAAACAATAGTTAAATGTAACTTAAGATGTACACTTATGTTAGCCCCAAGAATAGGTAAGACTGCAGGGTACTAAAGATATTCTTAGGCAGGAGTGCCTGATAACCATCAAGAGAAACTGCCAGAGTCAGAAATTTTTGGTCGTTTTAATGTCTACAGATCTTCCTAAACAGGACCATGCCTGCTAAATTGCCTGCAGAAGTTCCTACAAGATCAGATACACAAGTTCTGGAGCTGGTGGATACACAGAAGTTCACCAACCAATCGGCCAATCAACCATTTCTCTTTCAAGACTACCAGCCCCTGACACCAAAGTCGAGACCTGTAATTCACTATTGACACCTCTGGCTCCAAAAACTCTGCTCCCACCTAAGGCCCTCCCTAATCCTCTTTTTTTACAGGAATGAGACTCTTCACCCCTAACCAGCAGGAAGAAGTTACAGAAGAAAGACCATCGTCCCACCCCTGGTATTTATAAAAACAAAAATGGAGGAATGTTGGCATCAGATCTGCTATTTTGCTCCTGCCATTATTCTGCCTCCCCCAAACCACTTTACAACCCAGATTGTTAGCCCATGAACCTCCTCACAAGCCATTGGTCCGTTGTTATTAGCCCGCAAAATTCCACTACCAATGGCTCCCCTGCCATTTTCTCTCTCTCTCTTCCTGGCTTGCACTCTTTCTTGGGTGCATGCTCTCTCTCTCACCCTGCAGGGAGACACTCTGTCTGTTCCCTTAATAAAATCTCTTGTGTGAGTTCCTGCATCAAAGAACTCACTTTCAGGAGCAGGTGGAATGGTGTCCAAATCTGCCTCAAGTCTTGCCTGCTGGTAAAATCTAGCTGATTAAATAGCGGAGCCACCGTGTAGGGCTATTTTAGCACTAGCTGAGAGAACACATGTAGAGCAGTGGAGTCAAACCTGGCAAGTCAGAACTGCTCCGTCAACAGGGCCTAACACGTGCTGATTTCCAGAGACCTTATGGAGTTGTTCGTTTTTGTACCTCACTATGCCTATGGGCATTCAGATGTCAAAGATGTCACCTGCAGGTGGAAGCTGTACTACTGCTCCCCAAGTTCTCCTTTCTTTCCTGGGCATATAGAAGGCTACTCTGCCCAGCTTCCCATGCAGCTGGCAGTCATGAGACTTGTCCTGGCCAATGAAATGTGAGTGGAAGGAGGTAGAATAGGAGAAGTGAGGACAGGTAAGCAGGAGACCAACAGGGAAGAGGAAGAGAATGCACTTTTCAATCTGAGAAGCTCCATGAGCACACTCACCTTTATTCTCCAAGCTTGTTTTCCTCCAGACACAAATTCTTAAAAAGTCCTTGAATCTGAGTACTGAGTTGAGCTGATTAATACCTACACACGTTGCTAGCTGGCACAATGTGTTTTATTTAGACTAAATGAAGCCAAGGAAATTATTGTTTGAGACTCATGATACTGGGTTTATTTCACACAGTATCTATCGGCAGATGACATCAACCTAGAGATCCTGCAAGAACCACACTGCTGTGACCCACCCTGTGCTCCACGGTGGGAAGAGCTGAGCTCATAGGACTGAGGTCACCCCCACTCACTTCTCATGCTCCCTATTTACAAGTTTCTATTAAAACAAGAGCTCATGGTTCCAGAAGTGTGTCTCACAAGGGCCCCCAGTCCTTCTTCCTTTGAATGTGTATCCTGCTCTATTGCTTTTTTAAATAAATCTGGATTTCTTAAATACTTGTGCCTCTTTTGGTGTATCCTAAAATTCCTTTCTATGGCCTAAGTCAAGAAACTGTCAGGATCGAATCCCCTTCTCCTTCCGGAAAACTTCCCCGGACTCCTATCTGGTGACATCACTTCTGACTGAGAGGTTTTAAAAACTTCTGCTGGAGTGTCCAGTTACTACCGTGCAACAGTAACCTGGAGCTTCACATTGAATGAACTGTGTTCCAAGATGGTAGAGCTCTGTTAGCCTTGAGTGTTGAGTGACTGGGTGGAGTAGAATCCTCCTCATGCCCGCCGCTCACTATCAGTCATGCACACCCCATCCTGGACATGTAATATGAGCCCCAAATAAAAATAAAACAGTGGAAATTTCTTTCTATGTATGTATTGCTTAGCTCATTGCTTCTTGACTAATAGACTGCTTCAGTCAAATGATTCAGGCAAATTTGATACAATGGAGACAAATATCCTAATTCCTATTGAATTAAAGTTAGGGCTCATAAAACTATGATAACAACTCTGATTGCACTATTCTTGAGAAATCATAACCTTCCATCCAACAGATACAGAAGCCATGTTAATCAGAGTGAGGTCTTTGTTAGGCTACATGTTCTATTGTTACATTTAGGTCTTAGAAATGTTTCTTGTAGGTATATTTGTGTTCTACCACAAATGTAGCAAGTAGGACAAAGTCTACATATGCAGAAATACATATTGGACAATTTCATAACTCAGACTAAAGATGAATAACCTGGGTCTGGTCTGGGGTTTTTAGAAAACTACCATACAACTTGCCATCTTTGAGAAGTTAAAGATTTTTGTGGAAGGTTTCTGCAGGGGTCCTCCATGAGCGTAGCAAGCCCGTTAGGATTTCTTTCCTCATCCAGATATGGGACAGCACTCATCAAGGAGAGGAGAGGAGAATGCGCTGCTTCCCAAACCAGGGGTCCCAGACCTCAGTTAATTAATATCCCTGAGAGATCTTGGAATGCGGATTGCTGGGCTCCTCCCAGAATTTCTGATTCGCTAGGTCTGGAGCCAGACTTGAGAGACTGTGCATTTCTCACAAGCTCCCAGGTGATGTTGGTGCTGCAGATCCAGGAAGCACACCTTTGGAACCATGGCTCAGAGCTTTGTTTGTCCAGATATGGTCTATGGATTAACGGCCTCAGCATCACCTGGGAATTTATTAGACATGTAGGTCTCAGGCCCCACCCCAGACCCATGGAATCAGAACCTGCCCTTTACCAAGACTCCCAGGTGAGTGGTATTCCCAGGGAGGTGTGGGAAGCATCACTCTGGAGGAAAGAGTTGTTTTCCGGCACAACATGATGCTCGAGAACCCAGCGGCTACTGGTAATGCTTCAAGTTCCCGGTACCTTCCAAGGTCAGATCCTGATGATTTCTACTTTATGATCACATGGTAAGTCTTCATGCTCTTCTAATCCCCAGGTGCAAGTGAATGTCCTAGAGCCCAATGCCCACTGCAAGTCACCTCTTGGCACGGTACTGCCGCGGGACGCTGTGCGGCATGTGTATGCTGGCTCTGGGTCTAAATTCCAGCTTCACTACTTCATTGCTTTATGTCTTTGTAGAGGAGAAGCCCCCTCCACTTCCAACTCAAATGAGCCTAGTAGCAGCATCTACCTCAGGATTGTTGTTGATGTGTACAAAATTCTTAGAACCATTTTGGGCAGAGTAAGTATTCCTTAAATGACAGGCATGGTCTGTGAAGCTTTTCAAGTTCTGAGCTTCTCTCATGATTTCTTTCTTCACTGTCTAAACCCAGAATGTGAGCTGCGTAAGTGGCTGAACTTGAGCCGAAGGGTCTCGTGCATCTCCGTGTCAGCATTAGGCACAAGCCAAGCCCTTCCGTGCACTAGGTGCTCAGTTAGTGGGGCCAACTGAATGAACCTGAAGTGTGCTAACTCTACTTATCAGGTTGGGAAGTGGCTTCTCAGGAACACACGCAAACGCAAGCCTGAGAAAGAACTCGTGCTATCCAGGATTGTCTCCCCACTCCTGAAAGCTAATTCCCTATCAGAGAGAGGCAAAATCAAGGTGATGGTTGAATCTCAGTGGCACATAAAGGTTAGAAGACACCTGAGACAGCCAGGGGGCAAGAGCTCATACCAAGGGAAATGGTGAATGGAGCTCAAGCCCCGCCCATGTCCTCTCTCCAAGGGCGAATGGATCATGCCTGGCAGGTCCTGAAACTCACCCACTCACACAGGCTGCCACGTCTCCCCTCATCCAGTCCCCTCTCCACCACCACCTCCCCCACCATCCACCAGTCTGTCAAATATTGATGAAAGAAAAAAACCCAGAGGAGGGACCTGGCCTGCTCTGGGCCGCAGGGACGTCATAGGTTGTCAGCTCCTTAGTCCTAGGGAACTGCCTGCACAGTTCACTCCAGGGCCTGGCAGAGACTCGGCTCTGGTCCTGTCTTTGGCCTGTCCAGCCCAGTTTAGCAAGAATCACCCTTCCCTCTTGGCCGTTTCATCGTCGCCCCTCACTCTGCCCGCCGCTGTCCCTCCCAGCTGTCTTGCTGTCTTTGGGGTTGAGCCTGACTTCTCCTGACACGATTGCCCTGGTCCTGAACACAGTCCTCCTTCCCCTTTTAACACGTCATTTGTCTTAAAACAATCCCAGACCTGCATACGGTAGGTGGCTGGCACAATCCTGTGTCTTACAGGAGCTGTCTTGGCATCCCTTGGAGATCTGACCTGACTTACTTGAACCCAGTGGCAGCCTGTCACCGTGGTCTCACTGAAACCTGCCTTGGCTCTGTGGCGCTGTGTGGCATGGGCTGCCTGCGTCTCCTCTCACCCCAAACCCAACACCCCCCAGCGGCTGACCATAAGGCCTAACGCTCAACACCTGTCAATGAGGGCCTGTTGGGGCGAGGCCTGCAGGATGGTGCTCTCATAAAGCTGCTGCCCCACCAGCTCTCTCTCTCTGGTTCCCTGTCCACTGCTGGAACCTCCAGGCTTCCCTCGGCTTCCCATCCACCGGCACCCCGGCCTCCCAGGATCTGTAAGTAACACATCTTGTTTTCATGCATTTTATCTTCACCTCTTCCTGTGGCTCACCCATGCCACACCTGAACTAATACTCCTGGTCAGGGCTCTCCTGGAAAATGGCCAGCCTGGAAAGGCATGTGGCACCCTCCAGTGAGAAATCATTCAAAACCAAACTGGAGGAAACCCCAACAGTGGCCTGTGGCCCCATGACACTGGAGCGCAAAGGCAGTACAGGAGGATGTGGTGTTTGGATTCAGGAGTTCTGTCCTTTCCTAGCTGTGTGACCCTGGGCAGGTTAAACTCTCTGACTTCCAGTTTTCTCACCTGGAAAGTGGACAGCAGAGTTATACTTCCGTCGCTAGTTCGTTTTGAGGCTTAAATGAGTCCATGCCTGAATTTAGCACTGGGTCTGGCACCAAGAAAGTATTTAGAAAACGTGAAAAAGAAAAGCAGGGTTTCCCAGTCACGCTTGAGTGTGATAAGCCTCAATGCTTATCGGGCACAGGATCTGGACTATATCATCTCACATCACTGACCCTGTTTCCTTTTTTGTAAAATGAGACCCTCTCTGTCAAGTTCGAGAGGTGTGGTGAGGAGTAGTTGAAATCCTCCGGCTAACGGACGGCCCTGCACCTAAACCGAGCCCAAACCGCACGTGGAGCTCTGCCACGCAGTGATCAGATGGCCGTCCCTTCCCCACGTGGCTTAGGCTCATGGTAGAGAAACGCCATAACCTGACAACCAAAGGAATAAGTATGGAACTTTACACGGCAGCAGGCGTCTCGGAGGGGAAATGCAGGGAGCTCTAAGAGCACAAAGGGAGGAACGAATGGTGGAGTCTAAGAACGCAGCCATTAAAGGGATCCTCTGATCCAAGGAGGAAGCCCAGCACGCAGGAAGCTCCCCGGGGGAGAGGGGCTCAGCCCTGGAGGATCCCAAAGAAGACGGGCTGCAGGCAGGGCGGGGCCAGGGAGGAGGAGGGCCAGGTCCTGCAGGGTTTGGTGACCACATCGAGGAATTTGGGGTTGCACTTCCGCTGCAAACTAAGCATTCAGCCCCCTGAAGATCTTGCCTTCAACTGCCTCTCGGTTGCCGTATTTTTGAAAACTGTGTTTATGTGGCAGCTGGTTCCAGGAGGCTTCGTTTTGTGATTGCTCGTCTTGCTAACAGCTGCGGGTCCCTCCAAGAACTCTGTTTACCTAATTGGGTTAGACTGGTGTGCAGACAAATGGGCTTTGATATGATAAATGGCCCATGAAGTGAAGGAAAAGGCATCCACAACGCTAATTTCCATTCGCTGATTTCCATTCGATTCAGGCATAAAGGAGAAAGGTTGCCAGCTGTGGAAAGCCACCCCATTAGAACAGGTTTCTGATTGTCAGCCTGCTGGGAGATGATCTTGTCAGCAGGACCCGCCCAAGTGGTAATAATTTGCAATTATGCAGCAGCCTTCCTCTTAGGACGCACAAACACTTTCTAGATATTTCCCTACACGGGGAGGCGGAGAGGCTGCGATGTTGTCATTTTGCAATTAAAAAGTCATCTTAGAAGAACTACTTTAATAATCTTCCTTAACTGCAGGATGGGAAAAATCTCCCCAAGTCCTTGTTTCAGGAGGGAAATGTGGCCTGCTCCGGTGGAGGAACACCCTGTAAATCACGAGCCCGTTTCCACCCTGGTTGGTGGCTCACATTCTGAAGCAAGGCCGGTTGGGCCCCTTTCCAGGGAGGCACCAACAGATGATTAGAAAGAACGTCCTTTAACCCAGGCTTCCTCCAGAAGAGCCCTCAAGGTCAAGGGAGAACTTCATTTGAAAGTGAAAGTTCACTCTGGAGAGCAGAGAGGGCTGAGTTGGGAAGAAGCTCAAGGCCCCATACCGCAGGCAGTCATCGGAGCTTGCTCTGGTTAGGCTGGGCTAATTCTCCCCTCTCTCCCTGGGTGGATCTGACTGTCGCCTTGATTGACAACTGAGTTTTATATGGTTTCTTTTCTACTGCCTGTGAATTTCTTGCCCCTCCAGAAAATGCAGAGGGGGAGCAACCAGCAAAGCTAACTATAAGATAAATCACAACAAGTTAACTTTGTTGGTCCCTTAGGCAGGCCCAAGAGGGGGGCCTCCCTTCGTGGTCTTGAATTCCCCTCCAGGTTGTGTTTTTTCACTATAATGCAGGATGGCCGGACTTACCCACGTGGTCAGGAGAGGCTTCTGGTGGAGTATTGTGAGGATCCCAGGTGGAGCTGAGAGCCCCAAGGGGTGGCCCCTTCCCCATCCCCCACTGCCTGCCCAGCAGAGTGTTTCCTTTTCCTGCCTCAGAAATCTTTCCAGAGCTGAGGCCAGGTTCTCCATCACCAGTGCGACCCGAGCCTCCGTGCCAGGGCTTAAGGTGGGGGTTCCCGTTAGGAGCCCTGAAAACACGAAAGCTCTGATCGTGGTTTTCAAAGCCACCAACCTGCTTGACTTTGGGAAAACCATGTAAAAAAGCCTTTTCTTCCCTTTATCTAAGATGTCTGCTTCCTAAGAGGGTCAAAAACAAAGAGGGAGATGACCTAACTAGAAGCAGCCCACAAAGGGACATGCAGATCTAGGGAAGGGGTTGTGTTCACACTCTTGGTTACAGTTTAAGCAGACGGGTTAAAAGTAGCAACTGGAAAAAACAAAACAAAACACATAGGGCAGAGTCCAAACCAGGGCGGTCCTTCCAGCTGTCCACCCCCAACAGAGTTGTGTGGACAGGGTTTAATTCTCTTACCAACAGTGGGTGACGAGGGGCCTGAAGGAGGACCCGGGGGAAGTTCATTCAAGCCTCACATAAGCATGGCACATCTGTGATCTATGCCGCTGAACCTGGTTGCTCAGTGTCTGCTGCCCCTCCTTCCAGAGGGCACGTTGATTCAGCATGGCCCAAAGTCCCCGCCAAAAATCACTTTGTCCACCCGGTGCCCAGGGATGCAAGGACGCTTTATCCGGCTGGCACTGTGGAGTTGGGAGGCTGTCTTCCAGGAGCCGGTCACCGGCCAGGCTTCCCCGGATCTGATTGAGTCACACATCTTTAGCCAGAGGAGGCAGCTGTTGCCTGCACAGCCCTTAAGCAACAGACAGCGATGGCTCGGACTTACCCACGTGGTCAACGGTTTCAGTGATCAACATTCTTCTTGCTCTCGAACCACCCTGTGACATTCTTTTGGCTGAAGTGTATTTCTAAAAATCCTCTTTATTGAGGGTTTACTAGCGGTAACTTCTCTGTTTGTGTTTATTTTGAAAAGTATATATTTTGTTCTCATTCTTAAATTAGAATTTTGCTCAATTTAAAATTTGAATTTAAAAAAATGATTTTTCTCACTAAAGATGTTACTTCATGCTCTTCCAGGTTTCATTTTTATATATTGAGCAGTCATCGGTTTAATTGTAGAATTTCAAAGACGACTTCTCTTTTGTTTTTACGTCTCTCTTTTTTCAGTAATTTTATAGTGTTCTACCATTTACAATTTTTGTGGTGCGGGGCATTGAACCCAGGGCCTTGTGCATGTGCTCTGCCAACCGAGCCACCTCCCCAGCCCATGTTCTATCATTTCACTACCATCGATTGAGATGTAGACTATTTTATCTTTTTCTGTGTTGCTGGTGGTGGTGCATTTAATCATCCAGCATGGCAAGCTTCATTGGGGCACATTCGTACTTGCATATAACATAATTTGTAGGGGAAGATTTTGAACATGTTACTTGAGGTCTAGAATCGGGCATACTGACCTCTTTTTGGTAACTGACACAGAAATGGGCATTTCCCCCTTGTCCTTGCCTGCTCCCCTGTAACAGAATGCAGGGACCCTCTGGGGCACACTACACTTCCTCTCTCATCATTGGACCTTTGCCATTGATATCACTCACTGATCCCAGAACTCGGGCCGAGATGGGATTTTCTTGGCATAATGCTCTCGTCTGCCAATTACAATGAGTCCGTTTGAGTTCAGGGGTCACCTGGAATGCATAGAAATCTGCCATGAACCTCTACTACCCGGTGGTACCACCTCTGACTCCCCTGAAACTTGCAGAGGGGAGGCTGAGTGTGGAATGACTAGTTAGAGAAAATTCTTCTACTCAGATATTTCAGCCCCTGGGAAGGGTCCTGCTGGGCAGGGAGCCAGAGAGAACGATGCTGGCTAGATGTTCTTCCTTGCTCAGCGCTGAGTGAGCACCTGTCTGTGTAGAGCTGGACACCAGCCTTTGGACGGAAGCAGTCGGTGTCCCTTCTGTGTCAGAGCACGGTGTCCTCTGGCCGGCTCTTCCCAAGGTTTTACTGGTAAAAAGGCCCGGAGTTCCACAAGGTTCAGCTGCGAGATGGCAGAGCCTCATCATCCCAGGCTCTTGGGGATACTGCCTTAGTTTCCTGGGGCCACCATGACCAGGGATCACGACCTGAGTGATTAGCAGAGCAGCAGCAATTTAATCTCACAGTTCTGAGGCTAGAAGTCCAAGATCAAGGTGTTGGCAGGGTTGGCTCCTTTAAGGACGGAAGAGTCCGTTCCACACTCGTCCTAGTTGCTTGGAGTTCGGTGGCAATCCGCGGTGTTCCTCGGCTTTTGGAAATGTGGTCTCCACCTTTGCCTTCACCCTCAGGTGACAGTCTCCCCGTGGGTGTGTCTCCAAGCTCCCCCTTTGTATAAGGATGCCAGCCATGTTGGATTAGGGGCCACTGTATTCTGGTTGACTTCATCTTCACTAATTATATCTGCCATGGCCTTATTTCTAAGTAAGGCTGCATTCTGAAGTATTGGGGGTGAGGGCCTCAGTATATGAAATTTTAGGGGCCACAGTCCAACCCGTCATAGACAGTGATGACATTGGACATGAAGAATGGGTGAAAAAATTAATTTTTATTCTAAGCAACTGACTTTGGGGGGCCATTTATTACAGCTGCATTGTCTCACTTGTCCTAATTAACGTGAGACGCTTAGGTTGGCACACCTGAAGTCACCAGACTGCTCACGTGGGCATGAAGTTCATGCAGCATTTCTCCTGGCAGGTGATGCTCCCAGACGTGACCACTTTTAGGTCACTGATGTACTTCTGCACAGCCTATGTGACTAAAGCTACCTGGCGGGCTCTCAGGATTACTGAGCGGGTCTTCCCTGGTAGACCTTTAACTCTCTGTGTTAGTCTATTTCCTGTCACAAATAACACAATACTACAGACTGGATAAGTTATAGAGTGAGGAGGTTTATTTTGGCCCATGGTCCTGCCCCAGAGTTAAGGGGCTGCATCCGGCGATGACCTTCTTACTGACAGAGTCTTGAGGCGGCACATGGTATCAGGTGGTAAGGGGCAGGGAGTGCGTGTGTGCGTGCACATGCGTGTGAGGTGTCTCTCAGCCTTTTGGGACCCAGGCTTCCTATTTTGAAACTGGAGAAGGATGTTGGAGCAAATCGGGGTGGCCAAGTACACTGTGTGACTTTGAGCAGGTTGAGAGGATGCAAGGGAAATTAACATAAGTAGAATCTTCAAAAAACTGAACATGAAAGAGGAATCTCTCACATGACAAATTAAGCACTTGAAATATGGCTTTTATGAACTGAGGTATGCTGTGTGTGTAAAGTACCAGCAGATTTTAAAGACTTAGAGAAAACATCATGGTTTTATTAACAATTGCATCAAAAGAATAGATACGAGGTGAAATAAAACTTATGAAAATGTCTTTCAAGTTTTTACTTTTAAATGTGGCTACTAGAAAATTCAAAGCTCTGTACGTGCCTTGCAACTATAGCCATATTAAATTTTTACTGGACAGTGCTGACCCAAGGGGTTGTTCAAATGTGGACTTCAGATCAAGTGAACAGAATCTCTGTTGGGAAGTTTAGGAATTTTAATTTTAGGAAGATTCCCAGCTAATGCTGCTGCAGAGTAAAATCTGAGATTAGAACATGGTGCAGATTAGTGGGAGAGTCCTGGCATCCGCCCCTTAAATTCACCACAGACCCCACCATTCTCTATTGTCCTGCAGGCTTGGAAGCCGGGTGTGCCCCGCCAGAGCCTGAGCACAGCAGGAGGGCAGAGAGGAGCTGAAGGGCTCCTACACATCCACATTTCACACTTCCTGTGGGGGAAGTGCAAATTCTTTACTTCCACAGATACTCCCTCTGGGTTTTCTTTTCTTTTAAAAAAATTTTTTTTTATTATTAAAATCTTTTTTTATTTTTACAGACTGCATTTTGATTCATTGTACACAAATGGGGTACAACTTTTCATTTCTGTGGTTGTACAGAATGCTTCAAGTATTTGATGGTCCATGTGCATGAATCATAGGGATTCGGGCAGCTGCCTGGATGGTGGGGAGATTTTTTCTTAGGAGTGCAGGATTGCTAGAGGAACTTCCACTTGGGGAAGCTCTCTTTATTAACTCTCTGGACTATCCCAAATGGCACGAGATCCTCAGATGTACAATTGGTGGATGTGGTTTGATGGTGGCACAGCAGTTGGACCCTAGGTGTCAATGTTATATTTGAAATATTAAGACTGTATGTATTCTCTTGCTATGTAAGAAATGACAACATCTGTCATTTCAGCAGCTTACAATGACACATATTGTCTTGGTTTCTGAGGGTCAGGTGTCCGGGGAGGGTTTGCTGGACCCCTGCTCAGGGCCCACGAGGCCAGAGTTGCAGGGTTGGCCCTATTGAGGTTGTTCTTGGAGGTTGGCGTCTTCTTCCAAGCTCGTTCCAGCTGCTGGAGGAACTCCGTTCCTGGCAGCTGATGGTCCCAGTTTTCCTTAGGCCTGTAGACAGGGATTGCCATCAGCTACAAGAGGTGCTCCTGTCAAAGGGCGACTCCCCCTGGTAAGCCAGCACCACATCTCTGACCTCTCACCTGACCAGGTCAGACATACCTGGGATAACCTCCCTCTTGGTTAGCTTCCACACCACCAATCAGTAAGCGACAGGGAGTGTGTGTTCCATGGCCCACACTCGCCAACAGGAATGAGGAAAGGTGTACCCACTGCAGGGCAGGAGTGGCTGAGCCCTACCTACTGTCGTTTGTTCTCTGGTCTCCAAGAGTAAATTTCCTCCCACGTTTCTCAAGAGTCGCACCCCATTATCATCCCAGCTCAACGTCCCAGATCTTGGTAGTCTGAGATCTCACACTATCCCGTCCTGATCACTGGCCTCCCCTGAATGTCAGGGTGGGAGCTGCACAGGAGGTGGGTGCTGGCCACTCTCCCAGCCTGCCTGTTCCCACCACTCTGAGCTGTGACTTTCAAAACCTACATGTTATTTTTGCCTCCAAGGCTCAAGTCTTGGAATACTAGACCATTTCCCATGTGCTTGGGAAGCCCAACACTCAACATTTTTACCTTCCACAGGGTTGGAGGCCTACTTGCTGTGTGGCAGTCATTCTGAAAGAGTGGGACGCATGCCCCTAGCGTGGTCAGAAGGAGGCCCTGTATGGACTTTCTTGGATGGACCAGGCATTAGCTCATGCATGTGATTGAGTATGGCTGTTGAGCCCACGGGACCCTGAGAAGTTCCTGTCATTGACTGGGCAGATGAGAGAAGATCTTGTTTTTTCCCCAAATGTTTGGAAATTAAGGCAATGGCTCCAAAGTTGTCCTTTGTCTCCATCCATCTGCACCTGCCTCCACCCAGAGCGTGAGAAAATGCAGTTTTTCCTTCTCTTTGCTAGGGTCCCTCTCTTCTACACTGGGTTTCTGGAGAAGTGAGAGGAAGTCTTCCAGGTACATTAGCACTTTTCCAGTTATGTTCAAGTCTGGCTCCAGGTAAAGGTCACTTGTCTAAGGGAACAAAGCCTGGTTCCCACGCCCTAGCACTTGGAAGATAGTCTTTTGCCTTGTTAATAGTTACGGATTTATCAAGAACTATCTTTGCTATTTCTTGGTTCTCCATTATATCATATGGACTTCTGTAAATTTAAACAATCAGTAATGTCAGTATAATTTTTAATTTGATATTTTCAATAGTTCATACATTGGGTGAATGTGCACATGCATCTCTGTGAGATTTTGAAATTAAACTTTTCCAGGTAAAGGGATACTCTAAATTTTTCTTAAACTTGAGAAATAAAAGATCACTAAAGGAGAAAATAGAAATAATCCCAAGTACTGTCACAAAGAAATAACTATAGCATTTATATTTTTTGGTAATTTTTAAAGAACATAGTATAACTCATATTCTAAAAAAAAACCTTTTTTTCCCCCTGTGTATAAGTTGAAATGTTCTAGCATATATACATAGTTTTGTGTCCTGTTTTAGTCAGTAGACATTATGTATCATAAACTTTTGTCTAGATATTTTTCAAAAATCATTTGAAATTGTCTGATGAAAGTTGTGCCTTTTTTTTCTTTTTGTGGTGTTGGGGATTGAACAGAAGTTGCACTTTTGGTAGACTGATGTTTGAGCTGGTTCTTGATTTCCCGGTGGAGGCTGGGGACATGTCATTAAAGTGATTCTCTTGAGTTGATTAGTGACATTTGCAACCTCTGAAAGTCACCCTTTCTGCCTTTCAGCTCTTGAGTAGGAGCCCTTTGTAAGATAAGTGGCTACTGATTTTCCTGTATTTAATGCAGAATATGAAGGGAGGCATGGAATTCGTTCATTGATATTTTTCTGGGTAAAGCAGGGGCCACTTTTTAACCTAAGCATCACAGAAGCCCCATAAAACGGAATTTCCCAGAATGGACTCCAGCAGTCCACTCCACTATTTGTAGACTGTTGTGATTCTGGGCAAGATAACTGAACTTCTCTGTGTCTGTTTTCTCAGCTGTAAAATGTGTCTAAAACCAGAGATTATCTCATCAGGGCTTCTGCATGAATTAAATGAGATAGCATCACACAATTTAGATAAATTCTAAACAAATAGTAAGAATGGTGGATTTCAGAGCAGGTAGATATTTTCCTCCTCCCTCTCATTATCACCAATTGTTGCTATCATTTTCTTTTTTTCTTTTTTCTCTCTCCAGTGTGGAAACCCCTCAAAAAGCAAAGGAACTATTGTGCCAACTATTCCATCTTCATCTAGCATCATGTCCCACACTTGGTTGCAGTTGTATAACAAAGGTTGTCTGGGTAGTCTGTAAGTCTCTTTTCCTGCTCTACAAATAAATACTTTTAATCTAAAAAAAAATCCAGACATTGCTGCAAGAAACCAGAACTATTTCATGCACAATAGTTGTACAATGACACTATTATTTCACGGGTTTAGTGCTCCACACACCAATTAATTTATTCTATTACATTTTATGCACATTGCTAGGACTGGACAGAACGCTGCTAGGCCAGCCTCCACTACCAGGAGCCTGAAGTCCGCCAGCTCCTGTGTTTACACAGGGAGTTGTGTTTACAACTCTTCTATTTTTCACACAAAGAAACTTCCAAAGACTGTTTACCTGATCACTTTGATTGGTTTGGGCTGGCAAATTTCCAATCTGGGGATCAGTGTTTTTCTGATCTTTCAGATTTTAGTAAAATTTGAATAAAATTGAATTCCAGGTTTAAATGTGCTACCCAAGCTGTGCAGTGCAGGCATCTTTGCTGAAGTGAGTTTGGGTCCAGTTGAACTCGTTATTTGCTTCTTCCTTCCTCTTGGGGAAGCAAAGGTAGCTGGGTGTCACTGTGACCTGGGGATCAGGCTGGTGCTGGGCCCGGTGGCCCTTTCATCACGTTCTCGCCCTCTCTCCTCCATCCTGTCCCTCACGCTCCTCTCCCTTTATTAATGCTCTTCAGGGCCTCATTCATGAGCCTCCACGAAACAGTTTTTGGCAGGAAAAGTGGGAACTGCCTCGGGGCTGTGACATTCCTGCTTGCAGTTATTACCCATCATCTTAACCACACAATTAGCATCTCTATTCCCTAATTAGGCCAGATAATGAGCTCACAGTTTCTGTACCTCTGCCAGGATTCTCACCCCACTGTAAATAGTAATCCTCTGCTTAATTGTCTTGCCGGCCTGGGCTACCGAGGTGTACTAGCTGTCTATTTTCCTTCTAGCCCACAGAATACAAACGAGGGCGCAGAGCTTATGTGAAGTTCACTGCTCTGTCCCCTGGAGTTCAAATAGGCCTGGTTCTATACTCAGTCGATACTTGCAGAATGCGTTGTACAAAGATGGTGTCCTGCCTCTGGTGTCCGACTGAGGACCACAGCCTGGCAGTTAAACAGGCCCAAGGCACAGAGGGGTGCTGTGCGTGGCTGGTCCTCCACCTCCCGCACGCTGTCCATCAGCAAGCTTGTGAATTCTGCTTTCAAGATGGCCCAGGAACCATCTCCACAGCTGCCACCCAGACCTAAGGTGCTGTCATCTCTCCACTGGAGAAAGGCCAAACCCTTTTATTGGGGTGTCTGCTTCTGTTTCAGTCCCCTTTCCACAATGACAGAAGGGATCTTGGATTTGAATTGTGTTATGTCCATCTTCCACTGATAATCCTCCAAACCCAGAACCCTTTGCAGATAGTCTAGACTGACCTTGCTGTTGTTGCAACCCCTCATGTAGACCTTGCTTTGCTGGCCAGTGTTGCCTCTTGGTTTTCTTTTGCCCTGCTGGGCTCCGCTGACATTGGTTTCCTTCTATACCTGGAATGTGCCAAGCTTTTCCTACCTCAGGGCCTTTGCATAGGTGATCCCTCAGCCTGGACTTCTCTCCTCCAACCTTCCTCTCCCTATAGGCTGAGATGTCACCTCTGCAGAGATGCTGCCCATCTTCCTCCTCTAGGTGGTGATGTTCTACGGGTCTGTCTGTCCACCTCCGTTTCCTTCTTGCCTGTATGGTGGTGGCTTTGCTTCCTCTTCTTGTCTACACCACTATTGAGCCACAGGAGGCCAGAGGCAGCAGCTGTTGTCTTTGCTGTTGTGTCCCAGGACTGAGAAGGAAGCTATCAACTAAGCCACTAAGTTAAGTGCTGGTGTTCGTCTTCTTTTGTTGCTGTAACCGATTGCCTCAACCATCATGGCTTAAGACCATGCAAATCCATTCTCACGGTTCTGGAGGTCAGAAGTGGAGATGAGGCCTTGCTGGACTGGGAAGGAGGTGTTGGCAGATGCAGAGGCTCTGGGTACTACAGGGCAAGGCTGCCCTTGTGCCTTGGCTCGGGTCCCCGTTCTCCGTCAAAGCATCTCTCTCCACCTTTCTCACATAACAGAGAAACTTCTGCCTCTTCTCCACTTTTAAGGACCCTGGTGATTATGTTGGGTTCACCTGGACAATGCAGACTAATTTTCCAATTTTAAAACCGGTGGATTATTGCTCTTAATTCCATGTGCACACTTAATCCCTCTTTGCCATGTAATGAACATATTCACAAATTTTGGGGATTAAGAGGTGGACATCTTGGGAGACCATTATTCTGCCTCAATAAATATTTATGAAATATTTGAATGAATACATAAATGGGCATTGGCCTGGAAGTTCTTTGTGGGCAAATGGCAGCATTTACATTTCTTTTTGTGGCTTTTTGTGCTTACCCTGCCCAGGCCAAGATTCAGGCTTAGTAATTACTCTGGGCACTTTCAGGTTCCCAGAGGAGGATGGAGACCTTGGGAATGAGTTCTTCCTTTAATTATCAACCTCAAAAGAGGACCTGGAGATGTTTCAGGTGCCAGGTGAAGAAGGTCTTCTGGATCTAATTAAATATCTAATATTCTTTGGAAGGCTTAAGTCTTAAGGTTGGTGCCACTGTAATTGATATGGTCTCTCCCAGAGTGACAAATGGAGGCCTTATAAACATTTGCACCTTGGGTGATTTCAACCAACTTGATTAATTTCCAGGAGATTAATACAGGGAAGCCGAAGGCCACATTCTGCAATCAAGTAGAGAGCGTTTACTTTCAACCTGAGTTGGATTCCAGCCAGAGTGGGAGAAAAAAAAAAATGAAGTTAGATTTTTCATGAGTTCCATATGAATGGTGGTCCCTCACCTTTGCATGGAATGAAGCAGTGTGTTTTCTGAGCAAAGTTGCATCCTATAATTTTGTGTTTCCCCAAGGACAACACGGCAAAGACATTCAGTTGTGCAAAATGGGTTTTCTTTCAGACGAGACCTCGCGAGACCTCGCGTTTATCTGTCATATCACAGGCTATTTTTAGTGCCAGTGCTTTAAAAACTTAAGGAGCCTATTTCCCCTCACCAGGCTTAAGCACAGGGTTGCTATGCAACAGGACCATCTCCCCAGAGGTTTCTCCGTTCTTTCCTCTCGGAGAGACAGTGAACTGGACCTTGGCTAAAATCAATCAAGTGAGGCCAGAGCAATGGTTTTGGAATCTCTGCCTCCAGGGTCCTTTCTTCACCTGCTCCCAGTTGTATGGCCCCAGGAAAATCTCTTTCTCCCAGGGCCTCAGTTCACCATGTGTAAAATGGGGATGTTATTAGCTTCTAGCACTTGGGGTTACTGTGTCAAGAAAACACAATTATACACAAAAAGTGCTTAAAACAAAGAAGTGATTTAATTTGCACAAAATGAGCTTTATACAACCATGTGGAAAATTGAAGAAATTGTTAGCTTCTTGGGTTTATTAGTATCTATTGCAAGGTGGTTCCTCCATGAAACTAAAAATAACAACGGCAGCACGTAGTTAAAATCTGTAAGCATAAAATGAGTTCAAATGCTCACAGTAGACACCATGTCAGGGCGTTTTCCAAGGCGTTGAGACCTCCTGGCTTCGCAGCTTGAGTGCAGTGAGATGCCCTGAGTTGCGCTGAAAGTGAATAGGCTCCAGGGACCTCCATGTGTGTTTTGGGGGAACCAGGACAGCCGTCTAGGAAGTCCTTACTGAGCCATGAACTTCGCCTTTGATGCTCACCTAGGCTGGCGGCCTCGTGTGCCTTCCTATGGAAGAGGGTCCGTTTCCCTGTGTCTGGAGCTTGGCGGTTTGTACCCTTCCACCCAGTGACGGCATCTACTGGTTGCATACTCAGAGTGCCTTTTGCTTTCTGCTTGGGATGACGCTCATGTCACGACACACTTGCAGGAGAGGTGCAGGTACCGCAGAGTGGGCAAGCTCGGGCTGCTCGACTGAGACCTGCAGACACAGCTGGTTCAGGATCGCTTTAACTCCAGAGTCCATTTTCTTAATAGGACACTGTCCCCCCTCCCACCCCCTTCATTTTGATGCTGCCGTTGACCGGTGACGAGTTCCACTTCCTCAGGTGTTGAAGTATAACGTCAGAGAAGCGCGCCAAGCCAAGCATATTAAGCAGGTTTTATTTAAAGGTAATAATACAGACTTCTCCCAGGAGGGAGAAGGGGGCCATGGCTGATGTTCTAGAGTCCCAAGAAGTGAGCGCACCCTACACTTTTATAGGTTAGCGTCTCTTTTGTTCTCCAGTTCTCTCCCCTCTGAGCTCTCCTTTCTGCCTATGGTACTAGGCTTGGTTTTGCAGGTGAGATGTAAAAAGTGAGAAGGATGGGGCAAGGGGAGGGCCAAAGTGATGTAGCCAGGCAAGGGTCCAGGGGGCGTTAATTAGCAGCTCCCTCTCTGCAGTCCTTGATAAGGGCGGGTAAATTTGGTAATCAATGGGCTCCGGAGAGCCTTGACATTCCATTCTCCCAGGGGCAGCCTCCAACTTCCAGAGGCAGATGGCTTTCATGGCCTCCATTTCCTCCATTTGACCTGAACCCCTATTTCTACACTAACTGCCTGTCCCCAATTCTGGCTTCAATTTCACACTAACGGAAGCACTTCCTGTGGGCAGGGAAGGCCATGCTGTGGTCTGAACACTGGAGTCCTGCCCAGGTTTCTATGTAAGAACCTAACTCCCAATGCAATAGTGTTAAAAGGTGGGGGCCCTCAGAGGTGATTGGGCAAGAAGGTGTAGCCCTCATGAACAGGGTTAGCACCCTTCTAATTGAGGCCCACCCTCTGAGGTGTCCTCTGTGAGGAACAGGCCTTGCAAGACACTGACTCTGCTGATACTTGATGGTGGACTTCCAGCTTCCAGAACTGTGTGCAGTAAATTTCTGCTTATAAAGTACCCAGTCTAAGGTATTTTGTAATAGCATTCTGAATGATCAAGACAGGTAAATATTCTGGTCTCTATCAGAGGAAACGGAGCCTCAGAGAAGTAAAGTGTTCTGACATAAATGGCCAGATTGCAATTAGAAGCCAGGCTCTGGACATCCTGAATAGACATCCTTCTCTTTCCATCAAGTTCCATTAGTTACTGGAGAGGAACCATTTTACCCTGTGAACAAAAAAGGGACACTAGGAACATAATGTTCTTTTATGATTTTATTAGGTTAAGATGACTGCAGTAACACGCATTGGCCAGCAGGGGTGCTGTCACCACCAGGCAGGCTGTGCCTTAAGGCAGAGCTTTGGGAAGACAGATGTCCCTGAGATCCTGCTCAGTGCACGTTCTCATTTTTCTGGGCTGATGGAAGAGCCTGCGACTGAGTTTCTGCCTGGTTTCTAAGCGAAGCTGTAGCTGCTCCTGGTGGTGCACTGTTTGAGTAGCAGTATTTTAGGGGTTGAAGACCATTTTGTGTGTTGATTGACAAGAACTTGGGGCATAATATTGGCACACATTTGTAGTCTCAGCTACTCAGGAGGCTGAGGCTGGCAGATGAGAAGTTCAAGGCCAGCCTGGGCAACTTCCTGAGACTATGTCTCAAAATAAAATAAAAAGGGGTGGGGAGGTAGCTCAGCACCCTGGTGTTTTAGTCTGCTCTTTTGCTGCTGAAACTGAAAGATCTGACCAGAAAAGTTGTAGAGGAGGAAATGTTTATTTAGGGGCTCACTGTTTCAGAGGTCTCAGTCCATAGAAGGCTGGCTCCATTCCTCAGGGATTGAGGTGAGGCAGAAAATCATGGCAGAAGAGTGTGGCAGAGGGAAGCAGCTCACGTGATGATCAGGAAGCAGAGAGAGATCTCCGCTTTCTATATACAAATATATACCCCTAAACCACAGCCCCAACTCCTACTTCCTCCAGCCACACCCCACTGCCTTCAGTTACCACTCCATTAATCCCATCAGGTGATTAATTCACTGATTGGGTTAAGGCTCTTGTAACCCAATCATTTCTTCTCTCAACCTTCTTGCATTGTCTCACACGTGGGCTTTTGAGGGACGCCTCACATATAAACCATAACACCTAGTATGTGTGAGACCCTGGGTTAGGGCCACAGCTAGGGGAACTGTTTTGTGAGGGTGGAGGAGCTGTTTTAGAATAAATGCAAGGGATGGAGTTTGATAAATACCACTGTTTCTTGTCCTGATTTTTGCCAGTGATGCTGTGGTCTTTAGGGAAACTTCTTGTTCTGTTTATCATGATCCCTCTTAAACCACAGTTCCCAGCTCCCAGGTTCTGATTACCTATTTCTAGGAAGACCAGATACCCTAGGTTTTCTGCGATTATCTTCATATTAATATCCCATCATGATGTCCAGCTATGTACTCAAATCTGTGCTTCACTTTTGATTTTAAAAAATATGGTTATCATTTTGCCCCAGCAAGAACACGTTCATAGTTGGTTTGCCTGATACCCTGCACATCTCAGTAGTTCTTATCGTGCACAATGAACCTTTGAGAATATAGTAAAAGCTACGGATCATCAACTCAGAAAAAGTACAGATGCACAGACGTGTGAAAACTGGCATTTCCCCAGGTTATGTCTGTGACTCTCAGGAGCTCACCTCATGGCAGGACCTAAGCGGATCTGTGGACTGGCTCCACGTGTAGATGACAGATCATTGCACCATAGAATGAGCCGGCTTTCTATTCACAACCTTCGGGGTGCTACACACAATGCTAATTTCATTTCTGCCCCTCATAAAGAGCAGAGTGGACTTTTACGGATGGAATCAGCTGTGGATGGTGGATCTGGACATACGTACTGCTTCGTTTCTTCAAGTTGTACTTTTCCACTTTGTATGGCAAGATCCTCTTTCCTAAAACATTGCTTTGCTTGGCATATGGGTTACTCTTGAAAGAGTCATGGAGAGAATGTAGAAGATAGAAACCACATTCTGTGTTTGGAGATTTTAGTTCTACTTAAGTTTAGCTGCATTTTCTTACTTTTGTTGAAAGAAATAAGATGACTCTAGTTAATATCAATGTATCATATATATGAAAATTGCTAAGAGTAGATTCTAAATGTTTTTGCTACAAAAAATAAGTATATGAGATAACACATATGTTAAATAGCTTGACTGATTCATTCCAGAAGGTATACATGCATCAAAATGTCAAGTTGTACACATAAACATACATCATTTTAACTGGTTAATTTTAAAAAAATTTAAAGAAAAAATTTGTGGAATAATAGTTCCTGTTTAGGAAAAAAAAATATAAATGCTATGCCTTTCCAAAGTTGTCATTTGTAAATGAGAACATCTATGCACATTGCTTTTCATTTAGGAATCAACAACTTCCCTACTTGGTAGGGATTATGTCCAACCAGCAGATGAGAATTTGAGATTCAGACTAATGGCCTGCTAAATGTCACAGAGCTAGAAAGTAGAACTGGGCTGAGACCTCAAGTTTCCTATCATTTCTTACCCCTTTGCCTCTCTTGTTGATTTGGATCCTGGTTTATCTCTTTTCTTTTTCTCCTGGTGCTGGGGATTGAACCCAGGGTCTCTCATACTTTATACAAGTACCCCCAGCTGAGCTGTACCCCCAGCCCTCTCCTTTTGTTGATTCTCTGGATTTGTTAGGTAGAACTCAAAACCATGCTAATTGCCCTGAAGGTATGAATGAAGGTACCCATGGAATCTCAGGCAAGTTCCCAGTAGAAGGCTCAGCCCTTTGAATTTCACAGGTAGAGATTGATTCACCTGAATCAATAATCCTCCTAGCTTATATGACCCTAAATGATAAAGAACATACTTTTTTTTTTTTTTTTTTGTACTGGGGACTGACCTCGGGGCACTGAACCACTGAGTCACATCCCCAGCCCTATTCTGCATTTTATTTAGAGACAGGGTCTCACTAAGTTGCTTAGCACCTTGCTGGCTTTGAACTCTCAATCTTCCTGTCCCAGCCTCCCTAGCTGCTGGGATTACAGACCTGCACCACCATTCGAGGTGAGCATACATTTTAATAGACAAAGTTTCTAGAACTAGAAGCGACCATTGAGATAATTTCACCAGGGAGGTGCAAACTCTAAAGCCTACCTCCCACTTGGCGGCCAGCAGTGCATGAAGCCAGTCTGTTACATCGTTTCAACATGCACATTCTCTGGTGGCACATGACATACTTAAGGTAGTCTTCAGTTCCACAGAACATGTTCCCTTTGCCACTTTGATTGACTGAAGTGGCTCTCATATCTGTCAGCTCCTGTACAAGTATTCTTTTTCTATCACCGGTTGGAAAATTCAGTTTTCTGCTAGAAGAGGGCAACAGAGTAGTGTGAATGTAAATGAAAGATAACTTCTGCCTCAATCTCGGGCCAATACGAGGAGTGTGGAGTTGGTGGCAAACTGGGTCGCAGAGATCTTATCAGAAGTGAAGAGCAGCTGTCCGTGTGTAACAGTGTGTCCATGAGGAGGAATGTAGCTGTATGTGGCCAAATTTTCTTTCTTTTTTTTTTTTTTCCAGTAACAGCTAGACATTTGAAATTTGATAGAAAATTTCTTGACTTTAAAAATCTTGGCTGTGTTGTTTTTTTTCTGTTTTTGTTGTTTTAAATACTGTGCAGGTCAAAGAAAACATGCCTGTCAGCCAAGTGCTGCAATTGATCTGCCAGTGTGTGATTCCTGATCCAGTCCAGCTACCTAATCCAACGGGTTAGGGTGCTAAGGGCAAGAGTGACATCCCTGTGTATTTAGTGAGCAGAAGAGTTAAGGGATTAGCATCAGGTTTTCTGATTTCAATTTCTTCCTACTTCAGTGTACCGTCCCATTAATTTCATTCTCTCTAGCCATTTTGACTTTGCATTGAAGGCAAGCAACATCCTTGAATTTAAGTTGCAAGCAGGGAAATGTGAGACTTTCTTCAATCAAGTGCCAAAGGCTCAAGGATCTCTTAGGTGATATTTAAGTGCTTGGCAATCACACTATTTCTGGCAACAAGAACAGGCACTAAGAATCCTCAATACAATTTTTCTCCATACTCTATCACAACATGCTGTTCTCTGCTGATAATTTGTCTTAGAACATACTGTGTCTGCAGAGTCATTAAGCCATAAATCGATTATTCTCTGGAGCATCCTATACCGGATTCATACAAATAAAATAGTTTCGGTCTTCTGAAACCAGAAGTTCTTGCAGGCTGCAGAATTTTATTATATTAAAAAACTCACAAAATAGCTCTTGGCCTGATAAAATCCATGACAATGGGTAAGGATTTGTCAGTATTTCAATTTCGGGTTTTAATGTGGTCCAGTGAATTGAGGGAGGGAGTTTAACTCCCTCTGAGGACCCAATGCATTGATTTTTCACAGCCTGTATGGTGTCTCTGGCCAGGCAATCAGTCCTGGAGGGATAAACACAAAATGAACATTGTGAAGAACATTCCTTTCAAACATCAGAGAGGGCAAGAAGAATTCACGTAAGAATTAAGGTAAAGGAATAGGAACCCAGGGCAGCTGTTCTCGGGGATTGTACAATGTAGGGCCGAAGGCCCCGAGTACTAGAAATGAGAGGAAAACTTTGCCATTGGAAGAGTTTGTGAAGTTGTGTGACTTCTGATCGAAAAAGGCCTTAGCTGTGACGTTTCTGAAATTGGGACAACATGCCTCTTTTCCTCTGATGTAATTCCGACACTCAGCACAGGACCTGTTCTTAGTAAGGGCTCAAAACATATCTCTGGTCTCTTTCTGGGTTGATTTATTACGTGATGAGTATGTGTTGGGCATACACATGCATTCTACTGTCATGTCCAACTAATTAGAATAAATTTAAAAATTTTAAAAAATACAAAAACTAAAGTAATACTGGATTCGGAAAAAAAAATGAGAAAAAGTACTCATCTATTCACAAGAATCCTGTTAGGTAGGTGCAGTTAAAAACTAAGTCCGGGGGTGCTGGGGATATAGCTCAGTTGGTAGAGCGCTTGTCTTACAAGCACAAGGCTCTGGGTTCAATCCCCATAACTGCAAAAAACAAACAAAACAAAACAAAAAAAAAACAACCCGAGGCTGGGGAGTTTACAAAGATGATCAGGCCCACACAGTGGGATGGCAGGAGATCAGCCTCAGGTCCTTCGGTTTTCATCTTCCCGGTGTTGACCACCTAAATGGACGACTCTCTCGAGATTAAGACTGCCACAGGATTCGGGGATGGGTCTCTCGCGTCTGGTAGCCTGGCAGATCCAAGTGTTCCCAGGAAGAATAAACCGCTCCAGAACTGATGGTCCCTTCTTGGGAAGGGGAACTGGCACTATGCTCTCCGGGATCTCGAATGCCTTGCTAATGGCTTTCTCAGGAAGAGCCCAACTTCCTGGCCTGGGAGCTAAGTATAGCCCAGACCTGGCTTAGAATTTACTGAAAGTCTTTAGGACATTACTCAAGTGCCCCAAACCCCAACCCATATTTACACAGTGGTTGTGGCTATTCCGTGAGGGAATATTTGAAAAGTCCTTAGCATGGTGCCTGGGACATGGCAAACACGTGTCTTATGTCTATAGTGATTTAAGGTTTATCCAAAGGATGGAGAAGAGAGGAAGAGAAGTGTCCTTGTGGCAGAGCAAGGACATCTGTGGAGCCAAAGTGACTACAGATGTCCTCTGTCACCAGTTCTTGCAACTATGCTGGAAAGACTTCAGTTGAGTCACTTGGAGTAGCAGGCATGAGTTTATTAGAAGGGATAGGAAAGGGGGAAAGGGGACAAGGAGGGAGTGGGTTCTCTCAGAGACAACAGGGGTGGTATGACCCTCCTGTCTTCCTATATTATTGGGGGTCTCAGAGAAGTTTCCAGAGAGTCCTGCCCAGGTCCACCTCTTGACTTTTGACTGACAGCAGAATTGCATCAGACTTTTAAGTCCCCACTGTAGGAGGACTTATCCCCTGGAGGGGAGATTTACTGTTATAATGATCTGCTAAAGATCCAAGGCAGCTCTGGGACACTTTGGCCCATGCTGACCAGTGTAGTCAAAACTCGTTCTTATGGATTTTGTGGTAAGGGGCTTTGCTTGTAATGACCCTATCTCCCAGGGTCCTGGAATGTGTTCTGGGGGAAGGTCACAGAAATCCTCTTCGGGGTACCTCTTGTTCTTATTGGCAGGGAGAGTGTTTGGTTCATGGTTTCTCCTGTAGGTAACGGTTGTTTGCTGAGGAAGGTAGCATGTCCTGCTGACTTAAGCCCAGCAGTCTCAGGGGAGTTGCTCTTCAAAAGAAATCATGTGGGGGAAAGCACAGGAGGTCCTGCCTGTAGAATCATCCCATTAACCCCCAGTTTCCGCTGTTCCAGTCTGTGTTACCTACCCTGGGGACAACTCTCTCCCCAGCCCGTGGGGATCAATGAGAGGTCACTGAATGTCAAGGTCCAGCTCTGAAATTCAGGATCCTGTTCCTTTCTTTTAGGACTTTCCTGATGCTCTTTCTAAATTCCCTGTTCCTGGACCTGGAAAGCACAGTTACGGATTTCCTAAACAAGGGAGAAATCTTGGGGGAAACACTCACTGTGGTGGGCTTGACTCTGGCCTCTCTGGACCGGAGACCGAGCCAAGTTCTCTGCGATTTTATCCAAACAGCCTGTGGTAGGTGGAGCATTTGCTTCAGACCCTTTGTGTTGTGCTTGGGCTGGGAATGTTCAAGGCCAATCTCCACCCTTCCCACACAGGATGTGGTGGTGCTGACCTATACTGCAGGACTCCTGTCCCTTCAGGCAGCCATTAATTGATTTGGAAACCCTGATAGGAGGTGGGAGAGGGAGGGGAAATACAATAAGGCTACTTATTTATTTCTTTAGTACTGAGGACCTATCCCAGGGCCTCACACAGTTTGCTAAGCAAAGACTTTATTACTGAGCTACATGCCCAGCTCACAGCTACTTGTTTTTAATTTTTCAAATTGATGACTATTGTGTAAGTATACCATGGGCTGACTTTTCAGTGAACACATATGTACAACCAGCACCCCAAATCAAGAAACAGAAATTAGCAGCACCCCATCACCCCACCTCCATTCCCCTTCTGAGTCTCTGCCCCGGCGGCAGGTGAGCTATCCCAGGCTCCCCAGGGCAAGAACACCTTAGCTGTTAGCCTGTTGCTGATCTTCAACTGCAGTGGAGTATCTTGAGCTTCAGCTTCCGCCACCCTTCTGTGCAGAGGAACTCTGTTTAGCTCTTCCCGCTCTGGGTTCTGGGAATCATCCCCTCCTGGCGTGGAGCTGGGCTGTGATGAGCTTCAGGTGCTGTCCTGCTGGCGTCTGCCCTGTACCTAGGCTCGGCTTTGTCCTGTGGTCCCTATGGTGAATTGCGCATCCTGTTTTGAATATGCCATCTGTTTTCTGCTGAGATGTCAACAGATAAACAAGAATTCTGTGTTTGGCTGGATCAGGGTTCTGCTGTTGATCAAACTGAGAAATCTGCTCAAATGAGGTCGCTGGGATGGGACAAAATATCTGTAAACTACCTTTCATACATTTTTCAAACCAAGAGAGCATTTTCAAATGATGTCCTCTGAGGAATCGGTACGTGAGAGATGTCCTGTTCGATGGGACGTGATGACCCAGGGCTGGGGAGGTGACTGCAGTGGCCCACGCTGGAGATGACTGGAGCGTGGTGCTGGAAGAGGTGGAGAGAGAGGGGCGGCTCCAGAGACACTGAGGGGCGGCATCCGTAGCATTTGCAGGAGGCAGAATCGAGGGAGAAGGGAGGAGTTTCCAAGAGTGGCCCTTGTGGCTGGCTCCTGCCGTTGACGGGCTGGTGGGATCATTGGCTGAGTCAGGGAATCTGGAGGTGCCCAGGCCACAGGGGCAAGTTCATGAGTTCAGACTTGGATACACTGGGAGTACGGCATCCAGCGGAGGTGCCCAGCTGGCTACCTATCAGGGCTAAGGATATAAATTCTGGTCTGTTCTACAGATTGAGGTTAAAGCTGTGGGCGTGGACAAGCTCACCCAGCAAGAGGGCAGCAAGGGGCCCAGAGTGGGGGCTCCCCGCCTGGTACTGCTCACATTCTGGGCCAGCTCATTCCAGGCTTGGGAGCCTGTTCTGTGCCCTGTAGGACGTTCAGCAGTATCCCTGACCTCTACGCACTAGGTGCCAGCAGCACTTCCCGACTGGGACAACCAGAATGTCCCCAGATATTTCCAACTGCCCTCTTGGGGACAAAGCTGCCACGGGGTGATGTTGGGAGACAGGGCTGCGGCTCTTGGTTGCCTGGTTCTTGTCCCAGCTCTGTCCCCGTGGGCTGTGAGACCCAGGGCAGGTATGCCATTGAGCTTCTCTGTGTCTCTGAGTCTTCCGCTGTGGAGCAGAGACGACAGCAGGAGGGAGGCCTCATGGATCTCAGCAAGATGGAGGACAGAGCTTGAGAAGTGGCTAAGAGCGCCTGGCTCTCCTGAAACCCCTGTTAATACGGTGTTACTCTTACTGAGGAAAAGGTGGGACGTAGGAATGAGCCTTGGGAAACGCCAGCACCGCAGTGACACAGCAGAGACGGAGGATCGGAATAAGAGGCTGCAGCAGGGGAGGGAAGAGGAGGCCAGGGTGACGTCAGTGGGAGCAGGGCTCAGGGGGGCTGCTCACCCAGCCAGGGCGCTTGAGCTCTGGGCTGCTCCTAACCAAATCCCCCCAACACACGCGTGTGCATGTGTGCACACACGTGGGCGGGGAAGAAACCAGCTTAGTATGTTGTGCAGAGACAGAGTGCTCTAAAACACCTTTGCTAAAGTTAATAGTCTACGATGTGTTTAGGAGCGATGGCTGCATGGCGTTCCTAAACGGCACTCAATGTATTTAGGACCTTGCGGTAAGGAGTTCTCTTACTCCCTGTCAGTGGTCATTCGAAAACAATCTTATGCTGTTTGTTCAAGCGTATTAACCGCAGATGAGCAGGGAGCTGGGAGAAGCCCACAGAGTCGGCAGCTAGTTTTGACCCTGCCCACTCCTTCCCAGTGTCAGGACAGCGGGGAGGAGCTTCATGATGGTCACCTGATAAAAACACTGGAGAAGCGGTTGAAGCCTGTAATCCCAATGACTCAGGAGGCTGAGGCAGAAGGATCACAAGTTCGAGGCCAGTCTCAGCAATTTAGTGAGACCCTTTCTCAAACAAAAGAAAGGATTGGGGATGTTAGTTCAGTGGCAAAGCACCTCTGGATTCTATCCTCTGTTTAAAAAAGTCTTTTTATCAGCAGTTATTTTAGTTGTACAGTTCATCAACTTTGGCCTAATAAATACTCCAGGAAAGGAAGATGGCCCCGCACCTTGCTCTCCAACTTCCTCAACGGGTCTAGCACATTTTCTGTTCACACTTCTCAGAAGTGAATGCACTCGGGGGCGGGGGTGGTGGAAGAACAGATTCTTGGAAGTCATGAATCTGTGTTTCCCTCTCTCTCTCTCCCTCTTTTCCTCCGATATCACACCCCCACTGTGTTCCAGAGCTGAGCCAGGTGCTGTGCGTACAGCAGAGAGCAAGGGAGAGAGAGTCTGTGGACCCAATTATCCTTATTTCAACAATGTGACATAAGGCCTTAATAGACTCCACACAGATCCTCTTGAAAACAAAGGAATAAGCAGTCTACACTGATGACCTGAGGAAGCACGTCCCTTTTTGGGGAGACGGGGAGGGGACTCTCGGAGAAGGTAACCCAGAAGCCTAGATCTGAACAGGAAATCCTAGAAGAGCCAGTGTCCAGGAGCTGGTGTGCACAGTGGGGACGGGGGGGCACAAGATGTGTTGCAGGTGTCTCAGGAGGCCAGCGAGGGACCAGGTGTCCCACACAGTGGTGCACATCTGCAACCCTTCCAGAGTCCAGGCGTCTGACCTGGGAGGTGGCTGGGGATGGGGACGGGAACGTTTTCCTTCCCCATCTCCTTGAGCCTGGCCTGCTATCCGTTTGGAGAACTGGAATGGCTCGTGATGCTCTCTCCTTTCCTGAGGCTCTGTCAACAGCGAGGCCTCTGGACCCTTTCCGCAGTGCTGTGAAATGCCAGGGACGTTGCTGCTGCACGCTGCCCTCCGCCATTTGCCTGGAAGACCTGGAGCGAGGCTAAAACGCCTCGGCTATCCTATTCCTCAGGGAATGTCACCTTGCTCCCTGTGGCCTCCTTGAAACAGTTCCTGGACGTCAGAGCCTGGAGCGGGTGGGGAAAGGGAATCAGATAAAAAACTGCTTTTGCTGGGAGGTTCATTGGAAATCTGTCCATTCACTTGATGAACATTCATTAAGTGCCTCTGTGTACAGGATGGGGAAGGTGGTGTTGACCGACTGGGTTTTAGTCGTAAAGTGTGACACACAAAGGGTGGCAGCTGATTATGTATTGAATACGATGTAGGCTGAAAATGATTAGGTAGGAATGGGGAGTGAATTCTGCTCATGAAGACTGAGGGGACTTCCCAGGGAAGGCGGGCACTGAGCTGCAAAAGTGAGTCTAAATGGAGTTTCACCAGTGGGAAAGTGAGGAAAGGGACTTTGAGTGTGCAAAGACCCAGTGCATCCAGAGGAAAGCAGGTCCCCGGCAAGCTGAGTCATCGTAGCAGGGACATGGTGTCCAGCAGTGTTAAATGGGACTGGACAGTGTGTAGTGGGCCAGGCTATGATGGACAACTAAGACATTTCCAAGTCATTTGGACAATTGCCCACAGGCCAGTGTTTCTAAAACCCGATTTTAATTGTTTAACTACCATTTTCTGTTATATAAGACAAGTTATAATGGTATTCATAATACTAGTACCATTTACCTAAAGTTGTTTCTTTTAATGTCTTATTTACTGTACTTAGGAAGGAAAAATTTAACATAATATTTTAAAGAAACTTTGCATTTCCATAGAAATTATGCATTTGATGCACCAAGCTACATTTTTACATAATATAGTCATCTCAGAATCCTTGGAGGATTTGTTTCAGGACATCTTGCAGATAACCAAACCCGAAATGCTCAAGTCCTCTGTATGAAATGACGTGGGATTTGCATATGACCTATGCAGCTCCTCCTGTACACGTTAATCCTCTCTGGGTCACCTGTTATACAGTGCAAATGCTATGCCAGTGGTTAGTCCCTAAACAACAGGGCAGAGCCATGACAAGAAAATAGACTGCACCTGTTCAGCTGAGATGCAGTTTCTTTTTTGGGTATTTTCCACCCATGGCTGCAGAACCCATAGATACTAAGGGCGGACTGCACGTACCACCTTAAACCCCCCACTACCGACAAGGGAAAAGCTCATCTCCTTGCTGCCCCGCCCTCATATGTGCCGAATCTCATTCTGTTCTTAAAACTGCAGGTGAAGAGAGGAGGGGGAGGGTCCTAATCCAGGGCAGGATATCGTCCCATCTGTGCTGAGAAGCAGCACTGGAGTGGCCATGCAGAGAGGAGGGGAGAAAGGGAGCTAGACTTTCAAATGCTTTCCATTCATTATCTGCAAAGGTCAAAGACTTGCACCAGCAGGGTGCCTTCTCCTCTGTGGAAACGCACATTGCAGGAAACAGTAGCTCCTGAAGGACGCGGGTGATAAATAACTGGGCCTGTCCCCTGTCCTTCTCCAAGGAAACACTATGAGCCAACTTCCTTTTCAGCAAGATAGACCAGAATGGGGCTCCGGGCACAATTACTTGTCATTGAATATAGGAAAGATCCTTTCTATGGCCTCGGTAACTCCAGGGTGGAATATGCAGATGCTTTCAGGTATTGGGATGAATGAAGGGGAGTGGTTGAAACAGAGAAATGGAGCCACTTGAAGGGATAATCAGTTGCTTGCTATACCTGGGGGTCATCTAATGTCATCAAGTGGAATGGATCCAGTATCTTTAGAACTCTCCATTTTTCAAGAAAAATCTTTTTTTTGGGGGGGGGAGTGTCATCTAACCAATTTTGTTGATGATCCTGTCCCCCAAAATGTACCCCTAAAAGAGGTAAGCTCTGTGGCCCCCCAAAAAACGCACCTGTAGGCCCAAGCAGACTTGTAGACCATACAATAGAATCTCTGCATTAATTTACCTTTCCATCTGATTGTGTATGATTTTAAACAGTATTGGCTTCTGCTTTTATCACCTTTGGAGTCAGAAGCTCCACTACCTCATGAATCGGTCCACTGCTCTGTTAGAAAATGTCTATGTGAAACAGGAAATCCTTCTGAAAAAAGCCCAAATCTCAGCCTGGAATTGAAGGTCAGCCCCTGAACCCCAGCATGGGCCACACATCAGGAGTCACCCTCTACTCCTGTTGGCCTATCCCCATCTCTAGGATTTGCCATCTGTTCCCGACACCAAGGTTCCCCCCCGACTCTCCACGTCTAGAGTCTCCTGGGCTCTGCTCTTTGCTCTTCTAAATTCAATAGTCTATTTTTAAAAACTATCAAGATGATGCCTGCAAAAATAATGCACTTCATAAAAAAGGCAAATTGTGTATTTTGAGTACGATTTGAAAAGGTCTTCAAGTCAAGCCTGCCTATTTGAAATTGTAAGTTAAAGTCAGTTTAGAGAAGGAACACAAAGTGACAAAATGAATTTTGCATGTGTTTCAATCAAAAAATATATACGTATGTTTTTCTCGGTAAGATGACTGAAGTTTAGATTTATTGGAAGGAGTGAGAAGGTGGGAAATGCCCTAATTGGGTTGCGTGGTGGAAAACATTTCCATGAAAGAGCCATTGATTTTTCTAGAGAGCTTTTCCTGGTAGGGGCTCATAAGACGTACGTTCTGAACTAATAGAACTATAACGCACATACCGTTACCACCAATTCCTCCAGAGTCCTGCACAGTGGAGCGCAGAACTCCCACCACCAGAACGTGAGCTCCAGAGGCAGGGGCAATGTCTCTCTTACTCACTGATACATTTCTTGCCCCCAACAGTTAGTGGCATGTGATATTTATTATGAAAATGATTGAATATATAACCACTGAGGTCAGACTCGCATTCAGAATCCTTGCTAACACATTTCTGCAGATACCCTGGTGAACTGAGTTGGCATGTGATTGGCAAGACTGACTTTGCGGATTCTTTTAGGCACCCAGGTGGTAAGGGGTGGGGTGGGCGGAGGAGGGCCCAGGACCTGAGGGAATGTGCCTGCCACCTCCCTGCAAGGCTGCTGCGGTGTGATAAGGGCTGAGTTCTTAGCTGATGGAGTGTTTGCCTAGAAGGCCTGTGATCCCCGACTCTAATGTCCTCTCCCACTCGGGGCTACTTTGTTCATTTTGTTTTTCTGTCTTCACAACATGGACCCCACTGATCCTGGAGGACACGCTTTGATTTTAAACTCTCTGGAGGTTGAGGGAATTTGGATCCTGTCTGCATACTTGCTAAGCTATCTGCTTCACACACATGGTATCTGATTTGCAAACTGTGCCGCTGCTGTTTCTCTTAGGAACAGGGCGACATGTGCTTTTTGGATGGCAAAATTGGAATGGCTTCACCTGGCATGGTGTCAGTCAGAGCCGGCTCGGAACAGACTGCTGGACCTTCTGGGTGGATGGGATTTAACAAGTTCAATAACAAACAATGATCGATGAGCATATGCCAGGAGTCAAGTCAGATGCTTGGATGTGGTTTCTGTTGTTCTGTTCTCCCATCCTGAGGCATGCTCTTTCCCCATTTCATTGATGGGTCCCTTGCCTGAGACCTTCCAGTTGTTTTGCAGCCAAGACGTGAGCCCAGTGTTTTTGTCTTCAGACACTGTGCTTCCAGCCAGCAAACTTCCAGATCAGATTGTGTGTCCTTTCCATCCTTCTGTGCCCTCTTTCCTGTGGGAGTCATCTTGTCATCCCAAGCTTCTAAATCTAAGGCTGGAAGAACCATTCCTAAGTGTGCTGTGGACATTTCTGACGAAGATCAGCATTTTTGGACCATCTCCCTGGAGTTCCCAACTTGCTGTTTTGTTTTCGGCCTCGGGAAGCCTTCGTGTCCTGCTTTAGATAGTGCACACACGTGTGCAAACTTCTCTTCCTTGTTTGAAGCCCAACTCGGACTCCCTCTCCTCACGCCTCTCCTGACCCATGGGGATACGTCCTGTTCTGGTGCTCTCGCTGCCTCCCATGTAGAGTTCAAGACTTCAGGTTCTGTAGCTGGTTGGTGGTAAGCTTTGGGTCTGTGTTAGGGGATGAGGGAATATGCCCCAAGCCCATTACTGGGAGCCCTGCTTAAGTGGACAAAGCACTGGGCATCTGCAGAGCAGATCTTCATTTCCCAGGTGCATCAGATGCCAGTGCACCCCCCTCACTCCTGCTTTCAAGGACAAAGAGGCATCTGGCAAAGGTGAGTTTCAGACACTGCCGACCCCCTATCCTAATTCCATTTTAGTACCATCAAACCTCCAAGGTCACCCCATTTCCAACTGACATTGCTGAAAGATCATCCCACAGGCAATTAAAGGGACAAATGGGGGAAGGGGACCAGGTGGGCATGACAAAGCTTCATCAGGGATGATCAGGATCATCTAAGAAATGACAAGGCTTTGCATTTAGGGGGCCAGCAAGGAGGAGCCAGAGTTGGAGGTGGGGCTGCGGTGTTCGGCAGCTTTGCCTAGAAAGAGCGTAAGCCTTGCAGATTAGAACATGGGTTCAAACCTTTCCATTGGGTGGCAACTAGGTTTTAAGTGGATACTAACTTCTCTAGGACCAATTTCCTCTCACAGGTGCCACTAGGTTGATTACTAAGCTATTATACAACCATTTCATCATCCCAGGAGGCCACCAAAGGGCAAAATAAAATTCCATTTTGAAATCAAGGAGTAGCAATACCTGTTTTAGTCAGCTTTTTTATTACTGTGACCAAAAGGGCCGACATGAACAACGTAGAGGAGGAGAAGTTCTTACTGGCTCATGATTTCCGGGGTTCAGTTCATAGATGGGACTCCGCAGCTCTGGGGCAAGATGAGGCAGAACATCATGGCAGAAGGGCATGTAGAGATGTAGAGGAAGGCAGCTCAGGATATGGCAATCAGGAAGCAGAGAGCTCTTTCACTGGGACAAAATAGAAATGTCAAAGTCTCGCTTCCCAGTAACCTCCTTCCTCCAACCACACCCTACCTGCCTACAGGTACCACCTAATCTCTATCAGTGGATTAGCCCACGGATTTGGTTAAAGCTCTCATAGTCTCATCTTCTCACCTCTGACACTTCTTGAATTGCCTCACACATGAGCAGCTGGGGGACACCTCACGTTATACCATAACAGCCAGAAGTGTAGATGTCCAGAACAGGAATGAGGGACAATTGGAGGGGCTGGAATTGTGAGGAGTTGGCTGCAGTTGGACTTATGGAGGCCTAAGGAGGCCCCTCCAGGGGAGCCGGCCCCTCCAGGCTTGCTTTTACTATTTCGCAGACATATCTTTAACTATTCTAAGGATTAACAGGAACCGATGACTAACATATTTGATTCTGGTAAAACAGTTGAATGCATGAGAAACACATGAGGATTTATGTTCCTCTTCTTTTTTTCCCTCCCCTTATCCTCAGCTTCTTGGGCCACGTGGTAGATAATCCTGCTAAATCGTCAGTAACTGGAACAGCAGGCACTGCTCTTCGCAGGTGCAGCTGGACTTTATTGTTGGGCAAGGCTTTCTTCTCCTAGCCCCTTGGACTTTGCTAGTTCCTTCAATAACACAAGCACGGTTTCCTCCAGCTCATTTCTGGACGGAAGCAAACCAGCGCTGTGGATGAGCCTGGCACTCTCCCCTCTTTCAAAGCATCTTTTAGGTAATTCCAACTCCCCGCACCTCGCATTTGCCAAGCTCTGCAGCCTCCAAGCGAGTGGCAAATCATCCTGTGTTTTAAGTCCGAAGCAAGCATTTCACTACGTCACGATGGTTAGCACTTTGCAGCCAGGACATTCCAGGCTCTTGGACATTTGATTGGTGGATGCCCATTCCCTCCCGAGGGCATACTGATCTCTAGAAGCATCTAGTACGGCTGGGTGATCCAAGGGACTTGGGAGTGACAGGCCCTTTAAGAGGAAACAATGAACCTTGGGGAATGGAAGAAAAAATACTGGTTGGGAAAACCACCCGGGGAGCTGCAGACTCAATTTACCTATTAGAAACATTTCCTGTAATTAACTGAAAATGGATTTAGGCTCTATTAGAGTAGGACTAGATGAAAAAATTGACAGGAATCTCAAAGCAAGTGAAAGAAATGCACTTGAAGCACTCTCATTAGAAAGCAAATTATCTTCTCTCAGATAAGTTTCAGCTCTAGATGAGACTGAGAGGAAGGAAATATCACCGACGATCCCGGCGTCAGCCCGCTCCCTGGGGCTCGCATACGCTGTAGTCTGTGGACAGGGAGACAGTGCCAGGGCAGGATCAGAAGTGGCTTTAGCCCAGCCCAGTGCTCCCTGGGCAAGATGCTGGCTGCAAGTGCCCTTCTGCTTCCCATCAAAGGACCCAGAGATCCTGCTTTGTGATTCTGGGGTCTCTTTGGGGAAATGAACCAATACACACACACAGAAATGCAATTATACTGTATCGTCCAGAAGCAAGTTAGGAGGAAGGGAGACGTCAAGGGGACCGCAGTGCTTGGAACTGGAGTCGAGAGGTAGAGCCAAGGATAGTCCTAGTGGTGGCACAGAATTTGCAAATGGACACATTGGCTGGATAAGTCTATCTCCCTGTGCCTCAATTTTCCTATCTTGTAAAATGGGATGTCAGGGCTCCTTTGCAGAGATGATCGAGGTACTGTGCAAGTCTGAGAGCTAATAATGGTCTTACCTAACATCTGTCCTGACTTCTGAGCTGCTGAACATACTTACCAATTCTTTGCCTGCTTCTTCCATTGATGGAGCCTAGCTCCCCTCCCTGCTCATTATTTTAAAGAGTTTTTTTGGGATTAAATAGCAGGAGATTGCAATCCAGGATGTCTGCCATGGCTGACCATGGGCAAAATCCAGGGAGGTTGAGGCAAGGGGAAGCTTTTCAAAGTCAGAGAGAGAGAGTTGATGTAAGCTGTACTGCATGTGTAAGGGTGGGGTACTGAGGATTGAACCTGGGGCACTCTGCCACTGAGAAACATCCTTAGCCCTTTTATTTTTATATTTTATTTTGAGACAGTTGCCTCAGCCTCCTGAGTTTCTGGGATTATAGGTGTGTGCCACCACACCTGGCTAAGTAAGTCGTGTTAAAACAAAGCTTTCAGCTCACAGAAGCTCCTTGAAGGGCGTTGACTCATGGATAGAGAAGGTGTTGCTGAGTGAGGGCCTTGTTGGTGTTGCCCACGTGGCAAGCTGCAATCTCGAGGGATTTCTGTAAGTTCTGCTACAGGGTCCGCACAGGGCACGTGGGATAAGCAGGTCCCTCTGGCAATGAGGTAGGACCTAGGCGTGCACATGCAAGCACCCCCTGCGTGCTCTCCTCGCTGTGTTTGGCTAGGGTTGGACCGAGTGGCTCTGCTTTGGTACTGGCAGCTCTCACAAGACATAGAGCTGGACTTCTTTCCCCTTTGATCTGGGCTGGCTCTAGCTTCTTGCTGGACCAAAGCACGACATTCTGGGAATGACAGGGCCAGGTCCTGAGGAACCTTTCAGCTTTTGCACCGGTCTTTGGAACCTTGCTCTTAAGCCCTGACTGAGCCACCATATGATATGAAGCTCAGTTGTCCCGAGACTGTCATTCTGGTGAGATTACATGAGCAAGCCATGGAGAAAGATGTCAGGTAGTCTCAACCATCAAGACCTCAGACACTGGGTTAGGCAGCGGAGGGTGAGCTGTCCACTCTGTGTCCTGCAGAACCATGGGAGATAATGCAAAAGAGGGGTGATTGTAGTCCCCCAAGCTTTGGGGTGGTGTGTTATACATCCAATTCAGCTGCCCAAATGCATTGCTGTCGTTGGTGACAGTTAAGGAGGTATGAACCTCCTTTGCTGGATGTTCCTCACATACCTCCTTTGTCCAGGAACCAGCTTCAGTTGCATCTGAATTTCTCCTGACCCTAAACACTTTTGCCTCCGGTTCTAACTTTCAAACAGTTGCCTCTAGTTCCAGTGTAAGAAGTAACTATGTGGAAGTCACAAGGACGGTGTGAGAGAGAGTGTGCATGAGGAGGCACCTGGTCCATAGTGAATAAAATGAAAGAGAAACCAAATGGAAATCTGATTCCTACAAGTAACTGCCAAAGAAGTGGCTGCATTGAGTTAACCCCATTTGCCCTCTGTTTTTATTTGGGGTTCCTAAACCAGCACTTGTTTCATCAAATGAGGATGAACTCTACCCAAATCCAGAGTTGGGTGATGAACAGACTGGGGGTGGGGTCCGCCTGGCAAGAACCCTTCCTGCATGTCTGTTGGCAAGAGTCAACATGCCTCTTCAGAGGGACAAGGAACATTCCTCACTAGATTGCAATTGATCAGTGGTCCTTTATCTTGTTTTTGCCAATGTTTTTTCTCAGTTTCTGATCAAATGATTGCCCTTTTCCTGGTAAGAAGCAACATTCTTCAAACTCTTATGAGAAAGAACTAGTCCCAGACCTTAGATGCCCTTCCTGGGCTGAGAATCCCTGGCCTGTGGAAGGATTTTATATTTGGATAATCTCTCGTTCCAGGATGGAAGAGGCCTCTGAGCTGTTTTTAGTGTTGTTGGACTTGTTTGTGTAGATCGAAGCATCCTCCTCCCCACACTACCTGGCCTCTTCGTGTGGAGTTAAGGTCCTTGGTAGACTTTGAGGAGCGTTTGTACGGCCAGGTTATCAGAAGTCATTAGGCCAAGTTCTTGTCATCTTGTTTGTTTGCTTTTCTCTTGGAGGTGCTGAGATTTTTGCTCCATTTATTAAAACTACACTCAACAGACTTACACAAGCATCTGCTCATGAGGATGAATTCCTCTTTAGCCTGAAATCAGCTAAACAAACTCTCCTCCAACCACGATGATCGCAGAATGCAACGCATAATTGTTTACCGGAGATGTGGCACACAGGGCCCCGGGGAACATGTCAGCGCTGCTCCCGTCTCCATGGCAACAGCCAATGAGCCTCCCAGAACCACGAGAGCATTCTCAGGATCACTGATGCCCGACGAAAAAAGCAGCAACTAACAAGAACACAGAATCAGCCACATGATTACGTTCAGAGCATTCGATGTTTAATATCTCAGCTTTGTAACTCTGGCATTCAGTGATCCTAACTCATCTCTCGTTGCGTCTGAGTTGTTCAGCGCAGGACAGTTGACATCTGTTGAGCACACTCATGACTGCATGTCTCAACGTTAGCTACCCAGTACTGTAAAATACGTTTTATAAGCAATTAGGAAAATGTACTGTCATAAATTACAGTGGGGTTTGATTAGCCCTAATACCAGATTACCCTTTCTCTTTGACAAGTACTTACTGTGCTTTGAAGTGAAGAACGACTCAAAGCTCATCAGGCATCTTTCTTTCTTTGAGAAGTGTGTTCTGTGGTTTCCGTGGTCTTAGGAGGAGGTGGGCAGGTGGAAGGACTCCCAGTGTCTTAAGTGTATGTGTTCCCTGAAAGTTCTCTCACTTGGGATATGAGAGCCACATCCCCATCTCAGACGCTTGGGGCTGGGGTGGGGACCTCAGCCAACACTGCTGGGCTGTCCTCTTCAGTTCTTGATCTTTTCACAGGGCAGATTGTCTCCAGTGGCCCAGAGTTGCCTCCTGTTCTCAGTAGGCTCATTTATTCTGTTCGAGTCTGTGACATCACCATATCTCATGGCAGGTGATATGTGTGGGGAGAAATGAGCTCAGTGGTCATCAGTCAGTGCAAGCAGGAGGAATGAAGAGAAAGAAGCCAGGCACACTAGGTGGAGGTGAGGACTCTGCTTCCCATCTCCTGGAGATTCATGCTTTAGTATGCGAACTTCTGCAAGTACTGCTGAAGACTGGGTTACCCAAGGTTTATTTATGTGTGTGTGAGTATATTCATAATATGTTGCACAATGTATGGGGGTTTAGATATGAGATATGCTAAACTGGGCTTGGTGGTACACACCTGGAATACCAGTGATTCAGGAGGCTGAGGCAGGAGGATCGCAAGTTCAAAACCAGCCTCAGCAATTTAGCAAGGCCCTAAGCAACTTAGCAAGACTGTCACAAAATAAAAAGGACTGGAGATGTTGAGGCTAAGTGCTACTAGATTCAATCCCTGGTACCAAAAAAAAAAAAAAAAAAAAAAAAAGAAAAGAAAAAAGATGAGGTGTTCCCCAAACACTCGTGCATGAGGCAGTGCAAGAATTTTCAAAGGTGAAATGATCAGGTTGTGATCGTATTAACCTAATCAGTGGACCCATACAGTGATATAGATTAATTGGTCAGTAACAGTAGTCAGGGAAGGTGTGGCTGGAGTGGGCAGGTCACTGGGGCTTTCCTTGGGGACCTGTACTTTGTCCCTGGTGAGCAGAGCCCACTCTCTGCTCCCTGTTGCCATGGTCTGAGCTGCTTTCCTCCTCCATGCCCTTCCGCCATGATGCTCTGCCTCACTGCAGGCCCAGAGCTGTGGAGTTCACCATCGATGGACTGAGACCTCGGAATCAGTGGGCCAAAATGAACTTTTCCTTGATGCTGTTCTTGTCAGGTCTTTCTTTTGGTCACAGCAACACCAAGCTGAATGACACAAAGAGTAACATCTACTTACCTACTGAATGACCACAGCTTGCTATGCATTTTACTGGTGAGTTTCAGATTCATTGTATATATTTATCACAATGACAGTGATGTTTTAATTCCTTTTCTTAAGAGGAAACTGAGGCTCAGAGAAGCTAAAGGATTCGCCCAAGTCTAGCAAGTGGTGGATGAGGATTCTAATCACGTTTTTGCCTCCAGAGATGGTGGTTTCATAAAATGTGGGAGGGTATGGGCATACCCGAGGCTCACCTCCCGAGCACAGTTCTGTGGTCTCCCACGGCTCAGTGATGGACGGCCCTAGTGAACGCAACCCTAGGGATGCACTGCCACCTGGCAACCCTTTGTTTTCAAGTTGGGTAACATGTGCCAAAGGCATCTCTGTCATAATTAGTTGCTTTCTTTGTCTGAGGATTCCAAAGGTCTTCCCAGTGGCATTTCTTCTGTCCACTTAGAAGGACTTGCGAGGTGGACAGTGTTCAGTAAAAGCCTGTAGACCACCGTGGCTCTGGATGACAAATGTGCCCAACGCTGGTCATGTAGTCAAGACCATCAGTTGATGGGCGCCGTGCTGACGCCCACCTCCCTTAGATGAGACTGGCCCTGAATGCAGGTTCTGAAATTGTGTGTGTGTGTGTGTCTGCTCATTGTCGTTTGCTATCTTTGGCTTTGGGGATCTCATATTTTACAGTCTCTCAATAGAAAACTATAATATGGAGGTTAGTTGGATGGCTTTAGTGACGCAGTCGCTAGCCAAAGCTCTCCAGGGCTGCGACCGTAGCCAGACACGCCCACCTCTAGCTCCACATTTGTAATACTTCTAGCGAATACTGAACAAATGTCAGCGATGATGTAATCAACAGTGACTAAGGCTTTACGTGAATGATCTCAGCTAATCCTCACAGCAATGTTTCACGGACAGTGAAATTCAGTAACAAGGTCAAGTTTATGAAGCTGTCTGGAGACGGGACAGGCCATTTTCTTTTGTGGAGCTCACAGCCAACACTAGCCTTAGTTCCGAGTTATTCTGGAAGAAAATCAGAAATAACCTAGACATGGGTTCCAGTCTGTCGTCCTCTGCATTCGGAACATCTCAGGGGATAAAGACAGCACAGTCCCTCCACGATAGGGCTCATTCTGTTGTTTTTTGATTCATTCATTGACCTCTGGAATTTTATCCAGTGTACAAAACGAGGCCAATTCTGAACTCAGTATTAAGGAGACAAAGAAAATACACAATCCTTTGAGAGACGCTGGAAAATCCTACTGTGATGGAAGGCATCCCTGAGGTATTTTGAGAACCAAGAAAACAGGTGCTTTGCCCAGCGGGTGGGAGTGGAGTTCACCAGGCAGTGTGGACACAGCAGCAAGGGGAGCCGAGAAGGGGGACGGGGGGGTGATCCAGAGAGGTGTCCGGTGTGCTGAGCGACAACTTCAATACTGACTTGCTGGGCTCTTGGTTCCCAGGGCAAACGTCCGCCTGCTTCCAGGCCTCCCTAACCAGCTCAAAGCAGCTTAAAGCCCAAAGCATCCAATGGAGGAAAGACAACCCAAGCTCCCAGCATTGGGAGGTTCGTGGAACAGAAAGTTCAGGCTCCTGTCACTTGTCACTGGGGTCTTTGCCCCTTGGATAGTTCCCGGGCATCATTTTTCTTTTTAATATTTTCCCCCATTTATTATTATTTTTTTTTCTGAGAAAGTCCTTTGTCTTAAAAATGACCAGCACAGGAATGTAAAAAAGAGTGACCACATTGGAAAACAGTCTGGCAGATTCTTAGAGTTGGCACAGACAGGAGAAAAGAAGTTAAACAAAAGTTTACAGCAACGCTCTTCCCAGAGCAATTCACTCGAGAGGAGTAAAAACACGTGACCCCATGCGCACTGGGACCCGGATGTACAGGACGTCATTGGCCCATGATGGTCAACACCTTGGGGCAGCCCGAATGTCCACCCGCTGGTGAACAAATCAATAAAATGTGCTACTCCCATAGGTGGGATGCTACGCAGTAAGGAGAAGGGAACCAAGTTCTGCTGCATGTGACAACAGGGCCAAACTCTAGTGAAAGAAACCAGATACAAATGCATTTGGTTTGACCCCATTTACATGAAATGCCAGGAATGGGAAGACTCTAGGGACAGGAGCTCAGGAGCTGCCTGGGCTGGGGCCAGGCACAAGGTGTACAGCTGCAGATTGGCACAAGGCAGCTCTATGGGTTGGTACCAATGTTCTGGAAATTTACTAAAACTCACTGAATTGTGCATTTCAAATCTATGGCACATAAATTAGACCTTTAAAAAAAACTTGAAAATCCACCAACAGACTCCTAAAATTTCTGTTGAGGTTAGATGGAATATCTGAAATGCCATTTTAAACAGAAGCCATGATAGCAGTGATCTTGGCTTACGTACTAAGCCTTCGAAGCTGTTTGATTCTTTGGCTTAGGAAAGAGAAGGACACAAGACTTTAAGATGGCTCAGGGGCTTACCAAGTCAATGAAATTGAAACTTTCCTCTATTTTAGCTGAAATTAAAAGACCTGTGACTTCTGGATGCTTTCCAGGGGTCTGGGCTTCTTGTCAGCACTTCTGAGTCTGCAGGACTTTGTGGGTACGGAATTTAGTGATTAGCACTGACAGCGCCTTTCCACACCATTTATAGGGGGGTTGACCCTGGAAATAAATAGTATCATTTAACCAATAGCTATAAATCAATCCCAGCTATTTGGGAGGCTGAGGCAGGAGGATGGCAAGTTTGAGACCAGCCTGGGAACTTTGCAAGAATCAAAATAAAATAGAGCTGGCTAGGGATGTAGCTCAGTGGTAAAGTGCTTGCCCAGCATGCAAGAAAACCTGGGTTTGATCCCCAGCATGGGGGTAGGGGGAGCCCTACTACATATTTGACAAGAGGAGTCTTTTTTTTTTGGCAAGGGGTATTTATCAAATTAACATATCGTGTGTGTGTGTGTGTGTATGTGTGTCTGTGTGTCTGTGTGGTGGCACGGGAATCAAATCCAATGCCTCACATGGTCTAGGCAAGTGTTCTACCCTTGAGTTACATCCCCAGTCCTCATTTAATAACTTTTTTGAAGAGCTCTGGATCAGAAGTTTTGGGGTGGGGAAGCATTTGAACAAATCTTGTTTACTTGAATTCCAGTTCTGCATATTAAGCCAATTTTTTTTTTTTTGAAAAGAACTGAAGAGTCAATAGAGAAATTTAAATGTAGGAGAGGGATTTATCAGATCAACCTAAGTTACTCTCAAGCATTGAGGCAAGGATTGCCTGAAATTTTAACTTGAACATTGAGCTCCTGGGAGAGCCAGGCTCCAGGGTCTGTGCTTCCCTAGAGGTTAGGAACAAAGTCACTGGCCTCACTGGAACCTGCCTGAGATCTGCTTCTACTTCCTCTGACTATCAGTGCAACTTTGGGTAGGTTACCAAATCCATCCTCTCAATTTTCAGTGTTTCCACCAGTAAAATGGGAATATTCTAGAAGTACACCCAGAGATTACAGTGAAGGATGGCAAAATACATCACACACACATCCTTACTTAGAGTAGGTGTCCAAAACCAGGTTTTTAGTAACAGTTGTCATGGTGCCCAGTGGATTGTCTACTGTTTTCTAATTATCTAGAACGTTCCAGGATATGAGGTCTTCCAGGACAGAAATTGTTCTCTGTGTCCTCCACAGGAAGCCCAAGGCAGGCATACAGTAGTTGCTCTATAAGCGTGTCTCTACTCTTGGAGTCAAATGGTGCCTTATTTTACAGATGAGGGAAACGGTCAGAGGTTGCAAGTGGTTCTTCCAGGTGGCGAAGATGGTCAGTGGCAGGGCCATTATGGAACCCAGTACCCCTGACTCCTCATCTGGGGCATTTGACTGGCAAATGTGCTAGGACAAAAGACAGTGGGATAGAATCATGAAGTAGTGCCCGGAACCTATAAGCTCCCCTATAAGTGGGAGGAACACGTATTTTCAGCTAGACCTCAGGGTTGGTTGCCTGAATCGCCATTTCCTTTGTCGCATTCACACCCGACTTGGCACTGTGCCCACTCAGCAGAACCTCACCTCTGCATGGTGCAGATTTGCCTATTCATTCTTGCTCTCAGGCTTCTGAGCTTGGCAACAGAGACCACCTGACTGGGCAGGATGCCATCGTGGACGTGTGGATTCTCACGCCTAAAGACGTGCCTGGCACTTGATGGACCTTTGTTGACAGATTAAGCGAGTGAATGAATGAAGGAGCTGGTTCTAGTCCAAATTCCTCTTCCATCTCCAAAGTTCTTGAAGTAGCATAAGAGAGCAGGTAGGAGTCCCAGCTCCGCTCCCCACCCCCCTTGGGCAATTTAGTTCATCTCTCTGTGGCTTTGTGTCCTCATATGGAAAATGGGGATAATAATGCAATTTATTTCATTGGATTAGCAGGAGGATCAAATGAATCAATTCGTATAAAGTGCTTTGCACACTCCCTGCTGTAACCATGACTGCTAGCCTGGAATCATTGCCACTCTTACAACCAACACAACCTCTGACTCTCAGACTTGGAAAGAGGGTCTGGACCTCAACTTCAGGGAGATAAATGGAGCCAGTTGACATGAATGATCTCTAACCTCCCACTCCCAGCTGAGGAGACACATACTGCAGTTTGTATTTGTATTTTGGATCACATCTTCTGGAGAGTTTCAGTGGGAAGAGCTGTAGTGTAAAGTCTAGAAACAGAGGGGAAATAAAATTTGTGGGTCATTTAGCTTAACACTTTCCCACAGAGTAGGGAAATTGAGACCCATATGCATGTGAAGCGACTAGCAGAGTGACACTTGGGCCCAGGATATTAACTCCCAGGTATGAATATTTCTCATTCTGTCATCTCTTAGGTGCATAGGCACTACAATTTGTTCTCTACTTTAATCTGCTCTGCCTTTGGTTAAGTCCCTAGCATCCTCCTTCCTCATAGACAGGAATGGCGAGTGCTTTGTGCAACCCTGCCCCCTGCTGGTTACAACGCCTATTGCAACAAGAGAAATCCCTTAATAAGAAAGTAAATGGGTAAACATCATTACCTTAGGTACATGTATGATTACACAAATGGTGCGACTCTACTACGTGTACAGCCAGAGAAACAACAGTTGTACCCCATTTGTGTACAATAAATCAAAATAAATAAATTAGAAAAAGAAAGCAAAATAAATATAAGAAAAGAAAGCACACCAAGAGATGCATGAAGGAGGGGCAACCCTGTGTGCCTTGAGGGGCGGCCCTGGAGATCTAATATCGGGATGGAAATCGTCATCTTTTGTTAAAGGAGCAGGGGTAGAGTGGTGGGAGTGCCTGACAATTTCTAATATTCTAGGAATATTGGAAATGCCACCATTTCAGCCTCCCGATCAGTTGCCCTTGTCTTGCTTGGGATATCACTAAGAGACATTTTGCAGGAGTCCTGGTTTCCTCTGGTGTGTGAACACTTAGGGATTGGTTTATAACGACCCCAAAGAGTGGATGGAAAGTAGAATTTTTTTTTTTAAACTGCTAAACGTAGTTTTATAAGAGAGATAATGAAATTAGGCTGGGGTAAATGTACGGGTAAGAGTGTACCCATTATCATGCCAAAGAGGAGGTGACGGCATCACAGTGAAGCCCAGGATTTGGCACCGAGGCAGCCTCTTGCTTACTGAATTCTTCGGGCTTCCTGTAGGGCTGCTGAGTTCCCTTAGGACAGGGACTGTGTTTACCTTAGTTGCTGCTACATCCCCAGAATGTAGTCATAGGGCCTTGTATACATGAGGTGCTCAATAATTAGTCATTGCCTAACTGACTGAAAACTGTTAACAGTTGATGGCTTGTGGCTGGAAAGTTCCATGTTGTTGAATAAGCACCACAAACGTGTATCACTGTATTGCAGTTGCTCAGTTTCTTGACTGTATTTGTTCCCATGGCCCAAGGAATCCATGGAGGTGAAAATGGGAATCCATCTCAACCCTGCGTGTTGTGCGTCCGCTTTCCTTAAAGGTGCCGCAGCATAAGTAACAAAGCTTAATGCAATTCTTTATCAACACAAAATGAGCGCTTCTATTAACTAGGATCTGAGTGTGGCTGGCTAAGCTGCTGATTTTTGCAATCCTTAATTGGAGATGTGAACATTACCCGTTTCATTTTTTTGTTCTGAAGAATGAAAGAGTTAATATATCTAATGGACATGATACCAGAGCTGATAGCTAGAAAATCCTCAGCAAATATAAGTAAATATTATCCTCAGAAGAAGAAAGTGAAGGGGGAGGAGGAGAAGCAAGTAGTTATAGTGGTTGTTTCAGGTCCTATCTGTTTCAAACTAGTAGGCATAGTTATTAAATCTCTTTCACTTAATATATATTTATATATATTTGTGGTTCTAGGTTTTAATTGCCTAGATTATCTAGTTGGAGTAATGACTTAAATTTTTTTTTTTTCTTATTTCAAGAAGTAACGCATCCGCATTGTGGAGAAATTGGAAAATATCAAAAAGCACCAGGGCAAAAAAAAAAAATTTCCACTAACCCCACCACTCAAAGTTAACTACTTGATCATCTCCAAGGCTTTTTGTATTTTATATAACCCTTTTCATTCAAATCACTCTGCTTTGTAACTTGCTTTTCTCACTTGCTTTTCTCTTGAATCTTCTCCTATAACATCAGATAATCAGGGTTTTGAAGGAAATTTCAAGACTGAACATTGGCCACATGGATGGAGCCACCAGGATGGAGTTAAACAGAATTTCCTGTGAGGACAGAAGGTGGTACTGTGTGATAACTAACGTTCCATGGAACTTATTGGCAACAAAATCTTTGCATACATTCTCGATGCTTTTGGCAGGAGAATTGCTGGCTAAAAGGTAAAACTGGCTTCAGTGGGATGTTTTTCTCAATACCACACATAGTTTAGTTCTCATAAAAGTATAACAAGTATATACTAGATTTCAAAACTGGGCTGGGGAGATAGCTCAGCTGGTAGAGTGCTTGCCTTGCAAGCACAAGGCCCTGGGTTCAATCCCCAGCGCAGGAAAGAAGGAAAAAAAAAAAAAAAAGTCAAAAAGATGTCGCACTTGAGCCCCAAATTCCTGGAGTCTTTCTTTTGGCCTATTTATCCCAGATCCCTGCTTCCATTCTTCACCCTTCTTGGTCCTGAATGGCAATCCCTGTTCTCCCTGCCCCTTCCCTCGGGGACAGTAGAAACTGGGCCATCGTGGTATGCTAACAACTGACTCTGCAGAGGTAGTGCCCTGTTTGCCTGTTTCTGTGAAAACATTTCCAAAATGGCCAGTTTCAAGCTGCCAGCATGATCTTGCCCAATGTCGTGCAGAAATAGGTGAATGTGATTGGCTCCTGAGAGCTGAATGAGCCACCTCCAGCACACCAGTGTGGGTACCGGTGGGTAGCGGCACAGCCACCTGTCCCCCTTCCTCGCTTCCCCAAGGGCCTGTGAAGTCCAAGAGGCAGGCCGTGCTTTTCATTTTTCCTTACTTCACTCTGCCTGTTAGAGCCTTGAGAAGAATCGATTATAATTTCAGGCTACTCACTGTCCTTCCTCCCATCCTGTAAATCTTTTCTATGTAGTTATAGACTTTATGCCTACAAAATATGCACATCCTTCTTTTTCATGATTTTTGGGAAATAGTTTAACATGCAAACATGTAATTGTGGTAATGACTGAAATCTGCTTATACTAAAATGAAAATGACTACCATAAGATTTCTTTCGGTTTAGATTATGGTAAACAGAATGGTGGGTATCAGATGTCAGAAATATTCTTTTGCCTTAACTACTACATTTTAAAAATCAAAAAATCAAAACATGGTTCTTTATGCCCAATGACATTTCAACTATTATTACTATTATTGTTATTATTTACAAATATTTCCTGGGTATCCCTACATGTGTAAGGGTCTGTACTAGATGCAGGGATGGATATAAAGCTGGTTGATATGAAGTGCTCAGTATTGAGCATCTTCTGGTGTCAAGCACTGGGCTAAATGATTTATATATTTCTGTGTAGTTTAGTCTTTATAATGAACATGAATGGAAGGTTCTTTTCATCTCTCTCCTTCCAAAAAGGAAACGGGTGTTCAGGGTCAAATGCATCTCATTGATTCTCAGCTCCAGATCCTTCTCCTGAGCCACACTGTATTAGTCTGGATATACTTTGATCAGGTGGCTTAAACAACAAATGTTCTTACAGTTTGGTGATGGATGTCCCAGGTTAAGGTCTGGCATGATCTGGTCCTGGTAATGGCTTTCTTCCTAGCTTGCCGATGGTGACTTTCTGTTGCATCCTCATGGGGCTGAGGGTGGGAGGATCCACAGAGATCCATAGCCAGCTCTGGCTTGTCTTCCTCTTCTTATTAGAACACAAATTCTATCAGACTAGGGCTCAAGCTTTAGGACCACATTTAACTTAATTCTCTCCCAAGGGTTCCATTTCCAAATACAGTTGCACTAGGGGTCAGGGCTCCAACACGGGAATCTCAGCCCGATACCATTCAGCTTATAGCACCCCCAACATGTGTCAATCTCTCTTTTTTTTTTTTTTTTTTTTTCACGGTCCTGGGGATTGAACCCAGGGCCTTGTGATTGCAAGGCAAACACTTTACCAACTGAGCTATATCCCTAGCCCCACCGTGTGGATCTCGTCAGCAGTTCCAACTATATATGTTGAGGGGCATGTATTTGAAAGTGACCATCAGAACCCACCCTTCTGTACCCTGAGTCTTATACCATCGGGAAGAATGGTGGGCTTGAGTGAATGTTAGTGTGCAGCAATAAAAACAAAGTGCTGCTTTATACTCAACCCAGCTGAATCTCAAATGTACTGTACCCAGGGAGAGAAGCTGGATTGGAAAGACCACAAGCGTGTGATTCCACTTACATGACATTCTAGAAGAGGGTAAACCATAGGGATGGAAAACAGATGAGTGTTGGTTGATCTTTTCAGAGTTTGGGGATGCAGGAAGGAGAAGGAGAGAATTTTGGTGGATGATGAACTGGTCCAGGTTTTGAGTGTTATGGTGGTTACAAACTGTATGCATTTTTCAAAACTTGCAGAAATGGGCTCTAAAATGTATTTTCTTTTTTTACTGCATGTCCATTTGACCCAGGGTTTATCAAGGATCTCTGTCATTTGTGTGATATCCTGTGAATTCTGGGATCCACTGTTTACCTCTTTGTACCTTAGAAAAATTCTTTGTACAATTTATTTCTTATGGTAGCCACTTGGTAGATATAATTTTTTGCTTTTCTTTTTATCAGTGTCTTTGTTGGTTTCTGTATCTAGCAAACAGGCTTGGTACTGACCAGTTTCACTTATGATGTGTGGATCTGTACATACAACGTTGCCATGAGATCAGTATAGAGAGCCCCACTTTCCTAATTAAGAAGCTGTGTTCCGTATTCTCTTCAGCATCCTGCTGTGCTCATATCTGGGCAAGATGGTGAAGCAGCATCTCAGTGCCAGAATGGCTGACACCACTGGTGTTCAGTTGTGGCCTCCTGACTATGTATTGTTTCATAGGAAATGTTACCAGTTTTCCTTTAAGGACTCGGTGTTGCTTAGAATTCAGATGCTCCTCTATTTGTGGTGGTGTTATATCCTGATAAACCCATTGTAAGTTGAAAATTCTGTAAGTCAAAAATGCATTTCCTACACCTACCAAACATCATTACTTAGTAGCATGGTAAAGATCCCATCTTCAGAGGAGTTTCAAGATGGCAGAATAGAGAAGGTCACTTTCCTGGCTACTTCATGATGTGAAGCCAAGAAAGCAGATAGGCAGCTTCTAAGCAAGGTGGGTGGGTGGGTGGGGGGGGGGGAGATCCCACCTTCAAATACAATCATGCTAGGGGTTGGTTATTTCCCTTATTTCCCTTGTGATCCTGTGGCTGACTGGGAGCTATAGGCAGTGCCACTGTCCAGTACCATAAGAAGATACCAAACTGCACACTGCTAGTCTGGGAGAAGATCAAACTTTGATGTATGGTTTCTATTGAGTATGTATTGCTTTCACACCATCATAGAGATAAAAAAATGTAAATTGGACCATCATAAGCAGGGGACTAGACAGAAATCCCAACTCACACCGAGGATCCCTTGTGAACCAAGAGTGGAGTCTGGCCGTCTTCAGCTGAAGTCGATTTCTCCAGGATTCCCTCAGCTTCACATTTCACTCACTCACATGCCTAACTCTGAAGTAACTATCTGGGTCCAGGGTAGCACATGCTCACTAAGCCAGTCTTGAGCCGAACTGCAAGGCTGGCAAGTCCAATTCTGTTCAGGAGGAGGAAATGATATGGGATGCTGGGGAAGCTTCCAGCAAGTATGTGCTGCAGTCTTCCAGTCTGACCCCAAAGCTAACCCACTGGCCAAAAATGTGTTTCCTATTATCTGCGTGTACGTTGTTAACATCTCTTATGGGCAGAGGTTCAGACAGGATGGAAAGGTGTCTTTCCTGAGTGTCTGTGATTGTTCTCTGGAGGAGTGCCCCAGCTGGCTGGGGGACCATCACTTGCTACAATGGACGGGACAGGGCTAGAAGGTGACTGTGAGGCGTGGTTGCATTAGGGTGTCTGAGCAGCGCCTCTCCTTCCCCAAAGCAGCAATAGAAATCACAAGATCTTCCTTGGCTTGCTAAATCCACAAGTATCCAAAAACTTCCATGGATATAATTCTGGGGAGAGTGGAAAGAGGAGAAGTGTGGTCATTTTTGTACAATAACTAGAATAAACATTTATTCAGTGTTTTATGCAACATGTATTTATAGGATTTATAAACAGAATGTGAAGACTGTCGAGTACAAAACTGAAAATGTAGTTTTTCTCTGGTCACGGCATTATCCAAAGATCTGCTTTTGGTGTTCACTCAAGGTCTGTACACTTCTTGGGGACAGGGTTGAAGTTCTTGGTCTTCTACTCCAAATACATGGCAGAGACAGCTAAGTGTCCCCCAAATCTGTTCTTTTTTATACAATAATTATAATGGAATAAATTTCCCAGCCTCTTTTAACCCATTGCTTCCTCCCATTGACCCAGATGTGGAATACCTGTAAAGACTTTAGTATATAATATGCACTATAATTATTATATTTTTATTGTCATTATATAATTATAATCATATAATGCATATACATGCTAGATTATAATTTTCACCTATTTTAATGCACCTCTGTCAATTTCATTGAAATATTCACAGAACTGGAACCGTGGGACTGAGTGGGTTAAGGCCACATATGTCAATGGGCATAAGTTTCCTTCAATGGACTGTAAGCAGAAACCGTTTGTGCAACTTCTAGAACATGCCCTAGGGGAGGGTGTGTGCGTTCTCCTTTTTCTCCTCCTGTCATGTGGGGAGGTGGACAGGGTGGCTGCAGCTGGGATCACTGTCATGGATCCAAAGGTGACATGGGTGCTGAAGTTGATAGGGAAATACGATGCAAAGCGTCTGAATTCTTGATGAGCATGGATCATCATGCCAGCCCTGGGGTGCTTATGTTTATGTGAAAGGGAAATAAATGATCATGCACAAGCCATGCTGGTATCATTTTTCAGTCACTTGCAACCAAACTTAATGATAGCTATTCATGAGAACAGTGTCTGGCATAGAGAGTTTCATAGAGAGAAAAATTCACATTAATTCAGTTTACTAACTAACCCTCTGTGTTAGTCAGCTTTTTAATCCCTGTGACCAAAATATCTGACAAGAATAACTTAAGGGAGGAAAAGTTTATTTTGGGATCAGTCCATGATCACCAATTCTATTTCTCTAAGCCCAAGAGGGGTCAGAACATCATGGCGGAAGGGTGTGTGGAAGAAAACTTCTCAGCTCATGGCGGCCAGGAAGCAGAGAGATGGGGGAATCCAGGGGCAAGATGTAGTCCTCAAGAACATGCCTCTGTGACCTACCTCCTCCAGCCACCCTCCTGCCTCCAGTTAACACCTAGGAGTCCATTCAAAGTATCAATCCTTCCAAGGGATTAATCCACTGAAGAAGCTACAGCTCTTATAATCCAATCATTTCACCCAAAACATTGCCTAAGACATGAGACTTTGGAGGGATATTCCTAGAACTACAGTGTCTTAACCACAAAGTTTATAATTTTACCCATTTTACAGACAAGGAAAGTAAGTCCTAAGTCACGTGCATCCTAAGTGGTGAGTTATGAACTTGAACCTGGACTGTCTGGCTTCAGTGACCCTGTGCTTCATCTCCATGGGTCCTTTGGTGAATGAACACCACCCAGCAGAAGGAACTAGGTCTGGCACAGCACACTGAAGATGTTATCAGATTGCAGTTTCTCTCAAAAATTGCTTTTCAATGATTTGCATGTGAACAATCTGAATAATGTGCACTGAATTGCCATTAAAATGGCTGAGGATTGTAATCTCTCATCAGATGAAACTGAAGGATTCATGTGCTTATCCAAGGCCACAGAATTTTCCTGACGTGGGGTTTGAGGGGTTATTTATTCACTTTGCACTCACAAGCAAGCATTTACCACATGCTATTTACCAACCATGTGACTTTGGGCAGGTGACTTCATGTACATCATCCCAAATCTGGACAGCACATCTCAAGTAGGTTAAAATCACTTTGTGCATGGCAGATAACTAGAAAATGATGGTCGTTGCTATTAGCATTATTGTCAAGGTACTAGGCAAGGCAAGGAAAAAAGTAGCAGAAAATATAGGACAAATGAACTGTCCCCTCTAGACAGATGTGGCTGATGATTCCCTGATTTAAACATCAAGCATTTCTTCAGAACCCATTATTTTCCAGATGCTGATACTTAGGTAAGAAGCATAAAATAGTTACACTGGGGGACTGAACCCCGGCCTTGTGCATGTACTAGGAAGTAAAAAGAAACAATGAAACAAAGCTCTCAACTTATTAACCTGTCAGTAACATAGTCCTTCTCATGTCCATGCTCCTTTTGGTATTTACTTGACAAAATATGTAAACGTTGAGATGCTAATATTCTATAAACCGGTAAGATCTCTCACTCGATGTTTCAGCCTGTCTTCAATCTATGGTGTGGATTCTGCACATACAGTATGTCTCAGATGTGACATTCCCATCAGAAGTGCTGGATCTGTTTCAGATTCCAGAAAACCAATAACTGAAAAAATAGGTTCATCTTAGTCAAGTTTTTCTGGACCTTCAAAATTCCTATTTGTATTAGGCCAATATTAAATGTATGGTTGTTGGTTTCCCTTCCATCTAATAAGTCATTTCAAATTTATCAATTCATACTCAGACTCTTCTTTGATTTCCATTTTGAGAATCAATTTCCACCTTTGTCCAATAAATTGGCTTCAATATATCATATAAATTTCATTATATTCTCTAATAAACTGCCCTAAAAAAATTCCTATTTGGAAAAAAAAAATCAAGCATTGTCTTCTCAGTTTAAATGAATGAAGATCAAGTTTCAAGTCTGCTTCCTCAGTGGCACAAGTGACACTGCAAGTGCTGTCACGTGGGATCAGGGTCACCTACCGGATGGGGCAGCACAGGTCTAGAGAGAGTGCTGGTCATTAAACAAACAGCAATAGTAGTTCAGTGGTGAACATGCTAGGATGTCAAAAGAAGTGTGTGCAGTGCTATGAGTGTGCATGCAGGGTCACACCTGAAATGAGACATAAGGACATGTTCATTGAAGAATGGATGTTTCAACTGAGGTCTGAAGGATGACCAGGAATTTTTTAGATGAGGGAGGTTAAGAAGAAAGATCACATGCAAAGGCCCTGTGGTGGGTAGGAATGTAGAATTTTAGAATAGAAGAAAGCAAGTGTATTTGGAGTTCAAAGAAAAGAAGAGCAGAGAGGAGGAGGAAGCTATTGAGGTCTACATAGTCCAGGTCATTTGGGGACTAATGGACTAAAGACCCAAATTCTTACCATGACCTCAGAACACTGGAAAGTTATCAAAACTTTTTTAAGCAGAGAAGTCATGTGATTGGACGTGCATTTTAAAAAACATCTCCCATCCCTTCATTTTATGTTCTGAGTCTTCAATCCAGTGTTCCAGGAGACATAATTTAAAATCACTTAAGTGAGAAGAAACCCAGGTTCAGTCTGAGAATTAGGGGCTCTAATTTACAATATAATTCAGCTCTAAAATGGTAGCTCCTGGTCCCTTAGGAACTAGATGACTTTTACCCAACCCCTACCCTGCCTATCTCATGAAGAATGAGATTCTCATTTCATCACTCATTGTTCAGATTCCCAGGGGCTCATGGCCTGAAGGACAAAGGTGGCTGCATAATACAGCACTGTGGACCAGAAGCTCACCAGACAGGTGACCAGACATGAGGCCCAACTGGTTGTGGTGATCAGTGGCTTTCAGCTGTGAGACCGGAGGCATTCTGCAGAACCACCCAATACTGGAAAGGTCAAGGCAACTAGTTCTCATAGTCCAGGAGGGTGGAAGCAGGGCCTCGTGCCTGGCCGTGTGCCGCTTCTCCTTCCAGAAGGACTTGGGGCTGGCTGCCATTGGAACATGCACCGGGGAGACGGAAGAAATTCACTTTCTGCTGACTTTTTACACACTTGTGAAGAGAAGAGTCTACGTGCTGTGTTTAGCCCTGGGTCTAGCATATGGCAAATTCCCAGAGATATGTGAGGAGTAATATTGAGCAATAACTAGACTCCTGGAGGGGAGATAACCAGGTCTCAGGTGGTTAGAAGAGGAAAGACGCCTTGTGGGTGAGGGAAGTGAGAAGATCAAAACGAGAGGGTCAAGCTTGTCCACCACTTGGCTGCTTTTCTTTCTGTCTTGAACTACACCAAAGGCATTTTTTTTTTTTTTTCTTCCAAGATGATCTCTAAAATGAGGAAATCAGGTTGAGGACAGGGACCAGGTGTTCCATACCAGAGCATCTCAAACTTTAATATAAATCATCTGATGATCTTGTTAAGCTGCAGATTCGAATTCAGCGGATCCGTGGTGGGGTCCCAAATGATACTGATGCCCCTGGTGAAGACTTCCCTACACACAAAACCCTCACACATTGTTTCTAGCAACTTTATTCGTAAGTGCCTAAACGTGGAAGCAACCGAGAGAGCCACTGATCTTTTTCACTGTTTCACTTAGTGACTGGCTTTTAAGAGTCCTCTGTCTTTTTGTGGCTCGATAGCTCTTTCCATCTTAGTGCTTTCCATCTTACCTGTCCTCAAACCCCCCACCTCTGTCCTACAGAAGACTCTCTTGGTTGCTTCTAAATTTGGGCAATGACAAATAACACTGCTGCAAGTATCTGTGGGCAGGTTGTTGTGTAGACATTAGTCTTAGTTCCTTGGGGTGAAGACCCAGGGGCACGATCACTAGATCATCTGGTCAGAAGGTGTTTAGTTTTTAAGAAACTGCCCGATGTCTTCCAAGTGGCGGTACCATTTTGCATTCCCTGTGGGGATGAATGAGTGAGTGCCACTGCACATCCTGACCGCCATTTGGTGTTGTCAGTGTTCTGGATTTTGTCATTCTATAGGTGTGTAGAGGTGTGGAGAGTGGTGACAGAGGATGGGCGAGCAGTGACTGAGATTGGGGTCTCTGATGCCCTCATGGCTGTGCCATGCCAGGTGCCCCGGAATGTTTCTGGGCAAGGGCACAGGATGCTTAGCTGCTGTGGCGATGCCCTGCTTGAGGAGGCTCCGTGCAAGAGTCCTATCAGCTCTGACCTTGATCTCAGGCACACAGCTCCTGGGAAGGAAGGAACTCTTATGCTAGACAACCACAATGTTCCACCAGCTCAGGCTTCTCGGTTCCTGCCTGCCTTAAAGTAACTTTTAACAATGGACTTCCTTGAGAGCTACACAAGGCTCCTTACATTGCACTTTGCAGCTGTGGATCGCAACTGCAGAAAAGCTACATAGATGTCCTAGTTCATGTAACTCCTGACTACAAAGAATAATGCTTGCATAGTATTTAACCTGACAGTGAGACATATATAAATAAAGGTTGCTGACATCACTCTTTAGATCTGCATCTCCATCAGACAGCAGAGCTCCACCTGATCCCAGCTTAATCTTCAAAATCTGTGTTTGTGAATCTTTATTTTCCAATCCCCCTTCGCCCCTCGCCCCTCGCCAGACCCAAGAGTTTGGTTGCACTGGCAGCATAGAGGTGTCTTGTCTGCATTTCAAGTTTCCTAATGAAGCATGACGTGGAGCATCTTTTCATATGCTTATTTTCCTTCCATGTGACATGTCTGTTCAGGTCTTTTGCCTATTTTTAAAATCAGGTTGTTTTCTTGTTGACTTCCCAGAGTGACTGTATTTTGGATAACGGTCTTGTATCAGGCATATCTTTGGCAAATATTTCCTTCCAGTCTAAGGTTTGTGTAATTCTTGTGATGGTGTCTTTCCCAGAGCAGAACAACTGAATTTCCATGAGGCCCTGCTTATTAACAATTTTTGTCATGGATCATGCCTCTGGTGTTGTATCTAACAAGTTAATGCCAAGCCCGAGCTCATCTAGATTTTTCTCCTGTGTGACTTTCTAGGAGCTTCATGGTTTTGTGTTCTGCTTTAAGGTCTATGATTCATTCTGAGTCCGTGTTTGTGACGGGTGTAAGGTCTCTGACCTCCTCCTCCTCCTTTTATTGGTGTAGATGTTCGGTTGTTCCAGAACCATTTGATGAAACGATTGTTCACCCCATTATTCTGCCTTTGCTTTTTTGTCAAAGTTCAGTTGACCATATTTGTGTGTGTTCATTTATTTTTTGTTTATTTATTTTTTTATTGTAAACAAATGGGATACATGTTGTTTCTCTGTTTGTACATGGCGTAAAGGCATACCATTTGTGTAATCATAAATTTATATAGGGTAATGTTGTTTGATTCATTCTGTTATTTTTTCCCTTCCCTCCAACCCTCCCACCCCTCCTTTCGATTTATACAGTCCGTCCTTCCTCCATTCTTGTCCCCCAGCCTAACCCTAACGCTAACCCTAACCCTAACTCTAACCCTGATACTAACCCCTCCCACCCCCATTATATGTCATCATCCACTTATTAGCAATATCATTCATCCTTTGGTTTTTTGAGATTGGCTTATCTCACTTAGCATGATATTCTCCAATTTCATCCATTTGCCTGCAAATGCCATGATTTTATCATTCTTTATGGCGGAGTAATATTCCATTGTATATATATACCACAGTTTCTTTTCCACTCATCAATTGAAGGGCATCTAGGTTGGTTCCACAGTCTGGCTATTGTGAATTGAGCAGCTATGAACATTGATGTGGCTGTATCTCTGTTTGTGTGTGTTCATTTATTACATTATTATTTGGAGTGCCTGGAGGAGAAAAGGCACTGGACCAAAATCAGAAACCACCCTCCTACCCACACTGTGGTCTGTCTAGTGCTGGCCTTTACTGTCCAATCATAAAGATGCTTGTGTGAATTTAGAATGATGCTAGACGATAAAAGCTTATTAATAATCTTGTCAGCAAGCAAAAATTTGTACATGGTTGATGATTTTATTTTTTATTAAAATCTTTTTCATTTTTACAGACTGTATTTTGATTCATTTTACACAAATGGGGTACATCTTTTCATTTCTGTGGTTGTGCATGATGTAGATTCACACCATTCATGTAATCATAGATATACATGCATGACGATATTTATTTATTTTTAATGCTGCCTCGGACTGGAACTCCATGGCTGGAAGCGATCGTTGTGCTTCTCGCTCAGAATGATTTCAACGTCTCCGTCCACTAGGGGGGGACGTTTAGCAGCGCTGGAGCTCTTCCCGGCCAGCCTCCCAGCCAGCCAGCAGCATTTCTTTGGAGAAACTGATTTCTCCGCCTTCAGAAGATCCCTTCTGAAGTTAAACATCTCTGTGCCAGTGGTTCTGCGTGTACTTGTGCAGGTTTTCCTGCGGCATGAGCGGAGGAGCGTTCCCCAGAGGTGTGGGGGCCCGGGGAAGGGCTGGTGCTGGGGCAGGAGACCCAGGAGGCCCAGTGTCCAACCACAGGCTGAGTGTTTATGAAGAATGAGTGAAAAAACCCTCCTGGATTGCTTAGAATAAGTAGCACTTTCGGAGGTGGCATTGGGCTTCCAGGTGCCCCCAGATGCTGCACACCTGAATGGCTGTCCTCAGCACAGGCTGAGAGCAGACACCCTGCAGGGCTGAGAACCTTCCCAGGGCAGAGCGAGTGCCCGGAGCACACTGCGCCCAAGAGAAGGCACCTCAACTGCAGCAGCTTTCAACGGCTTGGCTGATCTTTTTATTTTTTATTTATTTATTTTTGGTACCAGGGATTGAACCCAGGGAGTGCTTAACCACTGAGCCACATCCCCAGACCTTTTGTATATTTTATGTAGACACAGGGTCTTGTTGAGTTGCGAGGCCGGCTTTGAACTCATGATCCTCCTGCCTCAGCCTCCAAACTGCTGGGATTACATTGGTGTGATCTTAACGATGCCAAATGCTACATGGTTCATGAATGATGTTTTAGAAACCCGGAAGGGTTTGCAATCTGTCTCCTGCATTGCTGCCTCAGGGGAACCCTGGGCTGCTGCTGTCTGTTGCCTGAACATGGATGAGGCTTCCCAGCCTCTGAGTCTCCAACCTCAACTCAGGGTCTATGCAGAAGTGATCTTCCAGTCACAATGCATATGTTCTTGTCATCTTCCTAGAATTAAAGATCCCCAAGTAAATTGCTCAAGATCATGAGTACTTTAAGTGACAGAGCTGGGCCCCCAATTCAGGCACCTGGTGCTGGAGGATGTAGTTTATGACTTCACAAATCTTCTTTGCCAACAACAGACATTAACCACTGACCTTTGCAAAGTGGTTACTTTGTAGGCTTTAAGAAACTGCGTATGTTCAACATCTTCTAGGCCTAAAAGTGGGTTTTCATTCGATCCGTACTCATGAAGAATGCAATCAACGTGGACTCCAGGTAAAGGACAGAAATACAACTCCAACAGGCTTCTATGCTGTTTTGTGTTATTGGCTGTACCCTGAGTGTAAGTGTACAGTTTGGGAGGTAGGGCTGGCTTCTGGAGTGGCTGAATCCAGGGACCAGGTCTCTAGGACTTAATCCCTGGCTCTGTATCTCGCACTACTCACATCTGTTGTCCCATTCTTGGGCAGATCCTTGCCTAGTGGTGACAAGCGGGTGACAGAAGCTCTCTAACCCTAGAAGTCTACATACAGCAGTGACCACTTCCTCAGCTGTACTTACCAAACATCTAGGGCCAAATCTCTTGGCCCAACATGGGTCATGTGACAAGCAGGGACCAATCATTGCCTCCAGGGAAATGGGTTACGGTGATTGGCCCAAACTATGTCATCCACTGGAATAAGGCGGGGTCAGCTGCATCCAACGGCGAAGGGCGCAGGCTGCAGGAGGGTCCATTGGTCTGTTGGTTGTTACTAGGAAAGAGTGAGTAGCCAGTGGGAGGAGACCCTGAGCGGGAGAATGCCCCCAATGTTGTTGCGCCTGCTCTGTGTGTGTGTGTGTGTGTGTGTGTGTGTGTGTGTGTGCGCGCGCTCGGTGTGGGTTGCATATGGTGGGAGGTGAAGAGACATTTAACGGACTAGTAGCAGGTAACAAGAATAGGAAATAGAGGAGGAGTGAGGGGCCATTTCTGTTTTATGGTTCGCATTACGAAGGTAAAGGAGGTGCAGTGGGATTTCGGAGGGCCAGGGGACATCATTAGGGAGTCCTCCTGGAGAAGAAGGATCTTGAGGGACATGTGGGGAAAAGGGCAGTTGCTGTAGGAAAGTTTTCCATCTCTATGGCCTTCTTTCCTTAGTGTCACACATGTGGAAATATCATGTGACAAAAGGGACTTTGCTGGTGAAGTTAAAGTTGCTGATCAGCTGATAATGAGCAGCTGGGCACTTCCCAGGCAGCTCTGCCTGCATGTCTAACTCCGGAAGTTTCCCTTTGAAGAGGGCTGTGGCTGGGAGGTTTGGAAGTGAGAGGGTCTATGGTAGAGTTAAAGAACCTGCACTGTCACCATGGTGATGGGTAAAAAAAGAATTTTCAGTTCTTGTTTTTCCCCATCGCTGCCCCATTTTTGCATTTAGAGGTGGGAATGCCGAGCCTGTGGCTCATACATAGTTTTAGGGCATTTAAAGAGCCGCTGGAGGCTGGGCTTCCAACTTTGTGCCAACACATGTGGATTTTCGGTCAAGAGCTCCTGGGCCTTATCAGAATCTCAGCATGGTTTCTGACCTCAACCAAGACCCAAACCCCTGTCCTGGGGCCCCAGGGACCAAGATCTGTTCACTAGGGTCGCTTAGAAAGAACTTGGATGGAACCCACTCCTCGTTGCATCTTTGAGGGAATTGGAACTCCAGTAGACAGAGCGGCCAGCCCAGCACCTTTCTTGTGTCTTGGGATTATAGAAATATGAAAGGAATTTGTTTTGCTGAGTAATTTTGAGTAACTTGAGCTGTGTAGTTGGGGGAAAAGAAAAAAATCTATCGGGCAGTTCTGTGCCCTGTGGCACAGACATCTCCCCAGCCCAGATGCGTGCCTCCCCGCAGATTGAAATTACTGTCACCCTGGTGACAAAGGGTGGTCCAGGAAGTGGCATGCCTGCTTTTAGAAAGCCAGACACATCACCAGAGTGATCTTTAATAGGACTCTTTGTTCAACAATGGTTTTTACCTCAGAATGTGATCACAGCTGTTTTATTTTAGCTAATGCAGCAATTCAAGCAATTAAACCCATATTCCTCTGTGGCTATTTATTTTCATGAAGTAGTTCTCCGTGTATTGTCATGAAAGAATTCTTGGAGACTTGCAAAGTTAAAACAGAATGTGGACATTTTTTTTCCCTGTGAAAATAGCCACATCTGCTTCTTCAAGTTGTCTTTCCTGGGTTGATGTCTTATAGCGATGTCAGCTTGTAATCTTGAGGAGTTGGGTTCCATTGGGAGAAAAGAGATTCATTATTCGGAGTCTATGGAGTAAGTGTTATGGTTAATCATAATTCAGCAGAAGGAAGAGGACCTGTTTCTTTTAGCAGAAACGTAAATGATAGAGCTAACGTCGATCTTCTATTGTTGCAAAATTAAGTCTAAAGTGATTATTTCCTGGTTATGAAATTGCAAAGGAACAAAAGATTTGATGTATCTGGTCATGTGACTCCCTTTCCTTCCCTGTGGTTTAATATTGGGAAATTGTTTTCTTCAAGCATCCAACAAATATTTATTGAGCTGCTACTATGTGTCAGAAATGATGGCTAAGATGGACACAGCTCTTGACTTTGTTCCATTTATATAATTTCTGAAAATTCAGACCAGGAGCAAGCCCTATAAAAAAATGAATGGAAGAATGGTCTGTTGTGGTCTGTGCTCGACAGGAAATGAATAAGGACCTGGGATTGGGCAAGGAGGTTACTTTAATTACAATATATAGTCATGGTTGTCACCTTTGAGGACTGGAGAGTAAAACTGAGGGCTAGTGGAGAAGATGGTTCTGAACAGGAGAGATTTGTATGTTCACATGAACGGGGGAGAAGGGCATTGCAGGCAGAGGAAGCTGCTCATGCTCAGTCTTGAGAGGAAGAGAGCTGTGCGTTTGAAGAACTTGACATGGTGGCGGTGAGAGGAGAGTGGACGGGGACTGCCCGCCATCCTTTCTGCCTATGGAAATGTGAGAAGGCTCTTGGGCCTGAACTGTACTGGCACAGTCGCTGCATCTTGCTCCCCACTCCCTGGGGATAAGGTATGCCCCTTTCAGCAAAATTCAGGATGGGCTCTAGAGAGAGCATGAGTAGATGGGGTAGCAAGTCGGGGGGTGCTTTAAGAAGGCAGTGCATGGACAACTGGGCACACTGGTGCACACCTGTGAGCCCAGCAGCTTGGGAGGCTGAGTCAGGAGGATCACAAGTTGGAGACCAGCCTCAGCAACTTAGTGAGGCCCTAAGTCACTTAGCAAGACCCTGTTTCAAAATAAAAATAACAAGGGACTGGGGGTTTAGCTCAGTTGTTAAATGCTACTGAGTTCAACTGCCAGTCCTGCCCCCCGACCAAAAAAATAAAATAAGAAGGGAGTGCATGGAGCGAGTGGTTACTGTTGAGCAGCAACAAGCTCAGCAAGCAACCTGCAATGCTTAAGGAGACATTTTCGGTCTTTGGGGCTGAACGGGGACCTGAACCTGTTCACGTTACATGCTTTGTGATTGCTGTATTGATTTTTTTCTGCTTACCCTCAAATACAAAGATAAATGATCTATTTGACAGGAAGCCTCAACTGTGCTACAGGGAAGTAGAAAAGGGTTTTTACTCATCCTCATTCCCAAGATGGGCTAAGGAGTCAAAAGGGTCAATCGTGGGTGGTGGCACAGCAGGAATCAGAAGAAGAAGAAGAGAATAAGGTCTGACCTGTCATTCCCTCCTTCCTCTTCCTCTGAAGGAGTCAGATATGACTTTAGTACATTTAATTTTAAAATATTGGGATGATATCCCATGATGCCCATCTGATTCCATTATACTGAGCACCAACTCTCTGCAGGGTGTCGTGATAGATGACTTTGGGGATAGTAATGTGGGTAACATGTCACCTTAAGAAGCTTGGAAATATTAGGAAGAAGCCTCATGTATATAAACAAACACTGTAATAATTCAAAGCAGGGACAGGGTATTTCTGGAGGGAGACATTTGGAATGGCTTTATGAAGGAGGAGGAATGTAAGTCAGACTTGTTGGTGGGATTTGGGTGGCAGATAGGAGAGCTGGAAGGAATCTCAGGCAGAGGGAACATTGTCATTGACAGGGACGTGAGACCCAGTCCTTTGTGTCTACATGTGTCGCCTGGATTGGGAAGTCCTGTTAAAAACGAGGATAGTTAAGACTCATCCCCGGAGGAGGCTGGGGCGGGTTGGAGTATGAATTTCAAAGGCATGCAGGTGAATCTGGTGGGAAGGATGCTGGGCTGGGGGGAGAAGGTAAAACTCAAGGCCAGGAATACTTGTAGAAGCACCTCGGGGTGGGATAACTTGGAAATGTGGGCAAGAGCCATGCCCACAGAGTCTTAAATGCAAGTGCTTTATTTTGCAACATAGCATGGGATTTAAACAAAGAACCCATGTAAAAGCCTGGAACCATTTCTGGGGGGAATAAGCATTCATGAAATGTTACGCTTTGCTGATACTGCTACTATTTTTATTATTTTATTTGGACTTTTATTTTTCCAATTTCTGGGTCTTGTGAAGTCTTAATAATGCCTCTTATTAAGTTTGCCAGCTGTGGGCTTATTTTTTACTCTTGAAAGAGGCTTCTGTATCAAATGTCTGTCCTCTGAGGAGCACAACAATGGGCAACGATCAAGGAGAAATTCCTCTCCTGATTAGTTTTATGGCTCTTGCAGCATCGGAGGAGTATGAAATGGGCTGGTAATTCAATCCTGGAAGGAAACTGGAGTATTAAAGAGGCAACCTAGCTTTGCAACTACTTCATAGCCTTCCAATGGCAGCAGGAAGTTCCGCCATATGTAGGATTTCCTTCTTAAGAAGGGAGCAAGGCCCTGTGGGAAAAAAAAAAAAGTATTTCATCCTCTTACTACTTCTGCTTGGTGATGGCTGTCTTGCTTGTATGGCGGCAACCTTTATATATGAGTTCATTACCGTAGGTTGACCCTCTGTGGCGGGTTCCCTCCCCATCCTCTGAGCAATGTCACAAGTCTATGTCTGAAGACTCTCTTCTTTTTTTCACCTTCATTTATTTGGAAGTGGTTCCATGGTCATCACAAATCATAGCAATTTCAAGGCATTGAATAGGCCAGGAAGCCCTGGATGAATTTGGGAACCTGTAAGGCGCTGTTTGCTTGTGAAGTGAGCAAAGGCGGAGAGGGTGTGAGGGAGAGGGGATGTCAGGAGCCAAAGCCTATTGAGTGTTGAAGTCTGTGGTTTCCTTTTGCATAGAATTCAAACTGTTGAACATTATTAAAAAGGACCATGAGATAGTCTGATATATATTTTAGAAAAACAACTCTGGTGACCTGGTCGAGAATGGATTCTAGAAGGCAAAATATAGGCAGAGGGTCCATTGGGAAGTTGCTGCTCTCATGCAGTGGGGCAGAGTGGATACCCAGTAAATTCTGTGAACTACATCATTTGTTCCCTATTAGGTGCTTGAGTTGGAGAAAATTATGGGTTATTCTAAAATTAGCATGTATGCAGAAATCGGTCCTTGCAACTACTGAAGAGTTAGTCTCTTCCTGACATTTCTAGAAGTGATTTCCAAATTCTGAAAATAAGCTTATGATGCCATTGACACCTGTGTGTGGATGTGGATGCTTCTCTACACCTTGGTTTGTCCCCTTGTAGAGCACAACAGACCTCTTAGAGCATGTTGAAGACAGCAAAAGCCTGGTTTCTCAAGAGAGAAAATTTGCAATAGCAGAAGGCTATTTACTTAAAAAAATAATTAACCCAGAGGTAGGAGAATATAGGGGAAGAGAGTATAGGAACCTTAAAAATTGGAAACAGGTCCTTCAATGTCTTAGTTTCCAGCAGGAGCTGAGTCAGGTGCAGGGGAATTGAGGACAGTGGGCACAAACTTGGTCAGGGGCAGCTGGATCCATCTTCCACCAGACTCAAGTGATGGACATGACCCACCCCAAGGAGCCTATTCAGCACCAGGCAGGGACTAAGCTAATTTGGAAACTCCTGACACTCTTAGAGTAATTGCAAGTCAATTTGGCCAAGGGCAAATTATTGCCAATGGTGAAGTCACTTTGCAGAATTTTCCTTGCTTACCCAAATCCTACAGCTCAAGGAAATAAATGAAATTTAAGTAGTATATGGAACTCCCAGAGTGAAAATTCCAAGGTAGAAACACAAGCTTAGAGAACCTTAGCTCTTTTCAGAATCCCATGGAATTAATGAAATCCAGCTCGCTTTCCCCAGTTGACCTCAGTTTTCCTTTGCACTTTAGGCCGGGGACTGAGAATCAGATTTTCAAAAGTGTTACCTGAGCCTATTTTGAAGTCACTTTATTCTTGTTGTCTATAAGCAAAATAATTTTTTTTAGTACTTATAGCTGTACACAGTGCAGATGCTGCGTTGTGAGATGGTAGTGATGATGATAATGATGCAGATTAACCCCATTAATGCGTACAATGCGCCAGACACTGGGCTAAGCATTGCACAGGCATTATAAGTGTTCCATATGTGTTACCCTATTTGATCCTCCAACACAGCTCATTTACACAGAGGAAGAAACTGAGGCACAGAAGGGTTAAAATTGTGTGCCTAAGGTCACACAACTATTCTACAGCATTATCCCTGGGGTGGGGCTGTGGTTGGTAAACAGAGACTGGATGTTTGAAAGAATGAACTGGATTAAGTTCAAGAAATGTCTTTGAAAAGTTATTATGTGCCAGACATAGTGTTAAGCATTTTCGGGTAAACAAAGACCAATATGATCTAGATTATGGCTGGAAGATCTTTCCAGACTAATAGGAACAGTTCAGCAGATGCTTCATAATTTATAAAATTAAACATTTGCACAGTTCTAAAAAAAAGTGGGAGCATTTGTTTGCATCTTCAGGTGGAAAAGAATTGAGAAAGCCTTCCTGCATGAGTGACATGTCACTAAATGTGTAAGGATGGTGTGAGAAGGGAGCTGGAGACAGGTTGGGGGACCACTGAGTGTTCCAAGCTATGGAAAGTACAACTTATTCACCAGGGCCTGAGGGACATGTTTGTGCTTTTTTTTTTTTTTTTAGCAGTGAGTGATCTGAATCCACCAAGAATTATCTGCTAGCTGGAAATGAAAAGACCTGGTTAAAAGAAAGGGCAAAAGTCAGGGGCCAGTTACTGGTCTGGAAGTAATAGCAAGGTCCCAGACTAAGGTGGCATAGATGGGAGGGAGATTCAGGAAGTTGGACGTTTCTCCAAGTAGGGGAATCGATCAAGAGAACAGAGCCAGTGATGTTACATTTTGAAACTGGTTATCTTGGAGAATGGTGGTGCCAACAGTTAGGAGAGGAGGCAATTTTGGAGGCCCAGAGGCGGGAATAGAGAGAGGATTGAAATCCTCTGATCATAGATTTCACTACTTACCTGGGTATTTGAATGCACCTATTTGTTTCCAGACTTAGCGAGGTGGACTGGATTGCTAGGTTTTAACAATTCACGTAGTCAACAAGCTAGCGTTAATTATGGTGTGTGTCAAGCATCCTTCCGAAGGCTGCGATGTTGGGGCAGAGCTGAAAGCAAGACAGATTTGATCTTGTCCTCATGGAACTTGCATTTCCACAGAGAGAGGACCATTGTCTGTGTGGTTACACAAGGTGATCTGCATGTGACATTCATGGCCACTGCTGGGAAGGAGGAGGACAGGTGTGTGTAATGTGCCTCTCCTAACTGGGCATGGACCAGGAGCCCGAGATGACTGGACGGTATGAAGGTTAGTCCTGGTGTACAGATTTTAATCTGAGCGCTGTGTTCCCTTGTAAGCAGGAAAAGACATGGGCACCCAAGGCTGCTTGAACCTCAAAGTCCAGCCTCCCTTGAAATTCCTGGTGCAGGGATACAGGTTCCCATCCAGGTCTTCCTGACGGGCTGCTGCCCATGTGCCTCTTGCCAATATCAGCTCTTCTTCTGCTGACTTCACAGCTGCCTTGTTAACTGGCCTCAGGTTGCCTGGGTTATTCCTAAATTAAATTCTGAAAATGTGCTTTATTTTCTCCCAAGTGATGACTTGGGGAGGCCAGAAATGAGGCTGTGGTAAGAGAATGGCATTGGAATGCAGGGCTGAGGGCTGAGACTCTGGCTGGAGATCACTCAGCCTGCCCACAAATCTAAAAATGCACAGTTCGACTGTAATGCTGGAAAATATCTCCTAATGTCTCGGCTCTGCCAACAGAAAAAAGAAAGTTAAAAAAATCTTGATGGCAGCGATCTTATTAATTTCAGGAACTTAGCACTCCTGCCTTGCTCATTTTGCCCTACTGATTTTTAAAAAATATAATTTCACAGCGAATCTTCCTTGAACAATGTGCAGGTTATTGAGAAAAGGGAAGGAAAAGGGGAAGGGAAAACAACTATAGACAGAGGACACATTGGGGACACTTCAGGAGTACCATTGCCCTAACTGGAGACGAGGTTGGAGGGCAGTGGAAGCTCTGACGTTGATGCCACATCTGTCACTTTTCATTGCATGTTGACTCCTTGACCTGATTGCTGGATGCCATGATGTGGCGCCATATGCCAAGGTGGACCCAAGGGGTTTGGAATTGGGCTCAGCCTGTGATCCTGATGTTTCAGCTGCCTTTGGTTTTCTTTATGAAAAACTCACATTCTTGCCTGAGTAGATAATTAGATGCCCCAAAGGGTTTTCAGTCTCCTACAAACTCATTGCAATGGCAGCCACTGGGAGGAGAGAGCCTTGTTCATGTCAAAGTCGTCTTGAACAGAGGCATGAAACAGAGCTGCGGAGGTCTTCAGGGTTCCTTTCTCACTGCAGGTTCTTTCACAGGTGACTTTGGTCTTCATTCACTCTCTGAGCACCTGCTCTGTGTGTGGTAATCGATGGGGCGTGGCCAGCAGTACAAAGATGAGTAGAGAGACTTCTCCCAAGATTGTGAGCTTCCTGAGGGCAGGAATTGAGACAGCTGTCAATCACTACCACACGAGGTTGCGATGTAGATCTTGTTGCAACAACAGAAAACTGTTATTGATTGACCTATCATCTGCCAGGTGGTAGATGAGTGTCCAAGGGACCTCAGAGTTGGGATCAGAGAAAAACTACCAAAGCACTCTGGGAGTCTGTGGAAAAAGAATTACTTCTGACTAGAGAAGTGGAAAGATTTCCTGGAGGAAGTCTTCCACTGAGAATGGAAGAGATTTGAAGGGGCAGAGATGCAGGTGGGTGATTTGAAGTTGGGGAGATGGTTGAGTAAAAATGGCGGGCAAATCGTCATGTGTGGAGAGGAGTAGTGCCCAACTTGGTGGAGATGAGCCTTTCTATAGAACTGTGGATCATTTGTGTCCCTCTCCTTTGTTTTAATGCCTTATTAAAATATAACATAAAAATGTACACAAATCACGTGCACACTCACATCATTTTTCTTCAGCTGACCCACACCCATGTAACCAACCCTCAGGTCAAGTAAAGGAACATTAGAATCCTCTCCAAAAGCCCTCCCCATTCTCCTACTGACTACCCTTGTCCCCTCACGGCCACTTTTCTGCTGACTCCTAACAGCATAGATCGGTTCTGTTGTTTTGGGATTTTCTGTAGATGGAATACACAGGGTCATTTTAATGCACCTGGACTCGTTGCTCTGCATCCCACGTGTGAGGTCCGTCCTGTGGCTATGTACTTGTGAGCTTCTCATATTCATCTGAGAATAGCACCCCACTTATGACTGTACCAGGACATATTTATCCTTTCCACTTGACATTTGGGCCATTTCCACTTTGGGAAATTCTGAATACACTGCAATGACTATTCCAGTACAATGCGCTTTATTGATGAACAGATTGATGTGTTTCTGTGGAGTAAACATCTCGGAATGGAATTTCTGGATTGTAGGCTTGAAAATCCCTTTTTAATGACAAAAACATCCATTCCACATGATTCTGATTATCCTTTTAATAACCCTGGATTGGGAAATGTACAATGATAAATACCGTGAATTCAATAACAATTCAGATTCAGCTAATATATGATCAATTGCAAAAATATCTCATTAGGTGCACAATGAATTTTGTCTATAGATGAGGTTGGGTGTGCTTGTGAAGGCATCTTTTGCTTGGAATAACTCCGAGTCTCCTTTCAGGAGCCATAGACTTAGGTGAACCATAGGGTATGAGGCCAAGGACCCATCATTGATTTAGTTCACTGGCATTTCTTACTGGTCTGGGCCAAGCCTTTAGTCAGAGAGATCTAGTGGCTTTCCCCCTATGTACTCTCTCACTAGGAAGATGGCAGCACCTAGTGGAATGAATACAGCCTTTGGAGTGGAATCTGAACTTGAACCCCAAACCTCCCACTTCCCAGTGATTAGGTCAGGGACAAGTTACTTATGAACCTCAATTACTCACCTTGTAAAATGGAGGTAAGGATGCCTGTCTTGTATATGGAACTACTATGAACTTACAACAGGATGACGTGTGCAGAGCCCGACGCTGTGCCTTCTCACTGAGTAGTAACCGTATCTCCGCCGGCTTTGTCAGCCCCGCCATTTCCCTCCCTGCCTGTGCGTCTTCTCCTTGGGCTGTGTTCTTTTTCTGCTCATAAACCCTCGTGCTGTCTCCTAGGGCTTGGCTCCTCCCCTCTGTCCCCATAACTAAGGGAAAAGTTTTCAGTAGCTCAGCAGCCTGTGCTCCTTGCATCTTTCCCTATCACATTACTAAATGTGCATTCTGGGTCCGTGACCCCGTGTCATCAGCCCTTCTCTTGGCCACGGCAGCCTGTGTGCTGATGGCTCACAGTGATGGCATGTGTTCACCATCTCCCTGACCTGCTGCCTTCATTTTAGCCTGTGTGCTGATGGCTCACAGTGATGGCATGTGTTCGCCATCTCCCTGACCTGCTGCCTTCAGTGTTTTTAATTCAGAGAAATGAATGCAATGATGGACTTTTGGGTCCTCTGAGGGGTTCCTGAAGGAGTTATTTTTGGTCAAAGGGACCTTTCCCATCACTCCCTTAGAGAAGTCTTTGCAGAAGACTGAGATGGTTAGTTTTTTGTGACAGCTTGATTGGGCTAAGGGATGCCAAGAGAGCTGGTAAAACATCCCTGGGTGAGTTTCTGAGGGTGTTTCTGGAAGAGATTAACATTCGAATTGGTAGATGGTGTAAAGAAGAGCCATCCCTGCCCATGAGGGGGTGCGCCATTCACTCCGCTGAGGGCCTGTACAGAAGGAAAGGTGGAAAAAGGTGAGTACACCCAACTCGAGGTGGAACACTGTATTCTTCTGCAGGATGTCCCCTGGCCTTAGAACTGGGACCAGGACTTACATCATTGGCTCTCCTTGTTCCTTGGGTGTGACTCGAGAGCTACACCATCAGTTTCCCTGGGCCTCTGACTTGCAGACAGCAGACTGTGGGTCTTCTCAGTGTCCATAGCCATATGAGCTCAGGACTTACAATGAATCTCTATCTATGCATCTCTGTATATCCTGTTGATTTTCTGGGGAACCCTGACTAATAGAGACTTCCTATGTAACCTCCAGAGGGTTCTTGTCCCTGAAGAGTTATGGGCATTGCATAGAGGGGTGGAATGGCTATGGGAGGTGCTCTGCTGAAGGTGCAGAGGTGAAATGTGGGGAAGAGCTCGTATCGTCAGCGAACAGGAGCCCACGGTAGGAGGCCAAGGAAGGTGGGAAGGGTGTCTTCAGATGGACGCGCTGCCCTTCAGAGCTGTTTCTGATTTCAGAGCTAAACAAGCAGAGTCGGATGGCCTGGTCATTTGTCTGGAATGGAGTCAGACCCCAGGACAGTGGGAAGTTTCTGGCAGTGGACTCTGCAAATGCTGGGAACCGGGAGCTGATTAGGAGGGAGTGACTGGTCATGTTCCTGTGGAGCACGGGAGCAGTGCCTGGGAAAGGACTTCTAGGAAGCCATGACTTGTGAAGAGAAGTCAGATGTCCCTGTGTTTTGAGACACACAACTGTGAACTCAGCCAGGGCTTAAAATACTCGGAGCCGAGCAGATGGAGTCTAACAACTTACTCATCTGTTTGTAACACTGTCTTGACAGCCGTCCACATGCCCTTGGACATCACCAGACTCCTCGGAGGTGAAAGGGATGGGGCCACCTTTTTCTTCTTAGTGGTTATTTCTCTTTGTCTCTCGGCTCAATTAAGTTCAGGTGGTCCAGAACCCCCTCTGGGCTCCCCCTCTGTGGAAATGTCAGGGTCTCCAGTGAGATTTCAAGCTTCAGTGTCCTCCTTTGGCATGCAGAAGTGTGCCCAGTTCAAATAGGGGGGAAGTCACAGCCACCAAAATCATGTATAGTTCTTTGAAAATATTTCTGGTGAAAGAGTAAACATTTATCTGCCTGCTTGATGTGAACTAATGCTTACAAATACATGTTCATGTTCCCTTATAATTTCAGAGTTTGGGAAATAAAGGGGGAAAAGTTGCTGAGAAAAATGTGTTGGGTTTTACTAAACCCCAAATATCTGGGAAAGAGTTTGATATCTTCAGCCAAACTTAAAGCTCTGGCTAGGTTTCCATACCGCTCCTATTGACATCTAATTTCTTGAACAAATTTATTCAGTGTTTAAAAAAAAAATTGGCAGCCAGGAGTCACCTCAGATGTGTAGCTTGTCAGAAATTCCTGAATTAAATGTTTTAAAGCATTTTTTCCCCTTCCTAGCTCTGAAAGAAAATTCTAGCAATGTGATATATTAGTTGACTGTGACCTTTAACTAAAGGGTGCACAGGTGGAGGAGTCCTGCTTATTTTCTGAAGATAAGGCGGAATGTTTTGTCTCAAACACATCCTTATTTCTCATATTTTTAAGGGTCAGAAAAGAAGAGAAAAAACTTAAATTCTTTCGATTTTTGACGGTAGAATTTAGCAGCCTGTCTCAGGAGAAATGTCTGTGTCTACTAAAAACTTGCAATCTTGAGCTAGAGTCTGATTTAATTTATAAAAATCAGATCATCTGGTTTGTGCCTGAGCTTGACCTAAAGTCTCGGTTGTTGTTCCTAAATTACTGAGTCTCCTCCCAAAGTAGGACTTAGGACAAGGACTAGGATGTGGGGGTTCATTAGGCAGTCAATCTGGAGGGGTGAAGGTAGGTTTAGGGGCAGGGATGGGAGGAAGGCTAATCAGAGGGGCAGTCTTGGGCGATTTTCACAATGGGAACCAGGACTGTTGGACACCCTCTGAGAGTCCTGTGGACAGGGCCAAGGATGGAAAAACCAGGCACTTGTGCACCAACTATCATTGCCCTGCACCCAGGGTGGGTGTCCACGGGTACAGAGGAAGTTCTCCCATGCTGAGACAGCACTCAAAGTCATGAAGCTTGCCGCAGACAGCACAGGCCAGGAAGACCTGGTTGGCCAAAGAAATGCAGGGGTACGTCAGCAGACTGTTTTAGTCCCGGGGCAAATTACGTCATGTCTTGAACCTCCAAATTTTTCATCTTTACTAGAAGGAATTGGAATGTCCAAAGTGGGTCCCTGAGGAACTCTTTGCAAACTGGTTCCTTGGTCAAATGAGTTTAGGAAGTACCAGGTGAAACAACATTTTTGTTTTTAACTGCAGGGTCTCTCAGCCTTTAATAGCAAAGGTTGGGAGAGTGTGGTGTTTACCTACGGCTTTTGCTCATGGACCCCCATTATTAATACTTGCTCAGATGACATCTTATGTCCTGAGGAGCTGGTGGCTAGTGGCATACAGTTTGGGGCATGCTCTCTAGATGGTCACTCAAGTGCAGCTCAGCTCTGTGGTTAACTCTGTAAAGGATAATTCTAATTCTGGTATTTTGGGTTTTGGGTTCAGATGAAATGTGTTCAGAAGGATTCTGGACTCCCAAATCCCATTTAAAAAAAATCTATTGGAATTTTGAATATGTTTTTCTTTTGAGAAAAGCTTTGTGCAACTATAACCTATGGGGAAAGCAGTGTGTTTAGAAGGAACTGGTAGGCACACCTGCGGGCTCTGAAGAGCAAGGGGACTGGACTCTGGGCCCACCACCAAGGCACCTGCCCTTGCCTTGAGGAACAGGCCATCTCCCTGTGGTTTTCTCATGGGTGCTTCTAACCCTTGTCACATTTGGGAATTACCTTCAAAGGACTTAAAATCAGCACACTACAGTGATGCAGCCACATCAATGTTTATAGCAGCTCAACTCACCATAGCTAAACTATGGAACCACCTTTCAACAGATGAATGGATAAAGACACTGATGGAATATTACTCAGCTTTAAAGAGGAATGAAATTCTGGCATTTGCTGGTAAATGGATGGAGTTAGAGAATATCATGCTAAGTGAAGTAAGCCAAACCCAAAAAACCAAAGGCCGAATGTTTTCTCTGATATGCGGAAGCTAATTCACAGTAAGGGGGAGGATAGGGAAGAATAGAGTTACTTTATATTAGGTAGAGGGGAGTGAAGGGAGGGGAATCATGGGGGAAGGAAGGATAGCAGAGTGAAACAGACATTGTGACCTCAGGCACATGTACGACCGCATGACCGATGTGGTCCTGTAATACGTATAATCAGAAGAATGGGAGATTACGCTGTTTTTATGTATGATCTATCAAAATATATAAATGCATTCTATTGTCATGTACAACTAATTAGAACAAATAACATAAAAAAATTAAAAAAATAATCATTTGAACTGACCTATTAAAAAAAGAAAAAAAAAAAAAGAAGACCTATGCTCGGGTCTTCCTCTCAGGGTGTGAGACACGGCCCCACGTCTGTTTCTCACATTTCCCCAATTGATTCACGTGCAGTTAGTTAGGGTGAGGGCCTACTTTCTTCGAAGGAGGGTTTGTTTTTGTTTTGTTTTTTGGTGTTTCTCGATGTTTTCAGATAGAGAATAGGGTAGGCCAAGAAATGCCTAAAGAGTGGTAAAAAAAATAAAATAAAAGAGAGAGGCTTCCAGCGTGTGGTCCTGCAGACAGTCATTTAACACACACAGACCCCTGTACACATGCAAGCACACCACACACACATGCAGACACACACTCAGGTACTCACAACACTCACACACACTCACATATTCACACACTCGATGTGAATGAGGATACTTTGAAACTGATTTGCTCGCAGGGACCCTGTATTAGATTCCTATTGATGGCTGCTGTAATCAATTACCTCAGACATAAAGTCTTAAAACAAAACACATTGATTAGTTCACAATTCCGGAAGTTGGAAGTGCACACAGAGTCCTGCGAGGCTCCAGTCAAGGTGCTGGCAGGGCTGCGATCTTCTCCGAGGCTCGGGGGGAGAATCCGTTTACTTGCCTTCCCAGCCTGAGGCGCGGCCTGCGTTCCTTGGCGATGGGCCTCCCCTTCTCAAGCCAGGGCTGTCTGGCTGCCTCTCCTGCCTCTTCCCCATTGAAGAACACATGTGCTTACACTGGGCCACTTGGAACATCCAGGGGACTGTCCCTGCTCAAAGCTGGCTGGTTTGCCACTTTGATTCCAGGTAACCTGAAGTCACCCTTGCTGTGTGGCCTCTCATAGTCACAGGTTCTGGGGATCTGGACGTGGACTTCTTGGACATCTTCCCTGTCCAGCTTGGAGGTTTACATTCTGTCTTTGAAGTTGGGATGATCTTAGAGCTCAGACTTTAAGTCACAGCATAATCCAAAGGCTTTCTCTTTGCTTTATGGTTATTTTCAAAAACACTTGCCATTTTGTCATGCCATGGTGAAGCTGTAGGTGACTCTTTCAAATTCTCTGATTATTGTGACTTGGTTTTCTGTCCTGTCTCTCTCCTTGGGATAATGCCAGAATGCTGTGTGCATTAAACCTGGTTCATAAGCCACAGAACATCAAACTCCTTTAAAGGATGGTCACTGGCACGGATTACATCATTGGGGAATGGAATACAGTTTTTTTTCTTTATTCATTTAAAATCTACAAAGCTACACACTTATTAAAGGTATGAACTGAGTCTTACTTATGTCCCAGAGTCTAGCAAGTTCCTACTGAGTAGGTGTCTGTCTTAGTCTCTTTGGGCTACTATAACAAAATGCCTCACACTGAATGATTTATAAACAGTAGAATTGACTGCACATAGCTCTGGAAACCAGGAGTCCAAGATCAAGATTCTGGCACATGTGGTGTCTGCTGAGGACCTGTTCCTCTGCAGTGGTGACTTCTGTGTCCTCCATGGCAGAAGGGGCAGGGCAGCTCCCTCAGGCCCCTTTTATAAGGCCACTGATGTCATATGTGAGGATGGAGCTCTTCCGGCTGAGTCACTCCCCAGGTCCCACCTTTGAATCCTCTCTCACAGGCACTGGGTATCAACCCCTGGGCGGGGAGGGCATCAGCATTTAGACCATAGCTGTGGTCAGTACCTCTGGCTGAATGAAGGAACAGGTAAAAGGATGGATAGAAAAGTGTGCACGTTAGCATATGAGAGCAATGTAGGAATAAATAAAATGTAGTTTCCTGCCCTAGGGAATTAATGGTATAGAGGGGAAAGCAGACACAGGTTAGTAAGTGGTAAGGTGGAATATAGTTCAGTGTCCTAAGAAGCAGAAGAAAGCAACTTTGGAGTTTCCAGGGATGGAGAATGAAACACAGAGTCTTGGAACTCTGGCAACGCTTACATGACATGGTGACATCAGATAATGGGACTGGCACCTCCATGCCCACGGCACCGCTGCCAACTTCCAGCGCCGTGGCAGACAGAGCGAACCCATCTTGGAGTCCTTTACACTAAGCCAGTGATTCGGCTTTTTAACACAGGGCTCCAGTTTCCTACTGACTCTGAAATTGATAAACTGGGTAAATCCAGTTCACCCTGCTGGGTTCTAGGTAGGATTTCTTTTTCTGGTAGTTTAGCAGATTAATTCTGCCTGAAATTCACTTACTGCTAAGTGCTATCTTACAGTCCTTTGGGGCATCCACAGTAAAACGGCTCCCTATTTTTAGATTTTCCCCACTCCAACATTCCCAGCAGTTCGGGGTTTTCTTTGAGTTTCAACGCAATTTGTGTTCTGACTGAGTGCTCAGTCAGAAGGCTCCGTCTACACCCGCAACTGTGTAATTTAAGGGTGTGCTGTTGACCCCATAGGTGAGGAGCAACACTGAAAGCTCACTGGCCTGGGAATAACCACAGCCCAGCTGTGAATCTGCTTGCACATCGTTGCTCTCTGCTGTGTCCTCGAAGCGTGGTGACAATATGACAAAGTGTGTCCCCAAGGTTGAGTAGAGGACACTTCGTGTTTCCATCCCCAGCATGGCAAGGACCGGCTTCCCCAGGCAGAAGCTGTGGGTGCACACACAGCAGCAGGGGCAGCAGCCTGAGAGGGACAGCTTTTCCTCCCCCCTCCAGAGAGGACACAGATGTGATTCACTTAGTCCTGAGTCTGTGACTAAGTGAAGGACAGGGTTGTGCACATTCACTTGGGAATAGCTATTTCTGCTCCAAAAACTTGAAGTGACGCTGACTTTAAAAAGTTTTCAGTGAAGGGTGAAGAAACTCTTGGTCTAAAATATTCAGCAGAAAAACAAAACAAACAAACAAACCAAATTTCTCTTTAACTATAGATTTCAATCTTTTAAAAGTGGAAAACATTTCTTATTAAGCATTCTCACCATGATCCTAGCTAATATGAGAGAGAGGCAGACAGAGTCAGAGACACTACAAATGCACAGCATCGTTATCAGGTGGATGGGTGATCATCTGTGAAGATAGTCTGGACTCAGAGAAGAACAACAACTTTCTGGATTGTTTCTGTAACTCCCAGATCAGTCTGTTTTGAAACACCCATTCTTCCCCTTATCTGCAGGAATTACACAAGTAGGGCCAACAGTCACCGGGGGATGGCCTGGCCTTGTACCCCACACCTAAATGGCGGGAGGAATTAGGTAAGGAATTCCCTTACCTTCAGATCAGGAAAGGGTAGCGAGAACTCTTACCTGGAAGATTTAGGCACTGAGTTGGGCCCATCGAAACAGAAATGGGGGTTCTATTTAAGAAGCATTGTTAAAAGACCTTCAAAAATAGGCTCAGATTTGCATAGGCTGGAAAAATCACACCCTAGAACTGGGTCTGGTGGAAAAGGTCCACCCCAAGTACTTTTGCGTGTTTTGCCTTCCACCCAAGGGTTGTGATTCGACATCTCGAGTTTGCTGAAACCTCAGTTGCTGCCAGAGCTGGTTCCTCTTCCTGGCATCACTGGGCCCTGTTTCCAAGTCCACAGTGGCACCTAGGCTAGTGTTCATACCAGGCTGTCTGGGAGGCCAGCAGCTCACAGCCTCTATGGTGGGACCCGGGTGGAATTCTCCAAACGTAGAAGGGGGTCCAGAAGTTGGGTAGCCAACCAGGTTGAATGAGCTGACCATAAGCCATTTAAGGCAGAGTAACCATAGGTGAGAACCACAGCCATGTGAAGGGCGATTTGCACGCAGCCCCTCAGATTTGTCATTCCTTAGGGGAGGTGGGCCTTTCCTTACAGACCTTCTTCTACCAACTTGGTAAAATAAAGCTATCTGGAAGCTAGACGAGAGAAACATGAAACACTGAGATTATTACAGAATCATGCAACTTCAGGCACAGTTGTGATTATTAGGATGACATCTGTAGTTCTTCAAATGTAACATGGGAGGACAGTTAAAGGGTATCAGGAATATAAATGCCATCTTCTGTGGACAAACCCTGTCCATGTTTTGGGGAAGCTGGAGTTTGGAGAATGATGGATTTGTAAGAAAATGAACCTTCCAAGGTCAACTGCATGCATCTTGTGTTTCTAGATTTGCTCTGAGACTCGGTGAAGGGCTGGACATAAAAGCATTGCCTCGGCCCGAGGGGGCGTAGGAGGTGAGCTTCATAAGATCTTCGTTTTTCATCAACCAACCAAGGACGAGATGGACTTCCGGGTAAATAACAAAGGAGGCATGGGGCTCTCTCTGTTGGACTCAGTGTTTCCACTACGGACTACAGTAAGGTCCAAGAGAGCTAGGAACAAAGTCCAAGGCATTGAGAATTAAAGGTAAGTGAAAAATTGGGAATGCCGGCTGCTCAGAACCATATCCATGAGTAGGTCACTCTCGGCAAGCCAGATTTACCTCTCCTCCTGGTGTTTGGTTTTGCTGTTGAAATGCGCTTGCTATGGAATCTGTTCAATACTAGATGATGTTCTGTTGAGCAAAGCTGGGGGTGCCATTCTGATGACTTCTTGGGGTGTAAAGAGACAAGTCTTTGGCCCACATTTAAGCTAAAATATAAAAATATACAAGCAGTCTCTCCTGCTCCAGTGCTACTCAAGCTTGGTGAACTTTCCGGAAGTAGAAACTTCAGGAAATGCTCTCAGAAGAGCAAATTGGGGAACAGGGTCGGAGCTGCAGGTCCTAGATCCCTACACAGTCCTCATGTGGTGAGCTCAAAGGTTCTCAGTTTCATACTTGGTGAAGAAGAGAAAGAGGGATTTCCTGACCTTACACTTGAGAAAAGTGAGGAAACACACTGGTGTGAAGTTGACAAACCACCCAGGGACCCAGCAGGTCCTCACCGCAGGAGCCCTTGGCGCCCTTGAACCTACAGAAGAACCAGGTCAGACACTCTTGCCCTGCGCACTCTCTGTAAAAGGGGAGTTAGTGGTGCTGTCTGCCAGGAGGACTCCTTATTCTTTTGAGAAACTGAACCAAATCGCTGTGGCTTCTAATTGGTAGTGGTGGCATCTGGGAAAGTCTCCGGTCTGGCCACTTTTGCAGAGTTGACTTGATGTCACAGTCGTGGTTTCTGTGCAGGACGGCATCATTTGATCTAGCAATTTCAATGCAAATTAAAGGCTGAATGTGTGTGCTGCATGCTGGGATGCCAATGTCCTACATTTTATGTGGAAATAAATTTGCAGGGGGACTAAAATCCCAGTGGATGAGATTGGTGACTAGATGATCCTTAAAATAGATTTGGTTGAGAAAGCCAGAGGGAAATCAAACGTGTGTGCTGACCACGACCAGGGGTTTCCAGGCTTTTCATAAGGTCCTCACTGTTGCCTTACAAGGAAGAAATTACTCCGCATGGGTTCTGGATGGGTGAAGGCTAGTGAGGCCCTGTTGCTGGAACTCCCAGAGGCCTTGTGTTCTCTCTCCTGTCTGCCTCCCCTGCAGCATCTGGCACCTCCTCTACCCTCTCACTTTGTGCTTTGGCCACACAGCTGTTCTTCCAGTTGCCTGATTTGCCCTGACCCTGTCTGCCACAGGACCTTGGCTTGTGCTTACCTCCCCATCTGGAATGATCCCTCTGCATTCTCAGCCACACCTCTCACCTGAATACCGGTTCCTTCTCCTGGTGTCCCTGTGTTCTAGCAGGACTTGGAAATGCCATTCCAATTCCACAGCAGGTTTCTAGGTCATTAGCTCCCAGAGAACCGTGTTCCTCTCCTTCAGGACACTCTTCTTGGTTTATCATGTGCCCACAATGAAACCATGGCCTCCTGCTTTCTGCCCAGGTGCAGCGTCTCCACCAGGTCGCGAGCTCTGTGACCACGCAGACCACGCTGGGCTTTGCTGTGTGCATCTCCACAGAGCAGGCTACTTAACCTTCTGTGGCTTCATGTCTATTTTTGAAATGTGGTTAATCATAATAACCAGCTCAAAGGGTGTGTGTGTGCCCGGGGCTGTGTCCCCATAATATCATTATGTCACGTACCCCATGATGGGGAAGTGACTGTGTTTGGAGGGAGGGGCTTTAAGGAGGTAAGTGAGGTCAAATGAGGCCCTTGTCCATACTGGCTGGAGGAGTCCCTGTAAGAAGAGATTTGGACACAGATGTGCACAGAGGGAAGGCCACCTGGGAAGATGTGCACCTGGGAAGAGATGGTCATTGGCAACCCAGGGAGAGAGAGGACTCAGGGAAACCAACCCCCATGACACGTTGGTCTTGGACTTGTAGCCTCCAGGACCATGAGGAAGTCAGTCCGCGTTGTCGAAGCCACCGAGTCTGTAGTGCTGTGTCATGGCAGCCCTGAAACACCAACATGGTCTTAAGTCACACACAGAAGGTGAAATGTGACCTTCATTCCTGCTGTGCTTTGAAGGCTTTTGTCTCCTGAGGTTCATGAGCTAGTCACTTCATCCCCAAAGCAAGAGCGTTGAAGCGGGGCTCAACGGGAGCCGTTCGGGTCTGGAGGGCTTCACCCGTACGGATGGATGGATGCAGCTACAAGGAGTCCTTTCCAGAGTGACTTCTCCCTCTTCTTCCAAGTGAGGTCTTGTTATTCCTCCCCTCCAGAGGATGCAGCATTAAGGTGCCATCTTGGAACTAGAGAGATGAGGCCCACACCTTCTGCTGCCTGGCTTTGGGACTCTGCAACCTCCAGAACTAGGAGAAATACATTTCTGTTATTTATGCATTATCTAGTCTTGTTACAGAAAGTATGGAAAATTACAGCACTGGAAGGGGACGAACGGCCCTTGTTGACGCAGAAGAGCAAGGTGGATTCAGGGCCGGTGGGCTCGGCGGAGGCTTCTCCCGAGGCTGAGCACAGTGCTTCGTTCTCAGTATCTTTTCAACAGTACAGACTCCCTGGTTTCGTGGGGTTCTCCCGCAAGCAGCCTTGATCCCTCCCTCTCTCCAGGGGGCTCTGGTTCCTGCAACAGCTGCTGAGCAAGCACAGGAGCAAGGCTAGCAGGTTGCAACCATTAACAGAGATCCAGAGAAACATCTCAGCAAAGTGACCAAGAGCCTCCCCAAATGAAATACTCAGCCAGGTGGGCGGAAGAAGAGTCCCCCATGTGTTCCAAATAAAGGTGGGGTTCAAAGGCCAGGTCTGAGGGAGCAAGCTGATCTTCTGGGTCCCTGGGGGAATGGGCTTGAGTGGCAGGTGACAGGTGTTTCAAGGCCACCTTGAAGATTGGAGATGTACCCTTTGGTCAGTGCAAGGCAGGGATGTGGGGCGGAGACCCTGCATGAAACTGGGAAGCGCTTCCTCAGCAGGAGAGGAGGATTGGAACAGCCAAGCTTACCGGTCAGAGGGACAGGGAGGAGTTTTTCTCCTGGTTCTGGATGCGGGGAAGCCCCTCCTGCAAGAAAGCAAAGCTTGTGCCACACTTTGGGGTTCCGTCCCAGTGATCATGATGGCGGGAGCCCCAGAATTTGATTGCATAAAAACTGGAAACTTATTCCAAAAATAAAGATGGTAGAATTAAATCCATGGGCAACAGCAATCACAACAAGTCAAATACATAGACTCGATTCACACATTGAAAGACAGTGATTCTTAAATTGGGGGAAAATCTGTACTTTATTTATAAGAGGTATTTTTAAAATGTGTACCGGCATAGAAAAGTTGAATGTTAAATGGTGGAAAAATGTATCTGAGATAAAGCTGAAAGAGTTACATTATGTCAGAATAGACTCTAAGATAAAATATATCATTACGATTTTAGAACCCTAATTCAAGGAAATGGCTAACCAGAAAGATATTGGAAACTTGAACCCTGAATGCACATAAATAAGACAACCACAAAATATATAATGTAATAAAGGACCAAATGGCAGAGAGAAATGGACATGTATAAAAACTATAGTAGGGAGGTGAAGGGTCTTTCGTAGACACCTGTAGAGTAAGCAGGGAAGTGTCAGTCAGGATTCAGAAGATACAAGCACCATGACAATCTCAGTGGTCATACCCAAGCCCTGGTCCTGAAGGTGGTGCGTAACTACTTTTTAAAAAGCACACATTGAACGCTCGCATAAATCAATCCTATATCAGGCTATTGAGTAATTCTGAGCACATGTCAAAGAATCAATATTACACATACTACTTTATTCATCTACAATGCAATAGGCTTAGAAGTCAGTGATGAAACCCCAAAAGGCCATCTGTTTGGTAATTTTAGTAATTCACACTCAAATGGTACATTGGTCAATTAAAGGAGTCATTGATATTTAGAAAACATTTAGGACCAAGTCATACGAACACTACATGTGAAAAACTTGAGGGTTGAGTGAATCTAGCATTTTGAGGAAAATTTTTATCTTTATATTAATGGACAAGAAAGATTCAAAATTAATCTTGAAATAATTTGAGGTGATGAGACTGTTCAGGAATCATCCAAGGCTTGGGCTTCTCTGTCTTTGAGCATTTTCTTTCTGGTGATGCATTTCTTCACACTATCCCTGCTGTCTTCTCCCATGGCTGCAGCTTATGTCTTGACGTTTCTCTTGTCTGTTTATGAAATCTATGCTGTTTGTTCATACCTCAGGGCCTTTGCACTTGTCCTTACCTTTACCTGAGATACTATTCTTTACTTCATTTTTGATTCTTCCCAAAATATATCTTCTTCAGAGATGCTTTTCTTAATGTATTTGTCTAAATATACCTCTCACCATCATTCTTTATCCCCTGTTGATAGAACTTAAACACAATATAATTAAAAGTCATTAGTGATGTGTGTGTGTGTGTGTCTTTGTTACTCCCATGGGACCATAAACTCTGAGTTCATGGTCATTACTTATTCACAGAGGTAGCTCTATAACTGAGCCTAGCAGCCTGGTAGGTATGAAGAGCTTACAAATATTTTTATTGAAATTAATGGATGAATTAATCTATACCATTCATAAAAATGCTAACTATCTGATCCAAGGTGGCAGGGAACTGTTCATAATCTGTGTCCTATAATCGAATTTCTCCTTTGGAATGTTCTATAAAAGAAAGTCTTTTCAGTGCCATATCCAGTTATGAAATATATTCTTAGGGCTTTGTAATTTTATAAAACCATAGCTAAACATGTAATTTTGATGAAATTTTACAGCCAAAGGACAGTATTTTTATGGAAATTGACACATTTTCAACTCCTCTTCCAAAATACACCCTTGGAAAGAAAATAAGGGACAGATAGAAAGTGCCTTTAGTATACTGATTGGGAATTAATCACCAAGAGCATTGTCAATATCAGCAGTCTATTTTATTCAAGAAAACATATGTTTCCAATTATATCAAGCCTTTCGCTTGACATTGTGTGAACCTTTAGAAGTTGGATTTGTCATTTCTAGTTTTGGGATGGCACCTCTTGTAATTGAAGTGTTGAAAAGTATTTCATAGCCTAAAAGTTCAATATATTGCAAAAGCTAGGCAGGAATACAATGCTGTCTTCTCTAGCACCGAGCTCTCTTTAAGTCAGTTTTTTAAATTTTTTTTTTTTTTTTTTTCTGTTGTGGAAGAGACATACAAATAGTAAAATACTAAGTGTTTGCCTGGAAATGATGGTGGGCTCCATTTGGCCATTTCGGCTCCCATCTTGCTCTTTCCGTGGTGGCCCGGGACCCGACACCCTTGCCGTGGAGAGCATCTTCCTCCAACGCGGGCTGGCTTGGCCTTGGTGCAGTTGTCCTGGGGAAGTCCGAGGTCAGGGTCAGCAGGCGTTGGCACTAGGCCAGAAGAGCCGTTCCCTGGGGTGTTTCTCCCTCGTCTCCCTTCCCCTCCTCTGCTCCGTCATATTCAAATCTGCTCTTGGTTCCTTTTAGACAGCTCATCCACAAAGCCCACCTTATCAAGAGAGCTCGTTTTTATCTGCTTATGTTTAAAGTTTGCCAAAGCTGAACACCGATGAGACCAAATGCAATTTTTGTTCCTTAGAGTTCCCAGGGAGATTCTGCAGGGATTGCAAAAAAGATTTCCCCTCTCTGCTGTGTCCGTCAGAGCAGCAGAGACTGTGCCCAAGGGACAGCAGCCCTGCCCTCTCCGGAGAATGAGGGCTTGCCCCCGAGCAGCCCACAGGCCTACCTTGGGTAGGTGGGCTCCGCCCCACGTCACTCTGAGCCCAGAGTGGAGGCTGGGCTGGCCATGAAGGGCATTGCCGGCCACGGTGGCAGAAGGAAAGAGGAGAGGCCACAGCCACATGCTGTCACTTAGAGCTTGGCCTGGTTTCTTCAGTTCAGTGCTGTCAGGCTACCTGGTTCCACTTCAGGGGGTGGGCAAATGTCAGCCCCCTGTCCCTCCATGCTGTTCAACTGAGGGGAAAATGGAACGCAGTGCATTGAATTGCTTGCTGGTACCTTCTCGAACACTGTGTGTGCAGGTCTTGAGCCTCTGTCCTCAGTCATGAAGAAAGGAGGACTCGCTAGCGTCATCTGTAATGGCAGAGAGAGTGTAGTTGAATCAGGCTGGCCGGCTACTTTCTTTCCTTGCATTCCAGCAATACCCAACTCGGGGGCTTTAAAAAAATTCCCCATGGAACTGTCTAGAAGTCCAAATGCTCAGGTCCTGTCTCTAGATTCTCCCCCAGCCCCCGGTTTAACATTTCTCTCTGACCTTATCTGTCAGATGTGCTCCACCAGAACAGGAGGAGGTGGCCCTGGCCGTGGTCCTCTCACTAGTGAGAGAAAGACATGAGCCTTCTGTAAATGTGAATTCTGGGAAGTAGGAGGGGCTGTTCTGTTCTCAACAGTAAAAGGAAACGCAGGGCCTGGGTGGCATCATCCCCAGACAGATGTGGCAGTCACGTTTCACCTTATGGAATCACACTCATGGCCTGGGCTCCCTGGATGCCAGGCAGGGTGGATGCTGAGGGCGCAGCCGAGCTCACATCTCGTGTGTGAAGACCAATGGGAGCACCTACCCTTGGTGCATGAGGGGTCATGACAGGCAGTTAGTGTAGAAATAGGGGATTGGGTCAAATGGAGGAAATGGAGGCCATGAAAGCCACCTGCCTCTGGAAGTTGGAGGCTGCCCCTGGGAGAATGGAATGTCAGGGATCTCCAGAGCCCATTGATTATGGATTTACCTGTCCTTTATCAAGGACTGCAGGCAAGGAGCTGCTAATTAACACCTCCTGGCCCCTTGCCTGGCTGAATCACTTTGGCCCTCCCCCTGCCCCATCCTTCTCACTTTTTACATCTCACCTGCAAAACCAGGCCTAGTCTCTAGGCAGGAAGGAGAGATAAGGGGGGAAAGAACTGGAGAACAAGAGACCCTAACCTGTAAAAGATGTAGGGTGCACTCACTTCTGGGGATTCTAGAACATCAGCCATGGCCCCCTTCTCTGTCCCGGGAGAAGTCTGTATTAGTACTACTTTTAAATAAGACCTGCTTAATATGCCTGCCTTGGCGTGCCTCGCTAGTGTTCAAACTTCAGCTTTAGAGGGAGCAGAACTCGTCACCGTAAACGGCGGTATCAGGGGCAGGAACGGGCTCCTCGACTCTGCTCTTCTGGGTCTCACGGCCCACCTGCTCTCCCTTTCTGGGGGACGACATTCTGATCTAACATTCTGATTCACAGCTCATTGCCATTGATCCTTGCTATTGGTGATAGGTTTGGAATGGTAGGCATCTGGTTTTCGATGGCTAGATAGGTGTCTCCTTCAGAATAAATTCAAAACCAAACCAACTCTGAGAGTCTTGACATCTTGATTTATATGTGAACTGATTAGGAGTTTGATTACATGGAGTCAGTCCCAGAGCTCATGACCCAGTAATGAAAACGTACATTCCTGAATGTGAAATCTATCTCTGAGTACAGTTTTCCCTAAAGATGCTGTTTGGAAAACTGGTCAGCTTTCCTCTCTGACATCAATGTGTTTCTCTCGCTCTGACTTCAATAGTTATCAACTCGATAGCAGCGACAAGGAACCCATGTGAAGTGCAGAGAAAAAGATGAGAAGCCGTTCAAGGTAAACACACAAGCCAAGGTCAAGTGTAAGTGATCCTCTGAGGATTTCTGGAGACTGGGCTGAGGATATCTAAGGTTAGTCTTTAAAAAGAAAAGGAAAAAGGAAGACCAAAGTGTTCCCAAGAGCTGCTCGGGTCTTGTTTTAGCACCCATGTGTGATTTAGGAACTGAGATAATGCATACTTTCTTGGCTCTGGAATAGACATTTGGTATAAGGCTTCTTTCTCTGCCGTGGAAGACAAGACGCAATTGGGCTCTCTAATGTGATCGTTGATCATTTGGAATAATATGTGACAAGTGCTTGTAGTTACTGACTCCCTCATAGGCTAATGAGAGATGGGCTGTACCAAGAGAAATGAGAACATTTCCATCTGCCTATTTTCAAGACTAGAAGAAAAAAATTTTATTTTTTGCATATTCTTCATAACTAGAAAAATTTCTATAATCTCATAAATTTTCAAGTTCAGAGTCTGTGCTAGTAACTTGGACATAAATATATTTCTATGATGTGATGATAGTCATCTACTGGGACTGAGTTTCTGGCCAGCTGCCTGTGTGTACTAGTTAAGGAAATTCTTCCAGAATTTTTATGTTAACCCATTTTTTTCCCTCCCAAATGCTGCACTGAATAATTTAGCAATGGATAATCCCATTGGCAATTTTAGTTTACATTTTACATAGTTAAGTAGGCATAGTTAACATAGTTAAGTAGGCAATTTTAAAGATCTTATAATGCCATCAAAAGCAAAAGCAAGAATAGAGACTTCCCTTGCTGCCTGATCCTTTGAGGCCCCCATCCTGATCTTTTGTCAGAAATCCGGGTCTTCTCTTAAAGCTCTTTTTGCTACTACAGTAACCACTTCTGCTTCAGGCTGAATATATGTCCAAGCAGATGATACCAGAGAAGGAAAATTAGGACACCTATTCTTAGTTGGTGGTACTTCAGATTCTGCCTTCTCCAATCTGCCTGCTGTCATTTACTTTTTTTGGTACTGGGGGTTGAACCTGGGTACTGTAACACTGAGCCACATCCCAGCCTTTTTATTTATTTTGAGACAGGATCTCACTAGGTTGTGGAGGCTGGTCTTGAACTTGCAATCCTCCTGCCTCAGCCTCCCGAGTTGCTGGGATGACAGGTACAAGCCACCATGCCCAATGGTCAGAATCATCAGATAACTGCTCCATGCACTCAATCCAAGGTTTATATTGCCATTTATAGGTGAGATGGGGTGGATCACACCCACTGCGTCTTGATCCCAATCAGTTTTACGTGTGACTTCCTGGCAGGCACGTGTAGATCTGCACCTTACTCCAGTTCCTTCCATTTTGATGGGATTGTAGAGTCTTCTTCCTTCTTGCTGTCTGGAAGACTAGGGGTCCTGGAACAAATTTTAAGGGAGAAGGAACTGGGATTCATTGAGTCGGTCACTGGTGCAAGGTGCTATGTGCAAGGTTCATGGTACGTACCTTATTTGATCTCCATAGCCACCCTTTCTTGTGGGAGTTATTTCCATATTTCAGAGCAGAGGAACATCTAGCTCATCAAAGTCACATAGCCAGGAACGTGACACGTCCAAGCTCAGGTTGATTTGTTGACATCTAAAGCCCAGGTTCTTTTGATTATACTTTTTTTTTTTTTTTTAAATCTCTCTCCAATATTTTTTTCTTTTTCCTCTTCATCAGTCTCCTCAGGATAAATTAATTTTATGTTTTCAAAATGTGGGTGTTATTGATAATTGTATTTTTAACCCATTGATCTTTGAAAGTGCAATATTTTGGTTTTGTGTTCATCTGAAAAAAGGCTCAATTTCTTGGCCTGGGAATACTCGAGTATCAATTTGTCCTCTGTTCTAAGACCTTGGGGTGTGAGTGTGTGTGTGTGTGTGTGTGTGTTGTGATTTCACTAATTATCACCTGATCCTCTGGTGGAATGTTGGCCTAAGAAATTCAGACTTCCTGTTCATCAACTTAAGCCAGCAGCATTCAACTTAGAATGTTTGGTTTGGATGGAATATGAGTCTCATAAAGACTAATTTGTGAGAAGTCACCGGGGTCTGAGAATAAGTGGATTGACCTGCAGCAGTGGGTAGCTGGGGGCCAGCGGGCTGCCCGCTGTCAGGAAGTCCCTGCGGTGATGGGTTGGACACAGTGGGAGGAGATCCACGGCCCTGACGGCCTGAGCGATGATCCTGGTGGCAGTTACATGTATTCTTTGGCAAGCGGCCATTTCTGCAGCCCCAAACTGACACCAGTTCAGTGTGGCAGCCGCGTCTTGGACAGAGGGATTCTGCCATTCTCTGGCAAGTCTCCCCAGAGCTAGTGACGTGGAGGAACTCTGAGAAGACGGAGGAATGGATAGGAAGCGAGGTTAGCGGGTCAGACTGCAATTGTGAGCTTCCATTAAAAAAAAAACAGATAAATGGAACCCAAGGAGGGGTAGGTACCCTGTGAGCCTGTAAAGCAGGATTGTTTTGTCCCTGCATTTTTTAGGGAGAGGGATATTCCTTTAAATTGTCAAGGACTCAACAACATTAAGAATCGCCAATCTATCAGTTGTGTACACATGTTTAGATCTGCAAGGTCAAGGTCTTGCTATGCACAGAGGGAACATCAATCATCACAGATAAGGTGGGAGGCACTAGCTGAAGATCCCCACCAAGGGAATATGCGTGTCATCCCTATGAGGCACTTTTAAAATACTAGATGGTCTTTGTGACTGTGTCCCTATCATGCTGGGGCTCGGCTGATTCAATTTTGATGGGGATGACCCAGATAATGAAAATTTCAAAAAAGAAATAAAAGTTGCCAGGCACAGTGGTGCATGCCTGTCATCCCCATGGCTGGAGAGGCTGAGGCAGGAGGATCTCAAAGCCAGCCTCAGCAAAAGGATCCGGGGATGTGGCTCAGTGGTCGAGTGCCCCTGGGTTCAATCCCCTGTACCCCCAAAAAATAAAAAATAAAATTGCACAGCCTTTAGGGAAGTCAGATGGTGGATGTATGGAAACTCCCTGCACCATTTTTACAAATCTTCCACACTGAGGCTCAGAGAGCTTGATAACTGATCCCTGTCTCATGGGGTGGTTGTCGGAATTAAGTGAGATGCATCGAAATGCCTGGCACGCAGAAAGCACCCAGTGAGTGTTAGCTATTAATATGATTTATACTAATTGTTAAAGTGGAGACTTGGGGTTATAGAAATCACCATCGGGCTGGTAACATCAGGCAAATTCTATGTCCCAAAAGCTAATGACCTTCCCACGTGTCAGGGTGTTTCAGGGACTGAAGTTACGGAAAGAGGTAGTGGTAAGCGAACAGAACTGAGGGAAAGTCAGCAGATACAGGGTGTAAGAGAGCAAGGTGGCTCGCAGGGACCTGTGGGGAAATGTCTCCGACATACAAAGTAGACGGTCAGATGCATCATGAGGCTCCCAGGGCCCTCAGTTATCAATTAATGAATACAAGAAACCATGCACATCTCCTAAACTTGATTTGTTGGGATTATCCCTTTGGAAATCAGGTAGGCTCGATATTTTCCCCCCAGATTTAAAATTCCTAGCCACTTTTGAACAAGACCATTTCTTCTCATTTTTATTTAGGGTCTTTGTGATACTTTTGTAATTGGGATCGAATTTGTCATCTCATGAATTGTTAAAGCCCAGCTCTGAGGAAATGTGTCCCCCCACCATTGTGGGGTGCACGCACAGAAATCCCTGGATGCTCTTGACCGACTTTGAAAATGTAGCTCCATCACCCCATGTGGGACGGTCACGGACTCGCCCAAATGTTATGATGCAGGATGCAGCCAGGACTCGCCATCACCATTAAATTACCCTTTGACTTGAGACTTGGCATGTTATTTCCCTTTGAACTTGGCCCTGATTTTTAACATGGTACGTTATCATTTTAATGTCCATGTTCTTACTCAAGGAGTCAGTGATGAAAAGCCAAGACACATCAAGAAGGGCCCACGGTAAAAGCCTGTGAGGAACACATCCAGACAGGCCACGCTGATTGCATGTGGGGGACGAGGGGGACGAGGGGCCCTGCTTCTGGCTTGGTCTCTGGATGCATTCATTTCTGTATATGACGCGAGATGGTGTCAGAAAGACTTCACCTGACCCGGTGTGGGGAGGACTGATGAGAAAACGGCATGAAGCTGCAGGGCCTGGCGTGGTGGTGCTCAGGTGATGCTGGGGACGTGCACGTGGTGGCCCAGGTCAGTGAAGCTCCTCCTCACGGCAGCCAGCATTGCCGTTTCACAGGCCCCAGGGTTAGTGTGTGTGTGTGTTTTCTTCTAATTCCTTTTTTCCCCAGCAATGTGGTGATTAGGATGAAGTAGGGAGACAACTGGGAGGGATTGGGAAGAATTTCCCAGGGGGTAGAACCAAGGGTCACTAACCACTGAGCCACATCTCCAGCCCTTATTAGATTTTATTTTGAGACAGGGTCTCACTAAGTGGCTTAGGACCTTGCTAGGTTGCTGAGGCTGACTTTGAACTTACGATCCTCTTGCCACAGCCTCCGGAGCTGCTGGGATCACAGGCATGAACCACCTCACTAGGCAGGAAGAAACATTTCTGAGACTGTAAAGGAAATAGTGGTTTTGAATATCTGGGTTGTAGGAATCTCAAGTCGTGAGGGGACAAAATAGTGGACTGAAGAAAATGATCTTTCTCATTATTGTTATATCTTTTTTAAATTTTTTTTTTGTTTGCTGTTTATTTTCTTTTTTTAATTTATTTTTATTGTAAACAAATGGGATACATGTTGTTTCTGTTTGTACATGGAGTAACAGCATACCATTTGCATATTCATACATTTACATAGGGTAATGATGTTTGATTCATTCCGTTATTTTTTCCTTCCCCCCACCCCTCCCACCTCTCTTTTCCCTCTATACAGTCCCTCCTTTCTCCATTCTTGCCCCCCCTCCCACCCCCCATTATGTGTCATCATCCCCTTATCAGTGAGATCATTCATCCTTTGGATTTTTGAGATTGGCTTATCTCACTTAGCATGATATTCTCCAATTTCCTCCATTTGAATGCAAATGCCATAATTTTATTATTCTTTATAGCTGAGTAATATTCCATTGTATATATACCACAGTTTCTTTATCCATTCATCAATTGAAGGGCATCTACGTTGGTTCCATAGTCTGGCTATTGTGAATTGAGCAACTATGAACATTGATGTGGCTGTAACTCTGTAGTATGCTGATTTTAAGTCCTCTGGGTATAGGCCGAGGAGTGGGATAGCTGGGTCAAATGTTGGTTCCATTCCAAGTTTTCTAAGGAATCTCCACACTGCTTTCCAGAGTGGCTGCACTAATTTGCAGCCCCACCAGCAATGTATGAGTGTACCTTTTTCCCCACATCCTCGCCAACACCTGTTGTTGCTTGTATTCTTGATAATCGCCATTCTAATTGGGGTGAGATGGAATCTTAGTGTAGTTTTGATTTGCATTTCTCTTATTACTAAAGATGGTGAACATTTTTCCATATGTTTGTTGATTGCTTGTAGATCTTCTTCTGCGAAGCATCTGTTCATATCCTTAGCCCATTTGTTGATTGGGATATTTGTATTCTTCATGTAGAGTTTTCTGAGTTCTTTATATATTCTGGAAATTAGTGCTCTATCTGAAGTATGAGTGGCAAAGATATTCTCCCACTCTGTAGGCTCTCTCTTCGCATTGCTGATAGTTTCCTTTGCTGAGAGAAAGCTATTTAGTTTGAATCTATCCCAGTTTTTGATTCTTGCTTTTATTTCTTGTGCTACGGGAGTCCTATTAAGGATGTCTGATCCTAAGCCAACAAGTTGAAGATTTGGACCTACTTTTTCTTCTATAATCTGCAGGGTCTCTGGTCTGATTCCGAGGTCCTTGATCCATTTTGAGTGGAGTTTTGTGCAGGGTGAGAGACAGGGGTTTAGTTTCATTCTGTTGCATGTGGATTTCCAGTTTTCCCAGCACCATTTGTTGAAGAGGCTATCTTTTCTCCATTGCATATATTTGGCACCTTTGTCTAGTATTAGAAAATTGTATTTATTTGGGTTTGTGTCCATGTCTATTCTGTACCATTGATCTACCTATTTTGGTGCCAATACCATGCCGTTTTTGTTACTATTGCTTTGTAGTATAGTTGAAGTTCTGGTATTGTGATACCCCCTGTTTCATTCTTCCTGCTAAGGATTGCTTTAGCTATTCTGGGTTTCTTATTCTTCCAGATGAATTTCATAATTGCTTGCTCTATTTTTGTAAGGAATATCATTGGGATTTTAATTGGAATTGCATTGAATCTGTATAGCACTTTTGGTAGTATGGCCATTTTGACAATATTAATTCTGCCTATCCAAGAACATGGGAGATCTTTCCATCTTCTAAGGTCTTCCTCAATTTCTTTCTTCAAGGTTTTGTAGTTTTCATTGTAGAGATCTTTTACCTCTTTGGTTAGATTGATTCCCAAGTATTTTATTTTATTTTATTTTTTTGAGGCTATTGCAAATGGAGTTGTTTTCCTCATTTCCCTTTCAGCTGTTTCGTCGCTTGCGTATAAAATGCTTTAGATTTATGCATGTCGATTTTATAACCTGCTATTTTGCTGAATTCATTGATGAGGTCTAGAAGTTTTCTGGAGGAGGTTTTTGGATCCTTTAAATATAGAATCATGTCATCAGCAAATAGTGACAGTTTAAGTTCCTCTTTTCCTATTTGTATCCCTTTAATTTCTTTGGTCTGCCTAATTGCTCTGGCTAGAGTTTCGAGGACAATGTTGATTAGAAGTGGTGAAAGAGGACATCCCTGTCTTGTTCCTGTTTTCAAAGGGAATGGTTTCAGTTTTTCTCCATTAAGAATGATGTTGGCCATGGGCTTAGCATAAATAGCCTTTACAATGTTCAGGTATGTTCCTACTATCCCTATTTTTTCTAGTGTTTTGAGCATGAAGGGTGTTGTATTTTGTTGAACGCTTTTTCTGCGTCAATTGAAATAACCATATGATTCTTATCCTTAAGTCTATTGACATGAAGGATTACGTTTATTGATTTATGAAGGTTAAACCATCCTTGCATTCCAGGGATGAACTCCACTTGATCGTGGTGCACAATTTTCTTAATATGTTTTTGGATACGGTTTGCCAATATTTTGTTAAGGATCTTTGCATCTATATTCATCAAGGATATTGGTCTAAAATTTTCTTTCCCTGATGTGTCTTTTCCTGATTTGGGTATGAGGGTGATATTAGCTTCATAGAATGAGTTGGGTAGGGTACCCTCCTTTTCTATTTCCTGGAATACTTTGAGAAGTATTGGAATGAGTTCTTCTTTGATGGTCTTGTAGAACTCAGCTGAGAATCCGTCTGGTCCTGGGCTTTTCTTGGATGGTAGGTATTTAGTGGCTTCTTCTATTTCATTGCTTGATATTGATCTGTTTAAATTGTGTATGTCCTCCTGGTTCAGTTTGGGAGGAGCATATGTCTCTAGAAATTTGTCAATGTCTTCGGTAGTTTCTATTTTGTTGGAATACAGATTTTCAAAGTAGCTTCTCATTATGTTCTGTGTCTCAGTGGTGTCTGTTGTGATATTTCCTTTTTCATCACGAATTTTAGTAATTTGAGTTTTCTCTCTCCTTCTCTTTGTTAGTGTGGCTAAGGGTTTGTCTATTTTGTTTACTTTCTCAAAGAACCAACTTTTTGTTTTGTCAATTTTTTGAATTGTTTCTTTTTTTTCAATTTCATTGATTTCAGCTCTGATTTTAATGATTTCCTGTCTTCTACTACTTTTGCTGTTATTCTGTTCTTCTTTTTCTAGGGCTTTGAGCTGTAATGTTTGGTCATTTCGTTGTTGACTTTTCATTCTTTTTTGGAATGTGCTCCATACAATGAATTTTCCTCTTAGTACCGCTTTCATAGTGTCCCAGAGATTTTGATATGTTGTTTCGTCGCTCTCATTGACATCTAAGAATCTTTTAATCTCCTCCCTGATGTTTTTTGTTATCCATGTTTCATTCAATAGCATATTATTTAGTCTCCAGGTGTTGGAGTAATTTCTGTTTTTTATTTTGTCATTGATTTCTACTCTCAGTCCATTATGATCTGATAGAACACAAGGCAGTATCTCTATTTTTTGCATTTCCTAAGGGCTGCTTTGTGGCATAACATATGATCTATTTTTGAGAAGGTTCCATGTGCTGCTAAGAAGAAAGTGAATCTGCTCCTTGATGGATGAAATATTCTATATATGTCTACTAAGTCTAGGTTATTGATTGTGTTATTGAGTTCTATGGTTTCTTTGATTGGATTTTGTTTGGAAGATCTATCTATTGGTGACAATGGTGTGTTAAAGTCACCCAGAATTATTGTGTTGTGGTCTATTTGATTCCTGAAATTGAGAAGGATTTGTTTGATGTACAGGGATGCACCATTGTTTGGGGCATAAATATTTACTATCGTTATGTCTTCCTGATTTATGGTTCCCTTAAGCAGTATGAAATGTCCTTCTTTATCCCTTCTGACTAACTTTGGCTTGAAGTCCACTTTATCTCATATAAGGATGAAAACCCCTGCTTTTTTACTGAGTCCATGTGCATGGTAGGTTTTTTCCCATCCTTTCACCTTTAGTCTGTGGACATCTTTTTCTATGAGATGAGTCTCTTGCAGGCAGCATATTGTTGGGTCTTTCTTTTTAATCCATTCTGCCAGTCTATGTCTTTTGATTGATGAGTTTAGGCCATTAATGTTCAGGGTTATTATTGAGATATGATTCGTATTCCCAGTCATTTGGCTTATTTTTGTTTTTTAAGTTGACTTGGTTTCTCCTTTGAGTGGTTTTTCTCTAAGGTAGTTCCTCCCTTTGCCGACCTACATTGTTGTTTTTCGTTTCCTTCTCCTGGAATATTTTGTTGAGAATATTGTGTAGTGCAGGCTTTCTATTTGTAAATTCTTTAACTTTTGTTTATCATGGAAGGATTTTATTTCATCTACAAATCTGAAGGTTAGTTTTGCTGGGTATAGGATTCTTGGTTGGCAACCATGTTCTTTCAGAGTTGAAATATGTTGGTCCAGGCCCTTCTAGCTTTTAGAGTCTGGGTTGAGAAGTCGGCTGCTATATGTATTGGTCTCCCCCTATATGTAATCTTATGCTTTTCTCTCGCGGCCTTCAAAATCCTATCTTTATTTTGAATGTTAGGCATTTTCATTATAATGTGCCTTGGTGTGGATCTGTTGTGATTTTGTGCATTTGGTGTTCTGTAAGTCTCTTGTATTTGATTTTCCATTTCATTCTTCAGGTTTGGGAAACTTTCTGATATTATTTCATTGAATAGGTTGTTCATTCCTTTGGTTTGTATCTCTGTGCCTTCCTCAATCCCAATAATTCTTAAATTTGGTCTTTTCAGGATGTCCCATAGTTCTTGGAGATTCTGTTCATGATTTCTTACCATCTTCTCTGTTTGGGCAACTTTATTTTCAAGATTAAATATTTTGTCTTCATTGAGGTTCTGTCTACCAAGTGGTCTAGTCTTTTGGTGATGCTTTCCATTGAGTTGTTTTATTTGGTTTATTGTTTCCTTCATTTCAAGGATTTCCATTTTTTTTTTTTTTTTTTTTTGAGAATCTCTATCTCTTTGTTGAAATGGTCTTTTGCTTCCTGCAGGTGCTCTTTCAGCTTATTGGTATTATCATTCATTGCCTGCATTTGCTCTCTTATCTCATGCTTTGCTTCACGAATCATCTTAATCATGTATAATGTGAAGTCCTTTTCTGACATTTCTTGTAACATACTGTCATTGGATTCTATTAATATAGGATCTAGATTTGTTTGGATCATTTTCTTCCCTTGTTTTTTCATGTTGTTCATGTATCTTCCCCTCTAGCAGTGCAGATCTGGGGTATTGCAGATTTCCCCCCATAGGCTTATAGTGGCCCTATAGGTTTCCAAAACCCTTTCTTTAAGGGGAGATCAATATTAGCAGTGCCCAATTCAGACACTATGCAATCCAAGACCAAATAGCCCCTATGAGGACAATAACAAAATTGTCATAATAAACAGAATGTGTTCAAATATTATCTTTGGTAAAACATACAGATTTGCAATAAGGTCTGCAGTGTCTAATGGAGGACAAAGAGGATGCAGAGGGAGGTGGAATGTGGCTGTTAATGGGATAAGAAAAGAATATACAGAAGTTCTAGATATAGAAAGGGTGAGAGTGTAATCAAAAGAAATTGGATATTAGCATGCAAAAAAGGGAGAAAGAGACTGAGGGAACAGGTAAAAAAAAGGAGAAGAGAGCAAGAAAATTAAAGAAATAAAAACTTAAAATTTTTCAATAAGGAGAAAAAAGAAAATCTACAGTATAACAATCATGTAGTAATGAAACATCCCAGTCTTCAGTAGCCTGATGCATGAGAGGTACCTGACAATGAGCTTCAAGCCTCCAGCAGGCGTCTCAGGATGGGTTTTGCCCCACCTAAAGATCAGAGCTATGGCTTCCAGGATTATCCAAGATCGCTGCTCTGGCTTCCAAATGTGTTGGCAAATGGGGAGCTGCAGCTCAGGGTGTGGACATGGTTAGCTGGAGGTCCTAGAGGTGGGATGTGGTTGGTCAGGCAGGGGTCCTGGAGGTGGGGTGTGTTTGGTGTGGTTGTGGGATCCTGGAGGCCAGGTGCAATCAGTCGGTCTGGGGTCCTGGTGATAGGGTGCAGTCAGTTGGTCTGGGGGTCCTGGCGGCAGGGAGCAGTCAGTCCATGTGAGGGCCCCAGAGGCAGGGAGTGATCTGTCCGGCTGAGGGCTCCTGGAGACGAGGCTCAGTCAGTATGGCCAGGGGTCCTACAGGGCCTGGCTGTTGTCTCAAAATGGCGGCAGCCATGTGTCATCAAACCTGCAGGTACTGTAACAGTGAACTTCCAGGCAGCAGCAGGCTGGTGCTCCACTGGCGGTCAGCGATCAGTTTGCTGACTGTTGTCGGACAATCAGGAGGTGAACCTCGTGTGTTGGGTGATGGATAGGTGTAAGGCAGGCGATGGACAGGCGAGAGACAGGCAAATGGCGGATGATAGATGCCTGACAGTGAGCAATCTGCTCTCAAAAAAGGCATCGATATGCTGGCAGACTGCAGGTGATCACAGCAGACAAATGGGGTAAACAGCAGGGGATCTATAAGCAGCAAAAACTGCCTCCCGGAGGAACAGATATCCTCTACTTGAAACCGGAGTTATGAAGCTGTTATATCTTTTGAAAAGGCATTTAATTGTTTTTATTATGAAAGTCATGATGACGTAGAAAATGTGTAGAAAACCTTGAAAAGAGACAAAATTAAAAAGTACCCACCATTTACGTTATCAAGATAAACATTGTTATCATTTTTTGTATTTATTTCAAGTCAACAAAAATGTTTATTTCTGTGTGATTGCTCCTTAATGAATGAGCAATTATGTATTCTGTTTTGTATCCATGGTGAACAATGACCCTGAAACCTTGCTGAAATACTATTTAAAAAGACATTTGGGGGCTGGGAGATAGCTCAATTGGTAGAGTGCTTGCCTTGCAAACACAAGGCCCTGGGTTCGATCCCCAGCACCTCAAAAAAAAAAAAAAAAATTGGAATTCCTACATTCTTCTGTCATGCCCCACCTCCCCACCCCCATTATATATCATCATCTGCTTATCAGGGAAAACATTCAGCCTTTGGTTTTTTGGAATTGGCTTACTTCACTTAGCATGATATTCTCCAATTCTATCCATTTATCTGCAAATGCCATAATATTATTCTTCTTTATGGCTGATTAATATTCCATTGTGTATATATACCACAGTTTCTTTATTCATTCACCTGTTGAAGGACATCTAGGTTGGTTCCACAACCTAGCTGTTGTGAATTGAGCTGCTATAAACATTGATGTGGCTGTGTTACTGTAGTGTGCTGATTTTAAGTCCTTTGGGTATAAACTGAGGAGTGGGATGACTGGGTCAAATTAGATTATATAGAGGGAAATGAGAGGGAGGGGGCTATGAAAGATGGTGGAATGAGACAGACATTCCCCTATGTACATGTGTGATTACACAAATGGTGTGAATCTACATTGTGCACAACCATAGAAACGAAATGATGTACCCCATTTGTGGACAGTGAATCAATATGCAGTCTGTAAAAAATAAAAAAAATAAAAAAAGACATTTGGATGTCAGCGTATGGAGAATGTCTTCCACAGGCCGGGTCCTCTACAGGGCTGTGAGCAGGTGAGCTCAGGGGAGGACCATACCTACCAACTGCTAATGCTGACTGTCCTAGCTCAGCAGCCCCATCCTGATAGATAGCTGAATGGATAGACCAAGTCTCCTGGCTTCTGCTCTGGGGCTGGTGTCTAATCTCATTTCTGCTGTGCATTGTATGACGCGGTTTGCCCTCTCTGAACCTCAGCTCCTCATCTCCCCATCGATGATTGTTGGGATCATTGATGCAGGCTGTGTCTCTTGAGTGAGGGCTTCAGTACCCTGGAACATAGGCTCACTTATTGTTATTTTTAGCATCCGCATTCTTTCAGCACCTTGTAAGTTGCTGCTGTATTCCGGGCACTGATGCGTTTTCTCATCCGCTGTGGAGAGCCCCCCTGTGGAACCGGTGTTGTGATCTCACGCTATAGACAAGGCAAGTGAAGCCGAAGGGGTAAGTGTGGAGCTGACCACGGCTGGGCCCCGCCATGGCCTTCCTGCGAAAGGCTACCTGGAGGGCTGAGGGGCATCACCGGAGCTGGACACCACGGGTGTCTGCTCACTCACTCATTGGTCGACTGGTTCTGGTAGAAGAGTAATGGTCCCCCCGCTCCGCTGCAAGGTGCCCTCGTCTTAATCTTCAGAACCCATGATGTTACATGGCAAAGGGAAGTTACGGCTGCAGAGGGATGAAGGGGCGGGGCAGCCCCTAGTGCAGAGCCAGGACTCTCCACGTGGCCCCGTGTAACCACATATTGTAACCATGAGGTTCTTCAGGAGGGAGGCGGGAGGAGGAGGAGGCACAGCAGAGGGATGTGACGTGAGAGGGACTCCAGCAGCCGTTGTGCCTTGCAGACCAGGGGTCAGGAGCCGGGGAGCCTGGGTGGCCCCTAGAAGCTGGGAACAGAGTCTCACTTAAAGCCTCTGGAGAGAGACAGCCCACCAACACGTTGTCACCTGCTGACTCTATCATCAGACTTCCAGCCTCCAGAACTGTCACGTGATCCATTTGGGTTGTTTGAAGCCAGAATTTGTGGTGGTTTCTTATGGCAACCCCAGGAAATCTGTTAAAGGTGAGAGAAAAGAGCCGAAGTCTAGAGCGCTGGTGTTGAATCCAGGGCTCAGTCCTGTCCGGTGATGGGTGGTGGCGGACTCTCACGGGGGTTGTGCTCAGAGGCAGGGATCAGCGGCTTTGAGGTTCCCTGTCCTTGCCTGCTCCCCGTGGAACAGAACTCAGCCAGTTGCCAGGGGTCTGGTTGGGACCAGACCCTAGAAAACAACTAAATTCTCTAAGAACAAATCAGGAAGCTGTGAAGGAGCCCAGGACCGTGGGGTCAACAGGAAGGGGAATAGTCCATGCTCGCCAGTCTTGGCTTTGTGGGATGCGTTTTGTGCTTTTTCTCCATCCTCTGAAGTCAGACTTAAATAAAAAGCAGCTGAAGTGAAGCATTTACTGATTATCAGTGATGGCTGTGGTTATTCATTTAGCCTTCAAGTGAGCAATGCATATAACCAGGCTGCATAACCCGTGCATGAGAAGACACTGCAGGTGAAACCCAGCACCCGGCACACTGCAGGGGTTGTTCAGCTTCTCCGCAGCTGCCGTGTTTTGTTGGTCAAGTATAAAATTTTAGAAGAATCTTGTCACATGGGAATGGTATTGGCCTGTTGGCTCAGGGAAAATAAGACAACCATTGAAATGCACATTGTTTATTTCAAGATGATGGAAACAGAGAATAATTCTGAACAAGAAAACATCACCCAAAGGCAAGAAGCCAAAACAATAGTGGTTAATATCCTGGTATAATAAATCTAAGCCTAAATCCTTTCTCTCAGATTCAAACCAAAAGACAATAACAATTCTATTTTGTAAGAATATCCTTGGGAATTACATATGAAAATATTTTTCCTAGGCAGGGTTTGTGTTTCCATGCTTTGTAATCTATTTTTGAAACGATGTCATATCTGGTAACATCTGCATCGTCTGGATTTTATGCTCAGAAGGGGTCATGCGGCAACACACAAGGACACCCTACCACTGTCCCGAAGGATTTGCCTGCTTATTGACTATATTTACAATGTTCTGTTCTCCCCAAAGGAATCAGATCCAATAAAATAAAATAAGAGATGAGGTCAAGGAGAGGAGGAGGAAATCCATATGATAATTCTGTGGGTTCATACATTTTCTGTGATGGAGTTTCCAATTTGGCTCTGAGTTTCCTAGCAGCAAGAGCAAAAATATGATAAACTAGTACATATAAGATAAACAAATAAAGATACAGTGTTCCCAGGGGCAGAGTGTGAGGGTGCAAATAATTTCAGGAGGTATTTTGCTCCCCATCATTACATATTTTTAACTCACAAAAGTATCTTCTCATTGCAACCATTTCCCCCAAATAAAGAACCTATTACTCTATAATAAGATAGCAGTTTTGAAACCATAGTATACAATGGAATCTCCAGAAGGGGCCTATATGAAACAGATTTCTGGGTTCCATCCCCAGATCCCTGATTCATTGTGGCCTGGGAATTAACATTTCTAAGTTCCCAGGTGACATGGATGCTATTGATTTTGGGTGTGACCCCACATGGAGAACAACTACCCTAAAGGAATTTTATATGACACCTTTGAGGAAATACTAAGAAACCTATGGGAAAATATCTTTAAAAGACATCTTCTCCAATGGTAATGTCGAAGCCAGGAAATCGACACTGGTATGATCCACAGAGCTGATTTGGATTTCACCAGTTTAACATGAGTGTGTGTGTAGATGTTTACATGTATATATTTGTATAACCAACGCACATCACAGAACAATTCCATCCTGACAAGGATCTCCCAGTGCTACCCTTTAGGGTCACACCCACCATGTGTCACCCCCACCCCTAACCCTGGCCACAAGGAATCCTTTCTCCATCTCTGTACCTTTGCCATTGTGAGAATACCTTATAGATCGAATCAGACACTGTATACACTTTTGGGATCAGCTTCTTTCACTCAGGAGTCCCATGAGATCCATCCCAGTTTTTCAGCGCGTGGATATTTTTTCCTTTTCATTGCTGCATAATATGCTATCATACAGATGCAGAATACTTCATCGAATCCATCTTCTGTTGAGGGGCATTTGCAGAAAGGGACTCAGAGCACTCCTGGGGCCAGGCAGTAACAGAGGGAACAAATTTGGGGGTTATTCTTCAGAAACTAAGCCTCAGAAATAGAGCTGACTTAGTTTAGTAAGTTGCAGGGGGATGGAGCTGGAGGAGAACAGGGGTCAGGGAGGGTATGGGCAGATCTCTTGAGGACTGGGGGCTCTGTGGCTATGGGGTGCTGGGAGCCCCACTGGGGGAAGGAGCAGTTGTTCTGCCTGCCTGCTCTGGACTGCATCCCCCTAAAGCGAGGCTTACTTATTCACAGGCCCTGCGAGGCCCAGAGTTCCTGGCCTGTCTGTCCCCTGATGCATGGAAGATGACTGTGGGGGCTGGGGGCGGGGCCAACCTGGAGGAAGCAGAAGCTCACCTCAGTGACCTCTATTGATTGACAGAGAGCTGGGTTTGCTAATGCATAATAACCAAGACACCAGACACCAGGCGAGCAGGCCACTGAGAAGAACCCAGGCGAACAGACAGAACCCTAGACCCTGGAAGACAAAAACAAACCAGGAACAAAGAATTTCAGCAATGCCTCATTGTGTGATTGTGACCCCAACAGACCAAACCAGAAACGAGATCTGAGCCGCTGCCGAGAAGAAGAAATGTGAGAAATGAATTCTTTCATATGAAGATTCTCAACTACAGGTGATTTTGTCCCCACTGGATATTTGGCAATGCCTTGGGATGCCGAGCAGCATCCTACCATGCAAAGGGCAGCCCCAGGACAAGGACTGTTCTGCCCTAAAATGTCAGTAGTGCTGAGGCTGAGAAAGCTCACTCTCAGTTGAAACTATGACTGCTTAATGGAAGACATTGTTCTTCTACGTTTGGAGGAAACAGTTTAAACAACCTCTCAGAATGTCAAGGGAGAGAGAGGAGAAATCAGGGAAGAGTGATTCCAAGACCTCGCAGACCCACATCCTGGGGCCCCGTCCCCAGCTGTTAAAAGGTCCCAGTGGAAATGAAGACACAATTCAAGAACTGATAGAAGACAACCTTCCAGGGCTGAGGACAGGCATGAGGCACAGAGCAGGGTGAAGGAGAGGGACTCTCCCAACACTGCGAGAAGCCAAGGGAGAGGTGTGTGGAGAGAACAAATTTCACAATTTAAGTCTATAATTAGTTCAACGTAAAACTCCCTAGACAGCTTCTGGTTTGATTTCCAGTTTTCTCTTTATTTCAGTTAGCTCTATGGAGAGCAGCCCTGCAGACAGGTCTCCATAGCAGACGGCTCAGTGCTGGGTCCTGTGGCTTGTTATTAAGTTAGTGCCGTTTTATCACTCACGTTGCAGGCTTGTGAAGCAATTGACACCCAGTCCTGTGCCTTTGTTCATGGTCCCCCCGGGGTCGGTACAGTGCACTGGCCGTCTGGGCAGCTATGTTTATTTTGCAGATGAAGAAGCTGAGCCCCATAAAATGCAAGTGGCTAGGCCAAGGTCACGGGCGAGGAAGTCTGATTCCCATGTGATGGGCGTTCCACAGCCTGCCTGGTGCTGGGACTGTCGGGATCACACCCTTTGACTTCAGCGGATGGTGTTCAAAGTCTTTTGAGCTCTCAACGGTCTAAAAGCCCTTGGAGTTTTTCAAGCATTATTACGATGCAGATGAGGGAAACTTCTCATCTTTATGTAGAGCAACCTCCCAAAACATCCTACAGTGTCTCCTACTTCATTGGATTTAATGTTAATTTCTTCATTAATGAGTGCCTACTATGTACCAGGTACAGTTTAAGGGGATAGAACAGTGAACATGATGGATAAAGTCCATGACTTTGTGGGGTATACATTTTGTTGGAGACAGTTAAAAAATTGACAAGCTATAAGGCCCTTGTAAATATAGTCAGAAAGTTAAATCTGGGTGGAGTGGGGTCAGCTTGCTATTGGACGGGGCAGGTAGGAGAGGCTTCTAGAGATGCCACTTTCAGAGAAGGTCTATGGTCATCTTATCACCTTCGGGCCTTCTGATCACAGAAGATCCAGAAGTATATAATCATTTTTCATGACTTTCCTCCCTCTTAGTACTCCCTTTGGGAAAGGTAATTGAACTCCAAGAATTCCAAGAACTTTTGCAGGCCTAGAAAGTGACGACAAGAGACATTCTGCAGAGCAGCAGAGCTTCTTATCAGAGATGTCATGAACTTCAGAAGGCAAGCAGATTTTCAGATAGAAAATGATAACGTGCCTGACTGTGTCTCTGTAAATGCGCCTCGGCCCCCACCCTGGTGAGGTGGGTTTGCATGCACACATGTGTGTATTTATCTGTGCAGCATGGGCCGTGGTTGTTCATGAAGGTTGGCTCACTGATTGCTGTCACTTCCAGCTGGTTTTCAACCCACAATGTCGGCTGATGAGGTCATGGGAAAAGAAGTGATGGAAAGAAGCGGGGCGGAGGTCACTTATTCAGGGCAGGGGGCACTTGCGCAGGTACCCAATGCTCTCTAGGGTTTTTGGCCTTTGTTTTCATTGTTTAAAAAGATGAGATGCCGGAATTCATGTCTTGCCTCCCCGTTCCTTATCCTGTGGTATCTACCCCCACCCCATGTGGACATGATTATTCAAACTTAAGCAAAATTACGTCTCGTTCATGGGTTCCTGCTGAAGAGCGAGGGATCTCCCTTCTACGATGAGTTTCTTAGTTTGCTGCCTGCATGTTTTCTCCTTCTCTTGCATGAAACCTTGTGAGCCATGGAGCCCTAAGGTACAGAGACCCAAATCACTTCTCCCCAATACCCTCTGTCTCCTGCAAACATGTCCAAAACCTCATTTGGGCTCCCCTTATCCCTGCTCCTTGGAGGTGCCCAAAGCTCACCTCTCTGTGTTAAATCATCACCATCTCCACCTCAGCATCCGCTCATGGCCCAACTGAGTAATCAAGATTAGATTTAAATTTGAATTTTTCAGGGGCAGAGCCTATAACTCGGTGGCAGAGTGCTTGCCCAGCATGTGTGAGCTACTGGTCTTGATCCTCAGCACCACATAAAAATAAATACATGATTACACAAATGGTATGCCTCTACTTCATGTACAAACAGAGAAACAAATTGTACCCCATTTGTTTACAATTAAAAAAATAAATACTTGCATAAATAATGGTATTGTGTCCATCTACAACTAAAAAAAATTTAAAAAGTAAATTGAATTTTGCAGATGGATGCCAAAATTTCTTAACCATGGAGCTCTGGCCTGTTCTTCCTCCATCAACTTTGGTTCTTCTAACCCATTCCCAGAAATCTGAAGATTATTTGTAAATTTATTCATTCACTATATTCCTTCCCAGGGCTCCCCAAACAAATGGTCACAGAGTTGGTGGCTCACACGACACAAACTGTTCTGGAGGCTGCAGGTCCGCCCTGAGAGCTGGCAGGAGATCTTTCCTATGCCTCTCTTCCAGCTGCTACTACAGGGAGTTCTTGGTGTTCCTGGGCTTCTGGATTTACCCCTGCAGTCTGTCTTCACATCACCTCGGTGCCCCTGCGTCTAACCTTCCCCTGCCTTTCTCTTATAAGGACACCTACCATTGGGTTTAGGGTCCACCCTCTATCCAGGATGGTCTCCTCTGGACATCCTTCATTATGTATGCAAAGACCTTTTGCCAACTAAGGCCACACTCACAATCCCTGGGGGTAGGAAATGGACATGTCTTCTGTGAGGACCACCGTTCAATCCACTACAGTCACCATTGTGTTTATCGAGCCACCTCTAGGTCAAGCATTTTGCCCAGGCTCCAGGAACATGTCTACGAAAAGAACAAAGTTCCTGCTTTCACAAAAGGGACAAAGCTTTTGGCCAGAACAACCAGTTTCTCAGGTAACTCCAATGGAAGAGGGATGACTGGCCCAGACTGAAGCCCTCTGGACATTCAGCTTTCTAGAATGTGCTCCCCATGCAGAGATAACCATCAGATCTCACATGACCACAGTTTTACGAAGCTCTCACGTCATATGGTCTTTGGGCTGTGAATGAGTAGTCTCTGCAGATGGCCCTTATGGATGGGCCTTTCTTTGTGTGTGTACCTCACTGTCTATCACGGGGGAAGTCTCATTTTCTTTTGCCTGGAGGTTGAGCTGAGCCTGTCACTACTTTTACCAATAAAACATGGAGGAAATGATGCTCTGGGAATTCCCAGGTTGGGCATTAAGAAGACATGGTGGCTTCTACTTTTCCCCTCTCACAATAGTCACTTTGGGATTCCCTAGGCCAATATGCATGATGTCTGGCTACCCTGTTAGAGCAGCCACATGGACAGGACATGGTCTAAGAGTACAGCCAACATCCCAGTTGAGTTTCCAGATCACACCAGCCCCAATGACAATGCAATGGCATGGAAGACCCCCAAAAAAGACTAGCCGAAGAACTGTCTAGCAAAGCCAACTCAGCTCTTGGCACTATGAGAAAGAGTAAAAGGACTGGTTAAATCACCAAGTTTCGGAATGATTGTCAGGCAATGATAGGTAACTAGAGTAGGCTGTGAACATTTCCTCACTACATGAGCTGCTAAGATGGAATTTGTGTTTTGCAGTAAACAACACAAATGGTGCCAGCACTTTGTGCTCAGTGCCAGCTGGCACCAGGAGACCGTGGAGCGGCCTGCTTGAGTGGAGGGCTCAAAGACTGCTGCTTGCCAAAAGCAAAGATTCCTATGGCTGTTGAAGTTAGAGCCAGTTCCAGGGTGGCATATCTAGAAGGCTAAGGCTCTCTGGAGGTGCCCCTGGGAAGGGTTGTAGGATTCCTGCTTTGGTGGAAGAGGGGCAGGAGGGCAGCATGCAATTCTGGGCTCCAGAGTCAGAGGATATAGTACCGGAAATCAGTAGACCCAAATAGAGGCTAAAAATAGCTCAGTTTTCTTTGCTGCACCCAGCTGCTCCCAGGACATTTGGCTCATGGCCTGGGATTTATTATTTTTTCTCCTCTCACTTTTAAGTTTTCCTTTCTTGAATGTTAGAGTCAAACATTACAAGACTCTTTCTACTTCCTTTGAATCCCATTAGACTTACTCCTTTCCTGGTGGAGTCCTGAGGATTCAGGGGTGTTTCAGAGTCTCTTTAAACTGGAGGGTGGGAAATGGGTTCCTTCGTGTGGAGAACACAGCAGCGTGTGACATCCACTCGTGTTAAAAACACTTTCTTGTGTGTCGTGAAACTTGAGGTGAGTGGCATCTCTCACATTCAGAGGAGGAGAAAGCAGGTTCAGAGAGGTCCTGACTTGGCCAGAGTTGGGAAGTTGGGATTTGAACCTCTTATCTTTGGTTCCTCAAGCAGGTATTGTACACTGAGCATTGTTCTTGGGTGCTCATTAATGGGGTCTCACATTATAACTAAGTGCAGGAGGTGGGGTGGTCATGGAGGAGGTACACTTGGGAGCCTTCCAGAGAGGAGGCCCTGAGAGACACTCGAAGTCAGGAGAACCTGTTGGGACAAGCTCAGTTGGCAGAGGGACCAGCAAAATGGGATCAGGAAAGCTTCATGATTTGGGGATATAGGAGGAAGGAGCTTCTAGCATTTTCTCAACTATTATTTGTTTGTTCTTATAATAATCTTGCAAGCCAGTGGAGGAAATGGAAGTCAATTTCCCTTCCTCCTCCTCCTCCATGTATGTATGTCACGTGTGTGTGTATACATTATGTGCACACATACGTGTGGGTATATCTGTGGATGTATATATGGATGGATATACTAGTATTCTGTCCAGGTCTGCTTTCTGGGGCCAGTGCACCGACCCCTTCAACTCTGTAAATGTTGGCTGTCCAGGGCTCATGGCTGGTCTTCTCCAAAGAGTTACCATCACCTGGAGTACCTTCTTCACCCAGGAGAAGTTCCTTCCTCCACCCCAGGAGTGTGGGAGTATCTGTCCCTCTTGTCTGCAACTCATGAGTTCTCCTCTTGTGACTGAGGCCAAGGCTGGATGGGCTTTACCTCCCCCCAGATCCTTATTCAGCAAACCCCTTTCCCCTTCTTGCTTCACCCGTCTCAGTCTTGTCTCCAAGGGCCCTTCCTCAGTTCATCACACGGCCCTCAGCCCCTGACTCAGGTTCTGCCTGCAGAGAACCTGTCCTTAGCATGTGTGTGTGCACACACATACACACACGTATGCATTCTTGAGTGTGCATGTACACACATACACATACAATGGCTATGTTGCAGATAATAAGATGGAAATATCTCGGGGTCAAGTTCACGTGATGGGTCAATATCAAAACTATGACTAGCCACCTTTTATTCTGAAGTCAAATCCTACCTTCATTCCCCGCCAGTTCACATTGGCCGCGGCTTATTAATTCATCGTTTTGGGGTCAGTAATGCACGGGGGAACCTGTCGCTTTCTTCCTTCACTGCCTTTACTTTCTGCCTGTACATAAAGGAATGTCGCTCGGCTTGATTTCAGTGAGAAATGTGGACACAGGTAACTTGACTAGAAATGGGTTGGAGTTTTAAATAAACTTTGCAAAGTGAGGAACGTGCGGGTGAGGAGCCGCTCCCTCCAAGGCTAAGCGTCTCCCAACCTGCGTGCATGGAAATTGTGGAATGGGGCCGTCGGAAACTGTACACATTCATAAATATTGATAGGCTGACAAAGAATTTTAATGTCGCGATGTCTGACTCTGATTACTTCTGAAACATAAACACCTTTTAATTCTCCCCTTAGGCCAAAGATCAAACTTTGGCTGTCGCCTCTTAGATAAGGCATCTGACTGCGAGATGTAATCCAGATTGGTTCGCATTTCTGCCCAGGAAAGCGAACCATTCAGCTGTCAAAGGAATGAGAGAGCAGGCCCTCGCCACCCTGGGCCTCCTTGTTTGCTGGGTCCCTCTCTGCACACCTGGAGGGAGCATGCACCCCCTCCCCATCCCCGGGGAGGCTGCTGGGTCCTCCTGAGGACCCCGTGTTTTCCAGTGCAGGACTTGCATTCAGAATGGAACCCAAGCCTGTGACTGTGGCCTTCAAGGTCTTTGGGGTCCTCTGCTCCTTCCCCTTTGGCCTGGCACAGTCCCTGCTCCTGCTGTCACCCCAGCCTCTGCCGTTTGTCACCACTGCTCACCCAGGGCGTCTCCTGTCTCGGGGTCCTTGCTCAGCTGTCCCACCTCCTTGGAATAGCAGCCTTCTCAGTTCTGCTCTTCTCGTGGTGGGAGCTCATCCCGCCGAGGACCTTCCTGCCCTCAAGGGTCACGGGGCTTCGCCTGTGCCACTGTGCTCTGCTTTACGTAATTTTCAGGCATTTTGTCCTGAAAGGTCAGTATTGACCTGCTTTACTTGTTGCCATGTGTGCAGGGATCCTATCTGCCTTGTTTTCCTCTGTCCTGGTTATTTTTGAGTTGTTGAGACATTTAAAAAACGTGTCTACTGTTTTTTTTTTTTTAAACTATATATCCGTGTGCAGATTTCAAGCCTTAGGGGTTATAACACGCCTATCTAACTGCTTCCTGTCCACTCATAGCCACATTTTACCATCTCCAGTAAGCACACTGCCATTTTCATCATACGTGGGTCCTTGTCCCCTGATGATTGTTTCATATCTACATGTGTTAAAAACCTGTGAGACAATATTTTAATCCAGCCGTCATGTATATTTGAAGAAACTCAGAAGAACGGTCTATTCTACTCTGCTTTCCTCATTACCCATGCTCCAAATTTCTATCTGGTATCATTTCCCTTCTTCCCAAAGAAATTCCTTTAGGAGTTTAGGGCTGATCTGTTGGAAATGATTTTATTCATTTTCTATCCTCTGAGCATGCCTTTCTTTCAACTCTATTCCTAAGGGGTAATTTTTTGCTGGATGTATAACTTGCATTGCTAGTTTTTTTTTTTTTTTTTTTTAATTTGAACACTTGAAACATTTTTATGCCAATTCCCTCTGGTCTCATGCTTTCTAATGAGAACAGTTCAGTCTTTTCCATTGTTTTCTCTCGGTAGATAATGAGTGTGTCCTCTGTCTTGAATTTTTGACTGCTTATTTATGATATGTCCAGGTTTGGATTTATTTGTGTTTCTCTTGGGATATACTCAGCTGAAGATTTGTGTCTTGCACCAAATTTAGGATGTTTTCAGTTTTTATTCTTCAAATAAATTTTAGCACTGCATCCTTTCTATTCTTTTTGGTAGCCCAATCATGCAAATGTTGAAACTTTCATCACCAATACATAGCTCCTTGCGATTCTATTATATATTTTTAGAGAACTGTTCCCCTCTTTTCAGACTGGACAATTTCCATTGGTCCACCTTCAAATTCACTGATTCTTCTGTCATCTCCATGCTACCATCAAGCTCATCCAGTAAATTTCAGTCTCTGTTTTCAGTTCTAAAATGTTTATCAGATTCTTCTGCATGTCTTCTATTTCTTTGCTGAGGCTCCCTTTCCTTTGATTTACATTTTCCTGCTCAAGCATTTTAAAATGAGCTTTTAAAAAGTCTTGGTCATATGATTTCAACATCTATATTGTCTCCTTGTTAGTGTCTGTTATCTATTCCCATATGAGTTTGGGTTTTCCAGATTTTTGATTTGCTGAGTAATTTTAGACGTATTCTGAACATCTTTAATGTTATATTGATAGACTCTGTGTCTTTCTAAGGTCCTGAAGCAAACAGCTGACGTGTGTGGGGTCAGGCCCTGAGCTCTACCCACCCTCTGGGGTCTGTGATTCTAAGGATTGCTCTTCTAGGTCTTTCCAGGGTCGTTTGGCTCTGTCCTGCATGGCTCCACCTAGTGGCCAGTCTGGGTCTTGGCGGGTGGTTGGTCGAGTGATAAAAATGATGAGTGGTTCTGAATAGGGTCAGATCCATCGGGCATGAACTGGGAGGACAGGGAACCCAAATGTTCAGAAACACATTTATGAGTTTGTTTTCTTGAGTTCCTCTCTTTTTTGTCATGCCTTCAGTGTTTTATGGTTTTGGTGTTCTGACTAGAAAATGGGATTAGTCAACATAGCGTTGTGTCAGGGACCAGTGTTGAGTCTGCCCCACCCTCTTGGGATCTCAACCCAGTGAACAGACAGAAAAATCCCCTCGCCCTCATTGTTTCGGCTTTTGTTACTGGCCATGTCCACCACCCTCATGGCAGGTGATTGATTAAGAACACACACACACACACACACACACACACACGTATGGACACCAAAGATGACAGAAGGGCTTTGATAATGGCTATGGCTTCAGAGATCTGTACTTACCCCAAGTGAATCAAGATGTATTCACTAAACATGTTCAGTTTCTTACGTGCCCATAAAACCCGAGAAAACGAAACAGGTATGTTCTCAGTCTCTGTGGAGTTGGGAGCTCCCCTGTAGGACCTGGTGGCTTCTCCTGCTGGTTTCTGTTGCCCATGACCAGGTCTGGCCTGTGAAGCCCAGACCCAGCTGTACTGGAGAAAAGAGGAGATGGAAATCCACGGCTGGGTCAGAGGTATGCCAGGGTCTGGTCTTCCCTCTAAAGTGTCTGTGGCTTATGTCCCTGAGTCCTCACAGAGGGGCTCCAGGTGTCAGGTCCATGTCTTATGGTCACAGTCAGAGAGAGGCAGGGTGGAGTGTTTCCTCCATGTTTCCAGAGCCAGAGATCCTCGGCTATTACTTTGGGCAACACACACCAACATCCGATATTATTGCTCAGGCGTTAACCCAAGTCCCTGTCTACTTTGCTCATGGGGACCAAGAGGAAATGACGTCCACTCAGGTGACTTCTGCACTTGGAAGTTGTGAGACCCAATTTCTTATCCTAGTGTGGGAGAGCCCGGTAATCCTAGGCAAGTTCATATCTCCAAGTCTTTGTGTAAAATGTGAGTATTATAAAGCTACCTGTCCAGCTTGTCCCTCACCCAGGGTCATTGCCATGATGGATGAGACAATAGGTAGAAAAGTACCAAGTGGTACACAGAGAATGAGTCCTGTGGAGAGTAATTGGAGAGGCTGTTCTCGGGGCCGGGCAGCAGCTGGCACCTCTGCAGGGTGGGAGGGTTGTGAAGCGCCCCTGTGCTGGGCTGCCTCCTGAATCCTCACCACCTGCACACACTGTGCCCGGCTCACCATGCTTCGTTCCTTCCTGACCTTCTGTTCCCTCTCAGGTTTCTGGACACCATTAAAAACATCGTTGATATTAAAAAGCGTACTGACTAGAAGCCAGGGAACGTGACTCTTGATTCTGTCGCTCAGAAGCTTTCCACTTTTCTCAGAGGATCGGGGTCTCCACATCTTTACGGTAGAAAGGATCAGAAGGCAACCACGATTTTCAGACTTTTCTTGCGGGAGTCTTGAGGGTTGAACATTGGCTTCAGTGGGAGTGATTTGGAGATTTTCAAACCTCTAAATTTCTACAGGAGAAGTTCTGCTACACTGAGTTTCCACTTGCACTTGACAAGAAGTCCTGTGGCTACAATAAATGTCAAAACTGCTACACCCTGAGAGTCTCCCGGTGGAACCGTCCCAGGATCCCACACCTTTCCAAGGCACTCTTCCTGGTGACTCCTTTCCCTTTGTGACCGACTCTTAGTCTCCCGTCCATGTGTGTGGACATCCCATAAGTTTGAATGGCGATCTTCTTTTCACACCCAGTCTAGGACTTTAATACTGACAAATTCAGGGAAGTTAACCTTTCCAATGTGAGGTAAAATATGTATCGGCGTCTTTTATATTTCTTTACTAATAGCTTAGTTTTTCTCTATTAAATGATTCTCACTGGTGTCTAAATACATATCTATTAATGGATATTAATAGCTATGACTAGCACAATTTTGGACCTTCCTTACAGATTGGTTATTCTTAAGTGATATATAAAAACTCCAAGAGAATGGGACTATTAATAGGACAGCTAACTTTCTGTTGTGGTTTGGATGGGAAGTATCCCACTGGAGCGCCTGTGTCATACAGAAATGTTTGGAGGTGAAGTGATTGGGTTGTGAGAGCTGTAACTGTATCAGCCTATCCTCGTTTGAATGGACCAACTGGGTGATGACCGTAAGTAGGTGTGTGACTGGAGGAGGTGGGTCACTGGGGACATGCCCTGCAAGAGTTGCTTTTCCCTGTGGCCCCTTCTTCCTCCCCTCTGCTTCCTGGCTGCTGTGAATGGAGCAGACATAACAACCACCATGACCTTCTGCCATGATGTTCTGCCTCACGTTGCACCAGAGGACTGAGACTCTGAAATCGAAAGCCCCATATAAACTTTCCCTTCCCTACTCTTGTTGAGTATTTTGGTTACAAAAATGAAAAGCTGATGAATGAAAATACTTTCCTAACTTTCAGCGTGTATTATTTGGAGTTATTTTAAAGTAGAATTTGAAGGTGTCAGCTTTCCATCACTATAACAAAATACCTGAGATGAACAAGTTATAGGAGGAAAGATTTTTGACTTAGAGCTTATAGGTTTCAGCCCAAGATCACTGAGCTCCATTGCTTTTGGGCCTGTGTTGGATGGTACAACATGGTGGAAGAATGTGGTGAATGAACTTGTTCACCTCTTGCCAGCTGGAAAGCAGAGAAAGAGAGAGGAAGGGACCAAGATCCTAACCTCCCCTTCAAGGTCATAACCCCAGTGACCTCACTTCCTCCACCAGGTCCAACCTCCTCACGGTTCCACTACCTTCCAATAGCCACAGGCTGTCGGTCAAACCTTTAGTCCATGGGCCTTCGGGAACATTTAAGAACTCAACCAGAACAAGATTTTCATAACTAAAGTATTTGCAACAGAAAAAAGTGGAAAACAACTGTTACAAGCAAAATTGGGGACGTGACTATCACATAGCTTGTTCATAAGAAGAATATGGTGTTACTGCATTTTAATTAAAACCGCTCAGTCCCCTAGAGAGTTTGTGATAGGATGAACACATCATTCAATTTTTTGCTAAATAATATAAATTTTCTGTCATCACAGACTATCATACTGGATGTGCTGATGATCGAGAATGTTATTTCAAAGAAATCTGGACGAAAATAAGATTTTTTTCATTAAAAAAAAAAAAAAAAAAGCCTGCCACAGGTTCTTCCCCCTTCATATGTGACATCAACAAGGAAAATTACCAATTGGCATCAAGCCCTCTCGTGTGCCCTCCAAGGTTTTGATGGTTCTGTTCTAGGACAGTTGTCCCCGACCAAGAGTGTCATTGCCTATCTGTGACATATGCCTTTTTGTTCCTCAAGGAGATCCATTATGGAAATAACCATAACCCAATAAAATTAATGAAATGAAGTTTTTATTAAATGCTCCTGTGTCCTCATCACTTCTGCTGCTGTCAAGCACATTTGTAATGTCACAAAAATAAGTTTCGATTTCTTCATGGGATGCATAATGGCAGCCCATCCCCAACACGCCCGACATGTCCGGACTCCGTTTTGAGGGGCACAAGCTACCAGGCCTTGAGGCTTCTGGCAGGAGGCAGCATTTCAATTTTCGTTTTACTGGCTGAAGTTTCCAATGAGCATTAAAGATTAATGGTGCAAGTATCTAAAAGTCAAGAAGAAGAAAAGGCCAGGGCTTTCAAACATTTGTAAACAGTGTAAAGCTTTGTACTGATCAAATGGCTGCAGACAGGGAAAGCTAATACCACCGCAGTAAAACCGGGGGCTAGCCTTTCACTGTGTGTCTGGTGTGGAGCTTCCAGCATTTGATGAATGGCTGGTTGTGCCAGGAGGTCGCGGGGGAGTGTCTGGGCCTTTCATGTGGCCGGGACAGCTGTGGGCAATCTGTGGGTATGGATTTCCCTGCCGGGAGGATCAGCTACGTGTGAAGACAGCACTAGGCACTCAGGAGGAGTCAGAAAATAGATGACTATCAAGAAGCGATCTACGACCCGGATCAAGTCTTTGTGGGATTTCCAACTCAGCAGAAATCAGCCCCTTGGCTTTTGCTGTCTCCTGGCAATGAGATCATTTTTTTCTCCGATTTGGTATTTACATGAGGGTGAAAGGGCTTCTCCCTACATCACGGCTGTCATCCTCATCAGTCCAGGGAGCTTCTGCTTTTCATGCTTTGTCTTTGAACAGAGGCTCAGAGAAGCTCAGGAGTTTGTCCTCAGTGGCAAAGCTCGTTGGGCTGAGCTGAGACTTGTACTCGGTCTGTCTGATTCCAAAGCTCACATGGTCATGCTATTGAGAGTGAACCACGGCTTGTGGGAACACATAGCTTCTTGCTTCTAATGTTGAGCTATTGCTTTTAAAAAATATATCATGAGAAGAGGTTGTGGGGGAGGGAGGGTGTGTCTCTTGGTCTGACATCCAGAAAGGACCACACATGAGCTTCTGTTCTCTTTCTTTCTTTGGCTTAGCATCCCTGGCTGGATCAGAAATCGGGGGAATGGGTTCCCTTCATTGCATTTGAGAAAGGAATGCCTATTGAACTTTGTCGACAGAGTTAACAACCTCGGAGACCCTGGATCCTTTATTCTCCCCCACAGGAGCCCTGTGTCAGTTTCCTCTGAAGACTGTCTCCTCACCAATCTTAATAATTCCTTGAAGCTGTGCAGACTTCGTGTTGGTCAGAATGCCTCCGTGTTTTACTGGAAGCCTTCTGCTGTTAAGTGCATGTTAGGTTTCAGGGCTGGTAGGAGACCCACAGCCCAGGAGCTCTCTCCAGAGACCAATCTGACCTCTTAGGAGGTAGACCAGTTTCTGTCCCTATGTCGTACAGGATCACTTACCTCCGCATGGCATCTTTTCCTCATCTTCTGCAACTTCCTGGCTTCCTCTGTTCTCTTTTAATATTCTGATATTTACTCTCCCTTAAGCATTGCTTGCTCATATCATCTCCAAGTATCTGCTCATGCTTCATCTCTTCTTGACTTACTTTTCTGCCATCTTTCTTTATGTCCAAATTGGACCCATCCATCAAACCCCAGGATCAAGCCTCCTCTTCTCCCCAACAGTTACCAAGAATAGAGTGACCTCTCTCTCCTCTCTTTGTGTGTGTGTTTGTATGCATGTGCAAGCCCAAAATGTTCTCCATCCTCAGCACATGCTCCACCATTGAGCACCATCACCAGGCCCATCTCCTTTCAACTTGTATTGCAATTATTATGAACATATTTTATTTGGTAGTTGGAATATAATGTCATTTGGTATAAATGCATTTGTTCTATGTAGTTGATATAATTGCATATCTGTAAACAGGGAGTGGAAAACCATTGATGCACATTCTAAATAGATATATTAAAATGTTGTTCGATATGCAAGATATTTGCATTAAGAATAATGCAGAATTTCTAAACTAGAGATCTCTGCCAGATTTACCACCAAAATATATATCATTTGATTAGGAAAATATTGGTATATAAAATTGTATACCAGGCCCAAGTCCTGTGTGACACCCATTATTTCTTTCTATAAAAATGGAATAATAATACCTGTGGAATCTCACTATATTGTGCTTGGAATGAGATATAGGAAGGCAAGATTCTTGTCTGTTTCAGGTAACACAGTGCTTACAGTAGTGCTTGGTATGTGTGTGGGGCGTCACAGATAATTTTGGAGCTGATACATGACATTCATCAAGCACTTGGAGCTTGGTTCACAGAAGACCATGAGCAAATCAGAGCATGTTCCTAAGGAGCTAAGGATACTTGTTAAATGTCTTCCTAGTACCTAGACCTGCCACACAGCAGTGGGTTCATACCCATTTATAGAATGAATAGTTGGTTATTCAGAAATCCTCCTTAGAGAGGGTAGTTTCAGTGATATCTGGCTGCCATTTTGGTTTGGGTCTTTTTCTTCCCTGTGGTAAAGGACTGTTCTGCTTACTGTTGTGTAAGTCAAAATTTTTTTGTCTTCCTTTTTATAATTTGAGGTGTGACTAGGGAAGAGTGGTATCTTCTTAAGAATGTTTATTTCACTTCTTGAAGGTGTTTTTCATTTTCTCAGCGGTCCCTTGGTTCCTCCTCTACCACTGGAACACTTTACCAGTTGGCAGATGGGAGGTAGATAATGACAGAGCTGCCACTAGCACCTTTGGAAAAGAAAAGTCAGAGTGAGCAACTCACACTCAGAGCTGTGGAGTTTATGATCACATCCAAGCTCCAGCCTGGCTTTGCCAAAGAGTGCCAGTCTCCACCAGTGTGCTCGGGCCAGCCTTCATTTTGGCTACCTTCTGGCCACTTTTTCACTTGACAATAAGGAGTGGCCTTTAAAATAAAGGTTTCACTGACATGTTTGTGAAGAGGGAACAAAAACATGAGTCCCAGTCTGCTTGGGCCTCTCATACCCAACACTAAGTGGGTTGATGAGCTCGAGGAACTTGCAGATGTTTTATACCTACCTTTCCAACTCTGTGACTTTGGTCTTGAGTGTTGGGGGCTCAGTGGAGGCTAGGGGAATGGGATGCATGAGTGCCAGGTGTGGCAGTGGACATTTCCATCCAGGTGACTCCTCTGTTCACAGAATTTGCTGGCCTTGGAATGGGTCCTGATGATGTAGCCCAAAGTATTGTGGTTCCCTTCTACATGATGGCGGCAGTTCAATTTTATTATCTCCCAGGAAAGTGCATTCCAGACTCGGGGATTCTGGTGATCCTGGAACAGTTAATCTGTTGAAGATGAGTGGTGATCCACTTATATTGTCTCTACTTATTGTTCTCACAGTAGGTGGTAACCGCGCTAGAGGTGGCTGTGCGATTTGTGTGGTCAGGGATATTATTGAGGAATTAATTGAATATTTGCTACAAATATCTGCAAGCCATCCTCAGGCAAAGAAAAAAAAAAAAACCAATCATGTAAGGAGTCAATAGATACTTGTTAAATAAGACATCAGTTTCTGTTCTTTGACTTGCTAGAAATATGCCTTTATATAATGCGTTTTAAAACTCCAACAGGATGTTCCTTGTAGATCACCTGGCATATAAAAATTAAATATTGTGCTCGCTTCGGCAGCACATATACTAAAAATTAAATATTTGTTCCATAAACAACTATTCATCGAACACTTACTATGTTCCCGGTTGTGTCTGGCCACCAAAGATACAACAGGGAACAACAGACGGTGTCTTGTGGAGTTCACCTTCTTATGGAGACAAAACAGAAAATCCTAAATTGTAATTTATTTGTCAATTTTTTTTTCTTTCTCTTCACCTTAGTGACATGAGAGAATAAAGGCAAGGAGTTGGGATAGAGACAGGGAGGTAACCCTGTGCCCGTCGAGCAAGCGTTTGGGCATTTCCACATGAACTACGTGTAAGGGGATCTACACGCACATCTGGCTTGCATCTGGCTTCATTTTCTTTCAATGAGCGACCCATGTTAGGTTGTCGAACAAGGTGGGAGTGTGAACGCCAGCTTGCGTTTCCGTGTTTTTGCAGATTAGAGGAGGCGAGGTGTCTGGGGGCAGCTCTTCCCCTAGGGACTTACCCTCATTCCTCACGCCCAGGAGCCCAGAAAAAAGCCTGGCCCGCGCCCAGGGCACCTGGGACGGCAACCTGGGGCTGGCAGCCCGACCAGGCCGTCCCTGCTCCCACCACGGCTGTTTGCAGCTGAAATAGCATGAAAAATGAGTTCTTGCGGTGTTTTCAATATAAATAGTGGAGCTACCACAGGAATGCAGGCTCCCTGGGGACGTGCTCTCTCCCGGGGCTGCCGTCCTGGGAAGACCCTGCAGTGCTGCCTGCCATCAGGAGCCGGCCGGCTGGCCATGTCCAAGGGTTGGGGACGTCCCCCAGGCTGATGGCTCCATCCAGTGCTGCCACCCCAGAGCTCACTGGGCCAGTGCTTGGGCATGGCAAGTTCTTTGGGTGCTGCAGACCATGGAATCTCTGCTCTGACCCCTGAACGCTGCTGTTGGAGCCCGGGAGCAGCTAGACCATAGGCAAATGATGGGCATGTATGTGTTCCAATAAAACTTTATTTATATAAGCAAGTGGCACAGTTTTGGCCCATAGGTGGTAGTTTGCAGACGCTGCTCCAAACACAGACCTGAAGGATGGGGGTGGTAGGGGTGGCTTCAGCTTCCTCCTCTGTTGCGTGGGGTTGATAGAAGCACCCACGTTGGAATCTTAGGTAACATAAGGAGGACTCCAGATGTGGCCACACCTGGACTTGGTTCCTGAGGAGTCCTTGCCTCACATCATCTGTCTCCCCAGGTGGCTCTGGTCTTCTGACAGATGACTCCCTCCCTAAGCCCAGAACACCACTTTTTCCAGAATGCTAACTCTCCTCCTCTAGGATGCAGGTCTTCTTATGCCCACGTGAATGGATCTTGTGAAGCTTCACGGCCCTGCTACCCAGTAAATCTGTCCTGGTTTCCCTCCCGAGGTCACCTCCCACTTCCTTCTGCACCTCTTCCCGAGTGCTCTACCTGCGTTGTTGAGTGGTGCTCATTCTTCTTTATACCACTCCATTAATTTCTTCATCAGTTTCTTCATCAGCATGCATCTTTTTAAAAATTTATTTATTTTTTTATTGTAAACAAATGGGGTACAAGTTGTTTCTCTGGCTGTACATGAAGTAGAAGCACACCATCTGTGTAATCATACATTCACGTAGGGCAATGGTGTTTGATTCATTCTGTTATTTTTCCCTCCCCCCCACCCCTCCCACCCCTCTTTTCCCTCTATACAGTCCCTCCTTCCTCCATTCTTGCCCCACTCCCACCCCCCATTATGTGTCATCATCCGCTTATCAGCACAATCATTCGTCCTTTGCTTTTTTGGGGATTGGCTTACCTCACTTAGCATGATGTTCTCCAACTTCATCCATTTGTCAGCATGCGTCAGTTCTTTTCTTGGGCCTTAGACTTCCAGGGTCAAGACTCTGTTTCATTCCTCCTAATACCTAGAGCCTAGCTCCAGGCTTGGCAGGAAGTACAAGCTTACTAGTCTTTTATAATCGACCAAAGCGTTTAAGTGTTCTTTCTCTCACGACCTCCTGATCTTACTATGCCAAGTACAGATCCCTATAGACAGTAGGCATCAAATAAATCCTGGTTGACTGAGGGCTACATCATTTTACTGGGCTGGTCTTGATGTTTCTTTGCTTGAGGAACTTGGTTGCCAAATATCTTGACCTTTCACCTTCTGTCCGATAAATTGGCTGGACTTCAGAATACAGAGGGGTCTCTGGGTTAGAGAGAGGACAGAGAGTTTGGGAGTGCATAGTGGGAGGGGAAACAGAGGTCGGGCTCCTTGTCCTCGGCGCCCATCTGGGTGGCCGGGAAGCCAGACAGGATGATTATCCTTGCAGCTCCTCTTCTCTAAAATATTTACATTTCCCAGGCAAGACCCACTACGAGGAAGCAGAGACTCCTGCCCGCTCTTACATCAGACGTAGGTCTGTTCCCCTCCTCCCGCTGATCTGAGAGGTCTCATGGAAGAAGGGGCGCCCATCTTATGTAGCCCAGCTGTAGAAAACGAACAGGCATCGAGTCACCCCATGTAAAAGGCAGTGGCCTGCCTGTGGTCAGGGATCCGAGAACGGCCCTTTCCTCTCCCCCTGTTCATGAGGAGCTGAGTGCTCGCTGATCTCGCCCCTTGTGGAAATAAATTGGGAGACACTGACTCTGGAGGGGAATTAAAAGTTGGACGAACCTCTCTCCGGCATTTCTGAGCCCCGGACACTGTCGACATCTGGTGCCAACCTTCTTCGTGGTGGGGGCTGGTCCTGAGCATGACACAAGGCTCAGCGGCATCTCTGACTTTGACCCGGCAGCTGTCAGTGACACCCACCCCCACTCGTGACCAACAGGGACCTGCAGGTATTGCCAGAGGGCACTGTCGTCCCCCACGAGAACCAGGATGGATTGAGTAACCAAAAGCCCCCGCAGAGAGTGGGGGTCAGAGGAGCCTGTGACTGAAGTGACCTCTTCTTTTCCTGTGCGAGGGAAGAGTGCCCCTGAGGATCCTAGCACTGGGGGGCACAGAGCCCATTCTGTGGCCCCTGGACATGCAGAAGGCGGTGAGAAGCCAGTCCTGCAGACTGTCCACGTCAGCAGGAGCTTTGTTTCATGTCCCAGGAGGTCAATTGCCCATATGGCCCCAGAAGACCAGAGAGTCGGGCAGCCCGTGGCACCTCCCTCCATGCAAGACACCTCCTTACCCTGCCTCTACTCTGCTCCCTTCTGACTGATTCTCCACACAGCAGCCAAAGTGATTTTTGTAGGCTGATATGATCATGTTTTTCTTCCATCCCGAAGCTTCTAAGGACTGCCCTGCTGTCCTTAGAACAAAACCTGAACCCCTGATCAGGACCCTCAGGGCCACAGCTGATCCAGATACCCCTCTCAATCTCACCTCACTTCATTCTCCCATTCTTCCTGCCTCAGGGCCTTTGCACACTCTGTTCCCTCTGGCCTCTGGTACATCTAGGTCCTTTCTGCCTTCAATTCTCAGCTTCACTGCCTGCTCTTCAGAGATGAATACTCTATCTCACATTCCCTGACCCATAAGTTCTGTTACCTTGATTTTTTTTCCTCCTAGAACTTATCCTGTGCTAGAATTATTTGATTTATTTATATATGACCATTTGCCCAACAAGACACACAGATTTTCAGACTTCATGAAACTTGCAGTCTTGTTTGGTTTCTGAATCCTTCACATTTATCTCAGTTCCTGATACAAAATAGATTAAGCAATACTTGTTTACTGAGTGAGCAAACGAATGAGTGAACTCAACTGCCCTATCTCTCACCATCTCCCTGAAACCCAGAGACTTTTTGGGAGATTTATCAGCACTTATGCTCAAAATTATAGACTCGCCAAACATGTCCTAACTTACCAAATCTATTAAAATACATGTTTACTTGGCCCATGAAGTTTTAATGCATTTACTGTCTCATTTATTGAACCGGGTGGAATCAGATCTGTTTGTGCACGTGTGTGCACGAGATTGTGTTATTTCTGTTAATTTATAAACAAGCTTTGCTGTATTTTCACCTTAGTTATAAAAGTAAAAATTATGGTACGTTTCACAACATCATGTTGTACATGGTAAATACATACAATTTTATCTGCCAATTAAAAGTTAAAATAAATGCAAGTCAAAGCTCATGAGCTGCAGATGACTACTACGGGTAATGACAACGTCTCACACACGAATGGTGCTTTATGGTGAGAGGAATCAGGGGTCACATTGAGAGGCCACTTATATCAGAATCCGAGGCCCACTCAGATCTATCGATTGGAAGCTAGGGGGGTGCTTCTGGAATGTTCCCTTGTAAGTAAGAGCTTGTGCCCACTGAAGCTTTAGGATTTCCACTACACTGGGGAGGTCATAAGCTTTCGGCTTAGAACTGAATGTGAGCCCACATCTAACTCAAACATCTCCTGGATGTGTGATCTGGGAAAGGTCATGCTGAGCTGACCCTATAAAACACGTTCAACAATACCTGGGATAATCATAAGCATAAAACACATTTTCTGAGAATCCACCAAGTATCAGGCACCATGGTGAGTTCCATGTGCGGGGTTTTATGAACCTCCCAAGGGAAAGAAACTCTTGGCTCTTCGTCATGGGGTCCTGCTGTGAAGGCACACCATGCCCACCTCACAGATTAAGAAAACCGAGGTGCATAAAGTCACGTCACTTGTCCATGGTGACCAAGTCCGCAGCGGCTCACCCAGGTCTCCTGGCTCTTCATGGAGGAGTCTCACCCCTGGTCTCTCCTTCCCCAGTGAGCTGTGGTACTTGGCTCCCATCCTCTGCCCAGGCCTTTGCTCAGTGCCCGTGTCCAGAGTCCTGCGCGTGGGTGGCCCCAGAAGAAACTCCACAGGTGTCAATGGAAGGGTCTCATCTGTGAGACTGATGCCGATTTTCCAACAAGATGGGAAATGATTTGGCTGGGGTCCTTGCTTCTCTGGGAACAAGGAAAGACACCTAGAAGGATCACTAGGTGAAGGGCCCTGGGTGTGCGCTTCCCCCTGGAGAGGGGCACAAGTCTGTTAGGGTAACCGCCTGGACATTCCTCCCCCGACCCCATCCCGCTTTACTCCTGCCTGTCACCGTGTGAGGGCTTTTGCCACCAACAGGAATCTCCTTTCAGCTTCCTCTTGCCACACAGGAAATACCTGCTGGGGAAGGTGGAAGTGAAGGTCAGCTGGCCTCACGTCACATGGACCCCATTTTCCTGGGCCAATTAGCTGAAGGGTTTGGAGGTTCCCCAAGTGACCCTGAGCATAATCGCTCCCTGGATCTTTCTGGAAGCACAGGCAGGAATGAATTGATGGAAGTGGGCGGTGCTTTCCTCACGTTACTGGTCTCACTCCAAAACTTGACTCAGGAAATTGGTGGGCATGATTGAATGAGTGCTTCTCTGACCCCAGGCTCCCCTGGTGAAATGGGGAGGTTATCCGAGTTGGCAGCAGGATCAACAGGACAGGCGGTCACGCCCGGGGCCCAGACACTCGCACAGACGCACCCGGCATGTTCCTTGAATGCCAGCACCAGCTCAGGGCCTGGGCTACGCCTGGGAACAGCAGCCACAGGACTGTGCGGCAGTCACAGAGAGTTAATCAACCCAGACGAGGCAAGGGGCAGGGGACAGGCTGGGTAGTTGGCCCAGGTTACGCACTTGGGCACCATACCCGGCACCATCTGATCTTCCAGGCGATGTTCTCTCCATCTTGTCGCGATCCACTGAAGGGAGCCTATGACTTTTCCTGTGCAGCCTCACCTTTCTGCTCTTTTATCAATGTATCTATTGTGTGGAGAATCAGTGGTAACTTGCAAGTGCCTCTGCTGGAAAAGAGATTTTGTGTCTTACAGATGCTCGGTTGCACGGGCTATTCCTGAGTGGCAGAGACCAGGTATTTCCGGTTTCCTGCTGGACCCAGCCAACTCTTAGTGGACTGAGAGAAGCTCAATTTTTCTGTCTTTTGTCACTTAAGTTCACTTCGGTAAACCGTTAATGTGCTTTGGAATAATGCTGATTTTCATTTACACAGGTCCTGTAAATGCGTAAGATGGAGATTCCAAGCTGAGGATTGAGACATTTTTTAGTAATCAAAGAAATTGCTTTGTTTTCTTCTAAACTGCTTTTTTTTTTTTTTTTTTCTTTGAAAACACATTGTTACTTGTGCCCACTGCTGGAGGCTGTAACTGGTAATCCATACATTTGTCACCAAACTGTTCTAGGAATTACCAGGTTCCAGCGTTGTGCCATTTCAATCCTTGACCACAAGGTGGCAACCTCTCCAAGGAAACCGAGAACAACGTCAAGTTCTTAAGCCACTATTATTATTTGTTTATTGGCTCACTCCAGCGTGCTTGGCACTGTACTCAGTACTTAAAAAGATTTAGCCTCTGCCCTCAAGGAACTTACCAAATGTACATCTTCAAAAGTCCCTTGAATCAGACCATTTTCAACCTCCTGATTCAATCACTCCCTATGTTCTTAAGTCTGAGTCCTTTAAAGAGTGAGGTGTAGGACAGAGGTAAGTTTCTTTGAACCCTCCTGTGAGCCGGTACCGTTGGGCACTTCATGTATGTGATCCTCACTGCACACCTGGGAGGCCAACCCCTTTCATCAAACCTGGAAACAAGACACACATTCAACCATTTGAAACCCTAACCCCACAGAGCTGGTGCACAGGGAGGCAGAGCCAGAGCCAGTGCATCTGTTCCTACCATCTTGGCACTGCTACTGTGTCTCACCACGGAACACATTAGTCCTGAGAAGTGGTCCACAAATAGGACTGGCCACAAGAGCCCACAGGTGTTTTCACGGATGTCATGTCCCTAGGGGGTGGTTATAAAAGAGAATGGCTTTTTGAGTCTTATCTGGACCCTGTCGATAGGACCAGTCCATCTTCCCACAAACTTTCCTCTGAGAGGAGGGATCATATGGTGTTTCTTTTATATTTCAGCCAAAGATTGGCTGCAATTTTAGCATTAGGCTAAATTAATTCTTCCTGGTTAAATTTGTCTATTAATCTATATACTACATATTTACATATGCGTGCATACACATCCATTTTTATACATACACACACGTACATGCATGTGTATAATGTAATACATAGATATACGGCATATAATGAGCTGTGTGTTAGGTTTAGATCGCATCCCCCATTTGTCTGTGAGCTCACCGAGGGCAGTCTTGAATGTGTTTAGCATGCTACATAGTCTCTTTTGCACCTTTATGTTCCAGTGGTCAGTATCTGAATTGCTTCTTATGCAAACAGGCGGTAGTGTATTGGACAGGTTCTCCAGGGAAACAAAGCCAACAGGATACCTATACATACAAAGAACCAGATTCATTCTGAGGCGTGAGCTCATGTGATCACACAGGCTACCAAGCCCTAGGATCTGCTGTCTGCCAACAGGAGGCCCAGGAAAGCAGGGTGTGGTTCCAGTCCAAGCCCAGAGGCCTAAGGTCCAGGGAGCCATTGGCCCAAGCCCCAGTCAGGCCCAAAGGCCCAAGAACCAAGAGAGGTAGTGTCCAAGGTCAGAGAAAAATGGATGAGTCAGTCCAAGCTGGGAGCAGTTCTTTCTTCCTACATTCTTTTTTTCCCTATTCAGGCCCTCAAAGGATTGGATGCTGCCCTTCCTCATTGTAAGGATACCAATTCAAATGCCAATCTCTTCTAGAAATATCCTCAAAGACACTCGGAAATAATGTCTTACCAGTTATCTGAGCTGGGCACAGTGGCACATAGCTGTAATCCCAGCAACTCAGGAGGCTAAGGCAGGAGGATCACAAGTTCAAGGCCAGCCTCAGCAGCTTACTGAGACCCTTAATCAAAATAAAAAATTAAAAAACTTCCTTAACAAAACTTCTGGAGTGCAAAAATTAAAATCAAGACTCAAGAAGTGGAATGGGTTCAAACTAAAAAGCTTCTCAGCAAAGGAAACAATAACATGGGCTGGGAAGATAGCTCAGCTGGTAGAGTGCTTGCCTTGCAAGCACAAGGCCCTGAGTTCGATCACCAGTACCGCAAAAAAAAAAAAAAAAAGGTAACAATAACGTCAAGAGAGAGCCTACAGAATGGGAGAAATCTTTACTACATGCATTAATAGAGCATTAATCTACTGGATATATGAAGAACTCAAGAAACTTAACACCAAAAAATCCCGAATAACCCAATCAATAAATGGGCTAAGGAACTGAACAGACACTTCAGAGAAGTACACTTGATCAACAAATATAAGAAAAATGGTCAACATCTCTAGCAATTATAGAAATGCAAATCAAAACTAAGATATCTCACTCCAGTCAGAATGGCAGTTATCAAGAATATAAGCATTGATAAATGTTGGCGAGGATGTAGAGAGAAAGGTACTCATACATTGCTGGTGGGACTACAAATTGGTGCAACCATTGTGGAAAGCAGTATGGAGATTCTTCAGAAAACTTGGAATAGAACCACCTACCATTTGACCCAACTATCCCACTCCTCGGTTTATACCCAAAGGACTTCACATCAGCATACTACAGTGACACAGCCACATCAATATTTATAGCAGCTCAACTCACAATAGCTAAACTATGGAACCAACCTAGGTGTCCTTCAACAGATGAATGGATAAAGAAAATGTGATATAAATATATAAATATATATATGAAAGAATATTATTCATCTTTAAAGAAGAATGAAATTATGGCATTTGCTGGCAATGGATGGAACTGGAAAATATCATGCTAAGTGAAATAAGCCAATCCCCAAACCCAAAGGCAGAACATTTTCTCAGGGCAGGGGCTAGGGAAGAATAGAGTTACTTTGGAATAGGTAGAGGGGAGTGAAGGGAGGGGAGAGGGTTGTGGGTAGGAAGGATAGTAGAGTGAATCAGAATTGTTACCCTGTATACATGTATGACTACACAACCAGTGTGATTCTACATCATGTACAACCAGGAGAATAAGAATACTCCATTTATGTATGATAGGTCAAAGTACATTCTACTGTCATGTATAACTAGTTAGAACAAATTTAAAAAGAAAGATTGTGGGTGTAGCTCAATGGTAAAGCATCTCTGGGTTCAATCCCTAGCACTACCCCTATACCACAGCCAACAACCAAAGGGTTTTCCAGGCATCCTTCAGTTCTGTCACACTGAGACATACACGTAGCCATTCCTCTGCCCTTTCTTGCTTTCACATTTGAAAGTGTTGCTGAAACAGATACTCCAGAAGCAGACCCTGCGATGGCGACAGGTGCATGATAAAGCTTCCCAGAGAGAGCAGGAAGGAAACGGGGCGGTAGGGCAGGACAGAGGGAAATGAGGGGGGAGACAGCCAGTTCCAGCTGAGTCCCGCAGAGGGGAGCTTCAGCCAAATCCCATCAGGGAAACTTTGGAGGGCAAGATATGCCTTAAAATCTGGGGGGAAGGGAGATGGGGATTTCCTACTACTCTACCTGCCCATCATCTGTTATGGGAGCAAGAGATGGGACTTAGATTGGACCTCATGGCTTCCTACACCTGTGAGCCCAACATCAGACTCTGGAAGAGCTTCCATTGCTGGTTGCTGTGATTTAAAGCATGCAGAAGCCAGGGGGTGCACCCACGTGACACAAAGGTATCCACCGACATCTGAGTGGGGTATTAATATTGTCTCCTATGCTTAATAGACTCACGACATTGACTTTTTAAGCTTATGATTTCAAATAATAAGGCCTGTGATTTGTAGTATTTTGCAGCTAGACTTCAGCTACTAGAGTAACTCAGCAAGTCCCCAGTTCATGTCTGAGAATAATGAACTCTGACCCATTTCTTGGCCGACCGACTGGTGGTGATTTGTTAAGGACTGGAAATCCCGGGAGAGGTGGTGCGGTCTGCAGGGGTTCCACGCTTTCTCCCTTCCTGGCTTCAGCTGCCCTGGGATGATTGCGGTTATCTCCATTTGCCATCAGACTCAGCCGCAAGCACAGGAACCTCCTTGCCAAAGGGAAGGGGAGGGAGCGGGGGCTGCTAGTAACGGCCAACTCTCATTGAAGGTCGCATGCATGAAGCCGAAGCTTTGACCCATTTTGAGCCAAGGCCAGACCCCACTAAGGGGTGGTGCATGAGTTGCAGAGTTTGGTCTGAGAACCTCTAGCTAGAGGTCGACTTTCTAAGACACTAGTGGCCTCTAGGATCTGAACCTTCCATCTCTACCTTTGGGTGCTTTCAGCGAGGGCCATGGTTGAAACTTGGTGGCACATTTCTACAGAGCTAGACTATACGATGCACCTCCACTCTTCAGAAAATGACAGGGAAGATGGTGAGGGAAAAGTGTTACAGATGAGTTTTTGGAAATTCCAGCGCAAATGATTCGAAGGCAGCTGCTCTGGTCATGCTGGGACTCTCAAAACGTCCATCCTAGGGCAGGGTGGCCCTAGGCACATTCCACGCAAGCACAGGTGGCCCGTCCAGTTCCCAGCCAGCTCTGCATTCTGAGGTCACCCCTGTGTGAAGCACGCGCACGTCCTGCTGTCCCACTGACGCCCTGAAGTCTTGGCACAGTCACTTTGGGGGCGTCATCACACCTCTGTCCTCATATCGGCACCCCCTCAACCGCTCTGCACTCGGCTGGGATCGCTCAAAGCCACAGGGAACCTCCCGCCTCCTGATGACCGCTGGGTGCGGACACGGGCAGTCTGGGAAGAAGCGGGCCCTGGAACATCCTGGGCCTCGTTTCCGAGCCTGTCTTCCTCCACCAGCCGGGGAGCAGATGCCACTCAGCTGTCCTAAAACCTGCAGATCGCCCCAGTTTATAAACGGATGCTACCGTCCTCAGGAGGCCGCAGTGAACGTCCCGGAATGATCGCAGGCACGTGCGGCGCGTGAACTGGAGCTCTCTGACACTGCCCGCCTCCCTGAATTGGGAAGGAGGTAGCCAGGGTTCTAGCCACACTTGAGATTCTCGAGTGTCTTTACGGGAGAAAGTGGGAACGGAGCTTAAGAGAATTACGAGGCATTTGCCGCACCTGGGAACAGTCAGAGCAGAACGCCTTCAGCTCCTGGTCCTGCAGGACCATGGAGAGCTGGGGCCACTTCGGTGAGGATGCTGGCCGTGAGCACCCTAGAAGGGCGTCTCGGGGAGGGACGCTGCAGCTGAGACGCGTGGAGAGATGGAGTCACGGGATTCCGGGCACGTGGGTCGTAGCATGGGGGGGGGTGGCACTGTAAGACTGTGAGCTTGGGAAGAGCTGGAGGACAGGAGGGAGGCCAGGGTGGCAGGGGAGAGACTTGGGGTCTAAGTGGGACAAGAAGGGGCGGCACTGAGGTAACCAAAGGGAGTTTCATTTGCCTCCTGTGACCATGGGAAGCCACTGGAAGGTTTTAATCAAGAGAATAACTGGAAGAATTCTCCTTCCCTGATCTTAGAAGCCACTGCTCTGACCTCTGCCTCAGGTCTACTCTGAGGGCTGGTCGCATTCTTTTTTTAAAAAATTAATTATTTTTTTATTGTAAACAAATGGGACACATGTTGTTTCTGTGTACATGGAGTAACAGCATACCATTTGCATATTCATACATTTACATACAGTAATGATGTTTGATTCATTCCGTTACTTTTTCCCTTACCCCCACCCCTCCCACCTCTCTTTTCCCTCTATACAGTCCCTCCTTCCTCCATTCTTGCCCCCCTCCCACCCCCCATTACGTGTCATTACCCGCTTATCAGTGAGATCATTCGCCTTTTGGATTTTTTAACTGGCTTATCTCACTTAGCATGATATTCTCCAATTTAATCCATTTGCCTGCCATAATTTTATCATTCTTCATGGCGGAGTAATATTCCATTGTGTGTGTGTATGTGTACGTATATATATATATCACAGTTTCTTTATCCATTCATCAATTGAAGGGCATCTAGGTTGGTTCCATAGTCTGGCTATTGTGAATTGAGCAGCTATGAACATTGATGTGGCTGTATCTCTGAAGTATGCTGATTTTAAGTCCTTTGGGTATAGGCCGAAGAATGGGATAGCTGGGTCAAATGGAGGGTCCATTCCAAGTTTTCTAAGGAATCTCCACACTGCTTTCCAGAGTGGCTACACTAATTTGCAGCCCCACCAGCAATGTATGAGTGTACCTTTTTCCCCACATCCTCTCCAACACCTATTGTTGCTTGTATTCTTGATAATTGCCATTCTAATTGGGGTGAGATGGAATCTTAGTGTACTTTGATTTGCATTTCTCTTATTACTAAAGATGGTGAACATTTTTTCATGTTTGTTGATTGCTTATAGATCTTCGGTGAAGTGTCTGTTCATTTCCTTAGCCCATTTGTGGTAGTTGCATTCTTAATGATGGCCGCTAACTGACTCTTCCATCAAAGGTGCTCTCTCTTGACTCTACGTGCTCCCCTGGAAGGAGCTTTGCTATTCAGCCATCTTCTCTTTGGAGAGCTCCAGCACATTCCAAGATGGAACCTCTGGCCCATCTGGATGACCCTCTCCTTTCCTCTAGGATTGCCTGCTCTCCCAGGCTCCAGAGACATGTGTGTCCTGGATTACTTTCTTGAAGACTTATCGCAGGCTGGGTACCCTTCCAGCAAGAATATGCACTCATTCTCCACTGGAATATCTAAGATGATTTTTATTATCAATGTAACAGTTCGCACAGGGATTATGCTAAGCATTTACAAGAACTATTTTACTTAATTCTCACAATGAACACTGAGACTACTCTTATCCTCCTTTTCCAGTTGAACCATGAACCACTCTGGAAAGTTTGAGCACATACTCTATGGTATGAGCTACTACATGGCAAAATGGGATTCAAACTCAGGACTAGATCCTAATCATTTCATCCAGATATCAATACCAAGGCTCAAATTTCCCCACGTGGCATGTAGACACTTAGCATCACCCAGAGTTGTTCCTAGCTCTGTGCTGGTCCCTCCTTCAGCCCCCTTGTTCCCTGATGGCCAGGTCCTGAGTCCTAGGGTCCAGCACTACTAATCGCCTCCAGTCATCTGGGGTCACAACCATCATTTTTCTTCAAAGAAGTGGCAAGAGTGGAACCCTCTGGCTGGGAATCATTTACTCGTTTTCAGGGTGATAATCTGTCAGGGTCAAGAGCAAGAAGAAAAGAGAAAATTAGAGGAATTAGCAAATTGAAGTTTTAGGTCCAACTGGAGGTGAGCCATCATTTGTGAATTATTAAGTTTACATCACTTAGATCACTTTGCAGGGAAGCAGCTCAGTATTAGAAATTGTCCGTGTTTATTTGCACAGATGCAGTGAAGAAAAACATTTCTACGGGTCATATTAACCCAGCTGATGGACTGATAAGGGAAGCAGAACCATCTGCCAACAGCCAAGCTTCTGAGCACTTTCGGGATTGCCGAGGACCGCGTTGATGACACTAGGAGAGGAAGAGATCATTTTGGTTTCTCCCAGTCCAAGCCCTCTATTTATATTTTAAGCCAAGCTTGAGTCCCCTTTTCTGGCCTAGGTCCTCTCTGTATGTCCCTGTACCTTCCAGTCTCTATTTACTTCCCAGAACGCTTGCCAATGTCAGTTGTTTATACCTCCCGAGACCTGGGGCTTATGTCACGGTGCACATTATCCCATCTGATGAGGCAAGCTCAGGAGAATCCCTGTGCATAAAGCGAAGAGGAGGCATTAGCAAATGTGTGGCAGAGATGCTGAGAAGTAATTAGCCTGATACTAATGTCACTGGGAATTGATTTCAGACCCATCATTCATTCCCATATTCTTGGAGAACAAGGAAGAGAATTCACACAATCCCTCTTAGGGTTATGCTTCAGTGCCTGGGTCTGTGAGGGGGTGGCCAAGGCAGGGAGGGGCTGGATCTTGGCATACACCATGGGATGATTCCTCTCTGGGCTGACAGAGGAGGGACCATACCACACAGGGACCTGGGTTCTCGACCTACCCTCTTTTGGGATTGTGACCTTGGCCAGTCTCCTGTCTTCTCTGAACCTCTTGGTATATATGAAACAAGAGAAAAGTCCCTTGAGTAGTAGCATTTTGAATACTGCTAATGTGACAGATTCTGACTTTGTACGTGGACATAAGAGAATGTGATCCATATGTTCGTGGTGTGCATTGGCAGTTGAAGGGACCACCAAGTCTTACCAACCAGTGAGCAAGACCAGGAGTGGGACAGTGGATTTCAATACATCTTCATAATTAGCATGCGTGGGCGGCAGGGGAGCCCATGAACCTGAGGGACAAAGAAGGAATCAATAGTAAACATGGAAATCACAGAGAAGATGCCTTATTAAAATTCTGCACATCTAGATGGAGATTAAATTTGGATTAATCCTGGCTCTAAAGGCAACTTGATTAGGATAGACTGTTGAAATGCAATGAAACGTACAATTCAGTAGTTTTTACTTAGTGAAAGTCTGATTTTTTTTTTTTTTTTTTTTTTGTGGGTGTGTGTGGATATTCATTGTCTGGTGTATTGGCAAGAGTGAGGGGTGATATCTGTCCCTCATATTTAGACACTCAGCTTTTGGTGAAGGCTCCAAGTCAACATTGTCAGAAGCTGTGTTGTGCTCTGTGGCTATTTCCTATAGAAATGCTGCCAGCCTGCTTAAGAGTCAGGAAATGAGTGTTGACTGATTTTTCTGAAATCATGTATCCTAACTGTAAATCTTCAGACTTAGTACTATCATCCTTAGGTACTATCTCGGAGAAATTCTCTCATAGATCTGCTAGGATAAACAGAAGGTGGTATTTGTTTTAGCAAGGCATGGTGCCTTCATTCTCCTGGAGATGGAGACATACATTAATTAAAATATGGTGGGCACCAAGGTCACATAGAAGGATGTGATATGAGAAAGACTGGACCTGCCATTGCTGGCTTTGGAGGAAGGGGCCACAAACTAAGGCACATGAGTGACTTCAAGGAGTCGAAAAGGCAAGGGAACGGATTTCCCCCTAAAGGCAGAGGCTTACAACATGAACTGCATTCTAGACAGGGGGGCAGCTCTGTGGTCATCTTGACTTTAGCCCAGTGAAACTCATTTCAAACTCCTGACCTCCAGAACTGTAGGATAATCCATTTGTAGTGTTTAAGCCACTAGGTCTGTGGCAATTTGTTACAGCAACTGAAACCAACATAAACATGATTAGACATATTAGACATATAAGAACTAATTAGACATATAAGATATAGCAATCAGTACAGGTTTTGTCACATTCTACTAATTGAGAAAAGTAAGAAACAAGATGATTTTGAACACTAAGTCTTCAAGGTAAATAAAACCTTCATGCATATACACTTACAGAAAGCACATCATTTGTAGTATCATAGGCATATGAAAGGATGCTTATTAAATATAATAGGGCTAATGGGAGTGAGTGGGAGAGAATAGGAGTAGAAATCAGAGGTAAAAGGAGTGGAACAAAAAGAAAGGCCCCTCGTGGACAAGGAGAGCAGCCTGACTTGAAGAGTGTGATTTAATGTGGGACTTTTGTTTTCCCATCTCAGGTACAGATACCTGAGTTTCTGGACTATTTTTTGGGGGGTGGGGTTGGTACCAAGGATTGAACTCAGGGGCACTTGACCACTGACCCACATCCCCGACCCTATTTTGTATCTCATTTAGACAGGATCTCACTGAGTTGCTTAGCACCTTGCCATTGCTGAGGCTGGCTTTGAACTCACGATCCTCTTGCCTCAGCCTCCTGAGCCCCTGGGGTTACAGATGTGCAGCACATCTGCACCAGGACTTTTTAAGACACCGAGTCCCAATTATTTGCCTGACTTAGAGAGGCAGTCTGAATTAGTGAAAAGTCTTTGGAATACAAATAAATAATAACAACTTTGTTTATTCATAAGTGCCTTAGACTTAAATCCATGAGTTTGACTTAAATCCATGAGTTTGGGGACAATGTCTGCTTCCTCAAGCATTATAGCTCTGGCATCTGATATTATAGCTTTAGGACCTGGTACATGGCAGACATTCTGGAAGTAATTATGGAGTGATTAAATGAGATCTAGAACTGTTGAATGTGAGGCTGAGCTAGTGAGCTAATGTTCAGACTCAAGCCGAAGGTAAGAAGCAGTGTTAGTTGTCAGATCCTTTGACTAGTTTATCAGTTCATGTCAAGCCCTCACCAAGCACCTGCTCAGCGATACAGACTGTGTTGCTGGTGGGGGTGGCTGGGGCAGCAAGCCTATCCTCTGTTGTACGTCTTCAGTGGCCGTTTAAAATGTACATAGGCAAACCGTCCAGACAGGAAACAACACGGAGAAAATAGCTCTTGAACAAAGGAGTCAGTGATGAAGTAGGCATGGCAGAGAATATTCTAGAAATTAAGTAGGGTCCTTCCTAGTACCAGGTGTTTAAAGTGCTCAGTGGAGTATTTGAATTAATGTTCAGCTTAAGGAAACCCTCTCAGGTTTGCCTCTCTCCCTTTGAAGGCTGTATTGAAGTGGGGTTGAGAAGACCACAGGGCACTTCAGAGTGGGAGGGGAGAGGAAGTAGGGGAAGAGGCGGCTCAGCCACTGGGGAAAGCAGGTCGCCTTTGAGGAAGGCTGGCAGTCTTTCCCTGCCTCACCCTGCTCCTGGCCCGAAGGCAGTGGCCAGTGCTCAGGCCAGTTGGCCTGCTTCTTTGTGGCCTCTCCACCAGCTGGCCTTTGCCAGGCAGCTCTGATGATCCCTGCTGCCTGGTGAGCTTTCCTCTTGGAAAGAATCGGGGGAAGTTGACTGGCCCACAGATAAGGACGCGGATCTGTTACTTCGGCCACAGCTCTTGGCAGGTCCTCCCCAGGATTTCCCTGGGCCGTCTGAGCATCCTGGGGAGATGAAAGGTCAGGCGTGGGCGTGTGGAAAATCTAGAATCTTCCAGGCAACCATGGTGACCAAAGGAAGAAAAAAAGCACTCTGGTGGTCAGCCAAGATCTCCACTCTTGGTTAGTAATCTGGACTTAGACACTGTTTCCATCTGGGGAAAAATGTACTACTATGAATCAGTCTCACGGGCTCATCTCCCGAGCACCTTGGAAGTTCAAGAAGACTGTGTGATAGGCTGGGTGGAGATTTTGAGGTAGACAGACAAAAAGGAAAAAAACCCTAAAAGAGCTCCCACTTTCTCCCACTGTTTGGAATTAACTGTGCGCAGTGTCTGGTTCCACTTTGGGTTCTCTTAACTGAGGATGCTGTTGGGGCACGATGGCTGGGGGGCGGGGTGTCACCAAACTTCCCACGGTGCTGAGATAGCCCCTCCACAGGTGTTTTCCAGCCCCTAATATCAGCAGCGCTGAGGCTGAGAGGTCCTTTCCCTCTCCACCATTCCCGTCTCCACCCACCCCAGCTTCTCTTCAGGACCCAGATTCCACTTCCGTCCTGTGTGATTATGGCAGCTTCGAATTTAAAAACATGGTGAGCCATTCAAGGGAATAGGTAGAAAATAACAGAAAGAGCAACGGCGATCAGGGTCTTAGCTCTGCCTATTGGAGGCTTTAATAAACTCTCAGCACGTTATTCTATTTAACCCTCTGAGCCAATCTATGCCTATTATTGTTCCCTGACCTCTGCTTTTCTTGCAGATGGAGAAACTAAGACTCAGAGAACAAGTTCTCACTCAGTCAAGGTGGCAGAGTTGTGGAGTTGGTCAAACGACTCAGCCTGGTTTGCCGTACGTTCCTCTGTGGTTGGCCTGCCTCTCACCTCTCATTTCCTTCCTTCTCCTATTCCTTTTCCCCTGCCTCCTTTCCTTCCCATCCTCTCTCACAGTTCATTGCAATCTCCCTCCCTCTTACCTGGAACCCCTTCTTGTTCTTCTCCCACCTGTTGCCACTCTTCAGAGTTGAAGCTACTTCTTCTGCACCTTCCCTGCCTCCTGCCACCTTTGGCCCTGCTTTCTCCCCCAGGTGGGCTGCCATGGTTTGAGAGAGGCTAAAAAGTCAGAGGAGACCTTTAACGTCATAGATTGGAAGACTTTGTAGGAGTTCATGCCAGAGTCTAGAGTTTCGGGGATAAATGGGCCTGGGGCCTCTCCCTGGAATGTACTGAATCAGACTCTGACAATGGGGTCTGGGTAAGCGTGTGCTTTGAAAGCTGCAGGAGTGATCCTGAAGTACGTATCACCAGCCCAATAATCAGTTAGCAGATGGGGAAACTGAGACCCAGAGAGGGAAAGTGGGCTGGACCCAGCACTGGGTCTCCAGATGGTCATTCCAGGTCTCCATTCCTAGTCGGAGGCCCTTTAATTTCTGGGTCTTTCCCCAAGCTCCTGATGGAGGAGGAGCTAACTTAATATTTCCTGGATGAGTGATACCAAAAAATTCCTTAAACAAAAAGTTTTTGTCATATTTGTCATCTTTTGTCCCCTCTTCCCCTAATCTGACCCATTCTGACATTCGTTCAGGTAATGATAATGTAGTTCATAGCTCATTATTTTAAATGTCATTCTCCCCATTTTCTCCCCAAATAAAAGCAATGCGTTTCTCTCACTGTTACTGAGAAAGGATGGTCTTCAGCCCTGTGGAAATTTTTGGGATTCCCGAGGCTAAGTATAACGCAGTAAAAGTGAACATTCGTTAATGGCCATGGATGTGTCAAAGACCGTGTTTCTGTTTGATGTGTGCGTTTTGATTTTGAAGTGACACTGTGACATAAGTTTCTTTATATTGATAAAAATGAGATATAGAAAGGCTAAAATAATTTGCCAGAAGTCAGTCAGTTTCACGCTGATGACAAAGGCTGTGGTTATTGCATACTGGTTCTCTGTGTAATACCAGATTAATGTAATTTAGATTATGTTGAGGACCACTGCTAAAGCTTGGATCTGGAATGTTCCACAATGACTCATGTGTTAGAGCCTCAGCCCCCAACTTGGTGCTATTGGGAGGTGGTGGAACCTTTAAGAGGCGGGACCTAGTGGGAGCTCTCAGGCCATTGGGGGTGTGCCCTCAAAGGGGATTGCGGGATACTGGTCTCTTCCTCTCTCCCTTTTGCTTTCTGGCCACAGGAAGTGCTCACTTCCTCTGCCACTTTCTTCCTCCATGAAGTGCTAACCCTATCACAGGCCCAAACATAATGGGTCAACCAACCATGGTCTGAAACCTTCAAAATTGTGAGGCAAAACAAATGTTTCCTCTTCTTATTTTGCTAGAGTAATAGGAAGCTGATAACATGGTGGCCAAGTCTCCTCTTTGTATTGATTCCAACTGTAGTTTTAATGTTGATTGTAAATGATAATGTTTGCTTGTTTGTCTTTCGAAAAGGATATATGTATCAGCCAGGGGGAAGCCAGAAAGATAGAAACCAGTCTAGGTCTTTCAAACAGGAGCAAAAGAGTACAGGGACTTGGTTACATGCATGGAAGAAGAGCTGAGAAATTAAACAGGAGATGAGCTGACCATAGACTAGCAACAGCTTTTCTACCCAATAGGTGGGGGAATAATAAGGAATGGGTGGTGTTTTCAGAGTTCAGAAGCCATGGTCAGCTGCCAGAGCCCTGGTAGACCTTCTGCAGGAGGGAGAGAAAAAGGGAAGGAGAGAGAGATGGGGAGAGAGGAGTGCCCTGAGTTTGCTCTCTACTGTTTGAACTCTGATCTTCAAGCCACCCAGAAGCCAGAAGGCTCAGAACACAGGAAATGTAGCTCGTGGAATTCAGAGGCAAACAATGGTGGAGAATGGGTATGAGAGAAAAGAGACACACACCCACCGCCCTGGGAGCAGCTAAGCTACCTGCTATCCTCCAGTTGAATAGAAGCAAGTGCTCCAGACACTGTGCTTGGGCAGTCTTCACCTTGAGTCTTGGTCTTGCCATTTCAGTACCTATCACCTGAGCTGTCTGGGCCTTAATGGCTCCTTTTATAATTAAGGAATCAGACATTTTTTATATCACAGCATTGGTATCCAGATGACAAAGGTATAAAGTGGAAGGCACAGTTTCTAATGCAGAAAGGACCCTCAACAAGTAGAAATGGTATTGTCATTAAAAAACATCTGTGAAATTGGGATCCAGAAGGACTGGAGGTCGAAGTGTGTCACAGGTAGATGGCAGGTCAAAGTCCAGTTCTCTCTTTATAGACAAGGTCAGAGATCCTTAAATGGGAGATTCAAGTTTTATTCAAGGAGTTGCTCAGTCTTTTCTTTAGGTTTCTTGCTATCTCCTCTCCCAACTCTCTCTCTCTCTCTCTCTCTCTCTCTCTCTCTCTCTCTCTCTCTCTCTCACTCTCTCACTTTCTCTCTCAGCCCTGCCCCCATATGCACACATTTTGCAGTTCAATCCTGGTAGGTGTTGAGTTCTGTAGCATTTTCTGTGCCTGAAATCTTTCCCTGACATCTTGACTTACCTCCTTTCCCTGTCAGAGCTAGGCAAGTCTAAATCCAGGCTCACAGAGGAAGAAACCTGCAGTGGTGTAATTCAAGCTCCCTTTCTGTCTGCCCCAGAGAGACACAGACAGTCTGACCTCCTGGTGAGGTTACCCGAAGTACGAGCTTCCCGAGGATGTGTGTGTTCTTGTCCAAGAACAACACTCTCACTCCTGCCCCCAGCCCATGATAAAGATGGAAATAATTCATTAGCACTTGAGCAGACGTGCTTGGGACAGCGAAGCAACTGGGGCATTTCAAATCCAACTCAGTTCCCAGAGAAAGGGTTAGCAGAGCTCTCTTTTCAGGCTCCCAGATTAAAAATCATCTTTCAAAGGAAGATTCTTTACCTTTCCCTGGGAGAGATGAGGTGCTGCTTCTAAGAAGTGGCAGTCAGGGCACTGAAGAGGAAGGGGCCTGTGGACCGAAAGTCATGGAGATCAAATGGCACGCTGAAGCCCATGGTGGAAAGCTCCACAGTTTTGAGACCCAGACTGCCAATAACTGGCTGAAACTACATCTGAATGCAAATCTAAATCATGGACTCATTTGTCAATCCAAGAGGTACTTAGAGTGTGTACCGTGTGCCAACCGATCTCAGGTGCTGGAAATATAACCATGAACAGAAAGAAAAATCCTGTTTGGGGAAGTGAGGGGAGAGACAAATAACACAAAAGAAAAGGATTTCATACCTTTGATATTTTTAAGTGCTGAGAAATAAAACTAGAGCAGAGAGGGAGTGGGGAAGCCAGGCTGTGGTTTCAGACATGGTGGCCTCATTGAGAGGGTGACGTGATCTGACAGCAACTGGGTCAAGACACCAATCCTAATTTTCCAGGGAAGGTAGACTCCTTGTGGACTGTCATCCACCCCTTGAGCCTGAATTCTTTACAACTGCTGGGACTCATGGAGTATAGGGGATTGTCAATGCTGTGACTTCGTCTCTTCCTTTCTTACCTTTGTAAATGGCACCATTTCCTGCCCCTTCTGATGTTAAGGGAATATACACCTAGGGAGTCACAAAGTACCCATCAGTACCAACAGAAAACTTCAATTAACTAAAAGCTAGAATTAAAAAGTGTGTTTGTGTGTGTGTGTGTGTGTGTATTTAAGTTCATTTGGGAAAGTTCCTCGAATGTGAAAGTTTCTCAAACTATAAGATGGCAGGGTTGCCTTAGACTTGCAGGTATTAAGCTGCATGATGCCTTTGGACAGGTTAATATTGACATTTTTTCTCCTTTTTAATTTCCTTCCTGGAACATAAACATACACTCATTCCTCCTGCACCAACAGGGATCCTAACCTATCTCTAGTTCCAAGTTGGAGAAGGACCTGCTGGAACAGAATTGGCTGCTGATGATTCTGATCTGCCCCTTCTCTGAAGAATGTTCTTCAACTTGGAAGAACTGTCTCCGGGAAGTTATGCCCAAAGGGTAACAGCCCACAGACAAGGTCTGACTGATGAGGAGGACCCGAGCCTGATCTGCAGGAGGAAACTCAGTGGTGTGATTTGTGCTCTAGAGCCTCTTGGACAGGTCAAGACTAGAGCTCACCTGAGACTACATCTTCACACGACCCTTTCCCCATCTGTTCCTTTTTTCCTCTTTAATAAATTTTCCCTTAAGAGGACTCCCTCAATAAATAAGATGCATTCAAGTCCATCTCAAGGTCTGCTTGTAGGAAACCCAAGCTAAGTCATTATCTGTATTAGTTATATTGGTGTGTAAAAAAAATCACCCCAAAACCTAGGAGATGAAACCAACAATAATTTTTATATTACTTCATACCATTTTTGTGAATCAAAAATCTGGAAGCAGCTTTGGGTCTCTTAGAAGGTGGCATTCAAGACCTTGGTTGAGGATCTCAAGGTGTGACTGAGGTTGGAGAATCTGCTTTTGAGTTGAGAGCTGTAGCTGGCCAGAGGCATTGATTCCTTGTCCTATGAGGACCAACTTCGCCCTTGGGTGGCTTGATTTCTTCATGGAGTGGTAGTTGACTTCCCCCAGTAGAAGTGACCTAAGAGAAGGCAAGGGAGAAGTGCTGTGGTTTTTATGACCTCACTTCTGAAGGCATACACCATTATCTCTGTCATATCTTACTGATTCCACAGATTACTTCTATATACGGTTGAAGGGGACCACCAAAGGCCTGAATGCTGGGAAATGAGGAGCTCTGGGGGCCATCTTGGAGCCTGGTTACCACACCACCCAAGGTGGACTTGGTTTGAATTTCAGTAGACCTCATGATCTTGAGATGTTTACCCCTTCCATTTTGCTTCCCACAGTGTTTTCCAACAGTAATTGTTTTTCCTTCAAAATAGCATCTCAAGTGCTAGTCTGGGTGACTCTGAAACTATTGATCTTAACTACACAACTTAATGTCATTTCCTGTCATTACTAAAAGAAATAACAGCATGAGGAAGGCATTGTGTTTTGATGGCTGCAGATATACATCATTCCTGTAAATGTCCTTGTATCATGGTTAGTGTACCGGTTGAGAATGTGCTGTATCTATATTAAACATGAAACCTTATTCTCCCCTCAGGCTGTTAGGTTCAGGAACATTTGGTTTAGGCAATATTAAGTGACTGGAGAGTAAGTCATGCAGGACAGAGAAGTGGGAAATGCGGGCCAGGAACTGTATTTCTGTTTTAGATATGAGTCCAAGGTACAGATACACAGGAATGTTGTTAATTTATTGCAAAACAGATAGAATTCATTTCCACATTGCTTTATCATTTTCTTTCAGGAATCTAGAGAAAAGGTTTCAAGAAAATCATAAATCTGGTGTGGACATGGCAATGGGGTCTCTAGCAATGCTGTTTGGCATGGGTTCTGAACCTTCAGCACACAGTGTGTGGGGGTTTGGTCTGCATTGTGGGGGCAATCTCTGATTTCCTCCTGCTCCTTCCCTCATTAGGAGAGTCACTGGGGAGTAGTAGGATGTAGGGTTGTAACATTAGTGTCACCTATTCAAATCCTTTCTCCTTTTCTCTACTTTCTGTGAGATCTTGAACAAATCAATTAACCCAAGCCCTGTTTTTTCATCTTTAAAAAATGTGTGCCCCCTTCCCAGGGTGGCTTTGAGGATTCAATGTGCTCCTGCCCGTGCCACCACGAGGCCTGGTCATGAAAAGTCACTCAGTAAGTGGGAGCCGCCACCCATGTTCTCCATCCTCCCTCCTTACTCTCTTGGTCATTCCCTATGGAACCCATAACAATTGCTGGGCTTCAGGGAGAAGCAGAGCTCCCCAGACCCTGGGGCATTTTACCTCCAGCCTTATCCTGATCCCTCTGTGCTCCAGAGTTACTGGTGCTGGAGCCGGCTCCGACTGGCTTGCAGGAATTGACTGTGCTCCTCCCAGCTGAGTTCAAAGATGTCTATTCTAGCTTGGAATCAGGCTCACTGGGCATATTTACACCAAGGCAAGTGGCCTCAGGTGAGGTATTTACATTTGATCCAAAAAAAAAAAAAAAAATAGGGCTTCCATGGAGAGTCAGTTATTAAAGATTTACTAGCACACTCTTCCCAAGGTGTTTCAGATGGAAAACCATCTGAATTACTGTCCTGCCTTGTTCTTTCCCTGCTTCCAAATACCTCTATCTCTTCCCTTCATTCTCTCTCTTGGGCCACTGAAGCAGCTCCTTATTTTTCCCAGGTTGTCTCTCTTATCTTCTCCATTTCTTTCCTGTACCTTTATCATAGGAATATTCCAATAGTACTGAATTCATCATTCAAAAAACACACCACTGATTCCTGCTTAGAATTCTTCTGAGGTACCTGTACCTGGGGTGAAGATCTGCCCTTGATTTATCAGAAAAAAATGGGATTTTAAATATCTTGCTCCACTTCCCTACTCCACAGACCCAATGTGCATATTGTATGAGCACATTGTATTGGCAAAAGCACAGGCTTTAACACAAGAAGAACTAGCTCGAATCCCAGCCCTGCCACCCTGAAGCTGTTTGAACTGGGGAAAATCACCTCATAGTACATTGAGTTGCTACGAGGTATTAAGACATGCATATTCTGAGAACAGTGAGTGGCACACAGTAGGTGTTCAATAGGTATCAGGTTTGCTGTGGTTGTCCTTCCCAACCCACATGCAACCCACTCTTCAACCCATCCAAGTTCTTTCCTGATCCATGGGAATGTCATGTGCAGTAGTACCTACTGCTGTTCCTCCCCCAGCCCTCTACAATTTCAGCTCATCATGTACCATCAGAGTCCAACCTTTTCTCCCCTACCTGGTTTTCTCAGGCCTTCTCTCTCCTATCTGAAGAAGAGGATCTCCAAGGTAGGCACGCAGAGATGGGCGATGGGCACGTCCATTGTGGATCAGCCCTGAACTGGCAGAGAGACATGGTGGCTCCTGCCCTCTGGAGATTCTGGATTGATGTTGGAAGAGGGCGGTGGGTTCACCATGACACAGCACAGTAGCTACTGTGATAAAGAACACTGAGGGCTGCGAGCCCCAGTGGGGATCTAATCCACACTTGTGTTGTGGATGGGAGGTGTTGCTGAAGAAATATGACAGGGATCAGGCAACTACAGATCACGGAGGGACATCATCCAAATGGAAATGGGAAGAGGTGTGGTAGGAACTGAATTGTTCCAGAGAGAGAACAAAGTCCTGGGGGGATTGCCTGATGCTTGGAAATATCCCGGTGAGAGAAAGAAGCCACAGAGGGTTTGTGGTGGCTGCAATGTGGTCTTGAGTTGGAGGGGCCAGCCTTGGTTTCTCTGAAGTTGAGGTTTTACCTGAAGCACCACAATGCTTGACAAACATCGAGGAGGCCTGCCTTGACTCGAGTTCCGTCCTTAGGGACCACTCTCCCTGTTTGCTTCTGTTACCCAGAGTTATGGTCCTGTTTCAGTCGGCTTTTTGGCTGCTGTGACTAAATGACCTGAGCAGCACAACCGTAGAGGAGGAAAAGTTTACTTGAGGGCTCACGGTTTCAGAGGTCTTAGTCCGTAGAAGACCAGCTCCATTCCTTGGGGCTCCAGGTGGGGCAGGACATCATGGCAGAAGAGTGTGGCAGAGGGAAGCAGCTCACACCATTAGAGCTCCACTCAACAGGTACAAATGTATACCTGAAGCCACACCCCGATTCCCACCTCCTGCAGCCCATCAATTAATCCCATCAGGGATTCATTCGCTGATTGGGTTAAGACTCTTACAACCCAATCGTTTCTGCTCTGAATCTTCCTGCATTGTCTCACATGTGAGCTTTCCAGGGACATCTCATATGCAAACCATATCAGGTCCTAGCTACAAGGAACTTTTCCAAGTCTCAGTTGCTTCTTTCTCAAAAAGGGTAATAAGTTCACAATTTTGCTGAGAACACTGTAGGAGATAGTGTGTAGAACAGCATACCCTAAACCCTAAAGCTGTCTACAATCAGAGGGATAATTGTTCATTTTGGATGTAGGGTGTGGCCTCCTGGGTCCTGCTGTCCCGGAAAAGCTGAGTTTCCACCCTGACTTTCCCAGTACTTGGGAGAGTGTCTTCATTTCAGATGCTGCTATCATGATTTCCATTATACAGGCGAGGAGAACATTATATGCATTCAGCTCTGATGAAGAAATGTTTACAGTGCATGATTTTCTAACATGGAATAGTGTCTAGTGAAGGTTAACTCTTACACACACTTTTACACACACTCCATGCATCTGCTGCAATCTGTTTTCAAAACGCACGTTTACATCTGGCAAAACAAGCAACTAGCCTAGCACTGGGCACCTAAAAATAAGTTTATGATATTAAAATGAACAGTGGAATAATGATGGTCTCTCTTACTCTGATGTTGGACCAACCAAGTCAAAGCCCCTGCCCTTGATCTCCCAACCTCCAAAGCACAGACGCACGCACGTGTGCGCACACACTCTACGTCACGCTCCTGTGTGGGCCCGCGGTGATGGTTCACTAGAACTGCACTGCTGTCTTCTCAATATGCTTAACTTGTCTGAGAGCAAAAAAGCCTGGCATGGCCAGCATCCTGGTCCTTTGATAATCAACTTTAGATCTGTGGGGTAACTTCAGGTAACAACAAGACTCTGAGCTTTGAGAGTCAAGCTGCGTTTACAGAATGAGTTGCTTAGTTTGCAAAATATTGCCCAAGTTTTCTTAGAATCCAGGAAACTCCTAGAAATGTTAAACCATCCTTTATTGCTAGGGGATTCCCACTGAATTACACATACGATCTGGCACACATATTGTAAAATTCATGGCTTTTGTTTTCTGAGACCAGATAAGTCTGGAGCACAAGAGATTAATTAAAAGCAACTGATGGGAGTGATTACTCTCCCCACATCTAGTTCTAGGGGCAGCTTAGCATATCAATCTTTGGTTTGTTCTCAGTAACATAATTTGGAAGCATGATTCCCCTCTCCATTATGGAGAGAGATCATGAAGAAGGGGGAAACTTCAGAGTCGCAGATTTCTTAAGTACTGTAGAACTACAAGGGTCCATAGAAATACTAGCCAACTAGAGGGATCTGTTTATGAGCTTCCAGCTTTGCTTCAGGTGTGGTACTGTTGGAACTCTAGTTCACTCTAGGATTGAACTCCATGTTGGAAACCTGGCATTAAGAGGACTGATTTAGAAAGTTCCTCTTAGACTTTTGTCAATGACTCAGCATTGCCTCTGCAAAGCCTTCAGTTTACTATGATGAGGTTGACTACATCCTGTCTGCAGTTTGTAGAGAAACAGTCTAGGTGCCATGATGGCCTATGAGTTGGAATGAAAACGGGGTTGTGGGTCATTGTGGCAGAATTGTGGAGTAAGGTGTTTACTTAAAGACAGTTAGTAATGACAGAGGCCAAGAGACCTCTGCGTGATCCCCAACCCAGCATGGTGAGTTGACATAAAGAACTGGGACTGTCCTCCTCCTTCCTGTGCCTTCTTCTGCCTCCCTTTGATGAGGATGGAGTCTGTCCTCTGGCTGAAGAGCAAGCTGGGTGCCCACTCTGCAGGTGTAGAGGGCATCCCTCCCTCAGGGCTGTCCTCATACCACACGTGATCACTGCCATGTGCTGAGATCTTCATCAGTTCAGGACTGTAGCAAGGCACAGGGGATACTTTGGGCTGAGGGAAAAATGTCAGCCCCTAATGGGAGAAGTAGGATTAAGGAAGGGCTTTGGAAAATGGAAGGATATAAAGGATACTTTATAAAAGAAGAAAATATAACTGGTTGGAAAGCATAGACCCAAGTTCACTTTCATGAGGAAGCAGAAGATGACATAGGAACGCTATATGTTGAATATATCAGCTGGCAAAGAGGATTTTTCTTCAATGAAGTTCCCTAAGGCTGGCAAGAATAAAGAGTCACATTCAGTATTACAGGAGTCTCATATGTCAGCGATCCACTTTCTGTCTGAAGGAATAGGAAGAAAGATGCTCAGCTCAGCAAAGCAATATTAATTAGCAAAATATGGGAAAATAAATTACCCATAATAAAGATAAAGGTAAGTGACATTGACAGTTAAAAATTATGTATGTCTTCTAAATGACATGTATTGAAATTCATAATGACTAACAAAATTCTCAGAAGTATTAAATAAGGGAGAATGTATACACACCATCAAAATTATTTATGATATACCTAATAAAGCAAAAAGGAGCCACCTCAACGTGCTGCTAGGGTTTGTTTTTCAGTGTTATGGATCAGGCCCGGGGGCCAGGGCTCTACCACTGAGCTACATTCCCAGCCCTCATCCTCAATATGTAGTTAGTCAAAGAACAGCTGGGCTTCAATGGAATGATGTTCACAGATGGAAGCAGCATTGTGAACAGCACCTGTGTACAAAATTGTAGGAACTGTCTGTCATCTGAAGTCTCCCTGTTGATCCAGGTTTTGTTTAGAATTATTTCTGATGATTCAGATTTCTATGAACAAAGCCCATTTCAAGACTTGTAGTGCAAGTGAAAGAAGCTTCCACTATGCTGGGTGAAGTAGCAGGATTTGGTAAGTAGACATTGGCTTTAGCTCGCCTTAATTTAGACCTGTTCCCATCAGGCCCTCTATCAGCCAGGAGTGAGGATTTGAGCGGGGAGAGCCATACTCTGGAGAAAAATAACACTCCCTGAATGAATCTTCTTTCTCAGAATCCCACATCAAAAACTGGAGAATATATCTAGGGGGAGAAATTATACTCGATTTAAAAGAAAACTAAGGCCACCACCATGTTTGCTTCCCCCTTGACTCTCCATTTCCTCCTCCTCTGGTTGGAAAGGTTCCAAGACTGGCCCTGCTATTTGCTCACCATGTGATCCTGGTCAAGGGAGGGCCTCCTCTGTCAGGGCCTCGGTTTTCCCAGCTGTTAAATGTGTTGAAGTAAAACTCTGAACAGCTCCAGATGGAGACTGCATCAGTTGAACCAAAAGCAAAATTTCCTAAGGGTAAATAAGGGGACACAACGACATGCAAGCATGTTTGTGTTTATTTTATTATAGTATAATAACTTCTCACTGAATTTACATAGCGGTAGGATGCAAGATAATCAAATTTTGGCATGAATGGTGGAAACATGAGTCTACTCCTGCTTCAGAAACAGAGGACATTGAATTGGTTTCTAAGTTGCCCTTTCAGACTTAGCACCTTTGTCTCTGGGGCTTGAATTCCTACTTATACCCCTCTGACCTTTGCTGTTCTGAGACAGGCATCCAAATCCAAGGCTTTTCACAGCATGGGTTTTGGCACATGGGAACGGTTTGAGACCTAGGGCCCTGGTGCTAACAGACATGTCAGTGCTAGGCCATGACTAAGTATGACATAACGATATGCTATAATTATAATTGATGCTAGAGTGTTTTAGTCAGCTTTTTGGTTGATGTGACCAAAAGACCTGATGAGATCAATGGAGAGGAGGAAAAGGTTTTTTTAGTTCATGGTTTCAGAGGTTCAGTCCACAGTCAGCTGATTCCATATTTGTGGGCCCAAGGTGAGGCAGAACATGGTGGTGGAAGGGTGTGGTGGAGGAGAGCATCCAAGGACATGGCGCCAGGAAGAAGAGAGAAAGCTCTGCTCACCAGGGACAAAATGGAAACCCCAAAGGCATTCCCCCAGTGACCTATTTCCTCTAGCCACTCGCTACCTACCTATAGTTACTGCCTAGTTAATCCATATCAGTGGCTTAATCTTAAGCTGTGGATTTGCTAATTTGGATCACTGATTTGGTTAAAGCTCTCACGATTCCATCGTCTCTCTTCTGAACTGTCTTGCAGTGCCTCACACAGAGCTTGTGGCGGACACCTCCTATCTAAACTGTAGTAGAGGGATAAACATGCTACTATTCATGTTAATATCAACTGAATCAGTTGAGGATTTTAAGGCGCAAGACACTAAAAGTTCTCTGGATAATTGGAAAATAGAAATTTATTAGAACTATGTGGCTAGCTCTTCAGAAGAACTGGACCAATTGCAACGAAGACATTTATGGGATGAGATGGAGGGAGGAATGAAGAGGTTCTTTGAGGTAACACTAACAGAAATCACCTCCATCCCTTCAATTCCGTCTAAGTTGTCTAGAAAGAGAGAAAGAATAGATGGTGCTATTTGGATTTTCAGACTCATTGCCCAGGAAAGAGGGCAAAGCTTTCTTCTTCTCGACCACTCAGATGACCACCTATGCAAGACATGTGCTCTCATGTTATATTTATTATTCCTAACCCTCAGTACAAACTTTCAAAGTACTACTATGCCTTTTTAACAAGTATAGCCTGTGAGGTTTAGTAATTTGCACAGGTTCACACAGTGGAGTTGCTGAGACTCCAATCCAGGTCTCCCTGCCTGAGAAAGCTGCTCTCCATGGTTCTTGATCCAGCAACACACCCATCAGGAATATCAATCCCATAAAACAGAGCCATGATGCACATTTACTATGCATAGTCTCCTTCCCTGTCCCCTTTCCTCAACCTCTGTATCAGCCGATTGTGGTCATCCTGGCCATGGACCTCACTGTTCCGACTCTGAGGTCTACACCTGCTTCAGTCTTCAGACTTGAAACCCAACGCTGTTGTCAGTGCAAGGACCTTCGCCCTTTTATTTCATCTTGCCGGATGCTCTGGAAAGAATTATTACCTGGAGTAAGAACCTAGCCACCTTCCCTAGTCAACAGGACTCCAGGACCCTGCTGCCTATCCCTGGGTCCCTGGCATGAGTGCGTCCATTTGTCTCTGGTCCCCTGAATGGATGTGAGCAACACAGCTTCCCTGGTCTCTCGAGGTCACCCAGTCCCTGATACCAGCCAGCTCTATTCTGCCAAATCTCTCACCATCTTTCTGTTCTCAGGGCAATTGGGATTCTATTACCTGACATTTTCTGCCATCTTTCTTCCTCATCTCCCTGCACCCAGTCTTCCCCTCTCAGGTTCTCAGGGGGCTTGTAATGGGCAGCCCAGAGTTTTGTGGAGGTGGGGAGGGCCCTGTCAATTACTCTGCAGGCAGAAGGTCCTTGGGCAAGCCAGCCCCTTGCAGGCTCTCCTCCCTGGCCTGGCCGTTCTTCACTCCTGTCTCCGACCCATCTCTCTGTGCGCCCCACACTGGGCCATACAGATCTTCTTCTGCTACTCTGATTTTTTTTTTCCAAAGGGAAAATGTAATACGCAACTGCTCAGACTGCCGTCCCACCCACTGAAATCCTACCCCTGTGCCAGGTCCCGACTCCCTGCCACTTCTCCACAGTGCCTTCCTGTGTCTTTGTGGTCGAATCAGGTCTCTCCTTCTTTGGAACCCCAGTACGTTTTCTGCTTTTCCTTAGAAGACAAATAGCATCTGCTTTGCATCCTGACTGGTGTCCACCCACCCTGCTGGACCAGCAATTCTCAAGGGAAGTTTCTTTGAGTTCCCCTGGCAGAGTCACCTGGAGGGTGGGGGAGTCTCACAGCAGGTGTGGACACCTGTTTTTGATGCTGTACCGCATTTATTTCTGCTTTTTACAGAAACAGCATCCTCGCTTCCCTGGGGGGAATGTCCTTTGCTGATTTGCATTCAGCTTCCATGGGACAAGCATCCACGGTATCCAAGGGGCAGACAGGTGACATATGCCATTCTGTCCCTGGTGTTCTGAATTTGGGGTTACAAAGGGATAGAAGATTCCCAGAAGATTTGTCCATTAATTCCTTCAACCTAAAACCTCCAGTCCTTTTCTGACTAAATTAAATTTAAACAGGGTAATACCAAATGAACCCATGATCTCTCTTGTCCTAGGAACCTGCAGAGTCTCATCTAATAGAAGGAAAGCTGAGCAAGAGGGTCTTGAAAGGGCAGCCACCAGGGCCAGCTTTCCTTGCTTCCAACCTAAGAAATAAAAGACTTACTGAAACAGGATATTTTGGAATAAGGACCAAAAGATCTGCATTTTTACAAGAACTTTCCTGGTGGTTTTTTTTTTTTTTAAATAAACTTTTTATTGGCCTAGTTTTAGACTTACAGAAAGGTTGTGAAGATACTAGAATTCCCTTCTATTCCACACTCTTCACCCCTTATTAACAGAGTTCACTAGTTCCTGCAACCTAAAACACCCACTGTGGTATATTTGACAAAACAAAGAAACTGGCATTGGCACATTGCTGTCAACTAAATTCCAGACTCAGATTTCACTCATTTTCCTGTTAATGTCCTCTTTCTGTTCCAGGATCCACTCCAGGGTACCATATTGCTTTGAGTCTGCGGTCTTCTTGGGTCTGTGACAGTTCTCAGTCTGGTGGATAGTCTTAAGGGGTATTGGTTGGGGATCCCGTGGGACGTCCCCGTTTCTCTCTGTGAGTTTGACACTGCAGGAGACTCTAAGCATCTGGAGGGCAGGGCTGCGTCTGCATAGTCCCGATTACATTCCACTCGCTCAACGTGTGCCCAGCACAGAGTAAGAACTCAATGAGCATGTGCCAAATAACTGCAGCCGCCCATCTTGCTAGACCCCACCAGCCTGCATGGGAACCAGGTCTTGCAGCACGCCTGCATGACCAGGGCAAACTCTGATGGGGGTCGGAGGACCCCCCCACCACTGGATAGAGCTGAATACATCTGACATTGGTAGGATTTTCAGACAGAGGGGATTGCACAGTTCTGAAGGAAATGCTAATTGTGGCCATGGGGCCGCTTTTTGACACCTTTCAGTTCATTCATGATGTGCGCTCATGGCCTTCATGACGTGAAAAGGAACGGAGGAAGAAGGGGCGGCAGGGGTGCTCTCACCAGAGCTGGGGAGAGAGACTCTTGCTCTCGGCATGTTTGTAAATTTAAAAATATTTCAGATGCTTTGGCAATGCTGCTGCTTCTGGTTCAGCGATCCGGGGGAATGCGTGTGGGGGTGGCGCTGCAACACCCGGGCTGCTGCGTCGCAGATGCGATCCCCCTGCGCGCGGAGACCCCGTGGTGCTCGGGTGCTGCTTCCTGGGGGTGGGTGGCAGCCCCAATAATCGGGGCTAGTACGTCTTCCCCAAAAGCACATCCCATACATAAATGTCTGATGCTAATACTGCTCTAAAAAGCAGATCATTTCAGTTCTGCTTTACTAAAGAATAGCAAACGATGAAAGGCTACATACACAGTCTTGAGAGGTCAAGGAGAACGTTCAAGGTCGCCAGGCTGGAGTGGCAAGGCTGGGCTTGGAACTTGCATCTCCATGATGCTCTTTATTCTGCACTTCTGTTTTGACGCTTCAGAGACCCCCAGAAGCCACCTGCTTTCCTTTTCATGCACATGGACATTTATCTCTGCTTGATTATTTTTACCATTAATAAACAATATTTTTGCCACCCCACGGATTCGTATCCTGCATTACGTACTGCAGCAGTGCTCCTCTGTCCCGAAACCCCAATGAGGAGCTGACCAAAAGTGCCAGTTGTTGGACTCCAGTTCAGACACCCTGAAACAGATATCCAGGAGTGGGACCCGTGCTTTGAAAACGCGCCTGGCGACAGGCGCAAATTCTTGCTGAGGCTTGAGAACCCGGCCGTAGGGGAGGATGCGTGACTTGCAATCCGGGCCTCCTCTAGCTTCAGTTGTGGGATCTTTAGCTCCTTCGTCTTGAGCAAATCAAAACCTGCACTGTTAAGTGGGAAGTTCTGGCTCCACATGGCTGCTGAGGACAGGAGCCTGCTCTTCCTAGAAACGGGGCTCTCAGAGTCCATGGGAGGCAGAAGTCCAGGACACCATGATTCTGTCCTGCCTCACATCTGGTGGCAGGAAGTTTTGATGTGACTTTACACAACCACACATAGTGCCATGGGACTGAAATAGGCCCTGGAGGTTCTGTGCTGAAAGGAGGGGATTGATATGAAAACATAAACATACCCAGGAGCGTGCGTACTTAACAGCACCAGCTCCAAACCAGGTTTCTAAGCCTTGGCATTATAGATATTGAGAGCCCCATAATTCTTCTCTGGTGGGGCCTGACCTGATCGCCCCCAGACTTTGTGTACCCCATACCAGTAGCACCTGGCCCCTGATTGTGACAACCAAAGATGTTGTGGGGGTGTTGCCAGCTGTCTCCCCAGGGAAGAATTGACCCTGGCTGGGAACTGCTGTATTCCCGAAGGAGATGGAACTGGTTCAAGTTCCAATTCTCCCGTTTGCCATCTGAACTTGGGCAACCTGTGTAACTCCCCAAAGTCTGTTTTACTAGCCATAAAACAGGCAGGTAATATTCTCAGTCCTTAGGGCGTTTGTCAGGATTATATGAGAAAGTGCTTATCAAAAGTGTAGCAAGATTTTTGGTTCTGTTGCTTGTGCCCCTGAGAAAACCTGCATGTTTGGTTTAAAAAATCCTGGAGGATTGTCAGAATTCCCACATATGAGAAAAACACTCCTCCTTTTCATAGAAATGGGTTTTCAAAAATCTGACAATTCTTAATCTCTGGTCAGAAGCCACAAACTGAGGGCATTGATATTGGGAAGGGATACTGAAGTTGTCTGAGCTGATTCAGAGATCATTTTCCCCTAGAACTGCTGACACCTGATGTTCTATAGATGTCGACTACAGAGACTTGAACGGATCCAGTTAAACTGGACTCTGAAAGAAATGAAAGTGTGCTGGTCCTGGGTTTCTCCTCCCGAAGCGACTCTTCTAAGTTGCCCGCACTCTCTCTCCTGCTCTTTCATGACCCACCTGCACAGCAGGCTGCCATTTTGGATCCAGCACTGAACTGCTTTTCTTAAGGCTGCAGGCAAAAATCACTCTTCTCAATGTGAACCTGCCAGTTGGACCTACAGACAGAGTCGGGACCATGGGGTGTTTGGTTTAGCTCTCCTCTGGTCTGGCTGTTTGAACACTGAATCTGTAGATGGCTGATCTTTCAAGAGAAGGGGAGGTTTTTAACATTTGGGACAAATTAACCAGTTTGACAAAAGCAAAACAGTCCCCCTTTTAAGATGGAGTGTTTCTTAAGTGCCTATACAGTTTCCAGCCCAGACCGGACGTTTCTCCTCCCGTCTGCTCAGAAGGGGCGTTGGAACACAACGTGTGTGCAGAAGAGTCAGACACCAGGGCTCTCTTGTGGCCGGACTCAGCAGAGCTGAGTGATTAGGCCATGATAACAATCTCAATCAAGCCTGAACTTGGCCTGAACCTGCAGATTTCCACCTCCCCTGCCATTTCTTTGGGTGACTTCGGTGTCCCCTCAAGTTCCCCACCACCACTCATTTGAATACTTTTTCTTCCGTTGTTTCTCCTTCACAACATGCAGCTTGATACTTTGCTGGCATGGGCCCAGTGTTCAAGAATACTAATCAGTCACCCAAATCCTTATTCCTTCCAGAGACTCTCCTATATTTTCAGGGACTGTGGCATGCTGCCCACGGTTAGAATGAACGTCACAGGCAATCAAGATGATGAATGTCTTCTGCTCTCAGCCTTTGCTAGCTTCCCATAGTGGCAAGATTATCTGCTGGTGACGCTCTCTTTGATTAAATACTTCCAAGGAATGAGGCTCTCTACCTTGCAAAATGATGTATTCCCTTGTGGGACAATGTCAATCGCTGTTCTTGACTGTGGCAACTGAGCTGTGTCCTTCCTAACACTTAAGGGCATCTGGAACTATTTAACTTATTTGTTCATTCATTGACTATCTGGTCTTCCTCCTAATAAAGGGATGATCCCTGAAGACAGAGAACTTCTTGATGCTCTCATTGAATATCAATCAAATCAAGAGATGAGTAAGTGCATTAACTAGTCCACTAACTGAGCAAGATAGCTCTCATGGTGGGCAGAGTTTAAGTTCATAATTTATCCCTAGCACTTAGCCTGGGGACTAAGACAGAGTAAATACTGTGACATGGTAGGAAGATCATGGGTTTGGGAGACAGACCTTTTTAAAATCCTACCTCTTCCACTTTGCAGGGGCCCTAGGTAATTAATATTTATGAGGTGTAATTGCTGCAATCTGTAGAATAAGCTTGCACACAGGATAGTGCCTAACTCACAGGTTGTCATGAAGATTAAAATTTTTTTCTAAACTACTTAGTGGTTCCTGGCACATAGTGGGAGTCCAACAATACAGTTTTTAATTGTATTGATAAGACCAGATTACTCTTACCTGCATCGCCAACAAAGTCAAGTACTAGGGCAGTGACCTTTCCATCTGTCTCCCTCAAGCTGTCTTTTCAGAGGTGAGCAGACAAAAAATGACCTGTTCATTGGTTCTGGAAAACCATTTTAGTGTGTTGTGGGTCTCTAAAAGTGAACCCCTGGATGAGGTGGTACCCTGTGCTTTGGCCAGTGGCTCCTTGTTTCAAGATACAATTTATTTCAAATGTGCATTTATTTTCCTTGTCCGCCAACTTGTAGACTGCCTAGATTTTAAAACTGTTATTCCCCCAAATGTGCCTGGATCCTGGAGGTAATATAAAGGCAACAATTTCAGATTTTTTTTTTCTCTCTCTCTCTCCAGGATTTGTCTGTCATTGCTCTAAATTAAGAACAAATCACAGTCAGTTTAAATCTCCCAATTTAATAAACACCAGATCCTCCAAATGTCAGAGAGTCTAGTCTTTTGCAAGGGCTTTAACTTGTGGCTCATATTTAAGACTAAGGAAAAAAGTGGTCAATGACATGAAATAAGAGGGGGTGTTGCGGGAGCAGATGGGTTGCTTGCTGGGCCAGCAAGTGGTTTGGGCCAATCTCTGCCATGCATCTGGACCATGGACAAGCCTTCTGGTCTCTGAGGACCCTGCCAGGGGTCTCGAGTTCTAATCAGGACAGCTCAGACTTCTGCTTTACAGTGAGTGGTTAGCTGTTGAGTAATAGGGAGTTTCTCCACAGAGACGTTTTCAGAGTGGAAGGCCTTCCAACTTGTAACAGGATGTCAGCATTCCAGAGCCCAAGGAAACCTCATCTCTGTCCTCATTTTGCAAAGCCATATGGTGATTCTGACCTTGACTTGTACTGTATCAAACTATGCTTCTTTCTCTGGTTGTTGGTATCATTTATAGGAAGGTCTTTTAAAGTAGGGGGGTTAGGAAAGAAAAGGCATAGGAGCAAAAGTCAATTCAAGGCATACGTCTTCTATAAACTTATTATGGGTCCTAAAAAAATTACTTCTGACTTCTGGGCCTCATTAATGGTCTGAGGAAGGTCCCAGATTAGTTGCTTTAAGAAGGTGGCATTTGCAGCATTGGAAGGCAGCTAGCGTTTAGTATTCTCTGCATTCTCTCTGTACTGCAACCACAGAGACCTCCGCCATGGTAGGCTTAAAAATGGCTCCCAGATGATGTCCACAACCAATCCCTGGGAACATGTGACTTCACATGGCAAAGGGGACTTTGCAGATGTGATTAAGTTGAGGATTTTGAGATGGGGAGGTTCTGGATTACTCGGATGCCCTAGTATGTTCATGCAAGTCCTTATAGGAGCAGGTGGGAGAAGGAGGTGCAGCGGAGGAGTGGGGGAGGGGAGGCGATGGTGCTGTGCCGCTGGCTCCAAAGACAGGGAAGGGGCTGAGAGCCAAGGAATACAGGCAGCCTAGCAACTGCAATGTGATTTACACGTTGGGATTTTTCCTGAGATTTCATCAGGGAGGATTTTGATGATCAAACGTGTTTGAAAGCTGCTGGGTGTGGTGGCGCATGCCTGCCTGTAATCCCAGAGGCTCCAGAGGCTGAGGCAGGAGGATAGTGAGTTCAAAGCCACCCTCAACAACTTAATGAGGCCCTAAGCAACTCAGTGGGACCTTGTCTCGCAATAAAATATAAAAAGGGCTGGGAATGTGGCTCAGTGATTCAATTAAGTGCCCCTGGGTTCAATCCCTGGTACAAAAAAAAAAAAAAAAAAAAAAAAAAAAGCATTTGAAAGCCACTGGGGCAGTTGGTCCCTGAGCTTTATATCATTTTGAAGTGACTGTGACCGAGTCCTTAATATCAAAAGACAACTTGGGAACAAAGAATGTGGATACTGGCAGTCCACTTGAGGCCCAACACAGAGTTCTTCAAAGAAGCCCATTTTGTCTGTTCCTTCTCTGTAACATCTGTCTGGCCACTTCTTTCCTGCTCACTTGCAGTATTTCCTAGGCTGGCCCTGTCACAGAGGCTGAGTGACTATTTTTGGACTGAATAAATAAATAAATGGACAGTGATTCTGGTAGGAATGTGAAATGTTAACGGTCACTTTGGAAGACAGCCTGCTAGTTCTTATAAAATCACACATAATCTTAAACATAATCTTACCATAGAGTCCGGCTATCTCAATCCTTGGTATTTGCCCAGTTGGGTTGAAAATTTGTGTCTACACAAACACCTGCTCATGGAGGCTTATACGAGCTTTATTCATGACTAAGAAAACTAGGAAGCAACTGAGATGCCTGTCAGTGGGCGACCCCAGGGTAAGCACACAGTAGTGGGTCTAGACAATGAGATACTGTTGGTGCTAAAGGGCCATCAGCCGTGGAGGCCTGCAGAGGTGAGAATGTTAAATGCATAATACCAAGTGGAAGAAGCCAGCCTGAAAAGACTGCCCACTGGGTGATCCCAACTGTAGGACATTCTAGAAAAAGCAAAACTGGGGAGGCAGTAAAAAGATCAGGAATTTGCAGGGGTCAGGGGAAGGAGGGTAACTACTCAGCGGAGCAGAGAAGACATTTAGGGCAGTAAACCTACTCTGTACGATATGGCAGTAATGGATACGTGTTCCTATACTTTAGTCCAAACCCACAGAGTGCACAGCACCAAGAGTGAACCCTGATGTGTCAGTTCATCCATTAGAGCAGATGAATCACTCTGGCAGGGGCTGTTGATGGTGGGGTGTGTGTGTGTGTGTGTGTGTGTGCGTGCGTGCATGCGCACGTGCACATGTGTGTCAGGATGGGGCACATCCTGACTTTCTGTTCAGTTTTTCTGGGAACCTAGAAGTGCTCTATAAATTAGTCTATAAAATATTTTAAAGGTCACTAATCTACTGGCAGTTTTCTAAACAGACCTTGCTTTTTTGTGCTACTAGGCTATGCAAAATCTCTTACTCTAAGAGTGGCTTCCCTTCGCTGTTCTCTTGCCTTCTCTGAACCCCTCCTGTTTATTATCCAAGGCTCCTCTGGGGACTTTGCTGACTGTCCCACTGAACCCCCACGCAGGCTGTTCTATGCCATCCTGTCCTCAGTGCCTCCTGAGCCTCTCTCTACCCTGCCACTGATCCACCCTGCATCGACGTACTTACCCATGTGACCTGTTGCACTGTGAGTTCTGGTGGGAATAAAACCGTATTTTTTATTTGCAGTCCTAAGGTCCAGCATGGCTCCTCAACATGGCAGGGCTCCGTAAGTGTTTACTGGCTGAATGATTGAGGTTAAAAGACCCAAATGTGCTTTGCAGCATCTGTCTGGCTTTCCCAAAACTTCCTTTATTTTATTTTTTTTCTTTTCCTAGCTCCCAAATCTCTTCCACAATTATTCCCCTCCCATTTCTTTATTGAGTTCAGTTATATGTAGAGTTCTGTCCTAAACCGAGGCTTTCTCCAACTCCTTAAAATCTTGAAAATGTGAATTTGGCACCTTAAAAGAGCATGCGTCTCAGATGCATCAGGCTGATACTGAAATGAAGGTTCAGTTTCCCTGACAGGCATTGGATTTCTGCGCTTTCTTTTTAGTCTTTGTAAATTGGGTTTGCACCTGTAAGACACATCACATCCTCCTGGAATGATGAGGCATAAACACATACACAGGTCACAAGGACGCTCAAGTGCCATCTTTAGGATGAGTGATTGGAGGCAAAATATGAGCATATAATGTCACAGCCAAATTCAAAGGCTCTGCAGACTCTGATAGAGGGAGGACCCCACCTGTGAAAAAACATAGGAAGTAACTCTCTGAACAGACAAGTGGGCCTCTCACCAGGGGAACTCCCATCTCCCAGCACCTGTTTGATCCTCTAACAGACACCTATTATTTGCCAAGAGCAGACATTCTACCAGTGCCGGTGTTTCCCCCAGTCAATATATAAATTAAGGTCTAGAAAGAAATAACCAACATTTGTACTATCTCCATGTGAGACTTAGCTTGTTAATTCCCTTACCAGGAGGGGTTTTTAATATCTAGACAAGGTCTAAAAGAAAACAGTCTTCTAGGAAAGGGTTGGGGAAAAAGTCCTTAAGGTACAGGGCTGATCAAAGGGGAGTTTGGGGAAGCAATGACTAAGGTACATTGATTTCCATGAATGGATTCCACTCTAAAGTTGCAGAATGCTATTAAAAAATTGAAAGCTTGTGTTCCTGTCATTTGGAGGTGTCACAGATTCTGAGAGGCAAAGGGCAACCCCGCTGCCAACTGCCGGGGGTGGTCCCTCTCAGATAGGATGTGGTTTACATACCGCTGACAGCGTGGAGCTGCTGAAGGACTTGGGGTGTGAAAGTTGGAGCACCCCCAGAGGGTGGGGAGACAAGTGCAGTGGGTCCAGACAGCTCACTGCTGACACAGGAGAGACAGCAGATGTGTGGGTGTGACCCTAGAGAGCAGAGCGGGGCCAGGAGCAGCAGGCCAGAGGGAGGTGGATTCCAGATCCTGGCAAGGAGGGTGACAGATGCCCATTCTAGAGCTGGGCAGACGGACGTGGAGGACATGGCTCTTGGAGGGAAGTTTGGGTAGAGGCTCTGATGGCTCTTCTGATCATAGCGTCTCAAGAGGAGAACCCTGGAAGAAGTCAGGCTAGGTCCTGAGGACAGAACTCAAATTCATTTCCAGAAACTGTTCTCTGGGTCATGTCAGACAGAAGCTTAACAAATATGAAGTTGATCATTCTTGTAGGCCAGGTAGCTGGACTCCAATGTTGGTTCCTCCGATTACCTTCTGAAACAGAGGCCCAGAAAGGTTCAGCAACTTCCTGGGGAAAACAATTTTCCTGCAGGAAAGAATGTTGTTGTCAGGCCAAACAAGATAACATACAAACACCTCTTGGTGCACAGTATTTTCTAGCACCGGCAGTCCTCTGTGTGTGATTCAGAGTACTGTCCCTCTGCACTGAGCATTCGTGTGACCCTGTCTCCTTAGCGAGTCATTCTTGGGTCACAGGCTCAACAGAGGCTTGTCCCTTTTCATGAAATTGCACAGGCTGCAAGAATCCAGTTGGGGTGACTGAGTTGTCATCTTAACCCTGCACAATGGCTGCACTCTAGCAGCTTTACATTGCCAGCTTTTCTTCATTCCATGACAGCATTAATGGAGAGCTGTTCACCCCAAATATTCTAGCACTGACTTCATGTCTTTCTGGAAGGCACTAATTGCGATTACTCTAAAACATCAAGAAATCAGAAAGAACCTCTGGATAACACTCTATATTGATGATATTTATTTTGATTCTTTACCAGGATAGAAAATCAACTTTAAACATTTAAACTTATTTCAACAGAACAAAAAACTGAAAGCATGTTTTTTTTTTTTCCTGATAAACTTTCTTAAGTCCTTCTTCAGTTGAAAACTTTCATATCTGTCCATCTATCTGTATAATCATGTACTTGTCTATCTGCCTGCCCAACATCTCTCTCTTACTTTATTCAGAAGATATATAATGTTGGTGGGGAGTGAAAGAAGAATGGAGGAACTTTAGATTATGTATAGGGGAGGAGGCTAGGCGGGGGTATGAAAAATGATAGACTGAGACAGACATCATTACCCTATGTACAAGTATGATTACACAAATGGTGTGAATCTACATCGTGTACAACCATAGAAATGAAAAGATGTACCCCATTTGTGTACAATCAATCAAAATGCAGTCTATAAAAAATAAAAATAATGAAGAAAAAGAAACAGTTGATCATTCTCATTGCTTTGGAAAATGCCTACTTTCTCTCCTACCTCAAAGGTTTAGCGTGAACATAGCTTCAAATTATCTTTAACTAAGACAATCTTCTCATCATTTTCCAATCTATTTTTTGACAAAGGTCAAATACTGAAAATTTTTGGTTAATTGGATTTTGATTCATGATATAAGTGTACACTGGATTCGAGAGTCCCACTTATAAACTTATAAATCTTTCACTAGAAATTAAAACAGTTTTTAGTTCCCAATATGCAAATATTAAAAACGAGTATCATCTTTATTTCCTAACTTTTTCTTCCAGGAAAATTCGAGGTGGTCCCTAGCTTTGCTTCCTCTTCTTTCTTCGCTTTCTTGCATTACAAACCTAACTTTCCACACTGCCTTGCTAAAGCATGAGGATTTTAAGCCTCTATTAAAATAACAGTTTCAATTCAACTGACTGTCTTAATATAGAAATTCGTAAATAAATTATTTAAAATAAACTCAGAAAAGGAAGCAATGGCCCCTGAGAGTGCACAGAATCTATCACGTTCAATTGATTTTTGCCTTCCATGTTTCAGAATAAGGTTACTAGAAAGAGAAATCAATACTGAGGCCATGGTGTCTTTGGGTTTCTAGCAAGGCATATGATAGTCATTGAGAAAATCAGAAAAATATGCCTGAATGATAATGCACTGGGCAAAGAAGTTGGTTTTCAAAGAGGTTGATGGACCTCAAGCACCTGGGCGTGTTTGGTCAAAACCACTGAATTGCAGCCTTATAGATGGGATTATAATGTCTGATGGGACGTGGATGCAGGTAGGTCTCTAATCTTCCCTCTATTCCTAAGGATCTACCATCCTGTGAAAATATGCATCCAATCCAGGTAACAGAATTCTCTGGAAAAAAAGAAAAAAAAGTACTTGACCCTCACTACAGTCTTTAGACTTTTAGGACTTTATTAGCTTAATTCTGGCCAGTTATTTTTTATAGCTTTCATGAATCTAATTCAAAACACATTGCGAAGCCAAGTCTTTGCCGGGCTTGAGAATGTAACTAATAAAAAGGCGAACACACCACGGTTGCCAAACACTGCAGAAGAGAAGTATATGACACCAACTCTAATGTGAGAAATTGTAGAGCCTTATTTTTGTTCTCTTTTTTGATAGGAAACATAAGTGTTTTCTCATGTTCTTGGAGAAAGGCCCCTGCAATATGTAGCAGTCATTTTGAAAATATCACAATCAAATGAGAAGAACTTTCATATCGTGGCAATGAACTACGTGTAATCCAGGCAATGCCCCCCCCTCTTTTTTTCTGGGGACCTCCATGCAAGAGGATGCTTCTCAAATTTAATGTTTTCTGGCAGCCAGCAAAACCTCAAATCCTGTTGAAAAACCAGAAGCTCACGTCAGGGTCTCCAAGGTGATATTGAGATACAGGTGGCCACAGGAGAATACTCACGAGGGCCAGGTTGGGTGGGCCTGGGGGTGAGGAACCTTCCCTTCAACTCCTTCGTCCAGTGCCGCCTCCTCTGCCTGAGTGCACATATGCACAGGTGGACAGGTGCCCTCTTCCCTAAGTCCTGCATGGAAACCCAACAGAGAACCCACCTGCCTATTCCTTCTGTACGGTGATGGATAGCTTTGCTAAGCGAGGGATGGCTTCCCTAGTTCACCCTCTAAGCAAGATCCATTACACACATGCACAGTAGAATCATAATTAAAAAAAAAAAAAACATAGTTGTGCACACTTTTTTTTTTTGACTGTTAGGTGAAGTCATGCTTTCCTGAAAGCTCTTTTTTTTATTATTTAAACAAATGGGATACATGTTGTTTCTCTGTTTGTACATGGAGTCAAGGCATACCATTTGTGTAATCATGAATTTACATAGGGTAGTGTTGTTTGATTCATTCTGTTATTTTTATCCCTTCCCCCCCACCCCTCCCATCCCTCTTTTCCCTCTATACAGTCCTTCCTTCCTCCATTCTTACCACCCTCCTTATCCCTAACCCTAAACCTAACCCTAACCCTAACGCTAACCCCTCCTACCCCCCATTATATGTCCTCATCCACTTATCAGCGAGATCATTCGTCCTTTAGTTTTTTGAGATTGGCTTATCTCACTTAGCATGATATTCTCCAATTTCATCCATTTGCCTGCAAATGCCATAATTTTATCATTCTTCATGGCGGAGTAATATTCCATTGTATATATATGCCACAGTTTCTTTATCCATTCATCAACTGAAGGACATCTAGGTTGGTTCCACAATCTGGCTATGGTGAATTGAGCAGCTATGAACATTGATGTGACTGTATCTCTGTAGTATGCTGATTTTAAGTCCTTTGGGTATAGGCCGAGGAGTGGGATAGCTGGGTCAAATGGTGGTTCCATTCCAAGCTTTCTGAGGAATCTCCGTACTGCTTTCCAGAGTGGCTGCACTAATTTGCAGCCCCACCAGCAATGTATGAGTGTACCTTTTTCCCCACATCCTCGGCAACACCTATTGTTGCTTGTGTTCTTGATAATCACCATTCTAATTGGGGTGAGATGGAATCTTAGGGTAGTTTTGATTTGCATTTCTCTTATTACTAGAGATGTTGAACATTTTTTCATGTATCTGTTGATTGCTTGTACATCTTCTTCTGGCCACTGGGAGAACCATAAGTAACTTCCACTCCTGGTCTAAAGACAAATCTGCTTTCTATGGCTGCTAGCTGGTCTCAACTTCTCCCACCTGCCCCACCCCTTCTGCAGGCAGGGCCTTTGGCATGGGCTGCTCCTTTCGCCTGGGATACTCTTCTTTCTAGCTTTGCCCAGCTGACTGCTGTGCATTGCTCAGACCTCAGTTCCGCTCTGCCTTCCCCTTCCTGTTCAGGGCATGCTTAGCTTTATATAAGTCATGCATCTCTCTTTAAGCACTGTGGGTTGTTCTGCTTAGCAGTCCTCACTTCAGCTACACCATAGCTGGCAGGAGGGCTTCTTCTCTTGCATAGTTTATCTCCAAGGCCTTGGAGAATATTCAGCATAAGCGCAATAATTATTTGTTAAGTGAATGAATGAGCAAATGAATAGATTTGCCCTAGTCCCAACTCTGTCACTGCCATCAACTGGTGGATGCACACTTCCCTGGTCTTTGGTTTTGGGGTTTAAGAATATTTATGCTTCACCTGATAAGGTGTTTATTTGAGTCCCATGAGATATTGCATGACATTTGGTATATTGTAGAAAACCAAATTTTGCCAAAATAAATAGCTGAACTTCAACATGTTTGGCAGTATCTCATGTATGTGATGTTCCTTTCATTTTATATATGAAATATATTTTATGTATTTTCATTTTATATACATATTCCCAGGGAACATCAGATCCTAGGTCTTCTCCCTAAAATTTCCCTGCTTGATATTTTCCTCCCACATCCTCCATGTTTGCTAAGCATGGCCTTATAGTAATGGTAATTATATCTTGCATTTGCATATTTCTTAAAAGTTGTTGAATTACTTAGCAGCACTATCTGTACACTCCCATCAATAGTAGAATGGATTAGGTAACTGAAGTTGTTCACATAACGAGACATTCTACAACAAAGAGAACAAATGATTAAAGCTACTCACTGTGACATGGTGGAATCTACCACACATGGTGAGTAAAGAGCATGTAAAACGTACACACAGGGCACAAACACATTCCTGTGAAGAAAGAGGTGTTAGAATCAGGGTACCGGAGGAAGGGCATAGAAGCGGGCAGAGGGAGCTTTGGATCATGTTCTGATTTTTGACCCAGATGTTTATTACATGGGGATATTCAATATGGAAAAATCCACCAAGCTGTGGCTTCCGAATGGCACATTGTATTCCACCTGCAGGAAAAGTTTAGGAATAGTTTCTCCATTAGTGATTCAATACAATTTCTCCCTCAACTCTGAGGCTTGACAGGGCAAGTATTCTAAATTCCATCTTATAGAAGCATTTAATTCCTTGAGTAAGTGCTTTCTTGAAACTCGCATCTGTGGCGCAGGCCGTAGCTGGGATTGAAACCCAGGTATTCTTTGTCTGGGACTCTTTCTACTGTTCACATCATCTTCAGGAGGTAGCACGACACTTTAAATGCACACAGCTCCCAGAGACCCATGCAATGTGGGGTGAGTGATGCAGACCTTAGGTGATCACTGGGGTCTCGTCTCAGAATGGAGAGGCCTTTGCATACACCTAAAGCCCATCTGCTGTACTGTCCCCCATTTCTAGCTATAGGAGAGGGATATTTATGATGGAGGACCCACGTCAGCTGCTGATAGCTATATGGGGAGATCCAAATAAGCCCCCGAGACAGGCCATGACATTGAGAGCACATGCTGAAGAGGACGGAGTTCAGCAGATGTTAAGCAGCTGGGACGTCTCTAGCTCAGCCAGTCAGGCTCCAGAGGAACTGATTCTGTCTGTGGCCTCTGGTTCAGCACCCCACGTGCTAATCCTTGCAATGGGAAGGCAGAGCCTGGCTCACACCTCATCACCGAGGGCTGAATGGGGGAGCAGAGACTTCGCAGGGCTCTTTCAAGACCCAAGGGGCTTGGTGGTGGATGGGAAGGAAAAGGTTCCAGATGTCAGTTGTGCAGACTGGTCTGAGTTCACAGGAAAACTGGCTACAGGATTCTGTGGGTTCAGAAGTCACATAAAGGGACAAGGAGAGAGATGAGAAGCTTATTTCTCAAGGCAGAACGTCAGATGTTATAAGGTACAGAGTTGAGCTTCTCAGGTCCAGGGCTGAACTTCGGCTCTCTTAACTTCCAGACCTGCGAGTTCTGCTTCAATCACCTGCCAGGTGACCTTTCGAAAATCATGTCACCTCTCTGACCATGAATGTGGTGCTTGTGTGCTTGTGGTCGTGTCCCTGGCAGAATCCGACCTTACATCCTAGCAACCGAAGCCTATTTGTGGATAAGGAACAGAAAAACAAGTTGGAGGGATCATAAAAATACATTCCCCTGAAGGAAAAATGAACATTCGACACTTTTCTTTGCAAAACAACGGACATGCACCTCAAAATATTTGACAGATCACATCTAAATAGAATTCTTCTTCAGACCAACACATAGCATTCTGTTGACTCTCTTTTTTCAGGAACCATGAGGATTTTTATTTGCTTTAGTGTTGTTTGGTTTTCTTACTGTTTTCTAATGTTGCATTGTGTCATGGGACTTGATTTGGGCCCATTTTTTTGTGTGTTGGCTTTGTCGAAGACCAATATTTTTTTGTTTTGAAAATTGAGGTTTCCTGAAATCTGGTTTTATTTTCCCAATAAAAGCACAAAAGTCCATATTTTGATTTTCTTCTTTATCTTTTGGTTTTTCATGGACATTAATAAAATGTTCCCTATGTAATAGAGAAAAATGAGCCTGTGCCCCTGACAGAAGTTCGCTAATCAGAGTTCATATTCCTTTTACACAAATATTCCAACCTGCCAGGTTTTCAGTGTATTCAGAACAGCCCAGGGCACATTTGTGCACATCCATCTTATATTCTGAGTAGAATGCCTTCGCACTTGTCCTCAAGTCTCACATATCACAGAGCTTATGTATTTTACCTCTGGATGGCTTCAATCAACGTGATAGACATGGAGGCATTGGCTGCTGAAAGTGGGTTCTACTCTGGTGGACCACTGCTTATTTTGGCTTTGTCTCTCTCTTGCAATCTCATATTTTATTGAGAGCATGATTTCCTATCAGCTTCAGACACCAGCATCACCCACTAAGAAAAAGTTGGGAGGCCAGTCTCTGACAGTGGTAAATTTAATTGTGCATTAAAAACCCCAACCAACACACACCATATGCTGCCATCCAAGGGAAGACTTATTTTATGGTTTCAACTTTATGGCCTTAGATTTCAGCATGACATGACTGATGGGGAAGGGAAGTATATTTGGATGATAAGATGAGGATAATTTGTACTGGGAAATTATTTGCAATTGTGATAAATAATCCCTGGCACACAATAACAGAAAATCTCAACCCTTGAACTGAATTATATATGTTTGTGTCTCATAAACAAGGTAGAAAATACATTTTTTAAACTGCTGTGTTTGCAAAGTCCTTTCACTTCCAAGCTACCCTCGTTAATAATCATAAAGAAGCACATTTCTAAGCTCAGAATCCCATTAATCTCCCTCCACGTGACCTGATTATGCACTTTGGGGAGAATGGATGGGATGCAGTTGCCTTCGTGTATGCTATATGTTCTGTCTGGTTTTCTTGGTGGATGGCTTGAAAATACAGAGTCTGGGAGAATGATGGAAAAACCACTAAGATTTAAAAAAACAAGTGTTTCAAGAAAATTGGACATTTTGTGGTTAATCACTGCAACAATGATGGAATGAAGAGATAAGGCCTTTTCTTTGTCTTCCTGTGCTCAGAGAAGGTGAGAAGGGAATAATGTTTCTGTTCTTATTCCTGAGCCTTCCCATCATATCTGGAAAAGTTGATGGGGAGATTTAACAGGACTTTTCGTCTGAAAGCTTGTGCTTATAAATGTTATAGAGTTGGCTTTTCCAAGAGGGGGAGGTTATCCAAGGGTTGGTGGACAGGGGAATGGCTATGTGCAAGAAAGAACGTGAGGCTTCCTCCAGAAGGCAATGTGGATGGAGAATGGGGAAGGGGAATGGTGGAGAGAAGCAGAACAGGCAATGTAGGCTCCTGCCTCCTTTAAGGCTGCCCCTCAGGGAAGGTAAGCACCGTCAATGGTGCATGGTGACTAAGTTCTCTTTATGGCACTTGGACACCAAGTTCAAGACCTTGAGAGTAGATCTTTGTGGTCCAATGTGTGGTCAGCAGAGAGTCTGTTGAAAGGAGTCATTCTGCCAGGTATTGTTGCCCCAGAATGTTTACAGATGCCCACTGCCCAACAGGAGCAGGATGGACCTGGAGGAAGAGCAGTAGTGGTAATAGAAGCCACCATGATGGATCAACGCCAGTGCCAGACTCCTCTTCTTAGCACTGCATACCCCTGCTACCCTTCTACCATGGCAGCTCTGCTTCCATCTTGTTTATTATTTGAAGGTACTGTATAATATTTTGTATCAGGAAGGGATCTTTTAAGTAAAAACCAACCTTTGAAAACCATTGCTTGAATTAATCTGCGTGAAAGCTAAAAACGTGATTCCTTATCTGTGCTGTGGGTGAAGGGAATACAAATCTACTGAAGGAGACTGGGAATAAGGCAAAGGGAGGAGAAACTTGGGAGAGGCAGACAGCATTGTCTTGGAAACTTCCCAGGTTATCACAGGGACCAAACGAGATTGAGTGCCCAGTCACTTTGTATATAACCCAGCTTTACTACCTCTGCTCTTTACCTAGTATTTATTATTTACTTATTTTTTTTATGAAAATCTTTTTTATTTTTACAGACTGCATTTTCATTCATTGTACTATTGAGCAAGTTCATTCAATATGTATTTATGAAGCATTTACAACTATTGTATAATCTGTTCTGCGTGAAAAAAGTTCTGATGTTCTAGAATTCCTATTTCGGGAAACTTAGGGAGAAATGCTTTCAAATTGAATTCTACAATTGGACAGGAAAAAAGATAAAAAGAAAGAAATAGGACCTGGAGGTCAGTACGCAGAACACCCTAGGGTTTCACAGAAGCTACTCACCATGATTCCAAGGACAAGGAAAGCACCAGGGAACCATGGCAGGGGGTGTAGTGGAGCAGAGTCCTGGAGAATGGCTGCAATTTGGCTAAAGTCTGGAATCTTCAGGTTAGAAGGAAGGCTGAGCAGCAAGTCCAATTTGTACTCAGCTGTTGGAAATTTCTGGAGTCATTGCCCCTGGGATTACCTTCCTGAGCTCTCAAGGAGCCTCAATGAGATGATGATATTGCTGAGTGCTATGTTAAATTCTTGCCTTGTGTTATCTTGAACTCAGGAAAACCTTATGAAGCTATGATGATTTCCATTTCATAGGAAGACAAAGGTCAGGCATATTTAGGGACCCCTGGGGGTCAGACTGGGCAGACGTATTGATTTAGAAGTAGATCTGAATAGTTAGAAGCTTTGGAATCAGACCTGACCTCGAACTCTGACTTTGCCACTTCATAGTGGGGCCATTTGTGAAACCACTCTGAGCCTTGTTAGCTGATGTGCACAGTGGAGTTTATCCTCTGACCCCCAGAGAAGAGTTACCATGAGAACTAACTTAGAGTTACTAGACAGTGTTGTGAAGCACTTGAAAATGTGTTTGGCATGGTCAGGCCTTTACAAATGATATGTTTTCAGTATCAGGAGAGAGAAGAAAGAAATACAGACTGGAGGCCACAGATTCTCATGTGGCTTTGAAGAGGAAAGTACTTAGACACAGGATTCAGGGTCAGATGCTAGCTCTGGGTGTCCAATCTTGTCCGTTGCCCACAGCAATGACCTTGCATTTGTCCATGTGTTTTGCTTGGGGTCCCTTAACCTGAGCAATATTGATGTTAGAGACTGGATCAATTCTTTCTTGTGGGGTTTGCAGGGAGGGAGCTGTTCTGTGTGCTGTAGACTATTTAGTTCTATGCATTAGACGTGAGTAGCACATTCCTCTCACTTGTGACAAACAAAAGTATCTCCAGACATCGTCAAGGATCCCATGGGCAACAAAACTGGCCCCGGTTGAGAAGCACTGGCCTCGCCATTGCTTCTGCTCCTTCCACAGAAACAGTACACAGGGCTCCCCTGTGAGAATCTTGGCCCATACACCCGTAGCCGCTCACAGCTGGAAAGTCCTAGCACGACTTCATTAGGAATATACAATAATTCAACCCAAGACCGTCTTTCTTCTTTAATTCCCATGGTTGTACAGTGTTTCCCTTCAGTTTTCAACTCTGGGAATTTTTCTTTTCTCATTCGCCAGATCCACAGCCACCATCAGAAAATGATTAACACGGTCTGTCCATGCTGAAGCTGTTGAACAATCACAAGGTATACGTGTCCCCAGCACAGTTTGAACTTACTAGATGACCCCAGCTAAAGACAACATGGCTTATATTTTTTACTCTAAGAATTTCATGTGGGATATTTTTCTTCATGTTGCTTTCTTTCCCAGTTGCTAGAAAAACTAACATTCTTTGTCTCCATGTCCTGTCATTCTTCTCTTTGTGTCATTTTAAATGATCATCAGGCATTTCGGTGAGGGTTAAGGAGGACTTACCAAGGTCACCTGGCATAGATGTGTCAGTATGGACACGGAGTACAGTCTATCCCGGGTTGGGTGTGGTGGCTTCCAGGTCTGGGTTCCTGACTATTTCTCTTGGTGGGAGGAAAGACTGGGAGGTCCCTTTGGGGAGGAGCTGGAGGCTCTGATACTAATTAGCACCGAGCTAAGCATCTCTCACCATTGCCTCATTCAGCCCTGGGAAGGCATGATGTGAGATGGGAGTGGTCGTAACCATATCCTAGAGAAGGTGAAAGAGGCTTGAGGAATTCACCAACCCTATGGGCACAGTCAGTAACTGCAGCTGAGATTCAATGCTAGGCTCTCTGGTGTCAAAGTCTCTCCCCTCTGCAGCAGCCACCAGGACTTCCACACAAATGGGGACTAATGAATTAGGGTTCCACCCATCCTGCTCACATTGTCTGTTTCCTTGACTCTTAATAGCATGGACAGCCTTTGGGCCACAAGTAGACTCCTCTACAAAGGCCAATCAGGAGGACCAGACAGGAAGTTTGGCTGAAGCGCAGGAGACTTGCAAACAACCCAGTAGGTAGATCAAGCTTTGCCTCTTCTTGACTCATTTAGTGTGGGCCAGCTCCAGGATTTCCTGAAAATATGTGGGATCAGGGGACAAGCAGAGGCAGATAGAACATCAAGAGCTTGGAATTCGAATCCAGGTCTATATGACCCTGGACAACTTGTCTCTTAATTTTCTCTTCTTGGAAGTGGTATGGTCCCACTTCATGAGCTGGGAGAGGACCCGAACAGGGAAGTGTCCCATAAATGGTTATTTGTCTCTTTCTGCTCCACCTGGTTATTATTACCAGGCAGCCCTGTAGGTGTCTCTAGCCACCTCGTCACACCTGCGGCCTGAACCTCTGCAGGCCAGGACAATGCATTTCTCCCTCAGTGTGTCAGGGTACTACCAGTTACTCTGGATGCTTCCAAGAAGCAAGCTCTTTTCCCATAACCTCACCTGCCTTCACTTTGTTCCTTTCCGAGTTCAGGGGGACCCTGTCTCTTCCAGGCTCAGCCACTTACTGCTTCTCCAGGCACTCTTCTCTGCTTTGTACGAGCACCATGTTTTCTTCTCTTTCTTGGAACTTGAGATAGCACACTGGCTGAACCGGATGTTAACCAGAGCATTTTACTCTCTCCCTTTCATCTACCCATTCGAATGAGCAAACAACCCCATTTTTCTTCTAAATTTTTAAATTTGTTCTAATTTAGTTATACATGATAGTAGCATGCATAGATGCATTTTGATAAATCATAAATGGAGTGTAATTTCTCATGCTTCTGATTTACATATGCAGGATCACGCTGGTCAAGCACTTACGTACACGAGGTCATCATGTCTGTTTCACTCGACTGTCCTTCCTACCCCATCCGCTTCCCCTCCCTTCACTCCCCTCTACCTAATCTAAAGTAACTCTATTCTTCCCTAGCTGCCCCCCACCCAAAAAACTTTTTTTTTTTTTTTTTTTTTTTTGATGGTGACTGAAGACAACAGAGAGAAAATATCTGTTGATGCAAACATGGTTAGCGAGGTCCAACCAGGAAATGTTTCCGGCTTATTTTGTTTAAATAGAACAAACATTTTCAAACACAGCATATTCCTTTCTTAGGCACCCGAAGCATTTTAACTCAGGCAGTCCTCACAAGAGAGCCAAAGGGAACGTTTCTTTTATTCTCTTCATTTTGAGATGAGGAAGCAAGAAGCTGGAGGTGAAATAACTTGTCTGGGGTCACGCAGCTAGGAACGGGAACTACCTCCCAAGTCTGTGATCTTGACCTCCGGGATAACGTGAGCCTGGAGAAGACAGTTCTGTAAAAGATCCTGCAGCAGCCTAAAGAGTACTAATTTATTACCAGATGTAAAACGTGATTTAACTGCCTTATTAAAAAATAAAATTGCATGAAATTGAGACCTGCTGGATTATTCTAAGAAAGCATACTTCTTTCTGTGTTTGAGCCAGCTCTGAGAGCTTGTAGCAGGGGAGCAATTACAATTTGCAGACCACCACTGAAGTTAGTTCCCTTTCGCTGTCTGGGTCTGGGGGAGGAAGGGAAGGCCTCACTGAGTTGTTCTTGATACGTTCCTTTTCTCCAGACGTGGGGTGGAAACAGAGGGTTCCCATTTCCCTGTGTTCCTCATGCTCAAACCACCCCCAAGAGTGCCTTTCTTCCCCATCTTCCTCCTCAACTCTGACTGCACAGACCTGTTGAAACAGATTTGTGGGTTGGGTCTGTGATTTAATTCACTGATCATTTAAAATCTCACAGCAGGACTCTGCATAAATTTCATATGAACTAAACACATAAGAATAACAAAATGTTAAGACATTTATTTACTTTAAAAGTGACATGTTCATTGTAAGGGGTCGGGAAAAAATCAAAGCGTCCAATAAGAGAATAAAAATGAACCATAGTCCAACCAATCAGAGAAGTTCACTGTTAAGATGTGGGCGTATTCCCTCTGGCCCAGGATCATATGTCTGTCCTCTCTCTCTTTCTCTATGTCTCTCTCTCTCTACTTGTAAATCATACAATTTCGAATGGTATTCTATTGTGCAAATGGGTTGCACTTGTATTTTCTTAGAATCTGACTTTTTTATCCATAGTAGTTTCCCCAGTTATTTTTTTAAATAAAAAATTTATTTTACTTTTATTATAAACAAATTTTTATTTATTTATTTTATTTTATTTTTTTTATTGTAAACAAATGGGATACATGTTGTTTGTTTGTACATGAAGTAAAGGCATACCATTTGTGTAATCATACATTTACATAGGGTAATGGTGTTTGATTCATTTTTGTTATTTTTCCTCCCCCCACCCCTCTTTTCCCTCTATACAGTCCCTCCTTCCTCCATTCTTGACCCCCCTCTTACTCCCCATTATGTGTCATCACCCGCTTATCAGCGAGATCATTCGTCCTTTGATTTTTTGAGATTGGCTTATCTCACTTAGCATGATATTCTCCAATATCCATTTGCCTGCAAATGCCATAATTTTATTATTCTTTATGGTTGAGTAATATTCCGTTGTATATAAATACCACAGTTTCTTTATCCATTCATCAATTGAAGGACATCTAGGTTGGTTCCACAATCTGGCTATGGTGAATTGAGCAGCTATGAACATTGATGTGGCTGTATCTCTGTAGTATGCTGATTTTAAGTCCTTGGGGTATAGGCCGAGGAGTAGGATAGCTGGGTCAAATGGTGGTTCCATTCCAAGCTTTCTGAGGAATCTCCATACTGCTTTCCAGAGTGGCTGCACCAATTTGCAACCCCACCAGCAATGTATGAGTGTACCTTTTTCCCCACATCCTCTCCAACACCTATTGTTGCTTGTATTCTTGATAATCGTCATTCTAATTGGGATGAGATGGAATCTTAGGGTAGTTTTGATTTGCATTTCTCTTATTACTAGAGATGTTGAACATTTTTTCATATATCTGTTGATTGCTTATAGATCTTCTTCTGTGAAGTGTCTGTTCATTTCCTTAGCCCTTTTGTTGGTTGGATTATTTGTATTCTTGGTGTAGAGTTGTTTGAGTTCTTTATCCCAGTTATTAAATAATCTCTTAAGACACCCTCTTGGATGGCCAACTGAAAGGATCAGTCATGATAATTTAAACTACTGCTCTACTCGGTTAGATGTCTAGCTTATTTCCCATATTTTGTCAAAGTAATAAACATTTTTCTACTTATGTTTTTGTCTGAGCTTTTTTCTCCTTTCTTTGTCTGTATAAATATTTTTGTTACAAAGTACAGAGAGATGTAAGTTTAACTTTGTTAGTAGAGATAAATTTAGGGAGAGAAAGGCCATGAGTTTTCTGAAGGACTTTATGCATACGATGGAAGCTTTTTTCAGATGATTTGTACCAGTTTGCACGCCTATGAGAAGACAGTGACAGTAACTGGTCTAGTGTTCCTTTGCTAAAAGTGATCATTTCGGCCTTTAAAAATTTAGTTTATTTGAAAAGTGAAAAAAAAAAATTCTCGTTTAGCAAATTTCACTTGCTAAAAATTCCTGGTGAGGTTGAATGTATATATATTTTTCCTATCTTAGGCACCTTTTATTTAGATTTCTTAAGTGTCATTTCATAATGATCATTTCATAATGATCATTTGCATATGTGAAATGTCCACATTTTTTGGTGAGTTTTTTTTTTTTTTTTTTTAACATGAAGATTTTGAGGCTTTTCTTCTCAAGGTCTGAAAGGGTCAACCAACTGGTCCCTCACAATGAACTAAATACCCATGCCTGGGAGCATATTGGTAAAATTTAGAAACATAATTTTTGCCTTTGTTTAAAAAATACTGTTAAGTTAGATATTATAACTTCTGTGGTGATACTCCAACGCCACAGGAAATAAACATGTCTCATGCGTCCTGTCTTTCTATCCGTTCTGTTTGTGCTCTTGGAGATTTTCTTAACCTTCCTGCAGACTTTTCTGAGCGGGATAGCCATATTTCTAACATCCCAAAGCATTTCCTTATTCCGTGTTCCAGTTCTGTGTAAGTTTTACGAATAAGTTCTCAAATCTCTCTGAAACAGTAATAAGGATTTGCTGTGCCATCACCTTCTCCCTTCATGATCTCTGTTTCCTTCAGAGTCAGTACTTATTTTACTTATGATTTATATTCTCTAACTTACATAGTGGGCACTCAACTATATAATGATGACGATTTAATAAGGACTCAGAGTTCGTTGCATCGGGTGGGGTTTGTGGACAAGGGACTTTGCGTTTGGGTGAGCAGCCAGTGATTTGCTCTCCCAGGAAGTGCCAGATGCTACGCAGTGACAACTGTAAGGTTTCTTGTGTGGGGTGGATGATGTCTGTGTATAGCATTTCAATTAGTCTATTATTGTTACTTTATTTTCAACTCCTGTCTTCCTCCGTTTCTCAATGATTCCTGCTATTTACAAATTCCGAGACTCCATAGGATTCTGTTAAGCCAACAGACTTTCTCCTCTGCTGGGGGCTCTGTCTACACTCTGGGCTGTAGTTTATTTCAGCCCACACAGTAGATGGTCTCTGGTTCCTGGACCTTGGGCCTCGGCCCTGATGGCAGCTCTTGGCAGCCTAGGACAGTTCCTGTGGATCGTCTCACTTTCTACTGGCAGTGGCTGACCTTGAGGATGTGCAAAGGCATGTTCGTTTTTTGTCCTGTACTTTCTCATTCTTTGCAGGTGTAAAAGATGCCATCTATCAGGCGAGTGTGAGAAGCCTATGAGTTTATGGGGGGCATTAATGTTCCTCTGTGGGTACCCCCCACCAAAGGGAGGTGGAAGCGACTGGATTGATACTTCCCATCACCAGTCCTGAGGGGGCCATGTACCCACTCCACACTCAGATCTGCATGGGCTTGACTTTCAACTGCCCTTCGTGGTGACCTTGGTGACCCACTCTTGTTCTTGCCATTTCAAGTTTTTCAAGCTTTTTTTCAAGATTGTCTTTACCTTTCTTAAATTGCTTCCAAGTTTAGAATACATGTTGCTGTTCACCTGATGTAGGCGTTGGGTTCGTGTCAGTTTCGAAAGAGGCAACAAAGCTATTTCATTCACTTTGCCTTACCTAGAAAATATTTGCTGAATAAATGAATAGACTCTCAATGCCCTTCAGCCAAAGGCCACGGGAAATATATCTATAGTCAGCAAAGCTGGGTTTACTGACTTGCAATAATGAGGGAGAATGCTTACCATCTGAAAATGTGGGTTTTCTGAGTAAGAGGGTATTTGGATGGACTTACTGGATGCTTGCATTAGGTAATTTTGGGGAGGGTTCCAAAAGTGACCTTTTCTGTGGATCACCGGAAGTCAGGATGTAAGGGGAGTTCTCTGATGAGGTCTCTAATGACGCCTATCTAAAGACAGGTGGAACAAAGCAAAGCTCAAGCTGTAATTGGTAAGGAAGTGGCAGTAGCTGTTAATTATTATTAGCCAGGAAAGGATGATGTTCGGTCTTTTTAATTAGCTATTATTTGGTTTGGGCGTTGTACTGGTTTTTATCTTGGCCGGGCCAGGATTGTGGTGTGATCTGATCTTTGTCTTGTTCCATGACGGGCATTTTTTCATCACAGCCTTTATCAGTGTTGATGTTCTGAGAAATTATGTTTCGCAGGAAAGCACTACAGCCCAGCTGAGTGTGGGACTCCCCTCCCCAGTATTAAGACTTGGCAGAGATCGCCTGGCCAGTCCCCAGCCGTCAGCATCTACCTTGCTCTCTCTCAACCTTTCTCAAAGTTCCTTGAAAATCTCACTGTGAGGTAAAGTCTGTGCAGCTTTCCTAGGGCTGAAGAATATCACTGATACCAACAGATTCAGAAGTCTCTCATGTTTGGGTTTTGAACTTCAGTTTGTCACTTGCTAAACGTCTCAATGATCTTATGTTCTCCCCTGCCCACGTGATCATGATCCTCTCCGAGATCTTATGCAATGTGGTGATTGATAGAACAAAGCATGTAGAGAATCTGGAAGCCTCTTTGATCTCTAATAGGAACATATAAAATATACACTCTTCCCCCTTTTTGCTTTTCCAGTGTTGATAAGAACACTCTTCACAGAAATCACTGTCCATGACGGACCTACCTGCCCCTGAATGGCTGTGAGTACATCCCAGTCTCGACGCTCTCAGGTCCCCCACCATCCTCGCCTTCCTGGTCCCTCCTCTCAGTTCTGCTCCTGTGCCTGACTTTCATGTTGACGCATAGTTGGAATCTCCCACCTCCACCACCAGCTCGACTTGTATAACGTAAGAAATGTTTTGGATCTGTTTTTCTCTCTTTTTCTTTAAAAAGTTGGTAATAATTAATCCAGCCATACTCCCAACAGTGGAAAAATGGACAGAAATTTTACAAGCTGCCAAAACCCAAACACCATCTAAAGTGTTCTCTCAAAATAAAGCAGTTGTCACAATATGCGTTATGTGTAAGTATCAATTTCTCAGGCACAGTTTTGACTGATTAAAAAAATACAGGTGGGTCTAGAAAAAGTGGGTGTGATCCTAAAATCGTACCATGGAATTTATGAATGGAATTCACTCAGAAGACAAATTTGCTTTTGATGTTTTAGTTTGGGCCCCCCTCGACATAGGTTCTGGGCTAGGATTGGAGTGGAAGAAGTTTTCTTATGAGAGGAAAGAAACACCTGTCAGAGGATAGGCGGATGAGACAGGGAGAGGAACGCAGTTAACAAAGGACATGATTTCAAGGCAGTAGCTCCTGGGACCACTGCATCTTAATCTCACTGGAGAAGCTGGGGACCAGTGCAGAACACTCTCTACTCCACGTCGCTGTCCCAGGGCTGAGGCAGCTGGGTATCAGTGCAACCATCACTAATCAGCCAAGGAATGTCCCTGAGGAGATTTGCACACCTGGCCTGCTGCATTGATAGGCGGCAGGTAAAGTAAGTTTCTTAGCCAGAGTCCCAGAGGAGCTGATGTGAAAAACATACAGTTGGACACCAACAGCACAAGAAATGCGTGACACAAATGGAAATTTGATGTGGGTGTGTGCTGTGGTCTGAATGTTTGTGTCCCCCTCTGATTTCCTAGGTTCACCAATGTTAGGCTGGTGGGAAGGGGACCCTGTAGGGTAGTAATCAGGTCAGGAGGGCAAAGCTGCATGAATAGGATGAGTACCTTACAAAAGAGGCCCAAGGGAACCTATTCCCTCATGCGCCATGTGAGGATGCAGTGAGATTTGAGCAGCCTGCTACTAAGAAGGGAGTCCCTAGCCAGAACCCAATCATGCTGGCACCGTGATCTTGGACTTCAGCCTTCAGAGCTGTGAGAAGCAAATTTCTGCATTTATAAGCCACCTAGTCTCAGGAATTTTGTTATAGCAGCCCAAGCTGATGAAAACAAATGCCTTCTTTTATAAGCAAATAGCTTTCCAAGTTCCAGTTTAGGGAGGATTGTGGGTGAGTGGGAAAGACGCAGGATCTGAAGTCAGACAGGCTTCTTCCTAGCTTTCTCATGGTGGCTGCATTGCTTGATTTCTTTGGGCTCTGGTTTCCTTTGGCCTTCCAAGGTCATGGCCAATGATCAGATGAGAGGTCACTAAACCCATCATGGGTTGAGATTCTTGACAGGCACTCAAGAAAGCATTATTTACGTATTTCTCATTTTCTTCTCAGTGAGGAAAGCTAACTTGGCCTCACTAGCATTCAGAAATGCACGCAGAGAAAACTGTAAGAGAAAACAGTTCGAAGTAACGATTTTGATCTGCACTGGTTGTGGTTGCAGGGTGGCTCCCTCCCCCGCTCCCTGAGCAATTCAGAGAAGACATCCAGGTGTCTAAAATTGATGGGCACTGCACGGTTACCATCGCCACTACTTCCAGCGATCACGGGGTAGAAACCTCCTTGGTTCATTAGTGGTTTCCAGAAACATTGAAATAAAAGATTTTTTTCTTCCACTGATTTCTGTTTTGATCAGGTGGCCTCAGTGGTAACTTCAAATATATCACCTAGGGAAACTTTCACCTCTGCCTGATCTTTGCACCTGTTTCTTGTGAACAGTCTTCCTCCTCTATCTGGCCCTGTCACTAGTTGAGAGATCATTAAGTCTTAGCCACAGATAACTTGTATTACCATCACTATGAATGCATTAGCTGCCACTACCTCTACTGCTACTGATATTGTAGGACTGTGATTGCATTGACAGCTCTCAGGTAGTTGCTAGTGCTACTCTTGCTACCAGTACTAATACTGCATGCCTATTAGATATAGTGACCATTACTGCTGCTGCAAAATACTACTGCTATTATGCCATTACTACCTTAATGTTGCTATTGTTAGCAACTGTTGTGCTTTTACAAATAGTGCTGTTACTACAGTTACCCTGACTGCTGCTGCTGTTTTAGTTACTCTAACGTGCTCAGCCCCACGTGTGCAGCAAGGAGATGCTTTGGATAACATATGCAAATTGCTTTTCTGCTTAGAGTGTTTATCCTAACATCAACATCAGGAAGCAGGCACTGTTTTTATTCTCTTTTATAGATGAGGGGCCCAGGCTGAGAAGTTAACTTGTATACCATCAAGTTCCAGAATCAGAATTTGATTCTAGATCTGCTTGACACCCGTGCTGAGTTCTAACCCCTACCGTCTATGATTCTATTTGAACAATTCCTTTCATGTCTTCTGTTCTTTGCAGAAGGTCAGACTGTGTGAGCGTGAGGTCGATGTGGGTGGTGTGACATTTAAAGCTCATTTTCGGAAGGAATATGGGAAAAACCACAGAGCTCCAAAATCTGGTGAACGTGTAACACTCTTCATTCTCTTGAGCAAACCTCTCAACCTGTCCAAACCCCAGGTTTGCAGATCTGTCATGTTGAAATCAGAGCACCTGACTTTAAGAATTGTTCTGAGAATCAAAAGGATGAGCTCTTTGAGAAAGCCTTGTGCAAATCATCAGCCTTTCAACCATAAGCTATGATTACTCTAATAAATTTTGAGGCTGTGTGATGATTAGATCAAAAATGTTCAGTAAAGCTCATAAATAAAAGCAAATAAACAGTAGTTATAAGAAGCTATCTTATTTTTACTACTTTGTTGTTCCAAGGTCAATTATCATAAGAAATGTCCTTAGGGAACGTCTGACACCCCGGGTGATCCTGCACAGGGTGAGGATGCCTAAATGAAGCAGAAAAGTGCCGCATCTTCCTTTCCAGTCGGTATCTCCTTTCCTCTGCGTTTCACTGGGCTGAGGTCGCCTAGTCTCATGCAATACCCCAACCCACTGGCTTCTTCGTGCCCTGGACTTTGACTCTTTCCTTTCCTGGATCTCCTTTTGTTGAGGAATTATTGACCTTCAGGAAGCTCAGGGAAGGATAAGAGCCAGAGCCCCTGATGCTTCTGGTGCTTTCCATAAACTAATCACGACTTGTTGAATGAATGAATAGCTGTTGGGTTATTCCTTTAATAAAGGACTTAATTTCCTCTTTTCCACTTTTAAACAACCTTATATTAGCTGGTTAAATGTACGCGTGGCATTCAAAGATCATATAATACAGTCATTTATTTTCAAGTTCAGATTCTATTTTTCAGTCCAAACAAACTTCACAGTGAAGAGGTGAAAGAATGGCCCCTGTACAGTCTTCAACTGTATCAACCCCTCCCTTCAGGGGGAATGAGTCATATGTCATGAATTGCAGGCCTTCTTCACCTAGTCATCCTTTTCTCAAGGTCTGTAGAGGAATTCTGGAACATTCCAATTTCTCCTCCCTTTCTCCTCCATGGCCACTTGAACCGGTTAGCCACTTTGTCCCTCTTTTCAGAGACCCCCTCTGAGGTGGGCTGTCCATCACCCTGTTCCTCTTTGGGTAGGGCTGGGTTGGGTTGGAAAGTGAGGCCTGTGGTCATCTTCATCACATGCAAGATCCAACCAGAATTCCAAGACGAACTGTCATCGAGCATGCCTGTCTCCTCTTAAAGCTAAAGCAATCATTTGCTTCTTTCTCCTGTTTCTTGAATCTTGATTTTGATGAATGAAAAAATCAATATTAGAGCTTGAAGTTTAGTGATTAGCACATGGTTTGTATTCAATAACTACTTGCTCGACAAAGGAACAACAGCGTAGGTGAAGCCTGAGTAGTGAAGATTCAGGATGGCCAGCAGTTCCCACAAAGATGAGGTTTTTATCCTGTGTTTTCATTCCCAGGGAGGTCTTCCCTTAAAAAATCATGAGTCATTTCAGATTTGAGTGATGTTGGATTTTGTTGAATTCAAATCACAATTGAATTGATTTGAATCCTCCTCCTCCTCCTCCTCCTCCTCCTCCTCTTCTTCTTCTTTTCTTGTATGTTGACCTTGTCATTCTTTTGTGGACTGATGTGTTTCTACTAGATATAGTCTTTGGTCATATTTGGAGATTTCAATTTAGATTTTTAATTTCTCATCCTATGGAGTTGACTTATTACCAAGTGGAGTTTGGTTACTACCAAAATGCTCTTTTTTTTTTTTTATTGTAAACAAATGGGATACATGTTGTTTGTCTGTTTGTACATGGGTTAAAGGCATACCATTTGTATAATCATAAATTTACATATGGTAATGTTGTTTGATTCATTCTATTATTTTTTTCCCTCTCCCCCCACCCCTCCCACCCTTCTTTTCCCTCTAAACAGTCCTTTCTTCCTCCATTCTTGTCCCCCTCCCTAACTCTAACCCTAACCCTAACACTAACTCCCCCCACCCTCCCCTTTATGTATCATCATCCACTTATCAGCGAGATCATTCGTCCTTTAGTTTTTTGAGATTGGCTTATCTCACTTAGCATGATGGTCTCCAATTTCATCCATTTGCCTGCAAATGCCATAATTTTATCATTCTTTATGGCAGAGTAATATTCCATTGTATATATATACCACAGTTTCTTTATCCACTCATCAATTGAAGGACATCTAGGTTGGTTCCACAATCTGGCTATTGTGAATTGAGCAGCTATGAACATTGATGTGCCTGCATCTCTGTAGTATGCTGCTTTTAAGTCCTTTGGGTATAGACCAAGGAGTGGGATAGCTGGGTCAAATGGTGGTTCCATTCCAAGTTTTCTATGGAATCTCCACACTGCTTTCCAGAGTGGCTGCACTAATTTGCAGCCCCACCAGCAATGTATGAGTGTACCTTTCTCCCCACATCCTCGCCAACACCTGTTGCTTGTATTCTTGATAATCGCCATTCTAATTGGGGTGAGATGGAATCTTAGGGTGGTTTTGATTTGCATTTCTCTTATTACTAGAGATGTTGAACATTTTTTCATGTGTTTGTTGATTGCTTGTACATCTTCTTCTGTGAAGTGTTTGTTCATTTCCTTAGCCCATTTGTCGATTGGAAAATGCTCTTTATGGAGATTGGAGGGTGGACCTGTACCTAGCAGAGTGAATTGACAATGACCTGATTTGGACAGATGGATCAAGTTGTCTATAATACGCAGCACTGAGAACCCTCTCATATTTTCCTGTGTTTTAGAAAGGCAGGCCCAGATTTCTCACCATTAACTTTTGTTCTAAGTGTCCAAGAAGACATTTAACTTTAGGATAGAATTATTCATTAAGTAGTTTGAGACTCTGACTATTTTACTTTAACCTAAAATGCAACATACTTCAGTGTAACTAGGTCACATAGGACGTTAAGGAAAGCATGTTTTGTACAAAGCACTTATAGCTTAATTTGAAAGTATATTACCTCCTAGCTAAGATATGGTCATATCCTTAGGTCTTCTGCCTAAAATTAAAATGGCTTCTTTTGTAGAGAAAGTTAGGAGGACATGTGGATACCTTTAGAGTAATAACTAATGGAAAAAAATCTAGCAAAAATGTTCCTTGAAAGTGTCAAAATCCCTTCCTTTTCCCAAATGTTGAGATCTGGGAGATTCCAGACTTGAAAAGAAGTATATCAAGTAGCTATCTTAGAAAATGTGTATAAAAAGACTCACAAAAATATCTATTCAGTTTTTTTCTCCATCAAAATTAGTTTCATAAAGAAGTAGAACTTTGTGTGGGTTGCTAATGTAGCTCTTTGGCATGATTTTAGGGCCAACGGGCAAAACTGGTTGAATATGTTTGCAGTGTCTCCCATGTCTGTCCATGGACATTCTGTCCTGTGATCAGCTGAGCTCCTGTGTTACATCCTCTGGGCTCTTTTAGCCTCTGCATTCAGCAAACAAAATAGCGAAGTGTGTCTAGTGTGCAGCAGTTCTGCAGGCATGCTTCTTATTTTCATTCTTGATGCTTTACTCATGAGCTCCTCACCCCTGAATTATAACCCTACCCTCTGTCAAGTGCAAATCACAGATTGAATAGTTAAAAGAACACAAAGGGTAACACAAGATCCTTCTCTCCCCCAGCTGCCAATTTGTCTTGAACTTTATTAGAGGCACCATCATAGGAACAACTCTAAGATGCGGCCGAGGCTTGGGGACTTGCTGTAGGCCTGCTTGCCAAGAAATGGACCCGAGGAAGAAGTGTAAAGTTATGATTTGGCTCTGCTTGGGATTTAGAGTGGGGGGGGGGGCCTTTCTGGGAGTCTTGCATATTTCAGCAGGTAAGAATTTGGCTTCCAGTTATGATGAGAGTCAAGAGGTGCTCAGGGTCTCAGCGGCCTTCTAACCAGGTCATGCTTTTCTTAAATGGTGGTTTCCCAGGTTCTGATTAAACATGACCAAGTGTGAGAGCTCACTGTCTCCCAGTGAGAGCAGTGTTGGCTAGTCCTTGCTAATGATCATTACAGTAAAAATGAAAGAATAAGTAATATTTATTGAGTGACTTTTAAAACGTGTCAGACCTATTTTAAGTACTTTGCTTTGTTTAAATTATTTATACACTGAGAAAGATACTTATAGCATCTCCATGTTACAGAGAAAGAAACTGAAGCTCATAGATCTCACCGTGCTTACCCAAGGTCATGCAGGATTAGATTTTGAATACTATTTTCTTAATTATGGTGCATGTCCCTCTGTGTAAGCCCAATTTCCCCACTTTTTATACCCCACTGTCAGTTCTCTGGGTCTGTACTGGGGCTGCTTAGAGCAAGCACAGCCTTCTCTTTTCCTACTTGCATACTGCAATGGTCTACCTGTTTGTGTCCCTTCAAATCATATGTTGAGATCCCAACTCCTGAGGTGAAAGGAATAGGAGGTGGGGGCTTTGGGGAGACGATTGGATCAGGGGTTGGAGACCACATGAATGTGATTAGGGCTCTTTCCAAAGAGGCTTCAGAAAGCTGCCTTGCTTTCTTCACTTCCCCCAGGTGAGGACACTGTGAGAGGTACCAACTATGAATCAGGATATGGGCCCTCCCTTGACACCAAATCTGCCAGTGCTTTATCTCCAACTTCCCACCCTGCAGAACTGGAAGAAATAAGTTTCTGTTGTTCATAAAGTCACCAGCCTGAGGCATTTTGTTTTAGCAACACTAACGAACTAAGACACATTCATTCTGACGCAGTAATAGAACATGCCCAGCCCCTGCCTCTTTACATAAGGGTGTGATTTAGTCCATCAAGATGTTCTGTGAAATAGGTATCTATACCTTCATGTTACAGAAAAACAACTCGAGGTCCTTCCTGTGATCCTGTTCCTGCTCAGAGGTGACTGATGGCTCTGCTGATCCCAGCTTCAGTTAATCTGAGGAAGGACCCGTCTTGGCACATAGGCACACATCCATTTTCTTTTTTTATTTTATTTTATTTTATTTTTTAAATTAAAAATCATAAATTTACATAGGGCAAAGTTGCTTGATTCATTCTGTTATATTTTTTCCCTTCCCCCTTCCCCTCCCCCCCCTTTTCCCTCTATACAGTCCTTCCTTCCTCCATTCTTACCACCCTCCTTATCCCTAACCCTAAACCTAACCCTAACCCTAACCCTAACCCCTCCTACCCCCATTATATGTCCTCATCCGCTTATCAGTGAGATCATTCGTCCTTCAGTTTTTTATTTTCATATCCCCATTTGTTAAGCATTTTATTTGCTGTCTGGACGACCAGTGATGAAACCTTGGCTCCTCATCCAGAGTTGATTGACGTTTTTCATGCACTTTGCATAGTATTCATTTGGCACTTAATACAAAGATGTGCTTTTGGCAAGTACCTTGTGTTGATGACATAGGCAACACCTGATTCTGTGCCACATTACAATTTAGGAGGTACTGATGTGTCAGATTGTTGTATTTAGAGGAGTGCAAATCAGGTCACGTAGAGGTGTCTTTGATCGGGGGGAAATGGAAAGCTGGAGTCTGCTTTCTACCTCCGTCTCCTCTTCATCACTCTGGGAAGTTTGTTTGGAACATTGCTGTTGAATTGCTCATGCCCTGCCAGCCCCCCTCTCTAGCTGTGAAGTATTGGTACAAGTTTCAGGTCGGCATTCAGAGGTAGTAAGTCATTTTTCCTACTGCTTTTCTTGGATTCCCCCAGCAGGCCAAGTGAGAGGAATTTCCCCTGGATACATCATTTATAGTTCTCTCATGGATGATGGATTTACAGTTTAGAGGTGAAAAAGGAGCACTCATCCTAGCTAGCCTCTGTTTGATAGTTTCATGTTGGAAAAAATCATGTGTATTTAAAATGATCTGAAGCTTATATTTAGCCCAGCGTTGAATTTCAGGAATTACAAATTATTTGTATTACAATTGCAATATTGAATTAACAAATCGCTAACATTTTAAATATTTGGAAACTCCTTTACTGTTTCAAAGAGAAACTATCGAAACGCAAAGAGTCTATGTAGATCTCCTTTTCATGGGGCACAGTGATAAGGGAAAAAAACCCTGAGACTACACACTTTGATCTTAAAGTTTAAAATCTAGGGTATACAACATTTTAGATGATTTTTCCCAGTCTACGGTAGATAAGTTATCACTTGATCTTCAAAATATTAAGAAAACATTAGCTGTAAAGTGGATATCTGAATGTACTTCTATTTTTTCCTCACATAAAATGGGGAGTATCTCTCAGAAAAATATGAGAACTTTTCTCACCCCACTGTATAGGACTGGTAGATGGAGGATGACATAAAGTTAGATACAGCTCATCCCAGATGGTGCTAAATCATCTTGTATTGGTGTGAAAAGCAATCTATATTCCTTTCTTTCTTCTTGGCTGATGTTTCCACCTCAGCACTACTGACATTTTGGGCCATGTAATTCTTTGTTGCAGGAGGCCGTCCCTTGCACTGTAGGACATTAGCGCATCCCTAGCCTCCACCCTCTGGTTGACAGCAGCAGCCCCCCCACACGTTGAGTTGTGACCAACTGAAGTGTCCTTAGACATTGCCAAGTGTCCTCACAGGGTCCAAATGAGCTTTGATCAAGACCCACTCATCTAAGCTGTTGTTTTGCCACTATTTAGTGTTAGTAGGGACAGAGTCAAGAAGCCTGCCCACTGGAATTGCCAGTAAGCTGGATTTTGATGGGTAGGGCCCAGGACTTCATCCTCTGTCTGGGGGCAACTGCTGAAGGGCGTGGGACAGTGCTGCAGGGTGGGCAGTTCTGTCTTGCGAGGGGCAGGCCTGCATTTATTTTATTTTTTTAATTTTAATATTTTTTTTTTAATTTTAAAGGTAGAGTAGAGTTTATTTGTTTAAGAGTTTAAGGAGCATTTTACCATTATATAAGACAGTTTTTTTTTAAATAGTCGTTTTTATATTGGTAGAAATTCTTACACATTATTGATGATCAACCAAGTTTTGAATTAGTTAATTAAAATAGTTTTTTACAATGCTCTATAGCCTTCATTCTTTTTATTTAGCAAACTTACAAAAAGAATAAACTATATTTTAAAATATTAATATCAAACATTTTATCTACTTTGGATTTATTGGTATGGAGACATGTATGAATTTCTATTATATTTTAGATACAAATTTTTCTTTAGCTCTGCAAAGTATCTTTTATTTATTTTTTATTTTTTTTATTTTTCAGGTCTGTATTTTAATTGCAAAGTCTCTAGTAGTCTTCCTGACTTTTCTTCTCTATCACCCTAGATACTAATCACTGGCCCTGGTATACCTGGTTTAGATTTCACTATAAAATGTGGAATAAAGTCATGCATGGGGGGGGTGAGAGAAGAGTGGAGGAACTTTAAATTATGTAGAAGGAAATGGGGGGGGTGATATGAAGAATGGTGGAATGAGACAGACATCATTACTCCATGTACATGTATTATTACACAAATGGTATGAACCTACATCATGCGCAACCATAGTAATAAAAGATATACCCCATTTGTGTACAATGAATCAAAATGCAGTCTGTAAAAATAAAAAAATAATTAAAAAAATAAAATGTTAGTTTATTAAAAAAAAAAAAATCAAGCATGTGAAGTACCTTTGCAAACTCTTAAGGTATTGGCACCCAGGGTCTTCCGTCCAGCACGTAATAGGTGGTTCAAGCAAAAGTGCTAATGAGGAGACAGTCATCAATGTGTACTCTGTCTCGGTGACTCTGGCAAGGCCATGTAGAAATTTCTTACAAGCCCAAATTAATCCTATAGTTTTGTTGTAGCTCAGAAATAGACCTATCTACGTGGATGCAGATGACGTGATGGACACATAACTCGGAGAGTTGTTTTGGAAAGTAGAAAACAAAAATTTGTGACGCCTGAGCTCAACGACTCCCTTCAGGAGGTCCATGCACAGTTTTTTTATGTGTTTCAAAGTGAGGAGATGGAGTGGGGAGGGTCAACCTCAGAATGTGCTCCCGGAGCTGAAAAGCGCGCCCACAGAGTGATACAGGAACTCCGAGTTAGCGCCTGCCTTGTGGACTCTGTAGTGTGTGGATTAAGTCTTCCATCCATCACTTGATTTAAGTGGTTTTTTTTTTTTTTTGGTGTTCATCAAAATGGCCAGCTTTTGTAAAACTATGGAAGAGAGATGACTTCCGTTTTCCAGGTTAGGAAACAGATACTTGAAAAGTCAACTTGAGGTTCGTGTGCACAACAGGGACTTGATACCAAGATTTCTTGCTCCAAATTTGCTCTCCAGCCCATCCTCCTAAAGAATGAATGGGGAAATAGCCTGACTTTGCTACGTACCAGTTCCTTTAAAGTGAATCCACATCATTGTCTCACGGGGCTCTGTGGTTTGTTTCATTCTTTTTGTGTGTGCCTGTGTGTGGTAGTGGGGATCGTTCCTGAAATGCCCTACGTCCTCATAGAAACCTACTAGATTCCTACTCCTTCTTCCAAGCAGACCTTGAATGTCACCTCCTGAGGGAGGTCCTTTCCTCTCTCCTGGCTGCCAGAGTACCCGTGTTCATTCCCCCTTATGACACCCCAAGTCCTGTTGGGAATTCGAGGTCATGAAGCCCTCAAACAGGTGATTGGCAGAGTGAGGAGTTGGGAATACAGAGGTGAAGTTCGACACCTTTTGTTCAGTTGATTTGACCACGTTCAAGTGCACGGGTTGAAGCTAGTTGGTGCGCAGAAACACCTACCGACTTTGCGAGAGTTCAAGAAGTTGGCCCAGAGAAGGAATGTGATTTTCACGTTCATGTGCCTTTAAGAGACCCAGGCAGCTAAGCCCAAAGCAAAGGAGGATGCTATCATTAACTCTGATTAGAGAATTTATTTTCAGTTCTTTGTAGAAGGCTAGATAATTGTCATGTTTGTAGTGAACAAATTACTTATTATCTCTTTGAGGCAATTCCCACCCAAAGAACCAGTGCTCTTTGATCGTGGGGACACACACACAGGCGATCATGTATTAGTTTTACATATGAAAGCCTCGAGTGGCTTTAATCCTCATGGGACAGCAAGATTTATCAGTGGAAAACAGATCTGAACTCTCCTGACCTCACCTTGACACAGAAATCCTTAATTCGGGTGTAACGACAGGCTGGAAAGAGCAAACGCTTTTAACTAACATCAACACACTCTGGCACTCTTTGTAATTAATCAGGGCAGAAAATTTGCAGACAAGAGAGTCACATAGGCTGCTGCAAGTCATATTCCTGTCTAATCAGCAAGAGCACACACTTTTTCTTCACTCCACTTGGCGTTTGAAAAGGACCATCATTTGAAAATGACATCTGCTATTGTCGGGACGCATTGGAAACTTGGTCACCCCTCTGAAGACCCAGTGTTTATTGTGGCAGGCAAGGACTGGTAATGTACTGTGGTTTCAATTAGTTATCCCAAGTCATGCCCGCCTAAAATCCACGAAATCCAGCCCTCTTGCTGTGACAAAGCCTGTCTCTAGTAAATCTATGCATTATTTTATAACGAGTGAGTGGAAAAGCACAAAACGTGATGGGGAAGAATATAAATAAAAAATACAAGTCTAAGAGTTGGAGTGCAAAAGTGAACGATTTTATTAGCTCAGCGTAAAGGAGGTGACTTTATATTCCCAGCACGTGGGGCAACAGTCCCCATTGTAGTGAGAAGCCGTCGCACTATTGCTGGCATTGTCTGGAGGCTTTAGAATTTCCATCGTGAACCGGTAAGCCCTGTAGCAACAACGTCTTCCAAGGAAAGTGGCTGGCATTTTAAAGCAAGCAGGATCGGTTGAGAATAAATCTCATATTTTTCATGGGAAATTTATTTTTAAATAGCTTCATTACACAAAACAGGAAAGATAATAAGGCATGGTAGGAAGATTCCAACTAAAGGGGACCAGAGGTTGACAAGGAAGGAAGGTGCTCGACCATTGTGTGTCTTATTCATAAGATGAGGACCCAAATGTTCACTCTGTGGGTTTACTGGGGGTTCAGTGAAATTGTACCCACAAGAGTCAGAATATAGTAGGTACTTAATAAATGCTAGTGTCTGGTGTGTCTATATAACTGCGAGAGGCTCACTCATATTCGAAGAGGTAGTAGCTGGCTTAGAATTGCAATGAGTCCATGGGCTAGAAATGTACATGGGTATTGCAAAACCAAATGTCTTGAAAAGCATTTCTGTAGAAAATGCTGTTATTTAAAGTATTGGCCTGGGCACCAACCAGAATGGTTTATAGAGGTCACATCCCTGGGTTTGAGAGTGGGGGGCTGCTGTACCAGGCTCTAAGCTGGGTCCCACAGAGCATCATTTGGTGTGTTGGAGCAGCTGGAGGCACTGCAGGGTGGAGCCAGGACTTGGGAGAGGTGGCTGTTTACCAAAACACTCGATTTCCATCATGTATGGAAGCATATCAGTACTTGAATAACAAAGACAGCAACACTAGTGCTTACCTACCCTGCTATAGAGAAACATGTCAGGAAGATACTGCTACCTAGGTCCTGGAGGATCCTCAACATTTGCTGGGTTAGTGTTGGATAAGCAGAACTGCAACCTGGTGAAAGGCAAGACCTCAGCTCCATCCACCTGGGACCATCCGTGCAACACGAGGCCGGGCCAGGACTGAGATGTGACTCCACCGTGATCTGCCTTGCTCTCTGGTAAAACCAGACCTTTCCCGGGCTATGCTCCTGCACTTGTGTGGAGTCTTTATAATCCAGAAGCTCCAATGGACCCGTCTGTGGCAGTACTACCTTTAGGAATCAGTGCATTGTGCACAGGTGTTACTGGCATTGGCTGAAGGATGTTGAAGGGGACCCAAATACATGGGTCACATGGAATTGGGCCACCACGGGGAAAAAAAATACGTGGTGTATTTACATACACAGTGAAGTCTTTGGGTTCAGAGATCATTTAGATATCTTCTAGAGTTAAGTCAAAATATAATTCAGATTCTTAAAAAAGATAACTGAATAGATAAGTGGAAATATAAAATATGCTCATGAATTGGAAAACTCAGTTGTGGGGTTCTCCCCTACGTGCATCTCCCCCAAATAATCTCTAGAATCAATGCAGTGCCAATCAAAACCCTAGCAGAACTTCTTTTCTTTTTCTTCTTCTCTCTTGAGAAATGGACAGGTCAACTTTAGAATTTTATGGTATGGAAATATGAAGCATTCATAAGGATTGAGGCAATTTTGAAAAAGAAGTTGGGTGATTTCCATCACATTGTTCCATTGTATCAGGAGCCAGTAAAAGAATGAAATCATGGCATTTGCCAGTAAATGGATGGAGCTGGAGTATATCATGCTAAGTGAAATAAGCCAATCCCCCCCAACCAAAGGCTGGCTGTTTTCTCTGATATGTGGATGCTAATTCACAGTAATGGGACAGGGGAGGTTCGGGAAGAATAGAGTTACTTTAGATCAGGTAGAGGGGAGTGAAGGGAGGGGAGGGGATAGGAAGGATAGTAGAATGAATCTGACATTATTATCCTATGTACATATATAACTCTACGACCAGTGGGATTGTACATCATATACAGCCAGAAGAATGAGAAGTTATACTCCATCTATATATGATGTATCAAAGTGCATTCTACTGTCATATATAACTAATTAGAACAAATTTTTAAAAAGAGCCAGCAAAAGGCTAGAGTGATTGAAGCAATGTATCATTGTAAGGGACAGAGATTTATAGATCTGGCTAATGGAATTCTGAATCCAAAAGCTGATCCATACAACTGCAGGGACCAGGGTAAAGCAATAGAGAAAAAGATGCTCTTCTCAAAAAGCAGTGAGGGTCCACGTTTGTTGTGTATCCCAAGGGAAAAAGATAAACTGCCTGATGTCACACCATATCCAAAAATTAATTGGAATCTTAGGCTTAAATGTAAGACCTAAAGCTAGAAGCTAAAACAGAAAGTCTTTGTGACCTGGGCATAAATAGAGATTTATTATATAAGGGATAAATATCAAAATATAATGGTTTTTAAATATTAATTGAACTTTATAAGAATTAAAAATGTTAGCTCTTTGACAGGCACCATTCAGATGATAAAAATATGAAGCCTCAGACTTGGAAAAACATCATAATAAATTTATTGAGCACAGGACTAGAATAGAATATTTAGAAACCCTTACAACTCTGTAAGAACAAGTTGAATCACCTAATTTAAATGGGCAAAATATTTGAACTGGCACTTCATAAAAGAAGACATATGAATGGTTAATAAGCATGTGAGAAGATGCTCAATGTTACTAGTCATCAGAAAAATGCAAATTAAAACTGAATTGCAGCCAGACTACCATCCCACTGAATGCCTGACATTAAAAGGACTGCCAGCATGCAGCGTTGGCAGAGGTGTGAGTCCTTGCAGCACTTCTCTGTGGCTGATGGGAGTACAAACTGCTGCAACCAGTTTTGAAAACAGTTTGGTGATTTCTCCAAAACTTAAACACATACTTACTATATAAGCTGGTAATTCTACTCTGAGGTACTTACTCAAGTGAAGGTGCACACAAAGACTTAAACACAAATAGCCACAGCAGCTTTTCCCTGGAGCGCCCAAATGGAAACAATTCATCAACAGATGAACAGATAAACAAAATGTGGAATGTTCATACAAGGGAATATGATGAAGGCAGAAAAAAAGGATAAAATATTGAGTCATGTTCTATTTAGCTCGAAAACATGCTAAATAAAAGGAGCCTGAAGAAGCCTGTCCAGAAAAGGCAAAATAAGAGAGAACAAGAACTGAACGATGAGTCTCTGAAGCTGGGAGTTAACAGTACAGGAGATGAGGGAACTTTTTAGGGTGATGGGAATATTCTATATCATGGCTATGGAGCTGCCTAGCTGCATGAGTTAACTCTTCAAACTGCTTTTTTTTTTTTTTTTTTTTTTTTTTTGGTACCAGGGATTGAACCCAGGGGGCGCTTAACCCCTGAGCAACATTCCCTGTCTTTTTGTCTTTTATATTTTATTTAGTGACAGGGTTCCACTGAGTTGTTTAGGGCTTTGCTAAATTGCTGAGGCTAACTTTGAAACTGAGATCCTCCTACCTCAGCCTCCTGAGCCACTGGGATTATAGGTGCACACATCACCCCTGGCTCAAACAGCTTTTATGAACAAAGACTGAATGATGGACACAGTACTTGATATTGTTGTAAGAGGAAGCAGTGCATATGTCACATTGCAAGTGGAAAATACAGGTGGAACATTCCTAATCCAAGCACTCTGGAAGTTCTGGTATTTGGGGCATTTGAGATTTTCAGATTAGGGATGCTCAGCTGTGTAAATACATGCAAATATTCTGGGGAAAAAAAATCAAATCTGAAGCACTTGGTCCTGAGCACCTTGGAGAAGGGACACAACCCACTGTAGGCTCTCCAAGGTTGCTTTCCTTCCCTTATTTCTGCCTCCCTCCCTTCCTCTCCTCCTCTGTGTCACCCATACTTTTTTGACAATTCTCTACTATTTCCCACTTGACATCTCACCAGCCCTAATCTTTGCTCAGATGCGAGTGGCCGTCATATGTCAACGTGGGGTTGTTTTTGGGGTCTCCCAGTGAGGAACTATTGAGATGGTCTGACCATGGCCTTCGTGAGGGATTGGGCCCTGGGGACAGAATTTTTTCTATACATTAGACTTTGAAAGGAAGCTGTTATTAATTAGCCCAGTGTATTCTTGGCTGGAGAAATGTTGTAACCATTTATTTAGTAGAAAACAAACATAAATCTCCAGATAGGCACTTGGTATTAATCAGACAAGTGGAATTTCGACAATGCTTTATTTCTCATGTTTAGTCTTCGTTGCTGCGGGAGGCAGGGCAGCCCTGGTGGAGAGAACATCACCTTTTCAGCCCAGCAGAAATCAGTTTGAGTAATAACTCCACTTGTTAGCTATGTGACACGGAGCTCCTAACCTTAAATTCTTCCAGCAGTTTGATGTTTGGAAATGAGGCATTAAACAGAGATATGACCTAGACTGAAAGAGGTTCCCACTCTGAAATAAACACAGAAGTGTCAACCTCCTGGGTAAACCAGAAACTCTGGCTGGGGCTCTAATTAGCCAGGGAATATATGGCCATGCTAGTGGAATAATACTGAAAGCTGCTTTATTTTATTCCTATTCTTTAGTGGGTTTAGGAATTAAGGCTTGATCCAAAGTGAATTATAGGATAGGTAACTATCTGGCTAGTTGGTTTGAGCTCTCATTATCTGAAATGGTAGCCAGAAATCAAAGTCATAAAGGTGCCTTCATAAAGAACCACCTTATTCTTGGCAACACGTCTTTGCATGTATTCTGTTGGGTGATCCCAAAGACCCCATTGAGGGATCGGGCCCTAGGGATACCTCACCTGTGTTTTCAAGGTCAAGGAACAGAAGTGTAGCTGTGTTAAGTTCTTGATCAAGATTCACAGCTGGTTAGTGGGAAAGGGGGGCCCAGAGTTCCTATCTTCAATATGATCTTTTCCAAAGAGCAATACCATTGGTCCCCACCACAATGAGACATTTCCGGCCACTTGTGGCCCTTTGGGTGGGGTTGGACATTTACAGAGGTGGGTCATGTGTTGATCCTCAGGTCAGCTTGGCTCGCAGATGTGCAGACATCTTTGTGGAGGGCATACATCTGGCCTCGCTTACTGGAAAGTGCGGCTTGGGCCTAGGCCGATCTGGGCGGGCATCTCTGTTGGCTGCTATCACTTGGGATACTATTTTGTAAGCTTCCCATTTTTGAATCTCAGTTTCCTCGTCATTCAAAATGAGTTCCTATGAGAGATGAAATATGTGCACAATTCTTGGCCTGGAATCATCACTGGCAAACGGCGATTCCCTTTCTCCTGTTCCCTCCTCAACCACTTTCAGCTCAGTTTCCATGTTGTAAGAGAGAAACAGTCAACAGAAGGGGTGGTGGAGTCAAGAAGAACCAAAAGGAAGAGACACCTGCCCCTGTCTTCTCTTTTAATGTTTTGCAAGAAATCTTTGCAGTTGATTATGGTTAGTTTTTAACCACTGTTGATGATTTTGAGAATTTTTTCTTTTTTTAAACTCACAGAGACCTTTTAATTCTCTAAGCACAGATTGAGGAAAATTTAGACCACTGATTTATTTTCAGCTCTTGATCCAAACACGGCCTTTGTTCATTCTGCTTTGTCTACAGAAAGCTCTTGTTCTTCTGGTCATACGTAGTTTAAAATTTAACTATGGTTTTCTCTCCAGGGAAGGCAGAATTCCTGCAGGGGGCCCGGATGTGAGGGTTGGTTATCTCAGGGGCTGGAAGGAGCTTTAGAGATCGTCCAGCATAATCCTTGCATTCAGCAGGTGAAGAAACTGCACTGTGGTAAGAGGAAATGTCTTGTTCAGGTTCTCCCAAGGGGAATCCAGCATCAACTTTCAGTCCGCCCAAAACTTCTCCTGTGGATAAGTTCATGATGGCACCTTAAGGATGAATGAAAATCCAGTGGCGATCCTTCTGGTCTCATTCCATAAATCTTCTTAGTAACTTGTAAAAATGGGAATTAATCCACAGGAAACAAAATGACTTAGAAGAAGTTCAGAGGTAAAAATTGTACTTGGAGGAGTAATTTTTATGCACACTGACTTGCTTAGCAAAGCCTTCCTTTCTAGAGCAAAGTCCACACATGGACTTCCAGGGGGACTGTAAACCTGGAATTCAATGCGAAACTGCCTGTGAGTTTTTGGATGAGAGGTTTAGAGGTTTGGATGAGATTTTGGAGTCTCCAGAGTCAGCCAGACACAACCTCCCCACAGAGGCTGCTCTACTCAGAACAGAGGAATAACGTCTTGACTGTCCTTGTTTTTCAAGTGAAGAAACCCAGACTATTTTTTTTTTTTTTTTTATTAGATAGGCTTACACTCCATTGTGTAGGTCATCATCAGTGGAAACTAGAAACAGAGAAATTTCTTTCTCTGAAACTTGCTTGGTCAGGATCTCAGAATAGGACTAAACTTGGAAAAGTGGCCTCAGAGAAACTACATGGCTTTTGGTTTTCCTTTGGGGATTCAAGTACGAAAGGCAGGTCGAAGATCAAGAACTCAACGAGGAAAGCTGATGTGGAAGGTTAATATGAAATACTTGTGTATTAACATGTAATAATGCCCAGGTGTATTTTTGTTTCCTGCTTTAGTTCAAAATCACTATGCAATGGCTCAGTTGTCTACTCTGCTTCTTATCTGTCAGGGTGGCCACGGGGACACAGGAAGTACAGAATACCTCAGATGTTTCTCAAGGAGAAAGATGGTACCGTTTATTGGTATGTTTAGCTTGCCCCAATCAGTGGCAAGGCAGAAATATACTATGTCAACCAGCAATTTCTCCTGTTCTTGCTTTAGGGTATGAACTTACGTAACTTTGGAACTACTCAAAGTCATTTCTTGGCGACTAGAAGAATCTAGAGGAATCTTCTGACCGCCCCACTCATGCCCATGCAATTTGCCTATGGGGCACATCCTTCCCAAGTCTGTGGCTCTCCTGATGCCATATCCCAGGCTACATGGAAATAGCATTTTTTTCTGACCGACTCCTTCCTTGTTCCTCTTTCTTCCTTCTTAAAACAGTGTTTCCAGGATAACCTCTCAATGCAAATGATTTAATATTTATGAGATGACTTAAAAGACTCAGCTGGGTGTACTGAGACCTGTGCGTGTATGTACCCTGGGGGTCTGACCTCCAGATTCCCTGCTCTTTTCCAAATTTTCCTGCTCTTTTAAAAATGAATACAAATACAACATAATAGACTTTGGGAAGAATTAGTCCTCGGATATTGGGGGCACCTGATATTTTGATCAGAAGTGACTAGAGCTGTGGAAAATAAGGATGGACAAGACTTTTTTGTGCTACGGTAGAAATGTCATTTTTCATGCCCTGTCCCTGAACCCGCCATTTGCTGAGTACCCACGAGGGACGAGGTAGTGGGATATGAAGAATGCGACACAAGTCTTGCCCTCAACCCCCTGGCTGTTATGTTCACACCTATTATAATAGCTGGATTGGAGAGTTTAGGCATGTTGAGTCTGAAATGTAATTAATATTTCTTATTTGAAAGTTTAAAATGGAAGAAAAGGACAGTCTGCTTGCCTGTGCGTCACCGGGAGGAACCCCAGTGCTGAGGAGGCACGGTTGAGGAAATATCTTCCTCAGGAAGGATCCTCCGAGGCTCTGCCAAGATCAGTGGAGAGCTGACCTGCCCTCCTTACTGGACTGCGCATTTCCCACCCACTGTGCCTCAGGACTCCTGGTCTCCATTTGCTGGCTGGGCTGAGTATCTGCTTCCATGCAGGGCTCTGGGAAGAACCTGGTGCTGTGTGTGGTTTGCCCCAGGTCCTGCACACCATGCAGCTTGCTTGTTAATTCCTCGTCATGATTTTGGCCAAAGGACATGCCAACCCATGCACGGGACCCTGCCAGGAGAGCATCTCCTCTTGTCGTAGTTTGGAACATCAACTTCCCAGCCATGTCCTTCCCAAGGAAACAGCATCCTTTCCATCTTGTTAACCACCAGGGGTGACGTTAGGGGTTGATGTGAGAAGGAGACAAAAGAGAACTGAACGTCAAGAAGCCCCTGGCCCAAAGGATGGTGCTCTGACACCCACAACCAGGCACATCCCTGGGGTGCTGGGCCCCGGCCTCCTTCCCACCTGTCTCTCCATCTCCTCTCCTGGCTGTCTCATCCTTCTCCATTTGGAATGGCTTCTGCCATGATCTTTCTCAGTACTGGGACTTTGTACCTGCGTTACTTTGACTGCACCTCTGCTTTTTCCAAGATACTCTTGGTCTAACTCCAAATTTTTCTTTATTATCTTTTTCCACATATTTTCTCTTAGTAAGCTTTCTGGACCCTTCTAGAGAGAATAACATATATCTCCTCTGAGTGCCTCATAACCTGTCGTTTCTACCCTTATGTAAAACTTATTCAACCCACTTAAGGCAATGCTTTATTTTTTTTTTCTTTACAAATTCAGTAAAGGAGACTCTGTCCTCAGTATAGAATTCAGGAAGTCCTTGTTGGATAAGATTCTAGAAGATATCTTGGGATGTCAGATCAGAACCCTGCTTTATATAGTTGTGTGATTTTAGGTAAGTTACTTAAAAATATCTCCAAATCTTCTTTGTTGCCTCCTGTTAGTTGCCTTCTTACTTGTAAGACTGTTGTAAAGATTAAAAGATTGATGCATTGTAACATACTGGTAGATGCTTTTCACAAAGGACTAGTGACATGTTTTTATGAAATGGGCAGCAACACTTTTAAAGATAGTGTATCTCACAGTCGCAAGGAAAGAACACAAGACACTCAAATGTGCACATTCTGAGAGCTAACTAAACGTCTCATAAAAATAACTCCTACTACTGAGGTCTATTAACAGTGTGCCTTACCAACAGTATCTCATTAATTCTCACAGTTGCCTTGCAAGAAAGGAGTTAAAAATCATCAATCATTCTATGCATAAGAAAATAGTCTCAAGGAGAGTGTGGGCAAATTTGGTGGACTGAGATTTGAGTCTATATTTTGTCTCATTTTCTATTTTACAATCAGGTAGCTTTTGCCACCCCCATCAAAAGGGACCTGTCGGCAGTATATACAGATATTTTTCATTATCACAAGCTGTGAAACTAGCAAGTGGGGTAGAGACCAGGGAGTCTGCTAGTCATCTTCCAAAGTGAAGATGGTCCTCCCCAATGAAGTTATCCCACTCAAAATGTTAACAGTACTCATGACAAGAAATCCTGATCTAATTTCACCACATCAGAGCTTCCTTTTCTTCATCCTGAACATAAAAAATGATATTTAAGTTATCTGCTTGTGATCACATGAAGTCATGTAAGAGGCCATTTCAGAAAGTCCTCTGTACCAATAAGTTCAAATAAGCTCTGTGCCCTATAAGTGATGGAATAAAAAAAATGACCATTGTTATAGTCAGCTTTTATTGCTGCTGGGACTAAAAAAACTGACAAGAACAACACAGAGGAGGAAAAGTTTATTTAGGGGCTCACAGTTTCAGAAGTCTCAATCCACAGATAGGTGGCTCCATTCCTCAGGCCTCCAGGTGGGGCAGAACATCAAGTTGGAAGGATGTGGTGGAGGGAAGTGGATCACATGATGATCAGACAGAAGAGACTCCACTTGCTAGATACCAAATATATACTCCAAAGGCTGGTCCCCAATGACCCACCTGCTGCAGACACACCCTATCTTTCTACAGTTGCCACTCAGCTAATCCATATCAGGGGGTTAATGCACTTGATTGGGTTAAGGCTCTCATAACCCAATCAGTGCGCCTCTAAACCTTTTTGAATTAATCGTCTTACACATGAGCTCTTGGGGGACATCTCACATAACAGCCATGTAGACATGCCTACACTGAGCAACCCAAGTAGAACTTTGGCCTGCGTGAGGTTCAAGAACTACACAGCCAGGGATCTTGGTTATAGGAGGGAGGTGGAGGGTTGGGAATAGAAGGAATGCAGGGATTCCACTTCTCACTCCCACTTGAATGGTTAATCTTAGGAAATCCAACTGATCTCCTAGAAGCCATTTTCTACATGTGTCAAATGGTGATATCAATGCCTACCTTAAGGATTGCATGAGAACTCTATAAAATAATACAGTGTTTGTAGAATATGCACAGAGGGAGGATTCAATGAAGCTGCTCTTTGAATTTAGTTTTTGCTTCATCTTCTACATGTAAATGGCAGAAACTGGAATTCCTACCCAAGGTTGACTTCAAAGACTTTTCTCTTTGACACCTTCCCAGCCCTCACCACGGCTGATAGAAGGGGGGCACCTCTGGAGTTTCTCAGTGCCCACCCTTTCTTACTCTGCTGCTCCTCAACAGGATGGTGACAAATGATGCTTCACTAGGTTGATATTTCCTCACTTCCCTTTCCACTGACCCTCTCACTGTCTGTCTTCCAGCTGATGTAGTAGAAATATTTTTGGTCAAGATGCAGCAGGAGTGGAGCACCCTGGGAGAGGAAGGAGGCTGAGGACATTGGTCTCTCTGGTCTTCACCATACACCTGGGGTATCTCTTTGCTGTTTTTGCACGTTAGGTATTCCATGGAGCACAATACCTCCTACATGGCCAAAGCTTTGTGCTAAAACAAGTTTATACCTTATTTTATCATGTCAACCAACAAGATATCCAATAACATATTGTTTAATGAATAATTCACACAATAATCTTATGAAGTAAACAATGCACATTTATATTGTACAGACTCAGAGAGACTGAGTAACATGCCGAAATAGTACACAGGAGCCTGGGGAAAGACCAGCACTAGGACCTCCATTGTCTGACTCTCAAGTCTGTACTCTCAACCAGGGACAAAATAGTGAAGCACAATGTACAAGAAATGGCACACGCTATCCAGGACCTCTGGCTGACAGGAATCACTCCCCCATGTGCCTAAGCACAACCAATTTTCTTTGGCGTCTGGAAACATTTCCTTCACACATTCACCCACTCAACAGGTATTTATTGAATTTCCAGTATGTGCCAGGTCCTGTGAATTGTCTGGGCAAGTGTAGGAAAACAGAGTAAAACTCTTGCCCGCATAGAGTCTACACATGTGTGGGGTGGCAGGTAATGCTCCTTAAACAAAGAGACAATTATAATATAGAAATGCTGAGTGTCACCAGAGAGATGAATGGGATGCAGGCAGGGAACACAGGAGTACACAAGGAAGTCCTCAGAGGAGATGGCATTTAGACAGAGACACCAAAGAACAAGGAATCAGGCCATACAAAGAGTTTGGAAAGCACGTTCCAGGCTATAGGGGCAGCATGTACAAGGCAAGAAAGATCTAGTGTACCTGAGCATAGTGGACAGAGTTAGAGTACAAATACATGAAGACAACATTTATGATGATTTATTTTTATTATAGTAGCTTGTAAGACAATTATATTGTTCACAAACTTGGAACTTTATCATTAAAACTTGTGGTTTAGATGGTATCCCCCAAAAAGATATGTCCAAACTCTAATTCTAGTACTTGTGGATATGACCTTATTTGGAAATAAGAGTTTTTGAAGATATAATTGATATAAATGGGGTCCTCGTGGAGTAGGGTGGGTCCTTAATCCAATATGGTTGATATCACTCTAAGAAGAGGAGAGGAGCCAGAGATAGACACAGGGAGAAGACCGTGTAAAGTCAGATACAGTAGGGAGAGGAATACATCTCTATTGTTTTAAGCCCCCAAGTTCATGGCAGGTTGTTAAGGCAGCCCTAATAAATAATATAATAACTCAAGACTTGCAGTCTGCTCTCAACTGATCACATCTGTCCACTCTTCCAGAGGGCTTTTGGGTTTGTCAATGGTAAGAGACCTTGAAGAATGGCAGCCACACCATCCTAGTAGCGACTTGAGCAGCAGGCAGGCTCATATCTGCAGCCTGGCCTTGGTCCTGAATGTAGCATGAACTGAGGAGCTGGTTATATGTCTTGGCCTGATGAAAGACATTCTCACTGCCAAGGCTTACTGGCGCCATGTCTTCCTTCATTCCAAAGGAACGAGTGACCTGGGTCAGTCTCAGGGCTTTATATCTCCTGCAATTGGATAAAGGGAAAATGGGGTTATACAGACTGCATCCTCTCTGTGGGGGGGGCTTGGATTACCCCAACATGGACTTCAGATAATCAAGGAAAAAAATAAAGTTTCATTTGCCCCAGAGTGCCGCTTTGCTTGAACAAGTGTTCCTCATTAACTAAACAAGGGTGTTTTTTTTTTCCTTCCCCTTTTCATCCTGAGTGGCAATTGCCTATTCTTACTAGCAAAAAGTTTTTGATTTAAAGAACTCTTCAATAATGGAGAGGGAATATGTTTCAAAAATAGTGCTAAATTTCCTGGTGGCAGAAGACAGATAAAATCTCCAGGAGTGCTCAAGGTGGTCATTGGTTCAGACCCACTTGGGTACCAGCTCTGTGATCCACAGGAGTTATCTACCTTCCCAAGAGCAGTGATTCCTCATATGTGGAGTTATTGTCAATTTTCAATGAAAAAATTGAAATGTTAATTGTTAATTGATATCCTTAAGTCAAAAGTTATTACTCCACCTTGGTGTCCTCCTTGCATAGAACATGGTGTCCTCGGGAATGACCGTGTTCATTCAGGAACTGGGGCCTGGTGAGAATGGCTTGGCAGCCACTCAAGATATGTACTAGGTAGCATTGCCCAAGGACACATAAAGTACCTGGGCACTCTCTGGTATGACATACGAGGACATCTGGACTTTGATGCCAGAAGATAAGAAGGGAGATATTCATCTAGATTTCTCTGTACATTTCCTGCTTACCCATGAAAGCTTCTGTGGTGAGACTTGAGATTTGACCCTACTTGCAAACTCACAGTTAGTGATCCAAGGTTTTATGGATGTTGACAGAAGACACGAGACTCCTAGGTCAGAAACAAAGGACTTTATTACTCCTCAAATAGAAAGTTACTTGAAATTCACCTTGGTGTCAGATGTCCTTGCCCTGTCTCTCATGGGGTAATGCAAAGTGGTATATATGTTGCAGGTGAGGCATCATAGATTTAGGGAATCTGAAGCTCTCATACCAGACAATAAACGTGACTACCTGTGGCTCCAAAGAGAGGCACTATTGCTATTTTTAAATTGGGTCATTTGTTTATCTTATTAACATTATTGATTGTACATGTCAATCTGGTTCAGTGTGTATTTTAATACATGCACACAGTGTGTACAAATAAAATTCAGTCTCCTTTACTCCCCTCCCACTCCCTAATACTTGGTAATTTCTATTCTTTATTCAGTTTACTTTTTAAAACTTCCAGGTATGAGAAAGAACACGTGGTACTTGTCTTTTTGTGTCTGGCTTATTGTACTTAATAAAATGTCCAGTTCCATCCATTGCACTGCAAATGATGGGATTTCATTCTTCTTTATGACTGAGTAATATTCACTTATATATCACATTTTCTTCATTCATCGACTGATTGTCACCTAGGTTGATTCTGTAACTTAGAGTGCCACAATAAACATGGGTGTGAAAATATCTCTTTAGTTTGCTGATTTCATTTCTTTTGGATGCATACCCAGAAGTGGGGTAGCTGGATCATATGATCTATTTTAGTTCTCTGAGGAACATACCATGCTCCATAATGGTTCTACTAATTTACATTCCCACCAACCCTGCATCGGAGTTCCTTTTGGGATTTAGTATTTCTACCTTCCAAGCCTGTTTGATACACATCCTTAAAGACAGAGTACAGAACAAAGGCAGCCCATCCTCTGCTCTTGAGATGTGCAGAAATGTGTGAGACTCGTGGGAAATCCCCTCCACAGTACTACCAATTTCTGTTTCTTGTTAAAATTATAAAGCGCTAGGAGTAGTTTAGAAATCATCCCATGTCATTCTTCTCTCTTCCTTTTTTCAACTTCCTTCATGCTTTTAATTCAGACAGGACTGTTGTGGAAAGAACACAGCCCTTGGAACTCAGTGTAGCTGGGGTTGCTTGTACTGCAACCTTGATCTACTTCTAATTCATTAAGAAATCTTGGACAAATGACTTAGCATCCCCAAGTCTCAAGTTTTTCTATTTATGAAATGGGGATAGGAATGCCTACCTCACAATGTGAGGATAAGTCTGGTATATAAGAACAGTGCCTATGTTTTCAATGGTCATGTGATTGTGTTCTTTCGTGGGTAAGTCAAGAGTGGAGCATGGATTTTATTTTTAGTGTCCATGTCTCCACAGAAAGTGTACCAGAGGAGAGGCTAGCCTGAGGATGAATATTTGGAGCAAAACTGTACATATAGAAACTTGCTTGTCTCAAACTTCCTCTAGTTTTCTTGCAGGAGGAGAGTCACTTTTGATTCTGGTGGTGGCTCATGAGCAGGTCGTCTTCTGCTGAGTCTGAAAAAGGTAGTTTCTTGACTTTTAAATGGAACCCTATCCTATGACCCACATAAATTCCTTCCTGCTTTCCATTTTTGCCTCTGTTAATCTAATGGAAAACATCCTCCACTCTCCTGCCCTGCTCCTCCTCCTCAGCCTACTTTCTGCATCATGGAGTCATTCTGCCAGGTATTGTTGCCCCAGAATGTTTACAGATGCCCACTGCCCAACAGGAGCAGGTTGGACCTGGAGGAAGAGCAGTAGTGGTAAGAAGCCACCATGATGGATCAACGCCAGTGCCAGACTCCTCTTCTTAGCACTGCATACCCCTGCTACCCTTCTACCATGGCAGCTCTGCTTCCATCTTGTTTATTATTTGAAGGTACTGTATAATATTTTGTATCAGAAGGGATCTTTTAAGTAAAAACCAACCTTGAAAACCATTGCTTGAATTAATCTGCGTGAAAGCTAAAAACGTGATTCCTTATCTGTGCTGTGGGTGAAGGGAATACAATCTACTGAAGGAGACTGGGAATAAGGCAAAGGGAGGAGAAACTTGGGAGAGGCAGACAGCATTGTCTTGAAACTTCCCAGGTTATCACAGGGACCAAACGATTGAGTGCCCAGTCACTTTGTATATAACCCAGCTTTACTACCTCTGCTCTTTACCTAGTATTTATTATTTACTTATTTTTTTTTATGAAAATCTTTTTTATTTTTACAGACTGCATTTTCATTCATTGTACTATTGAGCAAGTTCATTCAATATGTATTTATGAAGCATTTACAACTATTGTATAATCTGTTCTGCGTGAAAAAAGTTCTGATGTTCTAGAATTCCTATTTCGGGAAACTTAGGGAAAATGCTTTCAAATTGAATTCTACAATTGGACAGGAAAAAAGATAAAAAGAAAGAAATAGGACCTGGAGTTCAGTACGCAGAACACCCTAGGGTTTCACAGAAGCTACTCACCATGATTCCAAACAAGGAAAGCACCAGGGAACCATGGCAGGGTGTAGTGGAGCAGAGTCCTGGAGAATGGCTGCAATTTGGCTAAAGTCTGGAATCTTCAGGTTAGAAGGAAGGCTGAGCAGCAAGTCCAATTTGTACTCAGCTGTTGGAAATTTCTGGAGTCATTGCCCCTGGGATTACCTTCCTGAGCTCTCAAGGAGCCTCAATGAGATGATGATATTGCTGAGTGCTATGTTAAATTCTTGCCTTGTGTTATCTTGAACTCAGGAAAACCTTATGAAGCTATGATGATTTCCATTTCATAGGAAGACAAAGGTCAGGCATATTTAGGGACCCCTGGGGGTCAGACTGGGCAGACGTATTGATTTAGAAGTAGATCTGAATAGTTAGAAGCTTTGGAATCAGACCTGACCTCGAACTCTGACTTTGCCACTTCATAGTGGGGCCATTTGTGAAACCACTCTGAGCCTTGTTAGCTGATGTGCACAGTGGAGTTTATCCTCTGACCCCCAGAGAAGAGTTACCATGAGAACTAACTTAGAGTTACTAGACAGTGTTGTGAAGCACTTGAAAATGTGTTTGGCATGGTCAGGCCTTTACAAATGATATGTTTTCAGTATCAGGAGAGAGAAGAAAAATACAGACTGGAGGCCACAGATTCTCATGTGGCTTTGAAGAGGAAAGTACTTAGACACAGGATTCAGGGTCAGATGCTAGCTCTGGGTGTCCAGTCTTGTCCGTTGCCCACAGCAATGACCTTGCATTTGTCCATGTGTTTTGCTTGGGGTCCCTTAACCTGAGCAATATTGATGTTAGAGACTGGATCAATTCTTTCTTGTGGGGTTTGCAGGGAGGGAGCTGTTCTGTGTGCTGTAGACTATTTAGTTCTATGCATTAGACGTGAGTAGCACATTCCTCTCACTTGTGACAAACAAAAGTATCTCCAGACATCGTCAAGGATCCCATGGGCAACAAAACTGGCCCCGGTTGAGAAGCACTGGCCTCGCCATTGCTTGCTCCTTCCACAGAAACAGTACACAGGGCTCCCCTGTGAGAATCTTGGCCCATACACCCGTAGCCGCTCACAGCTGGAAAGTCCTAGCACGACTTCATTAGGAATATACAATAATTCAACCCAAGACCGTCTTTCTTCTTTAATTCCCATGGTTGTACAGTGTTTCCCTTCAGTTTTCAACTCTGGGAATTTTTCTTTTCTCATTCGCCAGATCCACAGCCACCATCAGAAAATGATTAACACGGTCTGTCCATGCTGAAGCTGTTGAACAATCACAAGGTATACGTGTCCCCAGCACAGTTTGAACTTACTAGATGACCCCAGCTAAAGACAACATGGCTTATATTTTTTACTCTAAGAATTTCATGTGGGATATTTTTCTTCATGTTGCTTTCTTTCCCAGTTGCTAGAAAAACTAACATTCTTTGTCTCCACGTCCTGTCATTCTTCTCTTTTGTCATTTAAAATGATCATCAGGCATTTCGGTGAGGGTTAAGGAGGACTTACCAAGGTCACCTGGCATAGATGTGTCAGTATGGACACAGAGTACAGTCTATCCCGGGTTGGGTGTGTGTGGCTTCCAGGTCTGGGTTCCTGACTATTTCTCTTGGTGGGAGGAAAGACTGGGAGGTCCCTTTGGGGAGGAGCTGGAGGCTCTGATACTAATTAGCACCGAGCTAAGCATCTCTCACCATTGCCTCATTCCCCCTGGGAAGGCATGATGTGAGATGGGAGTGGTCGTAACCATATCCTAGAGAAGGTGAAAGAGGCTTGAGGAATTCACCAACCCTATGGGCACAGTCAGTAACTGCAGCTGAGATTCAATGCTAGGCTCTCTGGTGTCAAAGTCTCTCCCCTCTGCAGCAGCCACCAGGACTTCCACACAAATGGGGACTAATGAATTAGGGTTCCACCCATCCTGCTCACATTGTCTGTTTCCTTGACTCTTAATAGCATGGACAGCCTTTGGGCCACAAGTAGACTCCTCTACAAAGGCCAATCAGGAGGACCAGACAGGAAGTTTGGCTGAAGCGCAGGAGACTTGCAAACAACCCAGTAGGTAGATCAAGCTTTGCCTCTTCTTGACTCATTTAGTGTGGGCCAGCTCCAGGATTTCCTGAAAATATGTGGGATCAGGGGACAAGCAGAGGCAGATAGAACATCAAGAGCTTGGAATTCGAATCCAGGTCTATATGACCCTGGACAACTTGTCTCTTAATTTTCTCTTCTTGGAAGTGGTATGGTCCCACTTCATGAGCTGGGAGAGGACCCGAACAGGGAAGTGTCCCATAAATGGTTATTTGTCTCTTTCTGCTCCACCTGGTTATTATTACCAGGCAGCCCTGTAGGTGTCTCTAGCCACCTCGTCACACCTGCGGCCTGAACCTCTGCAGGCCAGGACAATGCATTTCTCCCTCAGTGTGTCAGGGTACTACCAGTTACTCTGGATGCTTCCAAGAAGCAAGCTCTTTTCCCATAACCTCACCTGCCTTCACTTTGTTCCTTTCCGAGTTCAGGGGGACCCTGTCTCTTCCAGGCTCAGCCACTTACTGCTTCTCCAGGCACTCTTCTCTGCTTTGTACGAGCACCATGTTTTCTTCTCTTTCTTGGAACTTGAGATAGCACACTGGCTGAACCGGATGTTAACCAGAGCATTTTACTCTCTCCCTTTCATCTACCCATTCGAATGAGCAAACAACCCCATTTTTCTTCTAAATTTTTAAATTTGTTCTAATTTAGTTATACATGATAGTAGCATGCATAGATGCATTTTGATAAATCATAAATGGAGTGTAATTTCTCATGCTTCTGATTTACATATGCAGGATCACGCTGGTCAAGCACTTACGTACACGAGGTCATCATGTCTGTTTCACTCGACTGTCCTTCCTACCCCATCCGCTTCCCCTCCCTTCACTCCCCTCTACCTAATCTAAAGTAACTCTATTCTTCCCTAGCTGCCCCCCACCCAAAAAACTTTTTTTTTTTTTTTTTTTTTTTGATGGTGACTGAAGACAACAGAGAGAAAATATCTGTTGATGCAAACATGGTTAGCGAGGTCCAACCAGGAAATGTTTCCCTTATTTTGTTTAAATAGAAAAACATTTTCAAACACAGCATATTCCTTTCTTAGGCACCCGAAGCATTTTAACTCAGGCAGTCCTCACAAGAAAGCCAAAGGGAACGTTTCTTTTATTTCTTCATTTTGAGATGAGGAAGCAAGAAGCTGGAGGTGAAATAACTTGTCTGGGGTCACGCAGCTAGGAACGGGAACTACCTCCCAAGTCTGTGATCTTGACCTCCGGGATAACGTGAGCCTGGAGAAGACAGTTCTGTAAAAGATCCTGCAGCAGCCTAAAGAGTACTAATTTATTACCAGATGTAAAACGTGATTTAACTGCCTTATTAAAAAATAAAATTGCATGAAATTGAGACCTGCTGGATTATTCTAAGAAAGCATACTTCTTTCTGTGTTTGAGCCAGCTCTGAGAGCTTGTAGCAGGGGAGCAATTACAATTTGCAGACCACCACTGAAGTTAGTTCCCTTTCGCTGTCTGGGTCTGGGGGAGGAAGGGAAGGCCTCACTGAGTTGTTCTTGATACGTTCCTTTTCTCCAGACGTGGGGTGGAAACAGAGGGTTCCCATTTCCCTGTGTTCCTCATGCTCAAACCACCCCCAAGAGTGCCTTTCTTCCCCATCTTCCTCCTCAACTCTGACTGCACAGACCTGTTGAAACAGATTCGTGGGTTGGGTCTGTGATTTAATTCACTGATCATTTAAAATCTCACAGCAGGACTCTGCATAAATTTCATATGAACTAAACACATAAGAATAACAAAATGTTAAGACATTTATTTACTTTAAAAGTGACATGTTCATTGTAAGGGGTCGGAAAAAATCAAAGCGTCCAATAAGAGAATAAAAATGAACCATAGTCCAACCAATCAGAGAAGTTCACTGTTAAGATGTGGGCGTATTCCCTCTGGCCCAGGATCATATGTCTGTCCTCTCTCTCTTTCTCTATGTCTCTCTCTCTCTACTTGTAAATCATACAATTTCAATGGTATTCTATTGTGCAAATGGGTTGCACTTGTATTTTCTTAGAATCTGACTTTTTTATCCATAGTAGTTTCCCCAGTTATTTTTTTAAATAAAAAATTTATTTTACTTTTATTATAAACAAATTTTTATTTATTTATTTTATTTTTTTTTTTTATTGTAAACAAATGGGATACATGTTGTTTGTTTGTACATGAAGTAAAGGCATACCATTTGTGTAATCATACATTTACATAGGGTAATGGTGTTTGATTCATTTTTGTTATTTTTCCTCCCCCCCCCTCTTTTCCCTCTATACAGTCCCTCCTTCCTCCATTCTTGACCCCCCTCTTACTCCCCATTATGTGTCATCACCCGCTTATCAGCGAGATCATTCGTCCTTTGATTTTTTGAGATTGGCTTATCTCACTTAGCATGATATTCTCCAATATCCATTTGCCTGCAAATGCCATAATTTTATTATTCTTTATGGTTGAGTAATATTCCGTTGTATATAAATACCACAGTTTCTTTATCCATTCATCAATTGAAGGACATCTAGGTTGGTTCCACAATCTGGCTATCGTGAATTGAGCAGCTATGAACATTGATGTGGCTGTATCTCTGTAGTATGCTGATTTTAAGTCCTTGGGGTATAGGCCGAGGAGTAGGATAGCTGGGTCAAATGGTGGTTCCATTCCAAGCTTTCTGAGGAATCTCCATACTGCTTTCCAGAGTGGCTGCACCAATTTGCAACCCCACCAGCAATGTATGAGTGTACCTTTTTCCCCACATCCTCTCCAACACCTATTGTTGCTTGTATTCTTGATAATCGTCATTCTAATTGGGATGAGATGGAATCTTAGGGTAGTTTTGATTTGCATTTCTCTTATTACTAGAGATGTTGAACATTTTTTCATATATCTGTTGATTGCTTATAGATCTTCTTCTGTGAAGTGTCTGTTCATTTCCTTAGCCCTTTTGTTGGTTGGATTATTTGTATTCTTGGTGTAGAGTTGTTTGAGTTCTTTATCCCAGTTATTAAATAATCTCTTAAGACACCCTCTTGGATGGCCAACTGAAAGGATCAGTCATGATAATTTAAACTACTGCTCTACTCGGTTAGATGTCTAGCTTATTTCCCATGTTTTGTCAAAGTAATAAACATTTTTCTACTTATGTTTTTGTCTGAGCTTTTTTCTCCTTTCTTTGTCTGTATAAATATTTTTGTTACAAAGTACAGAGAGATGTAAGTTTAACTTTGTTAGTAGAGATAAATTTAGGGAGAGAAAGGCCATGAGTTTTCTGAAGGACTTTATGCATACGATGGAAGCTTTTTTCAGATGATTTGTACCAGTTTGCACGCCTATGAGAAGACAGTGACAGTAACTGGTCTAGTGTTCCTTTGCTAAAAGTGATCATTTCGGCCTTTAAAAATTTAGTTTATTTGAAAAGTGAAAAAAAAAATTCTCGTTTAGCAAATTTCACTTGCTAAAAATTCCTGGTGAGGTTGAATGTATATATATTTTTCCTATCTTAGGCACCTTTTATTTAGATTTCTTAAGTGTCATTTCATAATGATCATTTCATAATGATCATTTGCATATGTGAAATGTCCACATTTTTGGTGAGTTTTTTTTTTTTTTTTTTAACATGAAGATTTTGAGGCTTTTCTTCTCAAGGTCTGAAAGGGTCAACCAACTGGTCCCTCACAATGAACTAAATACCCATGCCTGGGAGCATATTGGTAAAATTTAGAAACATAATTTTTGCCTTTGTTTAAAAAATACTGTTAAGTTAGATATTATAACTTCTGTGGTGATACTCCAACGCCACAGGAAATAAACATGTCTCATGCGTCCTGTCTTTCTATCCGTTCTGTTTGTGCTCTTGGAGATTTTCTTAACCTTCCTGCAGACTTTTCTGAGCGGGATAGCCATATTTCTAACATCCCAAAGCATTTCCTTATTCCGTGTTCCAGTTCTGTGTAAGTTTTACGAATAAGTTCTCAAATCTCTCTGAAACAGTAATAAGGATTTGCTGTGCCATCACCTTCTCCCTTCATGATCTCTGTTTCCTTCAGAGTCAGTACTTATTTTACTTATGATTTATATTCTCTAACTTACATAGTGGGCACTCAACTATATAATGATGACGATTTAATAAGGACTCAGAGTTCGTTGCATCGGGTGGGGTTTGTGGACAAGGGACTTTGCGTTTGGGTGAGCAGCCAGTGATTTGCTCTCCCAGGAAGTGCCAGATGCTACGCAGTGACAACTGTAAGGTTTCTTGTGTGGGGTGGATGATGTCTGTGTATAGCATTTCAATTAGTCTATTATTGTTACTTTATTTTCAACTCCTGTCTTCCTCCGTTTCTCAATGATTCCTGCTATTTACAAATTCCGAGACTCCATAGGATTCTGTTAAGCCAACACTTTCTCCTCTGCTGGGGGCTCTGTCTACACTCTGGGCTGTAGTTTATTTCAGCCCACACAGTAGATGGTCTCTGGTTCCTGGACCTTGGGCCTCGGCCCTGATGGCAGCTCTTGGCAGCCTAGGACAGTTCCTGTGGATCGTCTCACTTTCTACTGGCAGTGGCTGACCTTGAGGATGTGCAAAGGCATGTTCGTTTTTTGTCCTGTACTTTCTCATTCTTTGCAGGTGTAAAAGATGCCATCTATCAGGCGAGTGTGAGAAGCCTATGAGTTTATGGGGGGCATTAATGTTCCTCTGTGGGTACCCCCCACCAAAGGGAGGTGGAAGCGACTGGATTGATACTTCCCATCACCAGTCCTGAGGGGGCCATGTACCCACTCCACACTCAGATCTGCATGGGCTTGACTTTCAACTGCCCTTCATGGTGACCTTGGTGACCCACTCTTGTTCTTGCCATTTCAAGTTTTTCAAGTTTTTTTTCAAGATTGTCTTTACCTTTCTTAAATTGCTTCCAAGTTTAGAATACATGTTGCTGTTCACCTGATGTAGGCGTTGGGTTCGTGTCAGTTTCGAAAGAGGCAACAAAGCTATTTCATTCACTTTGCCTTACCTAGAAAATATTTGCTGAATAAATGAATAGACTCTCAATGCCCTTCAGCCAAAGGCCACGGGAAATATATCTATAGTCAGCAAAGCTGGGTTTACTGACTTGCAATAATGAGGGAGAATGCTTACCATCTGAAAATGTGGGTTTTCTGAGTAAGAGGGTGTTTGGATGGACTTACTGGATGCTTGCATTAGGTAATTTTGGGGAGGGTTCCAAAAGTGACCTTTTCTGTGGATCACCGGAAGTCAGGATGTAAGGGGAGTTCTCTGATGAGGTCTCTAATGACGCCTATCTAAAGACAGGTGGAACAAAGCAAAGCTCAAGCTGTAATTGGTAAGGAAGTGGCAGTAGCTGTTAATTATTATTAGCCAGGAAAGGATGATGTTCGGTCTTTTAATTAGCTATTATTTGGTGTGGGCGTTGTACTGGTTTTTATCTTGGCTGGGCCAGGATTGTGGTGTGATCTGATCTTTGTCTTGTTCCATGACGGGCATTTTTCATCACAGCCTTTATCAGTGTTGATGTTCTGAGAAATTATGTTTCGCAGGAAAGCACTACAGCCCAGCTGAGTGTGGGACTCCCCTCCCCAGTATGAAGACTTGGCAGAGATCGCCTGGCCAGTCCCCAGCCGTCAGCATCTACCTTGCTCTCTCTCAACCTTTCTCAAAGTTCCTTGAAAATCTCACGGTGAGGTAAAGTCTGTGCAGCTTTCCTAGGGCTGAAGAATATCACTGATACCAACAGATTCAGAAGTCTCTCATGGTTGGGTTTTGAACTTCAGTTTGTCACTTGCTAAACGTCTCAATGATCTTATGTTCTCCCCTGCCCACGTGATCATGATCCTCTCCGAGATCTTATGCAATGTGGTGATTGATAGAACAAAGCATGTAGAGAATCTGGAAGCCTCTTTGATCTCTAATAGGAACATATAAAATATACACTCTTCCCCCTTTTTGCTTTTCCAGTGTTGATAAGAACACTCTTCACAGAAATCACTGTCCATGACGGACCTACCTGCCCTGAATGGCTGTGAGTACATCCCAGTCTTGACGCTCTCAGGTCCCCCACCATCCTCGCCTTCCTGGTCCCTCCTCTCAGTTCTGCTCCTGTGCCTGACTTTCATGTTGACGCATAGTTGGAATCTCCCACCTCCACCACCAGCTCGACTTGTATAACGTAAGAAATGTTTTGGATCTGTTTTTCTCTCTTTTTCTTTAAAAAGTTGGTAATAATTAATCCAGCCATACTCCCAACAGTGGAAAAATGGACAGAAATTTTACAAGCTGCCAAAACCCAAACACCATCTAAAGTGTTCTCTCAAAATAAAGCAGTTGTCACAATATGCGTTATGTGTAAGTATCAATTTCTCAGGCACAGTTTTGACTGATTAAAAAAATACAGGTGGGTCTAGAAAAAGTGGGTGTGATCCTAAAATCGTACCATGGAATTTATGAATGGAATTCACTCAGAAGACAAATTTGCTTTTGATGTTTTAGTTTGGGCCCCCCTCGACATAGGTTCTGGGCTAGGATTGGAGTGGAAGAAGTTTTCTTATGAGAGGAAAGAAACACCTGTCAGAGGATAGGCGGATGAGACAGGGAGAGGAACGCAGTTAACAAAGGACATGATTTCAAGGCAGTAGCTCCTGGGACCACTGCATCTTAATCTCACTGGAGAAGCTGGGGACCAGTGCAGAACACTCTCTACTCCACGTCGCTGTCCCAGGGCTGAGGCAGCTGGGTATCAGTGCAACCATCACTAATCAGCCAAGGAATGTCCCTGAGGAGATTTGCACACCTGGCCTGCTACATTGATAGGCGGCAGGTAAAGTAAGTTTCTTAGCCAGAGTCCCAGAGGAGCTGATGTGAAAAACATACAGTTGGACACCAACAGCACAAGAATGCGTGACACAAATGGAAATTTGATGTGGGTGTGTGCTGTGGTCTGAATGTTTGTGTCCCCCTCTGATTTCCTAGGTTCACCAATGTTAGGCTGGTGGGAAGGGGACCCTGTAGGGTAGTGATAAGGTCAGGAGGGCAAAGCTGCATGAATAGGATGAGTACCTTACAAAAGAGGCCCAAGGGAACCTATTCCCTCATGCGCCATGTGAGGATGCAGTGAGATTTGAGCAGCCTGCTACTAAGAAGGGAGTCCCTAGCCAGAACCCAATCATGCTGGCACCGTGATCTTGGACTTCAGCCTTCAGAGCTGTGAGAAGCAAATTTCTGCGTTTATAAGCCACCTAGTCTCAGGAATTTTGTTATAGCAGCCCAAGCTGATGAAAACAAATGCCTTCTTTTATAAGCAAATAGCTTTCCAAGTTCCAGTTTAGGGAGGATTGTGGGTGAGTGGGAAAGACGCAGGATCTGAAGTCAGACAGGCTTCTTCCTAGCTTTCTCATGGTGGCTGCATTGCTTGATTTCTTTGGGCTCTGGTTTCCTTTGGCCTTCCAAGGTCATGGCCAACGATCAGATGAGAGGTCACTAAACCCATCATGGGTTGAGATTCTTGACAGGCACTCAAGAAAGCATTATTTACGTATTTCTCATTTTCTTCTCAGTGAGGAAAGCTAACTTGGCCTCACTAGCATTCAGAAATGCACGCAGAGAAAACTGTAAGAGAAAACAGTTCGAAGTAACGATTTTGATCTGCACTGGTTGTGGTTGCAGGGTGGCTCCCTCCCCGCTCCCTGAGCAATTCAGAGAAGACATCCAGGTGTCTAAAATTGATGGGCACTGCATGGTTACCATCGCCACTACTTCCAGCGATCACGGGGTAGAAACCTCCTTGGTTCATTAGTGGTTTCCAGAAACATTGAAATAAAAGATTTTTTTCTTCCACTGATTTCTGTTTTGATCAGGTGGCCTCAGTGGTAACTTCAAATATATCACCTAGGGAAACTTTCACCTCTGCCTGATCTTTGCACCTGTTTCTTGTGAACAGTCTTCCTCCTCTATCTGGCCCTGTCACTAGTTGAGAGATCATTAAGTCTTAGCCACAGATAACTTGTATTACCATCACTATGAATGCATTAGCTGCCACTACCTCTACTGCTACTGATATTGTAGGACTGTGATTGCATTGACAGCTCTCAGGTAGTTGCTAGTGCTACTCTTGCTACCAGTACTAAACTGCATGCCTATTAGATATAGTGACCATTACTGCTGCTGCAAATACTACTGCTATTATGCCATTACTACCTTAATGTTGCTATTGTTAGCAACTGTTGTGCTTTTACAAATAGTGCTGTTACTACAATTACCCCGACTGCTACTGCTGTTTTAGTTACTCTAACGTGCTCAGCCCCACGTGTGCAGCAAGGAGATGCTTTGGATAACATATGCAAATTGCTTTTCTGCTTAGAGTGTTTATCCTAACATCAACATCAGGAAGCAGGCACTGTTTTTATTCTCTTTTATAGATGAGGGGCCCAGGCTGAGAAGTTAACTTGTATACCATCAAGTTCCAGAATCAGAATTTGATTCTAGATCTGCTTGACACCCGTGCTGAGTTCTAACCCCTACCGTCTATGATTCTATTTGAACAATTCCTTTCATGTCTTCTGTTCTTTGCAGAAGGTCAGACTGTGTGAGCGTGAGGTCGATGTGGGTGGTGTGACATTTAAAGCTCATTTTCGGAAGGAATATGGGAAAAACCACAGAGCTCCAAAATCTGGTGAACGTGTAACACTCTTCATTCTCTTGAGCAAACCTCTCAACCTGTCCAAACCCCAGGTTTGCAGATCTGTCATGTTGAAATCAGAGCACCTGACTTTAAGAATTGTTCTGAGAATCAAAAGGATGAGCTCTTTGAGAAAGCCTTGTGCAAATCATCAGCCTTTCAACCATAAGCTATGATTACTCTAATAAATTTTGAGGCTGTGTGATGATTAGATCAAAAATGTTCAGTAAAGCTCATAAATAAAAGCAAATAAACAGTAGTTATAAGAAGCTATCTTATTTTTACTACTTTGTTGTTCCAAGGTCAATTATCATAAGAAATGTCCTTAGGGAACGTCTGACACCCCGGGTGATCCTGCACAGGGTGAGGATGCCTAAATGAAGCAGAAAAGTGCCGCATCTTCCTTTCCAGTCGGTATCTCCTTTCCTCTGCGTTTCACTGGGCTGAGGTCGCCTAGTCTCATGCAATACCCCAACCCACTGGCTTCTTCATGCCCTGGACTTTGACTCTTTCCTTTCCTGGATCTCCTTTTGTTGAGGAATTATTGACCTTCAGGAAGCTCAGGGAAGGATAAGAGCCAGAGCCCCTGATGCTTCTGGTGCTTTCCATAAACTAATCACGACTTGTTGAATGAATGAATAGCTGTTGGGTTATTCCTTTAATAAAGGACTTAATTTTCTCTTTTCCACTTTTAAACAACCTTATATTAGCTGGTTAAATGTACGCGTGGCATTCAAAGATCATATAATACAGTCATTTATTTTCAAGTTCAGATTCTATTTTTCAGTCCAAACAAACTTCACAGTGAAGAGGTGAAAGAATGGCCCCTGTACAGTCTTCAACTGTATCAACCCCTCCCTTCAGGGGGAATGAGTCATATGTCATGAATTGCAGGCCTTCTTCACCTAGTCATCCTTTTCTCAAGGTCTGTAGAGGAATTCTGGAACATTCCAATTTCTCCTCCCTTTCTCCTCCACGGCCACTTGAACCGGTTAGCCACTTTGTCCCTCTTTTCAGAGACCCCCTCTGAGGTGGGCTGTCCATCACCCTGTTCCTCTTTGGGTAGGGCTGGGTTGGGTTGGAAAGTGAGGCCTGTGGTCATCTTCATCACATGCAAGATCCAACCAGAATTCCAAGACGAACCGTCATCGAGCATGCCTGTCTCCTCTTAAAGCTAAAGCAATCATTTGCTTCTTTCTCCTGTTTCTTGAATCTTGATTTTGATGAATGAAAAAATCAATATTAGAGCTTGAAGTTTAGTGATTAGCACATGGTTTGTATTCAATAACTACTTGCTCGACAAAGGAACAACAGCGTAGGTGAAGCCTGAGTAGTGAAGATTCAGGATGGCCAGCAGTTCCCACAAAGATGAGGTTTTTATCCTGTGTTTTCATTCCCAGGGAGGTCTTCCCTTAAAAAATCATGAGTCATTTCAGATTTGAGTGATGTTGGATTTTGTTGAATTCAAATCACAATTGAATTGATTTGAATCCTCCTCCTCCTCCTCCTCCTCCTCCTCCTCTCTTCTTCTTCTTTTCTTGTATGTTGACCTTGTCATTCTTTTGTGGACTGATGTGTTTCTACTAGATATAGTCTTTGGTCATATTTGGAGATTTCAATTTAGATTTTTAATTTCTCATCCTATGGAGTTGACTTATTACCAAGTGGAGTTTGGTTACTACCAAAATGCTCTTTTTTTTTTTTTTTTATTGTAAACAAATGGGATACGTGTTGTTTGTCTGTTTGTACATGGGTTAAAGGCATACCATTTGTATAATCATAAATTTACATATGGTAATGTTGTTTGATTCATTCTATTATTTTTTTCCCTCTCCCCCCACCCCTCCCACCCTTCTTTTCCCTCTAAACAGTCCTTTCTTCCTCCATTCTTGTCCCCCTCCCTAACTCTAACCCTAACCCTAACACTAACTCCCCCCACCCTCCCCTTTATGTATCATCATCCACTTATCAGCGAGATCATTCGTCCTTTAGTTTTTTGAGATTGGCTTATCTCACTTAGCATGATGGTCTCCAATTTCATCCATTTGCCTGCAAATGCCATAATTTTATCATTCTTTATGGCAGAGTAATATTCCATTGTATATATATACCACAGTTTCTTTATCCACTCATCAATTGAAGGACATCTAGGTTGGTTCCACAATCTGGCTATTGTGAATTGAGCAGCTATGAACATTGATGTGCCTGCATCTCTGTAGTATGCTGCTTTTAAGTCCTTTGGGTATAGACCAAGGAGTGGGATAGCTGGGTCAAATGGTGGTTCCATTCCAAGTTTTCTAAGGAATCTCCACACTGCTTTCCAGAGTGGCTGCACTAATTTGCAGCCCCACCAGCAATGTATGAGTGTACCTTTCTCCCCACATCCTCGCCAACACCTGTTGCTTGTATTCTTGATAATCACCATTCTAATTGGGGTGAGATGGAATCTTAGGGTGGTTTTGATTTGCATTTCTCTTATTACTAGAGATGTTGAACATTTTTTCATGTGTTTGTTGATTGCTTGTACATCTTCTTCTGTGAAGTGTTTGTTCATTTCCTTAGCCCATTTGTCGATTGGAAAATGCTCTTTATGGAGATTGGAGGGTGGACCTGTACCTAGCAGAGTGAATTGACAATGACCTGATTTGGACAGATGGATCAAGTTGTCTATAATACGCAGCACTGAGAACCCTCTCATATTTTCCTGTGTTTTAGAAAGGCAGGCCCAGATTTCTCACCATTAACTTTTGTTCTAAGTGTCCAAGAAGACATTTAACTTTAGGATAGAATTATTCATTAAGTAGTTTGAGACTCTGACTATTTTACTTTAACCTAAAATGCAACATACTTCAGTGTAACTAGGTCACATAGGACGTTAAGGAAAGCATGTTTTGTACAAAGCACTTATAGCTTAATTTGAAAGTATATTACCTCCTAGCTAAGATATGGTCATATCCTTAGGTCTTCTGCCTAAAATTAAAATGGCTTCTTTTTGTAGAGAAAGTTAGGAGGACATGTGGATACCTTTAGAGTAATAACTAATGGAAAAAAATCTAGCAAAAATGTTCCTTGAAAGTGTCAAAATCCCTTCCTTTTTCCCAAATGTTGAGATCTGGGAGATTCCAGACTTGAAAAGAAGTATATCAAGTAGCTATCTTAGAAAATGTGTATAAAAAGACTCACAAAAATATCTATTCAGTTTTTTTCTCCATCAAAATTAGTTTCATAAAGAAGTAGAACTTTGTGTGGGTTGCTAATGTAGCTCTTTGGCATGATTTTAGGGCCAACGGGCAAAACTGGTTGAATATGTTTGCAGTGTCTCCCATGTCTGTCCATGGACATTCTGTCCTGTGATCAGCTGAGCTCCTGTGTTACATCCTCTGGGCTCTTTTAGCCTCTGCATTCAGCAAACAAAATAGCGAAGTGTGTCTAGTGTGCAGCAGTTCTGCAGGCATGCTTCTTATTTTCATTCTTGATGCTTTACTCATGAGCTCCTCACCCCTGAATTATAACCCTACCCCTCTGTCAAGTGCAAATCACAGATTGAATAGTTAAAAGAACACAAAGGGTAACACAAGATCCTTCTCTCCCCCAGCTGCCAATTTGTCTTGAACTTTATTAGAGGCACCATCATAGGAACAACTCTAAGATGCGGCCGAGGCTTGGGACTTGCTGTAGGCCTGCTTGCCAAGAAATGGACCCGAGGAAGAAGTGTAAAGTTATGATTTGGCTCTGCTTGGGATTTAGAGTGGGGGGGGGGCCTTTCTGGGAGTCTTGCATATTTCAGCAGGTAAGAATTTGGCTTCCAGTTATGATGAGAGTCAAGAGGTGCTCAGGGTCTCAGCGGCCTTCTAACCAGGTCATGCTTTTCTTAAATGGTGGTTTCCCAGGTTCTGATTAAACATGACCAAGTGTGAGAGCTCACTGTCTCCCAGTGAGAGCAGTGTTGGCTAGTCCTTGCTAATGATCATTACAGTAAAAATGAAAGAATAAGTAATATTTATTGAGTGACTTTTAAAACGTGTCAGACCTATTTTAAGTACTTTGCTTTGTTTAAATTATTTATACACTGAGAAAGATACTTATAGCATCTCCATGTTACAGAGAAGAAACTGAAGCTCATAGATCTCACCGTGCTTACCCAAGGTCATGCAGGATTAGATTTTGAATACTATTTTCTTAATTATGGGTGCATGTCCCTCTGTGTAAGCCCAATTTCCCCACTTTTTATACCCCACTGTCAGTTCTCTGGGTCTGTACTGGGGCTGCTTAGAGCAAGCACAGCCTTCTCTTTTCCTACTTGCATACTGCAATGGTCTACCTGTTTGTGTCCCTTCAAATCATATGTTGAGATCCCAACTCCTGAGGTGAAAGGAATAGGAGGTGGGGGCTTTGGGGAGACGATTGGATCAGGGGTTGGAGACCACATGAATGTGATTAGGGCTCTTTCCAAAGAGGCTTCAGAAAGCTGCCTTGCTTTCTTCACTTCCCCCAGGTGAGGACACTGTGAGAGGTACCAACTATGAATCAGGATATGGGCCCTCCCTTGACACCAAATCTGCCAGTGCTTTATCTCCAACTTCCCACCCTGCAGAACTGGAAGAAATAAGTTTCTGTTGTTCATAAAGTCACCAGCCTGAGGCATTTTGTTTTAGCAACACTAACGAACTAAGACACATTCATTCTGACGCAGTAATAGAACATGCCCCAGCCCCTGCCTCTTTACATAAGGGTGTGATTTAGTCCATCAAGATGTTCTGTGAAATAGGTATCTATACCTTCATGTTACAGAAAAACAACTCGAGGTCCTTCCTGTGATCCTGTTCCTGCTCAGAGGTGACTGATGGCTCTGCTGATCCCAGCTTCAGTTAATCTGAGGGAAGGACCCGTCTTGGCACATAGGCACACATCCATTTTCTTTTTTTATTTTATTTTATTTTATTTTTTTAAATTAAAAATCATAAATTTACATAGGGCAAAGTTGCTTGATTCATTCTGTTATATTTTTTCCCTTCCCCCTTCCCCTCCCCCCCCTTTTCCCTCTATACAGTCCTTCCTTCCTCCATTCTTACCACCCTCCTTATCCCTAACCCTAAACCTAACCCTAACCCTAACCCTAACCCCTCCTACCCCCATTATATGTCCTCATCCGCTTATCAGTGAGATCATTCGTCCTTCAGTTTTTTATTTTCATATCCCCATTTGTTAAGCATTTTATTTGCTGTCTGGACGACCAGTGATGAAACCTTGGCTCCTCATCCAGAGTTGATTGACGTTTTTCATGCACTTTGCATAGTATTCATTTGGCACTTAATACAAAGATGTGCTTTTGGCAAGTACCTTGTGTTGATGACATAGGCAACACCTGATTCTGTGCCACATTACAATTTAGGAGGTACTGATGTGTCAGATTGTTGTATTTAGAGGAGTGCAAATCAGGTCACGTAGAGGTGTCTTTGATCGGGGGGAAATGGAAAGCTGGAGTCTGCTTTCTACCTCCGTCTCCTCTTCATCACTCTGGGAAGTTTGTTTGGAACATTGCTGTTGAATTGCTCATGCCCTGCCAGCCCCCCTCTCTAGCTGTGAAGTATTGGTACAAGTTTCAGGTCGGCATTCAGAGGTAGTAAGTCATTTTTCCTACTGCTTTTCTTGGATTCCCCCCAGCAGGCCAAGTGAGAGGAATTTCCCCTGGATACATCATTTATAGTTCTCTCATGGATGATGGATTTACAGTTTAGAGGTGAAAAAGGAGCACTCATCCTAGCTAGCCTCTGTTTGATAGTTTCATGTTGGAAAAAATCATGTGTATTTAAAATGATCTGAAGCTTATATTTAGCCCAGCGTTGAATTTCAGGAATTACAAATTATTTGTATTACAATTGCAATATTGAATTAACAAATCGCTAACATTTTAAATATTTGGAAACTCCTTTACTGTTTCAAAGAGAAACTATCGAAACGCAAAGAGTCTATGTAGATCTCCTTTTCATGGGGCACAGTGATAAGGGAAAAAACCCTGAGACTACACACTTTGATCTTAAAGTTTAAAATCTAGGGTATACAACATTTTAGATGATTTTTCCCAGTCTACGGTAGATAAGTTATCACTTGATCTTCAAAAATATTAAGAAAACATTAGCTGTAAAGTGGATATCTGAATGTACTTCTATTTTTTCCTCACATAAAATGGGGAGTATCTCTCAGAAAAATATGAGAACTTTTCTCACCCCACTGTATAGGACTGGTAGATGGAGGATGACATAAAGTTAGATACAGCTCATCCCAGATGGTGCTAAATCATCTTGTATTGGTGTGAAAAGCAATCTATATTCCTTTCTTTCTTCTTGGCTGATGTTTCCACCTCAGCACTACTGACATTTTGGGCCATGTAATTCTTTGTTGCAGGAGGCCGTCCCTTGCACTGTAGGACATTTAGCGCATCCCTAGCCTCCACCCTCTGGTTGACAGCAGCAGCCCCCCCACACGTTGAGTTGTGACCAACTGAAGTGTCCTTAGACATTGCCAAGTGTCCTCACAGGGTCCAAATGAGCTTTGATCAAGACCCACTCATCTAAGCTGTTGTTTTGCCACTATTTAGTGTTAGTAGGGACAGAGTCAAGAAGCCTGCCCACTGGAATTGCCAGTAAGCTGGATTTTGATGGGTAGGGCCCAGGACTTCATCCTCTGTCTGGGGCAACTGCTGAAGGGCGTGGGACAGTGCTGCAGGGTGGGCAGTTCTGTCTTGCGAGGGGCAGGCCTGCATTTTATTTTTATTTTTTTTAATTTTAATATTTTTTTTTTAATTTTTAAAGGTAGAGTAGAGTTTATTTGTTTAAGAGTTTAAGGAGCATTTTACCATTATATAAGACAGTTTTTTTTTTAAATAGTCGTTTTTATATTGGTAGAAATTCTTACACATTATTGATGATCAACCAAGTTTTGATTAGTTAATTAAAATAGTTTTTTACAATGCTCTATAGCCTTCATTCTTTTTATTTAGCAAAACTTACAAAAAGAATAAACTATATTTTAAAATATTAATATCAAACATTTTTATCTACTTTGGATTTATTGGTATGGAGACATGTATGAATTTCTATTATATTTTAGATACAAATTTTTCTTTAGCTCTGCAAAGTATCTTTTATTTATTTTTTATTTTTTTTATTTTTCAGGTCTGTATTTTAATTGCAAAGTCTCTAGTAGTCTTCCTGACTTTTCTTCTCTATCACCCCTAGATACTAATCACTGCCCTGGTATACCTGGTTTAGATTTCACTATAAAATGTGGAATAAAGTCATGCATGGGGGGGGTGAGAGAAGAGTGGAGGAACTTTAAATTATGTAGAAGGAAATGGGGGGGGTGATATGAAGAATGGTGGAATGAGACAGACATCATTACTCCATGTACATGTATTATTACACAAATGGTATGAACCTACATCATGCGCAACCATAGTAATAAAAGATATACCCCATTTGTGTACAATGAATCAAAATGCAGTCTGTAAAAATAAAAAAATAATTAAAAAAATAAAATGTTAGTTTATTAAAAAAAAAAAAATCAAGCATGTGAAGTACCTTTGCAAACTCTTAAGGTATTGCACCCAGGGTCTTCCGTCCAGCAACGTAATAGGTGGTTCAAGCAAAAGTGCTAATGAGGAGACAGTCATCAATGTGTACTCTGTCTCGGTGACTCTGGCAAGGCCATGTAGAAATTTCTTACAAGCCCAAATTAATCCTATAGTTTTGTTGTAGCTCAGAAATAGACCTATCTACGTGGATGCAGATGACGTGATGGACACATAACTCGGAGAGTTGTTTTGGAAAGTAGAAAACAAAAATTTGTGACGCCTGAGCTCAACGACTCCCTTCAGGAGGTCCATGCACAGTTTTTTTTATGTGTTTCAAAGTGAGGAGATGGAGTGGGGAGGGTCAACCTCAGAATGTGCTCCCGGAGCTGAAAAGCGCGCCCACAGAGTGATACAGGAACTCCGAGTTAGCGCCTGCCTTGTGGACTCTGTAGTGTGTGGATTAAGTCTTCCATCCATCACTTGATTTAAGTGGTTTTTTTTTTTTTTTTTGGTGTTCATCAAAATGGCCAGCTTTTGTAAAACTATGGAAGAGAGATGACTTCCGTTTTCCAGGTTAGGAAACAGATACTTGAAAAGTCAACTTGAGGTTCGTGTGCACAACAGGGACTTGATACCAAGATTTCTTGCTCCAAATTTGCTCTCCAGCCCATCCTCCTAAAGAATGAATGGGGAAATAGCCTGACTTTGCTACGTACCAGTTCCTTTAAAGTGAATCCACATCATTGTCTCACGGGGCTCTGTGGTTTGTTTCATTCTTTTTGTGTGTGCCTGTGTGTGGTAGTGGGGATCGTTCCTGAAATGCCCTACGTCCTCATAGAAACCTACTAGATTCCTACTCCTTCTTCCAAGCAGACCTTGAATGTCACCTCCTGAGGGAGGTCCTTTCCTCTCTCCTGGCTGCCAGAGTACCCGTGTTCATTCCCCCTTATGACACCCCAAGTCCTGTTGGGAATTCGAGGTCATGAAGCCCTCAAACAGGTGATTGGCAGAGTGAGGAGTTGGGAATACAGAGGTGAAGTTCGACACCTTTTGTTCAGTTGATTTGACCACGTTCAAGTGCACGGGTTGAAGCTAGTTGGTGCGCAGAAACACCTACCGACTTTGCGAGAGTTCAAGAAGTTGGCCCAGAGAAGGAATGTGATTTTCACGTTCATGTGCCTTTAAGAGACCCAGGCAGCTAAGCCCAAAGCAAAGGAGGATGCTATCATTAACTCTGATTAGAGAATTTATTTTCAGTTCTTTGTAGAAGGCTAGATAATTGTCATGTTTGTAGTGAACAAATTACTTATTATCTCTTTGAGGCAATTCCCACCCAAAGAACCAGTGCTCTTTGATCGTGGGGACACACACACAGGCGATCATGTATTAGTTTTACATATGAAAGCCTCGAGTGGCTTTAATCCTCATGGGACAGCAAGATTTATCAGTGGAAAACAGATCTGAACTCTCCTGACCTCACCTTGACACAGAAATCCTTAATTCGGGTGTAACGACAGGCTGGAAAGAGCAAACGCTTTTAACTAACATCAACACACTCTGGCACTCTTTGTAATTAATCAGGGCAGAAAATTTGCAGACAAGAGAGTCACATAGGCTGCTGCAAGTCATATTCCTGTCTAATCAGCAAGAGCACACACTTTTTCTTCACTCCACTTGGCGTTTGAAAAGGACCATCATTTGAAAATGACATCTGCTATTGTCGGGACGCATTGGAAACTTGGTCACCCTCTGAAGACCCAGTGTTTATTGTGGCAGGCAAGGACTGGTAATGTACTGTGGTTTCAATTAGTTATCCCAAGTCATGCCCGCCTAAAATCCACGAAATCCAGCCCTCTTGCTGTGACAAAGCCTGTCTCTAGTAAATCTATGCATTATTTTATAACGAGTGAGTGGAAAAGCACAAAACGTGATGGGGAAGAATATAAATAAAAAATACAAGTCTAAGAGTTGGAGTGCAAAAGTGAACGATTTTATTAGCTCAGCGTAAAGGAGGTGACTTTATATTCCCAGCACGTGGGGCAACAGTCCCCATTGTAGTGAGAAGCCGTCGCACTATTGCTGGCATTGTCTGGAGGCTTTAGAATTTCCATCGTGAACCGGTAAGCCCTGTAGCAACAACGTCTTCCAAGGAAAGTGGCTGGCATTTTAAAGCAAGCAGGATCGGTTGAGAATAAATCTCATATTTTTCATGGGAAATTTATTTTTAAATAGCTTCATTACACAAAACAGGAAAGATAATAAGGCATGGTAGGAAGATTCCAACTAAAGGGGACCAGAGGTTGACAAGGAAGGAAGGTGCTCGACCATTGTGTGTCTTATTCATAAGATGAGGACCCAAATGTTCACTCTGTGGGTTTACTGGGGGTTCAGTGAAATTGTACCCACAAGAGTCAGAATATAGTAGGTACTTAATAAATGCTAGTGTCTGGTGTGTCTATATAACTGCGAGAGGCTCACTCATATTCGAAGAGGTAGTAGCTGGCTTAGAATTGCAATGAGTCCATGGGCTAGAAATGTACATGGGTATTGCAAAACCAAATGTCTTGAAAAGCATTTCTGTAGAAAATGCTGTTATTTAAAGTATTGGCCTGGGCACCAACCAGAATGGTTTATAGAGGTCACATCCCTGGGTTTGAGAGTGGGGGCTGCTGTACCAGGCTCTAAGCTGGGTCCCACAGAGCATCATTTGGTGTGTTGGAGCAGCTGGAGGCACTGCAGGGTGGAGCCAGGACTTGGGAGAGGTGGCTGTTTACCAAAACACTCGATTTCCATCATGTATGGAAGCATATCAGTACTTGAATAACAAAGACAGCAACACTAGTGCTTACCTACCCTGCTATAGAGAAACATGTCAGGAAGATACTGCTACCTAGGTCCTGGAGGATCCTCAACATTTGCTGGGTTAGTGTTGGATAAGCAGAACTGCAACCTGGTGAAAGGCAAGACCTCAGCTCCATCCACCTGGGACCATCCGTGCAACACGAGGCCGGGCCAGGACTGAGATGTGACTCCACCGTGATCTGCCTTGCTCTCTGGTAAAACCAGACCTTTCCCGGGCTATGCTTCCTGCACTTGTGTGGAGTCTTTATAATCCAGAAGCTCCAATGGACCCGTCTGTGGCAGTACTACCTTTAGGAATCAGTGCATTGTGCACAGGTGTTACTGGCATTGGCTGAAGGATGTTGAAGGGGACCCAAATACATGGGTCACATGGAATTGGCCACCACGGGGAAAAAAAATACGTGGTGTATTTACATACACAGTGAAGTCTTTGGGTTCAGAGATCATTTAGATATCTTCTAGAGTTAAGTCAAAATATAATTCAGATTCTTAAAAAAGATAACTGAATAGATAAGTGGAAATATAAAATATGCTCATGAATTGGAAAACTCAGTTGTGGGGTTCTCCCCTACGTGCATCTCCCCCAAATAATCTCTAGAATCAATGCAGTGCCAATCAAAACCCTAGCAGAACTTCTTTTCTTTTTCTTCTTCTCTCTTGAGAAATGGACAGGTCAACTTTAGAATTTTATGGTATGGAAATATGAAGCATTCATAAGGATTGAGGCAATTTTGAAAAAGAAGTTGGGTGATTTCCATCACATTGTTCCATTGTATCAGGAGCCAGTAAAAGAATGAAATCATGGCATTTGCCAGTAAATGGATGGAGCTGGAGTATATCATGCTAAGTGAAATAAGCCAATCCCCCCCAACCAAAGGCTGGCTGTTTTCTCTGATATGTGGATGCTAATTCACAGTAATGGGACAGGGGAGGTTCGGGAAGAATAGAGTTACTTTAGATCAGGTAGAGGGGAGTGAAGGGAGGGGAGGGGATAGGAAGGATAGTAGAATGAATCTGACATTATTATCCTATGTACATATATAACTCTACGACCAGTGGGATTGTACATCATATACAGCCAGAAGAATGAGAAGTTATACTCCATCTATATATGATGTATCAAAGTGCATTCTACTGTCATATATAACTAATTAGAACAAATTTTTAAAAAGAGCCAGCAAAAGGCTAGAGTGATTGAAGCAATGTATCATTGTAAGGGACAGAGATTTATAGATCTGGCTAATGGAATTCTGAATCCAAAAGCTGATCCATACAACTGCAGGGACCAGGGTAAAGCAATAGAGAAAAGATGCTCTTCTCAAAAAGCAGTGAGGGTCCACGTTTGTTGTGTATCCCAAGGGAAAAAGATAAACTGCCTGATGTCACACCATATCCAAAAATTAATTGGAATCTTAGGCTTAAATGTAAGACCTAAAGCTAGAAGCTAAAACAGAAAGTCTTTGTGACCTGGGCATAAATAGAGATTTATTATATAAGGGATAAATATCAAAATATAATGGTTTTTAAATATAATTGAACTTTATAAGAATTAAAAATGTTAGCTCTTTGACAGGCACCATTCAGATGATAAAAATATGAAGCCTCAGACTTGGAAAAACATCATAATAAATTTATTGAGCACAGGACTAGAATAGAATATTTAGAAACCCTTACAACTCTGTAAGAACAAGTTGAATCACCTAATTTAAATGGGCAAAATATTTGAACTGGCACTTCATAAAAGAAGACATATGAATGGTTAATAAGCATGTGAGAAGATGCTCAATGTTACTAGTCATCAGAAAAATGCAAATTAAAACTGAATTGCAGCCAGACTACCATCCCACTGAATGCCTGACATTAAAAGGACTGCCAGCATGCAGCGTTGGCAGAGGTGTGAGTCCTTGCAGCACTTCTCTGTGGCTGATGGGAGTACAAACTGCTGCAACCAGTTTTGAAAACAGTTTGGTGATTTCTCCAAAACTTAAACACATACTTACTATATAAGCTGGTAATTCTACTCTGAGGTACTTACTCAAGTGAAGGTGCACACAAAGACTTAAACACAAATAGCCACAGCAGCTTTTTCCCTGGGAGCGCCCAAATGGAAACAATTCATCAACAGATGAACAGATAAACAAAATGTGGAATGTTCATACAAGGGAATATGATGAAGGCAGAAAAAAAGGATAAAATATTGAGTCATGTTCTATTTAGCTCGAAAACATGCTAAATAAAAGGAGCCTGAAGAAGCCTGTCCAGAAAAGGCAAAATAAGAGAGAACAAGAACTGAACGATGAGTCTCTGAAGCTGGGAGTTAACAGTACAGGAGATGAGGGAACTTTTTAGGGTGATGGGAATATTCTATATCATGGCTATGGAGCTGCCTAGCTGCATGAGTTAACTCTTCAAACTGCTTTTTTTTTTTTTTTTTTTTTTTTTTTTGGTACCAGGGATTGAACCCAGGGGCGCTTAACCCCTGAGCAACATTCCCTGTCTTTTGTCTTTTATATTTTATTTAGTGACAGGGTTCCACTGAGTTGTTTAGGGCTTTGCTAAATTGCTGAGGCTAACTTTGAAACTGAGATCCTCCTACCTCAGCCTCCTGAGCCACTGGGATTATAGGTGCACACATCACCCCTGGCTCAAACAGCTTTTATGAACAAAGACTGAATGATGGACACAGTACTTGATATTGTTGTAAGAGGAAGCAGTGCATATGTCACATTGCAAGTGGAAAATACAGGTGGAACATTCCTAATCCAAGCACTCTGGAAGTTCTGGTATTTGGGGCATTTGAGATTTTCAGATTAGGGATGCTCAGCTGTGTAAATACATGCAAATATTCTGGGGAAAAAAAATCAAATCTGAAGCACTTGGTCCTGAGCACCTTGGAGAAGGGACACAACCCACTGTAGGCTCTCCAAGGTTGCTTTCCTTCCCTTATTTCTGCCTCCCTCCCTTCCTCTCCTCCTCTGTGTCACCCATACTTTTTTGACAATTCTCTACTATTTCCCACTTGACATCTCACCAGCCCTAATCTTTGCTCAGATGCGAGTGGCCGTCATATGTCAACGTGGGGTTGTTTTTGGGGTCTCCCAGTGAGGAACTATTGAGATGGTCTGACCATGGCCTTCGTGAGGGATTGGGCCCTGGGGACAGAATTTTTTCTATACATTAGACTTTGAAAGGAAGCTGTTATTAATTAGCCCAGTGTATTCTTGGCTGGAGAAATGTTGTAACCATTTATTTAGTAGAAAAACAAACATAAATCTCCAGATAGGCACTTGGTATTAATCAGACAAGTGGAATTTCGACAATGCTTTATTTCTCATGTTTAGTCTTCGTTGCTGCGGGAGGCAGGGCAGCCCTGGTGGAGAGAACATCACCTTTTCAGCCCAGCAGAAATCAGTTTGAGTAATAACTCCACTTGTTAGCTATGTGACACGGAGCTCCTAACCTTAAATTCTTCCAGCAGTTTGATGTTTGGAAATGAGGCATTAAACAGAGATATGACCTAGACTGAAAGAGGTTCCCACTCTGAAATAAACACAGAAGTGTCAACCTCCTGGGTAAACCAGAAACTCTGGCTGGGGCTCTAATTAGCCAGGGAATATATGGCCATGCTAGTGGAATAATACTGAAAGCTGCTTTTATTTTATTTCCTATTCTTTAGTGGGTTTAGGAATTAAGGCTTGATCCAAAGTGAATTATAGGATAGGTAACTATCTGGCTAGTTGGTTTGAGCTCTCATTATCTGAAATGGTAGCCAGAAATCAAAAGTCATAAAGGTGCCTTCATAAAGAACCACCTTATTCTTGGCAACACGTCTTTGCATGTATTCTGTTGGGTGATCCCAAAGACCCCATTGAGGGATCGGGCCCTAGGGATACCTCACCTGTGTTTTCAAGGTCAAGGAACAGAAGTGTAGCTGTGTTAAGTTCTTGATCAAGATTCACAGCTGGTTAGTGGGAAAGGGGGGCCCAGAGTTCCTATCTTCAATATGATCTTTTCCAAAGAGCAATACCATTGGTCCCCACCACAATGAGACATTTCCGGCCACTTGTGGCCCTTTGGGTGGGGTTGGACATTTACAGAGGTGGGTCATGTGTTGATCCTCAGGTCAGCTTGGCTCGCAGATGTGCAGACATCTTTGTGGAGGGCATACATCTGGCCTCGCTTACTGGAAAGTGCGGCTTGGGCCTAGGCCGATCTGGGCGGGCATCTCTGTTGGCTGCTATCACTTGGGATACTATTTTGTAAGCTTCCCATTTTTGAATCTCAGTTTCCTCGTCATTCAAAATGAGTTCCTATGAGAGATGAAATATGTGCACAATTCTTGGCCTGGAATCATCACTGGCAAACGGCGATTCCCTTTCTCCTGTTCCCTCCTCAACCACTTTCAGCTCAGTTTCCATGTTGTAAGAGAGAAACAGTCAACAGAAGGGGTGGTGGAGTCAAGAAGAACCAAAAGGAAGAGACACCTGCCCCTGTCTTCTCTTTTAATGTTTTGCAAGAAATCTTTGCAGTTGATTATGGTTAGTTTTTAACCACTGTTGATGATTTTGAGAATTTTTTCTTTTTTTTAAACTCACAGAGACCTTTTAATTCTCTAAGCACAGATTGAGGAAAATTTAGACCACTGATTTATTTTCAGCTCTTGATCCAAACACGGCCTTTGTTCATTCTGCTTTGTCTACAGAAAGCTCTTGTTCTTCTGGTCATACGTAGTTTAAAATTTAACTATGGTTTTCTCTCCAGGGAAGGCAGAATTCCTGCAGGGGCCCGGATGTGAGGGTTGGTTATCTCAGGGGCTGGAAGGAGCTTTAGAGATCGTCCAGCATAATCCTTGCATTCAGCAGGTGAAGAAACTGCACTGTGGTAAGAGGAAATGTCTTGTTCAGGTTCTCCCAAGGGGAATCCAGCATCAACTTTCAGTCCGCCCAAAACTTCTCCTGTGGATAAGTTCATGATGGCACCTTAAGGATGAATGAAAATCCAGTGGCGATCCTTCTGGTCTCATTCCATAAATCTTCTTAGTAACTTGTAAAAATGGGAATTAATCCACAGGAAACAAAATGACTTAGAAGAAGTTCAGAGGTAAAAATTGTACTTGGAGGAGTAATTTTTATGCACACTGACTTGCTTAGCAAAGCCTTACTTTCTAGAGCAAAGTCCACACATGGACTTCCAGGGGGACTGTAAACCTGGAATTCAATGCGAAACTGCCTGTGAGTTTTTGGATGAGAGGTTTAGAGGTTTGGATGAGATTTTGGAGTCTCCAGAGTCAGCCAGACACAACCTCCCCACAGAGGCTGCTCTACTCAGAACAGAGGAATAACGTCTTGACTGTCCTTGTTTTTCAAGTGAAGAAACCCAGACTATTTTTTTTTTTTTTTTATTAGATAGGCTTACACTCCATTGTGTAAGGTCATCATCAGTGGAAACTAGAAACAGAGAAATTTCTTTCTCTGAAACTTGCTTGGTCAGGATCTCAGAATAGGACTAAACTTGGAAAAGTGGCCTCAGAGAAACTACATGGCTTTTGGTTTTCCTTTGGGGATTCAAGTACGAAAGGCAGGTCGAAGATCAAGAACTCAACGAGGAAAGCTGATGTGGAAGGTTAATATGAAATACTTGTGTATTAACATGTAATAATGCCCAGGTGTATTTTTGTTTCCTGCTTTAGTTCAAAATCACTATGCAATGGCTCAGTTGTCTACTCTGCTTCTTATCTGTCAGGGTGGCCACGGGGACACAGGAAGTACAGAATACCTCAGATGTTTCTCAAGGAGAAAGATGGTACCGTTTATTGGTATGTTTAGCTTGCCCCAATCAGTGGCAAGGCAGAAATATACTATGTCAACCAGCAATTTCTCCTGTTCTTGCTTTAGGGTATGAACTTACGTAACTTTGGAACTACTCAAAGTCATTTCTTGGCGACTAGAAGAATCTAGAGGAATCTTCTGACCGCCCCACTCATGCCCATGCAATTTGCCTATGGGGCACATCCTTCCCAAGTCTGTGGCTCTCCTGATGCCATATCCCAGGCTACATGGAAATAGCATTTTTTTCTGACCGACTCCTTCCTTGTTCCTCTTTCTTCCTTCTTAAAACAGTGTTTCCAGGATAACCTCTCAATGCAAATGATTTAATATTTATGAGATGACTTAAAAGACTCAGCTGGGTGTACTGAGACCTGTGCGTGTATGTACCCTGGGGGTCTGACCTCCAGATTCCCTGCTCTTTTCCAAATTTTCCTGCTCTTTTAAAAATGAATACAAATACAACATAATAGACTTTGGGAAGAATTAGTCCTCGGATATTGGGGGCACCTGATATTTTGATCAGAAGTGACTAGAGCTGTGGAAAATAAGGATGGACAAGACTTTTTTGTGCTACGGTAGAAATGTCATTTTTCATGCCCTGTCCCTGAACCCGCCATTTGCTGAGTACCCACGAGGGACGAGGTAGTGGGATATGAAGAATGCGACACAAGTCTTGCCCTCAACCCCCTGGCTGTTATGTTCACACCTATTATAATAGCTGGATTGGAGAGTTTAGGCATGTTGAGTCTGAAATGTAATTAATATTTCTTATTTGAAAGTTTAAAATGGAAGAAAAGGACAGTCTGCTTGCCTGTGCGTCACCGGGAGGAACCCCAGTGCTGAGGAGGCACGGTTGAGGAAATATCTTCCTCAGGAAGGATCCTCCGAGGCTCTGCCAAGATCAGTGGAGAGCTGACCTGCCCTCCTTACTGGACTGCGCATTTCCCACCCACTGTGCCTCAGGACTCCTGGTCTCCATTTGCTGGCTGGGCTGAGTATCTGCTTCCATGCAGGGCTCTGGGAAGAACCTGGTGCTGTGTGTGGTTTGCCCCAGGTCCTGCACACCATGCAGCTTGCTTGTTAATTCCTCGTCATGATTTTGGCCAAAGGACATGCCAACCCATGCACGGACCCTGCCAGGAGAGCATCTCCTCTTGTCGTAGTTTGGAACATCAACTTCCCAGCCATGTCCTTCCCAAGGAAACAGCATCCTTTCCATCTTGTTAAACCACCAGGGGTGACGTTAGGGGTTGATGTGAGAAGGAGACAAAAGAGAACTGAAACGTCAAGAAGCCCCCTGGCCCAAAGGATGTGCTCTGACACCACAACCAGGCACATCCCTGGGGTGCTGGGCCCCGGCCTCCTTCCCACCTGTCTCTCCATCTCCTCTCCTTGCTGTCTCATCCTTCTCCATTTGGAATGGCTTCTGCCATGATCTTTCTCAGTACTGGGACTTTGTACCTGCGTTACCTTTGACTGCACCTCTGCTTTTTCCAAGATACTCTTGGTCTAACTCCAAATTTTTCTTTATTATCTTTTTCCACATATTTTCTCTTAGTAAGCTTTCTGGACCCTTCTAGAGAGAATAAATATATCTCCTCTGAGTGCTCATAACCTGTCGTTTCTACCCTTATGTAAAACTTATTCAACCCACTTAAGGCAATTGCTTATTTTTTTTTCTTTACAAATTCAGTAAAGGAGACTCTGTCCTCAGTATAGAATTCAGGAAGTCCTTGTTGGATAAGATTCTAGAAGATATCTTGGGATGTCAGATCAGAACCCTGCTTTATATAGTTGTGTGATTTTAGGTAAGTTACTTAAAAATATCTCCAAATCTTCTTTGTTGCCTCCTGTTAGTTGCCTTCTTACTTGTAAGACTGTTGTAAAGATTAAAAGATGATGCATGTAACATACTGGTAGATGCTTTTCACAAAGACTAGTGACATGTTTTTATGAAATGGGCAGCAACACTTTTAAAGATAGTGTATCTCACAGTCTGCAAGGAAAGAACACAAGACACTCAAATGTGCACATTCTGAGAGCTAACTAAACGTCTCATAAAAATAACTCCTACTTACTGAGTGTCTATTAACAGTGTGCCTTACCAACAGTATCTCATTAATTCTCACAGTTGCCTTGCAAGAAAGGAGTTAAAATCATCAATCATTCTATGCATAAGAAAATAGTCTCAAGGAGAGTGTGGGCAAATTTGGTGGACTGAGATTTGAGTCTATATTTGTCTCATTTTCTATTTTACAATCAGGTAGCTTTTGCCACCCCCATCAAAAGGGACCTGTGGCAGTATATACAGATATTTTTCATTATCACAAGCTGTGAAACTAGCAAGTGGGTAGAGACCAGGGAGTCTGCTAGTCATCTTCCAAAGTGAAGATTGGTCCTCACAATGAAGTTATCCCACTCAAAATGTTAACAGTACTCATGACAAGAAATCCTGATCTAATTTCACCACATCAGAGCTTCCTTTCTTTCATCCTGAACATAAAAATGATATTTAAGTTATCTGCTTGTGATCACATGAAGTCATGTAAGAGGCCATTTCAGAAAGTCCTCTGTACCAATAAGTTCAAATAAGCTCTGTGCCCTATAAGTGATGGAATAAAAAAAATGACCATTGTTATAGTCAGCTTTTATTGCTGCTGGGACTAAAAAAACTGACAAGAACAACACAGAGGAGGAAAAGTTTATTTTAGGGGCTCACAGTTTCAGAAGTCTCAATCCACAGATAGGTGGCTCCATTCCTCAGGCCTCCAGGTGGGGCAGAACATCAAGTTGGAAGGATGTGGTGGAGGGAAGTGGATCACATGATGATCAGACAGAAGAGACTCCACTTGCTAGATACCAAATATATACTCCAAAGGCTGGTCCCCAATGACCCACCTGCTGCAGACACACCCTATCTTTCTACAGTTGCCACTCAGCTAATCCCTATCAGGGGGTTAATGCACTGATTGGGTTAAGGCTCTCATAACCCAATCATTGCGCCTCTAAACCTTTTTGAATTAATCGTCTTACACATGAGCTCTTGGGGGACATCTCACATAACAGCCATGTAGACATGCCTACACTGAGCAACCCAAGTAGAACTTTGGCCTGCGTGAGGTTCAAGAACTACACAGCCAGGGATCTTGGGTTATAGGAGGGAGGTGGAGGGTTGGGAATAGAAGGAATGCAGGGATTCCACTTCTCACTCCACTTGAATGGTTAATCTTAGGAAATCCAACTGATCTCCTAGAAGCCATTTTCTACATGTGTCAAATGGTGATATCAATGCCTACCTTAAGGAGTTGCATGAGAACTCTATAAAATAATACAGTGTTTGTAGAATATGCACAGAGGGAGGATTCAATGAAGCTGCTCTTTGAATTTAGTTTTTGCTTCATCTTCTACATGTAAATGGCAGAAACTGGATTCCTACCCAAGGTTGACTTCAAAGACTTTTCTCTTTGACCACCTTCCCAGCCCTCACCACTGGCTGATAGAAGGGGGCACCTCTGGAGTTCTCAGTGCCCACCTTTCTACCTCTGCTGCTCCTCAACAGGATGGTGACAAATGATGCTTCACTAGGTTGATATTTCCTCACTTCCCTTTTCCCACTGACCCTCTCACTGTCTGTCTTCCAGCTGATTAGTAGAAATATTTTTGGTCAAGATGCAGCAGAGTGGAGCACCCTGGGAGAGGAAGGAGGCTGAGGACATTTGGTCTCTCTGGTCTTCACCATACACCTGGGGTATCTCTTTGCTGTTTTTTGCACGTTAGGTATTCCATGGAGCACAATACCTCCTACATGGCCAAAGCTTTGCTAAACAGTTTATATACCTTATTTTATCATGTCAACCAACAAGATATCCAATAACATATTGTTTAATGAATAATTCACACAATAATCTTATGAAGTAAACAATGCACATTTATATTGTACAGACTCAGAGAGACTGAGTAACATGCCGAAAGTACACAGGAGCCTGGGGAAAGACCAGCACTAGGACCTCCATTGTCTGACTCTCAAGTCTGTACTCTCAACCAGGACAAAATAGTGAAGCACAATGTACAAGAAATGGCACACGCTATCCAGGACCTCTGGCTGACAGGAATCACTCCCCATGTGCTAAGCACAACCAATTTTCTTTGGCGTCTGGAAACATTTCCTTCACACATTCACCCACTCAACAGGTATTTATTGAATTTCCAGTATGTGCCAGGTCCTGTGATTGTCTGGGCAAGTGTAGGAAAAACAGAGTAAAACTCTTGCCCGCATAGAGTCTACACATGTGTGGGGTGGCAGGTAATGCTCCTTAAACAAAGAGACAATTATAATATAGAAATGCTGAGTGTCACCAGAGAGATGAATGGGATGCAGGCAGGGAACACAGGAGTACACAAGGAAGTCCTCAGAGGAGATGGCATTTAGACAGAGACACCAAAGAACAAGGAATCAGCCATACAAAGAGTTTGGAAAGCACGTTCCAGGCTATAGGGGCAGCATGTACAAGGCAAGAAAGATCTAGTGTACCTGAGCATAGTGGACAGAGTTAGAGTACAAATACATGAAGACAACATTATGATGATTTATTTTTATTATAGTAGCTGTAAGACAATTATATTGTTCACAAACTTGGAACTTTATCATTAAAAACTTGTGGTTTAGATGGTATCCCCCAAAAGATATGTCCAAACTCTAATTCCTAGTACTTGTGGATATGACCTTATTTGGAAATAAGAGTTTTTGAAGATATAATTGATATAAATGGGGTCCTCGTGGAGTAGGGTGGGTCCTTAATCCAATATGGTTGATATCACTCTAAGAAGAGGAGAGGAGCCAGAGATAGACACAGGGAGAAGACCGTGTAAAAGTCAGATACAGTAGGGAGAGGAATACATCTCTATTGTTTTAAGCCCCCAAGTTCATGGCAGGTTGTTAAGGCAGCCCTAATAAATAAATATAATAACTCAAGACTTGCAGTCTGCTCTCAACTGATCACATCTGTCCACTCTTCCAGAGGGCTTTTGGGTTTGTCAATGGTAAGAGACCTTGAAGAATGGCAGCCACACCATCCTAGTAGCGACTTGAGCAGCAGGCAGGCTCATATCTGCAGCCTGGCCTTGGTCCTGAATGTAGCATGAACTGAGGAGCTGGTTATATGTCTTGGCCTGATGAAAGACATTCTCACTGCCAAGGCTTACTGGCGCCATGTCTTCCTTCATTCCAAAGGAACGAGTGACCTGGGTCAGTCTCAGGGCTTTATATCTCCTGCAATTGGATAAAGGGAAAATGGGGTTATACAGACTGCATCCTCTCTGTGGGGAGGCTTGGATTACCCCAACATGGACTTCAGATAATCAAGGAAAAAAAATAAAGTTTCATTTGCCCCAGAGTGCCGCTTTGCTTGAACAAGTGTTCCTCATTAACTAAACAAGGGTGTTTTTTTTTTTCCTTCCCCTTTTCATCCTGAGTGGCAATTGCCTATTCTTACTAGCAAAAAGTTTTTGATTTAAAGAACTCTTTTCAATAATGGAGAGGGAATATGTTTCAAAAATAGTGCTAAATTTCCTGGTGGCAGAAGACAGATAAAATCTCCAGGAGTGCTCAAGGTGGTCATTGGTTCAGACCCACTTGGGTACCAGCTCTGTGATCCACAGGAGTTATCTACCTTCCCAAGAGCAGTGATTCCTCATATGTGGAGTTATTGTCAATTTTCAATGAAAAAATTGAAATGTTAATTGTTAATTGATATCCTTAAGTCAAAAGTTATTACTCCACCTTGGTGTCCTCCTTGCATAGAACATGGTGTCCTCGGGAATGACCGTGTTCATTCAGGAACTGGGGCCTGGTGAGAATGGCTTGGCAGCCACTCAAGATATGTACTAGGTAGCATTGCCCAAGGACACATAAAGTACCTGGGCACTCTCTGGTATGACATACGAGGACATCTGGACTTTGATGCCAGAAGATAAGAAGGGAGATATTCATCTAGATTTCTCTGTACATTTCCTGCTTACCCATGAAAGCTTCTGTGGTGAGACTTGAGATTTGACCCTACTTGCAAACTCACAGTTAGTGATCCAAGGTTTTATGGATGTTGACAGAAGACACGAGACTCCTAGGTCAGAAACAAAGGACTTTATTACTCCTCAAATAGAAAGTTACTTGAAATTCACCTTGGTGTCAGATGTCCTTGCCCTGTCTCTCATGGGGTAATGCAAAGTGGTATATATGTTGCAGGTGAGGCATCATAGATTTAGGGAATCTGAAGCTCTCATACCAGACAATAAACGTGACTACCTGTGGCTCCAAAGAGAGGCACTATTGCTATTTTTAAATTGGGTCATTTGTTTATCTTATTAACATTATTGATTGTACATGTCAATCTGGTTCAGTGTGTATTTTAATACATGCACACAGTGTGTACAAATAAAATTCAGTCTCCTTTACTCCCTCTCCCACTCCCTAATACTTGGTAATTTCTATTCTTTATTCAGTTTACTTTTTAAAACTTCCAGGTATGAGAAAGAACACGTGGTACTTGTCTTTTTGTGTCTGGCTTATTGTACTTAATAAAATGTCCAGTTCCATCCATTGCACTGCAAATGATGGGATTTCATTCTTCTTTATGACTGAGTAATATTCACTTATATATATCACATTTTCTTCATTCATCGACTGATTGTCACCTAGGTTGATTCTGTAACTTAGAGTGCCACAATAAACATGGGTGTGAAAATATCTCTTTAGTTTGCTGATTTCATTTCTTTTGGATGCATACCCAGAAGTGGGGTAGCTGGATCATATGATCTATTTTTAGTTCTCTGAGGAACATACCATGCTCCATAATGGTTCTACTAATTTACATTCCCACCAACCCTGCATCGGAGTTCCTTTTGGGATTTAGTATTTCTACCTTCCAAGCCTGTTTGATACACATCCTTAAAGACAGAGTACAGAACAAAGGCAGCCCATCCTCTGCTCTTGAGATGTGCAGAAATGTGTGAGACTCGTGGGAAATCCCCTCCACAGTACTACCAATTTCTGTTTCTTGTTAAAATTATAAAGCGCTAGGAGTAGTTTAGAAATCATCCCATGTCATTCTTCTCTCTTCCTTTTTTCAACTTCCTTCATGCTTTTAATTCAGACAGGACTGTTGTGGAAAGAACACAGCCCTTGGAACTCAGTGTAGCTGGGGTTGCTTGTACTGCAACCTTGATCTACTTCTAATTCATTAAGAAATCTTGGACAAATGACTTAGCATCCCCAAGTCTCAAGTTTTTCTATTTATGAAATGGGGATAGGAATGCCTACCTCACAATGTGAGGATAAGTCTGGTATATAAGAACAGTGCCTATGTTTTCAATGGTCATGTGATTGTGTTCTTTCGTGGGTAAGTCAAGAGTGGAGCATGGATTTTATTTTTAGTGTCCATGTCTCCACAGAAAGTGTACCAGAGGAGAGGCTAGCCTGAGGATGAATATTTGGAGCAAAACTGTACATATAGAAACTTGCTTGTCTCAAACTTCCTCTAGTTTTCTTGCAGGAGGAGAGTCACTTTTGATTCTGGTGGTGGCTCATGAGCAGGTCGTCTTCTGCTGAGTCTGAAAAAGGTAGTTTCTTGGACTTTTAAATGGAACTCCTATCCTATGACCCACATAAATTCCTTCCTGCTTTCCATTTTTGCCTCTGTTAATCTAATGGAAAACATCCTCCACTCTCCTGCCCTGCTCCTCCTCCTCAGCCTACTTTCTGCATCATCTTCACCTCCCAGCGTCCACCCATCAAAGTTTTATCCTTAGCTGTTTCCTCTACTGTGCAGACAAGCTACAGGTCACTGTCAGCACCTCCTTCACCGTCCTTCCCAGCAAATCTTTTTCTCCCTTCACTCCAAATGGTCCTTGACTAGTCTTCAGAGGAGTAAAGTCGGACTTACTCTTCCATGCTCAGTTTTCAGAATGGAGGTAGCTGAGTTCCTCCCAGAGGCCTCACTTCTGCTTTTCTAATTTCTAGTATTTTTGATTTCTCAGGCAAGGAGAGGAAACTATGCCCCTGGCTCCTGAACGGGTCCAGAGTGAGGACGAGATGGAAGGATGCTGATTGCCAGGGCTCTTATTCCACCTGAGTTCTAACAAGGAGAGGACTTGTATAGGATGTTTCCTTAGGTTTCTTCCTACTATCCACGTTGGTGGTTAAGTTTGGAGAAAATGATGCAGCTTCTTATGATGAAATATCTTTTCTAACATTTAGCTGTTAGTTCTGGAGTGTCAGGTTTCCTTTTATGGTGACTTCTGAGTACTGGTAGTGATGAAGAAAGAAAAGGTCAGTCATTCAAATAAAATAATCATTTATCTTAAATATATATACACTATCTATCTGCTTTTATATCTAATTATATACTACATCTACTTACCTATAGACCTCTCAGTACATCCATTCATTCTCTGTTTATCTTGTCTATCTTAGCTTGTTTTCTATTGTTGTAACAAAATGCCTGAGGCTGTTTGATTTATAAAGAAAAGATGTTAATTAATTCACAGTTTCGGAGGTCAAAGAGCATCCTGGAGATAGTTCTCCTGATTGTGCTATAGCATGGTGAAGAAGCAGAAAGGAAACCAGCTGCATGCACAAAAGCACGAAATAGCCTCACTGTATAGCAACCCACCCCACCAGAATGCATTCACTCCAGAAGGCCAGAATTTACCCCTTTTAAGGGCAATGCCACCATCACCTAATTATTTCCCATTGGGTCCTCCCTCTTAAAGGGTTCACCACCTTTACACCACACTGGGACCAAGCTCCCATCACACAACCTTTGGTAGACACATGTAAACCATATACAAACTGTAGTTTATTTGTTCTGTCTGTCTATCTATCTATCTATCTATCTATCTATCTATCTATCTATCTATCTATCTATCTATTCATCCATCCATCCATCCATCCATCCATCCATGGATCTATGTCATCTCTTTATTAAGCATTCTGTTTGGGATGATCTAAATGTTATTGTTAAAACTGAGTCATTGAAGATCAAAGTCTTTATATTCTGTTTGCTTGTTTGCTTTTATTTCTGATGAGGTCCGTCTGTGTGGTCCAAAGTTTATGGGCATTAATTAGTTTCCAGCCTCTAAAAACTCCTGGAATCTGTGGCACACCCTGCTCTACCACACATGTGGGGTATCTGTTTTGTGGGTTTCAGAGCAGAACTGATGAACACTCATTTGCTGGCCATCCAGGGCTTAGATTTAGGATATTATTAAAACTCTCGGAGATCCAAGGTGGCGGACTTGAGATCCAAGATGGCAGACTAGAGGGAGGCTGCATTCCTTATCCCTCTGTAACTCTGCTTTCAAGCAGAGAATATCTGTTTCTCGGAGAGGCAGTTTTTGCTGCTTATCGATCCCCTGCTGTTTACCCCATTTGTCTGCTGTGATCACCTGCAGTCTGCCAGCATATCGACGCCTTTTTTGAGTGCAGATTGCTCACTGTCAGGTGCCTATCATTCGCCATTTGCCTGCCTCTCGCCTGTCCATCGCCTGCCTTACACCTATCTATCACCCAATGCACGAGGTTCACCTCCCGATCCTCCGACAACAGCCAGCAAACTGATCGCTAACTGCCAGTGGAGCACCAGCTGCCTGCTGTTGCCTGGAAGTTCACTATTACAGTACCTGCAGGTTTGATGACACTTTGAGAGAACAGCCAGGCCCCATAGGACCCCTGACTAGACTGACTGAGCTCTATCTCCAGGAGCCCTGGGCTCAAGCGATCACTCCCTTCCTCTGGGACCCTCATATCAACTGACTGCTCCCTGCCGCCAGGACCCCCAGACCAACTGACTGCGCCCTGTCACCGGGACCCCAGACTGACTGCACCTGGCCTCCAGGATTCCACAACCACACCAAACACACCCGATCTCCAGGACCCCTGCCTGAGCAATCGCGCCCCACCTCCAGGACGTCCAGCTGACTACGTCCACCCCTGAGCTGCAGCTCCCCATTTGCCAACACATTTGGAAGCCAGAGCAGCCATCTTGGATAATCCTGGAAGCCATAGCTCCGATCTTTAGGTGGGGCAAATCCCATCCTGAGATGCTTGCTAGAGACTTGAAACTCAATGTCAGGTACCTCTCATGCATCAGGCTACTTAAGACTGGGAGGTTTCATTACTATATGACTGTTATACTGTAGATTTTCTTTTTTCTCCTTATTGAAAAATTTTAAGTTTTTATTTCTTTACTTTTCTTGCTCTCTTTTCCTTTTGTTTACCTGTTCCCTCAGAGTCTCTTTCTCCCTTTTTTGCATGCTAACATCCAATTTCTTTTGATTACACTCTCACCCTTTCTATTATCTAGAACTTCTGTTTATTCTTTTCTTATCCCATTAACAGCCACATTCTACATCCCTCTGCATCCTCTTTGTCCTCCATTAGACACTGCAGACCTTGTTGCAAATCTGTTTGTTTTACTGAAGATAATATTTGAACTCATTCTGTTTATTATGACAATTTTGTTATTGTCCTCATAGGGGCTATTTGGTCTAGGATTTCATAGTGTCTGAATTGGACACTGCTAATATTGATCTCCCCTTAAAGAAAGGTTTTGGAAACCTATAGGGCCCCTATAAGCCTATAGGGGGAAATCTGCAATACTCCAGATCTTCACTGCTAGAGGGGAAGATACATGAACAACAAGAAAAAACAAGGGAAGAAAATGATGCAAACAAATCTAGATCCTATATTAATAGAATCCAATGACAGTATGTTACAAGAAATGTCAGAAAAGGACTTCAGATAATACATGATTAATATGATTCATGAAGCAAAGGATGAGATAAGAGAACAAATGCAGGCAATGATTGATAATACCAGTAAGCTGAAAGAGCACCTGCAGGAAGCAAAAGATCATTTTAACAAAGAGATAGAGATTCTAAAAAATAAAAAAAAACAACAAAAAAAAAAAACAAATGGAAATCCTTGAAATGAAGGAAACAATAAACCAAATAAAAAACTCAATGGAAAGCATCACCAAAAGACTAGACCACTTGGAAGACAGAACCTCAGACAATGAAGACACAATATTTAATCTTGAAAATAAAGTTGCCCAAACAGAGAAGATGGTAAGAAATCATGAACAGAATCTCCAAGAACTATGGGACATCCTGAAAAGACCAAATTTAAGAATTATTGGGATTGAGGAAGGCACAGAGATACAAACCAAAGGAATGAACAACCTATTCAATGAAATAATATCAGAAAGTTTCCCAAACCTGAAGAATGAAATGGAAAATCAAATACAAGAGGCTTACAGAACACCAAATGCACAAAATCACAACAGATCCACACCAAGGCACATTATAATGAAAATGCCTAACATTCAAAATAAAGATAGGATGTTGAAGGCCGCGAGAGAAAAGCATCAGATTACATATAGGGGGAGACCAATATGGATATCAGCCGACTTCTCAACCCAGACTCTAAGAGCTAGAAGGGCCTGGACCAACATATTTCAACTCTGAAAGAACATGGTTGTCAACCAAGAATCCTATACCCAGCAAAACTAACCTTCAGATTTGAAGATGAAATAAAATCCTTCCATGATAAACTAAAGTTAAAAGAATTTACAAATAGAAAGCCTGCACTACACAATATTCTCAACAAAATATTCCATGAGGAGGAAATGAAAAACAACAATGTAGGTCAGCAAAGGGAGGAATTACCTTAGAAAAAAACCACTCAAAGGAGAAACCAAGCCAGCTTAAAAACCAAAAATGAGCCCAAATGACTGGGAATATGAATCATAACTCAATAATAACCCTGAACGTTAATGGCCTAAACTCATCAATCAAAAGACATAGACTGGCAGAATGGATTAAAAAGAAAGACCCAACAATATGCTGCCTGCAAGAGACTCATCTCATAGAAAAAGACATCCACAGACTAAAGGTGAAAGGATGGGAAAAAACCTATCACACACAGGGACTCAGTAAAAAAGCGGGGGTTTCCATCCTTATATCAGATAAAGTGGACTTCAAGCCAAAGTTAGTCAGAAGGGATAAAGAAGGACATTTCATACTGCTTAAGGGAACCATAAATCAGGAAGACATAATGATAGTAAATATTTATGCCCCAAACAATGGTGCATTCCTGTACATCAAACAAATCCTTCTCAATTTCGGGAATCACATAGACCACAACACAATAATTCTGAGTGACTTTAACTCACCACTGTTACCATATATAGATCTTCCAAAAAAAAAAAAAAAAAAAAAAAGCAAACAAAGAAACCATAGAACTCAATAACACAATCAATAACCTAGACTTAATAGACATATATAGAATATTCCATCCATCAAGGAGCAGATTCACTTTCATCTCAACAGCACATGAAACCTTCTCGAAAATAGACCATGTTATGCCACAAAGTAGACCTTAGGAAATGCAAAAAAATAGAGATACTGCCTTGTGTTCTATCAGATCATAATGAAGAGAGTAGAAATCAATGACAAAATAAAAAAACAGAAATTACTCCAACACCTGGAGACTTAATAATATGCTATTATTATTAATAATGAAGAATGAAACATGGACAACAGAAAACATCAGGGAGGAGATAAAAAAATTCTTAGAGTTCAATGATAATGATAATACAACATATCAAAATCTCTGGGAAACTATGAAAGCAGTACTAAGAGGAAAATTCATTGTATGGAGCACATTCCAGAAAAGAATGAAAAGTCAACAACGAAATGACCAAACATTACAGCTCAAAGCCCTAGAAAAAGAACAGAATAACAGCAAAGTAGTAGAAGACAGGAAATAATTAAAATCAGAGCCAAAATCATTGAAATTGAAACAAAAGAAACAATTCAAAAAATTGACAAAACAAAAAGTTGGTTCTTTGAGAAAATAAACAAAATAGACAAACGCTTAGCCACACTAAAAAAGAGGAGAGAGAAAACTCAAATTACTAAAATTCGTGATGAAAAAGGAAATATCACAACAGACACCACTGAGATACAGAACATAATGAGAAGCTACTTTGAAAATCTGTATTCCAACAAAATAGAAACTACCGAAGACATTGACAAATTTCTAGAGACATATGCTCCTCCCAAATTGAACCAGGAGGACATATACAATTTAAACAGATCAATATCAAGCAATGAAATAGAAGAAGGCATTAAAAATCTACCATCCAAGAAAAGCCCAGGACCAGATGGATTCTCAGCTGAGTTCTACAAGACCATCAAAGAAGAACTCATTCCAATACTTCTCAAAGTATTCCAGGAAATAGAAAAGGAGGGTACCCTACCGAACTCATTCTATGAAGCTAATATTAACCCTCATACCCAAACCAGGAAATGACACATCAAGGAAAGAAAATTTTAGACCAATATCCTTGATGAATATAGATGCAAAGATCCTTAACAAAATATTGACAAACCATATCCAAAAACATATTAAGAAAATCGTGCACCACGATCAAGTGGGGTTCATCCATGGAATGCAAGGATGGTTTAACATTCATAAATCAATAAACGTAATCCATCCTGTCAATAGACTTAAGGATAAGAATCATATGGTTATTTCAATTGATGCAGAAAAAGCGTTCGACAAAATACAACACCCCTTCATGCTGAAAACACTAGAAAAAATAGGGATAGTAGGAACATACCCGAACATTGTAAAGGCTATTTATGCTAAGCCCATGGCCAACATCATTCTTTTTTTTTTTTTTTTTTTTCCGGTACTGGGGATTGAACTCGGGGCCTTGCACTTGCGAGGCAAGCACTCTGCCAGCTGAGCCATCTCCCCAGCCTGCCAACATCATTCTTAATGGAGAAAAACTGAAACCATTCCCTTTAAAAATGGGAACAAGACAGGGATGTCCTCTTTCACCACTTCTAATCAACATTGTCCTCGAAACTCTAGCCAGAGCAATTAGGCAGACTAAAGAAATTAAAGGGATCCAAAAAACTCCTCCAGAAAACTTCTAGGCCTCATCAATGAATTCAGCAAATAGCAGGCTATAAAATCAACACACATAAATTTAGAGCATTTTTATATGCAAGCGATAAACAGCTGAAAGGGAAATGAGGAAAACAACTCCATTTGCAATAGCCTCAAAAAAAAAAAAAAAAAAAACTTGCGAATCAATCTAACCAAAGAGGTAAAAGATCTCTACAATGAAAACTTCAAAACATTGAAGAAAGAAATTGAGGAAGACCTTAGAAGAAGGAAAGATCTCCCATGTTCTTGGATAGGCAGAATTAATATTGTCAAAATGGCCATACTACCAAAAGTGCTATACAGATTCAGTGCAATTCCAATTAAAATCTCAATGATGTACCTTACAGAAATAGAGCAAACAATCATAAAATTCATCTGGAAGAATAAGAAACCCAGAATAGCTAAAGCAATCCTTAGCAGGAAGAATGAAACAGGGGGTATCACAATAACAGAACTTCAACTATACTACAAAGCAATAGTAACAAAAACGGCATGGCATTGGCACCAAAATAGGTAGATCAATGGTACAGAATAGACACGGACACAAACCCAAATAAATACAATTTTCTCATGCTAGACAAAGGTGCCAAATATATGCAATGGAGAAAAGATAGCCTCTTCAACAAATGGTGCTGGGAAAACTGGAAATCCACATGCAACAGAATGAAACTAAACCCCTATCTCTCACCCTGCACAAAAATCAACTCACAACGGATCAAGGACATTGAAATCAGACCAGAGACCCTGCATCTTATAGAAGAAAAAGTAGGTCCAAATCTTCACCTTGTTGGCTTAGGATCAGACTTTCTTAACAGGACTCCCATAACACAAGAAATAAAAGCAAGAATCAATAACTGGTACAGATTAAAACTAAATAGCTTTCTCTCAGCAAAGGAAACATCAGCAATGCGAAGAGAGAGCCTACAGAATGGAAGCATATCTTTGCCACTCATACTTCAGATAGAGCAGTAATTTCCAGAATATATAAAGAACTCAAAAAAATCTATTGAAGCAGGGGGTATCGCAATACCCGAACTTCAACTTTATTACAAAGCAATAGTAACAAAGACGGCATGGTACTGGTACCAAAATAGACAGGTAGATCAATGGTACAGAATAGAGGACACGGACACAAACCCAAATAAATACAACTTTCTAATACTAGACAAAGGCGCCAAAAATATGCAATGGAGAAAAGATAGCCTCTTCAACAAATGGTGCTGGGAGAATTGGAAATCCATATGCAACAGAATGAAACTAAACCCATATCTCTCACCCTGCACAAAACTCAACTCAAAATGGATTAAGGACCTTGGAATCAGACCAGAGACTCTGCAGATTATAGAAGAAAAAGTAGGTCCCGATCTTCAACATGTCGGCCTAGGACCAGACTTCCTCAACAGGACTCCCATAGCACAAGAAATAAAAGCAAGAATCAATAACTGGGATAGATTCAAACTAAAAAGCTTTCTCTCAGCAAAGGAAACTATCAGTAATGTGAAGAAAGAGCCTACAGAGTGGGAGAATATCTTTGCCAATCATACTTCAGATAGAGCACTAATCTCCAGAATCTATAAAGAACTCAAAAAACTCTACACCAAGAATACAAATAATCCAATCGACAAATGGGCTAAGGAAATGAACAGACACTTCACAGAAGAAGATGTACAAGCAATCAATAAACATATGAAAAAATGTTCAACATCTCTAGTAATAAGAGAAATGCAAATCAAAACCACCCTAAGATTCCATCTCACCCCAATTAGAATGGCGATTATCAAAAATACAAGCAACAGGTGTTGGCGAGGATGTGGGGAGAAAGGTACACTCATACATTGCTGGTGGGGCTGCAAATTAGTGCAGCCACTCTGGAAAGCAGTGTGGAGATTCCTTAGAAAACTTGGAATGGACCCTCCATTTGACCCAGCTATCCCACTCCTTGGCCTATACCCAAAGGATCTAAAATCAGCATACTACAGAGATACAGCCACATCAATGTTCATAGCTGCTCAATTCACAATAGCCAGACTATGAAACCAACCTAGATGCCCTTCAATTGACGAGTGGATAAAGAAACTGTGGTATATATACACAATGGAATATTACTCAGCCATAAAGAATGACAAAATTATGGCATTTGCAGGCAAATGGATGAAATTGGAGAATATCATGCTAAGTGAGATAAGCCAATCTCAAAAAGACAAGGGACGAATGATATCGCTAATAAGTGGAGGATGACACATAATGCGGGGGAGGGAAGGGTTAGTGTTAGGGTTAGAGTTAGGGTTAGGGAGGGGGGCAAGTATGGAGGAAGAAAGTACTGTATAGAGGGTAAAGAGGGGTGGGAGGGGTGGGGGGAAGGGGAAAAAATAACAGAATGAATCAAACAACATTATTGTATGTGGATTTATGATTACAGAAATGGTATGCCTTTGCGCCATATACAAACAGAGAGTAACATGTATCCCATTTGTTTACAATAAAATAAAAAAATAAAAAAAATCTACACCAAGAATATAAATAATCCAATCAACAAATGGGCTCAGGATATGAACAAACACTTCACAGAAGAAGATCTACAAGCAATGAACAAACATATGAAAAAATGTTCACCATCTTTAGTAATAAGAGAAATGCAAATCAAAACTACACTAAGATTCCATCTCACCCCAATTAGAATGGCGATTATCAAGAATACAAGCAACAATAGGTGTTGGAGAGGATGTGGGGAAAAAGGTACACTCATACATTGCTGGTGGGGCTGCAAATTAGTGCAGCCACTCTAGAAAGCAGTGTGGAGATTCCTTAGAAAACTTGGAATGGACCCACCATTTGACCCAGCTATCGCACTCCTCAGCCTATACCCAAAGGACTTAAAATCAGCATACTTCAGAGATACAGCCACATCAATGTTCATAGCTGCTCAATTCACAATAGCCAGATTGTGGAACCAACCTAGATGTCCTTCAGTTGATGAATGGATAAAGAAACTGTGGTGTGTGTGTGTATATATATATATATACACAGACATACACACACACACACACACACACACACACATACATATATACATACAATGGAATATTACTCAGCTATAAAGAATAATAAAATTATGGCATTTGCAGTCAAATGGATTAAATTGGAGAATATCATGCTAAGTAAGATAAGTCCATCTCAAAAAACTAAAAGACAAATGATCTCGCTGATAAGCGAATGATAACACATAGTGGGGGATGGGAGGGGGACAAGAATGGGGAGGAAGGAGGGACTGTATAGAGGGAAAAGAGGAGTGGGAAGGGTGGGCTGGAAGCAAAATATAACAGAATGAATCAAACATCATTACCCTATGTTAATGTATGATTACGCAAATGGTATGCTGTTACTCCATGTACAAACAACATGTATCCCATTTGGTTACAATAAATAAATTAAAAAAAAAAAACTCTCATGCAGAACATTTTATGAACCAGAAGTTGAGCTTTTCTCCCCAAAGAAGAAGTTTAATTTTTAAGGAAAACATCCAGAGGAACTTTGAGGCCAGGGTGTTTGTCCACTCTCTCGTTAATGAATGGAGAAGATGTGAGGATAGGTTCCCCACCACCATGTTCTCACAAGAGGAGGAAAGGCCAAGGAAGATGAGCAGGTGCTAGACAAGAGAGAGCCTCAGTAACGGGTAGGAGGGCCCACCCAAGAGGAGGAACAAGAAAGTCCGAGGCGTAGCAGTGACCCTGCGGGTTCATGCCTTTGTCAAGCAGTGCCAGGCAGTGGGTGCTGGGACACAGGGTTTGACTGAAACTTGATTTCTGAGCAGGACTTTTGGGCAGAGTCAGATCACCAGCTATTGGACTCAGGTTCCTTAAATCTCTTCAGTGACGATGGAATGGCCTTAGATGGTGGGGTGGGCTCAAGTGGCCTCCATTACAGAGGAATGTGAGTATCAGAGACACCATTAGGGTCTATCCTGAGGTTCTGCAAGACTGTGAATTACTTACATGTGCTCATCTTCTTCACTGGACCATAAGAAACAGATTCTTCTTCCTTTCTTTCTTTCTTTCTTTTTTTTTTTTTTTTTTGCCACAAATGCAGAGACAAAATGAATTGTTGATGACTCATCGAAATGATTTATTTCCAAGCCTAATGTTGAGGAGTGTTTGTTTAGATGTTTTATCTAATCCTGTACGATAGACAGCCACACTGTTACTTGCTGAGTTGATGAAGGAATGAGTAATAATGGAGAATTAGTCATAACAATTGATCTTCAGTCCAATACACCTTAATCATCTGGTCGTCTTCCGTGGAGGTGAGATGGTCCCCCTTTTTCCCTTTAGTTGTCTAGGGTCCTTGGTTCTACCCATCTCCCATCCTTCCTCCCACTCCTTACTGAAATTTGTCCTCAAAAAAGGTAGAGTTCTTAGTCACTTCTATCTTGGCGTGATTACAAATAGCTGATTCTACCATGTCAGGAACGCTGATTTTTTTTCTCATTAGGAAACAAAAGACTTTATTCCCAAGGATTGAGGGAGGCAGCCTGGGGAGGGTGGCTTCCAACCTACAGTCAGCTAGGAACTGAGACCTCTTCCTGTTTTGCCTAAAACTTACACCTTCTCTGTCTGCCTCTAGCTACTTCTTTGAGCCTAAGTTTTCTCATTTGTAAGATGCATTAGCAACCTCCATCTCAGGTGGCTTTAGGGAATAAATGTGAAAAACAAATGTGTCTATAGAAAAAGTACCTGGTGCAGTTCTTGGTACACACTAAGTGCTCTAGACTGGAACTCTGGTTTATGTTCTCTCTATTATCACCATGAATGTCATGGACTGAGTTAAAAAGACAGAAATCATCACATAATATTAAAACACATTAAGTTTCATTTTAAAGCCTTGAAAAAGACATGCCTTTGCTACTAAGAAATATACTGGAGATGGCATATAAAATACTGTATGTAAGATTGTGTGTTAAAGATCACAGAGATCCTTGGCAACCAAGCAATTTCTCAAAGAGCACAGGTGATGGAGTGAGGTGGCACCTGCCTGCATGTCCTACCCTGAGCAAGTACTCCCAACCTGACAGAAAAGCACAAAGGGGAAGCCAGTCTTCTCCTCCCTGACCTTCACGCTGAAATTTAAATCCTTTTGAAAACGGCTGTGCCCAACTCAGACTGGGGTTCAAAGACCAGAGTAAACTCTGAAGAGTCAGGAGGAGTCCAGGTTTCTAATTTCTGGGTGGGCAAGTTGGAACTTCTCACCAGTTCTGGATGGCCAAGTACTGCAAATGTTCCTGTGAGGTTCAGGCAAGCCAGGTAGGTGTTCAGGGGCATTGACAAACGCTGAAGGGAAAGATCCAGGTGAACCAGGAGCAGCCCAGGAGGTGAGAGAAGGGGCTCCCTGCTCCCTGGAGGTATTGTTCTCTCAAATGCTCTTCACAGGTGCTACTGGAAAACCACCCGTGCCAGCCTTGTCCTGGGGAGACAGCAGTGAGAATGGATTCTGCCACCAAGGAGCTTAGGGTTTAATAAGAGGGTCCCATTCACCATTATAACATGTGTTACGTGAGCTACTGAGGTTAGGTTATGGAAACCACCAAGCATGGAGTTGCATGAGATTCTAGGGATTGGGGGCAGGTCTTCCTAAAGGGGAGTGCATATGATTCTTTCAAGCATGGGTAAGAGGTCAACAGGCAGGATGGAATATTTTTGGCAGCGGGAACAACATGCGGAAGGAACTACCCATGGACAAGCCTCAGGCAGGTCCACACACAGCATCTTTCTCTCTCTTTGGATTATGCGGTGACAGGAAGGGGCCTGAGAAGGTGCTACTTGTGAAGGGAGTTTTGTGCCACGCTGAGTATTTGGTTTCCACCTCAAGGCAAATTAGTGGATTTCTCTCAACTCAGTGGGACTTGCCAGCTCACTCCTTCCCCATCTCACCCCTATCTTTCCCATAGGACATTGCAATACGCTTGCTGTGTGCTGGGTATTTGTCTCTCCTACCAAGTGGAGAGTTCCTGGAGGTCCCAGACTCTGGGAATTTTATCTTTTTTTTTTTTTTTTTTTCAGGGTTCCAGACAAGGCCTAACCTACAGTAGGAGTCAGTAAACAGATATTCAATAAGTATTCAGTTTAGGCCTCTGAGAAGAGGTGGCATTTAAATGGGGACTGAAGGTCGGGAAGGAGCCACTTGCAGATGGAGCTGGGAGAAGAACCTTGTAGGCCTTGAGGAGAGGGGGCATGAGGGTGGCAAGCTTGGGTGACAGGGTTCCTCTGCAGAAGGCGTAAGAGGAAGTGGGCACTGCGTGAGAACCCTGGAGAGCAGAGTGGAAACACGGGACTCGAAGCCTTTGTGGGGACAGATGTTGACCTCTGGTTCTTTTTTTTAAAATTTATTTATTTTGATTCATTGTACGGAAATGGGGTACAACTGTTGTTTCTCTGGTTGTACATGAAGTAAAGTCGCACCATTTGCATGATCATACATGTACATAGGGTAATGATGTTTATCTCAGTCTGTTGTTTTTCCTTCCCCCACCCCCTCCTACCCATCTTTTTCCTCTATACAATCCATCCTTCCTCCATTCTTGCCTCCCTCTCACTCCCTGGACCTCTGGTTCTTAACAGCCAGGTCACCAGGGCACTTGTAGATGGCCCCCATGATCCCTGCCTCCTGTACTCATGCCCAGTGAAATCCTTTCCCATCGGGTGTGGGCAGCACCTGGGACCTGCTCCCAACCCACAGAATACAGCAAAGCCGCGGGACGTGACCACCAAGGTCAGGCTGTGAAAAACTGTGCTTTCCATCTCACGGTCTCTCCCTTCTCTGGCCCATCTTGGCTTCTCTCCCGGATGGAGCAAACTTCCCTGATGGGCACTGTGAGTTGCCCTAATGGAAGTCCACAAAGCAAAGAACTGAGGACTGTCTTCAGCCAAACACCAGGTAAGAACCGAGGACCAACCATTCGTCCCGCCATCTTCCAGGCACTGAATTCCACCATCAAGCACAAGGCCTGGAAGCCTGTCCTTCTCCAGTGGAAATTTCAGATGAGATCCCAGCCCAAGGCTCGCACCTTGATTGCGGCCTTGTGAGAGACCCTGAAGCAGCAGGCCCAGCCAAGCTGTGTCTGGATTCATGGTCCACAGAAACTGGGAGATAATGATTGTGTGTTGTGCAGCAATGGAGAACTAATACATTGATGTTCCGAGATCCACGGGAGAAAAAAGGAATATATGGGCTAGAGAAGACCACACACCCGGCCAACTGCTTCCTTGAACTTTGGGCCTGGCAAGTTTGAGAGAGTGACCCTTCTGTGATGTTGGCATAGTCTAGCTGTGGACACCTGTGGCTTTGTGAAACATGGGAAAGAGGCTTGTAGAAGGAATAACTGAATCTGAATCTTTGCCCCGATGCTCACAATCCTTAATAGAAACATTCTATGGAATCTTTTGGGATCATAATGAAATGGAATAACCTACTTATATTTCAGCAAATATTTTAAAGAACTGGAGTGTCAGAGCAAGGACTTGGCAGTCCAGAGAGAAGATGACTTTTAGGAGAATATCACAGAGCTCATTCAGAAAATCTCTGGTTTCCACTAAATGTTTTTTTGGGTCTGAGAAGTCTAAAGATAAATGATGCAATTAGCAGTGGTCATTTCTCTTTCTGTTCTGTTCTGCCTCTGACATTCAGCCAGAGGGAACGTAGAAGACTCAACTTGCTTTATCATATGCATTGGGCTTTAAAGGAAACTGAAGCCTACTGAATGCCAAATATTTCTTCTGGGTGTTCAGAAAACATTGGGATTCTTTCTACAAATCATGTTTAGTTGATATTTTAACATTTTAGTCAGGTTTATTTAGAGTTGTTCCAGGTGAAGCATCTGGATTTGAAAGTGTGCTCTAGGGATACTGCAAATGCCGGGGTGGTTTCTCCCAACCTACGTGTGCTTCGTTGCTTTTATCTGTTTTACATATTAAGTTCCAGGCAAGATGACATTTGAAAACCACAAAAAGAGGCAGAGTGAAAATAATAATGAAAAATTCAGTGTTCCCCAAACCACGGATGTTAATTAGACATCCAAAAAGATGTCAATCATCTAAACTATAGCATATTGTATTGATTTTTTTTGTATTTAAAATGAACTTATTAACAAACTTTATCAAGGACTAGCCTGATACCAGGTATTTGATGGAAATATTTCAATCATCAATGTGTCATTCATTCGATGCAAAGTGTTCTTGGTCCCTAGCAGAAAATAAAGTGGGCCCCCAATAAAGGCACCTGGGACATTGGCTCCTTGTGCTTAAGGGTGTAGGACAAAGTGGAACAATGTACAGTGATCACTGTGAACGAGGTGTCACAGTGTGATCCACTCTGCCAGGAACTTTCCATTTTACCTGTACTAATGGTAAGCACTCTTTTTGCTTTCAAAAAGATCCTGATTTAGAAGACATATGATCTACCCGAGCTAAGACAGGCCCCAAACCCTATGAATATGTAAACATGTATCATTTGGTAAAACTGATCACATTTTCTTCTACTTAACATAAAAATTGATTATCAAAATTTACCTAATTGGTACATGGATCATTCAGATTCATTCTGGGGAATTATAATACCATAAATCATGGAAAATTTTCAAATTTTCTTGACTATTGTGTGAGAAGTTGTCTTGTTTTATGCAGGTCCAGGGAAAACCAGTTTTAGTCGACTCATTCTTTCCGCTCTGACAGTTTCCCAGTTGCCATGGACAATGCTCATCCATGCAAAGCATAAATATCTGCTTTCCTACATGGATATGATGACGATTGTGAATTTCTAGGGAGGGAACCTGCCACCCACACTGCACTTTCTTTTGCTTTTCATTCCTCCAAGGAATGACTGGGAATCAGAGAAGAACTCGATGGAAATCAGAGCTGAAATAGCCTATAAATCATGCTTGTCATCGTCTCCCCAAGCCGTGGTTGATTTATGGTACGTCCTCATGTCTCACTGCCCGGGCCACACCATTCTCGTGATATGAACTCACATACACACACCATCAGGGACTACTTAAAGGCCATACAAAGAGGGAAATCGAAACAAAACAAAAAGAGTCAAAGTTGGAGAACGCTGAGATATGTATGGGATGTAAATACATCTGTGAAATATCAGGGGATACTAGAAATGAATGTTCTCACTATGAAAAGCGAAGGGGACGATCGTTGGGTCCACCCTGGGTTATCTAAGCTAACGGAGAATGGGAGGCAACACGCAAAGGCTGAAATAGTTGAACTCCTGACTCTAGGTGCAAAGATGCTCCCATGACCTCATCCTTAGGCACTAGGTGCTGGTTATTTCCAGGCAGAGGAATGACCACAGTTGGTCGCCATCAAAACTGGGTATAAGTTCCCATTCAAGTGGCAACAGGGTGTGCTGGGGGAAAGAGAAACGGGAAGGCCATGTGAGGAAGGGAAGTCTGGAGGAAGTCAGGCTGATGGCCACTATCGTTATCCAAGCTAGACTTTGGAGATCTGGGAAGACATTTGTGCACTGCCCCGTATCCATGTCCACCCCAATTTAAATCACAGTTGAGATTCAATTGCCCGTAGCCATTGGCATTATCCCGAGAGTGTACCTCCTCTCACGAGTCAACACTTGAGCTTGTTCTGGGAGGAATGTCCTTCATGACAACTATCTCTAAGTTCTTTGTATTCCAGATAAGTGTCTGGGGTTATTTTCTAAAATATTTCAACAGAAAGAAATAGTCAATGATGAAGTCAGAAGAGAAGTTACTGGGAAGCTGAATTGTCCTTTGGGTTGCCATAGATTCCCTCTCCCTCCAGGGCACATCCAGAGTCAACCAAAACCCACCAAAGTCGTGCAGGGGAGTGGGAAGAGACAGAGAGAGGCCGAGATCTGGGCTGTGCTTGCTTTGCCAGGGCAGCCTGATGTCTTCCAGCAGCTTGACTTTTCCAATTGTGAATGATTTCCTTGGGGATAGTTACTGGGTGATGGTTCTACACTTGTGGGTCCTCTCCTGTCACATGGCCTGCCACTTAATTGGTTTCATTGTGTCTAGTTCTTTGTCATCACTTTGGGAGTTGAGCACAATATCTGGGTCAGTCAGATCTGAGTTCAAGTCCTAGCTCCGTCTAACCATAAGGTGTTGATCAAGGTAGGTGGAATTTCTGAGTCTCAATTCTCTCGGCTACAGAATGGAGACAAAAGAAGCTGGATTTTAAGGTGCTTATGAATATTGAGTAGATGTGAATAGCCTGGTCTATTGCCTGACACATAGTAGGTACTTAGCATTATTATGCACGTGAGACTATATTAGGGTTCTCCAGAAGAATGAAAACAATAGGTTGATCAATTTCTTGATTGATTTTTTTAAAATATTTTTTTAGATGTTGATAGACCTTTATTTTATTCATTTATTTACATGTGGTGCTAAGAATCAAACCTGGTGCCTCACACAAGCTAGGCAAGCATTCTACCACTGAGCCACACCCCCAGCCCTGCTTGACTGATTTTAAGGAATTGGCTCAGGGAGTTGTGGAGGCTTGGTAAATCCAAAATCTGCAGAGTAGGCCATTGTGTTGAAGTCCAGGGAGGAGTTGAAGGCCCACTGTTGACAGAATTCCTTCTTGCTCTGGAGGCCAGTCTTTGTTCTTTTAAGACCTTCACCTGATTGAATCAGGCCCATCTATATTATGAAGAGAAATCTGCTTTACTCAAAATCCACAAATTCATCCACAAACTCCTTCACAGAAATATCCAGCATAATGTTTCATCAAGTACCTGAGCAACATCAACCAGTTAAGTTGAAATACACCATTAGCCATCACAGCCTATGTTTTAGGGAGCTACCTAGTTCCTTACATGAATCAAATAATTATATGTCTCGAATAATTAAAGGTAGTGTAGACCTGCTAACACTTTTTGAGTCATTAGAGTCGTTATATGGATAAAAAGTTCCATACTTTGGTTGGTCACTCCAGACCCCACATTTTGTATCTTTCAAAATTTACTGGTCTAGGCCAAATCTGGAATCAAGCGAAACTCCTCTCTCTGACCTGAAGCAAATGTTTTTGGAAACTAAATCCCAACCTAAACCAAATCCATACCTGATGGATGTGTAGGCAGAGACAGAAGCTGGAGGGAAAGGAAACCTAGTCATGTGCTACCAAAGAGACCTTTGACCCCTTCTGAAGGGTGACCTCCTCATCGGGGCCGCATTGACCTGGTGACATAGTGCTGAGGGAGAGGCCATTGGCTTCCTGTATTCCCCGAGGTCCAGAGGTCTTCTCAGAGTGGAGGGTAAGTTTTCCATTGTATCACCACTGCGGCAACATGGAGCCCCCATTCACCCCCGTGAATCAAGCCTTCCAGATACATAAGTGTGGGTTCAGTCAAGGGGACTCTTGGTGCTTGAGATGCAGTTGCTAACTCAGGGACCTGTGCTGCCCGAAATGTGGGTTCCTGAGACCTGCTTCTGTGTCTTGCCCCTCGCCTTTTGAGATGCTAGTTCTGGTTTTCCCACTTGCCTCTGTGAGATTATGGTGCCCCTAAATCATGCCTGACTTTGACCCCAAAGCTGCCTCCCCGGAAGAAAAAGTAGAGAAAACACCATGCTTCCCGGGGTCCCTCCCGCCGGTGACTCCTCACTTTATTCTTGATGCCAAAACTATCTTAAAAGACAAAACCAATGTGAGATGAGACAAGGACCCATTAGACAGGTAGGACCTTAGACATCTTAAGTTGAGACGATTGTTCTATATTGGCCACTTCCGAGGATTCCTCTATGGAAGTTTCCTGAAGATGCTTACATCCCAGAAGGTTCTCTGAGGTGTCCAGTGTTTCTACTTTTCCAGACCTTTCTCCTCTGTGTGTTCAGCGTAAGTGTCAAGTGGAAGCTCCCTTTCCTCATTCCTACATGACCTCTCACCTATCTGTCATTTTCCTGCAATACCTTTCTTTCTCCTTGTAGGCCACCTGCTCATCCTCTGAGATTTAGTTTGAAGGAAATTCTTTCTAGGATGTCTCACCTGGAATTTAATTATTTTCTTCCCTGTATTTCCATAGAGGCTCTATGTCTCTATTATAGTGTCTAGCAAATTATTGTAATCATTTTCTATTTACCCCTATTGCACTCAGAGTATCACAGGCTAAGCCAAGAATTCCCTCAGTAGACACTTATAGGATGGATGGATGGATGGATGGATGGGCAGACGGGTAGATGGACAAGTGGGTGTGCAGATGGAGGGAAGGATTCCTCAGGAAGATCTCAGAGCTGTCCCAAAGTTTCTGTGCTGACCCTACAGTCAACTAGCTGTGTGGCAAAGAACAATTTGCTTACTCTGCCTAGTTTTCTTTATATGTCAAAACAAAAATGCCTTCCAGCTGATAATCCAGTCATTTCCTGTTCAAATAATCTGCAGGCCCAGCATTTTGCTGGGTTTCTTTGGGGCAGGCAGTTTTCAAGTAAAGATTCATCACCATTGCACATATTACTGCAAGCCCAGGTCACATTGTTCTAACAGGACTCTAGAAAAATTCTTTGGATACTGTTTATTGACTGACTCCCTAGGATGAGAATAGAAATGCTAACCTCTGAGATGGATTTTTTCCCTAGAATTTCCAAACATTCCGTGAAGGCGGCTGAGTGGTGTCCTCAAGACCACATGTATACCTCGTAACACCAATAAACACCATGGGAAGAGAGACGAGCGGAAGCCCAAACTAGTGAATCGAAAGCCATAAGGCAAGGCACAGAAAGCAAGTCATGAAAATCGTAAACACCCAATATCAGAAAAGACCTCAGCTTCACTGGGGCCGGTAGCTTCCCCCCGGGGATCCCTGGCATTGTTTCTTGGTAGATATTTCACAGTTGCTCGGGTTCTCTCCGAGATGTTCAGCTCCCTCTATGCTGAGGAGGTATGTTATGATTTTAGAATGCAAAGGGACCCTCATCACATTCTACTCCAAATGCTATGAGCCTAGAGCTGGTGGGCTTAAGGACAGAGACTGTCACGTGTGCCAGCAGTCAGATTGCTCATTTTCTATTCCCGAGACAGTCACACACTCGCTGCGTGGCTTTGGATAAGATACTGAGCTCCTCTGAATCCTAGGTTTTTTACTGAAAAAATGGGGGTGATTATAGTAGCACAACAGGAGTCTTACAGTAGCATGGCTATGAGGTTTAAATGAGATGATGGCTGCAAGATGCTGAGCGCAGTGACTGCCACAGACGAGTAGCACTTACGGAGCGCTCACTACCTGGAGAAGCACATCAACTGTCATCCCCAAGGCCCCCGTCTCCCTCTCGTGCAGCGCAGAGACAATTAGGACAAACACCAAAGAACGTAATGGAGTCACCGGAATGCGTGAACACCAGGGAAAGGAGCCTGGGTTTGGAATCCTAGTAACTGGTTCCGGGTCTCAGCTACCTGGGGTCAGTTCGCCTGTCTGTAAAGGAGAAGTCGTTACCACATCCACATTATTCTCTTAATAAACATGCACGACTCCATCCCTCGAAATGTCTGAATAGATCAAACTGAGTGACATTTAATCTGAGCCATAAAATAATTTAAACATCTTTGTGAGGGTTATTTGCCCTGGGACAGTCTGATATGCACCTTCCTCTTTCACTCTCTCCATAACAGGGTCGCCCATCAGAGGGGTCATTGTCCCAGCTCTTGTCTACCTTTCCCCTCTTAGCCCCAGGGTTAGCTCACTCTGCTGATGAAAAGCAATCAATGGAAGTCATTACTCAAAAATTATCATGGACATTTGTGAGCTGTCAAAAAAATATCCAGAAAAATTGCGCCGAGAGAACCAGTGGAATAAAGTTCCAAAAATTCGTTTAGTAGTGTATATAAAAATTAAGTGAAAGTTAACAGGAGCAGCCTGGTGGAGCAGCATTAGTATTCTTAACCTTAAATCTCTGTGCACACACTGGACTGCGGTGTATTCATATTATCCACCCCACAAAGAATTGTAAAATCATTAAACCCACAAAGATTCCATCTGCCCATCGGGCTACACTCCTTTTCTCTTCTCCACCCATTGGTCCATGGCTCTGTCTTTTTCTTATCAGTTTCTGTTTTACAGAACTGTCCTTCCCAGGCTGGATGCAAGAGCAAGATCTGCAGATACCTGAACAATAGGGTCAGGTGACTTCTTACCTCCGGTGCCCCTAAGGCTGCATCTCTGCCCCACATCTCCCTGGCTCCTGTCCCCAAAGGCTGCGAAAGGAAACAATAGCTGTCAGCCCCTGCCAAGCCGTGTCTTCTGAGATGCAGCTGAATAATCAATTACCGGGTAAGTGTATCTGAATTTCCCTGGCCGCCTTCCACGCGCCTTCAGAACATCAAAGCCCACAGGAGCCCTGCGCTCGCCTCCTCACAGCCTCCTCCCATCCTGCCGCTCAACCTGAGCCTCCCAGGCAGCTCCCGCCCTGGCCAGCCTCTCTTGTCTTCATCTGTCCTGCCCACAGGGCGTCTGGAAAGAAAGACTATTGTTCCTTACAAAAGGGCCTGCTGGAAAGGAGAGTGCAGACGGCAACACCTGGCAACTTGTGACCTGGAGCAGGGACCAGGAGCCAGGAGAGAGGGACTTTAAACAACTTTTAAAAGGTCCAATAAGTGGCTCTGTTAAAATAAAGCAAATAGATCCCAACTCTTAGGATCTACAAGTGGGCCTCACATGGCCTCTGGTTCCCAGTACCCACAGTGGGGACTGGTTCTGTGCTCCTGGTTGCCTGTGGATTTTGCGGTAAGAAAAGTCAGAAGAGCAAGAAGTTCCACAGGGCCTCTTGCCAACAGTGAGGGCAAGCTGGGAAACAGCTTAAGGAAGAGAAAAATTCTTGTCTGTGAAGATGTCCAGTGCTTTTGAGTGTTGGTGTGGATATTTATGTCACTTTGGGGAAAAGGTTGGCACAGGCGGACTGGCTGATATGGAGGTGGCTGGCAAGCAGATCAGACAGCAGGTCGTAACGATTCCCCTTAAAAACAAATATGGCTTACATAACAGGTGGGGTACCCAGACTCAAGTCCCAGGTAGGCAGCGTTTTCTGAGAGGTGTGGGTTGAGCATGAGGACTCAGTTCCATCTGTGTGGTACAAATGGGTTAGCAATTCTCAATGTGGAGCGACTCTGTGGGAGGGGAGGAAGACTTTAGTATTCCCATCTGTAAAATGGGGGCTACCCTCGAACCCTCCATAGACAGCTGCAGAGGAAACAATGAGAAAAGTACTTCCCGCCAGAGAGTGGGATTTTATTTTTGCAGTCTGAGCATCAAGACAAGGTGATGATGTCCCCCAAGTAGCAATATATACTTAGAACAATCTTTGGAGGAAGCCTTTGCCTGCTGAACGTCTCATGGCAGCTCACGGCTATGAGGTTTCTTTTGAGGGAGCGAAATATTCTAAAATCAGATCATGACAGTGGCTGAACAATTCTGCAAATCTATGAGCAACACCGAGTGGTACTTAAATGGTTGAACTGTGTGCTTTGTGAATTCTGGATCAATAAAGCCACGAGGAGAAAAGAATGTGTAAAAGCAGTGTTTTTTTGTTTGTTTTTTTGTTTTGTTTTGTTTTGTTTTGTTTTGTTTTTTTTCAAAGGAACAAGAACAAAAGAAAGAAACAAAAATTCAGATCTTGGTGTGGGGATGGACCCATTGAGTTGGTCCCCATCCTAGAGCTAAAAGTCTTGAGGCAGCCACACATTCGCTGATGGGTCAAAAAAATGGAGTTGGATGTAGAATTAATTGGAGCGGGACATTGTGGCAGATGTTGGTAATCACCCCATGGAATACCTGTTCTCCTTTGAGCAGTAATGCTCCCTGTAGAGATGATGCCTACAGCGTCCCTGTGGCCAGGTGTGGTCCTGTGACCCAGTTCTGACCAATGGATGCCTGGGTGGAAATAACTAACGTGTGTGTTCTTTAAGGGGAACTGTCTCTTTCATGCCCACTCCCTGGACGGAGAAGCTGGCTTCAGCCCTATGGGTGGGTTCAGGGCCGTGTGGGTGATTGCTGTGGACTGAGTTTCTGACCTCTCTAAATCAAGATGGTGAAAGCAAATCAGCGACGTGATTGGAGGTGGGACCCTGGGAGGTCATTAGATGATGAGGACTGAACCTTCACGTTTGGGATTAGTGAGGACATGGCAAAAGAGGCGCTGTCTGTACACCAGGATCAGGCCCTCCCCAGACCCTGAATGTGCCAGTACCTTGATCTTGAACTTCCAGTTCCCAGAACTGTGAGACAGAGTGTCCATTTTTTTTTTTTTTTTTTTAGCCACCCAGTCTATGGTGCTTTGCCAGATGTATTAAGACTGGTGGGCAGCATGACAGAGGAACGGGTTTCAGTGTGGCCTGCTGACTGCCCGAGACTGCCGGCCATTGATAAAATGTCATGCGACAGAGAACCAGGCTCCTATTCTGAGTGAGCCCCTGCTTCCGGATGACTTTCCTACACCTTCTTAGTCAAGAGGCAAGAATTGCTGACAAGGGGCAGGGGCAAAGGTAACTTTCCCCAACTTAACCATTGTTGGGGGGACAACCACTTTAGAAAGCAGCATAGAAATTCCTCCAAAGTCTAGGAATGGAGCCAGTTCTTCCACTCCTGGGTGTGTATCCACAGGATCTGAAATCAGCACGTTGTAGTGTTCCACACACACCAGTGTGCACCATGCAGTCACGGAACCAGCTTGGGTGCCCATCGACTGGGGAACGAGTAAAGAAAATATGGTCTATTTACACAAGGGAGTCTTACTGGGCCATAAAGAAGAACCGAAGTGGGTCCTTTGCAGGTGAATGTATGTAACCAAGGCATATCATGCTGAGTGCAAAGGGCTACCCTCACAAGGGCAAGGGTGACCGCTCCCTCTCATATGCTAGAGAGTGGTCAGAGAAAATGAGTGAAAATCCAAAAGGGGATCCCACTAAAACAGAAGGAAGACCAATAGAGGAGAAGAAGGAAATTGAGAGGGAGGCAGTAGGGAGGGCATGGAAAAGTAGTGGGAAATGAAATCTACCAAATTATGCTATGTCCATGTAAAAATATACCACAGTGAACCATGTGTGTGTGTGTGTGTGTGTGTGTGTGTGTGTGCATGTGTGTTTGTAATTATAACACACTAACTAAAACAACAATAACAGTAAAAGAAGGGAGATCAGTAGGTAAGAGCAAGGTAATGCGGGGGGAGGAGGGAAAGGAAGGAGAAAGTACTGGGGAAAGAGATTGATCAAATTGTATGCAGGTATGAATATGGCACAATGAATCCCACTATTCTGTATAATTACAATGTTTCAATTAAAAAAAAAAAAGCAAGAAATTGCATTTGGCAGATTAGTTAGACAAGGTTTCACCAAGGAGATATTTAAGGATCAAAGTGTTACCAGGCGGGACGAGAGAGAAGCGGTTGTAGGCAGCGGGATGGCAGGTGCAAATGCCCTGTGGCGAGAAAGAAATCATTGCAGCCTAGGGAACTTTCAGAAGGCCAATGTAACTAGAATATGGCCAAATTCAGGGGTGGTGCAGGCTGATCAAGGGTGATGGGCTTTCTGTTAGACTTCAGAGAGTACTCAGTTTATTTTAGGAAGATATCTCTGGATAATAATTTGGAGTGTGTGTCGGGGGTGGGGGAATGTGTGAAAACAGCAAGACAATAAAATGCCATTGGAGTCGTTCATATAAGACACGGTGCCGAACTGGACTAGGGATTTTCTAGGGCCGAATGGAGTGGGTCCCTTTGAGTAGGCTTTGTGAGTGAACTTGATGAATTGGATGTGGGGGGAATGACTTCTGGGCTTCTGGCCTGGATAAATGAGCGAACCAATGGTGGACCCATGACCTGAGATGGGACAGAAGAGAGAAAGCGAGGCTTTGGAGAGGGGAGAAATGAAGAGCTAGGTTTCCATCAAGTGTGAGCTTCTGACTCTCATTGTGGAAAACGGGTTTAATTTCCAGCAAACATGGAAATAAACATATGCAGACATAATTAAGTATAAGCAAGGACTCCTGATCTCAGCTGTCAACTTTTCTCTGAAAACTGTGCAGAAGTGAAGTGACCGTCCCCCGGCTGGGAACAGGGAGTGGGTTGGTTGGTTGATTTCCCAAACATCTCCACTTCTGCTGGTCCCACATGGATGCCGATTTGCATGTTTAGTAATGGCAATCTGTCATCCCATTGCTACACCAGAATGATCCTTACATTCTGCACATTTCTAAATCTACTTCTTATTTCTTGTGGCTACCTTGTAGATTCCACTGGAATTTCTATGATCATGTCTGCAAATAAAGACATTTTACTTCTTTCTCTTCAAACTGGATGCCTTCAATTTCTATTTCATCAGTGTTGATTCTGTTGCTCATTTTGTCTTTGACTGGACCATCCAGGCCTTCTAGGACCATGCTAAGTACAGATGGTGAAAGTTGCCATGTTGCTTTGTTTTTAATCCTAAGGAAAAGTATTCAGTCTCTTACCATTAAGTGTGAAGTGACCTATCTGTAGGATTTCTCATGTAAGTGCTTTATCAGGTTTACAAAGTTACTTTCTATTTCATTTTGTTGAGTTTTTTTTTTTTTTTTCAGGGATATATGTTGACTTTTTTATTCAAATACATTTTCTACATCTGTTGAGATACGTGTGGTTTTTCTGGTTTAGTTTTAATGGAGTGAATTGTGCTGATTTTTCATCCCTGGACTGCATCTCTTGGGTAAATCCCACTTGACCTATTATCCTTCACATACATTTTTAGACACAGTATTTCTAAATAGATGTTAACAAATTGAATTCATGCTCGCAAGGAATATTGGCCTGTATTTGTCTTGTCTTATACTGTCTTGAACTGTTGTATGGAATAAGAATAACATTGGCCTCAGAGTTGGAAAGTCTTTCTTCCTCTTTGATTTACTGGAAGGATTTATGTAGAATTAGTATTACTTATTCCTATTACCTCATGTATGTATACGACTGTATGACCTACGCGATCCTACAATATGTATAATCAGAAAAATGAGAGATTACACTCCATTTATGTATGATCTAGCAAAATGTATAAATGCATTCTACTGTCATGTACAACTAATTAGAACAAAAATTTTTTAAAAGTTTGATAGAATTGACCAATGAATCTTTGAATTATGGGCATAGAGACTTGGGGTTTTGGGGTGGAAGGTATTTAATTAACAATTTAATTTCTTTAAGACAAAACTATTCAGATTATTATCTTCTCAAATGAAGTTTAATCATTTGCATCTTTCAAAGAATTCGTCAATTTGATCCAAATTCTCAAATGTATAGTCAGTCACAAGGTGATTAATAATATTCTCTTATTATCCTCTAAAGGTCTGCAGAATCTGTAGTGATTTTACTTCTCTTCCTCTTGCTAAGTGTGTGTGTGTGTGTGTGTGTGTGTGTGTGTGTGTGTGCGCTCTTGTGTTTTTCTTGATCAATCTAGTTTGATCTTCTCAAAGATCTTCTCTTTATTTTCTAAATTGTTTTCCTGTTTCTATTTCCTTATTTCTCACTTTTTTCTTTCTGGTACTGGGCATTGAATACAGAGCCTCAAATATGCTAGGCAGGTGCTCTACCACCAAGCGACAGCTCCAGCCAATTTCAGTTTGTTTTGAGACAGGGTCTCACTTAGTTGCTGAGGTTGGCTTTGAACGTGCTGTACTCCTGACCCAGCCTCCTGAGCACCTGTGATTACAGGTGTGTGACACCCTGCCCAGCTTCTCCTTGATTTTTATTATGTTATTTATGCTGCTTAGTTTTATTAGTTTTAAAAGTTCATCCTTCTTTTTCTAATTTCTTGTGGTGGAGGCATTTGTGGCTATCGATCTGGGACTCTTTAGGGAATGTGTCATATAGGCACTTTGTGTTATAAACTTTCCCTACGTGCTGCTTTCACAGCATTTCACAGAATTTCACATGTTGCATTTGCATATTCACTCAGCTCAAAACACTAATTTCCCTTCCAGTTTCCTTGTTGGCTAAAGGTTTACTTAGAAGTGTGTCATTTTTAGCTTCCGAGTATTTTAAGAGTATCCAGATCTCTTTCTGTCATTGGCTGGAATCTAATTCCATTGTGATCATAATACAGACTTTGATTTCTAATTTAGTTCCATCGTATGCAGAGGATATACTTTGAATGACCTGAGTCTTTTAAATGTTTCACCCACAATAGAGTTTGTATTGGTTAATGTTCTGTGTGCTCTTGAAAGGAAGTGTGTTCTGCTCTTGGTGGTGAGGGTCCATACCTGTCAATTAGGAAGAATTAGTTAATGATCTTGTCAGATCTTCCAAATTTTTACAGATATTCTGTGTTTGTTCTACAAATTATTGAGAGAGATAAATTGAAATCCCCCATAGTGATTTTAGATTTGTCTATTTATCCTTACAGTTCTACTAGTTTTTGATTTATGTGTTTTGATACTTTCTTATTAGAGACTTAAACATTTAGGATTATGTATTCTTAATGAATTGACTTTCTTTCCCTGGTAATTTTCTATGGCCTGTATGTATTCTGATATTCATATAGCTATTCTGGCTTTCTTTAGACTGCTATTAACATTGCATATATATTTACTTATCTTTATATTTAATGTGTCTTCCTGCAGCATAGAGTTAGCACAGAGTTAGATCTTGTTTTATGCAATCTCACAATCCCTGCCTTTTCATTGGGGGGTATTTCGACCATTTAAACTTGTAAGGTTTAAAGTTTATCTTTTGTTTGCTTTCTCTTTGTTTTACCTTTGTCCCTCTTTCCTTCTTTTTCTGCTTTGTTTTGAATTAATTGTGTGGTTTTTAATGATTCTATTGTAATCTCTTTTCATGGCTTATTAGCTGTAAGTTTGTATATTTAGTGGTTGTGCTTAAGACATAGGGTATTGTATTAGGGTTCTCTAGAGGAACAGAATCAATAGGAAGTTTGATCATAAAAGGATTGTAAAAGGGTATTTATTAGATTGGCTTACATAATCAGAAGCTGTGTAAGCTGCAGACAATGGCTGTCTGCAGGCTGGAGATCTGGAGGAACCAATAGATGCACAATCCAAGATGCTCATATCTCAGAAGAAGAGGGATCAATGATGCTACCTCAGTTTGAGACTGAAAGCTTCTGAAACTCCCCGGAGAATCACTGGCAGAGTCTGCTTTGGGACAGTGAAGGAGTGAGAGTCTGATGTACTCAGGTGACTGCAGCAGCCATCACAAACTCATTCAAGAAGAACAGAGATGGCATCTGCTGCAGCTTCCTTGTTCTTCTTTTATTCCATCCAAGCCTCCATCCTGTTGGATGGTGCTGCCCCACACTTAGGGAGGGTCAGTTCACCATCCCACATGCTAATCATTCCAAGACACACCCTCATTGACACACCCAGAAGTCTCTTAAGCTTCAGCATCTCTTCATCCAGTCAAAAATTCAAATTAACCATTGCAACTATCTACCTCTAACTTATCATAGTCTACCTTCATGTGATATTATACTGCTTTACCTAAAGAAAATAGTCTATTTCCATTTCTTTCCTCTCAACCTTTATGCTGTCATTGACATACAAATGTATGCCAATTTAAATATACCATAAACCTGATCTGTATGTATATTATGTAGCATTTCTGATAATCCTTATTTCACGTGTAGATCCATATTTCCATCTGATATCATTTTTTTTTTCTTCTTTAAGGATTTTCTTTCACACTTCTGTGTTTTGTGTGTCCTATTGGTGATGAATTCTTTCTACTTTGAAAATGTACTTATTTCTAAGTTTCTTATCTTTTTCCTTTTTTCCTTTTTAAAAATGGTGCTAAAGATTGAAGCCAGGGCCTCATACATTGTAGGCAAGCATGCAACCTGAATGACATGTCTGCCTGAAAATATATTTATCCAATCTTCACGTTTGAAATGAATTTCACTGTGTAGAACATTCTAGGTTGATTGCTTCCTCCACCCCTCGTAAGTTCTTTGAAGACTTGTCCTCCAGTCTTCTCACTTGTGTTGTTTCTGATGAGAAATTTGCTTTCATCCTTTCTTTAGCTTTTCTATACGATATCACATCTTTTTTTCCTTCCTCGGGAAGCTTTTTAGATTTTCTCTTTGTCACTGGTTTTAAGCAGATTTTCATTATGATTTGATAATTACGTGCAGATTTTGGTTGTGATGTGCCTTTGCATCATTTTCTTACTGTCTCTTGTGCTAGGTAGACACTGAATTTCTTGGATTTATAGATATGTAATTTTCATTAAACTTCTCAAAGCCATTGGCCACTATATCTTCAAATCTTCTATCTCCATATGCCTTTTCTGCCAGAACCCAATTACATACATATTAGACTGCTTCAGGTTGTCCTTAATTTTTTTTTTTTTTTTTGGTCCCTGAATTTTGTTTTGAAAAGTTCCTATTGCTATAGCTCCAAGTTTACCATTTTTTGCTTCCGAAATACCTAATCTGGAATCTTTCATCTCAGACACTAGATTTCAGCTCTCAATGGTCAGTGTTATTTTTTTCTTTTTAAACTTTATGTCTTTTTGAATCACAACATCTTGTCCAAACTTAACTTTTGAACACCTGGAACAGGAGGATAACTATTTCAATATTCTTTTTTTTTTTTTTTCTTTTTCTTGGAACTGGAGATTGAACTCAGGGGACTCAACCACCATGCCACATCCCCAGCCCTATTTTGTATTTTATTTAGAGACAGGGTCTCACTGAGTTGCTTAGCTCCTTGCCTTTGCTAAGGCGGGCTTTGAACTCGCAATCCTCCTGCCTCAGCCTCCCGAGCTGCTGGGATTATAGGCATGTGTCACCATGCCTGGCTATTTTGATATTCTTGTTGCTAATTCTAACATCTGTGTCTGCTTACAAAGCATGGACACTTATAATGCATTGATTATTCCCAGTTTCGGTCATGTTTTCTGGTTTTGTTGAATGCACGCCTGATAATGTTTTCTAGTCATTGTGAATCTGCAAGGTAACAGATGTTTTTATATTTCTGTAAATATCCTTGAGATTTTTCAGGAATGCAGTGAAGTTACTTGGAAATAATTCAATCACCTAGGGTCTTTGTATTTATGATTTAAGCAGGTCTGAAATAGCCTAGGGTTAATTATTGCCTACGACTGAGGCAACACCTTCCCGAGGGTTCTGCCAAGCGCCCCACAAAGTAGGTAGTTATAGCTAGGAAAAGGGAGTTCTTCCTGGTCCTGTGAGAGTACCAGGTAATGTTCTCTCCAGTCCTTTTGATTCTTCCTCCCTTCAGCATGCAGTGTCTTACGTGCCTCTGTGATGGACACTCGGCCGAGTATCCAGGTGAGGCCATCTGTTGATTTGGCATGCTCTTTGCCTTCTGCTCTTCTTTCGGGCTCTGCTCTGCACAATCCAGCCCTGTAGGCCTCCCGCCTGGACCCCCTCCCTGCACCACAGACTGCAACCTCTTTCAAAGAGGCAAGCTGGAGTCATTGTGATGCTGCAGTGACCACTTTCCCCTCTCAGGAATCACCATCTTATGTAGTCTGATGTACAAAGTCTTGAAAACTGTCTTCCCATGTGTCTCTTAGTTTGCTGACTTGTTTCAGGCAGGAGGATACATCTTGGTGCTCTGTCTTGTCTGGAAGCAGGAGTCACTCTTCTCACATCTCATTTGATTTCATCAGCCTTTGCAACAGTGAACCCCACCCCACTTGACATCGTCAGGGTTCTTCTGATTTCCTCTGCTTCACGGACCCTTGACTTAAAATACTCTAGGAGGTGTTGGGAGATGGACAGTTAGTTTACAGTTGAAATAGGAACACAGAATATTCTTTGGAACCACTGTGGACTCAGTCCCAGTTCCTCTGAGATGTAAAAATTAAGAAAGGATGGAAATGGGAACACATGGTTCAGATGGGGGACCACACCAATAAGACATTTTTTCCTTCTTAGCAATCATGGTCCCAAATGGGAAGCATCATTTAGGATCATCTAGCTCTGTGGGTCTCAAAGTTGAAACAAATAAACTCTTGATGGGGAAGGATATATAGTCTTGAGTTACAAAACACAATAAAAGTTTAGAAATATGGGAGAGACTGAAAAGGAATATACTCTATTCTCTTCCTGTAATTCTGGGTTGCACGTCCCACAAGAACGTCTGACACCTGGTATATATTTTTCAATGGAGGATTATATAGCTATAGTTCCAAGGGACAAATGTGGGCTAAGGTCTGGGTTCTCCCACTTACCAGCTTACTGTGTGAGCTCAGGCAATCATCTAATCTCATCTGAATCTCCCTTCTTCTGTAAAATGGGATGGGATGGATGATTACAAAGACTGGTTGGTAAGATTAGACTGAGTAAAACTGCACAACTATTCCTTTCTGTTCCACCAGTCTGCTTTCTTCTGTGGATACGTTCCACTCCGTTCACTGTGAGGCAAGAGACAAGTTGGGTCTGTACTGTAGACCCTGTCAATCATTAGAACCACATTTCTCCAGTCACGGCAATTGGTCCTGATTCCAATTCCTTTCATCAAGCTGGGTTGTTTCAAGTTCTTCTCAAGAATTAATTCAGGTCAAGTTGAAAGAAAAAGGGGTTTTGTTCTTTGGGACACAGAAGTATAAGCATGAACCAGGATTATCCAGGATCATGCAAGCCATGCAAAAGAAACTTGTGTACAGAAGAAAAGAGTCCGACAGGGTACCATTGAAATACAGCCAAGAATTAGAGTGGACCAGAGAGGAAGGGAAAGCATCAGAAACAAGGAGATGAACAGAGTGCAGGTGTTTATAATCTCCAGATCCGACAGTGCCTGAACTGGACTTCCCAATCAGCGGTGTGACTGTCATTTACATGTGGCTCCCGTGTAGCCCACAAATCTGATCCACTGGTGTCTAAAACAAGCCGATTTGCTTTTCCTTCTTATTGACACCAACATGCTTAGTTTTACAGAATTCTCAGTTACCCCGATTAGAAAAGAAAGAAAGCAAAAGAAAGAAATGTGGGTCAGTGTGACCTTTGCAAGCTTTGGTGTCTGAATATACACTCCATCCACGATTCAATGGCGTGAGTGCCATTATAACTGGATGGATTCCTGTTTGGGAAGCAATTTTCCTATTGTTTTTATTTGAATTTTTGGTGTTGTCAAAAAGTTAAAAGACTTTCTACTATCAGAGGGATCCAAACTAAAAAACCAAAAGACACAGACACCTCTGGCGTTCGTGACAATGGCTTTCAGCTTCTGCCGACTGTAGTGCCTAGACGGTTCTCTGGGATGGCTGCAGAGAGCGTGGGGGACTTGCATGTTCAGACAGGGTGGGGCTGGGAAGCGCTCGCAAAAGGCCCACCCTGGGTCTGGGCTGTGGGAACAATAAACACAGGGCAGCCTCCTATGTCATCGGAAGGAAGAGACCATCAGTTGAGCTCTTTGGGAGAACGGAACTGCAGGGTCTCCAGTGGCTCGGGCTGGTGTCATCTCATCCCTGAGGTCATTGTCACACACGTCTTTCTCACACACCAGATGGTCTCTGCCTTGGAATTGGCAAGCTGAGATTTCTCTTGTCCCAGCTGGCCTAAGCTGATAGGCCCGAGCTGGCGGGATGGAGTACGTTTGGAACCGGGAAGAGTAGAATACTGCCCCAAACCTGCTTGGGCAGCCTCACTGGACAGGTGGAGAACAGGGAGCCAGGGTCCTGGGTGGGCTCTCCCACTTGCTAGGTCTGTGAATTTGGGCAAATTTCACTGCCTCTCTGGACCCCAACATTCTCATCTAAAAAGTAAGCAGCTACAGTTTAAAGAGCCCTTAGAGAATTCTGATTAAAACAGGTAATGAATCTAAAAATGGAGGAAATATCAAAGGGACCATTATTCTAGTTCCTATAGAATTTCACAAAGATCTACATTAGTTTCTGCCTGTTCTTGACCTTCAGGAGTAAAGGGGCAAAAAAATAGGTCATGTGGACAGACAACCCCTGAGGGAAGCAACAGAGCTCCTAGCACATGTCCGGAGGGACTTGTGCCAATAGCTCCTTGATACTCACCTTTAAGCCAACTCACTTTTTTCCGAAATTAAAAATAGATAAAAAGGAATGTACATCATTTTCCACAATAAGAATTTTAAGACATCATATTCTTTTCATTATGCCTTTAAAAATCACCTTTTAATTAGATACCGTTGCCTGCCAAAGCCTCTTGCCTGAAGCCTGTTCTCCCCAGTTCTTGCTAATCTCCCTTTTAAACAGATATCGAAGACACTCTTTTGGCTGAGCCAAAGCAGAGCTTCTCTTTGATACAATCAGCAGGCGAGAAAGTGAGACCCTTTCCAATTATGTTCGGTTCTTGAGATTTCCATGTTCTTTTGTCCATGGGCTTCTGAAAATTATCTCCAGGACTGCAGGAAGAAGTTGGTTCGCATTTTCTTCAGTAGCAGATGGGAAATGCAGCCTCTCTCCCGCCCAGCCAGAAGTCCAATTAGACAGTGTTTTCCACAATCGATTGAAATCAGTTCTGCCCTTTGGGGAGATTTCTTTGCAAAAGGCAGGACCCTGAACTTTTTACCGCTATTTGTTTGGTGGGAGTTTTAAGGGTGACCTCTGTAAACATTAGGTACTCTCCAGCTATACTGGCCCTGGTCTATTCTTTCTGGACAGTGGTGGGGCACAGCCTTAGGAACTAGGACCAGACATTACACAAGCCACCCCTCTACCGCTTTGGAAAGCCATGCTTCTTGTGAACTGGCAAACTTTATATATTCATGCACAACTATGGAAGTCATGCTCTTCCTAACCACATAAAACATCTCTGAACAAGTCTACATAACAGAAAAGAAAGAAAACTACTACCAATTAAAAAAAAAAAAAAAACATAGGCACAACATCACTTAAAGGCAGAGGAGCTCAGTGGGAAAAATTTCTGGTTTTCTTTTTACAAAGCCAAGTTGATCCTTGGCAACACTTATCGTTGCTTATATTCTTGATAATAGGCATTCTAATTGGGGTGAAGTGAAATGTTAGGGTAGTTTTGTTTTGCATTTTTCTTATTACTAGAGATGGTGAACATTTTTTCATATATCTGTTGACTGCTGTAGATCTTCCGTGAAGTTCCTGCTCATTTCCTTAGCCCATTTATTGATTGGGTTATTTGTATTCTTGGTGTAAAGTTTTTTGAGATCTTTATAAATTCTGGAGATTAGTGCTCTATCTGAAGTGTGTGTGGCAAAGATTTTGTCTCACTCTGTAGGCTCTCTCTTCACATTGTTGATTGTTTCCTTTGCTGAGAAAAAGATTTTTGGTTTGAATCCATTCCATTTTTTGATTCCTACTTTTATTTCTTGTGCTGTAGGAGTCTTGGTAAGAAAGTCTGGTCCTAAGCCAACATGATGAAGATTCAGGCCAACTTTTTCCTTCTATTTGGTTCAGGGTCTCTGGTCTAATTCCTAGGTCCTTGATCCATTTTGAGTTGAGTTTTGTGCAGAGTGAGAGATAGGGGTTTAATTTCATTTTACTGCATATGGATTTCCAGTTTTCCCAGCACCATTTTTTGAAGAGGCCATCTTTTCTCCATCGGATGTTTTTGGCACCTTTGTGCTCCATTTGTGTACAATGAATCAAAAAAAAAAAAAAAAAAATAGCAAAGTTTAAGATCGAGTGTGTTGGTGGACCCTTGAGAGAGAGGATGTTGTTAACTGATGAGACGGCCGGAAGTGCTGCTGATCCTTTACGAGCTGCATGTAAACAGTGACACGGGGACCCGGGTCCTCAGGAATGGATCAGATGTGCTTCTAGGCTGTGGCTGCTGGCAGATCAGGGGTCATTCAGCAGATCAAGGGCTTAGGCTCCTGCTGGGGAGACATATGGTCCTAATTGTCAGGTCGTTCTGTGCATTTCATCAAGGGGGCGGAACTAGCCACCTGACTTTGTGAGTGACAGTGCCTATGTTTCCTTCCACCTTTACTGTGATCAAATGATACAGGTCAAATGATCCTACATTTACCACTGAGGCTCTGAGGCTTAGGAGAGCAAGATGCCTGCAGTTGCTGACCTAAGTCCCCACCCTGGGGCCAGCAGAGGTGGGTGCTGTCTTCAGGGTCAGCCCTCCTCCATTGGACTTCCTGAAATCTGCACTCCCTGTTTACCCTCAGAGTGAGCCCATCTCCCCTATGACCCCAGTGACCTTTCTGCTCTGTAACATGCACCTTGGTTCTGGAAAATCCAACTGCAGCATTTTCAATACAGAAATGATAGGTTTTGAAGACATTTATATCTGGAACAGACTTAACAGACACATAGGTATCATTCCTAGGACTACGTGTGTTTGGAGGAAAAGAGTTTACAAGGCTTCCTTGAATATGTTATATATGGCATTTTTCTCATCATGGAAACTGAAAGATATACATGCTACTTTGAAGAAGATTTTGAGCTTAAAAACACTTTATATTTGCTGGAGAATGCCTATCGAAGATGGAAAAGGAGCTCACTCTAATTGGACAAATTCCCTAGGGAGTTTTGATGTTCTCTGTGAATTTAAATTGCTATCATTGTTCATGATCCTTTACAAGAGTTAGGCTACCCTGGTAACAGTTACTACTTCCTCCTTCATACATTTTAATTGAGAACCTACTATGTGCCACACCTTGTGCTGGGGATACAAGTGTGAATGAGCATCACGAAGAAAATAAGCCGTTCTGGGGTCTTTCACACGGAGCTCAACTCTAGGCTCTAGAGAAGGCTTTCCTGATGACAGGATTTTTGAGATGGCTTCCAAGGACAGGGTCAAGAGTTCCCAGTGTGGAGACATTTTTCTCTTTTATGACAGATTCTTTAGGGATATATGATTTCCCTCACTAGACCAAAGCCTTTTGAGCAAAAAATCTCTATACTTCCTTCAGTTTTGGATCTCCTTGGTCCTGGCACACACGGAGTGTTACATGCATCGTTCAGATTATATGATGACTCTCTAGTTATGTGTTCATTCCCTCCACACAAGCACAACTCAGAAATCATGTTGCTATATCCCCAAACCATATCGGGGATCAAAGTCCAAGTAGAACAAACAAAACCTCTTCAATATGGCGTCACTTACATCAGTGACTGATAATAGAAGTTTAATCTGGGAAAGGATGAATGACTGACGTTGTAAATTTAAAATTTAAATTTTTAAAAACTTTTTTGTATATATATATATATATATATATGAATGTGTGTAGATACACATATATAATATAGATCTGTATAGCTATAATTCACATAAATTCTACCATGTAGCCATTTTTAAGTATACAATTCAGTCAAGTTAATTACATTCATAATTTCTAGACCTTTTTTCTATCACCTAAACAGGAACTCTGTACCCAATAAACAATACCTCCTTATATCCTTATCCCTTTCTCCTCTAACTGTATTTTCTGTCTTTATGGATTTGCCTTTATTTTAATGGAGTCATACAATATCATCCTTTTGTGTCTGGTTTCTTTCACTTAGCACAAAACTTTGAAGGTTCATTCACATTGTGGCCTTTATCACAATGTCCATCCTTTTCGTGACCAGGTAATATGCCATCATGTGGCTACACTGCCCTTTGTGTAGCCATGCATCTGTTGATAGACACCCAGTTGTTTGCATCTTCTGGTTCCTGTGAATAATGTTACTATCAACATTAGAATACAGGTGTCGGTTTTAGTCCCTTGAATTGTTTCAGTTCTATTAGTTCTGTTGGGTCTATACGATGGCAGTGTTGTGAATACAATACCCAACAAGAACAAGTTAGAGAGGCTGGGGAGGTAGCTCAGTCGGTAGAGTGCTTGCCTTGCAAGCACAAGGCCCTGGGTTCGATCCCCAGCACCACCCCCGCCCCCCAAAAAAAAGAACAAGTTAGAGGAGGAGAAGTTTATCTGGGTTCAGTTTCAGAGGTCTCAGTCCATGGTGGGCCCATTCCATTGCTCTGGGTCTGAGCTGAGAAGAAAGAAACTCAGCTCCTGACAGATGGGAAGCAGAGAGAGCCAGACACCAAGGACAGATGCAAACTGGTATCTCAATGGAGTCATGCTCGCAGTGGCCATGCCCCACTGCACACAGTTACCACCCAGCCAGTGCATTAAATTATTAACCCTCCAGTGGACTACTCCTCCGATTAGGTAAAAGCATCCACAATCTAATCATCTCACCTCCAACTTTGCTGCGTTAACGCAGGATCTTCTGGGGAAACACCTCATACGCAGACCTAACATATACCTAGGAGCAGAATTTCTGGGTCATGTGATAATTCTATGCTTGACTAGGGGGAGCTGCCAGGCTGTGTCCATAGGAGCTGAACTAGTTTACGTTCCCACTGGCGATGTTCAAAGGCTGCAGTGTCTCTGCGTCCTACCCATGCTTGTTATTTCCCATTGTTCTGAGTGTGGCCAGTCTAGTGGGTGAGAACTGGCATCTCATTGTGGATTTAATTTGCATTTCCCTAATGACTGATGATGGCCCACATCTCTCTGTGTGTCTGCTAGCCATTTGTATATCTTATTTGGAGAGATGTCTGTTCAAGTCCTTTACCCATATTTTAATTGGGCTATTTGTCTTTTTGCTGTTGGGTTGTAGTTCTCTATATATTCTGAATATTAAACCCAGATACACAATTTGAAATATTTTTCTTCCATTCTGTAGCGTGACTTTTTCTTTTTCTTGATGATATGCTTTAACCTACAACACTTATTAATATGGGTGGAGTATGCTTTGTCTACTTTTACATGTTGAATGTGCTTTTGAGGCCACACCTAAGGACCCATTCACCTTACTTTCAACAATACTGTTTGCTCGCCCTAAGCCTTAAACATGCCAGATGCTAAGGATAAATAAGACAAAGAGCTGCTGTCCCTATGAAGGTTTTATTCTCGTTAAAGGAGACAAAATAAGTAAGCTAGATGATATTTGATAGTAAGATATGATAAAAAATAAATATTAAAAATAAATATTAAATAATAATAACTAAATATCAGAATATAAGGGGATAGAGAGGGACCAGGGATAGGTATGTAAATGGGCAGGGAAGCCCTCCTTGGGAAATTATTTGCACTGGTACCCAAATGATGCCCGGGTCAGTTATTTAAGGATCTGAGAGAAGACTGAATCTGATTGCATGGAAGCCACACGCTGCCACCCAGCCCCTGGATCAGAGTGGCAGAGCCATAATTTGCATCCAGGCCTCTCAACTCCCCTTTGAAACCAATTGCATTACGTGTTTCAGGTTAATAGAGTAGAAGGACTCAAGAGTTAAACTCCAGTGGAGAGGTGGGGGAGGGTAAGAGGGAAAGAAAGGATGTGATCTGTATTTCTTTATGTATCAAATGTATGGAAACTTTGGCAGCCATGAGGAGGTAATCAAATGACCTATTAATTTGACCAGTATTTTTACAAACCACTCTGGAATGTAGGCTCCCAGCATTACTCAAGATCAATAAACAACAGCCCTCTCATGGTAAGGCCGCAGGCACCCCGATCAGCTACCCTGGAAAGGAAAGCAGCACATGCGTTCCATTCTCCAGACCCAAGTCTGGCTGCGGTGGGATTTGTGGGTGGCGCAAGAGATGAGATGCAAACACTTGGCCTTTGGTGGACATGCCTGATAAATATCAGAGTGACAAATTGTCGTCACCATCCCTAGTGCTACATGGCAAAACTCAGAGGTGGCTCAGTGTACAAGTTACATTCCTCACTTGCAAGATTATGGGGAACCAAGCCCAGTTCCCAGAGTCCTTCTGGACCCCAGACTCTTCTTCTTGGGAAAGCACCACCCAAAAGCAAACACGCCCCAAACACACTGCACTCTCCCACAGAACAACTCCCCAACAGTTGCATTTCTCAGCACAATCTCAGCTTCTAAAAAACAACCAGTAAGAGAAGACCCTTCTCTAGGGAGAAGAGTTTATTTCTGATTCCCCAGGAATTAGCCTTATTTGGCACTCTTTTCTAACTCGAGCAGCAGAAAAAAAATGTCTCTTTGGGACTTTGATTAAGTCTTAATCACTATGAACTCCACCACCCCTTCCTGCCCCAAGTAGGGATTTCAAACCTCAGATTCATTTTCCAGTCCCTGAATGTTTGTGCCAACTGGGGCATTTTCCACATTCAGCCTCCTGTTTCTGTGGAGTTTTGTTTTGTTTTGTTCAAGATTTCCATTATGATTCCTCAGCAATTACATGTCTCTAAGTATAAAGGTCCCATCTTATTCATCTGGCCTCCACCACAGCACCCATCATGCTTGGCACGGAGGGTTTGAAGAATCTGTTTATGGCAGATATGGGGTGGATTTTGAAAGCTGCCTCTTATTGGGCCAAGCTGGAGGCTGCTGTGGCTGGTTCAGCATCACCAACAGCTCTCCGATCCGTGTTCTAGGTAGATCATAGGGAAATGAGGTGAGCCCAAACTGCCACCTCCCAAATTCCAATTGCACCATTTCCAAAGGGAAGGGATCAAACTACACAGATGACTTTTCTTTTAATTTACCATGGCAAAAAGTGATGTAATAAATGCCACTATTTGTATACTGTGTAAATACTTACAAGCCACAGACGAAGGCTTGGTGGGATATTACAAAAAACAAACAAGAAAACAAACAAGAAAGTTCTTGGAAACAATCAAGAATGTGAACAGAAAATCTTTGCCACCTGCATCTCAGAGCATTAATCTCCAGGTTGTACAAAGAATTAAAAAAGCATAACACCAAAAAAAATAAATAAATAAATAGCCCAAACAGTAAATGGGCAAAGGAACTGAACAGGCACTTCACAGAAGAAATATATGAAAAAATGTTCAAGATCTCTAGCAATTAGAAAAATACAAATTAAATTACACTGAGATTCCATCTCACTCCAATCAGAATGGCTATTATCAAGAATACAAGCAACAATAGGTGTTGGCGAGGATGTGGGGAAAGGGTACACTCACACGTTGATGGTGGGACTGCAAATTGGTGCAGCCACTATGGAAAACAGTTTGGAGATTCCTAGGAAAACTTGGAATGGAACCACCATTTGACCCAGCTATCCCACTCTTCGGTTTATACCCAAAGGACTTAAAATCAGCATGCTACAGTGACACAGTCACCTCAGTGTTTACAGCAGCTCAACTCACCTTAGCCAAGCTATGGAAACAACCCAGGTGTCCTTCAACAGATGGATGGATAAAGAAAATGTGGTATGTATACATAGTGGAATATTAACCATAAAGAAGAATGAAATAATGGCAATTGCTGGTAAATGGATGGAACTGGAGATCATCATGCTAAGTAAAATAAGCCAATTCTAAAAAACCAGATGCTGAATGTTCTCTCTGATATGTGGATGCTAACCCAAAACAAGGGAGGATGGGGAGGGTAAGAATAGAAATCCATTGGATAGACAAAGGGGGATGAAGGGAGGTGGGGGGATAAGAAAGACAGTAGAATGAATCAGATAGAATTTTCCTAGCCTTCGATCTGAATATACAACCAGGGTATCTCCATGTCACATACAACCACAAGAATGGGATCCTAAATACAACAAGTTATACTCTATGTATGTATAATTTGTCTACTGTCATGTATAATTAAAAAGAAAAAATAAAGAGAGAACAGGTGTAAAATCACTTTGTGTGCCTATGGCTGTAAGGCAGTATATAAAATTCAGGTATAGTGTTAGCAACATATTTGTCCATGAAAGAGAGCACTATAGATTATTCTGAATGTATATAATAGTATACATTAAGAGGAATGAAAATATTCATTCACTTTGACCTGATTCTCTTTTAGGGAAACTAATGGGATGAAGATAAATTCAAATACATAAAAAGCAATTATTTACTAATACAGTTAAGGTTTTTTTTCTCCTATTTATACAAAAATTAAAAGTCATATTGAGTGCTGGCGATATAGCGCATCACTTAGAGTGCCTGACTCGCGTGCTCGAGGCCCGGGTTCGAGTCCCCAGCACTGTGGGATTGTGGAAAAAGTCATATTGATTAGACTTTCAGTGTTTCAAGATCTACATTATTATCCACTTAGCTGATATATCAAACTTAGCTTAAATCTCATCAGCAGAATATGTAGCATCACAAGTAAGGAAATATTTCAATCCTAGTTTAAAAAAAGAAATGTCTGCAATTTTAAGTAGGTAATGTATAAACACATATAAAGAAAAGGTGAGTTTTTAGTTATTATGCTGAGGTTACTGTCTTAAAGAAGCTTGTGAAAATGTCACGATTAAAGAAAAGTTCCTAGAATACTTTTTCCCCATTGAGAAATTAGGAATGATATAAGGAAGAAAAGGACCAAGCGCTAAGACTGTAGGAGTCAGGTATCTCGTCAAGTCTTCTTCTTCCCCTTCTAAGCTGATCGAAGCTGCGTGGTTCTGTCTTCTCACAGCGAAGAGAAGATCAAATAGAGTTTTGAAGAGCAGCAACCAGCACCCTGGAAAGGGAAGAAGAGAATGATCTTGTGCATAAAAGCGGAACTCTTCCTTCAGGGCTTCTGAAAACAATCCTCGGACCTGAAGTTTTGTTAGAGTCGTTTTCTGCGGGCTTTGAATTTTACTGGAGAACGAACAGTTGGGCTGCCTAGTGTCCTACAATGGAGGACATCTACTTCAGTCACTTTGGGCAGCCGAAGAAGTGACCTGATCTTTTTAAGGAAGGTAATCTCTAAGGAAGCTCAGGTTAAATTCCGCGCTGATTGTAAAGAGTATCGATTCTCACGTGGTTTGTGTTTTCCCGTCGTTGCTGTCCAGCCCACGGCGATGGCTCTATAGGAGGCTGCTGGAGCAGGGGCCAAACGCTTCTTGGTTTCTGGGCAGCATTTGATGGTTTCCCTGATGGCCACGTACACAGGGGCACTGGATGGCAGGACCACTGGACACAGTCAAACAGCTGAGGGGCTCCAGCCAGCCCGCCAGCCAGGGCTGATGAATGACCCTTGTCAACTTGGTGGGAGGTCTGCAGCAGGGTGACTTGGGGATCACTCCCTGGCCCCCTCTGGTTTGTCATTTTTTATCAGTTCCTTGGGCTGAAAGTATGCTTATCACATTTTCGGCTGCCACAGAAGTAGGGAAGGATTGTTAATGCACGGAGAACAGAACGATCACACAATGAGATCAGCAGGCAGGAATAAGGGACGGAAAATTAGAAAACAGACTTCAATAGGGAAAGAAACTAGTGTTAACTTTTGGAGTAAATAGTCTGCTAATTTTAGCAGGAGAGACATGAGACTTGGTTAAGAAGCAGGGGAAAGAGATCTGATTTTTTAAAATCCATTTCCAGGATTAATGGGGGTCATTGGAATGATAAGAACACTTTAAAAAAATCAGAGTGTATATGTCATAGGGCCTGACTGTCCCACCTTGCTTGGTCTGAGAATATCTGCAGTACTGTGTCTGAAAGGGACTCCCATATTTCAAGAGGTCCATAAAGCATCAGAGGAAGTTCAACAAAACCACAAAAGAGAAAAAAGTAGCCAACATGTACTAGATATTTATTCTGTGCCTGGCACTGTGCTATGCTGGAAACTCAATATTTGTTCTCATAAATCCAATGGCATGGGTACTAGACTCATCAGTAAGTAGATAAGGAGACCGAGGCTTGAAGAACTTGCCCCAAGATCAATGGCCAGTAGAGGGCCAAATGAGAGCTGAGCCCAGGACTGTAGGCTGCCTGGGCCTGAGCGTGGCCTTTTCTTCCAGAGAAACCCTTCAAGCATATTACGGATGCGAGTATTGTCTTCATCTATGTCAGACATTATGGCATGGAAGAGGATACAGACTTTGCTGAGTCTCCAGATACATGAACTAATAATGTCTTTGGTGTAATTTCATGGGTCAACCCATTTCTGCTTAATTTAAGGAAGAATTTGTAATGCGTCGTTGTCCAACAGTGCAATGATCTGCACACACATTTTGGATTTATTTTACTGGGACTGTGAAGCAGAGAATAAGTGGTCATTTGTCATGGGTAGTGGAAAAGATTCTTTACTCCCACTCTTAGAGGGAGGGGTTGAACTCAAAGGCAGTACCATCCCTTCCAAGGGTAAAATGCTGAGTCTGTGAGCCAAGCCCATGAGAATCCCAGTGTATCCTGAAAGGGCTGTCTGCCAGCTTCACTGCTTCAGTGCTCTTGAGTTTCTGCTGTTGAATCCCACCTGACATTCCAAATTGCTGGGATTTAGGTCCCGGTGTTACAGCTTGCTAACCCTGTGACCCTAGATGAGCTATGTGACCCTCCAGCATTACTTTTCCCCCGTGCCAAGTGGGGGTGAGAATGGTGTCTTCATCAAGTGGTTGTGCAAGCACCAGAAGAACCACTTATTAAAGGAATACTGAGCACAAATTACCAAGAATACAAGCAACAATAAGTGTTGCTGAGGATGTGGGGGGAAAGGCACACTCATTCACTGCTGGTGGGACTGCAAATTGGTGCAACCACTCTGGAAAGCAGTATGAAGATTCCTTAGAAAACTTGGAATGGAACCACCATTTGACCCAGCTATCCCACTCCTCAGTCTATACCCAAAGGACTTAAGATCAGCACACTACAGTGATGCAGCCACATCAATGTTCACAGCTGCTCAAGTCACAATAACTGAACAATAGAACCAACCTAGAGGCCTTTTGATGACTAAATGGATACAGAAACTGTGGTATATATACACAATGGAATATTACTCAGCTTTAAAGAAGAATGAAATTATGGCATTTGCAGGTAAATGGAGTTGGAGAATATCATGCTAAGCGAAGTAAGCCAATCCCCCCAAACCAAAGGCTGAATGTTTTCTCTGATAAGTGGATGCTGATCCATGATCGGGGGGGAAAGGGAAGAAAGGAGTAACTCTGGATAGGACAGAAGAGGGAGAAGGGGAGGGGAAGGGGCATGGGGGTGGGAAAGATGGAGATGGTGGAATGAGACAGACATTATTACCCTATGTATGTGTGAGATTGCACAAATGGTGTGACCCTGCATGGTGTACAACCAGGGACATGGAAAGCTGTGCTCCACTTGTGAACAAAGAGTCGACATGCATTCTGCTGTCTAACTAATGTATTCTGTCTGTGTAACTAATTAGAACACATGAAAAAAAGAGAAATAATGGGCACAACTCCAAGACCAGAGCAGAATGACAATGCTTGCTAATGAGTAATGGTGAGAGTTAAGATAAAATGAAGGACTGGAGATGTTTGTCAGGGCCTTGTGCTTCTTTCTTTCTTTCTTTTTAAAATGCTTCAAGCAGGGATCTCCTGCTGTTCCTTGAGGAAGTCGGAGCCTTGGACAGATCTTTTCATTTCACATTATTTCATTAATAGGCTCAACAATCGCATCAGGTGCTGCTGCTTCACAGAAGGTGGATCTAGAGATCAGATGAGTGACGGGAACATTCTCCTATAGGCGGTAGGTGGCACTCAGGGTTCTGACCCAGCGATGTAAAACAGTTGGTTCTTACTCTGATTCTAGGTTGCCTTGAGGCTGTGCAAACCAACCTTCTGATTTACGGCACAAAGATCCATGCACAAGGCTATGAAACCAAACTGAATGAATTCACATTGGCCATCAGAGCTGCCACATTTAAGGGAAAACATATCCTATGAATCTCGGTAAAGAAATGTACCACGAAAGCTCTACCATCCAAGAATGTGTCACACTTATTTGCTTAAAAATGGAAGACAAAGCAAACAACACTCCTACATTTTTAAGAGGCAATTTAGACATTCTGATATTTGGTGTCTGGAATAAACCGATAGATCCTCAATTTCTAGCTAGTTTAGTCTTTTTCTACCACCAACTCGTGGGAGAAGTTCAAAACACTGCAATTCAGGGGAAGAAAATGTTTGTCTCTTTCCATAATGCTTCCATTTTTGGGAGTTGTTTATTTAATAATCAGAATCAGACATTTTTTTTTGCAGGCTTGGCAAATGGCTACCAGTTTGAGATCCATTCTGATTTGATTAATTGGACCACAGAGAAGACACGGGAACATGACTGGCGAGATGTTTCTTTTTTCTTTTCTTTCTTTTTTTTTTGAAACTAAACATTGGGGCTTTGCTGCATTTTTTTTTTTTTTTTTTTTTTTTTTTTTTTTTTTTTTTTTTTGCCTGTACACAGAGATACATGTTCTGAAGCCCACTGTTGAGAGCATTTCACGTTTCATTTTGTGATGCCTTTCCTTCCTCTGGGCAGCTGTCTGATTTTGGATTCAGATCTCGTAGGGCATGCAGTGTGCAGACCCGGGTGACATGACTACGGTAGGTCCTTGGTAGGGCTGACCAGCCCTACCATATGTCACACGATGGCAGGTGGTCAGGTTAAACACACCAGAGTTTCCCAGGCAACCCAGTCCTGCCCGATGGGGATTCCTTGGGAAGCTGGAGAAAGATGTCGGAGATGAGGTTGCTGGAGCCACCCGTCTCCCAGCCATTGTTTGCTTTCTTTGTCTTCCGCCCTGCATTCCCCGCCACTCTGACCCAGGGCTCCCATGTGGAAACGCATTCCATTTCTGGCACTCCAGAAGGTTCTGGGGGGGCATGTGGAATTTTAAAGAATTTCACATTAGATAAAAAATATTTTAATTTGTGAAGTAAATATAGTTATATAAATAAAAGCAAAAAAGTTTAGGTGATACACAGATTTGGCCAAACAAAATCAACTCCATTCCCCCCACCACACACACACACACACACAAATATGGACTCAGTTTCTCATTTTTCGATTTATATTGTTTCTCTCATTTCTTTAGGACAACCATGGTAATGATACCTAACAAATTCATGTAATTTACGTCTACCTAGGTAACAATTTAATTTTCCTTGACTACTTAGTTCATGTGAAGAAAGCTTCCACTGGAGTCAGATAAGCCTTTTTCTTAATTTCAACTTTGGCATTCACTAGGCAAGTAGCCTTGGGTAACTGGCCTTGGGTGATCTGACCTCTCAGGACCTCAGTTTCTTTCTCAGTAGAATGGGTTGAACGACACAGGATTACTTTGAGGATTAAATGGCTAATGCATACGAATGAGTAACCTATCCCTAGTAAACATGCATTTAATTCTAGTTGCTGTTTATTCTTCTCATCACCATCATGTTTGAGACACTGTTTATTAGTTACACCTTCTTATTTCAGTGTTGACAGGTGGAGACGAGGGTGTTGGGAGGGACCATTTGTGACATCTTTGTGGCAAGCCTTTGGGTGCTGCTAACCATGCTGCTAACCAATTCGTTGGGATCATCCTTTTTGTTATTTATGAGATTTCTGTCAGTATTCCCGGTTCTATGACTCTTTCCAGGGTACAGCCAGCTCAAGGTTGTTGGCTGGAGACACCTTTGGAGTTATTACTCAAATCATTTTTTAGGATGTGGCATTGAGGACAAGCTTCTTTTATGCTCTCTGAGGGCCAAGCAAAGAGAAAGCGGAATTCCTTGACTCGATCCTGAGACTGTACTTATTTCTATCCAAAGATGCAATAGAGCTATTAATCATTTTTAAAGTTTGTTTCTGAGTAAGAACCCTGACTTCTGTCATTACATTTTCAGTCATTAAGTGGATAGAACACCCAATAAAACACAGTGGCAAGTGGTCTTAGTCACTCCCATGACTATTATACTTTTAATCTATGCAGGTCTTCAATGCTAATCAAAATGAATGCCAACATAAAGAGAAGGCTGGTTGGGTTGATGTCCCCAGGTCTCTGCTTGCTTTTGCTGGCTGCTCATAAACCCGTTTTTGGTTATTCCCAGTCTTCTGGAAACAAGCTCACTGGTCCAGTCATTTTGGCATCTCTTATAACTCCTGGTGTTTGCCTTTTAGTTTTGTTGTAAAAGTGCATAGGATACGTTGATAGTTCTGAAAGAGAAGGGCTTTCCAAAGTAATACCAACTTTTAAAACTGATGAGGGGGAGCGGGGTCAGATGGAGCTGTTGACATAATCCCTCCTGATAGATGAAACCGAGGGGAATCCAGGGGCACCTATATGTCCCTGGAGAATAAAAACAACAGCAATGGTCTATGTATATTTTAAAAAGAATCTTGCCACATTTGACTCTGGCCTCACTGCTTTCTACTGCTTCAGCAAGACAGAGGCTCAAAATGTAGGCCCAGGGTTGTCAGATGAAATGCTGAACTCCACGCCCGCTCCCTTCCTCCACTTCTGAGGTCATTACTGTGACTTGGATTCCAGAAGAAGGTGAAAAGAGGGACTGGTATCATTCATTCAATTGATGAGTCGTTTCTTCTGCACTCTCATGAGCAATAAGATGTAGTATGGGGTAACGATTGGTAAGGTTTGCTCTGTGACAAATGTCACGTTGTTTAATCCTCACAATACGTGTGTGAGATGTGAACCTCTGTGGTCCCATTTTACCCATGGGGAAACTGAGGCTTGGATGGATGAGACACAGGTTCAGAGGACAGAACTGGGGTTTGAAATCAATATACTCTGCTGTCTTTGTTTTCATCCTTCCCCTTCCTCTCCATCTTTGTTCCTGTTGCTATGCAAACTTCAGCTGAGTTCTTGAGGCACATGAGTTCCATGCACTGGGGTCACTGCTGGCTGGATCTCGGGACCCATCATCTTCTCTTGACTCTGTGGACTTCAGCCTCAAGACTAAAGGTGTGAGAGACGCCACATCATGGTCCCTTCAGTCCAAAGCTTCCTCTGACATCCCACTCCAGGCCCTTACACCCACGAGCCTCAAGGGAAGCTGAAACCCAGCACGTGAGAAGCTTAATTCTTGGGGCTTCGTCACCCACTCTGTCCTAAACCTATGCTTTGCAGAGACGTCACCTCATTGAATAGCACCCTTCCTCTAGAGAGGTGAGCAGACTCCTGAACAGCCTGCCCGCCTCATTTCTGTAGCCTTCTCCATGGTCTCTAAGCCCCTCCTATTGTCTCTAAGCTCCTCCCCATGGTCTCTAAGCTCCTCCTATTATCTCTAAGTCCCTCCCACGTCCTGAGCGTCCTCCTCCCCTGCCTTGTCCTCGCCTTGCTCCTCACCTCTGGCCACGACAGCGACCGCCACCCCTCCCCACCCGCGTGGTACTTCCACCCGTTCTCCACGCACCAGCCAGAACGGGTTCCTCGGAAGGCCATCCTGCTCTTGTTGCCCCTGCCCTGTGGTCAGACGCTTCACTGGGTGTCCATGGTCCTTTTAATAAAAGACCAGTTTTTTACGGTGCTGGGACTTAAACCCAGGGCCTAGCACGCACTAGACAAGCACTCTACCCTGGAGCTACACCCCCAGCAGTAAGATCAAACTCTTTAAGATGACTCCAAGCACTTGTCACTTGCGCCATGTCATGATTCTATGTCCTTTGGTCTTGTGCTCGGACCTCTCTAATCTTGGGCCAGTCCCTTGAAGGAGCGTCTCAGCGCACACGTGGGGCCGCCCTCTGTGTTCTTTTCTTTGCCTGAAAAGTCACCTCCAACTCCAGATTTCACCATCATGATTTCTCAGCTTCCCTTCTATCTCAATTCAGGTGTCATTCCCACATGAGGCCAGGTCTTCTGGTGTGATGTCACTAAGAAATTTCACAAATGAGAAGAGAAGGGCGATCCCCAGAGTGGGGTGTGCGTGGGGTAGCCAATCAAGGGGCAGGGAGGAGAGGAGGGGCGGGACCAAGAACAGGGGAATAAAAGGGACCAGCTTGCACAATATGCATGCATCCCGCTTTTACGTATAATTAGAACGTACGGAGGAAAAAACTACGTAAATAAATAGAAGGAAGACCAAAGGGTAGAGGAAGGGGATTAGGGAAACGGAGGAGGAAAGGGAAAGGGGAGGTACTGGGGAATGAAATGTGACCAATTATGTGTCTGTATGAATGTGTCACAATGAACCCCACTATTATGTATCATTAAAATGCTCTAATAAAAACATAAAACTTCCTATTTTTTATTCAAAGCACTTTTTTATATTATTTGGTACCAGGGATTGAACTCAGGGGCACTCAACCACTGAGCCACATCCCCAGCCCTATTTTATTTAGAGACAGGGTCTCACTGAGTTGCTTAGCACCTCCCTGTTGCTGAAGTTGACTTTGAACTTTCGATCCTCCTGTCTCAGCCTCCTGAGCCGCTGGGATTGCTGGCTTGTGCCACTGTGCCCACCTTCAAAGCACTTTAAATAACCAGTGCTTATACACTTATTTGTTTACATATTTGGTCAGTATTGGTTCTTTTGATGAGAGGTAAGTGCATAAGAACGTCTCTTTTTATTTGCCATCCCCGCCTCCTAGGCCTCGCCCATGGTAGTAATTCAGTAAGTATCTGAACACATACACTATGACAAGGCACGATGGGATCATTACATAATTAAGCTAACTGTTCTGGAATGGTTTATTAATGGGGGAGGAAAAAAACAATCATCGTCCCTAAAACAGGGATTCTCAACTTTGGTGGTGATGAGAATCGGCTTCCAAGCTTGTTAAGAGAGGGGGCTGGTTCCTGGTTCATTATGTGATGGTGTGTCAAATATTTGCATTTCTAATGAGTTTCCTGGTGCTGCTTCTGCCCTCTTCTGGGGACCACAGAACTACTTTGAGAACTATTGCGTTAGCCGGTTACCTTTTGGAGAGATGGTTCTTAGACCCTGTTCCAGGTACCTCAGAGAGGTCGCTGCCTCCCATGCACCCTGCACAGCCTTGCATGCTGGGGCGGATGGAGAGTTCTGTTCTTTCCTAACAGACCTGGGAGAAGCTTCAGTATTTCATCCGCTATGCCCGGCAATGCTCAGAGTTGGTTTCCAGCAGCGATTTCTCTTCCTGGCAAGAGTCTCTGAGTCCTCAACAGGACTGAAAATAAAACAGGGCGGGAGGCCGGGAAGGCTTAGGTTTCCAACATCTTTCGTTGAGGAATTAATTTTAAAGAGTCCCACAACAATATAGCCCCAGCTGAGCCCAGACACCGTCATTCAGGATGAGCTTACCCTCTGAAACTGGCGCCCTGCCAGCTTGGAGCCAGGTGCCTCTCCTGGATCTGAGTCAAGTGCCCTGCAGCCACCTACAGAGCACTCAGGTAGGATCCTGAAAGCCCCTCTCCTCCGTCTGCCCGGCCTGATGACTATTTCAGGTCCCACCTGAAGACGCTCAGCCTGCTGGCTGGGGGCCAGCAGCTCAGGCCTGGTGCTCACATCCTCTGCTCTGCTGGGAGGAGGGTGGGAGGACCGTGGATGAGGGAGGACTCTGGGAGCCCTCCTTGGCCGGGAGCTCACCTCGAGAGATATGGTTGACATGTAGTTTCAGGGTGTACAGCTTGGTGTCCCAGGGCGGGCGGCTGCAGAAAGACCCAGGAGTGCTGGGCCGTCAAAGCAGGCATGCGGGATTGAATATGAAACAAAACACATTAAGGGGACATTTTTAGGGGGGGGCGAGTGGAGTTGGAGTTGCACACAGGGAGGGGCATTCAGGACCCTGAAGCGAATGTCACCACAAAGCGATGCTCACGGGCAGCACAGAGGGCTGGCCAGGGCCGTGCTGTTTCCCGAAGGGCCGGTGTTTGAGGACATGCACGCCTGGCTTCCTCCAAGGCAGAGGGGTCCTGCCTGCGTCATGGAACATTTAGAAGTGCCCTGAGGGTGGGCAGCTGAGCCAGCCCACGGCCGTGCCCGAGCTCTGCTCCAGCCTCTGGCCCAGGCCCCTCGCAGTGGGCTAACTGAGCCAGTGGGCGGGCAGCAGACACGGGGCAGGCTCCCCTGGGCTGCAGAGCCCTCACGCTGGCGTCGCCTCGAGGCCTCCGCAGTCCTTACCCTGTGCCCAGGGCTACCTGAGCCAGGTGCCACCAAGGAGTCTGGGTCCCGCAAGCTGCTGCCCCCTCCTGCCCTGGAGGTTGGGCCACGTCAGGGTCTGATGGGTCCCCCCTCTCCCAGGACCCTCTCCATTTCCCCTAAGACTCTCGCTCCTTTAATCCTCAGAGGACCCTGGTAAAATAAGAGGGCACGGAGGACTCTGTAATGTGCGGAGAGAGAGAAATCTACTGAAAGGGTAGACAGAGCTTCCCAGGACTGGCTTTTGTCACGGTCCAGGTTCTCCTCAGCACCACCCACAGGATTCCGTGTGCCCTGTCTTCTGCCACCCATTGAGTTCACCCTCCCTCCCTCCCTCCCTCCCTCCCTCCCTCTCACACACAACACTCTTGAAGCTTTATCATTCCTGGAGACTAATATGGCCTTCTAGACCTTACAGTCATGGCCCCCTTTTAGATTTTCTCTCTTCTCTTTCTCCTCAAATGACAATCTAGCATCTCTAAAGTCATCAACTAGAGTAACGGTCATTCTTGGGATCCCAGGCTGAAAACCTGCTCTATTGGTGGAATCATTAAATACAGAAAACGAGGTAGAATAAATCCTCTCTGTAATAGCACTCCGATGTGGAGACTGGGACTCACAATTGCTTTTTAGCTGGTAGGCGAATAAATGTGGAGACATAAACCAGATGCTGTGTTGCCTTGGGAAAGTTACCCCCTCTCTCTGAAGTCTCAGGCTATGGTTTGTTTAAAAAAGGAAGGGGTGGTGAGGAGGAGAGGATTGACATGAAGATTATACAGGATGACGCTGTACATGTGAAGGACTTAACACAGGACTCCAGACCTGTTTGTGCTCGCTGGGTGTTTACTATGATTCTGATAAAAACAGTCAGCAAACAGGCCTGCGCCGTTCCCAGCCCTCGCACAAGGTACTCCACGCAGATGGTACGTAAGAAATGTCTCTGAATGGACGGTTTCCTCCGTCTCAGGTTCCTCCGTCTCAGCACTCTTGATATTTTGGACTGAACATCTCTGGCTGCTGAGGGTTCTGTCCTGGCCAGTGTGCACGTGGAATAGTGTCCTTGTCCCCTGCACATGAGATGCCAGTAGCAGTCCCCTGGCTAGTGTGGTGACCAAATGTGCCTCCTGCCACCACCCTAGGTCCCCTGGATGGAGGACGATCTGGATGAAGAACATCATCGACAGTGGAGAGAATGTGGCTCCCGGGTTCAGGTCTCAAGGGGCAGCAGGGCGGGCTTCCCGGTTTACTTTAATTCGTGGTTTTATCTTCCATGTTTCATTGCAGAGTAAAATCGGGTTTGTTCAGGGCACATGGGGGAAGGACAGGGATCCATACTGGAGGAGTCGAGCGCTCCTGCACCCAGGGCCCCCTGGACTGGCCTTACCTCCCACCAAGAGCCTGTGTCAACCGACTCATCGGGTCACTCATAGCCTGTAATGAGAGACCCAGGCCCAGCGTTGTTCCTGCTCCACGGCGGAGAGAAGGCACCCCAGAACTTACATCTTAGACATTTGTTCGTTCTTGTTTGAAGCCTAAACTTAGGGAATTCGTCTCTTCCAAGTTGCTTTTCACTTGTGGAAACTGGGGGTGGGGGGGAGGACCTGAGACCCCTGTGGTCCCCTGCTGAGGGGAAGCAAGGAACCAGCCACCTTTGACTTCCTCAGAGCAGATCCTTGGACTGCTCGGGCTGGCTGCTGAACTCTTCTGCATGAAACGCAGGAGGAATGAGGAAGGGAGTCTTTGGGGACTTGAAGACCTGAAGCACCAGGTTGGGGGCCAAGTAACAGGTAAGGAGGGGACACCTGATATTCAATGTCACCTGGGTTCCACCCAGTGATGTAAATCTCCTCTGATGGTGGCAAGCGTTACACATCACCAATTCCCTTCATGCTGTGGGACTGTCCCCTCTCCAGCAGCTAACCCGTCAAACTGTATGTGATGGGTATTTTGCCCCAGTATTATGAAGCTGGCAAAATGTCCAAACTTTAGTAGCAATTGCTGGGCACACTCACGGCCCCCTTGAGTGGTCTGGAGCAAGGACAACAGGCTACATTCTCTGGGTCGATGCCCGGCAGAGGGGAGAACAGTGCTAGAGGCGAGGGTGGGTAATGCTGAGAGGTCTGTGGGTGTCAGGAAAGAGAGCAGAACCCTGGAGGCCCTGCCAGGCCCCGCCAGGCTGCTAGACTGGCTTTCTGTGGTGCATGGGATTTAGGGATCCTGTGCGTGTCTGCATTTTAAGGTACAGGGCTCAGCTGTGGTCAGGCTGATGTAGAAGGAGGAGAAGGGACTTTGCTCTAGAGGTCATCAGCGGCATACACCACCTGTCTCCCAGGGCTGTCTTAAGGGTCCGGGGCATGAGGTAGTCATATAAAATGCTTAGTTCCTGCTGTGGCCGGTTCACACCATTTCTTCTCTCTCCTCTGATAGAGAGTTTATTTGATGTCACGTGACACCCCTTTGGTAGTTATTGCCTTTGGTTTTAATTCTCTAGGTATTTTCGTGCTGTTTCCTCATCTGTCCGTCTCTTAGTTGTTTTTCATGTGTGGGAACTGGGGAGCCGGAGGGGCCTGAGGCTCCTTGGATCAGTTATTCTCCGTAGAAGAGTGAGGCGTGGGATTAACAGGCCTCTGATTCTGCACAGCATGTTACCTGCTTTGCTCAGGAACTGAATCCTGGCTTTTCCTTCTCTCAACTCCTTTTCCCAATAATTTGGCCCATGAATGCCACCTGGGGTCAAGCCTGTGATGTGCCTGGGTGAGTCTTCCGACATGTAGGGATAACCTTGTGAATTATGAGGGATCTTTTCTGTGCAATTCTGAAAGAGTTGCCAACACTGCCCATGGCCAACTGAGGTCTCGTGTGGCCAGGCCTGGAGGGAGGCTATGTAGACACCTGTTGGCTGACTCTTCCCACAGGGTGTCACCACACAAACTGGAAATGGACGCTGATGTGCTTGGAGGTTGTCACACCCAGTGGCTCAACACATCATGCTACCCAACAAAAGATGGAGAGACAGGCCCAACAAGTGTTTCTGGAATGAGGTGGAGCCAGAAACTGCCTGATTCTACCATCGCCTCGCATCCAGATTATGTCAGCTGGCAATGACTTACCTTCACTGTGCATCAGACAATCTGACTTTCATTTTCCAGATTAGAAATTCATGATGCTGACATTCTTTAAAAGTTCCCCAGGGTTGGCCCCGTTCCAAGGAAGCCATCCATTAGTAGCAGTAAGTTTTTTCACTGATGTTATTACTTCTCTTCAATGCACCATCAAATTAAGTCCCTCTCAACTACCATGGAATGTTCTTGGATACGTGTGTGCCTTGCCTTGCTTCTGTTTTCTTGGATCTACGTTATCAAGTAAACATATGCTATCCTTCACATGTAAAGCTGCATTCTGAATTTTAGCTCCTATGAAAAGACATGACTGTCTGAATCTAACTTTTGAGAGTGCAGCCATCAGGTTTGTGAGTGACAGCACCTGTGTAAGTTTAAGTAGCATAAAGGGCATTTGTAGTTTGGATTCTTGACCCCAGGGCACTGCTATTGGGAGGTGCCTTTAAGAGGCGGGGCCTGGTTGGGGGTCCTAAGGTCATTGGAAGTGTGACCTTGAAGGGGAGAGTGGGTCTCTGACCCCTGTCTCTTTCTCCCTTTGCTTCCTGGCCATGAGGTGAGCAAATTTGCTTTGCCACGTGTTCCAGCCATGATGTTCTTCACCACAGATGCGAGGCAGCGTGGCCAACCTATAGATCCAGGACTGGATCCCCCGGAACCGAGAGCCATAATAACCTTTTCTATTTATGCTTTATCTCAGGCATTTCATTACAGTGCTAGAAAGTCGCCTAACACAAGCAGCGTGTGTTTATGAGTTACCCAACATTTCCAAGGTACAAGGCAGATACTACTTGCATTCCAAACCCGTGCTCTGTGACTACACCGCTTTGTGTCTACAGGTGGATGAGGTGTGAAAATGAAGGGAGAATGACAGCCCGGAGTCCTCCTCTGAGCTCTGTGCCCTTAGCCACTGCTGCCCCTACCAGAGCACCCCCATGGCCTGATTTGTTAAAGGAGATTCATCATAATCCTTTCTCAGTGTCCATGGAGGAGTCAATGGATCCCCATGGAATCATTCTTGACACGGGAGGCCCAGAGTTACTCAAGAAACATCCATCTCCAGCTCGCGTCCCCATCCTCAGGTGCAGGTGTGCCCACTTCTGCTGTCACATGGTGCAGCTCAGCCATCCCTCAGCAAGGCCACTTCCAGATTACATCACAATCCTTCACTGGGTTACAGCCCAGCCGCTCCCAAGGATGGTTCAGGGAGTTTTAGTACCTGTGACACATTCCATAGATAAGACTAGTCACAAAAGTGGACACAAAAGTCCGTGTGGTACAACCTCAGCTACGTTAAACAGTGCTGCGGGAGGAGGACGTGCCACAGAGTATCAACTGTGGTCACCGTGAGGGGTGGGACAGATGGTTCTGACCCTCCTCACACTTGCTCTATTCCTCGTAGTTTTCAAGAAGAGCTTATATGGACTTTCGCCATCATACAAATACTTATTACATTTTTAAGTACAGTAGTATCTCTTAAGTTCTCTGTATGAGGGCTGCTTCTCAGTTCTGTATTACATGTGGAAATTTATCTGCTTTTCAGGGGGCAGGGGAGTTGTTTTTGTTTTGTTTTTATTTTGTTTTGGTCTTCTTTATGTGCTTTTAAGACAAATAAATGTTTCATAATTAAAGCAATGTGCTCCAGGCTGTGTGTTGGTAAGAGACCTTTCATTTACTATAAAGCCAGCTCACTGAGCAAAGCAATATTTAGACAATTCTGGAGAAGTGTGTTTTTTTTAAGGGGGGGGGGCTTTCGATCGTAAGGATTTTCCTCTGTGTCATCCAGCAGTTTTCCAGGGCTTTCTCATTATGGCAGTGCGGGGCCATTTGAGGTACCTGCTCTCTAATCAGCCCTGGCTGACTTCCAGTCTGCCTGGGCGGAAGCTCGCTAGGCACAGGGTTTAATTGGGGCCACCCACCATGGAAGCGCTTCCCTGCTTTGTCCAGAGAGATGGAAGCTCCTATGTAATGCACAGAAAACGCCCCACACTGCCAGGCGGGCACAAGTAGGTTCTGATGTCCGAGGCCGTTGTTATGTTCCGGTTCAATGATAACTTTCCAGACTTTTCCAGAGGGCTCTTCTCCTTTTCCTGACAACTGAAAATGTAAAATACTCCATCCAGTCATGGGGGGCGAAGGGACGCTACTGAAAGAGCAATAAAACGTACTGGGTTGCTGTTTGGATATAAGCCCTACTTGGTATTTCTCTAAATAGATCCCAGCCTGCTTTATAAAAGAAGAAATACAGCCCTCTCCCCCTTCGCCCCTCTGGCCCCTTGGATGCCTTAAATTGATTCCTTGCAAAAGCCAGTGGACTTCCACCAATTGGTCTTCAATGATTGGCCTCTTGATATCAGGCCTTGCAGCCTTGTGGAAACGCCAACCAAGTCATCACGCAGCTTCTGGAACCAAATGGCCCATGTGATGGGGTACAGCCGGGTGGTGACTGTGTAGCTGGGGAGACAGGGTGTCTGAAGGCCAGAGTGTGGTGGGTGGCAGGGGTGATGTGGACAAGTCACGGAACCACAACTTTTGCATGCCTAAAATTGGAACTATTTAATTTGGATGTGAATGTGGCATTTCTAAACCTAGTATTGGCTGTTTCCCAGGATCACAGAGTCCGGATCCTGGGAATAAAGACCACCCTTCCACCACCCCACCACTGTGGGCAGAGGGATACTGGACAGGAGGGAGAGAGGGAGAGAATGGTGACAAGATTAGCACCTGTCAAGGGCCAGCTTTGCCACTTAACTCGATGATCCACCCTACGTCCAGTATTATTATTTTTTTCTATCTTGTAGTGAAGGCAGAGACTCTCCAAGTTCAGCCAGTTGTGTTGGAGTCCTGCTTGGCTCTGCAATGGCACTGCTCCACCTTGGCTGTGCATAACTCACCTGGGGGTCTCCAGCTAACGCAGGCTCTGCCTCGGCGGTCCTGGGCAGGGCCTGAGACTGCATGTCCATTCTGCTCCAAGGAGACGCCTGTACTGCTGGTCTGGAGACCCCACTTTGGAGACACTGGACAGAGGTTGGTTGTCAACTGGTCACATGTCAGATTGACCTGGAATCAGGGGACTTTAAAACTAGTCCACTGTGCCTCCAGGCCCATTAGCTCAGTATCTCTGGGGAGGGGATTTGGCCAATGTGCACCCAGGCTGAGAATATCTGCAGAGGGGGAGAGTCAGGTGGCTAAAAGCTTAGGCTATGTCTTGAGGCACTTGGAGGAGGATGAGAACGTTTAGTTAGGATAAGAAAAAAAGGAAAGACCCCTGTGCGCTGGAGAGCAGGGAGGGGAGAAAAATGAGGAAAAGTGGGGAGTGAGAGAAGGCGTACAAACAAACACCACCTCAGGAACGGCTCGTGGGGTGGGGACCTGTCGGGTTGTGGGAATTGTCCCTTGCAGCATAGAGTAAGGCTCTGGAGGTGGGTTGGCCGTGCAGGTGGCATAAAGTGCTTGCTCCAGCAGTCTGGGTTACTCTCCTTCGGGGCACTGAGGTTTGAGTCACTGTGTTATCAAGCATGCCTGTGCTGGCCCCATGCTCACTACCAGGAACAGATGACGGGGGCACCCTCCCTGCTTCAGACAGCTGGCACGGTCACCACATGGGCAGGTGGGGTTATGGCCTTTAATACGCTCTCAATTATCTCAGAGAGGCCAGGGAGGAGTTGGCAGGCGTTTGGGGGACACTAGGAGGTGTGCTTATCCAGTCACATGAGGGTGACTGAGGAATTCTGCCTGGGGGCAGCATCTGTTTCTAGATCTCACAGGTGACAGAGGCTAATGGCCTAAAATAAGGCCCTTCTGATTCTGGGACAGATCTTTCAGATGGTAGATGTGCTGACCTTGCTCTCTTCTCCCCTCACCACCCCATCCACAGGCAACCCAGAGCTTCCCAGCTGGGGACCCTGAGCAGATGGGGCCTCAAAGGCACCCAGCTAAAATGTCCTGTGTGTGAGTGGAAAGGTGACTGAGTTCAGAACAGAGATTCGACTAGAGCCCCTGAAGGTGGGCTGGGCTCTGAATGCCCAGGAAGGAGGGAGATCATCTTGTGAGATAAAAAGAAGGGACAAGGACGAGTTTATGGAGCACCAATATTGAAGAGGCATCAAAGGGCAAATAAATTATTTTTCAAAATTTTTTATTTATTCTTTTTAGTTATGCTGGCAGTAGGATGTATTTTGACATACCACACATACGTGGAGTATAACTTCCCACTCTTGGGGTTGTACAGGATATGGAGTAACACTGGTCATGTGTTCATATGTGAACAGAGGAACATCACATCTGATTCTTTCTACTGTCTTTCCCATTCCCCTCCACCCTCCCTTCCCTTTATTCTCTTTTGTACAATCCAGCGAACTTCTATTCTTTCTCACCCCCACTTTATTGTGAGTCAGCATCCACATATCAGAGAGAACATCTGGCCTTTGGTGTTTGGGACTAGCTTATTTCACTTAGCATGATACTCTCCAGTTCCATCCATGTACCAGCAAATGCCATAATTTCGTTCTTCTTTATGGCTAATATTCCACTGTGTATATGTACCACATTTTCTTTATCTATTCATCTGTTGAAATGTGGTTCCATAGTTTAGCTATTGTGAATTGAGCAGCTATGAACATTGATGTGGCTGCATCATTGTAGTATACTGATTTTAAGTCCTCTGGGTATAAACCGAGGAGTGGGATAGCTGGGTCAAATGGTGGTTCCATTCCAAGTTTTCTGAGGACTCTCCATACTGCTTTCCAGAGTGGTTGCACCAATTTGCAGTCCCACCAGCAATGTATGAGTGTGCCTTTTCCCCCACATCCTTGCCAACATTGTTACTTGTATCCTTTATAATAGTCATTCTGACTGAAACGAGGTGAAATCTCAGTATAGTTTTGATTTGCATTTCTTTAATTACTAGAGATGTTGAACAGTTTTTCATATATCTGTTGATCAATTATATTTTTTCTTCTGTGAAGTGTCTGTTCAGTTCCTTTACCCATTTATTAATTGGGTTGTTTGTGTTTTTTTTTTTTTTTTTGGTGTTAAATTTTTTGAATTCTTTATATATCCTGGAGATTAGTGCTCTATCTGAGGTGCAGGTGGTAAAGATTTTCTCCCATTCCATAGGCTCTCTCTTCACATTGCAAAGAAATTATTGATAAGAAAATTTAAACAAGACAGAAAAAAATCCCCACTGGACAAATAATGATCTGGAAACTGAAGAGATGAGTAGGTTTTGAGGAAGCAGCAGGGACCTTTGTTTCAAATTCTTTAAAGAAGATAAACACTTTCAAGGACTGACTCTCCTCTGTCTCACTTTTACTATTTTGAGAGAAAGGAGCAGGATCTATGTCTTCTTATCACTATTATTTGTTCATTCATTTATAGACTTCATTGCAATTTTATTAAAGAAGCGCGTGACCAGGGTTAGAAACTGAACAGCATGCTGGTGAGATGTGAAGGAGAAGCTACCACAGGTGGGACCCGCCTGCCGTCACCTGCACTGCCAGTCCTGAATGAGCACCTGAGACCGTGTGAGCACGCGTGAAGGCTGCTGGGTGGCAGCGGCACACGGGGAGCTGGTGATTTAGGAACAGTAGCACAGTTATGAAGGTGTGGATGGAAGAATCCTTGCTCCTACTTCCCCAGGCTACAAGAAGAAAAGTCTGAAGAGGCGATGCCAGTCCAAGCTGGGCACTGGATGGCCGGTGCTGCAGGGCAGTGAGTGGAAATGAAACCTGGAAGGTCTCAAACTTCTGAGTCCGATTCCTAAGAGGCAACAATAGCCCAGAGCTTCCACTTTTGTCATGCAAAAGGGAGCATATTTGGTTGTGCAATTGTCCCGTGCCCCCGGCAGGGCACCTAGGAACTGCAACTCTGAAACCTGATGGGAAGCGTCAGGGCCCTGGCTGGATTTGGTGAGAAATCATGCAGGTGGCCTTCATCTCCACCGAGTTCCCAGCCTCAGGAAGTAGATGGGCCACAGGGATAGGAAGCAAAAGGAGATGGAGAAAGGGGGCGCCCTCCGGGGTCCTGGATGTTGTATCAGCCACCATACACACGCTGCCTCGTTAACGCTCATGGAAATAAATAAAGACACTTGGGTAGGATGGCTGCCCCTGGGCTAGAGACGAGCATATGGAGACTGTGTTCAGGGGTCACGTGGTGATATAGTTGGATCATGAGTGTTGCCCAGAGGTCCATGTGGTAAAGCCCTGCTCCCCAAGGTGGCATCCTCAGGGTGGGAGGTGGTAGAGCCTCCAGGAGGTGGCGACTAATGGCAGGCTTCAGATCCTTGGCAGTGTGCCCTTGGGACCTGGTCCCTTCTTCCACTCTTGCTTCGGAGCCATGAGGTGAGTGGTTTTGATCTGCCACACCCTCTCCCCATGATGTGTTGCCACAGGCCTAAAAGTAATGGGACCAGGAGTGGGTCGACTGGAACCTCTAAACTGTCAGTCCAAATAATCCTTTTCTCTTTATAAGTCGATCATCTCAGGTATTTGTTATAGTCACAGGAAGCTGACTAACACACATAACCAAAGTCCTAGGCTTACTTTCGTTGTAAATGATAGAAACCTTAGGCAGACTAACCTAAAAGGGAGAAGAGGGATGAAGAGAGATTTCTTGGTTTCCCTGGTAGTAATTCCAAGGATTTAAGAAGAAGGTACAAGAACCAGAACTTGAGATCAGAGTCTGTGTGTTTTCTTCTGTCTTTCCTACTTTTAGATGAATATTCATTTCACAGCTGAGGAATAGGACTGCTGACAACTCCAGACTTCAATCACACAGTGTGACAAACTTAACTGGAAGATGGACTCTTTCTCCCACATTGTGTAGTTCAACACCTGTGAGAGATTATAATAGGTCACACCTCATGTTCTGTACTTAACACACGCCTCCATCATAGATTCAGTCAGAAGAAGGGAGACAGGGAAGTTGGGAAGGCAGATAATCCTCTGCCACCGCAAAACTGCATCAAGCAACAAGTACCAGTTCTTCCCCCTCAGCCCTCAGCACCACAGCAAGGATCCAGCTCCAGGGTTGTTCCTGCTTCTCTCTGCTCTGCCTGGCGTCCTCATGAATCAGAAATGACACCGGAAGCCTCAGTCCGGTGGCTAGGAAGTCATGCTGGCACTCGGTGGAAGAGGATGTATTGAGAATAACAATTATCATTTTGTAATACATTCAGTTACATCAGAAACCCAGACTTCCTTTAATTAGAATATTGGTAGGGAGGCCAAGAATGTGTACTTCTACAGTTTTCCAGGTGATTCTGATTAACAGTTGTTCCCAGTCCTGACTGCCCCAGTCCTGAGGCTCAGGGAGAGGTGGAGCCTAAGTCTGGGCATGATGGGATCGCAGTGTGGAGAAGCGGAGGACAGTGCTTGAAAACAAAAGTCACTTGTCCTTTGTAGGCAGCCTGATATTTTCCAGAGCCTTTGCAAAGTATATGTTCCACTCTTCCACTATACAGAGGGCTCGGAACTTGGCCATGAGTTCATGTGTGGAAATAAGTAGTCTAGTTTTAATACTACCTCTTCAGCCTTTGGAACACAAGCGACTTTTAATAGTAGGGCTTGGGAAAGGGCTAAAAATAGACAGGGGGAGACAAGGAGTCCAATCCACAGAGGAAAACTGAGATGAAGGAAACCCAACCACACCGAGGGCTTGGATGGTACCATGCAGGGAGAAGAGGAGAGAATTCTAAATGACTAGTTGTAAATTTGTGGTTAAACTAAGAGGTTTGAACATCTCCTGTACCGTTACTAGTAGATAAAATTGAAAACAGGTTATTGCCGGTCACTGGCTTGAACTTCATTCTTTATTTTGTGTGGTGAACTCTAGCTTTCTGTGATCTTCTACCTCCTCTCTCTGCCACTCCCCCCTGATGCTGAGGACAATGTCTGTGATGGGTGATACAGGTTCCCTGTGCCTCATCTCTGCGACACGGAGCAGAAAGTAGTCCCATCTTCCCAGGTCCTTGAGAAGGTAAATCCACTTCCATCTGTTTCTCCCTTGTGGCTGCTCTTCTAGGTTTAGATGTATGACTCTGGGGATCTTTCTCTCTAGATGTGAAAATATTTGCTACAGGAAACTGCTAAACACCTGTCCTGTAAACCCAACAAACTATTTAGTGCAGCTTTGAGGACACGGAGACCCTCCACTCAGCTTGGAAAGGAGGAGAAAATAAGGAGCTGATTACAGCACAGAAGCAGATTATAGCCCCATGGTAGAGAGATGGTAAATACTTCTTACCTTCTGTTTTCACAGATCAGGGACAAAGGGAAAAGTGTATAAATAATAGGGTTTACCATTTATTTCTGGTCAGAAGGAGGTATATTACTAAAGATATAATGCTTTATTATTTTTAAAGTTAAGCTTATGTCACTAGAAAATGAAGCGAAAACCAATGCCATCTGTGGATTTAAACAAAAAACAGGGAGAAAAGGGAGAAACTTTTTAAGTTAAGAGAACGACTGTATGATTTTTCTTTATCTCAAAAATTTCTTCCCTCCGCTCCTTGCTCCCTTTATGAATGCCTACTGTGTGTCATGTTCTAGGCCAAAAGAATACAAGACATCAGTGATCTCCCCTCCCCACGGGTTTGCTGTGAACTTCAGATGGTTATGGTGTCTTGAATTTGTAGTTTTAAAATAGGTTGAGACTTCTATTTCCAAGTAACTTTGAAGAGATTGCTACTTTGTAATTCACATCTTAAGGCTGGACCACATGCTCATGACTCTCTGTCACCATCTAGAGACAATTTATACATATTGCAGGGCCAGTTCCTGGAAAATTGAATGTAGAAAAAAAAATCATTCAGAAGTTATGACTTTGCAAGCATTTGTGTGTCAGTCCTACAGAAGAGATTGGAACTTGTCATCTGCAAATGTACACAATTGGAAGTTTGGGAACTACATCTGTGACTATGCAAGAAATTAGTCTTTGTTTCTGTGCCAAACTATGGAGGGCTGGAATTTACAGGGAGTAAAGATTTATTTTGGGTATGGGAGAAGATCTGGAAGATCAATGGGGATGAACTTCTTACATTAGGTCCAGGAGGTGGCCTCCAGAGCCCCAAAGGGTTAGCACTCAACAAACGTGTCCCGTTGAATAAGAGGCTACGGGGCTCCCTGTTGTTGGAGAAGGGACACAAAATAGAATCCAGATCTGCACTATTCACCCAGGTTCTTGCTTGAGCAATCCTGACCCCCCAGAAATGTGTCAAAATCTCACATTTTGTCACAATTTTCTATGTGTGGGGTGCTACTGGTATCTAATGCGTAGAGACCAGAGATGCTCTTCAATGCCCTTTTTCATAATGCACAGGACAGTCCCCACAACAAAGAATTATCCAGCCCCCGTGTCAATAGTGCTAAGATAGAGAAACTCTATAATCCCGCATAGTGTATAGGTAAGAGATGTTTTCTGGGCCTCTATCCCTGACCCTCGTGAAGAACCTGTACCACCGATCACAGAAGGTGAAGACCAAGGAATATCATGCAAATACATCTCACTGGAGCGCAATGGTTATTTTCAGCTGAGTGTGGGCACACCATTTACCCCCTCACCCCAGTTTCCTTTGGCATTTACTTGATGGTGTGACTTACAGTGCTGTGGACCCTGGTTTCCTTTTCTTGTTCCATCTGCTGCTTGGTAACTAGAAGTACTGTAGGTCTGATGTCTAGTTTCCTTTAGTGTCCAGTTTTTCTCTGACATAAAGCACTTAAGTCACCTGTGTCAGAATCCACCTGCAGGTGTTTGCTACAAAAGCATGTTGGGATCCCACACCAAATCTACAGAATCAGAATTTCGATGGATCATGGCCCAGGAATCTGCATTTTCAGCGAGGATCACAGGTAAGGATATATGAAGTCATGGAAATAAGTCCTCTTTGTTCTTACTTTTAAAGCCTACTTATAAGGTGCTTGGAAAAACATATTCAATCCTCAGAATATTATTTTGATGTATTGTGTCTACAACTCCAAGGTTTACCTGTGTGATGCTGAAACAGACTATTCATGTTGACCTATCACTTATTCTAAGTTGACAAGGACCTGGTTTTGAACTGTTTGGTACCCACAGCAGTGAAATATGTTACCATCCCTACCACCATCTGGTCCAAGACCCTGTCATTGTTCACCTTGATGCTAGCTAGCAACAGTGGCCTAACTTGTTCCTCTCTTGGCCCTGCCTCTGCACCTGGACTCTCAAAAAGATCCACACTTTTTAAAATGATGTTGCCTTTTACACACAGACGCTCCCTCACACATTTACTGTGTGACATCTAGCAATTTCCTATATGCTCTCTCTCTGCCTTCCTTACTGGGTCCTGATATCCCGCCACCTCTTTCTGCCCCTCCCTCTGGCCTGTAACTCTCTGTCATGGCAAAGGCTAGTCCTACTTAAACTTCACTTCTGCTGTGCCCCCTGTTCCACGTAAAACTGACCTCATACTTCCCTTTGGTCTTATTTTCAAGGTCACTTCCCAAGAGATGTCTTTAACATGTGCATACCTGCTCCCATTTAAACTGGATCCTGCTGTTATCTTTCTAAATAGGAGCCCACTATCTTCTTTTATAGAACTAGTGATCATTTAGGTTCTATTTCTGTTGCTGAGTTAGCCAATGAGGGTCTTTTCCACTGGCTCGTGAGAAAGTATTTTGTTCCTCACTGCAAACGTAGGCATCAAAGGATTAAATAAATGTACTGAGTGAATGAACATTCACATAGCCAAGCTGGAGACATGCCATGCTGACGGCAGACTCTGTTATGGATGATGGCTGTAGGTTTGGGTGTCTGGGGTCAAGATTCAACCCTCCAGAGTTGGAACCAGGGCCACGTGGAGGAGGTCACCTCAGCCAGACCAAGAGTATTCACACACGGACAGCGACAGGCTCATTGTTCTAGTCCTCCCGCTGCCCTAGATTTGCGAGTTGCCTGCAAGACTCCCGTTAGCTGGGTTATCTTGAGCGCATCTGAGCCTCAGTTACCTCATATTCATCAAGGAGCTAAGATTCCTACTTTGTTAGGACAGGGTCCGTGGCAAAGGAGGTGAAGCTGGGATAGATGTTGAGAAGCCTGAACTCTGGACTCTCGCTGGAAGACTTGCAAATGAGAAGTCTGCGCCGCAGAGAAAGAAGTCGCTCCTCTTACCTGCGCCCTCTTCTCAGCGCCTGTCTCCGTGCGCTCCCATTACATTGGCCAAGCCTGACCCCCGGCGCGCCCCTCCCGCTCTCGCGCTTGGTCCCTCCCTCCCCCAACTCCCACCCAGCCTCCCCGCCCCCTTCGCCCCCTCCCTCGAGCCCGAGCCCGGAATCCCACGCCCTTGCATCAGCCCGGGGGCTCGGACAAGCCCGGGAGCCGCTGGTCGCCAATCACCGCGCGGTGGAGAGGCGGGCGCTCGGCTCCGGCGGGCGCGCTGGGGGAGCCAGCTGGCGCGGCTTTCCCCCGAGCCGCAGACGCTCACACCGACACACAGACGCACAGCCTGGCGGGCGGGCGGGCAGGCACCGGCAGAGTCTCCCAGCCGCCTGCGCTCCAACTCCGGCCCGGGGAGTCCCGAGCACCCTTGAGTGCCGCAGGCGGCGCGCGCCGCCGGGAGGGAGAGCACGCGGGCGGCCCGGGGAGGCGAGGCCCCGGCGCGCCAGCCCTGCCAGGTGAACGGCGGCGGCCCCCACCTGGCGCCGCACCTGGGGCTCCCGGCTGCCGCGGAGAGAATGTGCGCCGCGGGTGCGCTCCGCCCGCCACGTCCGGCAGCCAGCAGCCGCCGCGCCCGCACCTGACCATGGAGTGCGCCCTCCTGCTCGCATGTGCCCTCCGGGCCGCAGGGTCCGGCCCGCCGTGGGGCCCCGCGGGACTGGGGCGCTTGGCCAAGGCAGGTGTCATTGAGGGGCTCAGGGACAGCGGGTGGTAGGGGGCGGCAGCCCAGCCGCGCCCCTCATGCGCGATGCCATCTCTTCTCTTGCAGGCGCTCCAGCTGTGCTGCCTCTGCTGTGCTTCAGTCGCCACCGCCTTTGCCAGTGACAGCAGCAGCGGCGGCAGCGGATTAAATGATGGTTCGTATCTGCATCCCCTCCCCAGGGGCCGTTCAGGGCACTTTGTCCCTTTATTAGCCCGAAGAGGGAAGAGATAGAAAAGCACAGCCCCTACCCTGGCAGGTGTGTGCTGTCTTGGAAATGGTTCCTTTTTGGAGAGCGGGACCTGTGGCAAGGACTTATCAGAAAAATCAGTGCCTCAAGCGGCAAGTCACATAAATGAAAAAAATACTTTCTCTCCTTCATAGATGAATTGTTAAGAAAAAAATCTTAACTGCGGTGAGAAGTTAGAAAGGAAGTGGACACCAACTAGGGAATTAAGGATCAAAGGGCTCCTTCCGCATTTCCCTCCTTTCCTGGGGAAGCCCACAAAAACTCACCCTGGGTGAGGTATGCAGGACCGGGCACCCCTGTCTTACCATCATTCCTCCTCACCCCTCTCCACTTCCGTTCCTTTCTTTTCCGCGCTTGAGTCATGGGTGCCCAAAGATGGCTTTTAGAGAGAGGAAAGCAGTAGCTTTAGGTCTTGGAGCCCTTTATTCGTCTCTTCCGAGGTTCCCGGCCATAAACTTCCAGAATATCCTTAACTTCTGTCATTTATCAACTTCCCAATGGTGCCCAGAAGGGAAATCCTTGTTTGCACCGTTTCCTAGCAGCTACAGGAGAATGAATGATTGCTGAACCAAGCTGTCTAGCAAAACCTCGCTGTCCAGCCTGTATTCCGTAGGATGCAGGATTAACTCCTCTTGCCAGGGGGCAAGGGATCATGCTGGGACTGGAGGATGGTAGGATCACAGAGAAGAGATGGCAGAACGTGGGTGAGAGGACAAGAAACCCAGAAATTAGCTCATGGGAAATTTACCTTTTGTCCAATCAGAGACTGCAATTTCTAAAAACCACCTCTCCTTGTTGCATCAGGATCACATGGCTGGAGGTCCCTTCTGACCCAGCCATCACCTGTAAGGACCTCATCTTTAGTCAGCTCAAGAGATGGATCAAATCACTCTTTACAGGGGACTCTGACTACCTCTCTTCCATCAAGGACTGGTTGTAACCCACAGCCTGTTTATTCTCCCCTTGGAAACAAACTAGTAGCAGGTGTCTGGGGGTGGGGCTGGCTGGATAAGGCTCCCACAAGGCCTCTGGAGTGAGCCAAGTTTCAGATGCTTTTGGACAAGGAGGTAAGAAACAACTTACTGTAGAAACACTGTCTAGACCATATCAGAGATGCATTGTAGTCAGGTAGGCTTTGCATTGGTAGAGGGCAGAGGTAGATTTTCACTAATAAAGTCTGCATTTATTCCAGAACTTCATACTTTTGAAGAAACATTTAAGATTTTTTTTTTTTTAAATGAAATCTTATATGTCTTGCTCAGGTTTTTAAGGATAAGAGAAGAGGAAAACAGTTTTTCCCAATTTCTGAAAAATGTCCATTATGTAGCATTTCTAGTTAAAGGAGAAAAACCAGAAGACAATGGAAAAGACAGGAATAAAGGATATAAGAATAAGAGTTGTCCAAGCAATAAAGATCACAAATGGTAATAGATATAGAATAGTTGAAAGTTATTGTCATGTTGGTTTGGTTTGGTTTTTGAAAGTGTGTGCTTCATTGGAATATCCCTCATTGATACTAGCTGAGGGGTTCTGTCTTCCTTAGCTTTCTACAATTTTGTTATTTTTGGTTGTTGTTGTTGACTGTCTTGGGAAAAGAGAACTTCCTCTTCCCGCCCCCCGCCCTCCAGTAACCAAAGACCCAAGTGACTCACACATGCATTGTAGTTATTCAGAATCTTTCTAAACACTTTCCAAATTAGTTTCCCATTCTGTGCCTCGAAAGTAGAAATGCAGAGCATTTTTAATGCACAAAGGGCATGTTCCAAATCATTTTGTGGGATGATGCTTTTCAGTTTCAATGTTTTGTGAAAGAAAACAGTGTGCTGGCTTTGCTTTTGCAAACAGCAAATTGTTTTAGCTCCCTCTCTCTCTAGAGCATGCAACAATTAGTGCTGCTCTGGGGAGCAATGGTGAAGGTATTTTTAAACATGCCTTTCCAGGTGTCCCCCGATCTGCCACGCCCCCTCCAACATGTCTGAGCAGTTTTCCACGCCAGACTGTATAGGATGGATCTGACAATTTTGCGGCATTTTTAGGCATGCACTCTATTTTAGGCTTACAATGAAATGGGATTGTCCCTGTGAAAACTCATAGTAAAATGCTAAGGGTGAGCTGAGTGTCGGAGTTTTATCATCACAAGTAAATAGTATTGGAAATAGAAACTGCTGTTGTTTGTTGGTGACCTGAGGGATGATCTGAAGCTACACATCCCTTAGAGTATTGTGCAGTTTTAACCGTGCCCCTGCAAAAATGCTCTCAGTTCAGTTTGAGCACAAAACTATTCATCTCCTGGGTTAAAAAAAAAAAAAAAATCCCATTTATTCACTTTTGTGGTTTTTGATCAATTTTTATCTTCCTACCAGAAAACAAATCTTCTATATGAATGACTGTATGGCTAATATAAAGAGTTCGTCTACAGACCATGAGAATTGTGACCTTTTTCATGTCCTTGAAATGTGTTATAATTGTGCGTGGCTCTTCATTTGTGTAGAAAGTATCGTGGCAGAGCTAGTCACAGGGACCCCAGGTCCTCCTCCTCAGAGCTGCTGTGGAGCCTATTTGCTCCAGGTGCCTGGTACCAGAAGGAAGGGGTCTATGAGCCGTCCGTGGCTCTTGGTCAGCCTGTTGGAGAGTGACCATTGGCAGTGTGGGCTCTGGGTTGCTGACCGCTGAACTTTTCCCATTGCAGATTACGTCTTTGTCACGCCAGTAGAAGTGGACTCGGGCGGGTCATATATTTCACACGACATTTTGCACAACGGCAGGAAAAAACGATCGCTGCAGAGTGCTGGCGGCTCCCTGCACTACCGATTTTCAGCATTTGGACAGGAACTACACTTAGAACTTAAGCCCTCGGCGATTTTGAGCAGTCACTTTACTGTCCAGGTACTCGGAAAAGATGGTGCTTCAGAAACTCGGGAACCCGGGGTGCAGCGATGTTTCTATCAGGGATTTATCAGAAATGACAGTTCCTCCTCCGTCGCTGTGTCTACGTGTGCCGGCTTGGTGAGTGCACCCCCAGCTAGTCCAGCTCCCTCTCTGGTGTTCTGTAAACTCGAGTGAACACATGTCTGCAATATTAAGTGCTCTTCTAGCCAACTCCACACATTCACACTGTCAGCTTTGATACTTATAATATTCTCAATTGAATTAATCTAATCTGCTCTCGGAAAGAAGAAAATATAATAGAACTTTAATTATCATTTAGAACATTCTTTTGATGTTTAATGGTCTGGGCCTTTTCATTCTCCATGTTTGAGACGATCCCTAAGGAAATTAATCTGATGGATGCCATTCGCTTTGTGAAGTCTTGGGAGACCAGGCGTTCTATAAATCTAACAAGCTGCATGCGTCTACATTGCTTTGAAAAGGGAAAACTGTATTTCAGTGCAAAATTGCATTCAGCAGCCCTGGTAAGCCCTAACCTTCAACTCTACTGAAGGGGGGTTTTTTTGTTTACTTTAATCTGTTGGTGGTGTCCTGCTCACAGAAGGCATCCTTTTAGAACCGGACGTGGTGTGTTCTGGGCTGGCAGAATTTAAGGGTGGTGATCAGGGAGGCAGGACATTTAAAAGCATTTGAAGTGAATGTCATTTCCTCTCTGTGTATTCCTCATCTGTTGACCACAAGGCCAGGGCTATTGGTGTAAATGATACCTCTCTCAGGATTCAATTAAATATATGAGGCAGTAAATGGCGTTCTGGGCTTTCATTTTGTTTTGCAAATTTAAAAATGTCTCTTGGATGGAAACAATGTGCTGGGTTGACAGAAGACTTTGTTGAAAGACGTGTGGTGATCATGCTCACACTTTGGCATGGCCTGAAGAGGGAAGCTGAGAAGGCCCACTGAGGATGTAGCTGGTCATGTCCAGGGCGTGTCATTGCAGAAGCCATGGGGTGGGGGTGGGGCAAGTCACTTCCATGTTCTTGCTAGTGGAAACACTGTAATTTTTGTAGTTTTTTCCATGGTGTGGCCTGAAATTCAGATAAAACCTTTCCCCATAACCATTGTCATGATATTCTTTGGTTAATTGAAGGTATGAAGGTTTAACAATTTCCAACTGAGCTGGATGTATTTAAATGACGGCTGCTGCTCACTAGTGACCTGTGCTCCAGCATGGTCACCCACACACGTGCACACATACCTGGATACGTCTTGGGGTTTTCTGTTTGTTTTATGGTGTAGAGCCTGCTGTTCTTTGGTGCTGCCCACACATTTCCCCTCTAGAGTCTTCCAGGGCTTAGGCTGTCTACCATAGTGCCTTTTGTGTGGGGGTGCTGGGGATTGAATCCAGGGCTGCTTTGCCCCAGTCCTTTTTATTTTTTATTTTGAGACAGAGTCTCACTCAGTTGCCCAGGCTGACCTTGAACTGGCGATCCCCCTGCCTCAGCTTCTGAGTCTCTGTGATGACAGGTGTGTGCCGCTGTGCCCAGCTACCATAGTGGCTTAACACTCTCATTCTGTGTACGCATGGTTAAGAGCACTAGTTCTTACACCAGCCCTTACCAGGAGGGCTGTAGGCAAGTGGCTTACCCCATGCGTGTCTTAGTTTCTTTATCTCTGAAATGGGAATAAGGAGGGATGACCTCGCAAGGGCTGTGGAAGGGACTGGCTTATGGCGCTCTTGGCTCGCTGCTTTTCTCTTTCCCACAAAACTTGGCCCCATGTTGGGTCCTCCTGGCATTCCACCATCTGTCAATGACATGAAGTCTGATCAGTTCCCCTTAAGAGATGTCAGGTTGTTTCTCATCAGGAAGAGACTCACTCTTGAACAGGGAGAAATGATCACTGAACACAGAACTGTGAGTTAAAAATGTCCACCTTTTGACCAGCAGATCTGCCTGGGTCAAAGGCTGATTTAGGTCGGGATGTGAAACATAGGTTTCATAGATTTAACTTATTAACTTTATTTCTCTAGACTTCAGTTTACATTTGTGAACCACGTGGGGTGATTTCTAAGATCATTGTGCTCTCTAGGCCTCTGGCTCTGGTTATCCAGTTCGTGGACACTGGCAGGGCCCATTTGGTCACTGGTGGGGAGATTACCATTAGCCATCCCTCTGTGCCCCACCAAACTGCAAAACACATTCACCTGTGCACATCCCCCTGCATTGGAAGAGTCAAGCGCCATCAATTGTCACAAAGTTCACCCCGGTGTGAACACCAGCCAGATCTGATGGGACATATTAATGCCCCAGAAGACCCACCTTGTCCCTTTCACTACCCACCAGAGGCCACCACTGTCCTACTTCTAACATAGTTTAATTGTGCCTATTTCAAAAATGTGCCCAAGCAGAACCAACCACAAGCTGTCTCTGAGTGTGAAGATTGCAATGTTTCTATCTAATTGTTGGTTAGCTCTCCAAGGGTTTTCTGTTTGGGGTTGTTATGAAGAGGACTGCTTAAAATTCTTGACTATGCCTTTTGGTGAACTCGTGGTCACAGTCTGTTGAGTATACACCTAAGAATGAGGTTGCTGGGTCACAGGACAGACACATGCATGATCAGCTTTGGGGAGTCTTGCCCATCAGCTGTTCAGAGGGGTCGTGGCCAGCGAATGAGCTCTCTGGTGGGGCTGGGCCCTGGCACTGGGATTCCTGAAGACACCAGATCTCCTCGTGTGCATGCAGTGGACATTAGGAGAATAAGAAGACGGGCCGAATGACCCGGGCAAAGTAACCGTGGGAAAACTGACCATTGCGGTGACTACTAGGGAAACCCCAGCAGAAAATGGGGAGAGGCGGAAGGGTGGTAGTGATGAAGGCATCCTGGACATACAGGCAGTTGTGCATATTCCAGCGGGAGCTTTTCTAGCCTTAATTCAGACTGTGTGAAATGTTTGTAGTATCTTCTTGAAATGCACGCTGCACGCCCAGCTCCCAACCGAGAGGTCTCACGTTATGCAGGAGTTGAATAGGTTGTCACTTCCTTGGAAATAACTCATAAAACAGAAGTTACAAACTTCCCTAAGTGAATCCTGCCAACATTATGTTTGGAGGTGATTGTTTTTTCCAATTTTGAATGCCTTTTCTAGGCCACCCCTGCCCATGGCCTGGGGACCTTAAACTCTGGGAAGGCATTTGGGCTTGCAGACTTTCTCCCGGAATCTCAGGGTTCACCTAATCTCATCGCCACCTGTCATGTGTGTCCTTTCTGCTGTCCCCAGCCTCCCCTGTCCACTGCAGTGAGGAGGTTGTCATGTCTGCAAGCCCAGGCCATTGGAGGGGGACTGTTTTTCTGTTGAACCATAGCCAGTGTAGGACTTTCACCTATGTTCTTTAAGGGTTTTCTTACAGAACAAACCTGTGTCTTTCTTCTTAAGTCCTAGGAGCTCTAAGACATGTTTCTGCTCTAACATGCTGACTGTGGTGATCCTTTTTGTTGGAACAGTGACTTTTGGAGTGTGGTCAACCCCGTTAGCTTTATTTGAGGTGCTACGACTGTGGTGTCCTTAACTGCAAACAAAGCTCAGGGGACTGGGCCCCAAAATGCATATTTTTAATTCTCCAAAGGTTCTGATGCATACTAACATTTGAGAAGCACTAAACGGTTGTGGTTTTGGAATTTACAGGAAAAGACCCATTGAATCATCTTTCTTTCTTCCAACAACTGTTTCTTGACCTCTGCGGTGCCAGGCACTGTGCAGAGCATGGGGGACAGTTAAGATTAAGAGGATGCTGGTGCCTGGCACAGAACCTGGGGGAGAAGATGCCGTGGGGCTTTTAGGCCTGGAAGTTGCTATTTTACTGTAAACCAAGCTGTGGCTCCACAGACCAAAGAGCTGACAGCGGGTAGCCTCCGGAAAGCAGGGCCAAGTGAGTATAAAACACCACCTCTTGAAGAATTATAGTGTCGTTACATATTAGCAAGTCAGAGAAGTTCTCCTTGAATCCCATTTTAATACTGTTACATTAATAACATTTATTTAACTCTGTTTAGGCTTCTTCCAGCTTGTCTGGTCATGGAAGATTTTTTGAGGGACATCTCTTCATAGTTTGGTGATAAGAAAAGCCCCCCAGAGAGGCTGTGATCTCTTGTGTGGCTTTCTGACTCTTAGGAGAGGCTTTGGGGGTAAGAGTTTCATGGTCATATAAGTCAGGGACAGTTTAAAGAAAATCTGACTGTGACACATTTCATACTTCAGCACATTCATGTGCACGGCGAGATCCCGAAGAGGGCACTGGTTCTGACCTGACCCCTCCCGTTTGCAGGCCATACTTCTGTCACCATCTCATACCTGCTCCTTTCCGTGTGTCACCATGAAGGAGCAATTCTTAGGCCTCCGTTTATTTGCTCTTCACTGGTTCCCAACATTTCCCCCGGTGACCACACGTTCCAGTCGGGGACCAGCTCTGATTGTCCTCTGACTCTGCATTGGAGACCCCAGTGGAATGTGTACCACGTCCAGCCTCGATTCCTGATGCGCCATCTAATTTTGTCACTTCCTTTCTCTTGTTCCTTTGTCCCCAACAATTAAACCGTAAGTGGCATTTCTCCTCCATGGCTGGCTGCCCTAATGTCCCCATTGTATCTTTCTTTAGTAGTGGCCTTTTCAGACTACAACTGCAGTGACCCATTCCCCAGAGAACCTGGGTCCCTGTGAGGAACTTTGGAAGCCATTGGATTTCAATAGGGCAGCAGGGATGCTTTGATCTCTCCTTTTCAAAAGTATTTTATGACTCAGAAGGCTCCGTCATCGAGTGGTCTGTTGCTGGTCCCTGCCTGCCAAGTTGTCTTTAGAAAGCTGATTTCCATTCATAAAAGGGCTGAAGTTAAGTGACCTTAGTCTACGGCTCTACACTTAGCAGGCCTTGTGAGCCCACAGGGGTTGCTGAATTACATACACCCCCTTGGAACTTCGTGGTCACTTGAGAGGATCACGTGAAATTAAGGATTAGACTGGGTTGTATTTGTGTTTTTTGATACAGGCTGACCCAAACCAGAGGTGTTTTCTTAGGCTATTACTCAATTCATCAAGGGTAAAAAGACTTAAAAAAAATTTTTTTTTGGCTGCTTTCCTCTGCATCCTCCTCAGACATAATTTATAAAGAGAATTATTTGCTTATAACAACACTTTGAGCAAAACGCCAGACTAAACTCTTCAAAAAACATAATAACTAACTAAGGTTCTTGCCAGAGAACAGGACACCAGAGTGGTGCAGGCCAGGCTGAAAGGCCTCACAGGAGAGTCTGAAAGGACCATCCTGCCTCCCCATGCTGCCTGCCAGTCCTGCTCTCAGGCCTCTATGTCGTGGGTTCTGGGCTTCCTTCCTGTGTCTTTGCTTCAGTTTTCTCATCTGTGAAGTGGAAATGCTCATTCCGTCTCCCAGATTTTGGAGACTTATGATGAGCACTTAACTTGATGAACAGTAGGAATGTGACTGTGTTGATTGTTCTTGACTTTGAACTAGGAGATGGTCAGGCAGGAGATGGCCCTTGAGTAACTGTAATCTCCAATCCCCAAGGCTTTCCAGGTCTGTGAGAACAGGAAAAGAACACTTAGGGGGTTGGCAACCATCCTGGTGGAAGTGCTGAGGGTTTTGGGGGAGAAAGTAACCACGAGTTCATCAACTGAGAAGAAAAGGGTGGGAGAAAGGGAGATTCAAAGGGGAAGGTCAAAACACACATCATCATTTGGATAAATTCCCTTTCGATAAAGCGTTGGGCGCCAAGATGTGGGCTCTGACTGAGGTTCTGGCTGTAGGCGCCACTAACTCATGACCCAGGTAGATTGTTCACACTTTCTGGGCTTATTTTCCTCATTGGAAGCATGAGGCTCATGGTACCTCTCTATGGTGTGTTGATGGAAAGAAATATACTCCATGTGAATGCTTGACAGTGCTGACACAGTCACATTGGTGCTGGATGAACTTCTTCAATCCGAAAATCTGCCATTCCCCAAGGTCTGAAACTTTTTGGGTGCCAGCATGATACCACGAATGAAAAACCTACACCTGACCTCACGCCACGGGTCACAGTCTGAACACAGGTACACCAAAAATATGGTATAGAATGACTTTCAGGCTATGTGTCTATAAGGCGTATATGAAACATAAATGAATTTCATGTTTAGAGTTGGGTCCCATCACCAAGATATCTATTATGTATATACAAATATCCCAAAAAGAAAACACCCAACATACCCTGGTCGGAAGCATTTCAGATAAGGGGCCCTCACCCTGTGGTAATAAGGATTTAGTAATAATCATCAGCATTGAAGATCTTCTTCCATAAAGGAGTTCGCAGAATTGGTTAATGCCAACCCTTATCCTCCACAGGCAGGAAAAAACTTAAGCCTGGATAAAAATAAGAGTTAATAGTTACTGAGCACCTGTGGCTTTTAAAACTGGAGCTGTTGGGAGACTCAGCTAAGACACAGGGGTAGCCCTTTAGAATGTTTAAGTATGGATTGGTTGTCAGTATTTTAAGGTAAAGTAGTTTTTTTTTTTTTTTCCCTGCCAGATGCTTCAAAAAGACCTGGGCACTTTGAAAAATAAAATACATACATATGTTCAGGACCCACCTCTGAAAATGCCATCTGTCCTAGATAGAGCCTGGGTGTCCATGTTTAATAAAGGGAAGAAAATTTGCCTGCGTGGTCCCAGTGGGCACAGGCGACTGACTGAATTTTTCTGAGGGTGTTTGCAAAGAACCACCTCAGGGGAAGCAGGACTCCTTGCGCCTTTTTGTATCTTTTTTTTTTTTTTTTTGAGAATTGGTTTTGCTTTATGGCCTGTATCATGCTATGACAGCGTGACTGTGAACATACAAACTAGCATTAGCCAGATGAACGATGGGGGTCAGGATAGCAATGTGAAACTAATGCAGAGACCATTCTTTCTGTATTATAAGACTTTCCTTCGCAACCAGAACAGCTCCCTCCTGAACTGTTTTGTGGGCTCTGGGCTAATTTTCTAAGTCCTCCTTTTTTCCCCGCCCTCCCTTCCCCCTCCTCTTTTCTTCCCTTCCCTCCTGCCCTGCCCTTTCCTTCCTACCTCTTTTCTACCTTCTCCCCCTCCCGGTCCTCATCTCCCCTCCTTCCTTCTTGGACCTGATTGGCTGGATCCAAGATATTCCGCCTGTCCATCATCACTATGCTGTCTCTTCCTCGTTCTCTCACCCTTGACTTCCTTCTGCTACAGGATCTCCTTAGTTCCTGCCATGCTTCACTCATTTCCTTGGGAACCTAGTGACTTATTCCATCACATACCACATGGTATGTCAGCTCCATCATACCTGAGAACACGTGTACGGGACTCTGGGCTTTATTTGCTCTCACCTGCCTGTAAGCCTCAGGGAACCACATTGAATTCATCTCTGAATCAGAACAAGACAGAACTGGTTCCTTACTGCTGTGGATGAATGCACAGAGGAAGGTCTGAAGAGATGCACAGCCAGCTCAGGGCTCCACGCTGAAACATCTGGAAACCAGAATTTGTTTCTGTCCTGTCCTGTTGTGTGGATGCCTGTGCACATATATGTTTAAAATGTATGTAAATTGCATTAGCCAATGCTTTGTTTGGAACAGGGAGTTTAAAAACAACATATAACTCAGGGTTCTTTCCTTATCCCTAGACATAGATCGAGCTTATTCTTTTAACTGCTACATATTATTCCCTTCTGATTTATATGCTTATTTCCAGTGTTTTGATGTTGGTGAAAAGAACATACATATATAGAACTTTTCTTATATTCACTTCTATATTTTATGAGAGAGAGAGACTTCTTACTATGTAAAAAACTGAAGTGTCAAAAACCTACAGGACATGAGCTGTGGCCAGAGATTTACCTGCTTATATTGACGTGTCACTCACTCTTGCCATCACCATTATCTTGGTTGATGGCAAGCAAATCTACCAAGAGAGGATTTCATCCTGACGGTCCATGAGCCCAAGAGGCAGCTTAGACTAGCTCCCTCCAGTGGAGCACACGTGCTGATGGAGTTGCATGTTTCCCACCATCGGCAATAAACGATTTAAGAAAAAATGGTATTCATTAATTTCTGAAGTCCAAATATAAACAGGCCTAATGATAGCAGTGCACATGAAGGGTTTTGTGACCAAAAATATTTGCTTTGACTTCATACACATCTCTGTCCACAAACCCAGGAGCTCCCCAACAGTTACATCAAGTGATTCCTTGAAAGCCTGTTCCCACGGTTGCTCTACCCAATTACAGGGCAAAATACACTCAGCTACCATAATGCAAGTCTGCTGAGCGCTGCCTGGACAGCATGCTCGCCTCTCCTGAGGGATGCCTTTGATGTAGCTGAGGATTTCGTTCTCAGCAGAATTCTTTTGATTGCTTATTCATGCCACTGAGCTTTGGAGTATTTTATCTGCCCTTATTACCACGACCAGTCAAGGGGGCATGCTTTCTAATATAAATTATGTAGTACACATCACTAATTTATGAGACGTCAACTGTATGTACACCCCTATTTGAGAGAAGGCACTTGAAAGAGATTGAGATAAGCTGGTAAAGGAGATTATCTCTGCGACCTTACCGAGGTCTGTAGCAGGGTGAGTTGAGCATCTGGGCTCACCCTGTGATTTTACAATTCCCACCTCTTTTTCCTGTGACTTACCCAAAGTTAGTTTCTCTGTGAATAAATGATGCACACCATTTTCTCTTTGCCTTGACTATTGAGTGGATCTTTTTTATGCCGGTCAGAGTTGCCATTGACAGAAGATGGAACTTAAATGTCCTCTCACTTTTCAATATGCTAATATACATGTCTACATCTCATCTCAGGGTTTGACAGTTCTTGTTTTCCAGTAAAATGCATTGGAGTCAGGTGAATTCAAGCGGAAGTATTCCTGTTGTGTGTAAAACAAATGCTGATCTGCTTAATATTGCATGTTTAACTCTGTCACTTATGACTGAAAAATAAGTCTAGACCCATGATTCTTAGGACAGGGAGCAGTAGAGGACATGGATCCTGTGCTTAGATCCCAGCTTGTACCCAGCAAAACAGAATGTTTGAGGATGGCACCCACGCGTCTGGGTTTTTGAAGACTGCCCAAGTGGTTCTAAAGCATAGCCCAGTTTGAGCACCTCTGGGTCTAGGTAAATGTGGAGGCTTTAAAGATGTCAAATTAGAAATGTCTTGTTGGATGGTTGGAGATGTTGGGGTGGTTTGTTAAAATGTGAGGGATTTTAGAAGCCAGTCTCTCTCACTTTCTCATGATGTGGTCTTTGGATTATTTTTTTGGACAACATTTTATTCTGAAATAATTTTGGAGTCACAGGAATTCGCAAAAAATAATAGAGTTCCCGTGTACCCTTCACCCAGCTTTGGGAAATACTCAAACTGAGAATCTAATTTTCTTGTCTGTGATGTGGAAATTTAAAAAAACAACACACAAAAACCTTCCAAAGGGTACTGCAAGAATTAAATGAGATAATGTATAAAAAATGTAGAAGGCAGAATTCTAAGGTGGCCCCTTGTACTCATAAGCCCCTCCCAGTCCTTCAATCCATTGCTGATCTGGGTACTGCCGGGGAGGGATTTTACAATTCACCTTAAGATGGAGAGATTTTCTAGGGATGTCTGATCTAATCATGTGAGCCCTTTAAATCCAGCTCTAGTTCCTAGGCAGAAGTCAGACTCGTAGCTGGAGGGGCTTAACGTGAGAGAGAGTCTTGCTGTGGGCAGCGGAGATGGAAGGGGCCACGTCAGAAGGAAAGTGGTCAGCCTTGAGCCCGGTGGCCTCTGACTAACCGCAGCAAGGACACGCGGCCTCAGTCCTGTACCCTGAAGGAACTGAATTCCGCCAGCAACCTGAATGAGCTTGGAAGTGGATTCTTTCCCAGAACTTCCACAAGGGGAAGCAACCTTGCTGAGATCCCAATTTTGGCCTTAGAAAACTCTGAGCTGAGCACTCCTCTGTGCTGGGCCTACCTTCAGACTGACAGAACTGTGAGTTAATACCAGTGTTTTTAAGCTGCTTATTTGTGATAACTCATTGAGCTGCAGTAGAAAACAGAGTGTCCGTGGGGCTTACTCTGTGGGTGTTCAGTACCCCTTTTCAGGTTCATGGTCATCTTAAGTCATCTGGCCAACCACTCGCCCTCCATCATGAGACAGGTAAGACAGTGGGTTCAAGGAGAAGCAAGTTTTCTTAGGTAGCCACTTTAAAAAATTGTTAGGAAGTTGGTCTGTTGGCAGAGTGTTTCTCAACAGGGCATTATGCATAAGTTAGAATGGATAATTCCTTCTTGTGGGGGTCATATCTCTGCATTGCAGGATGTTTGGCAACATTCCAAGCCCTATTCATTAGATGCCAGTAGCACCCCAGTTATATCAGCCAAAAATATTTCCAGACATAGCGACAATTGTCACCAGCTAACAGCTAGCAATATCACAATCACAAACTAGCTTCATTAATAAAATGCATTTATTCAAGTTTACTTTTTCCCCCCAGAGTATACATGCTGTTGATTTCAGTAACATTAAGACTAATGATATCAGGTTCAACTTGAGTATTCGTTATCCAAAATGCTTGAGACTGGAAGTATTTCAGATTTGGGAGTGTTTCAGATTTTGAAATATTTACTTAGACTTTACTAAAGACCTAGAGTCCAGTATCCAAAGTCTGAAACTTTTTGGGAACCCCATCAGTGCTTGAAAAGTTTCAGATTACAGAGTATTTTGGATTTTTGGATGAGGGATACCCAACTCTACCACACCTTCCTTTGAGGAACTTAGATGCTGAGGTTGTATGAATGGTGCATCAGGGCTGGGAGTGGATTGAATGGTAGCAGAAAAACCACCTGGGCGTGTGTCAAAAATGTATTTTTGATTTTGAATTTCATAGCATGCCAACCCAGACTACTGATGATAAGTGGATTGCTAAAGAAACAGATATAATAACATTTACTCTTGCATTCTTCTGAAAAAGATCTAACCCTATGGAAGTAGATTAGAAATGTGATTTATATTTCTGGGTTTGCAGTTCACCTGAGATCTAAATGAAATATTCTGTGTATTCTCTTGACCTATAAGGATAGGGCAATGGGTTGTTCTAGTTCTGGGAATTAATTAAGAAATGATCTGTTTCATGGGTGTGTACTCTTGCCTAAGAGCTTGTACAGGTATATTAGACTTTCCTCTCTACTGCATGTGGTTGGGCCGTTTACACATTGCTTTTCAGAAAGCCCTGGTGCTTGGGGAGTGAGGGAACTCTGTTTTAATGGGAATTCAGGGCATGGAATCTCATTCTCCCATAGGCATAGACTTACCAGCTGACCTCATTTAATCTGTTTCATCCCTTTCTTCAAAAGATTCATTTGTTAACAGTAGTTCAGTCGTATTTATATAATTGGCAACATCCTCTCAATTACTGTTTCTTATAAACTAGATAAACAAAGTCAAAGTCACTTTGGGCTCAGCATTCCTAGCTGTCAAGAACCAGATGGCATTTTTTCCATTCTTTTCCCTCTGTTTCTTTGTCTATCCCATCCATCTACCCACTCATCCTTCTAAACCAACACATTTATTTCTAGCCTGTTATGTATCTTAATACTGTGATAGACTATGGGAATATAAAAATGGTGTTCCTAAATCCTATGATATTCCAATGTGAGGGTGGGGAGTAATGGGGACAACGCAGAATTAACATCATGGCCAAGGACGGTGTTGTGGTCTCTCACTTGAATACCTACAGCAGCTTCTATCTGGTCACTTTCCTCTCTTGTGTCCCCATATTACATGAGCCTGATTATTTCACTTTCCTCATCTCCACCCACGGTTGGCTTTCCATCAGGCAGAGCATGTAGCCCATGATTCTTCCCGTGGCCCTGTGAAGAAGGCCCTGTGATCTGGTGTCTTCAACCTCACCTCCCATCTCCTCCACTAAGCACACTCAGCTCTTCTGGCCCCCGTTGTCTTCCAGCACCCCCAGATGTTCCTACGTCACTAACTGAACTTCAAGTGTTCTTCCTGTTTCCTTCTTCACCTCCTGCATATCTCCATGCAGATGTGTGCTTGCAGAAGTTCTTCCCGACACCTGCATTGCTCCCCACTCTCTTCCCCAGCTTTATTTTTCTTTATGCTATTTTTTTTAATCACTCAGTACCAGATTTGTGGATTGTTTTGCTTATACTGCCTTCCCCTCTTAAATGTCAGCTCAGTGAGGGTTTGGGCTGTATCTCTGCTGTCCTTTTAGTGGCTAATGGTCCTTGGCAGATAAAAGACATTCAATAAGCATTTCTTACTTGAGTGTATGCAATTTAGAAATAAGTCATTTCTATATTGAAATACATCATGGATTTGATATTTTTCACTCATTCACTGAGAAAAAAGATAGATCGATTATCTTTCATGTGGGATTTCAGGAACTGAGAAATGGCAGCGGTCACTTAAAATGTCTCAGTCTGTGATAAGAACTTTGCGGTTGTCCGTGGGGACCTACCTTACCTCTATTTCCATCTCATCTCCATGGGTTCTGAATGCAGGTGACATGCTTTTTCTGTGGTGACCAATCAGAAGGTCAAATATCCTTGTCTATAGTGATTGGTTTAGAGATAAAGATGTAACAGGATCAGAGCCAATGAGATCATATTCTGGGACACCGGAGGGTAGCAAAGAGAAGGGACATAAGTCAGAGTTGCTGGTGACTATCTTGCCGACGCAGAATAGGGTCATCACAGTCCTGATGTCCAGTGTGCCTGAAATTGATGAACTTTGGGATTCCAAACTATGATAGAAGAAATGAGCAAGCTATGGACACTTTCTGCAAAGAGCTCTGTGTCTCACAGAGGAAAGAGTGAAGTATAAAGCAGCAGAGTGACTGCTTTATAAGTTCAGCAGGCAGTCTGCCTATGCACGTCGTGGACCCATATTTACTGGGTGCAGTGCCCGTCACACAGAGTACTACGGCATCTGGCATTGTCAATATTTGTTCCTGACAGTGCATCTTGGATACATGATCTATCTTGTTGATTCACTACTTTGTCAGTGGTCTTCTTATGACACACCTGTCCACATCTGCCAACAGGAACTCCAGAGTGAGCACGTTTCATGCCCATCAGTGAGCAGCTGGCGGGAGATAGGCTTCATGGTTGGTATAGAGGATGACTTCACACTCTATCCACTTTAATTGGTTCCTTTGATTTGTTGGGATGATGACATGTGGGGTAATATTGTAAATCAAGAATGCTTATCAGTGGATTACGTTGTTCCACTTTCATGTAAAGTTTGTTTGTGTCTTTGTTTTAATGTATCTGATTTTAGTGTGCAGTAGATTTTTAGTTTTAAGTAATGACAACAGAAGGGATTTTTCCCCCTTAATCTTTTTTTCATCAAATGAAAATAAAATCTATTTTATATTTGTGATGCATAGGAGTCCACATCTCTTTGGGCCTAGTGGTCAGTGGAAATAGAATGCAAACCAAGATATTTAAGTTTAAACTCTCTAGTAGCCATCTAAAAAAAAAAAAAAAGGAAAGAAAGGAAAAAGAAATAGGTGGAATTTATGTTGGCATTTTATCTTATGTTAAGATGTTAAAAATATAATCAGTGCAAAAATGATCAATGAGATACCTCACTTCCGCTTGTGTCTTCAAAGTCTCATACACATGTTCGGTTCAGACCAGACTTGGTTCAAGAGCCCAGTGCTGGCTCCTGTACTGGAGATTATGGGTGTGGCATCTCCTACCCGGAAGTTCACTCTAAGTACAGAGAAACCAAACAGGCAGAAGAGAGTCCTCCTTTACTGCCTAGTTTGCTGAAATTGCTTTTCTTCCCGTCAGCACTTTCAGAGCCTGTCCAGTTTCCTGTTGGGGACTCTGGTGTGGACAGGTTGGCAATTTGGTTTGGAGGCACTTGTTCATTACACAATCACATAGAAAACTGCATGCATTGATGAAAAAATCAGACTTAAAGATGCTGAATTAAATACTTCCCTTGCAGGTAATTGAGAATATATTTTGAAAAATTTCAGAATTTGTATGCACATGTTCTTTTACATGTGGCCCACACATGCTAGTTTAATTCACTTTTGCCCTTTTTGGAGATCTTGTTACTAATACTCAGCTTTATACTTGGTTTCCACAATAATTTTCCCAGTTATGCTAAATAACATATTTAGGAAGCAAAGCAATATATGGTTTTAAAAGATCTCTGGTTAGGAAATTAAAAACTAATGTCACACTATTATCAATTTCTCTCTCTAGTAGAGAAGTTCAGTGACAAAAATAACCCAGAGCAGTGGACATTTGAATGTAGATTGTACCTGATGTGGCATCACATTTAGCATATCAGAAAGGTCAGCTTTCTTGTATTTCTGCTCAGAGGGCTGTTTGAGCAGAGTTTGCTTGCTGGAAGTAATGCTCATTAAAGCAGGCAGCTTCCACAGAAAGCCTGGAGGAATCAGCCCCTTGGAAGGTCTTCTTCATGTGTCACCCCTGGACCCCACATAGCTTCTTTCTAACTGAGGAGTCTGAGACTTTGGTTCTATTGTTTTGTCTCATTGAATCCTGGCTTCTGTAGCTCCCACACCCACCCAAAAGAGTTTTTCTTAGAAATACATGAAATAAGGAGCGGGTAGTCTTTATTCTTCTGAAATTATTCTCAGTCGAGGGAAATAATAGCAGCTGATTTTTAGATATGCCTCCTCTTCCTATTCTTGCTGGTAGGCTGATCATGAGTAAGCCCATATTAACCAGGATTCTCCAGAGAAACTGAACCAGTTTCTTTATTTTATATGTGTGCATGTAAAGAGATTTATTATAAGGAATTGGCTCATGGTTTTTAGAGACTCAGAAGTCCCATGATCTGTTGCTGGCCAGCTTAAACTCAGGAGGACCTATAGTGTAAGTCCCAGTCTGAGTCAGAAAGCAGAAAATGGTCGATGTTCCAGCTCAAAGACAGAGCAAATTCTCCATTACTCAGACCTTCACTGACTGGATGAAGCCCACCCACACTGGGGAGGGCCATCTGCTTAACTGGGCCCACCAATTGAGAGGTTAATTTCATCCAGAAACACTTTCATAGGCATACCTAGAATAATGCTTAAGTGTCTGGGCACCCTGTGACCCCACCAAGTTGACATAAGATGAACTGTCACAGGGTCTTTTTACTCTTCTTTAGCAAAGTTGACTTTGCATCTCTTTTCATGACATGCCGCAATTGTGTCTTCACACTTAGTCATGTGTTTGAGTGATGTCTGTCTCCTGCACTAGATAGCTGGTGTCATGAGGGAGTGGACCTCACAGTAATGATGTATTCATGAAATCAGATGTTTTAAATATAAAAATTCCAGATCAACACACTCACTCATCAAATATGTACTGAATGTCACCCACCATGTCCAACCAGAAGGTATCCAGGAACAGTATAGCTTAGTGGTCTGAAGAAGGGCCCGGGTGAGGAACTGATCCATTGTGCTCCTTTATATTGGGCTGATCTCAGTCATGAACTGACAGTTGAGCAGAGATCAAGGTTAGATGCAAGGGAGCCAGTGCTGTACTGGGGAAAAGCACCCCAGGAAGAGTGGCAGTGGGTGGAAATGCTCTGTGGTGCAAGGCCGTGGCAGCTGTATTCCAGGTGTTCCAAGTGCTGGGTGAGCGTCAGCCGTCACAATGAATGATTGCTGCCACAGTGAATGATTGCTCCCTTCAGCGCCCCACCTAAATGGGTAGACAGTGGGTATTCACGCTTCATTGGCACTTGGCAGGAAGATAGGGGGTTCGATTGAAATAAATGAGCCAGTTTGAAATGATGGTCTTGCAAAACTGCTGGATAAACAGGAAATATCTGAAAGGCCAGAATATTAATATTGCTGTGCAGTACTGCACCATGAGGTTTGATGATAAGCAGGAAGGACTTGGAAAGATTTGTTGTGCAGCATGTTCTGCTGTATATTGGCTGAAAGGAGGAGGTGTTCACAGCCACCTGCACTGTCCTGGGTTTTGTTCTCTTTTCTGGAGAGGCACCTCTGGTGCTATCGGTCACTCTTCCTCCATCAACATGCCAAGTTTTAAGGTTTAGGTAGCATCACTTTCTCACGTGCTCCGTGAGCAAATCATTTCCCTTCTCTGGGCCTCAGTTTCCTCATCTGAAAACCAAGGGATGAGATTGCATCTGTCATGCTCTCATCTCCAGCGTACCTGCCTAGGTAGACCTTGTTTGGAACACTTGATAAAGATCCAGATTCCTAAGTCCCACTTCTACCTATGGAATCGTAATCTCTGCACTGGGACTTTGGAACCTGCACTCTCAATAAGCACCCTAGAAGATTCATAATGCACAGAAGATTTTTGAGGATCAGTAAAATGATAAAGGGTAGCCTGACTCGACAGTTTAAAAAACACGTTGATTCTTTATAGAACATTTATTTTTTCAAAATTTGGATTTCTCCCAATCAGTCGGCTGTAGGCCAATGCAGTGGTCCACACTAACGAGCAAGGATAGGTAACAGAGGAGCATAAATGGAATATCTGATTATATACTATCTAGACGGGGTGTTTCATGAAATCGGTGAAATTCTGCAGTATGGATCTGCGTGGGTGTGTGGTGTGTGTGCTATATTTTTATCCTTGGCTTTTAGTCAAATGGTTTGAGACACTGTGATAAAGCATCATATTTCATGAATATAGCAAGTGGTATCGTGTGAAATGCTCAGGTCCAACAGGACACGTCCTGAGAGTCCTGCTGTCATGCTGAAAACAGTGAGAGGTAGGAGTTATTGGAGAAGTATTTTCTTGCACTGGTTTGCCTCAAAGATCATGTACATTTCTATACATTGGTGCCACTTCTCCCCTCCCCCACCACCAAAGCACAAGAATGAGGTCCCTTATTTGAGCAGAAGTGTGGCGCTCCCCCCACTGTGTTAACCCGTGCGCCGCTCTGATCACACAGCTTTCAGCTGGGCTCAGACTCAAGACGAGGCTTGTCTGATGGAGCAGACCTGTCGGAGTGCCTCACCATAAATGCCATCAACCTGTTGATTTAAGGGTTTCAGTGTACACTATAGGTAATCAAGTCCCAAACAGAGCACATGGGTTTTTATCTGAGGATTCTGTTCTCCATTGTAAATCTGTCAGCCTGGGCTGTTGAGTCAGCTACTGAGGGCAGGACGTCTGTGGTACTGTTTATCCTGTCACATCAGCTGAAGAGAACAGTTTTTTGTTGCTCTCTGTGGAGTAAGCCAGTCCCCTGTTAAATGCTCCTTTTGACTCTAATGCAGTTCCTTATCTCCGCTTTCTTCAGTGTCTGTCTGGGTAGGACTGGGCTTCTGGCCGTACAGCTTTAGTCTGAAGGTTTTGACTAAAAGGTGCCACTCACTTTACAAGGTGCTTCTGAAATCTGCATACCGCTTCGCTCAAAAGAATGTTTCAGATTCTGCTTTAAAAATGTTCCAAAGAGCTTATGCACAAAAAGGGGCACAGGCAATGATACGCAGCTCAGTTTTCACAAAGTGGCCACTGTCCTCCTATAACCAGGTCAGAATATCGCTGACCGCCAGCTTTCCAGAAGCATTCCTCAGGCCTCCTTCCGATCTCCCTCCATGAACATATCAGTACCATGGCGCTTCCACCCATGATCAGTTCGCCGGCTTTTGAACTCTGTATAAACCTAATCCGTGGAACGCTCTTGTTGGACTGGCTTCATTTGTTGCATGCATGTCCACGACATCCGTCCACTTTGACATGACCACAGGTTATTCCTTCTCATTTCTCTCAAGTGTCCTATTGCACATAGAGCCACAGCATATTTGTCCACTCTATTGCTGTTGGACATTTGGGTTGATTCTGTTTTGGGGTTATTACAAGTAAAACGGTCGCGGATATTCCTTTTGCAGGTCTTACGGTTCAAAGAGGTACTCATTTCTGTTGAGTATGTTTATCTAGAAATGGAATTTCTGGATCATAAAATGTACAGATTCAGTTGTCCATGGAAAATGTTGAATGGTTCTCCAGCGAGGTTCTACCAATGTACATTCTCGCGAGCTGAGTGTAAGCTTAGCTTCCTCCTCGTTGCCTAGACTTGATATATTTGTCTTTTTTTTTTTTTAACTAACTGGAGTGGACTTAGTAGATCATATTGTGCTTTTGTGTTTCACTGAAGTTGAGCAAATTTTTCATGTGTACTGGACATTTGGATTTCTTCTTTTGTCAAATATCTGGGGTTTTTTGCCATCTTTCTACTGGATTATCTGGATATGGGATCTTTTTGGATAAATGCATTTTCTTCTCTCTGGCTTGCCTTTTCACTCTTTCAATGGTTTCTTTTGATAAATAATATTACTTTAACATCTCCCGATTCATCGGTCTTTGGCATTTTGTACTGATATTTTCTAATGTAAAAATCTATAAGATATATTTATTTACCTTCACATTTTTCCACTGGATGTTTTTAAGACTTCTTAATGCTTTGGTTTGAAGCAATATTGCTATATGATGTGTCTAGCTATGTTTTTCTTTTTTGTTTTAATTTCTCAGTGTTTGTAATGCAGCGTGGATATATATGGTTGAAAGTTATTATAAGTTTTAATTTTTGATCAGTAACTTTTCAGATATTGTATCTGCCTTGTATTGCCTCTGCTCTTCTGAGACTCCAGTTACATATGTATTACATACATATTTTCAAATAATATGCATCATATACATTTTCTACTGATCTCTTTTCCAGAACATTAATCCTCTCTTCTTCTGTGTCTGAATTTTTGTTAAACATATTTATTGATTATAACTTTAATTTTAAAATTTGATTTTTAAAATAAATATTAATTTTCTAGTGCATTTTCTTACTTGCTATTTACTTTCTAGAACATGATAGTTACTCCCAAAATTGTGGCTAGTAACACTAATATTTGCATCACCTGTGGGTCGCTTTATAATTTGTTTTCTTTTGGGTTTGGTCCTGTTTCTTGTTATGCCTTGTGATTTTAATTAAATGGTCACCATTACATGTGGAAAGGTATACAGATTCTAGGTGAGCCTTTAGTTTCTAGAGGCAGTTCTGTAAGTGTGGAATCTATTAGGTAGACCAAATTAATCCCATCACCTATTTTGAAGCTGAATTTTAATCTTTGTAAATATCCTTCCAGTTTTCCCATATTCCTAGGATGTACTCTTTCAGGTATCCCGGATGAAGACCTGAGGTGATTACCATTTTTCTTCCTTTTGGGAGTTACTGAGATTACATTCCTTCTTTTTCATGTGTTCTAATTAGTTACGCAAGACAGCAGAATGCATGTTGACTCCTTGTTCACAAATGGAGCACAGCATTTCATTTCTCTGGTCGTACACCATGCAGGGTCACACCATTTGTGCAATCATATGTACATAGGGTAATAATGTCTGTCTCTTTCCACCATCTTTCCCACCCCCATACCCATCCCCTCCTCTCACTGCCCTCTGCCCAACCTAAAGTTCTTCCATTCTTCCCTGGCCCACCCCCATTATGGATCAGCATCCACATATCAGAGAAAACATTTGTCCTTCATTTTTTTCGGGATTGGCTTATTTCTCTTAGCATCATATTCTCCAACTCCATCCAGTTACTCTTATCGTCTCATGAAACTACTAAGATCTTGGGTTAGCTTCCCCAAACATTGGGATGTCACTTTCTGCCTGACTTCTCTGAACCAGAGAAGTAGCAAATTCCTCAAAGGATGAGCATTTCGTTTTGTTGAACTTACTACTTTGTACTTCTCTTCTCTATGGGATGTTGGCCCTACATGTCCTGGATATTGTTATTAGCCCCAAACACAAGTTTCTGTATTCCTAGTTTCTTGAATCAGCAGAAAATTATGCTTAGGTTTCTTTCTGTAATCAGTTGCTACAGTTGCTTTATGCTAGTCAGCCCTTATCATTGAATGCCTTGGGAGGAAGTGATGTAGATAGGTCAGGTCACCTCCTCTAGTTTCCCTTCCTTTTGGGATCTTGACCCTTTTGATACTCAATGTCATGTTATCCATTTAATATCTTCCTAGGTATTATTAAAGAGAGAAATTTTTATAAAGCTCATCTAGTTATTCTCAATGAGAAATATGAACCAGAATAAGATAGTCTCTATTGATGTTTTTATTATCTTATTATTAATTTACCAAAGAAACTGGCAAAGAGGGGATGTTAAAATTTGGGAGTGTGGGAACCGCTAACACAAACTTCTGTTGCACACCTGTTTCATGGCTGGTACTGTGAAGAGCTGAGAGACAACCACACAAGTCCTGACAAAGAGGAGCAATCAGCAATCATTTTACATGTAATGACGTTTTTTTTAAAAAATGAGAGTTGTATAGTAATAAGAGTTGCATGCAAGAAGGTAGTTGAACAGTTCATTCCCTTATCAAAATTCCTTCTACAAATAGATAGTAAGTGTAAAAATGTTTTTCTAGATCTAAGGCCTAAGATTTTTTTTTAATTTATTCTTTTTATACATGATAGTAGAATGTATTTTGACATAGGATACATATGTGGAGTTCTTGTGATTCTTGTGATCGTGCATGATATGGAGTTACACTGGTTGGGTATTCATATATGAATACAGGAAAGTTATTTCTCATTTATTCTACTGTCTTTCCTTTTCCCATCTCCCACCCCTCATTCATTCCCCTTTGTCTAGTTCAAAGTACTTCCATCTTCCCTTCCACCTGATTGTGTGTAAGCATTCACATATCAGAGAGAACATTCAACCTTTGGTGTTTTGGTCTTTTACATGATAATCTCCAGTTCCATCCGTTTACTGGCAAATTCCATAATTTCATTCTTTTTTACTGCTGAATAATATTCTACTGTGTATGTATTCTACACTTTATTTATCTAATCATCTGTTGGAGGGCTCCTAGGCTGTTTCCATAGCTTAGCTATTGTGAATTGAGCTGCTATAAACATTGATGTGACTGTGTCACTATAGTATGCTGATCTTAAGTCCTTTGGGTATATGCCGAGGAGGAGTGGGATAACTGGGTCAAATGGTTGTTCCATTCCAAGTTTTCTGAGGACTCTCCATACCGGTTTCCAGAGTGGTTGTGCCAATTTGCAGTCCCACCAGCAATGTTTGAGTGTACCTTTTTCCCCACATCCTCACCGACATTTATTGTTACTTGTATTCTTGACAAATTATAAGGCCTAAGATTTTTAAGCATGACATATGATATTGATTTTCAATTGATAAGGGTTTACTTTTAAAATATATTCTAAGTGCTTTACTTTGTTACCCAGTTAAGTCTTAGAACCACATTATAGAAGTTCTTTTATTACCATCATTTTATAGAAGAAACTTAGTCTTAGAGAAGCGTTAGGGACTATGTCCCTACCTTCTCCCCCCAACACACGGCATGACCATTTGGCGAGGAGGCCTGTGAATTGGCAGTACAAATTCAATAAGGTTATAAGGGAGAGTCCTTCATCTGATAGGACTGCTGCCATTGTTAGTAGAGGGAGAGACACTGGAAATTTCTCCTTCTACCATATGGGGACCTGGTGAGGAGGTGGTCATCTGCAAACCAGGAAGAAACCCAATGGGACAAGGCCTTGATCTTGGACTTCTGGTCCCCAGAAGCTGTCACCCAGTGTGTGGGGTTTTGGTATGGAAGCCCTGGTAGATTAATACAAGAGGCTGATCACTGAAGATCTCCAGGCTAAGGAGGCAGAGGAAGAAACTTTGTAGCTACTTCACTTTTCCTTGCTTATGGAAAGTGGTACTTCAGAGCACACGGGAAGGACTCATTTCCCAAGTAGCATTTATTCAGCATTAAGCAGAACACAAAGCTGACTAGAGTCTGTCTGGTCTTTCAGAGCATCACCACAGATCTGCTCTACCGATGGTTAAAATCAGCCATGCTGGATGCCGGGCTGGGCAGTGCCAGCTGCTCTGCCCAGCGGGATGGAGGAGGTACTCGGGATGTTAAAAACCATTCCATTGTTTCGGTTTGATTTTTCATTCAGTATTGAAAGATGCTGGACTCATTTGAACACGAGCTGCTTGTCTGGACATGAATTTGAATCCACTTAGCTGTCAACACACCACTGAGGAGGCCAGATTTTCTCTCACAGTCCCAGCACAGGGTGGCCAAAGCCGCTTCAAGACAAACACTCCCTTTGTCTGAATTTCAGTGTCACTTTGAGTCAGAGCTGATCTGCCTAAAATCACTCTGCATCCTTTCCCCACCAGTGGCTAAGGTAATTAGCAGCAGTGCTAAAAACATTTTTTCCCCCTCGGAGGCTCTGTCCTTGTTCTTTCATTAAGATACTATTCAAACACCCTTTTCCATTTTAAACATAAAGAAGATCGTCTGATTCTCCCAGGAGATCCTCTGATTCTCCCAGGAAATCTTCTGATTCTCCCAGGCTGAGTTAAGGGCTCTGCTTCGAGCTCTCGGGGCTTGTCTCTGTCACTCTGCTGTATCCACTTAACTTGGCCATCTCCTCTACGAGGCAGGTAACTGACTCCTGGGGACAGGAGACCCATCCTAATCATCTTTGCAGCCTCAGAACCTGGCAGAGAATCAGTCGCATCTGATGCAGAGGATCAGAGTGGACTGTGAAGTACATTAGGAAGGCAGATGGACAGGACGACTTCGTTGAGCTTTTGAGAGGTCAGAGCCTTCCATGAGACAGACAGAACCAACCAAAGGTCCCTCATTGCTAATGACCCCATCTACCATGGTTTGGAGAATCGAGTCATGTGCACTCTTGTTTCAATGTTCTTTGAAGTGGCCTTTAGTGACACACACTTTGCAGTGAGTTTTCTATGATTTTGTTTCTTCTTTCCTTGTAATTGTATTGCTGCCTTTAGTTCTGTTATTAACCTGCAGGAAAAGCCCTGGGTCCGTATCGTGACCTAGTAGGATGGAATTAAAATGCATTTCCTCCCAAACCCCATTCTTCATGGCCCTGAGAAGTTATTCCCTAAATCTATTTTTTTTTTCTTGTCCTGAAAATCTCCACCTTCCCCTTGGTCACAGGCCTCTGTCGCCTCCTGGCATTTTGTAATTGTTTTAGCAGAAATGCAGACGTCTATTCAGACTCTTGATTCATTCATTCATATTTTATTCCTCCTCCACTTCCTCCAGCTAGGAGAGCCGTCATCTGTAAAAAGCCAGGGCTTTGGGTTACAAGAACCGACGTCTGGAGAGTTTTCAGAGGTGGTGCTCTGAAGAAACATGCTCCAAATGTAACTCCAGCTGTCCTTGGGCTCCCTGCTCCGAGGTCACACTCTTGAGCAAGCCTCCCTTCCCGACCGAGCACTCTCTTCCCAGATGGGTCTGTAAGGCCCCCCAAAAAAGGAAACCCCAACTCTGTCCCATGGATGGACGGCAACCCCAATCAACCACAGGAGGCGTCACTTGATGCAAACCGCAAGAGGTGTTTATTCCAGCGCGCTGGGACCCAACTCCAGGAGTCGAGTCCCTAGCAGAAAATCTTGTAGGTTTATAAAAGCAGAAACCACACATCGGGAGGGGTCACACATGAAAGGGGGAAAAGGGGGAACAAAGCTGCCAGGAAATTTCAAAGGGGGTCTGGGTTTGCTGACAACATGTTTCACAATGTTTTACAACAGGCTGTAGATTCTGGTCAATAGTTTCTGGTAATCCTACTGTTTGAGCACTATCTGGCTATCAGGCTCAATTTACTCTTTTACTCTCTGTTTGGGAACAGAGAACAGCTTTAAGGGCTTTGTTCCCATTACTGGGAGGGAAACCTTAGGGAGTTGAGATAAAACAGACAGCTTAAAAAAATGTCCATTCTTTCATTTCCCCATTTTCTTTTCTGGTAAGTTCTAATCATGGAACTTCTGTCTCTATATACTCTTCTCCAAAGCTATTTCCTTGGCGGAGGGACTGGTATTGTTGCCTAAGCATTAGTACCTATACAGCACTTACTCTTTCCCTGATGAAGGTGACTAGGTGATTTCAGGCAGGCAAGAGCCCAGGGGGTGGGCCACCAATTAGCAGCCCCTTGTTTGCAGTCCTTGATAAACAGTCCTTGATAAAGGCAGGTAAATTTGGTAATCAATGGGCTCCGGAGATCCTTGACATTCCATTCTTCCAGGGGCAGTCTCCAACTTCCAGAGGCAGATGATTTTATGGCCATTTCCTTGATTTGACCCGATCCCCTATTTCTACACTAACTACCTGTTTCCAATTCTGGCTTCATTCCCCCCTCTAATCTCAGGAACTCCATGCTGCTGGGGAAGGAGGTCGATGACCGCTCTAGCTTCTTCGAGCTGGAAGTGGGTGGCGTGGGGCAAGCAGCTTGGAGTTCCTTTTCTAAAAATCAGGTCAATCAAGGGGTCCCAGGAAGAAGCCTGGTTAGGGAAGAGCAGTTTGTAAAGTCATCTGGGGGCGGCTGCTTCTATGATAGAAGAACAAAAAGACATGAGTACTGAAATGAGATTAGCACAAAGTAAATGTTGCAGCATCTGAAACATGCCACTGAGTATCATGAAAATGGCAGAAGTTAATCTCTCACCAGGAGGTGGAAGAACTGAGAAATTGTTCCCATAACTAGGCCTAGCAAAGGCTGGAGAGAACCCTTTATTTGGGGACTTTAACATTGTCATAGATGTCCCCAGAAAATATAGTTAAGCTACTTAATGTCATCTGATTTTGTAAAATATCCCTTTATTGGTATAACCTGTGTTTACTAGAGATCTCTATACTTCTGTTACTTAGGAATAGATAATCATACTAGCAAACATAGATTAAGTCTACCTGTGTAGCTTAGGAAGGTCTTAAACTGACTAAAAACTTCTGACTCTGGCAGTTTCTCTTGATAGTTATCAGGCACATTTGCTGAAGAATCTTTCTTTCGTTTGTAGCTTCCAGCCTTTATTCTAGTGGGCTAATACAAGTGTACATCTTAAGTTACATTTAATTATTATTTCCTTTAAATGCCCAAGAATGGCTATATTTTGGTTTTAACTGTTTTGCTGGGTATCTAAGATCAAGCTGGTCAAATTGACCTGGTTCCTGTCTTGTTAAAGAGTCAGCTGAGTTCCCACAGGGGTCACTCATACAGAACTTAAGAGCGGCTCCTTAGCTCCACCAGTGACTTTGATTAGGCAGGGTCTCTTGATGAGGTGACTTCCTTTAGAAACATCAAGGGATGTTTCCCCTTTTCCATGACCCTCCTCTGCAGCAGATGCACTGGATAATTTTTCATCCTCTAGTCTCAACAATCTCCTTGATCAGGAGGTTGTGTGACCCAGAGTTGCAACGCTCCTTAGAGAAGTTCTCTTATTCCCTGGGTTCAGGCTAACGATGAGGGCAAGACCCAAATATGGACTTTTCTTGACCTCTGTATTTGACTCCAATTTCTAAGTTGGATCTTAATTATCCAGCAAGCCAGTCTCACCAGTCATAAATTAAGAGTAATGGGCTTTAACTTTAATGTCCATAACTTTACAGTTATTTACCCTTTTATCTAACTGGAGTCTGCATTAGTACTGGAAGTTACCACTATCTATTCTATAGGTGATGGCTTATTATCACAAGTTACCTAGGTTGTTTGTTCTTGGAGCAGCTACTTCTGCAAAACATTAACAGGTAACAGTTTTACAAAATGAAATTAGCAAGAGTAAAAATATATTCAGCTTGTATAATAGCTATCTTGAATTTTGATTGAGAACTACATTCTATCCCCTATTTGAGATCACAGTACTTTTACAACAAGAACCAATCTTTTGACTATAACTTTAAATAAACTGAAGTCTGGCTTATTTTGGAGCTATTCTACACACAGTGAGGTGGGAGGCAGAGCCTTATCTCAGGTAAGGCGTGGCTCTTAACAGATCTTAAGTGTTCTAATTCTGATGTTGATCTTTGCTTCTTTTCCTTAAATACCATTAAGTAGTTTACATATACTGTTTCCTGAGTCTATATAAACTTTATAATTAACACAATTTAACATAGTATCTAAAGCATGAATCAAAGAAAGGCTGAGAGAGCTTTTAACTTTCCTTTTGTGTGATTAAGTGGCAAAATGTTTTCATGTTTCTTTCATATTTCACAAGATTTACCTTTAAACAAATCAGACTCTAATGTTTAGAAATACATTTACATTTGAAATTCTTTATCTCAGTGTAAAAAGTAACAAATTTTACACATACCCTATTGATAGCAGGTCCTATAATAGAACATTAAATGATAGAAATAAATCCCCAATAAAATTTACTCTTTATAAGTTTAAGATTACCATTACAGACAAGTTTAATCTGGAGGAGAGCAGAGCTTAATAAATTCCTTGCTTTAAAAACTTGTGGTCCTGAAAAATATGAACACATTTAATATACAACTAGTGACCATTTCACAAATACCTTGACACTTTTATCTTACCAAATTGAGTTTTTAAAGAGAAATGTAGACTCTGTAACAAAGTACAATACTCTATAATAGTTGTTTAACCATAATTGTATACACCCCAATTTTTAAGACTAATTGTTCTAAAGAATAAAACTTAATAGACACAAAGAGTAAATTAGTGTTTCAAATCCTTGTCATTTTACCATGTCATTCTACCATATAGATTAAACTTTGGTTTATATCAGAACATTAGTATTTCACCTTAGGAAAAACCTTCAATAGTTTTAGCTGTCTCACATATATATAACCAACTTAGTTACACACAAACTTGTTGAAACTTGCCCTTTACTTACACAGACTTTCTTAGCACTTACTTAGACCCTCATGTATTTCATCACACAAGCACTTTCTTACCCAGAAACATTTCCTTTTTCCTTTTACTAAATATATTTCCATACCCAGAACCTTTTATTTTCTCTTTCCTACTTGTTGTCCCCTTTTTGTTCACATTCTGAAACAACTCTTATGAAATTTCTGAATTTAGATAAATTACTCTATTTTAATAAGATTAAATATTCTGTTGTTTATAGTACTCTAATTGAAACACAGTTGAAACTTTTGGGACCCTTTGTATATAGAATTGCACTTGTTAGGACATAACTCTTAGTAACCTTGTTTTTAGTTTAGTGATGACACAAAGCAAGTTTAAACCCTTTTATTTACCAACCTATGAAAACACCAATAATGTTTAAGTATGATACCCCATGGAATTTAAGGAGTTAAAAGTACTCGATGTTATTTAACAATTAGCATTTTAACTTTGTAAATTAATCAGATGTCTCTACAAACACATTAGAGTAATCCCATACATGTTAACTCTAATTCACTTATTCTGTAAAAAACCAAGATATCAGATAAGTGTCCTGAACAGTATTTGCTGTCTCTTCCCTGTTGAAAAGTCCTAGAAACAATTGATATTAGACATTTTATTAACATCAATATTTTATTAGCTTGACCACCTAGAGACTTTCAAGTTATTTTCAAAGACATTTTACTCTTATTAGTTTACCCAATTTGAACCTTTTTAAATCACGTGAATTAAAAGTATCTGGATCCATTTTTAAATCTTAATTTTAGGAGCGCTCAGTTTTGATACAGACAAAACATGACATCAGACAGCACAACATACAAATAACACAAAATCAAGCCCTTGTAACTTTATAGGTGAATCTCCATTGCAATGTAACAGATGTTCAAAAACTCTAGTTGAATAAAAAATAGAACTGATCAAAAAATCATGAGCTCAAAAAAACATATAATTAAAAATATAGCATTTACTTTGCTGGAGTTTTAAAGACTCTTTTTACCTTTTCTTTCCCTGGGTTTGAGACTGGTCTCCTACTGAGCCTTTAGGCTTCTTTTATTTATATTTCAATGTAAGCCTTGACTGAGATCTGGAAGGATCTAACAGGTTTTAACAGAAACTCTGTGTCTAAGGCATTTTAGCCATCTCATCCGGACAGGTTGGATGTTAAAATTATGAGACCTTATTTTTTATTACTTTTGAGACTGAAGCTACTTTGCTAAGTTACCCTTCAGGGCTGTCGGGAGGGGGAGTCCAGAGAAGGAACCTTTGGGGTCCACCTGAGAGTAGCCCGGGCCGAGAATCCCCCAGTTGTTCCAACCCTTCCTCCACCTCTGCCACAAACACACAACAGAACCAGATACAGACGGGCGCCAATCTCTGATCCACCAATTGAACCCCATCAGCGCCCTTACCGACGGAGACTACCAGGCGTCCCTGGCTCTCCTTCCACCCTTAGGGCGTCCCCCAGGGCTGCAACCTGTGGCCCCCCAGGCACGTCTACCGGCCACTGTCCGGCCACTCTCACGAGTCACCGAACGGCTGCCACCGAAACCGAAAGCGCGCTCACAGAACCAGACCAACTAACAAAACACAAGACAAAGACAGACAACTTCGGGGTACCCCTTCTTACCTCCAAGGTCGACTCCGCGGATGAGGGGGGGCCATCTTATCCCGGGCGAGCCCCCAAATGTAAGGCGCCCAAAAAGGAAACCCCAACTCTGTCCCATGGATGGACGGCAACCCCAATCAACCACAGGAGGCGTCACTTGATGCAAACCGCAAGAGGTGTTTATTCCAGCGCGCTGGGACCCAACTCCAGGAGTCGAGTCCCTAGCAGAAAATCTTGTAGGTTTATAAAAGCAGAAACCACACATCGGGAGGGGTCACACATGAAAGGGGGAAAAGGGGGAACAAAGCTGCCAGGAAATTTCAAAGGGGGTCTGGGTTTGCTGACAACATGTTTCACAATGTTTTACAACAGGCTGTAGATTCTGGTCAATAGTTTCTGGTAATCCTACTGTTTGAGCACTATCTGGCTATCAGGCTCAATTTACTCTTTTACTCTCTGTTTGGGAACAGAGAACAGCTTTAAGGGCTTTGTTCCCATTACTGGGAGGGAAACCTTAGGGAGTTGAGATAAAACAGACAGCTTAAAAAAATGTCCATTCTTTCAGGTCCATTCAGGTTCCTTTGCTTCCCACGTGGAGAGCGTCATGCCTCTACCTTTCAAAGCTCCCCTCTTCTACTAAGTAATGTGATTCTTTGGCCACGGTGTGTCTCTCCCTCTAAACTTTAAGGACTGTGGTGCAGGACTGTGGCGGATTTTTTCTCACCACCCTGATGAGTACAAGTATATTTTCGAATGCGTGAATGAACGGCTGGGTCTGCCCCAGTGGATAAGCTGGCTGACACATGGCCATTTGGGTGCTCAGAGGACCACAGGGGTATTTCAGGCAAAGGGACCCAGATATCCAGAGGCCAGGGGCCTACTGAATCTTAACTACATGGGTCCCTAGACCCCAGTCATCCCCCTTTCCTGCCTCATGAGTCACACAGGGTGTGACGTATGGTGTTGAGAGCACAGGCTTTGTGGGTGGACAATCTTAAAATCAAATCCTGGCTCTTCCACTTGATAGAGTTGTGAAAATAAGGAGACTGCCTAAATCTTCATCCTGTCTGCCTCCAGATACCATTATGAGGTGACCTGAAGCATGATTTATCCCTGCTGGCCATCATTCATAACAACTAGCTCAGGATTAAAATGAGTCTGTCTGGACTTAATGTTTATGACTCTACCTCTTAATGGTGTCAGTCCCTCTTAATGACAAATTCTTGTTTCCCCCTTGATCATTGGTATTACCTTGGATACATGATTTGATCTTGCGCTGTGGACGTAGCTCAGTGGTTGAGTGCTTGCCTAAGGTGAAGGGGGTCCTGGGTTTGGTCCCCAGCACTGAAAAAGGAAAAAAAGAGAAAAAAAAATGTTACCAAGTTACTTGATCTTTGTGCATCAGTCACCTTGACTATGAAGTTGGCAGTGTTATTAGCTATCTAGTGGTTATAGTGACTATGAAATTGAGTTAATGCATGTACAGATGTTTAAACAGTATTTGGCATATAACACGCAGTCATATAGGAGCTATTATATGTTGTAATTTATGGTAATAATGATAAAATAGTCATTAATAATGTATTCCCTTGCGACTATTGCCTACTAAATTCTTCATGTGTGTTTGATAAATGTGCTTCTACAACATTGTGGGCCATTTCCCACGAGGGAGCGGGATGCAGAGGTAAAGAATTCAGGGCATTCAACCATGGCTGAAGCTCTTGGTCCTGAGCCAGCCATCTCTTAAAACTGCAGAAAATTAGGATAATTTTGTACGAATAAGAACTGAAAAGTTAAAGCTTTGTTTCATGTGGGCCAACAGTGCTAATCCAGCCTTACTTTTTTGTTTGTTTGTTTGTTTGTTTTGCAAAATTTTATTTTCTGTTGTTTTTAGATGAGTTATCCATTGTCGATCAAATGCAAGTATGTTGTACCCGGGGAAGGGAAAGCACATAAACAATCTACTTAAAGTTGATTTTTAAAGTTGTTTACGTTCTGCTTCAATCTGAGACTTAAAATTTGCTCTCAGCATTGAAATTTCCATTAGAAATCTCAGCCAGCACTCAAAAGTTCTCTGCTTCCCATGCTCCAGTGCTCCAGGCCAGGCCCTGGAAGAGCTGCCTCTGCCTTTGGAAGGGTGCCCCCAGAATTGTCAGGTCTGTGGACACTGCCAGCCCCTGGGACTGCCTCTAGGAGAGGACCATGGGGATCAGTGGTGAAGGGACATGGACACAGACCAGAGCAATCTTCCTTTCTTTGCACAGGATGCAAGTGGGTGGGTCAGATTTTGTATCATAACAGAAAACTTAAGAAATTATCTTCTTATATTGATACTGTTCTAAACGTGTGTGTTTGCCACTGTTTGAGCAGGAGACAGAGGTGTTATCCAGAGAAAGAGAATCAATAGAATTGGTAGGTAGATAAGAAGGCAGATAGGTAGGTAGGTAGATTAGAGGGGTATTATTTTAGTCAAATTTTTCACTGCTGCAACCAAAGGATCCAACCAGAACAATTTTAGAGGAGGAAAAGTTTATTTGAGGGCTCATGGTTTCACAGGTCTGAGTCCATAGTGGCTGGCTCCATTCTTTAGGGCTTAAGGTGAGGCAGGACATCGTGACAGAAGAGTGTGGAAGTAGGAACCAGTTCATATGATGATCAGAAAGCAGAGAGAGACTCCACTTGCCAGATACAAAATATATGCCCAAAAGTCATGTTCCCAATGACTCACCTCCTCCAGCCACACCCTGCTACTTCAGTTACCACTCAGTTAATCCCTACTAAGGGATTAAATCACTGATTGGGTTAAGACTCTTAACCACCCAATCATTTCTCCTCTGAACCTTCTTGCATTGTCCCACACATGAGCTTTGGGGAGATATCTCACATCCAAACCATAACAGAAATTTACTATGGGAATTGGGTCATGGGATTATGGAGGCCAAGAAAGCATTGTGCAAGACGAAAACTGTGAAAGCTGATGATATAATTCAGTCTGACTTTGAAGACCTGAAACCCAAGGGAGCTGATGGTATAACTGTCAGTCCAAAGCTGACAACTGAAGATCCTAAGTGGCTACAGGTGTAAGTCCCATGTCCTGAAGGTCAGAAACCCTGGAACTCCAGGATCCAAGGGCAGAAGAGATGGATGCCCCAGTTCAAAAAATGAAGGAATGAATTTGCCCTTTCTCTGCCTTTGTGTGCCATCTGGGTCCTCCATGGATTGTGTGATGCCAGCCCATAAAGCTGAGTGTGAGTCTTCTTCCTTCATTCGTTGCTGATTCGAGTGCTAATCTCTTCCCAAATCACTCTCCCCATCGCACGCAGAAATAAGGTTTTACCAGCCACCTGGGCACCCCTTAACCCAGCAAAGCAAATGCTTAAACCCACCATCACACAGAGCTTATGGATTCTGGCTTCAGACAAGGACAGTATGGCACAGTGACTAAGACTCTGAGGCAAGAGCTGGTTCAAATCTTGCCTCCATCACTTGGTGGCTATGGGACTTGGGCCAATTTCTTCAAATCTCTGTGCTTCACTTTCCACATCACTAAAGCAGGGTCAATAATATTACCTACTTCCAAGGACTGAGGGACTGATTTAAGTAAAATTCTGAAAATGGCATCTGGAGCCAGTAAACCTGTGTATTGCATCTTCTCTTGGACTGTCATGCCTTGACTTAGGTCTTTTTAAAATTTGGTTTCTCCCATAGCAGAACCTGAGACAGGCATTTGGATGCAGGTAGCTTATTTGGAAGTTGGTCCCAAGAGGCAGAGGTGAGGGGTCAGGAATAATGACATAAGGAAGAAAAACTACTGTATGAGCTTGTTTTTAGAGGACTTTCTTAGAAGCTTTATGAGCTTGATTCTGCCACAATCTCTTGAGAGTTAAACATAGTGCCTCCTGCAATCACCCTGAAGGATTCACTTCAAGGGGTCCCCTCCCAGTGAGGGCTGCCCCAGGGCTCTTAACTCTTTCCAGTGAGCAACAGGCTGAGTGTAGACAAAAACCTGTGGTATAGACGAAATCCCCTGTAAGATACACAGAGATACATGCGGCTGACTTGAGGTCAGATGAGGTCCAATGGAGGCAAAGCTGAGCTCACCACAAAGTATCCACTGTAGCTGGGGCTGAAGTTAGAGGGGGGCTGTATGGCATGTGTGTAAGCCACCACAGAGATCTCTGAGATCCTGAATCGATGGGAAGTTTTCAGCTGTGCAGGATCAGAGATTCCATTTAAATCTCATTAGCTGATGGGGGAGATCCAGCTGTGGGGCATTGGTTTATTCTAACCAGTGCTGTGCTGTGTGCTTTTTGGTATTGGAAAGCCCTTTTGCTTATAGAAAGACATACCTCACCAGTCATTCAGATAAAATGCCCTCTTCTTAAAGATAGATCCATATAAGATTCTAGATTGCAGACAGCCCAGCTATGTGCAGTTAATTCATATCAGAGATAATTACTTGGGGAATTGTAGTTACAGTTGCTGTAGTAATGATACTTGGCATTAGCAGCCACTGTGGGGGTAATTGAGCCGTGATTGCCCACTGAATGCTATCTACAGAGGTGTGCTGAGTGCGTGGTACGCCCTGGGCACTATGCTGTGTGCTTGTGCATTTGTCCTACTTAACAGCCCAAGGTAGCCCTAGGAGATATCTGGAGTTTTATTCCCCATTTCATGACTGAAATAAAAATGACCAATGACCAGAGAGATAAGGTAACTTTCTAGGAACCTGACACCAAGTAATAGACAGAGACTTTTAGGAGAAAGATCAGGCATCACTTAACGGGACTGTCTTTGAGCAAAACAAGCCCCATAGAAACTTTAGAACTTGTGAAGCTTCCCTGGATCTTGTTTTTTTTTCTTTTTTTCCCAAGAGGTAAAAGCAAACAGAGTGTCTGGTTCTGGCTCAGGAAGTCAAGTGCTACACAACGACAGCAGAACTTGGTCTCTCTCCATCTCCAGGGGTTTCTTCTTTCTGCTTTCCTCCACGTTAGCTTTATCCTCAGCCCTACTCCCTGCCTCTGCCTGGTGATAGCCTAGATGGCCAAAGAAGTCCCGGTCTTGCTTCCCACCAGAGTTTCACACTAACAACAGTGAAGTGCGCAGGGCTGACGCATCCGCCGGGCTGGAGACCAGCTTGTTTGTGAGTGAAGCTGGTGGTTAGTGCAGGCACAGGTGGCAGCTATGTCTGTTTATCTTATCCATCCCAGACATCTGGGTACATATTTTCCATCCTCCCTCTCTTCAGGTCTTGGATGTCTATGAATGGCCATGAGCCATTTTGCTAGGGGACATCTGGCGATGTCTGGAGACATTTTTGGTGATCACATTGGGAAGGGCCATTGCTACTGCACTACCTCTTGGCTTCCTTCGCTGTCAAGTGGCAACAGCTTTCTTTACCCAACTGGAACACCTAGAGATGAAGTACTCTTGATTCTAGGTAAAACTTGGGCTGGGCGCGGTATCTAGTAGTAGATGCGAGGGTTGCTGCTTGACTTCCGGCAAGGCACTAATAGTCCCTGCGACATAGACTTAACCTGGTTCAAAATGTCAGTGCTGCAGAGACTGAGAAAGCCTCCCAATCGATGCCTTGAAGTGGTTGTTGCTGAAGTAATCATGCCTTCGTCGTTGCGAAGCTGTCGTGTTGTTCTCAGCCTTTAGATTCTCTAACTTTTTCTAAAGTAATTGATGGTTTTGGTCACTGCTTCCTGGAAGTCCTCCACCTCGTTGCATGATGGGATTGATACTCCTCCTGCCCCTGGGGTCTCTGCTCTTCTTGGGACTTTATACACCTGGCTTCTTACCCGTGTCTTCCTTTATGTCAGATATCCCAAATTCAAATCCTGGGCTAGGCAGGTTGGACAAGGAAATTGAGAAATCTTGATGCACATAGGAGGATACAGAGGGTCCTCTGGCAAACAGGGAAGGTGCAGACTGCCTCCTAGCACCCCAGAGTCGCCAGCGTCTCTGAGGCTTCCAAGCAAGGCGTACATCTAGGTGCTATGCAACATCTTCCCAGGTGTGAGGTGGGCAACCCCTTCCACGTTTTTTAAACCTATATGTTGGTGTAAATATGCACTTAACAGTTTACATCCACCTCTTCCTTAAACATCAGTGTTTTCCATTTTGTTTTTTAAGATAAACCTCTTATGCTTTATGTGCATAAGAGGACACACCTATTTGGTGCTTAGACTTCATTGATGTTGCTGTGCCGGTGACTCCACATTATTCCAGATCTTCATATCTAGTCAAGATGAATGCATTAAGCTTGTCCAAAAGCAGAGCACCGTCTTTGTCACTGAAAAGCAGCATCTGCAGGATAACTGTCATGGTGCCCATGGTCACAGGGAAAAGTCAACATGTTCCATTCACATTGTCCGCACAGCATTGGGGAAACCTGAGGTGCTCTTATGTTTGTACCTGGGGGAATTGGAAAAACAAGGAATCTCCCCTTCTTTTGAATGTATTTCCCTTGCAAAGGAGTAAATAAACACACAAAGCTCTCTTTTTTATACCCCGTTGATTTGTCTTCTTTCCCATGTCTAAATCAGATCCTGAAACTATTTTTCTTCCTTACTCTTCGTGTAGAAATAATAGCATTAGATTTGGAATAACATGACTATTTTAAATAGAAACGTGGATTGGCACATCGTTGGTGAACAAAGCTGGGAAACCCTTTCATGTGCAACTCTGAAAACATTAATGTTTTTGGAGTCCACCTGGTCTCTGACTTTGGTTTACAAAATAAACCAACCCCCACCTCTTACGCGCATTCTTGGAATCTTGATTTCCCCCGTGTGCTGGAACTTGGAACTTCCTCTTTGCAGGTTTTCTTTGACCAATTGTTTTACCTTCAACATTTGATTTTCGATTAAGATTTTTTACCTTCAAAAATGTCCTGCGGTTTTGGTCTAAAATGATTTTTTCAACCTTGTGGTTCTGATAACAACTTCCTTCAAAATTTATACTAATCATGTGAAACTGGTTCATAACCCATATGGCGTCTGGAAACAGTTATTTTTAAATGACTTTATGCTGAAGTGTAGTCATATTTTTGTAGAAGGGCTGTGATCTGTTTTTAATTTACAGCAGTTTGAAGCCATATTGATTTTTTTTTCTGCTGATATTTCAAATTTCCCTTTATGGCAAACACAGTAAGTTGATTAACCTCTTGGCTTCCCTCACTGTCAAGTGGCGCTAACTTTATTTACCCGGTTGAATGTCTACAGATTACACATCTTTAATTTTAGATAAGACTTGAACTGAGGGTTGTAGAGAGTTAGAGACTGTTATAGTTCCATGCTAGAACTTGGTAGTCAATGACTAGTGAAGAATTTTATCTTTTCATACCAACTGGGTGGTCTTGGGCATGTTACTTAACTTTTGCAGGGGAGGCTCGGTTTCCTCATCTACAAAATATTAATGATATTTTCCCTGCCCTAGAGTGCTGTTGGGAGAACTAAATGAGATTAAGCAGCTTGGCACCCTGCCCAGTCCATCAGGGTAAGTGCCTCATAAACACGGGGAAGTACCATTACCACCATGGCTACTTGTAGTAACAGTGGTAGTAATAACAACAGGAATCACATACATCACTTTTCTCTATAGCAGGTTTTAAAATGCTTTTCCAATTCAGGTTTTTCCAGAGTCTGTTTCGTGGTGCTTTTCCTTCTTTCATGATTCTATTTTTGAATTCCTCTTCCACTGCAGGGCCTTGGGTGCGTGCGAGAGGTGATTAATTTTTACAGGGTATGATCCTTGCCCTTCTGGAATGTACAGCCTCCCACCTTGTCTGGGTGGGTGTTCTGTTAAAGAATCATGGAGATGTACAATTGCAACTCTAGTATTTGCTTCAAAAAAAAGGTGCCAAGAAGGAGTGATTCATGGAGAGGGAAGGTGACTCTGAAAGAAAAGGGAATTCAACTGAGAGGTGGTGGAAAGACATGCTATCCAGGCTAAAAGGAGACCCCATAAGCACCCCCAGGTGGAGACAGTGGCTTGTAGATGCTCTGTAGGAGGAGAAAGCAGGGCTGGCTTGAGCAACCAGTGAGACAGCATGATACAGCCCCGCTGAGTGGGCAGCTGAGGAGCAAGGTCCTTAGGGTCACATTCCTGGGCCATATTAGACTTTCAGAGGACTTTGGCCTCCCCACAGATACTTCCTAACCACCTTCCAACCCCATCTCAGGTCATCTTTACTAACTGTTGGTTGACTCGGAAGGAAGACCTAAACGCGTGTCCCATCTCACCAGCCTACCTTGGGTGTTCCTTGCTTTGGGGACTCAGTCTGTCCTTGTCAGACCAGAAATGGTTCTTGTGAAGAACCTGCTGATTGGGGACAGCATCCATACTCTCAGGAGTCACAGGTAGACAGATCTCAGGTCTGCTTGATTTTCTCCATGTTGAGAGTCCAGGCGGAGAGGGTGGCTGCAGTGTGGGATGGCTGTGTATATGCAGATGGTCCTGCTGTCTTGTAGCTTCGCTGCTTGCCTTGGTGTGTGGCCTGCTGGGTTGGCTCACCCATGGATCTCATGCAGGCACAGGCCTAAGGACCATCCCAGACCTGATAAATCAATGCTGCTCAAAGAGGACAAGAAGAAATTGGGATGTTTGTATGCGTCTGTGTATATTCAAATTCTTTCTTACCTTTGGCTCATAAAATGTCCTAGTTTTTTATTTATTAAATGATATTGACAGAAGATGATAGGTTTGGGTTTCAGATCCCAGAATTCCAAAAATCCAAGAATTTCCTGATTGTTTTTTTTTTTTTTTTTTAATGGTAGGGTAGGAATTTTCTTGAAAATTTTCCTTGAAAAATCACATCTTGAGAGGGAATGTTATTTCATTGTTATTCATACACTATGTTTAAAATTGCTTTCTCTATAATTCTCTGATAGGTCAATCTCGCCCCCACCTCCTTTCTGCTCATTAAGGTCTGTCTAAATACTGATCCATTTCTTTTGATACAAATTTTTAAAAATTTATTTTATTTTATTTGTTCTAATCAGCTGTACATGGCAGTAGAATGCATTTATACATTTTGATAGATTCTACACAAATAGAGTATAATCTCTCATTTTTCTGACTATACATATTGCAGATCACTCAGGTCATGCAGCCGCACATGCGCATGAGGTAATAATGTCTACTATCATTCCTTCCTCCATTCCCCTTCCCCTCCCTTCACTCCCCTCTACCTAATATAAAGTAACCCTATTTTTCCCTAGCCATCTGCTCCATTATTGTGAATTAGCTTCCACATATCAGAGAAAACATTTGGCCCTTGGTTTTTTGGGTTTGGCTTATTTCACTTAGAATGATATCCTCTAACTCCATCCGTTTACCAGCAAATGCCAGAATTTTGTCAGTTATATTTGCTCTCTCCCAAAACTTTCTTCTCCAATAACACTAATTACTGTCATCTTTCCTTGTGCCAGGGACTGGAAAATTATCTAATTCTCACATCAGCCCCCAAATACAGCTATTTAAAAAAATATTTTACATGAGACTGCTGAGGCTCAGAGGTTAAGTAGTCTCAAAATTATCACCTCGCTAGTGTCTGGGATTTAGGTGGGTCTTACCTGTCCTCGGACTAGCAGCTCTGCAGACAAAAGCAGCGAACAGTCTATAAACAGTTCCACTTACAGTCATGGGCCCCTTTTGGCCCAGTGAAAAAACCCTTTGCCAGTCGGACCATTATCTCCCCCTCTGACCCTGCTGAATGGCTGCTGAGGATGTATTTTAATGTGCAGTGATATCAAGTTGAATGGATTCTGCTGGACGAATCTTCATAATGAAGTTGATGGTCTTGAAAAACAAACAAAATCACCATCAATCATGTGAAGCCCTGTCAACTTGAGTCCAATGGCTTGGCAGCGATAATCCCTTCAGGCCACGTGATGCTTCCTAGTCAGCTGAAAGTGGTGCAAACCGGCGCTCTGTGAATCCTTCCAGGTGGAGTTGGGCCCCATGCTCAGCCAGCGTTTGTCCCGGGAATTTGAAGAAAGGTTGGAACTGCAGCAGGCCTCCCATTAGAGCCCTCTAGGCTATGATAGGCCCAGCCCAAGGAGGTGTTTTGGTTGGCTGGGGTTTCAGTCTGTTGGACTGCTGTAACAAAACGCCCTGGACTGGGTAACTTCCAACAACAGAACTTTATCCCAGGTCTGGAAGTGGAAGTCGGAGGTCAGGATCTGACACAATCTGGTTCAGGAGAGGACCCTCTTCTGGATTGCAGATTGACAGCTTCTTGCTGTGTCCTTACATGGCAAAAGGGCCAGTGTGGCTTCTGGGGCCTATTTTATAAGGACACCAATCCCTCATCTACCTTCATGACCTATCAAAAGTTCCTGCCTCCTAAGACCACCCCCTCGATTTTGGTATATTAATTTTGAGGGCCCACTGTAAATGTTCAGACCATAGCAGCTGGCTGAATAGCAAAGGGTCCAGAACACTGTCCATCGGCCTGTCTGTAATCTCAGTCCCAGCGGCCTGAGCCCCCAGAGCGCCACCCTGCCTGGCTGCCCACATACCCCCAGGAAGCCTGTGTGTGGAGGCCTTGCCCCAACCCCACCAGACCGTAGGGACTGCGCAGGACTGGGGACACACTCTGGAGACCACGCTCGGCCCTAGGCAGTGTGTGACCACTCTGTGACCTGGAATAAGTCACAGGCTGCCCTGAACATCCATTGTCACCTTTTTGGTGACCAGATGGTCACTGAGAGCCCTTCCAGTTTTCAAGTGCTTTAAAGACAATCCATAAAAATGTGACTGACTTTTGTAAAATAGCGACCACATTACCCCTCGGTGGATACCCACAGATGCTGAGTCTCTTTCTTCCTTGAGTACATGTTTTAATGAGTGTTTTAGATCTTTGAGAGGCGATGGTCTCTTCATACTATCTGAAGGCCCCTCTTCCAGCCCACCCATCAAGTCAGCATGTAATGGGATTCGATAGTTGTGTTTGCACCTTCTGATTTAATGTCTGATTCAATTTAATAAGAAATGAGATGCATTCTTATGGTATCAGAAGGGTGTAATGTTAGCACTTGGTGCCTTCACACGAGGCTCTGCCACCTAGGATGTAAGTGCCACCAGAAGGGAGGCACTCGTTCCCTTAACCAGTCGTCACGGTGCCCACTCAGCCAGGACTTGGGGATTCAGCAGCAAACAAAAAATGTGCCTGGCCACTTGGAGTCCCTGCTCCAGGGAGAAGGAGCCGGCCATAGTGCAGGCGTTGGTGGTGTCCCTGAGGGCACAGTGTTAGGAGGGTAGAAGGGCTACGTCCAGCAGGAGAGGCGGAATTTCACACCGGAGTTCCGGGAAGTTGTCACTGAGAAAGCCACAGAACAGGAGGAAATGGGTCGGAGAGCCACATGGGAACGTGTCCTGGGCAGAAGCAGCAGACCTGACAAAGTCCCACCCTGGGGATCACATGTGGCCTGTTTCAGGACCAGCCCTCAGGCCAGGGTAGCTTGTGCAGAGTCAGTGAGGGCCGAGTGCTCCGAGAAGGGGCCAAAGGAGGAGTGTGTTCAGATCGTGCCAGTCTGAAATTTGACATGCCAAGGGCCATGGAGGAGCTCCAGGTTGAGGAGTGACACCACGTGACCCGACTGCCTTCTTTCCTGTAACATTGCCCGTTACGCCTGGCATAGAGTATGTGGTCCACTATTTGATTAAATGATTCTTATCATTTTGCTCAATTTCCTGTACCGTGACTGTGCATCTATAATCTGGGACTGTTGGTCTTGTAATGAAGTTCCTGTGAATATAAGTAGTCAATGAAATGCATTATTATTTAGTGACTAGCAGCATGAGGTACATTTCTCTACGGGCACCTCTATTCAGTTTCCCAAACCACCTTCTAAATCCCAAGGTGTGAAAGGGTCCAGTCCATTGGTGAGGCTCTGGAAACTCAGAGAGAAGCATGGGTTGATCTGAAATGAACTGGGTCTCCTTGCCTGCCCCCTGCAGGAAAAGAAAAAATCCATTTTCTTTCTGTTCTTTGGTTTCTGCTGGAAACCAAGTACAGTTGTAGGTTTTGTTGTTGTTCTCAGATATTATAATCTCATTATTTCTAAGGCCAGCAGCTTGGTTGGTTCATGAAGCTTTTTGCAGTTATAAAAGGGAGAAGGACGGGATCTTGTTAAGGCACCTTCTTCTCTCTCACAAGCATTTACTACTATTGACATGGTAGGTCCTGCTCGTTAGCCCCGGGCCTGTTTTGGTGTTGTGCAAGACTGAGAAGCACAAGCACTTGGTGTCTAACTGCCGTGTTTCTCTTCGATGGCCTTTGTGCATGCAGTTCATGCTTATGGCGAGTGGGTGGTTTCCGGAAGTGGTTTGATGCCCTTTCGATTAAAAAGGAAAACAAAACATAAACACGTGGGATTACTGGACAGACTGATGGATAAGGTCGATGGCAGGATGGTGATGTGGCTGATGGCAGTTTCTCCAACGTGTTTGGTGACTGTTCAATTCAGCACTGCTCAGCAGGACCTTCCACGCTGTTCACGTGTGGTTGCTGAGCACTTGAAATGTGGCTGGTGTGGATGAGGCTCTGAATTTTAAATTTTATTTTATTTTAATGAACTAGATAGCCTCAGTGGCTAGCAGCTGCTCAGTTGGGAAGTCCAGACTATAGACTTGATGGGCTGAGGGAGCCATCTATGGGGAACCAGCAGGCTGGGTGAGGCTTCGCAGGTGATAAAGAGAGACCAAAGGTACCCAGGTGCCTACAGGAGAGATCCGAACACCCACCTGAGATTGTCTTCTCTGCCTCTTACTGGTGGTGACACCATGTCAATCTCATCTCCTCCTCCGGTTGGTTTCTTCTTTCTCTGCCATCTTGGGTCGGTTGTCTCCGCAGAGGCCCAGGCAGGAGCTTTGGATGTGGTTCCTGGCCCCAGAGCTGCTCCTCCCCTCAGTTCATCCTCCACATTGCAGCCACAGCCACCCTCCCTCTCTAAATCCCCCATGAGAGGACATTTTCTCAGGATAAAGCTCAAAGTCCTTAACTTGGGTGAACCCAGTGGCTTCTGTGGGTTTTATTCCAAGTTGCAGAATCTTATTCACATGTCACCTCAATGTAAATTTTTGCTAATGATGTTGTTTTTATTTTGAAGCACACGAGTGTTCACATGATGTTTTTGAGGCTCGGGGCTTCTAAAAAACCTGCCGCATTCCACTCGGGTAGCGTGTGCGTGTCCGGACACATAGCCGTGCTATGCCTGACAAATCCAATCCCCGCAGGCACTGAGACCCTCTCCCCCGCTCACCTCTGCTCCCTCACCTGGAGCTGCTTCCCCACCCCCTCCTCATCCACCTGGCCAGCTCTGGCCTCACAAAGGACTAAGCTTAGATGTCTCCTCTGGTAAGAAACCATTCCAGGAATTGGTTAGTGTCTTGTCATTGGTCTCCCAGACTCCTGGGTGTTGGGGGTCAGGGTTCGCCTTGTCATGTTTGGGTTTTCCTGGTTAGAACCCAAGCACCCTGAGAACAGTGGGCAGCCCTGCTTCATTCCTTGATCCAGGGTCTGGGTCAGCACTTAGCCCATTATAAATGCTCAATATTGGCTGAATACATTAATCTGCCAATCATACACTGTGGTGAAAGAAGTTTTCCAGACTATTCTTCCCTGCCAAAGGGAAAAAGAAAACAGTAGCTAACAAGATAAATCCAAATCCCTATTTAGATTGGAACTTCTATACTTTTTGTGGAACCAGATAATGCAAAGGTCAGGCTACTCTTACCTTTATTTGTTGTTAACTTGCAGCCCTGATCCTCCATCTAATGACTCCCTCTTTTGGTTGACTGATGCCAGTTTCATTAGAAGCTGCCATCTTGCCTCAAAAGCATCATTTGGACACTATTAATATTATTAATATTAATATTATTAATTATTATAAACAAATGCTCAGAATCGGTTTTGCATCTGATGCTTCTCTTGGTCCAGGAAGCTGAGGATATAAAGCTGAGTAGAATTTGCAAGACTCCCTCCTCTCCACCACCCTGAATGCTGGTCAAAGACCACAGTATTTTCAGCCAGGGAAGCAGCGAATGCAACAGGCCTCCCAGCACTCCCTGTGCCTCAGTGTTTCAAGTGGTTTAAGTGTATATTAGTGTTTCAAGCCCAGAGCAAGCCAGTACCGTTCATGTACCCTCCATCATGTTGAGGAAACCGAGGCACACAGCATCCATGGCCCTCCCAAGCTCACAAGCCTTACAAGCAGCAGAGCCAACGTTTGAACCCAGGCACTTGGTTCCAGCCTGTGCAATCCAAAATTCTGACTGGGGACTATTTTTGATTAGATGATCAGGGAAAAACTTTCGGACTAGATAAGTCCAACCTTGCAGAGAACACAGGGCTTATAGTGTTCCTAGTAGGGAAAGTCAGAAACAGGTTTAGCAAGTTTAAAGAAGGGCAGAAAGGCCTGCCTGCCTGGAAAGCAGGAAAGGATGGGGGTGGGTCAAGTGGTGAGAGATGATACCAGAGAGAATACAAGGGCAGGCTCCGTGTTCTCATCCAAGCTGGGTGGATGTGTCTGTTCCACCCAAATGAGAGCAGCAGTCACCAGTTAAATAAACAAACTGGGGAGAAAAAAAGGCCCAGTTTTACTCACAGCCTTGGTTGTTGATGGACAAACGTAAGACACTGGCTGTCGTCACAGTTCACGTGTTATCTTAGCTATGGTTGGAGAATCAAATAAAACTCTCTTTTTGGCAGAAGTTAAAGAACTCAACATCCTGCCATTGATTTTCTTAATGTGATCATGGTAAGTCACTGATATGCAGCCTATAATCACCTCTTTAAAGAAAGACATGATAGCAGAAGCAATTCTCTTTAAAATATGTTCCATTAAAATACCAGGATGGGATACGGAAAGTGTGGCGTACAAAGCACGAGCAGACAGAGTTAGGGCAGAAGGACCTCTGTGTGAATGCTCTTCATGGTGTGCTTTTTGAGTTGCTTCTAAAACCCTGTTTTCATTGGTAATCCGGAAGCCTAGACATGCTTGCTTTGTTGAAATCCAGTTTATTCCATGAGGACGGTGACCTGGGCCATCTTACATTCTGGAATGTAAGACATGACAGCCTGATAGGTAACTATCAGGCAGGAGATGGAAATGAGCCAGAGTTGGGCAAGAAAGCTACTGTCGCCTTCCTGCCAGACGGTGCTCATAACAGGGGATCTTGCATGACAGCTGAGTGAGCCAGGGACCTCTATGAGAGCATGAGACAAACTTGGAAGTCCCTGCACACTCTGTTATGTGTGTGTTAGCGAGTTAGCAGCATATGCATTGGCCTGACATCTTCTCTTACTTACGTCTCTCTGAAGCTGGATCTGGATGGAGGGTATTAGTTTAATTTGAAGCACACAGTCCTTTGCTATTTTTTGCCCCCCAGGCTCCCTCCTTTCTCCCCAGCATCTGTTTGGAGTGGCAATTTGGATGCAGCAGAAGGCAAGCATAGTTCACAGGACAGAAATGTTTACCCTCTTACAGGCTTCTGTAGTTTGTTTCTATATGAAGGCACCAAGAATCTGCAAACTCACAGACTTCACAAGGTTAAATAAACCAGGCCTCTATTCCAACCTTCTAAGAAAGCTGTGTTTATCTTCCTGCCTCATGTTTACAATGAGCATTCATTAATTTCTCAATGCACAGCCTTTACCAAGTCTTATACAAATATAAGTATGTACATATATGTGTAAATGCATACATCCATACATATGTATGCATACATATTATTCACCCACCCGAGCCATACTAATAGTAAAATTCTATGTTATCCTCACTTTACAAACCAAGAAACGAAGGCCACAGGAGGTTATGCAAATGATCTAAAGTTGCAAAGATTTTAAGGAATGGAGTCAGAATTTGAATCTAGGTCTAGACTCACAATCCCAGTTCTTTTTCCTTTATTCCCAGATCTCCTCACACATATTTCAAGGTATGTTTTCCTTAATACTTGCATTTGTATGTGACATACCTATGCAGTGAGCTTTGTGCCAGGTGATCTGGCTGATACAAAAGAAGGAAAAAGAAACGCCTCAGCTAGCAAGGTGTGTCTGATGTAGGGTTGAACTAGGTGAAAGGTCACAAAGTCCAGGGTCTACAGACACCTGACTGGTAGCATGAGGGATGTGGTAGGAGTGGGGACTTTAAACCGGAAACCCTATGCCATTGCCTTACGGGGTAGCCCCTCCTTAGCTGCTGCCAAGTATCCATGCATGCAAAACAGAACTTCTACCTTCTCTTGAAAAACTGAATGAAATAACAATAGTGTGTTCAAATTTCTACATGGAATAAAATGTTAACACTGAGAGGAACCAGAAAAGTCTACAAAGAGCCAGGTTGGGCCTATGGGTATAAATTCGCAGCATCTGTTCTGGAAGTTTGCTTTCCAACCCCTAGAAATTCAGATTCTGAAAGTCTGGGCTGAGTACAGCATTTGGATCTTTAAGCCTGGTGTGCATCCAGGTTGAAGTCTTGCTCTTGGGATCTTAGCTGGGCTCCAGTGGGACATAGCATCAACAAACACTTTTATTACTAAGTGTATTCCAGCCTCTGCTGTCTTGTAACAGAAATTGTATTTTGCATTAAGTTACCTGCACATGTTCCCAAGTGAAAAGAGGGTAGAATTTCAGGTGTAGAAGGTCTTTTAAATCAAGTCCAGTCTCTTCCTTAAGTAGACAAGAAAACTTAATGCTAGATAACTAAGTTCTGCTTCTCATCGGTTTTGAGACTTGGGACAATTCCTTGTTCTCCATGGATCTCATTTCCTTCCTCCATAAAATCAGGGGAATTGACCACACAGTTGCTAACACCCCATAATCCTGTGATTATTTTCCTTGGTTTTACCTTAAGGCAGGGGATAAGGGGTCGGGCAGGAGAAGATAAATAACTGAGGAAAATTGGGACCAGACGTTTCCAACATGGTGGTCATCTCTGACTCTTCCACACCATCCTTAGGAGACCTTGGAATGTCCAGTCAATCATCCAGCCCCTCCAGCAACTGCCCAATGGGTGGATGCCACGTGGTTACTTCATCACATTCTAACAGCTGATCGTTGGCATGGCTTTTAGCACCAGCTGTCTGTTTAACAAATGAATGCCATCGGTTCCAAGAGGGGCAGGGCAGGGCTGGGTGGAGAGCTTGACATAACCCATCACCACCACAGAAACAAGTAGAAACATATGTCCTGCACATCAGCAGGCAGCAGCCTGGGGAACAAGGAGCGTCTTCCACCCCAAAGGCAATTTCCTCCACGTCTTGCAAATGCACCAGGCCCTGTTCGTGTGGTTTCAGCTGGGATACAGGACGCATGTGTGTCAACTTTTCCTTCTTGGAAAGTCACTGTTTTCAGCCAGCATGTATTGGAAATTCAACTGCATAAATTCCTCCTTGTCCAAACTTAGAAATTAAATAGACTTGAGTGGAATTTAAGTAGCAAGTGATACCAAGAATTGATTTTGATTGTCAGGCTGCAAGGAATTAGTTTTCATGAAAAGGGATACTAATCTTGTATCAAAATATTTACCTGAATTGATGTGATATTGAGAGTTTAGACTGCAGTATGTGACTACCCAAAGGTATAATGTTTAAGTTTTTAAAAAGAAATCTGGAGCACAGATAGCATAACAAAACTTGATAAACTGCATGTTAGGGGATGTGTGCTCATTATAGGAATTCCTATTATCTAAATTTTTGTCATATTTCACAGTAATACCCGGCAGAATATGTGTTAGATTGGTACTACAGGAGGCAGCAAATCTCTACAGTGCAGGAGTCAGCCAGTTTTCTTTAGCGTAGAGTGTGTTCTGATGGCTTCTCCCTTCAGAACCTTCAGACATTCCTCACCGCATATGAGCCCAAACATATCCTCAGAGGTGGTTCCCTCCCGTAGGATTTTGACTTTGTATATCCCTTCCTAAATTCAGGATGAATTGTCATGCAGTGCCATCTGAGTGACAAGGAGACAAAGTCAGATACAACACTCTCTCTCCTTCACCAGGGATTTACATTACCGGGAATGAGGGGAAATTAGAGAAATTACAGCCTCTTTCATGAGCACTATGTTAAAGTACAGGATAGAGCGGAGGCTTGTGGGGGGATCTGGAAATCAGAACGATGAGTCGAGAAAGGAGTGTGTGTGCTTAGTTATGTCTGTCTCCCGCTGTAGAAGTGTTTCTTGAATGTGGCATCAATGTCTTGCTTACTTTTATGACTCCCTTAGCACCAATCATGTGGCTTTATTTGTGAAATTATTTACAAAGCACCTACCATATGCCAGGCCCTTGGCATGCAAAGAATGAGCAAGAGAGACACAAGTCCCGGGCTTCATGGAACTAATAGCAATGGACAATAAGCACGGAGGCAAATAGCAACAGGATGGACCATCAAGAACTGAGAAATCAAGATGACCGAGATGGAAAATGACAAGGTCTGCTTTGTTTCAATAAGATGGTTTGAAGAGGGGGCCTTTTGGAATTAAAAAAAAAATGCAAAAATGAAATGAGCTTTCTAGGTACAGGAAACAGCAAACACAGAGACTGAGATCTGAGATGGGAGCTGAGGTTTCCTGTTTATGGCCAGCAATGGAGCCCATGCAGCTGGAGTTGAGTTTTTAGAAAAAGGCAGAAGATGCTAGAGGTTCCTGGGGGCTGGGTTTGGAGGGGGCTGGACTGGACTGGAGGGAATCTTGAAATTCTTATTTCTTAGCCAAGAATTCATCTTGTTGTAATAGAGTATGAGGGATGCCTGTTCAATGTGTTGGTTTGTAAAAATAACTAACTATGAATGAGAGCAAACAGACTGTCAACAGGGAGACGAGCTTAGATATGAAAACGTGACTGAGCTGGAATGGAAGCATGGGGACAGAGGTAGGAGCTCCAGAGGTCAACTGGACATTGACATCTGTCAACATTCTTAGCCACGTGATACCGCATTCCATAGGCTGCTGCTTGCAACACAGAGGAATTGTGGGGAGCCCAAACATGGGTCGTGAACTTCTCACTAAAAACCTCCACTCAGATGGCTGTAGAGGTGGGACCATCTCCCCCCATTCACTCAAACTGCTCTATGTGAAGAAGGAGGCTGACTTGATGTCTCAATGTCACCATTGGTCACAGGGCCGTTCCTTTATTTCATACTTTTCAGTGTGAAGATGGAGATGGAGGCCACCAGCCTGACCCTCTGATTTTAACACTGCTCCACCTCGGCCTTCATTTCTGAGAAAGACCCGAGTCGCTTTGTGTCTCTGAGTCTCTCTGATCCATACAATGTGCCATCCCAGAAGTGGTTTGTTCTGATAGTGTCATGCTTTGAAATCTGTTATTTGAACTTCCTCTTCCCCTCCCCTGGAGTCACAATCTCCTGAATCCTAAGAGGATGCATGTCTCGGGTGTAGTCAGATAGCCCTGAGATATTGAGGAGTTAATGAAAAACAAAAGGTCCCCTTTGAATGGAAGGGTTCTGAGGGTCAGGTGAGCTTTTGCAGATGAGATGCTTCCTGCTCTGTCTGGTACCTAAGAAACAGGAGCTTGTTCCTATAGGTGATGCAATAAGAGAAGGTAGGGAGATGGGGGAGGAGGACTCTCCAAGATCTACTCATCCTGGATTAATTAATAAGTGTTGAAATGTAGGTTGTGACTAATTAAAGCAAATTTAAAAACTATATGGGTGAAAAAGGATATTATGAACATTGTGGGCAACTTCCATAGCAAAGAGTATAATAATGAAATCATACCATTGAAGAATGAAAGAAATCTATGAAATGATTTCTGGTAGGTGACTTATTACACAGTAAGCCAAGAGCAAAGTCACTAAGCTGAAAAACACCATATGGAATCCTCTACTCATTTGACTCTTTGGATGAAAATGTAGCATTAAATCTTACAAAGCACTTGATATGAGAGATTAAATTAAATTTTCATGAAATAGTCCATTCTTACCATAGTAATATAGTAATAGTCCATTTCCTTGTAATGTTCCTTCAGTTTTCTGTCTCTCTAATAAAAAGGTATGATTATAATAATACATATTTTTAAAGAAAGAAAAAAAACTATATGCACTTCTTAGCATTTATGCATTTTTGAAATATTAAAATTTATGCAGTAGGTTGTAAATATATCAACCATTTTCATATAATAGCTTAAAAAACAAGAGTCAATTCTGGAGAATGGACCAGGCATGGCTTGGACAGAATCTGGGTACTTATAACTTCCAAACCAATATTGAGCTGTGAACCACTGTATTTTGGTCTCATGGGATTTGGGCTGTTGAAGTCATTAAGTATTTATTTCAATGGAAATAGTATTAATTAGCTAAATAAGGAGCTGCTAGAATGATGTGATCTATCTGGTCCTGGTGAGTATAGTGTAAGTGCTTTGAAGAAAGGGACTGAATCTCTTTATCTTTGTGTCAGGATCATAAGCCATTGCTTGTGGTCAAGGCCATGTTAGTTAATCTTGTTTTGGAGCTAGATCAGGTTCCTGTAAGTGAAAGGAAAGGATAATTCATTTTGAACATGTGGGTGAGGGTAGAGAAGAAAACCAAGCATTTGACAAAGACTTCCAAAGCAGGATTTTGGTACCTTTACTTCTAGTTCACCATTGTCAGCGAGACTCAGAAAGTCATGGAGACTCTCCCTGCCTTGCTGAGATTAAAAGTCCCATGGACAAATCCACCCACAGGTACAGCCATGTGAACAGCAGGCCGAGGACTTAGTGGGCATCTGAGGAAGGGCCTTGGTGTGCCCAGGTGCTTGCTGCAAGGGAAGACTGTTACCTGTCTCATCCAAACAGAGGGCCAGCACATGACCTAAGAGCCCTGCTCCGTGATCCTGGTCCATTCTGCCACGTTCTCCAGAAAGTGCTCCCAGGAGAGACCTTCCATGTACTCTTGCAGGCCATTCACAGATATTTCTTTCCCTGTGACACTGATCAAACTGAAAAAGGACCTGTCACCTCTTTTCAGTGGAGAGGGAAGACAAGATATTAGGCTTCCGAAGGCAGTAAGGCTGGGTTGAAGCATCTGAACCCACCAACATTAAGGATGTGAAGCTCACTGACCGAGAGGGACATGTGAGGGGAGTAGCCTGGTGATTTCCTTCCCTGCCATCTTTCCCATCTCCACCCAAACACACCAAGGCCTGGAATCCCTGGGCTAAGCCGCTCTCCAAGGTAGAGACATTTGTGATTTTGTCTCTGTCTAAATACCTTCAGTCACGATTGTGAGAATTTCATTACAGTGTCTCTTTTCATTTCTTTTAAGCCTTGCTTAGTCCTTTCATTGCTTTCTCAATAAACTGAAATAATATTCATGCTTTTATTTTATTCTATTATTCAGTTGGACCAGAATTCCAGGTCCCATCGAAGAGGAAAATTATAATATAAACACAGTTAGAAATAGGCTTGGCTTCTCTGCTTTGTTCCCTCAAATAATAATGATAAGAATAATAAATAGGTACTGAGTGTTATCCCTGGGCCAGGCACAGTCTTTAGTGCTTTAAAAATATTAACACATTTAATACTCTAAAAACCCTGCAAATGAAGTGCTATTATTATTCCCATTTCACAGACCAGGGCCCTGACTATCAGAGAGGTTTGGAACTTCCCCAGGAGGTCAGGGAAAGACAAAAGAAGCACTTCAGTGTGGCAGAATTGTGGACACTTGGTGACTCTTATCGACAGTACCTGATTAAGCATGGATTGACAGGTTTTTGAAGGAACATTGGTGGCTGTACAAATCTGGAAACTATAAATCCCCACATATTGGATTATATTTACATGATACTGGTGTTGCGAATCCTACAGTAGTAACATTGGTAACCAAGAACGGGGAGCAGGTGCCAGGTTTTCTTTTAAAATCTATATTTTTTCCTCCAAAAGCACAAGATGTTTTTCCCTCTGATAGTAACCGGGAATCTGGAACATACATTCTTTTTTGAAGTCCCTGTTTGAAGATCAATTCAAACTGTCCATTAAACTATCTCTGTGTGCAGATGCCGATGACAAAAAATTCATATTTTGTATTCCTAGAGTTCTGGAGGATGTTATCAGTGTCATTCTGTACTTGGCATGATAGCGTCAGATTTTCCTTGCCTCTGCCTGATCGGTGGCCCAACTAATTCTGCCTGTTCTCCCCTGGACTTGGTAAACAGTTTCTGACTTATCAAGTCCCTAATGTTCTATTTAAAGCCACTGTTAAATTTTGTAGACTTTTTGTTGTTGTTGTTTGTTTTGTTTTTGGGTACTGGGGATTGAACCCAGGGTCTCTTAACACTAAGCCACATCCCCAACCTATTTTATTTTCTATTTAGAGACAGGGTCTTGCTAAATTGCTTAGGGCCTTGCTAAGTTGCTGAGGCTGGTTTTGAACTTGCAATCTTCCTGCCTCGGCAAAGCTTAAATTTTGCTTCTCAACACCTTCAGTTCTATGTTGAACCTTTCCCTTAACTCTTTGTCTTCCTCTCATTCCATTTTATCTCAATAGTTTTTGTTATTACTGGAAGAAATCCTAAAATATCCTCTTGCCTTTGGTTTTCCTCAAATAAAGACTTCCTGGCCTTTATTTTTAGTCTTTTATTTTCCCCCTCTCCCCCTACCTGGACCATAGATTTCTGTTTTATAGTAACTACACTTTCTCACTTTTTTTTTTTTTTTTTTGGTATCAGAGATTGAACCCAGGGGCACTTAACCAACTGAGTGACATCTCCAGCCCTTTTTATGTTTTATTTTGAGACAGGGCCTTACTAAGTTGCTAAGGCTGGCTTTGAACTTGCAATCCTCCTGCCTCAGCCTCCTGAGTCAGGTGAGCACCACCACACCCCCGAACACACATTCTTTAGCCTGTCACTGATTCTCCACTGAGGATTTTTTCCTTTGGGGTGTCCTCCTACAATTAATCAATTATTTGTTCTTTAGTGCTTTTGTTTAAATAAAATAATATATTTTCGATAGAATGTGGTAATCTTGACTGAAATAACAATATATTTAAAGGTTTTTGTGGTTAGATTAAAAGTTAAAAAATGAAAAATAATTTGATTATTGGTGACCACAAATATACCTCTTTCCCAATATTTTTCCATCCAGCCTATGAGGGGTTACTTTGTTGCATCTGTCAATTAAACTTGACTAAAAAGGAAATAGAATAATGATATTGCCCCCTGGGCTCCTTTATGATCACATCACGATACTTCTTTAAGATTTACTCATATCATTCCATTGGAAGTACTTGATTCAGTTGCAGGAGGCATCATTAGTTCACAAAGTCTTAATTTTTTGATTTTTTGGTAGACATAGGCCTGGGATGCAAGTTCCTTAGACATGGCCTCTACCTTCCAGGAGCTTGTTACTACCTGATTCTCATTCCTATTTTGTTTTGTTTTGTTTTGTTGTTTTGGTACTGGGGCTTAAACTCAGGGGCACTTGGCCACTGAGCCATATCCTGAGCCCTATGTTGTATTTTATTTAGAGACAGGGTCTCACTGAGTTGCTTAGTGCCTCGATGTTGCTGAGGCTGGCTTTGAACTCTTGATCCTCTTGCCTCAGCCTCTGAAGCCACTGGGATTATAGGCATGCGCCACTGTGCCTGGCTCCTCCTCTTTAAGACTGTTCACAATGAACTTTTTCAAGTGAATTGTGCTCTCATCCCAGCACTGAATTTATCAGGTATTCCTGGAATCTCTGTTCTCCTTTTTCCTGTTAATTCTAAAGCCTTTAATGGAATTGAAATATGACCTATAGGGAGGGCATCTTAAAGGAAAATGGGGAAATTTCATGAAGTGTGAGTTATACCTGATGTGAGTTCTTTGAGAATTATTTTTTGTTCTTCTATTTTTTGCTCTTGAAATCTAAAATAAGACATGTCTGCTCACAAAACGTACTTTCTCACCTTTTAAGGAATAAAATGGTAAAATATCTGAATAGAATATGGAACATGGTCAATAAGCACTTAGTTTTAAAGCTCAGAAGCTTTAAACCATGTGACAGTTTCTCTGTCTTTAAAACTGGAATGAATGGAACACTCTGAACTCTTCATGTCCCAGGTTTTCAATTCTGAAAATGTGGAACAAACTACACCAAGGTACATTAAATAGGTTGGGGACCATAGCCTAGAGCTTACATATCTTTTATTGTTATTCATAATGAAAATAAGTGAAAATATCAATTGTCCTATAAACAGGACATGGGGCCAATACAGTATCCGTTACATGCATAAGCCGTCCTGTAAGTAGGACATTGGGCATTATGTTATCTGGGATGTGGGATAAAGGGGGCTAGTATGGGAGAGTCACTGTGTGAGCTGGTCCTTCTGCAGAGTCCAGTGGGACCGCCCAGCTCTTTGCACCTGGCTTGCTTTATGGAGGGAACGGAGAGCTGGGTGCATTTCTTTTGCCATCAGCAGCTGCCAGCAGCCACACTGCAGTGGACTTGGGGCCTTTCCTGTCTACCTCTCCAGGGGAAGCCCAAGTGACCTCATACTCTGCTCCCTTCGTTGCAGGCAGCAAGGGTCTCTGTTTTCTTCCTGCTCTCATAGCTTTTCTGAGCTGTCAGTCTCTGAGTTTCACTAAGACTGCCCCTGGTTTCAATGGAAATGCCCATTTGAAAAGCACTCTATAATGCCCCACTCCATAATCAACTTCCCCTCTTCCCACCCTTCTGCTACTGTCCCTCTCAGAACCTGAGCTCTTTCTTCATGCTATATGCAAATAAATATTCCATTTTCATTTAGGATATTTGCTAGTTTAACCTTTGCTTCCCTCTTTTAATTGGAGGCCAGGGGAGACCAAGGATCTGTCCCCCTCACCCCTGTCTGGCTCCTTCGGAATCCCTGAGTTTATATCCTGATGTCGTAAGATGGATTCATTTTTGCTTAGACTCCAACATTTTTCATCAACAGAAAAAGAATGTTTTTCTTCTTTATTATCCAGCACTGTACAATTCTCATTTCATTTTAAAGGCTTATTCTAGGTTTTTGTCATTGTCATGCTGAAGTGTGTGGATCAGGGTGTTTGTCCCAATATAGGAGGGTTCTTTTTATTGTTTTCTCAGTATAGAAGTTTTCAACACGTATTTGTGTAACCTACAGTTTTCATGAAACAGAGAAAATCGAAAGCTTCCAAACCGGTTAGTCCACTCAAAGCTCGTAAGTGACTTAAGCCTTTGATATTAGTTGAACCAGGTAAGGAAGTTAGGAAGGCTGCAGGGCTTTTCAAGCCTAATTCACTTTTTTTTTTTTCCTTTAACTAATCACTGTCTTGGGGAACTGTAAATGGTGTCTTTTGTCTGCATGCCGTTTGAAAGAGGTGAAGGCTTGTCTTGGATGAGAGGCCCCCACTCGGAATGGGGAGCCCATCGTCCATCTGTGTGTGCTTCCTGCAGGGATTTCCTCCCAGGTAGCTGTGAGGTTGAAACACGGGATTGCTGAGTTCCCATGTCTTGTGGCCTTAACCTTTTTCCACTTCTGGGCTCTGGTTTTCCCCTCTCCTGTTGGTATGCTCTTGGTACCCTCCACTCTGGTCAATGTCCCTAAGAAGCAAATATGTACTGGCTGCTAATTGGGATCCCCAGGCAGCCTCTGGTAGTGCAAGTGTACATTCACGTCATGGGTCAGGGAGGGACAAAGGGTTGTGTTGTGTTTGTTGCTTTCATCGGAGACAGACACGAAGCCAGCAAAGTACAGCCTAGGTGGATTTGGAAGCAGGAGAGGGTCCCTTCGACAGGGTCAGGAGCACACCTTCTTTGAGCAGATGGCATTGAACCTGGGGCATCAGCAATGAGCACCAGAAAGCCAAACCAGTCCATTGGAGAACAAGATGGCAGGTGAAAGAGTAATATGCACGGACACCAGCAGAGTGAAAGGACTTGGAAGAGCAACAGCAGCATCCTGTTTAGACCAGCAGGAAGACGAGGGAGAGCGGATGGGTGAAGCTGGCAGGGTTTGCAGGGAGCAGATGGCACAGATATTTGAGGGCCAGGAAAAGAGGTAATGTCAGGGTGCATGGGGTGAGGGTCCTTGGCTTGGGTGAGAGCTTGGCCGATGTGGACAGGACAGGTGCAGTTCAGAATGTCTACATGAGCAATGCAGCTTCTGCTAGCACGACCTGGGCCAGATGTGGAAGGGTATGCCCCTCCAACATGGTCCTGGAGAGAAGACGGCAGCCTGCCTGGAACTGTGGGGTTTGACTTTCCTTTTCTCTTCATCTTGCCTATTAGTTCTCTCTCTCATAATCTCCACCAGGACTTGGACATGAACTGTTTTATTTATTTAGTAGGTACCTATTTTTTCTAAATACCTATGCCTAGAATAAGACCAAGACTTGGGCGCTCAGTGACTACTTGGTGAATGAAACCATCTCTTTTTGTGCCTGGGTTCTAGATACCATGTCAGTGCCACATTCCATACAGACGGTGGCAGGAAAATCAGGACCAAACCACATGTTCTGGGGTTTCCTTGAGGAATAAGAAATTGATTCCAATTTAGGGCCAAATTAAGGCTTGGGGACAGCCCCTCTGCAGCCAGTCATCCACCTGCCCTGCCCCCAGATTGGGTTAGGTGCCTGGCATGTTCCCATGGGGACCTGTCCTTGCCACCTCACCCCACTTAACCTTCTGCATCATCCTCATGGATTCAGGTGCCTGTGTCTTCCCGGTAAGCCACATGGTTTGTGCTGCTCTTGCACAGGTGTATGCCTAGTGCACTCCTGCATGCCTGGTGCCTGCTTGGTGCCTGATGAATACTTGTTGAGTCAGTCACTCCTCCTCCTCCTTATCAGTCATCAAATTGCTGCAGACTTCAGCAGAGGTTACTTTCTCTCTCCCTGTGCGGTGTCAGGGCAGGAAGGATTCTCCCCATTTTGCACATGAAGAAGGTAAGGCCTAGCCCATGGGTTCACAGCTACTCAATATTGTGATGATCACCCCTGGCGGTTAGAAAATAGAAACCACTGCGGTGTCAGTCACATGGAAAGTGATCTGATGTTAAAGGTGTAGGATTCTGCCTGGAGGAGAGTGTATGCGCGTGTTTAAGACGCCCAGAGGATGCTAATGTTCAGCACAGTTGAGAAGTCACTGGTCTGTTAAACAGTGCTTCTTGATCCTCAATGGGTGTACAAATTGTTGATTTGAGTAAGGTGCAGATCATGATTCTATGGGTCTGGGTGAGTGAGACCCAAGGGTTTCACATTCATAACAAGCCCAGGTAAGGCTGAAGTTGCTGGTCCACAGACTACAATTTTCACAGTGGAGCCCGAGAACTCTGATATCCAGAGAAGGGAGTGGAGTCCATGCTCAAAGGCAAAGGTGCACGGTGGCAGCAGGATCAGGTACAAGGATACATGCACCTGAACTTGGAAGGAGAAACTCACTGGGCGGGCTCACCGGGCTTCCCTCTTTATTGATTTAGCCAATATATCTCTTCACGATAGAGTAGCTCATTAGATACCCGCTTACAGATAACCACCCACTCCTTCCTCCGCTGCCCTTGCTAGTCTTTTTACCCAGCACTGTGAAATCAAGATGGAATATCTTGTGCGCCAGTGTCTGCCGTGCAGAGGCCAGCAGGCTCCCCAGAGCTCAGCCCTGTAGGCACACACACACCAAGATGGGCAGCTCCCTGGGAATGTGACTCAGTGATAGTGTGTCTAGCATATGTAAGGGTCTGGATTTCATACCTGGGTGCCATCCCCTCCAAAAAAAATTGACAGCCCAGTGGTAAAGAGCTCTGGCTCAGGAGGTAGAGTACCAATACTAGCTTTTTCCACCCGCTAGCTTGTCCTCAGTTTCCAACTCTGTAAAATGGGAACAGAGATAGCGACGTACTGGTGCAGGAAAAATTGGGATGACCGAGGTCCAGCAGTTTGCACGGTGCCTGTCCACGGGAAGTAGTCAACACGCATTTGCTGGAAATCCATCCTGGAAGAAGGGATGCATGGAACCATGAATGTGTTCTTTGTGTTTGACTTTTTAGTCAGGTCTAATAAGGACACGAAAAAATGAGTTCCTCATCTCACCGTTACCTCAGCTGCTGGCCCAGGAACACAACTACAGCTCCCCCGCGGGCCACCGTCCTCACGTACTGTACAAAAGGACAGCAGAGGAGAAGGTGCAGCGGTACCGTGGCTACCCTGGCTCCCGCCGGACCTCCCCTGGCCACTCCCCAAGTCACACTCCCCCTGCGTCCCCGAGTCCAGAGACAGAGTACCACCATCGAAGGTGGCAAAAGCAGCATTTTTGTGGACGACGCAAGAAATGTATGTAAGGAAACTTTTTCTCACTCTGTTCCTAGCTGGGCCTCCATGGGTTTCTTGAGTGCTGTCGGGTGACTTTGCAGGTTAAGACGGTCTACGCTGAGCACTCATGACGGTGTGTGGTCTAGGAGAAGGACCGGCCCCGTTCCTGCCAGGGTGACAGTTCTTCTGGGTTATTCTAGGAAAGACTAGATAGATGTGGTCTCTCTCTCTCTCTCTCTCTCTCTCTCTCTTCCTTCCTTCCTTCTTTCTCTCTTCCTCTCTTTCTCTCATTTATTTCTCTTCCTCCCTCCCTCTCTCTCTCTTCCTCCCTCCCTCCTTCTCTTTCTCTCTTCTTCTTCCTGCCTCCCTCCTTCCCTCCCTCCCTCCCTCCCTCCCTCCCTCCCTCCCTTCCTTCCTTCCTTCCTTCCTTCCTCCCTCCCTTCCCTCCCTCCCTCCCTCCCTCCCTTCCTTCCCTCCCTCCCTCCCTCCCTCCCTCCCTTCCTTCCTTCCCTCCCTCCCTCCCTCCCTCCCTCCCTTCCTTCCTTCCTCCCTCCCTCCCTTCCTCCCTCCCTCCCTCCCTCCCTCCCTCCCTCCCTCCCTTCCTTCCTTCCTCCCTCCCTCCCTCCCTTCCTTCCTTCCCTCCCTCCCTCCCTCCCTCCCTTCCTTCCTTCCTTCCTCCCTTCCTTCCTTCCTCCCTCCCTTCCTCCCTTCCTCCCTTCCTTCCTCCCTCCCTTCCCTCCCTCCCTCCCTCCCTCCCTTCCTCCCTCCTTCCCTCCCTCCCTCCCTCCCTTCCTTCCCTTTCTTTCTCTCTCCCTCTCTCTTTCTCTCCTCCTTTCTTTCCCTCCCTCCCTCTCTCTCTCTTCCTCTTTCTTTCTCTTTCCCTCCCTCCCTCCCTCCCTCCCTCCCTTCCTTCTCGTTTATCATCTCATTTTGGCCACAGTCTCATCTTGGTTTCTCTGCCCTTGGGAAGAGCACCCAGACAAACCTGCAGTGATGAGGGACAGCAGAGGCAAATGTCCAGGAGTGCTTGGGTGTTCCTTTGGGGGACATGAGGAAGAGACTTGGCTCAGGGAGAGAGGCAGCAGTGAATGACCGAGCGTGCTTTGTGACCCAGGCACCATCATCTGTATTTTCTAGACCAGCAACGTCCAGCAGAAATGCACTATGAGTCTCAAATGTCATTTTTAAATTTAACAATCACATTTTTTAAAAGTTTCAAAAGTTCAATTAATTTTGATACCGTTTGAGCTAACTCAATATATTCAAAATCTCATCTCAATAGGTAATCATTCTATCAAGTTACTAATGAGTGATTTTCCATTCTCTTTTTATATTAAGTTTTGGAAATCCAGTGTTTATTTTACTTTTAGAGCTCAATTGGAGTTGAGGTGATAAATTTTTGTCAGAAATAATTCATATTTAGAGTTCAGAAGATCTGAGGTTGAAAAAATAGAGTTACATATTTTGGTTGTTTCAAAGATAGACCTTCTTCATTAACTGAATCATAGATTACATTTTCAATTTAAATGAAATAATTCAATTCCTCTCTTGTACCAGCCACATTTCAGAGACTCAGCAGCCACAAGTGGTGAGCAGTTACCTCCTTGGATGGCACAGGCTGATGAGGGCTCTTCCCAGGGAGAAGAGGAATTGGCATCACTGGGAATTTAACCAGGAGCATTAATAAAGCAGCATTTTTCCCAGTTTTCATTGGCTTTGGTGTTGTTGAAACATCTCCCTGAGGAACATCCATTTAGCACCTGTCTGTAAGGGTGGCGTCAATCACGGCAGAGACGGAGTGTAATGTACGGGACATGAGACATCAGAGCTGATGTCAGGACAGCTTTATGAGTGGATATTATTCTTTTTTTCATGGAAAAGGCACCTGAGATCCAGGGCCACAGGGTGAACTTGCAGTTTTACATCTAACTCTTCATGATTTGATCTTCTAATTTTATTCTGTGAACAGCTGTGTGTACAGTCATGACTGTATCATTGTTATAGTAATTAAATTATTTCTGTACTTGTTTAGTACATAGTTACATCCTGAGTTTTCTCTGTCCTTTTCTTTCTAGGGCACCCTTGACCTTGTCACTGTGCATTGACCACAGGTGTCATGCCTGCCCCAACAGGGACTTGCAGGTCTCTGCTCAAAAACTGTGGTGGAAGCATTTAATACAGTTTTGCTATCACCCCTGACTTTACTGTTTCCCCAATAACTAAGAGGAGTCCTTATGGATGGCTTATCATCTGCGATGTTTACGTTTGTGTTGATGAAATGAGACCACAAGGCAAGCACGAGGTTTTAGAGAAGTTCACATTTTATTTAGAAAATATGCCGGGCATAGTGGCGCACACCTGTAATCCCAGCGACTCAGGAGGCTGAGGCAGGAGGATCACAAGTTCAAAGCCAGCCTCAGCACTAAGGCACTAAGTAACTCAGTGAGACCCTGCCTCTAAATAAAATACAGAATAGGGCTGGGGATGTGGCTTAGTGGTTGAGTGCCCCTGAGTTCAATCCCTGGTACTCCCCACCAAAAAAGAGAAAATAATGTATAAAGTTTCATGAATTCAGATAACAAGACTAATGTCTATTTTTACAATTTCTGAGTAAAACAAAATGAGCATTTTCTTCTTTAAGGATCCCTTAATTTATTTTTGTTGACCTGCTTTCTCTACTAATTAGAATTATGACGTGCTTTCTCTTACTTTTTAGAACATGTTGGGGCTACTAAATCCACCCGTCACCCACCCATCCACCCATACACCCAAGCAGCTATTGGGTGGATTTTTCTCCACCACAGGCCAGGTGCAGAGTGCCAGGGCAGACAACTTAGTGGAGTAGTGCAGCCGGGATTACTAGTCTCTGTCCTCCCCTGTTTAGATCTCTCTCAATCTGTCCCATCCAGATATTCTCCACTGAGATTCCTTCCACACGCTCTTATCTTCATTATAGATGCCCCCAAGCCTCCCACTGAGGACACCTACCTAAGGTTTGATGAGTACGGAAACTCAGGGAGACCCCGAAGATCAGCTGGAAAGTCACAGAAGGGGCTAAACGTGGAGACCCTGGTGGTGGCAGACAGGAAGATGGTGGAGAAGCATGGCAAGGGGAATGTCACCACTTACATTCTCACCGTCATGAACATGGTAAGGGGCTGTCTGGAGCCCTCTGACTCACACACGGCCACAGTTCGCAGAACTCCATGCCTGGGCAGAAGCAGAGCTGGAGCCAGGTGATTTTACTGGGACGGGATCAAGATTTGAGGAAACTGCCTTCACAGGCACGTGTTTGGCGAAACCAAATCCTGTGCACCTGTGAATGTGCCTGACTGGTTCCCCCAAAATGGTTTGGAAATTCTTGAAATTTTATTAGAGTTCCCTTGTTCCAACAGGTCTCCAGTCTGTTTAAAGATGGGACCATTGGAAGTGACATAAACATTGTTGTGGTGAGCCTCATTCTTTTGGAACAAGAGCCTGTAAGTGGCGAACTTCACTCATTCTGCCATTCGGGTTACATTTACTGAATATTCACCATGTGCGGATCCACGTACTAGTCATTAGATACTCACATTTGACCCTGTCCTCAAGGAAAGTACAGGTTAATAGGGCCATAAAATCCAATAATGAAATTTAGACACCACAGAGTTTGTGTGTGTGATGCACATATGTGCACCACAGGTACACAGAATATTAAATGTATATGAAAACAGGGTAAAATGTGAAATTATTTTATAAATATCATGTCGACTTCACTGGGCAGGTGGAATTTGGTCATAGATTTAAGGATTACTGGCTTTTGAAGTGGCCTACACCAGGTGATGGTAGATGCATAATGATGTTTTGAAAGTAAGTTATCAGAGAATTCTTGTTGTAAACCTGCGATCTCCCTCACACCTTCTTAGGCACTACAGAGAATGAGCAAGGGACTCTTAACTGCCCTGGAATTAATTACAGTGAGGTGCAGGACACAGGCTTGGGGAGAATCACAAAACCAAACATATAATAACTGCTAAATTGCATGGTACTCACTGCTTCGGAGAGTTTGGCCCTTTCAGCTATGTTTTCCAAAGTAGAATTTACCAATCAGACTGTTTTCTTCAATCCCCTGAGGCCTTTCCTCTTCTTCTGTAACCCCGATAAAGAATGTGAAAGGCTGGGAGTCAGGGGTGAGACAAAAGTGGGTCTACCTGCCCAGGTGTGGAGAGCTTCAGAGGTTAACGACTTGTCAAGTTGTTCTTGGAATTTTGGAAAGACAGAAGGCGTGTGTGCTGGCTGGAAGACACTTTGGTCGCAGCCTACCACTTATACGTTGCCCCAGGACACTGAAGCTAGAGACACCCTAATTCATAGATAATTAAAGTTCTTTTTCAAACCCCTCAACTTGACCCAAGTCAGTAGTTTTGACTAAGCAGACATTTTGGTAAATGATTTCTTTAAGGTTAGGTCTTATCTTACCCTTGAGGACTTGTGCTGCATTGATTCTTGGTTGGTCCTGACCTGCCATGTGTCAGACCCTTTGCTGGGGATTTGGCATAGAGGTAAATGGCAGTGTGCAGCATCTCTATTGTGCTGTTGAAGAAGCCGTAGCCGTGGATTGTCATCACCCTTCACTGATGATGATGTTCTAAGAGTTGAACAGGTCTATAAAGGTGGTACCTGGGGGCATGAGCAAAGGTGTTCCTAATCCATGTCAGTTTACTTATTGTAGAATCATAACTGTTTGGGAAGTCCGTACCTGGATTCTGTATTGCTTTAAAATTGAAGAACATTTACCTACAGCATCTGTTTTTCCTAACTAGATTGTTTTCCCTCTGTCTTGGCTCAAGTGCTCAAGTGTTTTTCTCTACTTACCTTTTTCCTTAGAAGCACGGTATTTTTTTTTTTTTTTTTTTTTTTTTTTTTTTTTTTTGCGGTGCTGGGGATCGAACCCAGGGCCTTATGCTTCCAAGGCAAGCACTCTACCGACTGAGCTATCTCCCCAGCCCAGAAGTATGGTATTTTTGTATTCGCCTGTATCCATGGAATGACTCAAACTTCTCATCTCTGTGGTAAAAATGGTGCTCTGATTTGTGTGGGTTTTCCGTAGGGAGGATTGTTGATCAACCATCATGCAGACCAGTCTCTGAATAGTTTTTGCCAGTGGCAGTCTGCCCTCGTGGGAAAGAATGGCAAGAGGCACGACCACGCCATCTTGCTCACGGGATTTGATATTTGTTCCTGGAAGAACGAACCGTGTGACACTCTAGGTATGGTATGAACAGATCCTTCGACGCCCACCTGTGTTCGTATGGAGACTTTCCGTTGGGTGGATGACCCTTGTCATTAGAGTCCTAATATAGTCACGCCTGCTTACACACCCTGAGAGGGATGAGACAGTAGAGAATAGACTCTTACAAGACCACCGTCATGTATGCGGCCCTTTGCTGACTCAAATCTCATCATGCAGCACATCGTTGTATTTAAATTGTGGAGGCCCCTCATGAACCCTGGTAAATGCTGTTCTGTTTAACTGAACATGGTGCAGAATTAGGAGCCATTTACTTTAATTCTTTTGTATTTTTCTTTATTGATCCTGCAGTGATCATTGAGGTCTGATATGCGTCCCTGTTTAACTAGACACGTTGCAGGTAATTCCATAAGCATCGTGACTGCAGAACCAGGCAGCTGAAAAGAAACTGACTGCTTTCCTTGGGACTCACTGTGCCACTAGGGTGCAGCGCCTCCTTTGGAAAGTGGCTGGACTTTGGAGGACTCAGTTCTTCCCTATTTGTACAAAGCAGGGAGAGTGAGGACTTTTACATCAAGGCTATATTTTCTAAAATATTTCATTGCGCTTAGAAAGGATTTAACCTTTTCTATTTTGATGAACTAGTGATGGTCTAGATGGAGATCAGCAAAGGTTCTCTGTAAGGGGCCAGAGAGTAAATGTGTTAGATTCTGCAGGCCAGGTCTCTGTTGCAAGTACTCAGATCAGCTGTAGTAGGGCAAAAGCAACCATGGAAAATACATAAGCCAATGAGTGTGGCTGTGTCCTAATAAAACTTTATTGACAAAAGTCAACAATGGAAGCTGCAGTTTGCTGACACAGTTAACAATCCAGGCTGATAGTGAAATCTGGGGGGAGCTGAGATAAATTTGCATGATTTTCTTGCATCATTTTCTTCAAAGTGTCTTCTAATCTTTCATGATATATTAGAAATAAAGGTAGTTTGGACTTTACAACACATTGGGTTGTTTTTCTAGAATTCTCTAGAATAGCTCTATAATGCCCTATAAGTCTGTTTTAGTAATTCACCATTAATCGCAGTCTTCAAAAAAACACCATCTTAGGAATTGTTCCAAATGAGGGGTTTTTTAAATGAATTTAAAAATTCCTTCATTTTCTGAGTTTGTAATATGTAAAGTAACATCTAATAGCCCAACACATTGTTGATGTTTTGAAAAGATTTTCTGCAAAGAGGACAGTTTTATCAGTCAAACAAAGGTCAGAGTATAAGGAGAGTCTGAGAAAAACAAACAAAGCCCCAGGAATCCTACCAGGTGTCTATGGGTCACTCTCTTTAAGCGATATGTCCTGATGTAAAGAGTATGAGCTTTGCCTTCAGACATATCTGTGCTTGATTCCCAAGTCAGGAATTTATGGCAGTGTGATCTTGAGCAAGCTGATTCCTCTTTCCGAGCCTCAGTTTCCTGATGTAATCATATGGCAGACACACTGCACAGCGTGTGGAGTCGGCAGCCATTTGTGTAGTGATGATGATAATAAGGCGAATAAATGTTCTGCGTGTGACACTTTCCCATATATGAAATGGGAATCATAGTAGCTTGATGACCTTACAAGAATGTTAGGAGGAACAATCAATAACAATATCTAAAAACAGCAAAAAATATGAAATGAACATTTATATATTACTATTACTACTACTTCGACTGTTACTATACCACCCAGGACACAGAACTATATACCTTTAAGTGTTTTCTTGCTAAAAATTGAATGCATTAATCCATGAAACTGAAAGTGTGTGGAGCCCTTGAGAAGCGATCATGCCTGTGTGTGCCCCCTTTGGATTAACATCCGACATTCATCTTTCCATAGGGTTTGCCCCCATCAGCGGGATGTGCAGTAAGTACCGAAGTTGTACCATCAATGAAGACACGGGGCTCGGCCTTGCTTTCACCATTGCTCATGAGTCAGGGCACAAGTGAGTGGCTCCTTGATTCACCACTACACAGAAACCAGCCAGTGGGTTCTTGGACCCTCCTCTAACAATGACCCTTGACCTGGGTGGGATGAATGGGACAAATCGTGTGGGCAGCTTCAGACAGGGCCTGACTATAAGAGGAGCTCAGTCAAGGCTAGTTATTGTTGATGTCACTCTTTTTATGCTGCAGCATTACTTTGTGTGCAAAAATGGACCTCAGGTTACTCCATTGATTCTCTGGTCTTTTAGGCATTTATTTCCCTTCATGTTTTGCTTTAGTGAAGAGACTTTCAGCTCATTCTTTACACTAAGGAAATAATCATGGAGATGTGCAAACTTCCAGGATGCAGTGGTGTGCTGGTTTAAATAAATTTTTGTTGCACATGCTGGATATTCTTGTAGTGGGTAATATTGTGTGCACTTCTTCTTTGAACTGATGTGATGAATCTTTGTGAGAATAGAGTTAGAAATGGAATGAGAAAACTGAGTAGTGAAATGGATTCATTTCCTGGGCATATAATTTGGTAAGGAGACAATCTCCAGAGAATTATCAGACACTTAAGCAGTAGCAATTGCCACCCTGGAAGAACTACAACTTCACAAAATGATGCTTTCAAAGGGCCCTGCTCTTTGGATATGCCACTTTAGGAGTATGTGCATATATGTACAAGTATGTACATATTTAATTTAACATATAACTTTTTACACATCTTCAGATCATCCAGTTCATTTCTGACATAAAAGCAAACATCAAGCTGGGCATAGTGGCAAACCCCTATAATCCCAGCAACTTGGGAGGCTGAGGCAGGAGGATTGAAAGTTTGAGACCAGCCTCAGCAATTTAGCAAGGCCCTGTCTCAAAATAGAAAACAAAATGATTGGGAATATGGCTCAGTGTCAAAGCCCCTCTGGGTTCAATCTCCAGTACCAAAAAAAAAGAAAGAAAAAGAAAAAGCAAACAGCATCCATTCAACATCTGTAATTCATAGTTTGATGTTTTGGTGCTGATGTCTCTTATGAGTTAAGTTTATTATCTTCAGGAAATCTGAATCTTGGCCACTGCTATTATCCAATAGTTTCCCAGCATTTTACTTACATGTACACACAGCCACTTTCTCAGTGAGAGATGAATAAGCCAATTTCATTATGAATGGAGGTGCAGAAATTCCCATTAAGCACAAAGCTCTTTTGTATAGAACAGGAAATAAAATATCGGTTCATGTCAAGCATATGTCTGAATTCATCTCACGAACATGAAGTCCAGATTAGTAGAGCTCCCTTTACACAATACTGGCTTATTGAAAAAATGTCATCATTCCTGTATATGAGTTAAAATTACCCAAGACCAAACCCCATATTTTAGATAAGGGAAAAGTAAAACATACCCTTCAGGTAGGGTGGGGGAGAGGAATCAGAGATAAGAGGAGAACAGATGTAGAACACAAGTTCTAGATGGTATGGCCTTGTAGCTTTAAGTTTTATGGAACAGGAACATAAAGAAAATAATGTGTGATTTTCTAAGATGCTGCTAAAGTAAGTTAGAAAATTAGATTTTTTTTAAAGCACAAAAATCGATTCAAATTCAGTTTTCTTGTGTCCATGAAATTCCAAAGAAGTACTGAAGAAGCACCGTTACCTCTTTGAGTAATATCTTCAATCTCTTCCCACCATTTCTCCATTTTTGGGAATCTTGCTTTTCATTTATAGGTTATAGGATTTCATTAATACTGTTAAAAGGAACGTTTCCCAAATAAATCTTGACTTCCAAGTTAGGTACAAAGAATTAGGCAAAATTGAAGATGACAGAACACTTTCCCCTGGACCTATGTTGAGATTAATGAAGACCTTTTTGTGAGCAGTCATCTCTAAATACCTAGGAAATTCACAGATAGAATCTGGATGCACAGCCACCCGCCATTACTTGACTGACAAATAGGAAGGAATGTTGGGAAAATGACCAGATAATGGACATGTGGGTCACAAGGAAGTCATCTGTGGTTATACTATATCCATTTAGTATCACCTATCTTCAAAAGATGGCTATAGAAATTGAATTATATCACAGTAACATGTTTATTTCCACAGGAATCATACCTGCCTTATAAAAAACTGTTCTTACTTCTTTAAATATTGAGATTAAGAACCTCCTAACTTATGATATCTACATTCCTCTGTCCTCTGCCTCCCTAAAAAAAAGTCACAAAAGGCCTTTTTTTTGTACACTGAATGTTTTTTCTTATAGAGATTAGATCGGCTTATTAAAGCAGTTAGGGAACTACCTAATATATATCCTTAAGTAAGCTCTGTCTTAAGGTGCTTGTATTGTGGGGGGATATACAGGTGTGTGCATTAATAGCACATTTATTCTATCAGCTAGAGAACTGCAAAGCATTTAGATCCAATGTGCATGATTTCTAGGGAGTAGATCACCTAAAATCATTTTTACTCTTTTAATTGCTAGAACTTTCTGCTGTCAAATGGAACAAATTAAAATTTTCTCATACATTTAAAGGAAGTCCTTCTTATACCTTCCATAGATGGCTTCAACCATTCATTTTTAAAGGTGTTCATTATTATAAGGGAATTGTATTCAGAGTTTAATGTCACTTAATAAACTGGTCATCATTGGGGAGAAATTTTTATATCACACTAGCCTGATGTATGAACTGTTCTTAAATAACCTGTAATTGATGATCTTCTCTCTGCACCTTCCCCCTACTCACTCTGAACTTCCATGCCATAGATCCATGATTGGAGGCAAGAAAGAAAAAATGTGCTATTTAAAATTTTAGAAGTTGACTGTCCTATCACTACTTTAGCTTAGGAATCTTGAGCACGATTTTCTCAGTCTTAAAATGTGTAGCAGATCCAGATCCACCATTCTCTGATCTTCACGGCCCAGAAAAAATATATGACAGCCCTGAGCATCCTTTAAACCCTTCTGTGTGAATTCCACAGCCGTCTGTCCGGTCTCATTTTCGTCTTCCTGTGTCTGATTTCAATAACACGTTCTCCCGGGGGTCCCTGACTTCTCCGTGCATCTGTCCCCTCCCTCTGGTTGTAATTTGGAAAGCGGACCCGCAGGTGGGTGGTGCTCTGCCTTCCCTTTCAGCTTCGGCATGATCCACGATGGCGAGGGGAACGCCTGCAGGAAGGCGGAAGGCAACATCATGTCTCCCACGCTGACCGGAAACAACGGGGTGTTCTCATGGTCTTCGTGCAGCCGGCAGTATCTCAAGAAGTTCCTCAGGTAAGAGGTGAAGGCTGAGGGTGCTCCGGGTTTGGAGTGGTGGCCGGAACCGGTGGCAACAGGTGTGAAAAGAAAACTCGGTGGCAGTGACTTTTGACCTCAATGAGCCGAAAGACCAGCAAGTCCTGCGGTGGAGTCTTGGCCTCATACTGTGCTGAGTACTGGCCACACTGCCATGCCCAGTCCCCACGGCAGTCCTCCTGCTGTCCTCACCTTGGAGTGGAGGAACGTGAGTCTTAGGTCAATCACGTGGCTGCAGGTGGAGGACTCACACCAGGTCCACTCTGACTTCAGGATCTGTACTCAGAACCCCGCCTCTCTCCCCTCTCTGCTTCCAGAGGCTGCTGGATATATTGCCTTTGTATTGTAATTAATTCTTTTAATCTGATCAATTTGTCTCAAGAGCTATAAAGAATGCTCTAGTGGTTTTTTTGTTTTTTTTTTTTTTTTTTTTTTTTTTTTTTTTTAATGAATAGAACATTTTTTTGATTGACTTTTGTTTGAAATGGCATGGGCTAGCTCTATGTTCAAAAACATCCGAAGGAGATACAACTGTGTAAAATCCTTTTGAAAACTCAACAGTCCCAGACTGTTTTAGTAAAAGTAGGAATTATTAGATTCACCTTAAACAATGAATGCCAAGTTCAATTATATGTATGTAGGTGCATCTTTTTAATCTGTGTTGACCCACACGAACAAGCTCTTAGTTCTAATCCTGTCTCCCTTTGACCAGATGTTAGTGAAGTGTCTTTAGGAACTGACTTTTTTTTATTCTTTCTGACTTGTACACATGTGTATTATTTCCAAATGTTCACAGAATTAGCATAGGCAAGGCAAACTAAATTCAAGGACATCTGAACAAATGAAGGTCATAGGACAGGAAAAAATTGATAAGTGTTTTGCTCATAATAAGCTTTGCCACATAGATTTTTTAAAATTAGTTTTTATTATGTGCGGTCTGAATTTGTCTTTTCCAACTCACATGAGAATGGAATCAAGAACTATTATAATTCATGATCAACTTGATATAGATCAAATTTCCATCATAATATGCTATAGCTAAATGATTTGGGTAATTATAGCAACAGCTGCCAACTTTTTCTACTGTGATTTGAGTTTTCTTACTTGATCCGTATAATAACTCCATGAGGGCTGGGGAGATAGCTCAGTTGGTAGAGTGCTTGCCTTGCAAGCATAAGGCCCTGGGTTCAATCCCCAGCACCGCAAAAACAAACAAACAAAAAAACTCCATGAGCATCATTGTCATTAATGGGGGTGGGGGGTACAAGAGTTCTACAACTTGATCTTGGATGCATGGTCTATAGGACCCCTTCTGTCTGATTCCAAAATTGCATTTGCCCACCCATGCAGTTTAACTTCTCTGTGATACCCCAGTTTAATTATTTAAGTGGAGATAATGTGTTTCCTAAGAACACACACATATCAACAGTGAATTTTGTCCCTAACATCCCAATTGAACAAATCTCAGATAAGTTTTTCTGCCTCGTACCTAATGTACCCTCCTCTTATTTTTCCAAGTAACCTTATTTATTTGTGATTGTAAAGCTTATTTGAGGCAGAGTACATCTTTGACCTCTGCCTCACCATCTATAAAAAGCACAGCATGATTTAGAGCTCTACAAAGTCGGGTACTGTCTCCGTCTGGTTTGTTTTGTACCTTCAGGGCTTGGTCTAATGCTTGCCACAGAGAGGGCACACAGTATAAATGTGGTGAACGTTGCTGAGCAAGACTGTCGAGGAGAGGTCTGTCTGTTTACCTTTCCCATCTTCTTTCCAGTCCCAAGCCACATCAATTGTATAGCTAGAACTTCTAGCACCTATCACACCCCTCATGGTCGAGCACATTCCATAACCTGGACAGGACTCACCCTTTGGAATAGTTGTGCACTTGAATGTTAAACATACCCTTTCGCCTTGTTAGATTCTTCTTTGCATGACTGCATTCAGAGGGGTATTGTTTTAAGTGCAAAGATTACAGATCAACACGGTGATTAATAGCCATGTGTTATCACTACAGCACACCTCAGGCTGGATGTCTAGTAGATGAGCCCAAGCAAACAGGACAGTATAAATATCCGGACAAACTACCAGGACAGATTTATGATGCCGACACACAGTGCAAGTGGCAATTTGGAGCAAAAGCCAAGTTGTGCAGCCTTGGTTTTGTGAAGGTATGTTGCTTGTGATTTCAAACTTACATTAAGATTCTGCAGTGCATCAATGTACCTACCCAAAGGATAAACATTTGGCTTGCTGAGGCCAAAGGTTAGAATCTGGGTTATCTCTCAAGTGTCAGTTGTTTGGCATGATAATTAAGTGGCAATTTTACTGCCAACGATTTATCCAGGCTTATCCCCCATAGACCAGGCCTGGTTTCAATACCACTTGACCGTATCCTTGGAAGCAAATTCCTCCTCCCTAGATGAAGAATTTATCCCTAGCTGTAAATATGGGAACAATAGTTTTTGCCTGCTCCAAATCATTGCTTTTGTTCTTTCTATGTTCCTCACCACCCCATATACCTTTTATAGTATAGGAAAATTGTTACTGGCAGCCGATGTTTTTGGTATGTAAAAATACACAGTGTATTTTGAGTATTCTTTGTAAGACTGTTAAGGATTTTGTTCAAGATAGTGAAAAAGATAAAGGGAAAAGGCAGGAGCCCAGGAAGTAGAAACGAGAGCCATCTCATTCCAGTTGGTCAAGAATCGCATGGTAGAGTCACAGTACATCAGTCAGAGGAGAAGGTTTTTAGATTGCTTTGGTACCAGTGTCCCGTGACGTAATTGAAGTCCTCGGTACTCGTCCTGGTACCTGGGAACCATGAAGGTCGATAGCTTCTCTTTCCCCCTCTATTACCCCTCTCCTTTCTCCTCCTCTTCCTCTTGGCCCTATTTCCCCCTCCCACCACCACCAATGCTGGTGTCAACACCACCATAGCAACAATGCCAGTGCCATCGTAATTACCAATCGCACCATCACCATTTCCATTCACCACCACCACTGTGGCCACTCACCATCGCCACCACCATTCACCATGGTCACTACTACCACCACCATTCACCACCACCACTGTGGTCACTCACCATTGCCACTACCATTCACCATCGCTACCACCCTTCACTATCAACACCATTCACCATCACCACTGTGGTCATTCATCATTGCCACCACCATTCACCATGGCCACCACTGCCACCACCATTCACCATCATCGTCACCATTTTCATTCACCACTGCCAGCCCCTGTCACCTACACCACCTTCCACCATCACTCACTATCATCATCCCTAACACTACCACCCACTTTCACTTCCTGCAGTTTCTAAGTGAGCCTCTGTTTCACATAAGGCATTTGCTCAAAGATTTATGTCACTTGACCTCACTGTCCCCCAAAAGCTTTGAAGTAGAAGTTATTACTTTTCACATGGAGCCCAGAGAAGATATTTGACTTGCTCAAAGCCACAAAACTTTCATATGGTGAAATCTTAACAAAACAAATCATCCACATTGATATTGTTCCTTCTCTCCACTGGTGAACACCCGGTTTTCCTACACTAACATTCAGTCATTAACAGCTACCTTCACAGTATGTCTGGAGTTTCTTTCCCCTCATTTTTATTGGTGCGTTATAGTTGTACATAATGGTGGGATTTGTACATTTCTGTATTTTTATTCAGTTACTAATTCTCTATGAAACAACCCACTTTCAAAATGTAAGTTCAATCCTAAGAAATAAGATCTATCAAATCAAAGATTTGAATATGGGGCTATATTTTTTAATGCAATTTAAGTATAGAACTGTTAAAGAGTTTATCTAGATCCTGGTGTGTGTTGTGTGTGTGTCCCCATCCCCGTCTCCTCCGCAGCACATGGTCGTGACTTCAGCAAATGCTGGTATATACCATGTAAAACTTATCAGATCCACAGCGGTTGCTATTTCTCTGTTGAGACTTTTGTTGAAAAAGTTTGTCCCTTGACTGTGCCTGTCACTCACTTAATTCTAGAGGATATATTATTTTTCCCAATCATCCGTCCGATTTGCATTATGCCCTTATTGTACAGCAAGGGCACAATGGGTAATGAGCATTCCTTTAGAAATACAAAGGAAATTCCTAAAATTATTCTCATTCCTTCAGGATCCTGCATGCCCCAAACGTCTGTGGGCTGCCAGCTCTGGGTCAGGCAGTGCACAGGGTTTAAGCAACTATTCTTAGACCATTTTCTGGGACCCCACCATATTTTTAAAAGACAGTATCTCAGTCTGAGGGTCTTCCCTGGGAAGCAGAACAAGAGGAAAGGGCATTTCCAATCTAGAAAATGGACTAAAATGATGAGAGGCACAGACAGGGATCTCTGAGGCAGGGGACAGGGGTTAGAGAGACTTCCTCAAGACATTAGATGGTGTCGAGGGAAAATAAGGAAGGAAGGACTGGTCGAGGATCTGGAGTGTGTTGCTTCCCCACAACCTCGCCTTTAACATCATTCCTAACCCTAATTACAATCTGAACCACAGCCACAGCTCTGAGGGTCCTAAATAGCCTGTGGGGCTCTAACCAGGAGGGGCTTCCAGAAACAATTAAACCCGTTTGTCCTGCTCCAGCAGCACAGGCGAGGGGTCCCCTGGATCCAAGCTTTCCTATCCCATCATTACTTTCTACCTTTTCCCCTTCAGTTTGCCAACTTTTTCCATGACTTCTAGAAAGGCAGTTTTGCATGGTCGTTAGAAGCACCAAAACAAACACCAAAGTCAGTTCTCGAAGTGTCTTCTCCAACCAGCAGATAGTTTGTGGACATCACCTGGAACTTGTTAGATATGCAAATGGTCAAATCCCACCTCAGGCCAAAGGAATAAGAAATTTCAGGTGTTTTTAAAAAATGTCTCTATTTTAGAAAAGACCCTAGTTGATTCTAATGCAAGTTCAAGGTTGAGGACCACAGGTAAACAACCTTCACTGTTAAACACACACACACACACACACACACACACACACACGCGTGCACACACACACTGATATTTTGAACTAGATAGACCTGGCTTTAGGGTCTCAATCCACCACTTACTAGAACAGTGACTTGGGCAAGTGCCTCAACTGCCCTCAATCTCAGAGTACACATGCATAAGGAGAAGGTCTTAATAGTTCTTCCCTGGAAACTCTGTGGGGAGTAACTTCTTGGTGCATTTGTATCACTCCATAAGGAACGAGGTGGCTTCCTCTTGCTCTCTTCCCTCTCTCTTCAGCATCATCACTACCATTGTACTTGACTATTCTTTCACAGCAGCTGCCTTGTCAAAGGGTCTGAGGCCAGCTATTTTATCACTTGTTCCCACTTCCCCTTCTTCTTTCAAATTTTCTGTGTATTTGGTACATTAAACTTGATCTTTGTTCGCTTTCAAAATGTTTGTATTAGTCAGTATTTCATTGCTGTAACAAAATTCCTGAGGCAGGCTCCTTTTGAAGAATGAGAACTTGTTTTAGCTCACAGTTTTGGAGGTTCATGGGTATGGTACTAGCATTGGCTCAGCTCTGATGCTGGCCCTTTTTTCTACATCACATCATGGTGGGTGGAAAAGGCAAATAGTAAAAGAGGTAGACTGGATGGGATCAGGTTCAGTGTTTTCTAAGAATTCTCTCTCAAAATATAACCAAAGTTCCATGAGTAATACCTTTATCTCTTAATAAACTCCCAACTGACCCAATGACTTCTCACTAGGTCCCACCTCTTGGACAGTTCCAACTTGTCCACTCCAAAGACCAAATTCCCAACACATGGACTCTCAGGGAACAAACCACCCCCAAGCCATAGCAATTTTGATGAAAATGAGTTGCTAATCCAGCTAATGGTTCCATATTAGTTGGACAGACCTAACGGAGGGTGACATCTATAGCACCAGGGGTGAACGTCCGTTTGGTATGTTTCCTGGCTCAGAAAGTGATTGCTGCTGGGAGTCAGAGGTCCACGCACTGCAGGAGAGTCCAATCAGAACTTCCGAGTTAGAAATGAGCAGCTGAACAGCTGCTCCATCTTTTAGTCCATCCTGTGGCTGGGTAGCCAGCACTATTTCTGTCACATAGGAAGGTCTGTCATGTTTGTTTATAGCTCCACTGAGAGAATTTGAAGCTAAAAAGAAATTGTGGGGATGGTATTTTAATTCTAGTGAATCACCTCAGAATACATTTCCTTTGAAGGATAGTAGGATGTGTGTGTATTTCTTCTTCCAAGAATTTGACATTAGGATTTAAAAATGGAGAATAAATAGAAATTTCCTAGTATCTCCTCACACGCCCTTTGTAATATACCAAATTTATTACATCATGCTTCACCTTCTACTAACTTCCCCCACATACTTATGTCTCAGTAATATTGATGTCCCTGTATGGGTTCCAAGTAATTCCTCTCTCCTGTGTCCAAGACTTTGTCTGTGTATTCCCCATCCTAGAACACTGCATGGCCACCTGAGTGACAGACTCCTCATCATTTCATGTTGTTGTTAATGATGCCGCTCAAAAGTTGCCTCCTGTATCCCCCCCGGAGGCCAGAACATTCCTGGCTCTGGGTTCTCTCTCCATCCTCCGCGTGAGCATCACGAGAGGGTCACGCCACAGTGTAACTGTCTCTGTCCATCTCTTGCTCAGTGGGCGCCATGCCTAGAGAGCCTGACAGAATCGCAGATGCTCGGTGACACGTCACTGGATTAGCAGACGACCAGAGCCCACGTTTTTTTGGCACCACTCCCATTTCCATAAAGTAAAAGATGATGCTCTCTTTTCTCATCCTTCCTCAAGGACGTCCGTGTGACTTGTCTGAGTAAGAAGGTGTCTGAGCCTGTGTGCCAGAGGACCTTACGGGAAGCGTACTTCTCTTCCAAAATCCTCCGGGTGGTGTGCCTCAGATGGAGACTCGTGTTTTCTCTGCAAATGGGGACGGGTAGTTAGTTTAACGCAGCATTTGGCTGTAGATCCACCACATTCTCCAATTCATCTTCAGCTGTGTATAATAAGATTATTATTTTGATCTTCATTTGTCTGACTCCAGGGTCTTAGTTATGTACTGGTAGAACAGATAGGGGCATTATTTATCGTTGCCCTTCAATCCAACAGTAAGGAAATTGAAGTGAATTATCTAGCCAAGATCAGGCAGAAAGTGCCAGTGGACAAGAAGACAAAAAGCCCAGGATATAGAGTCAAAATTGTGGTGAAAATGAATGTATTTTGAATGAATTTTTAGGACATGGAGGAAGGATAGCCGTTCCTTTGTATAAGAATAGCTATACATATTCAGTTTTTAGACACTACGATGCTGCAGAGACATTATATACATATGTGTGTGTATATATATTCAGACATTTAAAACATTCATTCATATGTACTTTTGGAATATGCACTGTTATCTACAATTTTTCACATTTAGATATAAATATTTTGCTTGTGTTTACAAAACTAGTCAATGGCAGAATAGATTGGGTCTCGGTAGCACATGCTCTTGACCATATCTGTCGCCTCTCACGTCTCTATATGGGGACTAGAGAAAGGCACCAGTGCTAGTCCCCTTATGAGAAAAACAACAATAGCAAGGACAGGGTCACAGAACACTTCACCGGCCCGTCACAAAGGAGGGTCAATCAATGACAGTCTAGGAACACGTGAAATGGTGCTCGATGTTAGTTAGCAGGAGGACACAGACACATCACAGTGAAACCCACCGCACACCCACCGACAAAACCAAGTGTCAACAAGGACCTGAAGCAGCTGGGACTCTTTCCTGTGGTCGATGAGTGGGTAACATGGCGCGATCATTTTGAAACATGGCCTGGCAGAGCATTTTAAATGTGGAAAATTAAACATGGTGTTACCTTCTGATCCAGAAATCCACCCCAAGGTATTTACTTGACAGAAATAAAAGACTGTGATCACAAAAAGACTGGTCCAGGAGTGTTCTTAGGTACTGCTTGATGCATAAGAGCCAGAGACTGGAAGCAACTGAAATAGCCTTCAGAGGTGAATGAATGAACAAATTCTGGTACATTTGTACAATGAGACGAGTCATCATTCAAAAAAGAAAAACATTGATTCACACAAAAGCAAAAATAACTTATGAGAAAAAAATTAAGCAAAATACCATAAAAGAATCCATTCAGTATAATTCTATTTGGATGACATTTAAGAAAAAGCATCAGCTAATCTTTGGGGACATAAATCAGAACACTGGTTGCCTCTTGGGAATTTTGGGGGTGATGTGAGTATTCTGTCCTGATTGTGGTGGTGTCTCAGTGGCATATGTATTTTGTCAAGACTCCTAGAACCATATGTTAAAATGAGTGCATATTATTAATAGCAAATTAGGCCTCTGCAAACTGGATTTTTAAAAATGATACCAGTGACAATTTTTGTTGTTACTTTTTCATTGTTAACTTTTTTCATTGTTTCATTTTTAATTATTGCTTAGCTTAAAAGTTTGAGCAATGAGTTTAAACATAAGTGGGTTTAAATTCAGGCCAACCAGAGACCTACCTGCTAAAGGTTGCTGAGGAATCTGCTGAACTTCTCTTGAGCCTCAGCTTTCCCATGAGCACGTGGAAGGGAAGGATCACAACCTTTCTAAAAGGGTCACCATGAGAACGCAGAGAAATAATTCAGGGAAGACCCTGAGCAGCAGCATAATTCATTAGGTTTTCTTAACATTTTTAAAATTGAAGATCACTTTTAAGTATTCTAGAGTTACTGTGACTACTGTCCCTGATTTGTACTTATAAAGTCAACAATTTTCATGCACATTTTGAGATTTACTAAAAAATATTTATTAATGCCTTCCTTGTCCCAGACACCGTTCTGGGTTCTTGGGATGCATCAGAGAAAAAGCAGTTCCTTACCCATGTAGCAATGGATTGTAACGAGGAGGAAGGATACACACAGCAGACACTGTCAATAAGTAAATGACATAGTACATGAAGTCAGAAGTGCTAAGTAAGTTTGAAGTGGGATACGAGAAATTGGGAGGCTGATTGCTTGATGACTGGTTAAGTGATAGGAGGTGAAGCTTAGACCAAGACTGATGGAGGTGAGAAGGTGTTAGGTATTCAGGTAGTGGGGGAAGTAGGACAAGCAGGGCAAGGGCCCATGTTTGGAGGTGTTTGCAGAACAATGCAGAGCCCATGTGGATAGAGCAGATCAGTGAAGGGGACCTGGTGACATACGGCTTGGAGGAGGATAACGAGGACTTTGGATTTTTCGGAGTGAAGTAGGAGGCATTGCATGGTTTTGAGCTGACAAATGCCATGAGCCGACCTATTGTGGAAGGATGTCTAGCCCATTGCTGTCCTGTAGAACTTTCTGTAGTGGTGGCAACGTTCTACATCCAATATGGTAGCTACTCACCATATCTGCCTCTTAGGAACTCCAAATGTGACTAATGTGACTGACCGAGGAAGTGAATTTTTTATTCAATTAACATGATGGAAATTCCTAGTTAACAGGCCACATGTAGCTACTGGACAGCACTGTGTTGAGAATGAACTTGGTGGGGATAGGGAAAGACAGAGTGTGAGGCCCATTATAGGGTGTGGTGTTGAGCCTCATGCAGGGTGGCTTGGGACAGGGAGTGGTGGAAGAGGAGATGATTGTTCAGATTCTAGAAATAGTTTGAAGGTAAAGCCCATGTGATTTCATGATCTAGCAGCAGATTTTCTGATACAATGTGAGAGAAAGAAAGTAGTCAAAGATGACTGTAGGATTTGGGGCCTGAACAGCTGGAAGACTAGAGAAACCATGAGGTGGGGTGGACATGGCACAGGTGTAGGGGCTGGTGAGGAATTCTGTTCCGAATGTGTGAAGTTTGAGATGTTTTAGAAAACTGGATTTTTCAGAAGCAATTCACAGTTTCAGCATGTCGGGTTTTATGTGAAGGGGTGTACGTCCAGTGGAATATCACCAGAGAACATGATCAGCAAGGGGTTGGACAGAGGATGGGGGCGCCTGAGACTCTTTCCTTAAAAACATGGTCTCCTTCAGCAAAACCATATCGAGGCAGCATGAGGCCTTGGGGTCTCTGTGGTTATTCCTTGTGCCCTTAAATTATGACTTAAGTCCAGGTAATTATAGATAAGGAAAAGTTAGCTGAATAGTCTCAAAAAAGAAAACGAGAGGTACACACACAAAAAAGTGCAAGCTTGCCTTTCTGTTTACTTTGAAAGGGAGCTTTCTCAGGGGGCATTCATGGTCGCCAGAGCATGGAGTTGCCTATAATTCCATTCAACTTCTGCTCTTCACCACAGGAGAAATAACATGTTCATACAGCCCGTGTGATTTCACTCCAGAGTCCTTGTGTGTTTTTTCTGTTTGTTTGTTTGGTTTTGCTTTATCTCCCTGGTCCTCTCCTGCTGCCCCTTCTCTTGGCCCCGTGGCTTGGCACTGGCTTTGGCACCCATGCCTGTTTTAGTGTCTGACACATGAGCCATGGGTAAGGGTTATGGCTTTCCTCTGGCTGCAAGGAAGAAAATAATTTAATTCCAAAAGCCTTTCTAAAAGTGGCTTTAATTATTCCAACAGCTGGGTCCTCTTGCTCCTCTAGTTTGCACTCTTTTCTACATCACCTGGCTGTCTGGACCCCAGGGTGATTCGATATGGACCCCCATGAAGGTGCTCGCCCGGATGCTAACTCTGTGGGGGGCTGCCTCTTGCTTTCTAACGTCAGTGGCAGTTGAGGGGATGTCTGTATTCCGTCTTACGAGCTCTTCCGAGATTTGCAAATGTTACGTGAGCCCACGTCTGGGGCAGCTGCTGGTGGTGGTGTTCTAAGCAATGAGATGAATTTTTCTTCCATTCTCTTTTGAAGAAAAGAATTTTATGATTTACAAGATCAGAATCACCACATATATTTCTGGTTTCTCTACAGAAACACGTACATACTTCCCGTCTTCAATCCTATAGAAAGCTTTTGCTGGTGGGTGAAACGTTACCGAGTTTGTTCTGGCCCTATTTTTTTCAAGTTGTAAAATCAATATTGATTTGAATGCTCGGGGGAATTGGGTGTTTGGTGAATTGAATTTTCACAATCACAAGAAGTAACCCCCAGAGTCATCTCGTTTTCTTCTGGTTGTTAATCCCCACATCCCCTTGGTGAGCTCCCTTTTGGACCTTTGTGAACAGAATGGGGCAAAGTGGACTCACTTTGAAGTTCTGGGATGTTCGTGACATCCCCTCAGTGGCATCCTTGTCAGCGGTGACTTGGATCCTTAGAACTGGAAGTCTCCTGGTTCAGTCCCTTGACTCTATAGGTCAGGAACGGAGGCCTGGAGCACTTGGGAACTTTCCAGTATCCATTCCTGGCAAGCCCAGGTCCGGGTGATGATGAAGACCCCGGACTCTGGAATGAGGCCAGTTCCAGTGCTGAGTGCCACTTGCCAGCTGTGTGACTTCATGGTAGCTCCGCCTTCTCAGCTGCAGGAGTTCAGATGAGGCACGCGCTCGGCTTTCACCACTGCAATGGTGGTGCTCATATTAATTTCCAGTTGGTGTTGTAATGCATCCCCAGGAGCGTAGTGTGACGTCAAGCGACACAGGTTTGTTGCATTGTTGTTCCGCAGGCAGTAGCTGGAACAGGCTAAGAGCAGGGGTGGGCCAGGTTGTGTTCCCTGTGATCTCATCCGGGAGAAGCCATTTTCTTGGCCTTTCCAGCTTCTGAAAGCCACCTGCATTCCTTGGCTCACAGACCCTCCCTCCTCCTTCAGAGCCAGTCTCCTCCTCCTGAGACCCCCACAAGCTCTCCTTTCTCCATCTCCTCTTTCCCATGTGAAAACTTGCAACTACATTGGGCCTACCTGGAAAATTCAGGAGAGTCTCCTTGTCTCAAGGTCACTTGAGGAGTGACCTCAGTTCCGCCTGCAGCTCTCATTCTCCTTTGCTGTATAAGCTCACATGGTCTCAGGTTCCAGGGATTGTGAGGTGAACATCTCTGGGGCCCCTTTTCCACCCACCACAGTCGAGCATGATAACTGAAATTGTTTCAGAGGTCTAGTGTGAGCATTAAATGATTGAAATGATCAAAGATGTAATAAAGATGAAGAAAGTAATGGCGATGATGATCATAGCCGAGGTTTTGGAGAGCCGTGGGTGCCAGGCAGGCCAACCGCTTTGCATGCAGCATGTCATTTATCTGCGAGGACTAATTTTACCACTTTTTATGGGGAAAACAGAAGAAACCATAGCTTCAAGAAATTCTTTTTTTATTTTTTATTCTTTTATTGTAAACAAATGGGATACAAGTTGTTTCTCTCTTCGTACATGGAGTCAAGGCATACCATTTGTGTAATCATAAATTTACATAGGGTAATGTTGTTTGATTCATTCTGTTATTTTTCCCTTCTCCCACCACCCCTCCACCCCTCTTTTCCCTCTATACAGTCCTTCCTTCCTCCATTCTTGCCCTGCTCCTTAACCCTAACCCTAAACCTAACCCTAACGCTAACCCTTCCCACCCCCCATTATATGTCATCATCCGCTTATCAGCGAGATCATTTTGTCCTTTGGTTTTTTGAGATTGGCTTATCTCACTTAGCATGATATTCTCCAATTTCATCCATTTGCCTGCAAATGCCATAATTTTATCATTCTTTATGGCAGAGTAATATTCCATTATATATATATGCCACAGTGTCTTTATCCATTCATCAATTGAAGGACATCTAGGTTGGTTCCACAATCTGGCTATGATGAATTGAGCAGCTGTGAACATTGATGTGGCTGTGTCTCTGTAGTATGCTGATTTTAAGTCCTTTGGGTATAGGCCAAGGAGTGGAATAGCTGGGTCAAATGGTGGTTCCATTCCGAGCTTTCTTAGGAATCTCCACACTGCTTTCCAGAGTGGCTGCACTAATTTGCAACCCCTCCAGCACATCCCTAGGGCACATGTCCAGGACAAGGATTTGAATCAGAATTGCTTTATTCCCATTTTGATTGACTCTGCTGCACTGGTTATTATTGTCATTAGAACCCTGTCTCTTTGGTTCATCCAAGGGTTCTCTCAGTTGACTGCTGCTGCCTCCCAGTTACTAAACACCTGAACACAGTGTGGTAACAATGCCTGCTTCTACAAGTTGCTAGAGCATTTGGCCTCTACTGACTTCATCTGCCTCTATTTTCTGAGTAATTTGTCTGATTTCAGCCGCCACCTCGAAATATTATATTGTGTACAAAAGCTTTGAATATTTTCATTTTGCTTGCTTTACCACCCTTACCAGTCCCTTCTTGCCTTTCAGGACATTTGCAAATCACTTTGGTGCCACCGAGTGGGTCACAGGTGTGAGACCAAGTTTATGCCTGCAGCGGAAGGGACCGTGTGTGGCTTGAGTATGGTAAACTGCATACTTGTTAGTTTTGGGCTCTGGAAACTTGATGAGGCATAGACCTGGACTCTTTGCACTGTGACCTCAGAATGAAGTGCTTTGGCTGCATATATTTTCTGTCTTCTCTTTAAAATAAGGAGCATTAATGAGCAGTGATTATAAAACAATGCTAATACAAAGGTCAGTTCAATTGCTGAAGCAGATTTTTCTTTCTGCCTCTGTTCTTCTCTTTTTAGATGGGGTCTTGAGTTGAGATTTCTCTCTTTGAATGAGCTAGTGGGTTTCATTGCCTTCCACTTGCCTTTTAAGCTCGCTGCCATAGGTAAGAGTGTCAGGGAGTAGATGTTCCCACTAGTAGCAAAGAAATGACTGCCTGTCCAGACCAAGGCCTCTGCCACTCAGTTCGCCTCACGGGACTGTTGCGGAACTTCTGACATGCTGCATAGGTGCCCATCATTTAGATGACATTGCTATCGAAGGGGAAGAGGCGTCTCCATCCACAAGTGCCAATAGGCCTTTTGGCTAGTGAGCCTCTTCACCTCCATTATGGAAAATCATGGCGGACCTTTGTTTTGAATGAAACATTCTCATGTATTAGTTTCTCATTTTCTTCCCCTTTCCAAGCAGTCTGTAGGGAAAGTTCACTTGAGATAAGTGTTAGTTAGCTCTTCATCACTGTGACAAAATACCTGGGAACATCAACTTAGAGAGGGAAAGTTTTGTTTTGGCTCCTGGTTGCAGTAGCGTCTGTCCATGCTGGCTCCATTGTTTGGGGCCTGAGACGAGGCAGAACATGATGGTGGAAGGGTGTGGCAGAGAAGAGCTGCTCGGCTCATGGCAGTAGGAAGAAAAGAGAGATGGGGGCGGGCAATAACAATAAATGTACTTATATACTTCCAGGGCACACCCCAGGAACTGACTTCCTGCAACCAGGTCCTACTTCCCACAGCCTCCACCACCTCCCAGTAGTCCATTCAGTTATCAGTGGGTTAGTCCACCGGTAAGGCCACAGCCCTCACCATCCAACCTTGGACACTAGCACTTGGGGACCAAGCCTTCAATGCTTTAGTCTATGGGAGGACACTTCATATCCAAAGCATTAGAAGGTACCAGTAGTTGATCCAGATTTGGAGCATTCACTTAACAAAAATTGACACATTTGCTACAAATGATAACATGTCACAGGTTTACAGATCTCTGTTGGTGACTCCCTTAAGACAGCACAATCCTTTGTAGACGAATTGGCCATTTAAAGTGAATTCAATTTCTGTGTGATCTTTTCAGTACCAGATATTGGGGACAGGAGGCTCTGGGGATATAGAAGTGAATAGAACTCAGCTGTAACCCTTCAAGAACTCACAGTTCAGCAGGGGAAGCTGTGCAGAGGCAGTGATTCCAACTCCCTTTAAAGCTCATCTTCTGTAAGCACCAGTAGCTGTCAAAGCCCAGAGGAATGAAAATGAATCTTGCTCAGGATTGGGTACGCTCTTAGGATTCACTACCATGGGTGGGTTCTCCCAGGCCAACACTGGAGAGGAGGCTCTTGAGCTGGATGTGAGAAAGAAGAGACATTTTAGGGAGTAGCCAAAAATAGAGGCAGATGAAGCAAATGAAAATCAGTGGGTGGTCAGCAAATGTAGTTCTGATATTCATTAAGGCATTTATTCAATATCTCTTGGAAGATCTATAATGTTTATACTTTAACGCAATTAAATTTTTAAAAATTGGAGTTATGTGCAGTGTTTAATCAGATACACTGCTCTTAGGAAATCCCAATGAGGATTCTCATTAAAAATGCTAATAGAAGTCTTACAGCTGTGGTGGTACAAAGCCATGGATGAATTAATTGAATAGTTGAAAATAACTATTTAAGTTCATTTGTTTTATTTTATTTTTAAATTTATTTTTTAGTTGTCAATGAATCTTTTATTTTGTTTATTTATATGTGGTGCTGAGGATCAAATCCAGGGCCTTGCACATGCCAGGCAAGCGTTCTACCACTGAGCCACAAACCCAGCCCCCATAAGCCCATTTATTTTTGATACCTGGAAATTTAGAACTCATAACTTGAGAATTTATAGATGATTTTCATTTTTAAAATATCCAGCAGCATTAAACATGGGAAGGCATATATAAGAACAGATTGCTATAAATAAGGAAAATAGATAATATATAACAAGGTGTAAGATTTAATATGTCAATACATCAGGAGATTTCAGTAAGCAGAAAGGTGATACATCAGGCCAGAAGTTAGAAAACAAATATCCTAATACCACCTCCCCTGTCCCCATCATTTTGAAACTTGGGCTATAATCATGCTCTAAGGAAAGCCTGTCACTGTAAGGTCCCCCTCAGCAGAAAGCATCCCAGTGGATCCCATCCACCATCACTCCTGGTAATAATAACTGCATTCTTATGTATACGATCTTCTGACTCCTCCTTCCGTGGAGGGTGTGATCGTAATTAACTAGACTGTTCACTCCATGAGTTAACATGAATATCCAGTAAATAAGTGAGAATGAAAGCCAAGTACTTTCATCTCAAGATTCATGTGCAAGGAAAGATTCATGCATGCTTTCTATGAAAAGGCATTGGTGCAAGTCATAGCCATTTGGTTTGATATTAGAAGGAAGTAGTGCCAGAAATATATATATATGAGTAGTTGGATAAAATCATGTATGTGTACATTTAGTGTTTACATCTCATACATAGATTTTATATATGCATGTGGATATTGGCATTCCTACCTTCTAAACTGATTGGAGAACCAGAGGGAACAAGTTATCAGCAGTCTAATTTAACACTGGGATGAATACTGAAATAATAGAAAGTCCAATTAATTGAATGACTGAAACAGATCTAAAAAAATATATTTCCAGAAGGGAAATTAGATTAAAATTAAGATACATAGATCAGTAATTTGCCTCAGAGGTCAGAGGTAGAATGAATTCTGTTTAGGAGCCCTGGCTGCTGAGTCGCATTCAGTCTCTGCTAGTAGGTGGCTATTTGGGTTACTGTGTGACTAAGCAAGTTAGTATTTTCTTTGCTAAATTTCTGTAACCCCTATGTGCTGAGCAAGGCTTCTGTGAGATTCTGGTGTGAAGTACCTCGTACCCACCATTGTTGGGCTAGGAGCAACTTGGTCAGCTGCAGCTGCCATGGCTTGGCTGGTGTTTTGTGGTGGTCACTAAGCCCAGTCCAGTAGGAAGCCCTACTATTCCTGATGAGAAAGAGGCTTGCCTATGGTGGACAAAATCCTCCAATGATGGATTGCTTTCCCCCCAGAAAGTTCTCAACCATATTATACGGTTTCATGCAGACTCTGCAATGGCAATTAATCCAGGGAAGAGAAAAATTAAGAACAGAAGAATTAATCAGCACAGGGCCAGAATTTGAAGAAAGGAAGCAATATCTTTACCCAAAGTGCTATAGCAACCAAGGTGGCTACAATGCCCAAGGTATCATGGGGGGAAAGTGAAGATTTAAAAGTGAAACAACCACCCCATAATTTTGTAACTGAACCCCCACTCAGCAAAACCTGGCATAGTTCAAACCCAACCTTTTGGATCTAATTGCAGAGGCTTTTAGGAAAGTGTGCAGTTATGCTAAGTCATGCAGAACGTGCTCATATAAAAGCACCACAAGAAAAATATCTGCACCCTCCTCCCCCCAAAAAAACCCTACCAGAGACTAATGCAACCCCAAATCCTCAAGAAGGGAGATGACCAGCAGGGCCTGGAATATGCTACAAAGAACTGAAAGGGGAAGGTTAGCACAGATCACAGCTCTGCTGTGTGTAGAAACTGTGAATGTAAGACCCAGAGCTAATCCATCAGATGCTGAGAGTTCAAAGTCATCAGGAGGTCTGAAACAGGGACCTTTCATATAGACAAAAGGACCACATATGTTATCTGAAGACCACGCTGTGCTCAGACTGGAAGTTACTTGGCTTTGTTAGAAATGCCCAACAGTGGCAGTGCCCAGCAGGAATATATTGTGTGTACAATTGTGTGTTTCCATGAGCTAATCCTTCAAAGTGGTCAATGCTTTGTTATTATCTTAAAAACCGTTTCTCCTTGAGTGAGTAGTCTGTGTCTTTCCCAGGTAGCATTATTTCTAAGTGGCAGGGGAGGCCCGTTGTCATTTCCCCTGACCCTGACTTGTTAGGCAAAATCTCACCCAGTGTTTCACCTTGACTGCTCATGGAGCATGTGGTTCTCAGCTCGTTGGTGGGAGATGCTGCTTCTCTGGAGCTGGCAGCCCTTCAACATGCAGGCGGTGGACGTGGAGTAACTGATTATAAAACTCTGCCAAGAAAGGGATCTATCAAGGTGTCTTGCACTTTCCTCTGTGCCCACAGACCCGGTTTCCCCATTTCTGTACAGGTGTTTACATCTCCCTGTGCTTTCCCAGGTGCACTCTGACAGGAACCATGTCCCACCTTCTTTTCACAGTGGTGTCGGCAAGGCCAGTGTGTAAAGTTTGGGGAGCTCGGGCCCCGGCCCATCCATGGCCAGTGGTCCACCTGGTCGAAGTGGTCAGAATGTTCCAGAACTTGTGGTGGAGGAGTCAAGTATCAGGAGAGACACTGCAATAACCCCAAGTAAGGCTTCCGCAGAAAGTCAGCCTCTGAAAGGCATTAACCTTCAGCCTGTGACACATGGGTTTTCTTCCCTCTGGTTAATGACAATCAACGAGGGTTTTATAGTTTGCAGAGAGAGGCAGGGTGGGCAGAAACCAAACCACAAGCAAGAACTTATTCCATGCATGAATGTAACAGTCAAGCACCAGTCATAGCCCAAGTTACTTTCTTAACCTAAACTGGGCTCTGCAGTCATACAGTCAGGTGCCTGAGAGATTGTAGAGTACAGAAGCTCAGTTGGCAGAATGTGTGTGTCTCAAGCTGTGAATTGGAGAAAATGTGCTTATTTTTGCTTTGTAGGACCATATGCCAACACAAGTCAACGGTTCTGCCTGACTTCTCAAAAGGAACAACCACCGAAAAGTGTTGTGTGTGAAGTTTTCCCATTTTTAAATTACTGACAGCAAATTCAATTTTCTTTGAAAACAAAAAAGCCACTGTGAGAACAAGTTAAATCACATATGGATTGAAATTGGTCCATGGTCCCTGTGGACACTCTGGTTGAGTCATACTGGAGTCTGAATTGCCATCCATACTCTGTGACAATGCCGGTGTACTGGCTCCTGTCATATATGCTAAGTCATGTGTCAGGTATTTCCTGTTGCATGTGTTCTAGAAAGAGCCTCGGCTTTGGAGGTAGAGGGACTCGGGGTCATGTATCTGCCACCTCTTAATGGTATGACTTTGGGAAATTCGCTTAAACCCCGCGCTTGGGCTTTTGTGTGGAATGGAGATGTATTTAAGACACTCCTGTGATATTCTAGGGAGGATTAGAAATATTGTCCAGAGAGTGCTTGTATCATAGGGAGCATCCAGTGGGCACTCAGCAGCAGGTTCTGGGGACTGTGTGGTTTTCATTGCCCTCACCCCAAGTTTACCAGAATAAAAGGGGAGAGGCGGAGGCATCACTGATAGTCCTGGACCTGGAGAATGCTATGGAGTCAGAAGAATGTAATGGGACCTTGGAAATAGTGCAGGTGATTTCACAACACAGCCTGAGCGATGGAAGAACACAGGGCTTAAGAATACCGCCACTGGAGCCCCTGGGTTTGCGTGCTGGCCCTGCCACTGCTAGCTGTGTGGCCACCCACAATGGGCTCCCTCTGTTCCCAGAGTCCTAATTTATGAGAATAGGATAATGATAGCACCTACAACAGCTAATAGTTGTAAAATGTTTGCAGAGGGCACTGGCATGTCTTAAGTATTGCATAAATGGTAAATTTGAGAATTAAATAATGAAACTAGAGTACAAGGAAACTTTGAAAGAGACAAAGGGTACTTCATCTGAGTCAGCAAGCTGAGCTGGCTAAACAATGGGTTTTCTTGTTTGGGTTTTTTTGTTTGTTTGTTTGTTTCCCTGCCCCTCCCCCAAATATAAGGACCAGTTTGGAGTTAACTGGACCATGATTTGTCAAGCACTCCTTGGGATATCTCGGGTTAACCGGGGTTTTTTCAACTTCACTCTTGACATGAAGTGCTGAAAAGTTCTTTTGTGGGGTTTGCCCTATGCATTGCAGGATAGTTAGCAGCAGCTTTGCTATCTTCCCACCTGGTACTAGTAGGATAGCTTTCCAGCTCCCCACCTTCAAGTTGTGACCAATGAAAATGATGCCAAGCATTGCCAAATGTCTTATGGGGGCCAGAATCATCTTCCATTGAGAACCGATGGGGTCTCATCAGACCCAGTCACTGGGAGGAAGGCTTTGATGCACTCATAACTCATACCAGATTATTAAAACCACCCATCTGACACTTTGAATGCAGCCCATGTCTTGGACAGAACTGCTAAAATCTTTGTATTACTTTACATTTTTGAAGCATATTTCATGGATCTGGTTTTCATACATCACAAAATTTTACAATCTCAGTATTTTCCCAAGAAAGAAATAGATGACCCAGTTTAATAGCTCTGCTGGTAAAGTGCATGAATGACACCCCTGAGATTTAAATTAAAACCTTTCTCATCTCTATGGGATGAAGAACTCTCATTATAATACGGAATCACTTGTGGAAATGCCATACTGTAATTTCAGAGATGCCTAATAAAAGAATTAATCTCTGAAGTATTTCCACTCAGCGCAGTTTCGTCATGTTGAACAAGATGAAGGGTAGTATTTACTTGAACTCTGCATGAAGTCACAAATAAAACAAGTAGAGGATAGGCGATCCCAGGACAATTGAATTAATTGTTCCATCTCTGCTCCTAATTTGCTTTGTTGAAGTGAAGCTGTTTTTTTTTTTTCTTTCTGTTTTTCTGTTTTTATTTTTCTGATTGCAAGTTGCTGGTTCCTTTCTTGCTTCAGTTTCAGCATTGGGTTCTGTGCACATCAGTTAGCTGAACCCTTTTCCCTTTTCTCATCTGAGAAGCAACGTGGGCTCTATTTCATCTAGTGATACTTTTCCCAGTACATATTTTGTTTCATAAAACAGATCATTCCTGCTTGCATTATGGATTTATCAAATTTTTGAGGTTTCATAGAGTAAAACATTATCTAATCCTGGAACAGCCATTACCAGCACCTGTGGACACCTCTGTTCTCTGTGTCTGTACCGAGGGGTTTTAATTGGTCCAAACCCTGGTTTCTGTGTCTCACAAAATACTTCTTTAGACGTTTGTTCCCACTCTGGTTGGAGGTGACACATAAATCGAAAGCAGTATGGATGGCAGCTAGATAGGGGAGGCAGAGGATGCTAGTCACAGCGGCAGCCCCAACCTGGGCACCATGATGTAAATGGCAGTCAGACCAGTCTTAACCCTTTGAGATTGTTTTCTGGTTGCAAAACACTAAGAGAGAGCAGGAGAGATCTATATACTTCTCAAGAAAATTAGCAGTGACATTCTAAGGCATTCTAGAACTTTCTTGAAGCATGAGTCTATGGAAAAAGAATTATCTACCAGCTACTCTAACACTGATAGGCAAATGGAGAGCAGAGGTAGACCATGTCTGCAGAACAATAATTGAATGGATTCTGTGGCCCATTTTCCAACCAGCAATTCCCAGGTTTAATGATCAGAACCCCCAGTGTCCTTAAAAAATAAACACTGACCTCCTTTAAAAGCACAGGTCATATATTCTTATTGAAAGTCTGTGGAGGGGCCCGGGAATCCATGGGTGTGAGCATGTGTACATGTATATATACATACTTATGTATGTATGTCTATTTAATGGAGCTCCCCAAGTGACCCTGAGGGTAATCCAGCCAACCATCCGTATGGCCACCTGCAGTCAGAATGAGCTGCGCAGAAGCAAATGTTAGTAATCCAACATAAGGGCAGAATCAGTTGCTTGGACTTTCGTATTCTGTTTCTCTTTTTTGTTTTTAATCATAAAGAGCTTACTATACTGAAGGATTTTATGGTAGATTTTTTTCTCTTAATTTGTCCTCAAAAGCCATTCAAAAATGTATCTGAGTTGGGAGATTAACAGAAAAGCTCAAATTCATGTCAGTCATTACCTTTGATGACTTGATCCAACTATAATGACAAATGAAACAGACGCATATGTAAAATCCAGATAGCAAAATACCCAGTGCAGCATATGAAGTATTTAAAAACATATCATTTATTTGTGCTAACTTTACCCCCAAATTCAGGTACTGAATCAGTTGTCGAAACTGCTCCCATTTTATAGATGAGGGGTTTCAATAAAATTGCCTAAAGCCAAGTTGGGAAGAGGCAGAATATTCAAATCCAGAACTGTCTCCATGTAAGAAGCTGGCTCCCTGACCACTGTGCTACCCTTCCTCTCTCCCTCTTCCCACGTAGGGCCCCTACTGCCTAACTCAGTTAAGCTTGGGCAGGGTTGAATAGAGTCCTGGGCAGAGAGTGAAGGCCCAAGGCTGGGCTCTGCTCTGCCTCCTCCAGCTGTGTGGCTGTTATCATTCACCAAGTTTTCTCAGCTTGGTCAGCTATTTTTCCTTTCGTCTAGGAAATGAGGGGAAGGCTGCTTGAGTTTGGAGGTGTTTTTCATGTTACAAGTTCTGTGAATTGCAAGAGTAAGACGTCGAGGTGCTCTTTCCCTTCGTTACACAGGATCAATCCAAAAGCGGGTTATTTGTTGAATTTCAGGCGGAAAGTCTTACCCTGAGAAATTTGCTTGCAATATGCCTTGTGAAGACGACTAGGAATATTGAAGTTGTGATGAAGCCCTTTCAGGTTTTCTAGATGCTTTTTAGATGATAATTTAAGGAGTCTTTAGGGGTTTGATCTAGCACAGTCTCTGCTGCATGTTTTAAGTAGTTTCTCTGGAATGTTTTGAAATAGCAGAAACATCTCATTCTGGCAATGTGACCTTTCCTGTTTCTGTTGAGTCCACTTAGCAGGCAGTTAGGGGAGAACTTGATAAAATGCTGGTGCAAATCCAGAGGTGTTTTATAGCATGCTTGTGCTTCCCAGGGAGACCAGGAATTTTAATCACATCAACTGATTAATCTGGAGCTCCCTTTCATGTTACACGTTGACATTGAATTTTGATGCACAGTGATCCACAGTCAAGCTTCAGTCTTTGGAGAAAGCTGTGCAAAGGGGGTAATGAGAAAAAGGAACTGCTCTGTGCACAGTAGACTGGGTGGGTGGTTAGTAGTAGTTGTCAGTGTGGTGCTGATGGTGTTTGTCTTACTCTCACTGGTTTTTGTAGCTCTGAGTCTGCCAACTGAGATCTTAAAGAGCTTGCCCTTCAGAAATGATCATTTGTGTCCTCATGGGGTTCCCGACTCTGGAAACCCATTCCCCACTGTACTTGGCAGGAAAGTAGGAGACTCCCTGCAAGGTTAAGAAATGGTTCTGTGCATGAGAACAAAGCAACGTTTTCCCTCAGAGCTCAGGATCAATCCGAATGTCATCCTAAGGACTGACAGCTGGATGGGAGGTCCCGGCAAACAGGATTTTCTGTGCCTTCTCCCTAGGGTCCTGCCCTTGTCTGCAAAGGTGCATGGAAAAGCTTAGGAAGATGGGAAATGGGAGAAGCTGGAGGTGAGGATGGGCTCATGTCAGGCCTCTGGGTGCCAGTGCAAGGGCACTGTGCATGTGGCACGTGAGCACCCAGCATGTTACTAAGCTGGTGTGTGTGTCTACAGATTTCCCTGACAGGAGGAGTCTTTCAGAAAGATGTTCCTTGGCCATTTGTATTTGTTCTCTTGAGAAATGTCTGTTAAGTTTTTTGCTCATGTATTGATTGGATTATTTTTTGGTTAGTTAGTTGTTGTGTTTTGGGCTCTTCATATATTCTGAATATTAATTCTCTGTCCAGAGAGTAGCTGGCAAATATTTTCTCCCATTCCGTAGGCTGTCTCTTCATGCTCTTAATTTCTTCCTTTGCTGTGCAGAAGTTTTTTAATTTCATGCCATCCCACTTATTGATTCTTGATTTTATTTCTTGAGTTTTAGGGGTCTTGTTAAAGAAGTTCATGTCTTCACCTATATGTGGAGTGTTGACTTTACATTTTCTTCTAGTAGTGGCAAAGTTTCTGATCTAATTCCTAGGTCTTTGATCCACTTTGGGTTGACTTTTGTGCAGGATGAGGGATAGGTCAGGAAGGGAGGTCCAGGGAACAAGATTGATCAGATTATGTATATGCCTGCACGATTGTCACAATCCCACTATTATGGATAATTACAAGGCACCAATAAAAATCATTAAAAAAATTATTCTTTCATCAGTCACTAAGGAAATTGCCAGGACATAAAAACCAAATCGGAGATGGCAAATAAGTTTGATTTTATGTGCCAATGCCAATTTAATGAGAAATAGATGCCAAAGGCTACGTTGAGAAAGATTTTGAACCCAGGCCAAGGCCAAGTTTCTGCAAAAAGAAGAGAGAGAGAAAAAAAGAATGCCCAGATTGGTTAATTATGTCTGCAGTGGATGCAGAGGGCGTGGCAAGTCATATCTACATAGTCCCCTTCCTGTAACAAACTGTGTACAGCTGAATACACCGAAAGTGCTCAGAGGATTGTCGCTTCCCTTACGATCGCACGTGCCTGGTGATGAGGCTTTCGATGGCTAGCATTAACGTTCTGAATTTTATTTTTAGGCCTCAGTATGGTGGCAAGTTCTGTCCCGGCTCTAGCCGGGCTTATCAGCTGTGCAACACGGAGCCTTGTCACCAGAGCAGCCTGGATTTCCGAGCCCAGCAGTGCGCAGAGTATAACAGCAAACCTTTCCGTGGATGGTTCTACCAGTGGAAACCCTACACCAAAGTGGAAGGTAATTCGGCCTCTGGGACCCTCATAAATGTCTCCCTGAGAAGGAACAACTCAGAAGAAACCGCTGCCTCTGTAACAGCTTCGCTGTTCACCTTTCCCTCCCCGGACTCGTTCTGGTTCCGTTTCTGTTCACTTTCATACGTTTGGTTTATTGTTCCACATTTTTTTTTCACAAGATACTCCTTGTCTCCCAGATCTGTAAGCAAGAAGGATCCATGTGTTTGGTTATGTTTCCAAACTTAATTTTGACATTTCAGCAATTTTGTCTCCCAGGGATCGTAATTGAAATTGGTATGAGATGTCCAGACCCAAAACTCGTGAAACCATATATACCCCTCAGAGACATCATCCTCAGTAACTGACAAGTCCAATGATTTCAAGCCCAGGAAGGCCTGTTTATAAAGAGCATTTGTGCACGTGGGCACCTCCCCCCTCAAAAAAATGTGAATAAAAAATGACCTCAGTACTAGGTTCTTAGTACTTATTATAACTTAAAGTTACTGGCTTGTATTTTGCTTTTTAAATCAACTTGTTTTTATTTTGGCTAAAGACCACAGCATTTATTTTAGCTGCAACGTGAGAATTTAATGTGCTTTCTGTTACCTCAGCAGGATTAAGCTGTTACTATTCCCCTTATTTTCTTTCTGCTTTTGTATCCACTTGACTTATGCAAACTCACCCATGTTCCCTTGAGAAAAGATACACGTGAATCCCAAATGCACATGTGCAGAGGGGTGTGGAAGGGGAAAAACCTCAATTTTCCAACAATTGAAGTGTTCTTGTGCAAAAGCTCCAAATGAGCCTATATGAATTGCCATCAAGGAAATCACTGTTATTAGAGCCATCAGTATAACAAGTAGAGCCTCCAAATCCAAAGGGAGAAGGGTGCATCTCTGCTGAGTACCATCCGGGCCTTTTCAGGACCATTGACCGGGTTCTGGTCGTGACTGTCCAAAAGCACAGCTATGGTCACACAGGAACATTTTGAAAGCTATCTCAGGAGGAAATAATGAAGGACTTGGGGACATTGCCATAGAAAAGAGACTAGTTATAGTCCAGACTTTGGAGGACAACTGAATTAGAAAAGGTTTTAGATTTGTCTGAAACTCTTGCGGAGAACACCATTCAAGGGCTACGTTCTCTTGGAATCTCATGAGTTTCTCAGACCTCCCTTGCCAGTCCCTCCAAAGTTTTGTCCTTCATTCCATTCTCTCCGACACCTTCACCCTGCCTTATTTTTTCATAGCCCTTATCAGGACTTGGATGTATTCTTATGAACCCAGTCAATTTATTATCTTTCTCCCTTGAGAATCTAGGCTGCATGAAGACTAAGGCTTGGTCCATCTTGAGCATGCTTATCTCTTCAGGGTCTATGACTTCAGAAATGAATGAACCAATATGTCCTGTCCCAGGTGGGAGTGCGTCTGTCCCCTTTGTGAGGAGGGAGCTCTCCATCACTAGAGGCATCCTCCTGGGAAGGATGCTATGCAGCCAGGTCAAGCACTTGAGTGGACAGAACAGTTGAAGTTGGTCCCAGTTAGGGATTTGATGATTTGTTCCCTCTTGGTTGCATACTCTCTTGTCCCTGTGTTTCTTACCTATGGTCCTTTCCCCGGGGTTCTGCATCCTTCTCTGTACTTCCTTCTGTTCTTTGCTTTGGCTTCTTGGATATCCCTTGGTCTTTTCCACATTGCAACTTCCTTCAAATACCATGTTTAAGAAATCTGTTCTGTTACTGTCTTTTAAATAACTTCTATGTCAAATACATGAAAAGTTAAACAGATAAATTTTATAACTAAAAAGATACTTTTTTGGGAAGATAGCATCAAATTAATAAGCTTCTGTAACAAAGGAAATGATAAAGAGCATGAAGAGAGAGCCTGCAGAATGGGAGAAAATCTCTGCCACTACTCTCCTGATAGAAGATTAATATCCAGAATATATAAAGAACTCAAAAAGCTTAACACCAAGAAAACAAATAATCAATCAAGAAATGAGCAAAAGAAAAAAAAACACAAATATATGAAAAAGGGTTGAACATCTCTAGCAATCAGGAAAATGCAAATTGAAATTACTCTGTGATTTCATCTCATTATAGTTAGAATGACTCTTGGGTTTCAATGTCCTTTTACTAATCTTATTGCAGTTTTCACTAAATAGGGCACATGCAATCTCACTTATTCTCTCTGCAGAGGTTTACTGAGCTTTTTTTGCGTAGGAGGTGATCTGGAAGTTGCATATGAGAATATGTGGAATTAAGTGCCCATAGCCTTTGGATCTCATTTCCCAGTAAAGGGAGACAGATTAAGGGCATCTGGTCTCTCCTTCTTCTTCTTATACTTATATCAGAAAAGTCTGACCATGACTTGAAGGTCTGTGGCATTGCTGCCATTGAAGAAGAGCACGGGAAGACTTCAATTGTAGACAGCCTTTGTTCTACAGTGGTGACCCCACCCCCCCCCCCTTCTTTCTTTCTGTTTCTAATGGATCAGTTCACAAACTTTCCCAGGAATCTGTGCTGGAAAAAGTGAGCTTTCTGGAATATGTTAAAACTTGGGAATGATAGAAAAAAGAGGGATGTGTGTCGTCCAACTTCCTAATCTCGTGTGCAGAAATTAGGAGGCATTAAAATAAAGCTGATATTTTTCAAAAACGTAGTTGAGAAACTTCATCCACCCACGCATCTACATATTTCGACCACAATAATTTATTTCTTTCACATCAACTTTTGACTTTCTTTTATTGGGGGGTTTGATGAATCATGACTGTTTGCAAACTGTTTACACATTTGTTGTAAAACTGTTGTTAGGGATGTCACTCCGTGTCGCCTACATAAGGTCCCCTGTGAGCGACGTCATCTGGAATTCCTGGCCAAGGAGAGCACTTTCTGTTTGAGAAGTTGACATAGTAACTCCTTTCTGATATGGTAACATGAGCACCATTAATATAATATCTTTTTCTGTTACCTGTGGTCCCAGAAACTTCTGAGGGCCTTCGTGGCCAGCTCGGGATCCTTTTCCACCTTCAGGATTCTTTATTTTTCCTTTTTCCTCTTCATGATATGATTTTGCTCTATATGTTTTCTGAGCATGGACAGTGTGCTTTTTTTATGACATGCCTAAAACTTTTCCTCTTTACAGATGGAATAAATATCTAAAGTAGTCCAGTCCTAAGTCAAGATAACCAAACCAGGGCCTGACCTGTTTTGTAAAATTAGTTTCACCAGACACAGCAACACCACTTATGGCTGAGCACAGGGTCCAAGAAGCCTAGACTACTCACCATCCAAGAGGCTAGCTATATGACTCACCAGTTTTGTACATGGTGACTGTCACCATGGTTGGTTAAATGGTCATTTTTGTGGTGGCTGCTGTGCTGGGGATCAAACCTAGGACCTCACATATTGCTAGGCAAGCACTGTACCACTGAGCTCCAATCCCAGCCCCTGGATTGTTAGGTGGGGTTCATATTTTTAAAAGCCACATGCACATGTGGGTCCAGAGATACACATGCGTGGAACTGCGTCACGTTGTCTGTGTTGATCACGATTGTTTGCTGAGTAAATCTAATTGACCTTTTAGTTGTCAGGGCATTTTCCTTGCAATTTTCCCTTGACCCTGTCCACTCTCATTTCTTTGCTTCTAGAGGAAGATCGATGTAAACTGTACTGCAAGGCGGAGAACTTTGAATTTTTTTTTGCCATGTCCGGCAAGGTGAAAGATGGGACTCCTTGTTCCCCCCACAAAAGCGACGTCTGTATCGATGGGATTTGTGAAGTAAGAGAACATTCCTGCTTTGGGTGTATGGTCATGCCGCCAGGAGTGTGGTGAGAGGTTCTCCATAGGCGATGCTCAGTAGGGATGTGAAGGCCATCTCCACATTCCTGGCTCACTTTCTGCATGACCCCCATCCAGTTATTTCAGTTTCTCTTTCACTCCGTTTCCCCCTGTGTGGAATACCCTACTTTCCATAGTGAAGTTAAAAAAAAGAACAACGTAAGTAATGCTGAACGTCTGCCTTTTTCTAAGTACATTCATACACTGCATTGTTAGGACCTCAAAATATCTCTGTTGAAATAGCGCTGCTTCTTCTCCTTCCTTGCTGGGTGCTCACTCACTCCCCCATTTCAGTTTGATTGTGAGCTCTGTGATCCTCTAAAGGTGCGTGTGGACGTAGATGTGCTGTCTGGCATTTTGATTGTTCGGTCACAGAACTGGCACGAAGTTCTCACCTGGCGTTTGTAGGTGACTTTATCCCACTTTTGCAGATGTAGAGTCTGAGCTTAGTTGTGCAACCTGTTCTGTTACATATATAATAATGGTGGAGAAAAGATTTGCGCCCCAACCAAACTTGAAACTGGACTTTACATCGGGTGCTGCGCTGCCTCCATAAACTTCTATAACCACAGAAAACTCGTGCCTCCTAGTTATTCTTAGTCACTGACGTTTCTGATTTCTTATTTTTCTCTTTATTTTTAGCCGGTGGGATGTGATCATGAACTTGGCTCTAAAGCTGTTTTGGATGCATGTGGTGTTTGCAAAGGTGATAATTCGACATGCAAGTTTTACAAAGGCCTATACCTCAACCAGCACAAAGCAAACGGTAAGAGATGCTGCTCTGCCTCTTCCAAGGCTGGTGAAGCATGTGTGCAGCTGACTGGGTTTGAGTCAGGCTAACGGTAGCAGCTGCCATGACACTGAGATGAGGGCCTTTGTCACTCCTGCAGGAACAAGGGAGAGTAGATGGCTTTTAGAGGGAGGGGTTTGTCAGCATAGCACATCTCAGAAATGCTTTGAAGGAATGCCTTCTGACTGTGCAGTTCCAATGTGCCAACTGTCATAAGCCCCACAAGAAACTTAGAAAGTTAGCCAGCCTGGGCTCACCGTGGTACACGAACGTTCCAAGTAGTTATCTAAACATCTTGAGTAAAATCAAACCTTCGATCTCTATTTTCTGAGGCTCACTGTTAACGGTACATGGCCAGGTTTCTTCTGGCTAGATGAAGAAGAACAAGGAGGGTTTTTGAGTGTTGTGGCCTTTGTTGGTATGTCAGTCAGCTTTCTGTCTCTGTGACCAAAATACCAGACAAGAACAACTCAGAGGAAGAAAAGTTTATTCTGGCTCACAGTTTCAGAGGTTCAGTCCTTGACTGGCCAACTCCATTGCTCTGGGTTCAAGAGGAGGCAAAACATCCTGGTGGAAGGGTGTAGGGGAGGAAAGCAGCTCAGGACGTGGTGAGCAAGAAGCAGAGAGACCTCTGCTTACCAGGGACAAAATATAAACCCCAAAGGCACATCTCCAGTGATTTACTTCTCCAGCAACACCCTACCAGCCTATAGTTAGTACCCTGTTAATTTATATCGGTGGTCTGGGAAGCAGAAGAATGTGTCTCTCAACTATAGACACCTGCTTGGTGAAACACTGGGAGAGTCAAATACATTTTCTTCTAATGTTTCTACAACTTGAAAAATGAGTCAATTATTTATTTTTACTTTGTGGAATGGGAGCAAATATCAGTTAATGATTCAAAAACTCTGCTGTATAAAAATAGGCGCCCCTCATCTGTAAGTGCTTCTGGTTGCCTTTCTGCAGTGCACAATGCAGAATACAGAAATGTTCTATTCTTTCCTTTAGAATATTATCCAGTGGTCATCATCCCAGCTGGGGCCCGAAGCATCGAAATCCAGGAGCTGCAGGTTTCTTCCAGTTATCTTGCCGTTCGAAGCCTCAGTCAAAAGTATTACCTCACAGGGGGCTGGAGCATTGACTGGCCAGGGGACTTCTCCTTTGCTGGGACCACATTCGAATACCAGCGCTCCTTAAACCACCCAGAACGACTGTATGCACCAGGACCCACCAATGAGACGCTGGTCTTTGAAGTAAGCCCCTTCTGCTGATTCAGTTCTCAGTGCTTCTAGGTACATTTATAGCAAAGACCCCAATTTGAGCTAGCTCCAAGGACTCCAATCCTTGTGTTTCAAATTTATTTCCTAATAGGCTAACTTTCAAAGTTTAATGAGGAGCTGGATATGGTGGTGCATGCCTGGAATCTCAGTGACTCTGGAGGCTGAGGCAAGTTCAAGGCCAGCCTCAGCAATTTAGCAAGAACCTGTCTGAAGAATTTTTGAAAAGGGGTGGGGGTGCTGGGGATGTGGCTCAGTGGAAAAGCACACAATCTCTATTATTGTTAAAAAAATAAAAAGTACAAAGAGGAAATGCCAGTTAACGATTCCATCTTGGGGACGAGAACAGAAGTCAGTGGACTTCCAGAAAAATGTGTTGATTTTCACATTTTATATGCCAGACTTTCACCATCATGCTTGGCTTTCCTGAACTCCAAGGAGTGCAGTGGGAACACTTGGTAAATTATTCCCCTTGGTCTGTGTCCGTCATGTGGCTGGTCCATTGTAGTTATCCAAGACCCAGGTCAGCTAGCCTGGGAGGAGCAGTTATCTAATGGAGAAAAATGCTTCCTTGAGTGTCCACAGTTTGTCATGCTAAACTATCATAATTATGTAGGTCCCGATTTCCCCAGAAATAAGAAAAGATGAATACATTAATGGGTAATAATGACGGTAATAAACCCAGCCGACATGTCTGCAAATAACCGCAAGATGATTATGTAGTCTTCATCATGTCTCTGAGGTTACTTTTTTTCTCATTGGTAAAATGGGACTGATGGTTTGCTCCCTCAGGCACGTGATTTGTTTCAGCGTGTATAGAAATGATACTTGCATATTCTGAACACTTAGGAAACAGGCATTTATGTTCATCATTTTGAGCTTCAATTTCTTGTTGAAAAATGGGGGTGGAAAACAGTGATTCAGTCAGTTACTGCAACAAAATACCTGTGATAATCAACTTGTAAAGAGAAAAAGGTTTACTTTGGCTTGTCCGTCATCGGCTGGCCCCATTACTTTTGGGCCTGTGGTGATGCAACACATCATGGTGGGCATGCATGGTAGAGCTGCTCACCTCAGAGCCCCCAGGAGGTGGAAGAGAGAGAAAGAAGAGGGCCCTGGGTCCTACTAATACCCGATTTGGGGCATGCCCACAAATGACTGCAGGACTTGCAGCGAGGTCCCACCTCTTAGTTTCCACCACCTCCCATTAGCAAGGGCTGGGGCCAAGCCTATACCCCGGACCTTGGGGAGACACTTATCCAAACCATAGCACTTACCTCATGGTTTTGTCAGAAAAATATGGGATCAAGTGTGAAAAAAGGATAAAAGACTTACTCTCACAGCTAGGAAAAACCAGAGGTGAACCAAAGTCCAAATCTTTCCCATCTAAGAGTATGAAATCTACACTCAGTCTGGCCACACTGCTCTTCTCGTGTAAAGGAAGGATTTGATCAATGCAGCATTATGACTGGAATTGCTAAGGCTGTAAGTTACTGCATCCTCTTGTATTTCAGCATCATGCTAATCAGTGTCATGCATTAGTTATTGAATCGCCATTTTGCAGATGAGAAAACCAAGCCTTAAAGAGATCATGATACATGTAAGTGGCAGGACTCAGGTTTGAACTAAAGTCTTTCTGACTCTGTTGCCATGACATTATTTTATATCAAAGACACTGGAATGGCTCAGCCACCTGGCTTAGTAAGATTTTTCTCAACATGAAATTGCTATGGATGTTCCCTGGCGGGTACATAAACCCAAAAGTAGGAAATAGAGTGAGGGATAGACAGAGTTGTTTGGAAATGCATTCCGCCCGGATCTGAATTCACAACACAGTGAGAACATGACAGTGTATCTTGAGCAACTCAGACATACAACTTGATCTAAACGCTGAATATTTAAGAGGATTGCTATCAGGAGTTGGTTTAATGGTTTTTGCTTAAAATTTTCTATTTCTCCTTTGTGGCTTGATATGGTAATTTATTCAGGTAGCAATATTTGCATTATTGTGTTCTTTGTCCTGAGGAAAGTGTCTCAGTATTCACTTCCATGGGGCTTATAGCCTGCTGTGTCCCAAAGGTCACAGCGCATTTTGTTGGGATATGTAATTAGTAAAGCAATTTTCAGAGACAGATTCTCTCTGTCTAAACAAAGGCACCAATGTCTCTTCCATGCGCCATGGGACTGGATAATTCTTTGAACAAATAATACCATGTGACTGTGACATTGATGGTGGGTTCTTGCAGTTCTTGACAGTTTGGTGAGTACAGCAGTGAAAACAAGTTTCTTACCCTGTATGTTGGGGTTTGGGTTCTATGTATGTTGAGTTCTTTGGGGGGAATTTAGATGACATCTTGGAGTGTCTCCAATGGATTCTTAGATTTACTAGAACGTTAAAAAGCAGAAAAGTGAAAATACTCATGCGTCAGTCACTGAGTCACTCTGTGTCCCATGCCCTGGGCTTCTGCGGTGTCCCACATTGATAGTAAACTGGATATATAATTGTAGATGAAAGAAGAAAAAAAGCCAGGTGTCATAGTGCACGTCTGCAACCCCAGCATCTTGGGAGGCTGAGGCAGGAGAATTACAAGTTTGAAGCCAGGCTCAGCAACTTAGTAAGGCCCTAATGAACTTAATGAGACCCTGTCTCAAATAAAAGAACTAAAAATGGACTGGGGATGTGACTCAGTGGTTAAATATTCCTGGATCAATTATCCAGTGCCAAAAAAAAAAAAAAAAAAAAAAAACCACTAGAAAAACTAAACCTTCCTGCTATTATGAAACTTAGAGTGCTAGAAAGTACAGTATAGTGTTACAAAAGTAAGTACATAAATGGACACCGGGTTATAGGTGGCAGTATGTTCTGTGGAAGAAAGTCAGTGTGGGAAAAGGAAATGGAGATCACCTCTGGATTAGATAGCTGGTGGAGAAAGGTTATCTAGGACGAAACTTTAAATGAAGAGTAAACCAGACGGAGCACAGGATATTCTGGTGGAGGGTACAACAATTATAACCCCACGTTGAGAGTTAACTTACTGTTTTAGAACTTTAAAAATGTCCCATGTAGCTGGAGTGTGAGGAGAGAGTCCTGAGGTGGGGGTGGGTGGGAGGGGAGCCACAGAGGACATTTGAATCTGTGGTGAGCAGTTTGCATTTTGTGCTAAGAAGATCAGCGTCTCAACAAAGTGAGGGTTTTCAAAACCCACACTGGCTGCTCTGTAGGTAGGTGACTGGAGGGGGCACCAAGGGAGTTGGGAACAGAAGAAATGGATTCTTCTAGAATTCCAGGTAAGACGTACACGAAGCTGAAACTCAGAAGGTGACTGAACACAGAGGAAGTGGATCTGTTTGTTGAATATTGTGAATTGAGAGAATGTCTTTGGGAAGGTCTCTAGGGATGCATGGGAGGTGGGCTCAGGGAAGGGATGAAGGGGAGGTCTCAGGCTTCTTCCTACAGACTTCGGTGGAAGCTTTTACCATTCCCTGCATCTGCCTGGAGGATGCCTGCTGCGGGATTGGGGAGGGGAGTTCCGTTTTGACCACCCTCTATTCCATGAGTATCTTTGAGATTGAAGAGTGGCTAGCAACAGGAAGTCCTGCATGCGCTTGCAGCGCATCCGAAGCAGCCTTGGAAGGAACGTGTAAATGGTTTCTAAAGTAACTAGGTCGTGTATCATTTGTTAACTGAGCAGAGCACTTAGGTTTCAGTTTTCTTTGATAAGCTGCCTCTTGGGAGTAGCCAAATAGTTGCTATGCCAAGAACAGGCCATGCAAGGAGATGGTTGAACCCTGGTTGGCTGCACCAGTGAAGGAGAGCACACGCCTGGCGTGGCAGGCGTGCTCATGCCGGGTGGGACCCTCTCGGGCGTGGTGGGATTTTGCACGCAGAGGCGCGTCTCCCAGCAGCACCCTGGCCTTTCACCGTTCTTCCTCCCCTGTACCTGCACCTGTGCAGACAGTGGAGCCAGGTCTGGGTCTTCTTCCTACCCCTGCTCCAGCTACACCTATTTCCTTCTAGATTTTTTTTTTTTTTTTTTTCAGTGCTGGGGATTGAACCCAGGGCTTTGTGCTTGCAAGGCAGGCACTCTACCAACTGAGCTATATCCCCAGCTCCCTTCTAGATTTTTAAGGTGTTTAAAATCGATGTCTGCGTCCCGTCCTCCAAAGCCGTGCAAAGTCATTTTGCAGTGTGTTTGTCAAGCATTCCATTGACCTCCGGAGGCAACCTCAGACCTGCTGAGTGTCCGTTCCACACTCACACACTCACGAGACCCGGCGGTCTGCTCTTCAGATTTCAAAACCTCTGCCTCTCCTACAACATCAAGGCGGCCACTTGATGGTGACAGAGATGCTGCTTTTGAAGCGCGGTGGTGCCAGGTGAAGGATCGTTCTCCAGAGTAGCAATAGAATAGCCTTAAGCATTTACCTTGGAAACTGAGTAGAAGACAAATGACAAAATAAAATAAAATAAAATAAAATAAAATAAAATAAAATAAAATAAAATAAAATAAAATAAAAATCCATATGTAACTTTAGATTCAAAGATTAGGAGTATGCTGACCCCACCCCTAACCCTGAGCAGCTAATATAAGTCCCGCAAGTGGCTTTATCTCTGTGCTGTTCAATGTTCACCTTCATATATGGGCCAAATAACACAAGTTACACTTGCTGGATTTTTAAATCGCTTTTAAGAAAAATGTTTGGCCCCAGCTGATGTTTGAGTTTGCAAACGCAGCCGTGGACGGTGACCGTGGGTTGAAGTCCCTGTGGTCCTCTGGACTTGCTGTGGCTTCAGCCTGTGTGGCAGAAGATCCCTCCAGATCTCTCCAGGCTGTCACCAGGAGGTGCTCTTCTGTCCCTCTCGGCTGTCCATTTGACAGGGAGAGAGCAGGAATTCCAAATCCTATCGGACGAAGGCCAGGGAAAGGTGGAGCTCAAGAAGGAATCTGGCCCTTGAAATTGCACTTTAATTAAACCAAAGGCATAAGATTTGATTCCCCAGTTAGTGTTCTAGGTATTTTTCAATCTTGTTTTCTTCGAGGGAGGGCTCCCCCTACTCTCTTTATCAAGCTCTGCCCAGCAAACTTCTGTCCCTTCTGAGAAGTACATTTAGCCAGAAAGGCATCAGTGTGAGATGCCGGGTTGTGCCAAGAGGCCTTTGATCCATCACTAAGCAAATGTATCCAGACTGTGTTCTGGGGCTGGGGACAAAAAGAAACGCCGACTCAGGAAGCAGGAAGAGGTGCCTCTCCCGGTTTCTGCCACAGGCAATCAGAACAAAGTGCAGATCACTCCTGCTGAGGAATAGGCTTTTTGCTACTTCATGACAAGCAAGCTTTTTTTTTTTTTAATTGTTGTTTCTCTCTCTGGTTTTGTTCATCACCACAAAACCCTTCCCGTGCTTCACAGCCCTGTTGGTAATTTAAGTTTCGCTGTTAAAACATATATTCTCTGCAGAAAAACCACAACAAAGAGGAGAAATGATGGAGAGTGACAGGCGGGGACTGAGCTCCTTACTTTTATCTTTAAAACCTGAAATGTCCCCTTGTTGCCTGTCCCCTTGTCCCCTTGTTGTTGACCAAATGCAACAACTGACATGTTGTCCCTGGGCAGATACCGGCTTTGGGCTGAGCCTCTGTGGGCCTTGTTGAAAGCTCAGCTCCAAGTCTCATTCAGCTGCACACTTAGCCCTGACAAAAACTAAACCTTTGAGTTGTTCCCTGGGTACAAGATTCCATCCTCAGCCCTTTTACTTTTTATTTAGAGACAGGGTCTCACTAAGTTGCTTAGGGCCTCCCTGAATTGCTGAGGCTGGCCTTGAACCTGTGATCCTCCTGTCTCAGCCTCCCAAACCACTGGAATTACAGGCATGTGCCACTGCACCTGGCTCAAATATATATATTTTTACTACACATAAATACAATAAGAGCTAGCTAGAATAATATCCGCAATAATACAAAATTTTAGTTTCACCATGGTAGAGTAAGGTCACATCTGCTTGGCTATTGTTTTCCAAAGTCTTTTATGTACTCATTCAGATTCAATGAAAGCTTAAATTAATGTCCTTGAAATGGGAGCTGTCAGCAAACTATGTGGGTAGAAACCTGCATGATTAATTAGACATGCCTTATTTGTATTTTTAAAGGATTTATGGTTTCATTCAAAAGTCACAAGTGTATTTGAAGATTAAAAAAAATCAACTCCAGTAACCCCACATTATGTCTATTTTATCTTTTAAAAGAATTTGGGTTAATATCTTTAATATTTAAATTATACTTTATTATTCTCAGGAGAACATCAAATTTCTGGTCAGTTTTAATCACATGCTTATATCTTTCCAAAGTTGATAGAGCAGTTACTTTAGAAACTTAAAAGGAAAATAAGTAATGAATTACAATTTTGCAAAACTAGACTGTATCTTGATATCCAAGTGACCCATGACTTTATTCTTTAAAGGAAGTTAAATAAAGTTCATATGCCTCTCCATACAGCAACTATCAATTGAACCAAAATGAATACTTTGGGAGCCAAAAATACGTTCGCTCCAATATAAAAATGTTGAATATGTTTTACAATCCTGTGGGACGCTGAAATCAGAGTGTGGGAACCTACCAAAGTGGAAAATGCTGTTCCATCCACAGAAAGTATAAGTCTACACACAAAGGCACTTTCTCTTTGGCCACTTAAAATTGCTGCATATTCACTAAGTTCTCATTATAGTGTAAAATTCAGCACAAGGGTGTGTTTGCCAAGACAAACAAGGGTTCCACTGTGAGGGTCAGGCTCTTCTTTCTGACTCACGTGGGTGGCAGCATATCCTCCCAGTATCTTAGCTAATCCCTATCTTCGACCATCTCAAGATGTATTGATTTAGTAATTACGGGGAAAGAAATTTTTTTCTCTTTATTCCTCTTGACATCTGATTAAAAAAAAAAAAAATGAAAGAGATGTTGAGAAATCATTTGACACCCAGCCCTGTGCTAGATAAGAAGTACCAATGGTTAAGACACAAATCCTGGCAATCAAACTTTATGGTCTCAACCATAAAGTTTCAGAGAACGCCTTGGTACCTGGCCCTATTCTTTTGGGGTTAGACGGGGAACATGTAGTTCGTAATGTGACTAACTGTCCCTCGGTGACTTTGGAGGAATCACTTAGAGTACCTGGGTCTTGAGTTTTTCATTTGGGAAGTGACTTCGTCAGGATGACCACATGCCTTATGCCGTGTCCCACAGCACTGTGGTACCAGCAACCCTATGTTATCGGAGGATGACTTCTTTGTAGCTTCAACAACTGACATAGTATCTAGAACATTATGGAACACACTCACACAGTGAATGACACCCAATGATAAAATTTATCCATGCAAAATGTAAGACCTTGCCAGGTGCAGCGGCGCACACCTGTCGTCCCAGCAGCTCAGGAGGCTGAGGCAGGAGGATTGCAGGTTCAACACCAGCCTCAGCAACTTTGACCCTGCCTCTAAATAAACCATAAAAAGGGGGCTGGGGCTGTGGCTCAGTGGTTAAATGCTCCTGTTCCATCCCTGGTACCAAAAAAAGAAAAAAGTGAAAACCTCCTTTCAAATTGAAAAATCTTACTTTGAGGCTAGATAAATAACTCAATAAAAGAAGAACTTCTGTCCTGAAAGTTGGGAGCGAGGGGACCAGATCTTCTGTCCTCTGAAGACCCCCAGACATCTGTAGTACACGTTTATAAAACCACTGTGTTTGATCATCTTGTAGGACTGGCCTCAGAGCCACGCCGTCTACAGTTAAGTACAGTGAAGAGCATTTTTAAAGTGATGAAATTTGATCCCTTAAAACGCATTTGAGGAATCAGTGTGCTTCCTGAAGTACTCGCCTTCCCAGGTCGGTGTGAATAATTTACCCATAGGAAGCTGCCGACCAGCTGGTTCACAGAAGGCTCACCTCAGCCTGAGAGGCAGTTTTGCCTTCCCAGGATGGTGGGCTCACCAGATCCTTGCACATATGCCTGGGTGTTTTCCGTGTAGAGCAGAGTAATGCAATCCTGGGAGTAATTGACTGCTGTCAGGTAACCCCAGGACACAAGGTCATGGCCTGACACCAAATAAAAGTTGTCTACTGCTTCTGGTTATTTTTATATGTCAAAACTGTATAGGATGTCTAAGCTCAAGGTTTAAATTAAATGGAAAACAGACTTTCACTTTTATCACTTAGTCCTGAGCCAGTCCAACTTTAAAATGCAGTCTCTATTAGAGACAGTCATTCTCCTTGGGCTCTGATGGATTCGACATTGGCAGCAGGTAGATGTCAGTTTAAACAGTGCCAACCTCACTGATTTCCTCGGTGGCGGAGGGACGTTCCTCAGGGTAATCAAGGATTTGTCTGATTGTTTTAGGCCTTGAAATTTTTAGGCATTATTTAAGCCTGTCAATCACACTCCTATTTTGAAAATGTACACACACATATGTATAAATGACATATTTCTTCATTGTCCAGGGAAAAAGCTAGTCACAGACACACATGCTCCAGCACAAGAAGAAATAAACCTTAATCTGGCAACTGTATGCTTTCTGAGATCACTATAGATACAGTTTTTATAAACTAGATAGCTTCCATCTATTTCAACTTATTCTCTACAACCTAAGTCTGTCATGAAGATTAAAAAAATACCTAATTGAACTTATGTACTTGTTGGTCATCTGAAGGATTAAAAGTGAGCTTTTATTTTGATAGTCTCTAGGGCATTATGCATCAGTAGTCCCCCGTATTATGTTTGTTTTATTGGGTTTGGGAACAAAAATATGTGTGTTAGTTCTGTACTCCCTCCCCGCAAGCCTAGCGTAGTGTGTATTGGGGAAACGTGGTACAGGAATTCAAGTTTCAAGTGATGGAAGTGACTACTGAGAACCGGAGTTGAAATTTACACAGCTCAGTTGCAAACCCTCATTTTATCTGAAGAAGTCATCTGTGCTGGGCCTTGTGTGTCTTTCCATTTTGAGGTTTAGATGCAGGGGATTTAAGGTCACTTCCTTAGTTCTTTGTTTAAGCGCTGTGGAACAGGTTGTTGACTAGACGTCTTTAGGCCTTGGCAGTAAGGATTCTAGTGCAAAATGGGCTAATGTGAGATGGGCTAAGGTGTCCCTGTAGAGATGACACGCGTCTGGAGGTGACTGAAGACGAGCTTTTGTACCACCTCTCCTCCCCCACCTTCAATGTCCATCCCTCTGTCATCTCCCACACGTGCACAGGCACAGGGAGTGAGTCAGATTCTGTATCAAAGCGTCAAGCGGTCGGAGGGGCCATGAGGAAATTGTCGTGATGTTTCATTATAAAGTGACCGTCTGCTCATCCGAGCAATGGAGAATGACATGATAACACAGGTTGCTAGTCTACCACTGAAATCTGATCATCCGTATTTTTACAGTGCTGCTTTTTTAAAAAGTCTTAGAAAATGAAAGACTCTCTTTAATGTCAGCATTTTTTTTCCCCCTGGGCGAAGCAGCAGAAGGGGTGATTAACTCTTTGAAAGCCCGCTCCGCTCCTGTCCCGAGGGGAATCCTGAAGCTGAAACACGCACAGGCTTCTGCAATGACAGGGAGTGAGGAATAGGTTCACCCCGGGCTAGTTTCGAGGCAGGAAAAGACATCGAAAGAAAATTACTGTAATAAACAACTTCCTCCACTCTTTGGCAAAAGAAGATGATGGGGTGGCAGGGGACCAGGTGGACAGGCACATTGATCAATGAGATGATAGCGTGTGAGCACCGTTGACGAAGTATTAATTACCTTCTGGTCTAGCTCCCTCCTGGCGACCCTGTCAGCTAAATCCTCCCCAAGGGACAGGGGCTGAAATGACTGAAGATGTGGCTCTAGATAAAATCGGTGCAGGGGAGAGGAGATCAGCCAAGCAGCGTGGTCTGAGCGAAGACACAAGACGCGACAGAGGCCAAGAGGTACTGGAGAACTAATTCAGAACAGATGACATAAAACTCAACCTCGAGAGGACGACTCTGAGGTCACCTGGCAGTGGCACGTCCTTCATCTGGAGGTGGCCCTTTGCCGTTTGAAGCAGGGGCCTCCCGTTAATTCGTGGCAGACACCTCTGTGCTGGGCTGGAGGATGCTATTTATTTCTGCTCACTGCACTCTGAGGAAGGCTGATGAGTCGCCTCTGAGCCGGATGGAGAGTCAGTGCATCGGCCCACACCTTCCAAGCTGCCTCCCGGATGCGTTTTCCAAGTCCCTGGCCAGGGTCTCCCTCTTACTGCCTCTTGTCAAAGCCGATTCACTTACACCTAATAGCAGGGATGATACCTGGTCTGATTCTTCAAGCTTCGAAAAAGCAAGAAGGCAAAGAGGACTGGCTGCATTTCAACCTCACATGGGGATCCAGAAAGCACGTGAACTTAGGAAATGGTGAATCGGCACTGCCAAACGGCTCCTTCTTGAGACACGTACCGTGGTGCATTGTGAGACTGATCAAGGAAGGACCAAGCAGTAGGGTCTGTAGGATTGCAGTTGTTCAAGTAACGATTCCATAAAACAAATGCAGGGGAGAATAGAGGAGATTAAGAATCGCGTTTAAATTAGATAATAGCATGTTCAAGAAGTAAACATTTCAGGGTTGAATTCTGTATCACACAGTAATGTCTTAGCTTGCTGTGGAATCCCAGTGATAAAAAAACCTTTCCAAAATTTAACACAGTTTAAAATTTAAAATTAGAATCCTGGACACCATCACAATGTTTGGGAGGAATTGTTGTGAGAGTTAAGATGTCGGGGTTTGGAATCAGATGACACCGGAGAACTGAGTCCACTGCAGCTTCCTACCCGCTCTGTGACCTTGGGCTTTGGTTTATTTATCTATACGACTGGAATATTAATAGAGCCTTTTTATATTATCAATTTTAAAAGAATGTATTTACAGTGCTTTACCTGGCACACAAGAAGCATTCAGTAAGTATTGTTCTTATTACTTTTAAAGCAATCAAATATATTGTGGAAGATTAAAAGAACAGGTTTCCTAGCTTGCATTAAATAAAATTAAAAGTGGAAGCGAAATAAAGGAGGGTAATTACCCAAGATCACTCCAAGCGTCCTTTGTTTTAACTTTGTGTGCCCCAGGCAGAAAATGCATCACTGCCTCCCCCTCCTTTAGAGGGCAGTTGGTAGATCCCAGCCTTGTCTGTGGTTTTCCAACTTAAGAAGCTGTAAATTTTATAACTCTGCACCCTGCGGTCAAAAGCTGCTGAGTGTTGTGTCTGAAGTCAGGTGGTTCGTGTGTTAAAGGTAGACATTAAACAGTTCTTTTGAGGACCTGGAAGCATTTAAGGAGGTTACTTGCCAGCTGTAAATTAGAGACCCAATGCCAGTTGGCTGGAAAATTCTTTGGACTACATCCAGTTAAGTAGACTGAATCACTGGCAGTCTTTCCAAATTTGTGCATTTACCAGCTTGGCTACACTGTCTGACGTGCAGCCTGGGATGGCCGGAAGTGGCATTGTTGTGACGTCATGCCGTGACAGCAGGATGGGTGTTCTGGGGACTTGGAGGGTGTTCCTCGCTCTCCACTAGTGCTGCAGAAAGCAACCGAGTGCTCTTGACAAGGTCACTGAAAAGGTTTGAAACTCTTCGTAGGTGATGGATATTCCTTTTCAAATTATGTGCTATCCCAGGTGCATTCTCCAGCACTCAGAAGTTCGACTCTTGGCTGTGTGCCAGTGCACACCTCTGCCGATCCTCCCGTTTCACAGTGGAGGTGCTGTCTGTGGTTCAAACAGTGGTCACACTGATGTGCTTAGGTGCAAACCAGGCCACCAAATTGGGGCATATGGTCTCCATCCATGAAGGCAAGGAGAAGTCTTTTCGAATTTGAAAAATCTGGACTCGGGTCTTAAAACTAACCCACTTGAGGAGATCCCCGATTCTAAGTTTGGCAGAACTGGTTTCATGGCTATGGAACCTATGGAGTTGCAGTTGACCTTGTGCTCAAAAGGGCCCTAGGTTTGTATGAATGCTCTGCTAACGGGGGTCTTGAATTTTCATTTTGCATTGGATCCATAAATTATTGGTCATTCTTCCTAAGGGAAAAACTGATTTCTTTTACAAAGTTCAGTCTTTCTGAGAACAGGAGAGACCCACAGAGATTCTATCAGCCAGAGAGGCAGGCAGTCTGTTTCCCAGGCATTGCAAGCACAGCATAGAAGATAAGAGGCAACTTCTCTGTTCTGTCCCTGGTCCCCTTCCTCCTTAATGCAGGATAGGGAAAAGGGCAGAGGGGAGGACTCATCCTGAGACTAACACGGTGTGATAATTGGCATGTCCTCACTTTCATACATCTGGCCTCCTCTGTTCAAGCTCTTATTTCCTTTAAGAGGCCTTTGTGAGTTGATGTTATAATAAATTATTAAGTCACCTTGCTCCTGGTCTTTATAGATATTGTCTCCCAGCCTACATGATCACATAGCTCTGCATGTGAATTGATAGCTACATAGCCTCTAAAGTCAAGTCTTGAGTCACTTGATGTTGTAAAGCTGAGTGGTTTATTTATATATGCATTCACTGGAAGCATCAACATGTTCAAAAATAGCAAATGTGTTATGTACACCCATGGCCGTAAAGCTGTAATGGAACATGCACATGCAGGCATCCAGCCACTGTGTGTTTTATGAGTTGCTAATTTAAAGTTGCCTGTTCCTGTGAGCATTTACGGTACCTTGGGCCATTTCTCATCTCACTTTGGCTGGATATGTAAGTTCCTTATAACCTTGATAATGTGAAATGGATTCATTCCCTGGTTGCTTTTAGATTTTCTGTTCAGTGTTATTCTTACTTTTAGCTCAAGTGTTTTATTTTTCTGAGGATCCTTTCATGTTTGTATTTTAATTTTGGGGAAAGGGTGGTGGGAAACCCCATCTGTCCTCTGTGGGGAATAGAAAGCCTCAAAGAAAACATAAGCTCTTTTTTATTTGTTGCTTTGCAGCTTCTTGGCCAGAAGAGAGTTTGTTAATAAAATAATGGCAACCAAGCTGCTTTAGGTGACTGTGTGACTTCAGGTGATTTTTCCCTCCAGTTTCACAAAAGCCTTTGATTTCCAACCCTGGCAGGTTCTATAGCTCTATGCTTTTAACCTGTTGATTAACTGTCACTGAATTATTTTCACCTGTGGGCCTGCCCCATCTCCTCCCCTAGAGGTTAACACCTCTCCTCCTCCCACGAGTGCTATTTTCAGTGCCCTGGGCATGGAAGTGGGAGGAGAGATGATGGTGGCTTAGGTCAGGACAGTGGAAGTAACAGGAGAGGTGGTAAGAAGTGTTTCGAAAGTACAGATAACCCCATTTTCTGGCCTTGTAAATGTGGGTTATGAGAAAAAAGAAGAGTCCAGGATGCCTCCAAGAGTCCATGTTGGCCTAAACAATGAGAAGAGGGGGCTGTCATTTTGTGGGTGGGGAAGACTGAGGGGGGAGCAGCCTTTCTGGGGCCACAGGAGATGATGAGTTCAGTGTTGGACGTGTACGCGCCTTTTAAACATTCAAGAACCAATGCCAGGTAGGCAGTCAGATAGGTTAATGGGAGGTTAGAGGCCAGGTTTCACAAACAGCTGTGCACCCAATATGGCAGCCATCGGCTACGCGTGGTTAGATTAAACTTATTTAAGTTTGAGGTCACTTTGACAATGAATAGAGAGGAGATAAAGAAGATTCAGCAAATGAGACTAGGAATGAAGGTAAATGAAGTTGGAGGGGGAAAATGGGAGTTTGGTAGTTAAAAAAAAAGAAAAAGGAAGTGATCAATTGTGTCCAGTGTAAGACAAGGACTGTTAACTACCGGGATGTGACAAGGGGCCTTGAAAGAGCAGTTTCAGTGATGTGGTTGAGAGGGAGATCTGACTGGGGAGGATAACAGGTGGATGAGGAGACAGGGAAGCAGAGAGTAAAAACAACTCTTGGAGGATTTTTTTTTTTTTTTTTTTTTTTTTTTTTTTTTTTTTGCTATAAAGGGAAACAAACAGCTGCTTTCATCTTCAGTCTAATTTTTCTCTCAAATGCATCTTCCAACATGTTCACAACATGTTTTTGCAGTGAAACTACATGCCATGTGTGCAGGCTTTAAAACATGGAAATAGAATATATTGCAAATGCTTGTTGAAACTTCTCTAAGCCATTCTTAAATCACCAGAATATCTAAGTCCTTGAAGCTCAAAAGGCAAAAGCTCTCTTTTATAGTTTCTTTGCATTTCCATTGAAGATTCAGTCCCCTGTGTCAGTACAGATCAGAATCTAGCATGGTTGGGGACCTTGGTGGTCTAGAAAATGGAGATGGGTAAGTAAAATTTTTTCTGTGTAGTGCTGACACTTTCTCTCCTTCACATCCATGTGTGGTGTGATTCCACTACAGTGGAACATGGTCCTGCCCCACGGGCTGTAGCTTTCCGTAGCTCTCACCCAACTCACCTGTGTTTTATGGCTTTATATGTTGATGTAATACACTGCATTATTTTCTTCCCTACGAAATCTCTGCATTTTTGTTACACAAAGAAAATAACAACCATAAGTATCACATTTGAAATACACTTTAATGAAGCAGAAAATCAGTTGAAATATCAGCGGGCACCAGGATTATCTTCTGATTGCCCACAATTTTACTTTGCCCGTGAATAAAACTCTAAGGTGCCTGCATTCATATCACATGAAAACATTAACAAAAACACTATAAATGCCAAATAAGGAAAGCATGGTATTTATTCAAGATGTGTGAATGTTTAAGTTGAACACATGAGTCCAAGAACAACTGTATGGCTTAGCTGCAAAAATAGGAAAAGCAAAGACTAGAAAGGTTTTCAAAACGAAATGACCCCTGGGACTTTGATTTTGAAAAGATTCTTCATTGACAGTTAATGAGGATCTGACACCATTTTTTTTTTTTTTTTTTTTTTTTTTTTTTTTGGCAGTGCTAGGGATTGAACCCAGGGCCTTGTGCTTGCAAGGCAAGCACTCTACCAACTGAGCTATCTCCCCAGCCCGCCATTTGTTTTAATGGTGCTACCTCTTGTGTCATTTCAAGTTTGTTTTGGTTGAGGTGAGGGTAACACAGGTCCATCAGTTAACATTCTGGTTGTTTCTGGGTAGCACCCAGATTTGTCTTGTTGCCCTACAAAGAGATGTCCACACCATGGAATCTTATGTCATCCATAATGTTCCTGGAAACGCTTAAGCTAATAGTAAAGTGGAAATCATTTGGTAGCATCCTAAAAAGTAGTCTGGTGTAGTGGAGGTCTTTGAAAAGCCACCACCCACCAGCTTTAATTGAGGTGGGATCCCACCAGACAGAGATAGAGCCAGAGGATCCTATTTTTAACTATAGTAGTCTTTGCCTCTTGGGCATGAATGCCCAGTTCTGGTGGTAATGGATTTTCCATAAGACTCATGGAGCTGGAGAAAGCTAGTTATTTATATTCATGCTTTGCTTTTGAACTTGGAAGGAAAAAAAAAAGGGAGCAGTTAAGAAAAGAGGGCATTAAAAACAAGGCTTTTGCCCTCATCAAAAACCAGGTGATCCATTGCTCTGTTTAGGCACATTTTGGGCAGGTTTTTATTTAGGCTTGTTCTCCAGTGACTTGTGTGATCTTGTACATATTCTCCTTTTATTCAATGGAAAAATAGGCAGTTGCTCTGTAGAGTTGTTGGAGGAAAGTTTTGGGATAATGCACAGAAAATGTCTGTCCCTCAGAGTGCATGACACCTGGGAAGTGCCCAATAAAGATCGCTCTAATCCTCATAGTCAGACCTTAGGAGATCGGATTTGCCCTGAGTCCTTGCCTGTTTGAGGCTCAATACATTCCAGTCCATATATTACCAAACCGACTCTGGCTTTCTTTTCTCGATACCTACTAGGCCTAGGACACAGTTAACAGACCCATTCTTTTGGGGCAAGTTCTCTTTGGAAATTCTATTGGAAACCCATTTGGATTCTAGAGTTGATTCTAGGCAACTCTAAGTGGGGTATCCTATGGTTTGGGGTGCTTCTTCTATGCTCACCTGCTATCGACACTCAGGAGTAAGTTTATAAGTTATAGCCCAAGATACAGCATAAAAATGGATATGCATAGATTCCATTTCAGCCCCACTTATCTGTGGGGGCCTTTGAGTGGATGTGGACCATGCCAGGCCTTCCAGTTTAAGTAGGGTGGAGACCCAACTCCAAAGCTTTTCTTCATTTGATTGTAAAAACTGTATGTGTGTGTGTATATATACACACATATTTTTATTGATAGGTATATCTGGAGTTAAAGATTGTGTGTTTATGGAAAACAGCAAATTGTGCTTTGCATATTAACATCTATCTAAATCATAGTTTCATCTTATAAATGATCATATTTTAAAGTATCATGGGAAAACTTTAAATTGACATGAAACATTCTTGGGAACAATAAAGCAAATTGGCTTTAAGCTCAAAATGACTTACAAGTATCTTTAAGAAGTTTAGCAAGATTTCTGGAATGCCAGGGTCTGACTTGTATTTTGATCTCTGATTTTTATCTCATACCATCCCCAGATTCTGATGCAAGGCAAAAATCCAGGGATAGCTTGGAAGTATGCACTTCCCAAGGCCACGAATGGAACTCAGCCAGCTACAAAAAGACCCCACCACACCTGGAGTACAGTGCAGTCGGATTGCTCCGTCTCCTGCGGCGGAGGTAGACCATTTCCTGATTCTGTCTTCCAAGCCTGTCTCCTCTAAGAACAGGGGCTTCACTCCAGGACTCTTTAACAATGCCTGGTTTCAATAAGTCACCAAACGACTATCTTTCAGGGGAACCATCACTACGAAACATAAATATTGTTCTACTGGAGAATTTTCCTTTGTGGAAAAGAACAAATTCTCACAAAGTTCAAATCAACCACAACCAAAGCTCAAAAATTACATGCTTGAACCTTATGGGGGGGAATGTATGTAATACATTTAATTATAAATATAAGCACATGTATACAGAGAGAGATAGGAAGAGAGAGGTGTATGTCTTTCTCTTGTTATGTCTTTCTGTCTCTTTGTTTTCTGATTACAGTTCACTTTCTCCCAATCCTGACTTGCCTGCTTTCTCTTGTTATTGACATCTCACTGGACTTATAGTCAGTGGGATTAAGACAAGTGAGAACACTAGCAGGCAAACTTAAGATGACCGTCTGAAACGGGAATACTGTGTCATCCCATGCCATTAGGAGTAAGGTCAACGAAGTCTCTTTCAGGAGAGAAGTGAGTTAAATTCAAGAAATAACCCATGCCAGGAAAGAACAGCAACCATCCACTTAACATGTAGAAGGAAGGAATTTTATATACATGCCAGAAATGTCACCTATTTGTAGGTGTCAGTAGTTGTTGCACTTGCTACTTGGGGAAAAAGAATGAGAGCTCATCAACACGTCCGTGAAACCAGAGCGTGATGGTTGGTCACTCATTTCCTACTGTCAAGAGCACTGGGTGACAATGGGTCTTCCTCCTGGCCCGTCCCACTCAGCAAAGTGAGACCTCTTTGAATCAAGGATAGAGCAAAGATACAGAAAATGAAGAAACTCTAATGTCTGTAAGACTTATCTGTAGGTACCCTTGCTAATTAACAGAAATACAAGAAAATATTTTTAAATGCACATGGAAAATATTAAAAGATAATACATCTTTATGATAAATACTTTAATGGCACTCTGCTATAAAGATAATTCCCCAAAATTCTTTCATCAGCAGTAGCCAACATCGATACTTTATTTTCCTCCTTTGCATATGAAAACACGTAGTTTTGACAGTCTCAGCCACGTGCCATAAACGTCATTTTGTATTCTTTCTTACTGAACAGATATCATGCTGTACACAGATTTTTGTACTCTGCTCTCTTTTTGCTGAGTCTCAGATTGTGAGCAGTTTCTCAGGTATCAAATGTGTTTTAAGAACATATTTTAGAACACATTCGATTGTTTCTTGCTTCCAGGGAAAGCTTATCACCTTGGGAAGGAGAGAGAGTTGATTCATTTTTGATTCAGTTTTGGATTTATTTTGGAATAAAGCCAGGCAAGATGAGGGTGCAGGAGAAGTCTCTGGGGAACTCCCCACTTGCCTTGATTTAGCAAGGTCTTCATACAAATCCCAGACTGTAGAGTGAGCCCTGAGCATATGAGAAGAAGGGCCCCAATGAACAAGTTCTATGGAAATATGCCAATAATTTCTAGAAATCCCAATGTAGTTGTGATCCCTGCCTCCTTAAAACAAACCTGCTCGCACCCAAGAAGCTGGACTGAGCACCACTCACCATCGCGGGAGGGACATTTCATTTGCTTCTCCGAGTCCACTTTAAGGGAAATTGCCACATAAATAAAAAGAAGCACAATTCAAAGGGGAGGCAGCTTTCCTACTAGAGGAGCTAAAAAATGCAATTATTCATACACACACACAAAATATCTCCAATAGGAAGCCCTAAAATGAACAGTAAAAGCAAGGCAGTCAGATGCCACCCCACAAGCCCACAGTTCCAGCTGATGGGCAGAGTGCACATCCAGAGTTCCAGGGTTTGCAGCCTGCTATCTATTCAGTAAGAAAGTACAAGATGCTTCATGACAAAGCAGAATCTTCGCCTTCCCATACATAATTCATTAGTGGGTTTTCTATGGAAAAAATTTTCCATTGGATGTGTCAGAGCTTGCTGGGGTGTTTCCTTTTATAGTTGCTGTTTCCAAAAAGTTGTCTTTATCACTTTATGATGCTTGAATCCTCATAGTATTGAAAACTAAAACTCTATGCATTCAAATTGTTAAAATATAAAGTTTATTATCTTGGAGATAAATGGAATTCAGATTAGTTACAATCATCAAAGGGAAGTGTTTTCATAAAATATTTTTGGATTCTGTATCCTAAATAGAATATCAGAACACTGGTAAATCCAAAGCTAAGTTTGGGAACCAAATCGAACTGATTAATTATCTGTAATTTTCACCCTGTTCCTTCTGATGTCTTATTAGGTTACATAAGTGTAAAGGCCATTTGCTTACGAGATCAAAATACTCAAGTCAATTCCTCATTCTGCAATTTAAGAACCAAGCCAGCAGTTGAACCTAAAATATGCAATGCTTTCTCCTGCCCAGCCTAGTAAGTCATCTGGTAATCTTTCTGTTCATACCTGTGTGTGAATGCCTTTGTTGCTGGTGTGAGATAATGCAAAGCCCACTGTCAATGCTTCTGATTAAGAGTGATTGAAAAGTAGATGCAATGTCAGATAAAAGTAGAAAAAAAGATGGTCGAACTGGGGAATGAAATTCTCGTAGGTACATGCATGACTATACCATGTGTATTCCAATTTTATATATCACTATTAATGCATCAGTTAAAATTAAATAGAAGAAAGATCAATAGAGTAGAGGAAGGGGATTGAAATGAAGATAATTACATTTTAGGCATTTATTAAAATGTCAAAATGAACCCTGCTATTATGTATATCTATGATGCACTAAAAATTTTTTTAAATTATGACTTGAATTTTTTGAATTATGACTTGAAAAATCTTAATCTGTATTAGACACTCGGTTGACTTGAGCAATATTATCTTAGGCTATGAAGTGTATTTTTTTTTAACTTTTAAATAGAGCACTTCTCAGAACTGAATCAAACAGATATTTAAATAACACACAATTCTATATTAGTTACATTTACATGTGGTTGTATGCTTAACTTTTATGTAAGCCATCCAAGAATTTAAAAATCATAATGCTGTGCAGACCATGAAAAACCCCAAATGCAAATTACATAGTGGCAAGACACAAAATAAAGAGGCAAAAGCCAAGTGGTGATCCCCACTCCCGATGACAGTCCCCGTGGGGAGCTCAGTGGGTTTGTTCTTAGGCTGATTTTTGCCACACCATTGTTTGAACACTAATTTTAAGTGAGCTTCCCAGACAACTGGAGTCTCTTCTTATGTGATTTATCTTCTGCCAAATATATTTATATAAATGGACAGTTTCTTCTAAAGCAATGGGTGCAGTTACCAGTGTTTCAGATCCTCTTAGTAAGCAGTGTCTGGTTTTTGGTGATGTAATCATATCACATGATCTTTTTATATATGGATCTATATATCTTTTCTTTGGAACTCATACTGCATTTGTCAAAATGGTTTGGGGTTTCAGCAACCCACCAATCCCATAAGCCCAATGGTTAACCCAGTTTTTCTCTTGGTCTAGAACACAAAAAGGAGAAAGACATTGGGCAGGGGGCTTTTATGGATTTTCCTCTTTCGCCAAGAAATAACTGAGCCTGAGAAATATCCCAGTGGCTTTCAAATGTGATTGTTAGAAAGTGCTCTTGACCCTTGTGGAGTAACCTCCCGAGGTGGTGGTGGAGATTGTGTACTTGGATGTGTGTCTGTGGATGTGCGGGGATAAGCAGAGCACTCGAATGGCAAGCTGGTTGCTTTTAAACCTCCTCCCCATCATTGGTTATTCCAGCCAACCAAAGAAAGAGCCCTCATTTTTCTCTGCGTGCATGGAAGGGCATGCCAAGGTCATGCCCACCTCCTAGTGCTTCCCTGGTGACTGCACGTAGACGTGATGTCCGGTTAGGGACGGAGAGCAGAACAACCCCGCAGGTTCTGCAGAGCAGAGGTGGTGTGCGGGCAGGACTCAGCTCCCTGCCTTTGCCCTCCATCTTATGATGTCGGTATTTTCTGCTGGGGAAAGGACCCTCACAGGGACTGTTCTTCCCCAGGGGTGTAGAAAGAAGGGTTTACATGCCTAGACTCTGAGAACTAGGAGGACAAAGGGATTTATCTGATTGACTGTTATTTTCACACGTTACACTCACGTCATAAGCACTTGCTGTACGTGAGGCCCCTGAGAACTGGGATTTGGAGGTCAGTAGCCTGTGGCTCCTGTACCCGCTCAATCCACAATGGAAGGGCAGAGCTGGGTGTGTGAAGACGAAACTGAGATGCAGTGCAGTGCAGAGAAGGTAGTGAGGGGTGAACAGACCGTGCGGGTCTGGGCTGGAAGGTGCCAGTGGCTGCCGCAAGGTGGAGAATTAGCTGGGGCCAGCTGTAGAAAAGTCCCCATGCCGTGCAAAACTCTCCCCACATTACCTCCTGTACCTTCCCAAACTCATCACATAATCCCATGAAAGAAAATGAAGTTTAGTAGGAAATTACCATTTTAGGGGCAAATGTGGAAACTAATAATTTCATAATGTTTTATTTACATCTTGTTATAAGATACAAATAATTATGTAGATACGAAGAATTATTTTGTTGGAAATCATCTTTTTGTAAAATAGGATAATGTGGATTATGTGATGTTTTCAGAACACGTGTATTCCTAGAATTCATGTGCTTCGTTCTCTGCATTAAAGGTCTTTAATTTCACACATGAAGTTTTCAGGAGAAAGCAAAGGAAAGCAAAGACTAGAGAAAGTGACAGAATTGCAAAGGTATTTAAACAAAAAACCTGTGTGGTCTTACCTAAAATGATACTTAGAATCTGAGATCAGTTTTAGACATTATTGCCATGGCTGAAGTGCATAACAGCCCTATCCGGAGTGTCTGTCTTATGCTCTCCCTGCAAATCATACAAGTTCAATTATTCAACAGCAGTTGCTGGAAAGAATGAATAGTTTCCACTGATTGGCATTGCAACAGACACCAAGTCTTCAATAGTTGTGAAAGAACTGGTCTGCCAATCATTAATATGAGGTTAGATCTCTAAGTAGTTGTAAACTTAAAGAATAATCAGAAAAGTAGTTTGGGGAACTGCCCTCTTAGGAATCCTCTGTGAGACCTGTGAGCACACGCCACCCCTTTCATCGGCCACTCTTCCATTAGCCTGGTGATGTGCTTTGTGTTAATTCCCATGGCAGCACGCATCAGAAAGTACTCTCTGCCCACACACCCACCTTTGTGCTCCGTTGAAGGCTCCTTGGTGGAAAGAATGCTGCCTCGTTCATTTTTCCAACCTCCGTGCCTAGGAGAGGCCCTGACACATAGTTAAGATCTCAATAAATTTGGCTGAATGAACTGCTCAGATATTAAAATGGCATGTATTTCTTCCCCTGCAGAAGGCAGGAATGTATTTTTCCTAGAACCATGTGGCGATCCAACGTGCATCCTTACGTCTGAGTCACCTTAGCATGTGATTCAAAATCTATAAAGAGCAATTACTACGAATTGCCCTTATTGGTTTTACAATGGATCTAAAGCATTCGCTAGCTGCTAATTCTGTCAGAGTAACTGCTTTAGCGGTGACAATACAAAGTCTTGGCTTCGTTGAGTAATTTTGTTCTTCGCTGAAAGTTGGTTGCCAGGTGAATGGAGCGCATGCAGCAGGTCATGTGCTGGGGGCCAGCAGAGCCGGAAGGTGCAGTGCGTGCAGAAGAAGCCCTTCCAAAAGGAGGAGGCGGTGCTGCACTCCCTCTGCCCAGTGAGCACGCCCACCCAGGTCCAGGTCTGCAACAGCCACGCCTGCCCTCCAGAATGGAGCCTTGGGCCCTGGTCACAGGTAATGGGGACAGACTTGCAGTCACTGGTCTCGCCCGCAGTTCAAGGTGAAGGTGGCAAACCTTCTTTGCTCCCCAAGGGGCACTCAGCCATTTACATCTTCATGGGGCATCAGGCGGGGTTAACATTGGGACCTGGGAGTCTGCATTTTAGCTATCATTCTTTAGTGATGTCTATGGGACCTGAAGTTTGGGATCCCCTGTTCCAGAGCTTAGACTATTCCTTAGTGGTTTAGAAATTCACACAGAGGCCATTTGGGGTGCCTAGGAAGTGCAGCAAGAGGTTGGCACATAGACCTGGCAACTGAGTTCTCCAGAGCAAGTGGAAAGACCCAAGTGCAAAGAATGAGCCATAGGAAAAATTTTTAACTGTCACTTTGATGGAAAAGAGAGAGAGAGTTTAAAAAAAAAAAAAAAGTCAGAGGATGTGGGCATCTCAAGTTCACTACTGTCACAAACTCCCAGAGAAACAAACTCCCAGAGGTTTAACATTATAAGGTTGGATGAGACATTGAACTATCTGTCATTCACAACTCAGAATTTCCTTCTGAAGGAGAGGCTCTCCATGGAGGGAAGCCTTGCCATTTTTTATTGTCACAACTTGGAGGGGGAACTGGGTGCTGCTGGCACCTAGTGCAGAGAGGCAGGTGTCCTACAGCACTCAGGACAGGTGTCTGCCACAGAGAATAAGTGTCAGACAGTGTCAGAATAAGTGTCCTTCCTCCTCACCCCTGTCCTACCACCCCCTTGTGGGAGAGGGTTCATCCTCTGCTCATCCATAGATGGCAATCAGACTTTTGAGAAGAACTCAAAGCTTCAGGGGAATGGTTGGCAGCAATGTAAGCCAAGTGGCAGCCACTGATCATATGTCTGCCATGTTTCCTTTCCTTCAAGTCCCTTGTATCATGCAAGGTGCTGATTTCTTAAGTTCAGCTGTGCAGTACCACATCCGCAGCAGAAGGGGGAGGAAGATATTCCGCCACCCCATGTTGGGGCATCTTTATTAGAATTAGAAGCCAGAGGTGGGAAAGAATATCTTTGAGCATGCTAGGGGGTACTTAATGAGAGAGCACATTGATTTTTAACAGAAGGTACATGTAAGTAGAGTATGATATGGAGTCTGTTCTCTTTCTTTCCAGTGGGAACTATAATTTACAAAGGGAGAATTCAAAGGACTGTTTCAGCCAGATGTGTATGGTAGCCATGGATAATAGGGACTGGTGAATTTCAAATGGTCCTTTAGTTCATGGAGTGTACCCCAAATTTCACATGGAAATATTTTTTTCTTTTGTAAAACTTTGGTTACTGAAACCAAATGTGTTTCTTTGAGAACCTGCTCATACCTGAAATGAAAGAGATTCTTCAGAATGTATCACAACCTGTTCTTTCCTTAGAGACAGGTTGCACATTTTGCCATTCTAAAAAAGAATTGCAAACATAAAAGTTAGAATTTTGTTAAAGAATGGACTGTTGAGATATGTGGTGTGTAGCAGAGTGGTGACGTGTGTCATGGTTAGCTCCCTGGTCTGGCATCAGACTGACGGGTCCACTGTCTCTCTTGGCAACTGTGATTTTCTTGGACAGGATGCCTCAACCCTTGGATTCTCAAATGCCTCTTCTGTAAACCCGGATGATAGCGATTGGGTTGTAAAATTGTTAGAGGGTTGTGTGATGCAGGCTGTGGTGTACATACTAACTTACATCATTACATGGAAGGCATTAAGTATTTGCTGCTCCTGGGGTTCTCCCTGATGTCATTATTGCCTCCCTTAAGAATGCAAAGGGTTCTCACACTGGTCCTCTGAACAAGCTGGGAATACACTCTGCTGATTGTAATTAAGAAATCCGGGTAAGAGAGACCATGTGGCATATGGTCCTTCTGAGAGAGATAAGATCATAGGGGCCAAGATGGTGACACATCCCTTGAGGACAAGCCTGGAGCCAGTGTTCTAAGAACATTGACAAGTTTTTAACTATTTCCCTGAAAGCAAGGAGAGTTTTGAAGAATTCTTTTGAAGACTGAGAATAAGAGTGAAAGAGTAATTTCCCCATCATGAAGCTCTGCATGCAGATTTACCCAGGTATTCGATGTGTGTTATGCGGTCTCCCCGTAGTTAGAACAATACCTGGAGAGCGCAGTTGTCAGGGGTAAGAACCTGGTCCCCCGCGCCCTCTTTCTCCGACTACCTGCTTGCTGTTGCTGTAGCACACACCCATATTCTATCAGTCTGCACACATTTCTGCTGTTATTCTCCTTGTTGGAGTCACAAGCAATCCTCTCTGGCCAAGTGCCCAGGTCCATTGCATCTTGTGGCAGAGATACACGATTGTCCCAATGGACAGGTCACGTCCCATTTTCTAGCACTGTACCAAGAAAACCTCTGATGAATATAACTCATCTTCAGACCTGGGGTAACCAGAAGCCATTCGGACGGTTGAGGGCAAAGCTAATCATGGCAAGTTATATAGTCTTCCCTGGACCCCTGGGTGGGTTTCTCCTGCTGCAAGGGACTTGATGGGGAATTTATTCAAATGCTTACAAATAATTTTGCAAACACTTCATCAGTATGAAATTTACTCAACTGAAAAGCATCTACTGAAACAGCATGCCAATGAGACTTTTTTCTTCTCAAGTGTTCCAAGACCTGTGGACGAGGAGTTCGGAGGCGTGAACTTCTGTGCAAGAGCTCTACTGCAGAGACGCTTCCGGAGAGCCTGTGCGCCGGCATCGCCAGACCCGAGGTGCAGGAGGGCTGTGTGCTAGGACGATGTCCCAAAAACAACCGGCTGCAGTGGGTCACCTCTTCGTGGAGCGAGGTATGAGCTCAGCTGCACTGCTGGGCAGGGGGAGGGGTCACCTGCTCAGCTCATCCTCCAGCGTCCAGATTTGCCAGGCTCCTTTTTGTTGCACGCATATACCAGGAGCCTACTAATTGCTGGCTCCTCCTCAGTGATTTCTTCAATCATTGATAAAGTGCCCAGCCTACCTATCAGGCCTGTGCCTGGGTAAAGGGTACAGAAGTTCATAGAGCACATGAAGGGAAATGGATATGGTGTGCAGGGTGCTGTAAGCAGTCTAACGTGTGCGAGAGCTGCAGGTCATCCAGAGCTGGACTTCAGGAAGAGTTCTCATCAGAAGAGACTCTCCAGGGAGAGCAGGAGTCACGCACAGGTGGGGGTGGGCAGGTTCTCCGTGACAGGATTGCACTCAGTATAGCCAGGTCACGGGGTATATTAAGAAACTTAATTGGAGATGAATACATCCTATAGGTACTGAGGAACCGAATGAAATTTTAAATGAACAAGTGGAAAAATCAGGGAGCAGGCACAAAGCAGGCAGACCCAGAGGCAGGGAGGCCCTGGTGCAGACCCTGCAGTAAGACAGCCCGAAGATGAAGGTGTTTGGGATGGAGAGAGCCATACCCTTGAGTTCCTAAAGAGACCATTTAGTACCCTCAGGCCCATGTGCAGGACGAGGTGCCGTCTCCATCACTGGCTTGGGAAACTCAACCGAATTCACAGACATGAGGAAAAGGAGCTAAGCCCAGAGCATACAGTGGTGACAAATGAGGTCTCTGCTTTTGAGGAGTCTACAGTTTGGTAGGAAAGATAGAGGAAAAAATTAATAGTGGGACAATGAGCTCCAATAAAGGAGCTTGGTAAGCCCCGTTGTTTATCCTTCTGTTTGGACAATAAACGGGTCCATATCATGATGCAGTAATGGTAAGCATAGTCTCCCTTCTCCCCCCCCGTTTTCTTTCAAAGACATGATAACCTGCAGGCCACATGCATGACCTGGGGCTAGCCCCACTTGCCTCATCCTTACAAGGGAGCTGTACTTGTTGACTCCTTCATAAAGGGTGGCGTTCAGTGTCACCCGTGACGGTATGTGATATTGACACCGATTACTGACTGCACAGAGGCCCCATCCATTAGCCCATAATACTGTTTAGTTTCTCCCAGTTATTTCATCAGCCTCCATCCTTCTCTCTCTTTTCTCTCCGCCAAAACACAGCATTAGATTATATCTCATCCAAGGGAGAGACAGGGTACACATAAAGGACAATTATTCATTAGCCTCTTCCCCCTCCGCTGTCTCTTGACTCTCTCTCCTTGGCTCCCAGTTCCTCAGAAAGACCTGGCATCTGAATGAGTGCCACCCAATGCTTCTTCTCATCTTTTTGCTGGGGGACCTTATCTGACAGCCACATGGCGTCTCTGAGTTCCCACGAGCAGTGTCTCTGTGGTCGATGGTGCGAATGAGCTCCGTGAAAGTCACTCCGATGCCCTGTCCTTTAGTCTCCTTGCCTGTCGTATCCAGGACTGGGCTGCTTATCATTACGTCCCTCACGGGTGTAGGGCTGACGAGGTGGAAGCACCTTTGCTTAGCAGATCTGGCTGTGGAGCTGTGCGATCTCACGCCTCCTCTCCTGGCCCCTAGTGTTCTGCAACCTGTGGTCTGGGTGTGAGGAAGAGGGAGTTGAAATGCAGTGAGAAGACTTTCCAGGGAAAACTGGTCACTTTCCCAGAACGAAGGTGCCGCAACATTAAGAGACCAAACCTGGACTTGGAGGAAACCTGCAACCGAAGGTCTTGTCCAGTGTACCACACGGCAGCTGGATGGTACTCGTCACCATGGCAACAGGTGGGTGCCTAGGCAGATTTAGGAGTTGACACACCAGTGAGATGCCAAACAGGAAGCAGCCCACCAACCATCGCTCACAGCACATTAACACTTGCCCGAGTATAAAGAAGAAAGGCTTGTGCTACTTATGCAACCCTAAAGTTTGATCTGTCATTTTTTTTCACATTTAGAAAATTGGAATCATAAAAACTGGAAGAGTTGCTTTTCTGCTAAGTAAATGAGGCAATGAGTATAGAGCACTTAACATCAGGCCCATGACACTCTGTTAATTTAGAAATGCTGCTTACAACCACAGCTTCTTTGGTTCTCTGAGCATGTTTTTGAATAATAATACAGTAACGGCCAGCATTTTCCAAACCGTTTGTGTGCGCCATGTCGGCGTGTGCAATCTCTCAGCTGATCCCTGAGACAGCCCTCTTAGCAGGGAGTCTTGTCCCTATTTTGAAGGTGAGAGAGAAGAGGTTCAGCACTGGCAGCTTAGCCACCTGACTTCTCTGTCGTCAGAGGTGAGAGGCACCCTTCTGAAGACATTGGGTCACTGGTTTGGGTTTTATGGGACGCTGAGTCTTAGAGAACAGCATGTCCTCGGGAAAGCCTGTGGCAGATGTTCTTGGTTCCTCACAGCACACATTGGCACAGAAGAGACTGCCCACCTGACCACCTAAGCACAGGGCTGTATGTGTGTACACACGTCCATCGAGGAGGATCTAAAACACGAAGGAGAATGGCAGGATTATTGCTCGTGGGCCAGGCAGCATGTGATCCATAATGCGAGCTTCTTTATCCCTGAGGTTTTGTGATTTACACATTTGAAATCAATTCTTATAATATTATTTAGATAAAGCCTTAGCCAACAATTGCCAAGGTGCCAAATTTGCACCCTTGACCCCTGTCATTTCTTTGTAAGTAAGCTTTTTTTTATGAGAACACAGTCCACACGCCCACACTGACTCTTGCTGTTCCTGCAACAGACAGCATGTGGCCCCCAAAACCCCAAATTCATACAATCTCACCAACTCCTGGGTTAGAGGTTTTGATATTCAAATGTTAGGCTAATTCTAAAACTTAGTTTTTCCTCCCAAATGCAAAGTCATATTGTGATGTTTGTCCCAAATGAAGGCTTATCTGTCTCCATTAAATTAATAAATTACTGAATTTTTAAAGCAAAACAAAATCTATTTAAAGGGCTCTACTTTTCCCTGATAACATTTATTCCCCTTATGAAATAACTTTATATCCCTGTCTATCTGGAAGAAAAGAAAAGCTGACCATCTTTAATTGGACAGTAAAGTTGCAGGCTTTTAGGAAACACCCAATCCCCCGTGCTAATTCAGAATTACCGCGGGCATAATTCCAGTGTCTCCGATTATCAGTTCTTTTTTCTGTCCTAGTTTTGAATTATCCCCTCCCCTGTGGCATCTGCAAAGTTGGTCTGGAATTCTTTAACTACCGAGCCCTATTCCCTAGTGTCTGGGTTTGTTCTGTGTTCTTAAGGCTACTTCTGGAACCTCTCTTCTTTATGAGTCACTTAGCTGGGAGACGCGTGCTCTCGGGCTAGACAGCCTTTGCTTAAGACCCTTCTAATCAGATCAAAGGCGCACACGCGTCGGGATGGGCCGTAAGTGCCTGTGCCCGACTCCAGATGATCTCGGCTCCATGGCGCGCATCTTGGTAATGTCAGTAACGTGGAGAGTCCTTCTCTTTGACATCGGAGACCTCGGGAAGGACAGCATCCAGCGGGCCCTTCTGACTCCCTTCTGCTTTCCCTCTCTGCAGTGCACAGTCACCTGTGGGGGAGGGGTGCAGACCCGCTCGGTCCACTGTGTTCAGCAAGGCCGCCCTTCCTCCAGTTGCCTGCTCCATCAGAAGCCTCCAGTGCTCCGAGCCTGCAACACAAACTTTTGTCCAGCGCCTGAAAAGCGAGGTAAAGGGCACCATGCCCGTCAGTTCCACTCGTCTTTGGAGACTTTGTCACAAGCTGACGCTCTGGCTGTGCATCTCGTGTGTTGCACGGCTCTGTGGCCTGCTGTTCACACCGGCAGGTACATGACGGTGCTCCCTGGACATGTACAAGCTGCAACTCGGGCGCTTGCGGTCAAAATAATCTAGTTTGCCGGGTCTGGAGGGAACATTTTAATTCTATAAGGCTTTGTAGCCACTCATTCTTACTTCAAAAGCGGGAAATGGCCAGGTTGCAAGACCCTTTTTTTTTTTTTAATTAAATGTTTGTTCAACAAACATGAAAAAGTAACCACCATGTGTCAGAGATTATGCTAATCAGTGGGAATAGAAGAGGGAACAAGAGTCGTCCTCAAGGAACTCTCATTTTAATTGAGGAGACAGATAAATTATAGTCAATTACAACAAATGTGTGCTGGCCTAAGGCAGTTCAAGTGAAGTGCAGCGGGTGCTGCTGGGAAATCCAGTTATAGGAGAGAACTTCTCTCCTAGTCCAGCTCCTTTCAAAGTCATCTGACAAACACCGGGAAGTATTTTTCAGCCTAATCAGATTTCCTTGCGCTAAAGAATCATTTTCTAGCACATAACGGCTGGGTTTTCTTTTCATCCAAACACAGCTTTTTCCAAGACAGTCTGATCTCTTCTTACCCTGATTTTTCCAGTTTGGGGTGAGTCAGACTCAGGACTGTTCCTCCCGTGCTCCCCTGTCTGCATTGCTTCCCATCTCTAAGTTGCTCTGGATCTTAGCTCCAGGCTTGGGACATCAGTTTCCTTCCTCTTCTTTCTTTTTCTATGTTATCTGGGCTGAGACATGCAAAAACAAACAAAAAAATGTGTTATGTAGCAATTGCTGAGAACCAGATCATCTCTAGTCGATGTTAGAATTGTCCGTGGGAAACAAATGTACTTTTTTTTTTTTTTTTTTTTAGAAATGTACACTTCTGAGGAATTGATCATGTGCTTCCAGACTCTCCTCTCTCCTTCCTTTCTATCAGTGATTTTTCATTTCTACCTAAAAGTTAGACTACCTTGAAGGAACCTACACAAACCAAGGCTCAGTCTAGGAAGAAATAATGCAGCCCCTCAGCATGGTCAAAGAACGATGGCCAATCATGAGAGTACCTCATTTTATATTATCTCAGTGGGATGCCTTACACCCAGTGTCATGATTGGGTCTCCACCTTGGATGATTTGCACCGTACTTACTTACCTGAAACCACTGTAGTGTTGTCAATCACAGTGCACTGTACCTGGTGTTTCACATCAATGTCTGGGCTGTAACTAGTGAGATTAAAGTTAGGCATGATCAGGTTAAGTGGGTAATGCTAATAAGCTGCCCCTCATGGAAGCCCCTATCTTCAGGTGGGCAGCACTGCATGAGGAAGCAACAAGGATAGTAGAAACAGAACCACAGATTTCAATCCATGCTCTGAAACTTACGAGCTACACAGCTTTGAGCAAGTCTTTATTCAACGGGGAAATAGTGCTTACCTTGAAAGACATTAAATGAGGTAGTTTGACTTTCAACACTTGCTTATTGAGTGCTTACTGTGAACAAAATGAACAGAGTTCCCACTTTCATGCCAAACATGTCGCATGTAAGATAGAAACAGCAATAAATGTGTTATCAGATGATAATGCAGCAGGAAGAAAACTCAAGCAGGGTTTAAAGAAAGCTTTGACTGAGAAGGAGGAGATAAGAAAAGTAGCAGGTCAGACAAGACCACTTTGAATGAGGACAGAGAGGTGAGCAGGAGTGCCTTTTCAGTCATGTTGAGACTTTGGTTTTGACTCTGAACTCTATGGAAGCCATTGGAGGACCTTGAGCAGGGGAGCAGTAGGATCTGGCTTGTGAGACGGTCTCAGGCAGCTACCTTGAGAAGAGGGCGGGATGCCTGGGGTAGGTGGGGGCCTGTCTAGCCTGTGTCAGGGGTGCTGCAGCTGTCCCCTGAGAGAGCTCACCCCCAGGGAGTGGTGAGCAGAGGTTAGAAGCTGGGTGGATTCTACTGAACCTGTAATGCCTGCGGCTTGTTTGCAGGCAGTGAGTGAAGCAAATAAAGAAGACTCCACCCTAAATAGTGTAAATCAAATACCTGACTCATGGGAGCTAGGCGCCCAGATAACCAGCATTATTGTCAAATAGAGTACTTACAGTCAGAGCATCCCCATACACCTGACTTCTACTTCTTGGGTTATACAAGGCCCGAAGTACCAGGTACCTGCTGAGATGCCATTCTTATCTCCAGAGGGGTGAGTGTCAACATAGAGGTGAAGTTAGCAGCCTGTGTCATCCTCCTGCGGTTCCTTTGTATCAGTACAATAATCCGAAAATACATCTGGGTCAGTTTTTGCTTAGATTATAGGGATTAAAGCACATGCTAATTGATTGGGGTATCAGACACAACACAAGAAAATTATAAAAATAATTCAACTCTAGCTGGCTCTTCCTCACAATGTCTCCCCTTGTATCTGTAACAATATATGTCAAACCAACCTCCTGGTAACCCTAACCCATCCCTGCAGGAGTCCCCACCCCATTTCAGGGAACATGACTCTATTCTTCTAGATCTTCAGATCAAAATCCTTTTTTTTTTTTTTTTTTTTTTTTTTTTTAATTCTTTGTTTCCCTTTTGTATTCTTTACCAAACCTGTTGGCAAATTCTCTAGACTCAACAGCCGGGAGTTATTGGAAAGAAAAGAATAATCTCATTTCATCTTTATACCTAAGTTTAGATTTAGTAGGGTCTAAATTTGTTATTTTAGCCATGATAGTTAGAGAAATTAATATCTTCAATAAATCTTGAGCACCTACTTTGCAATACTGTTAAAGGTGGTAGACAAACTCTGCTCTCAAGTAGTTTGCATCCTAGAGGACAGATAATAAGTAACCACATAGTATAAATTTCAATAAATTCAATGTAGAGAAATAAAGCAGGGTATGGAATGGAGAGTACTTCCTGGGGGTCATTAAGAGGTCCTTGGACTGGTGTGGCGGCATGGTGGGAAGGGTGTGCGAAAGGGAATTTTAGGCAGAAGAATTGAGACTTGAAGGAACCGTAGGCAGATCTGATCACAGAAAAAGGAGCTGTAGGTCAGGAACAGCAGGAGAGCAGAGTCACTGAAGGATGGGCTGGGAGGAGACCGGCTAGCTGCCTGCAGAGGGAGGGCTTGGTGAGTGAAGGCCAAAGGCAACTGCAGGCTTGAATGGAGGAGGAAGAGGAGATTTCCAGCTCTGAAAGAGAATATTTCACTCCTATATAATAGAGACCCTAAACAATTTTGAAATAGAAAATCTACTTTAAGGATACAGTGAAATTCCTGGACTCTCGTGCCTCAGCCATTACCTTTCTGTCCACATAAAGACATTGGAGTGAGTCATAGGACTCCGTACCTCTGGAGTCTGTGTTGAGATCCCAGACGTATGATGTCACACTTCCGGTGTATGATCACATGCCATCTGACTTGAGCAGCTGGAGAAACCAGAAAGGGCAGGTATTAACTCACCCATTTGCAAGCTGGAGAGATTTATTTAAACCTGTGTGGAAGGTTAGGGCAGGGCCTCAAATCCAGGTGTCCTGTCTCCCACTATATGAGGCTCCTTGCTTCCTGAGTATAGTTCCTGGCCCAGCAGCAGCAGAACCCCTTAGGTGCTTGTTAGAAATACACAACTGCAGTCCCCACCCTGGATCTTCTGAATGGGATCCTTGGGGAATTCCCAAAGTGCTGTTCTAGGTGCTTCCCTTCCTCCTTCCATTCAGAGGCAGATGCCAGGCCATGTGAGGACAGACACTGATCTCTTCGGGATGTGACTTCTTTGTTTTTCAGCGTGTCTTCCCCTCTGTAAATACTGCTAATGTTTGCAGTCCCTTCTGGTATCTTAACCCTGTCCCTGCCTCTGTCCCTTCCCTGACAAAGTTCTAACAAAGAACGGGAAGACCTTCAGTGGGCACAAGCCCGGGGGGCCCAAGGTCTTTGTCCTGAGGACCCTGTCTTCGCATGGTGCGGGCAGAGCTGAGGTGCTGACTGCACGTTTTCTCCTTTCAGAGGACCCATCCTGTGTGGATCTCTTTAACTGGTGCCACCTCGTTCCTCAGCATGGCGTCTGCAACCACAAGTTCTACGGCAAGCAGTGCTGCAAGTCCTGCACAAGGAAGAGCTGATGGCCACGTCCCCCTTGATGGCTTCTGGCCAGGGTCTGACCTTCCAGCCTCCAGCGAGGAGACCAAGCGCTGCAAGCCACCTGCCAGCTTCTGCAGGGTGGACGAGTGGGCAGGCTGCCTCCAGGCCCCGGATTCCATCCCCAGAAGCACACGGTACTCTGAAGCACTTGAAAAATGGAAAGCGATGACAAATCTGACTTGCAAACAAAAGAAAGAAAAGTCTTTGATTTGCACTGTTAGGTAAAAGTGAGGCATCACGCTGAGGTTTGTTGAATTTTAATTTTGACAGAGCGAGAAGGGACAGGCCCCCTTGACCCTCAGAGGATTCAATGGCAAAGACATCTATTTTAAAGAGGTTCTTTTAAGCCTTCAGGTCCAATCAGATGTGGATGGAACACCTTGCCTGTTATTTGGAGTTCACAGTTTGACTCTGACCGAGAACACCCAAACAGGAGTTGTCTCAAGCCAGACGGTGCTCACCATCACGCTTGCTGCTGGACTGGCAAGCTTCATGTTACGTTTATTTAGCATGTGTGTGTTGTTTATTAATTTGTTTAAAGTATATTCTGCTTATAGAGAAAAGTCTTCAAGACTAAAATGAACAACTTGAAAAGTGTTCAAAGGAATATTCTAAAAAGGAGGACAACACAGACTATTTAAAATCTCCATGTAATTGAAATTCACACTGGGGTGGAAAAACATCTCATCCAAGGCAAATACCACTGCCCTCCTCACGGTCCCCCTCCCGAGTTTTGGTGCTTGCTGAACAATTCCGTGGGAGGCTGCTCTTTGGGGGTGAGATGTTCATTTCTGGTAAAAATCTAGGACGAGCTAAATAGCAGAACAGCCACGTCCCAAGGAGAGGAGCACGTCATTTATACTGCTCTGTACATATTATCAGAGTGCTTGGAAAATTAAAGGCTGCCTGTGGCTTTTCCTTCCAATAGACAAATTTTAAATTTGCCCTAGGATTTAGTTAACAAGGGAAAAAAAAAAAAAAAAAAAAAAAAACAGTGGCAAGAGAAAAGTCTACCAGTCTTCTTGCTGGGTTATTAATAATCACGAGATGCCAAGACCCTTCAACAACCCAGAGTATTTCAGATGAGATTTTCAGTCAGCAGAGGCCAGCTGTTGTTGGGCATTAATAAGCTTAAAATTGTTCTCAATTGGAAAAACACCACACTATTTTGCCAAAACCAGAGTAACTTACAAGACTGTCGCCCCCTGTAATTTTTTTTGAGAAGTGGTTATAAAAGGCATATTTGTATAATGCTACTCTATTCAACTTCTTTGATGAATGTAACCCGATTTTACTGCTCTCAGAAGTCTTGGTTCAGACAAGGATTAGCCAGCTCAGCATAACCAACTAGACCGTGGTTGGTTAAATTTAGCAGCATCCTTTGTTCCCATACTAATTAAAATCATGAGTTCTTGAATCTCAGAGAAAGAGTGATTGGGAGCTTCCCTCAGCCCCCTGGAGTAGTGGCCAATTTATACCGAAATAAAAATGGTTCCACAGCACCACCCTCATGCCCTCCCCCCAACTGGCAAGTGATTTGTGTCTTTATATAATTATCATTTTGTTATTTTATGGAAAAAAATTAATTTATTAATAGCCTATTATGTGTGATCACTTGCTTCACTAAGTAAGTGATATTCTGAGGAAAAATGTTGAATAAAACCCTGGATTATAGAGAAAAGTCAAAAATATAAGTGTAATATTTAATTATTTTATAAGTTTTATAATAAAGTATTCTGTTTCTTTATCTTTGAAACTTGTTAAGTTCTTGAATGATATAGTGGGAATTCAGTGATTTCAAGGTAGTTTCACTGTATAAATGTGGGTTAGAAATCTCAAGGGACCTTCACTGAGAGAAGGAAAAAGAGGATTCTTGCTCTGTGTGTGAGGAAGTCCAGCTGTAAAAAGCTGGGTTGGAATAGATGACACACTCCCCATCTTGAGCTATTTTGTTCTACTGTATAGGCTTATAAACATTTATTTATGGAAATCATCTGAGACAGAGCTCATAATGAATTGTTAGTTCTATTTGAATGGTGGCCTGGTAAAATTTTTTTGCAAAAAATGGGAGAGAAGGGATGGAAGAAGAAAAAAGGAAGAAAAAACAAGTAATTGTTTTCAGGTTTTTGAAATTTTGAATCATCAGACCTAGAGAGAATAAGAACCATTTGGACAAAGTAAATTCAGTGGATCTAAATACGTGGTATGTTCCCTCGCGATGCTGGGAATTGAACCCAGGGCCTTGTGCACGCAAGGGAAGCACTCTACCGACTGAGCTAATCCCCAGCCTGTGTTCTTGTATTTTGATCGCAATACAACTCATATGCACAATCCTAACATATACTTGAGGATTTTATCTGATTATTGCTACTTAGCAAGCAATAATAAACTAAGGTTAAGAATAGAAAATGAAACTGGTGACAGGGGAAAATGTTCTCTTTGTGGTTTTGGGGAATATTATTAGAAGCAACTAGATTAGTGTTTAGTGGGTGCCAGGTACTATGCTAAGCCCTTTATATATGCTATCTCATTTAATCCCCACAACAGCCCCATTAGGAAGATACTATTACCCTTATTTTGCTGGGGAGGACTTTGGAATTCAGAGAGATTATATATTTGGCCCCAGAGCCAAAGGTCAGGTTGTGATGGGGTCAGGACTCAAACTCAGGCCCACTGGGGTTCTCCTGTCACTGAGCTGCATTACACTGGAGGAGAGAGAAAGAGGAACCTGTAGGTTTTAGAACTCTTACGGCCTTTGAGAGGCATGCAAATGGAGTTTGGCAACAAATGATTTAATGATAAATTATGGGCAGAGCTGGGAATTTAAGATGAGAAATAAGAGATGGGAAGTAATAAATTCCCACTAAACACATTTTTTCAACAAAGGATAAAGACTTGTGGCATATTTAAGTCTTTATTCCCTAATAACTGCTTCTCTCTGGGATGATGGTATTTCACTGAAGCGTCTGGAGCTTGCAACTCCAAGTTCATTAGGATGGGGACAGTGCACCAGAACACTCTTGGCATGGGTTCCCTGTGTTAAGGGTAGGGACAGATGAGCCCACAGCTGTGTCTCCTGCAAGGATTGGCTTATGGAAGGAAACAATAGAAATTATTGTTACTACATGTGACATGAAAAGTTCATGTATTCATATGCGGTATGGTTTTAGCTTAGAAAATATAGAAAAAAAACACAAGCATTCCATGCTCTGCCTTACTGCACCTTTCCCCTAAGATCCTAACTCCTTCAAAGCCTCTGTGGTCTCCGTTAGTGCTGAGGCTCTGAGCACCTACCTATCAGTCACCCCTGAATTCAGGTGAGAAGACCACAGGCTCATGGGAAGTGAACCTCAAACTGTTGTCATTTACCATGACAAAGCACACATCACCTCTATTCATTTTAAAATTTATCCTTTTTTGTTAGTGTTTTTGGTAGCAAGGATTGAATCCAGGGCCATTCCACCACTGGACTACATCCCCACTCCTTTTTTCATTTTGGAGACAAGGGTCTTCCTAAGTTGCTCCCTAAGTTGCTGAGTATCACGATGTTACCTGGTGCCACATCCCAATGTCCTCATCCCGTGTCAAAAGCATGAGGCAGAATAAAGGCTGTCTTCTATTTCCTGTCCTGTTCCATTAGGTGCCAAGAGATGAATTAACCGTTTTTCCTAATGGTGCCAACTGTCACCTTCCTAACACGTTGCCAGAGGCCTCCCCAAGTTGCTGAGACTGACTTTGAACTTACAATCCTCCCAATTCAGCCTCCTGAGCTTTAGGAGCTCCTGTGAAGGTGTGCCTGGCTCAAATTTATCATTTTAAGTAAAATATGTTCTTTAAATATTTTCTTAAGAGCTGACTTTTTATAATTCCTTCAAGTGAAGAATATATATTACATGGTACACACAGAAGGTAGCCATAAAAGTCTAATAAATATTAACATGCTAATTTTAATTTAAACATATCCCCACAATTGGCTTACTTCTAGCTGAAAGATGAATTCCTCTTATGATTGCATGACCCATAGTTCCTCAAAAACATTCAGTTCAGTGTCACCAAGCTTAGGATAAACATGGAATTTTCTTTTGATAAGATTATCTTGAAGCCCAATTCACATTTGCTCAGAGAAAGGGCAGATTATTCCATGTGATTATATTTTGCTGCTACAGCCGGACACTGAAGATTGTGTGACTGTCATTCAATGAATTTTTGTGAGGAGCAGGCAAGGCATATCCAGAACTTGTTTTTGCTAAACGTGCCCAGTTATGTCAGTTTCTGCAAAGTTGTAGCAAATTTTCTCCCCCATTCTATCCCATTTGAATATCATAGAGATGTGTGCAGGTATCCCTAAGTTCCCTAAACTATAGCTTAATTGGGGTGGGGGGGACTGTTGGTGTAATGGACAAATGAGGCTCAGGGCTTGTTTCTGTCATCCTAAGAGGTATGAGAGGAAGGAAGAGATGTCTGGGAACAGGAAACTCAGTGGGCCTTTCTCGCCACCCCTCCGTTTCTACCCCACCCCGTTCTCTTCCTCCTCTCTTGGGTAACCTCTGCCCCACATGAGTAGGGTATCACGATGTCACCTGGTGCCACATCCTAATGTCCTCATCACATGTCAAAAGCATGAGTCTAGATCCTTCTGCTCCTCAGCCCTTCCTCCACTGGGACTAATGGCTTTTGTAAAGCTGGTGGATGAACAGAGCAGCACCTTTGCTGGGATGAGTTCACTGAGCCCTGGAGGAGATGGTCTTTGAGGGTGAACCAGGGCCAGGGATTGTCCCTGCTGGAGACAGGGCCCAGGCACACCTCCCCTGAAGCTCCCTCCTTGCTTTCCTGTGACTGGGTTACAGGAAGGGCCTGTCAGTCCCCGCTGCCCCACATGCAGAAGGCTTTGCCAGCTCTACCTGGGGCCCTGAAGACTCTCATTCCATTTATTACGGGCTGAATGTCTTCTTCTATTTTTTTTTTTTTTTTTTTTTTGGAAAGAGTGCCCTTTCTCCTCTGTCCCCATGTCCCTTGAAAGCCAAGATGGACCTAAAATTAGTTTTTAAAAAAAATGATTTTTAAATAACTAACCACATCAAAATTGCATGGGGGTATTTCATACATATACTTCCCAGGCCCCTTTCAAGAAATCCAGTTTGCCAGGCCTGGGGGTGAGGTCTGGGAATTCATATTTTGAAAGGCATTCATGTTTTTGGAAGGAACAGCTCATTTTGGAAACACTGGTCTAAGGCAAAGAAAGGAAGCACCTTGGGTCTGTCTTTCTAGTTAGACCCCCCACCCCACGCCAGTCATGTGCCATCCTGCACAGTTCTGCAGGGGTTGGCCCATATTAGGCAACTGATACAGGGGTCCTTCGCTTGTCTCATCTTCTACGTGTGTGTTTCTCCCGGAAATCCTTCGTTGGGCAAGGTAAGGATTCACGGGCAAGGACCAGTCATCTGCTCTTGGTCAGCTCTCTGCTTCCTTCACTTCCAAGCACATCTGTGGCCACGCTCCATGTTTGGTGGATGGACAACTGGCTGACTCTCTCAGTCAAGTACCCACATGCAAGAGCTACAGTCTGGTTTTCTTTTCTTTCGAGGGGCACAATAGAGAAGCCAATGCAATGCTCATCAGAACACGTCTTTGGCACATAACTCCCAGGGCCTCAGGTGTGTGTGTTTATGGAGAAATCTGCAGCTCATGAAAGCAGAATAAAGGCCGTCCTTCTATTTCCTGCCCTGTTTCATTAGGTGCCAAGAGATGAATTAACCATTTTCCCTAATGGTGCCAACTGTCACCTTCCTAACATTGCCAGAAACTCATCTGCTAACACAACCAAAGGAAATGGTTTTTTTACAACAGAAGAAAAAAAAGTCTTACGTAACAGAGAAAAACTCCTTGAGTGATGCTTTCGGCCATGCCAAAGTATAAACAAGTTAGATTCATGGTTTGTGCTTGTCTAGGGCTCTGATTTCTGTTTAATGGTTAAATTGATTAATTCATAGTTTTTGTGTTTTTTTTTCTTTTAAAGATTGGCTCCAACTATTTAAAATGTAACATGTTGTCTATTTATTTATCTGCATAGTCCAAAGCCAATGAGGCCATCATTGTTATTGTATTTAGCAAATTTCTTCTTTTGTTACGATACCCTTATTGTCCAAAGTTTTTATTACTTGCAGCCTGGTCCGCTAAGGGGACAGACACTTCATGTTTTCTTAGCATTAGTATTTATTTTCAGGATCAAAATCTCTCCAACATGCAGAGTCACATCCACTCTTTTATAGTTTGGTCTGCCTCAACTTGTTATTGTATATTAGTTAGCACATTGCTAACTAACATACATTCATTCTTTCAACAAAAGAATTTATTGTGCATTTATGAGCAGTGTGAGATGCTAACATGGAAAAATGCTTTGTTTCTGACCCAGACTTATACTTGAAAACCTAGAGTGCTTAACTGTGCAATAGACAGATAATGTCCCCAGGTCACATAGTCCTAAGATTTTTTTTTAAACTCTCACTTCTATGTTCATCCTAGTCAACATTTGATAAAACCTGCTTTGAGTCTGCTCTTGTCAGCATGGAAGGGAGCACCAGGATGATGCAGAGGGGTTTCTAATGCCCTTCCAAAATAATCAAGTCACAAAATTATAGCATTACACACAATGGTCCTCTTGTAAATTAATGAATAGAACAAAGAACAGGAAGATAATTTAGGGATCATCTCTCTCCTATTTCACAGATCTAGAAACTGAGACCCCAATTTTTTATGACCTATCCTAAAGTTACCCAGTGATTTTACAGCAAGGCCAAGTCAGTCATGATTTTCAGGCAAGCTTACCCTTCATTGTATTACAAAACATTTATTTTTACTTGACAGGCAAACACAGAGTTTAAAGGCAGTTTAATAAGTAGTGAGTTTCTGATAGAAACCTAGCAAGAAATTGTTAGGGAGTTCATATAATGTATAGGATGTCAACTTATGTTCCCTTCCTCTAAAATAAAGACTCTGGTACCATAAAATGTCATTAAGAATGATGGACTGGGGGTGTGCTTAGTGGTAGAGCACTTGCCTAGCAAGTGTGAGGCACTGGGTTTGATCCTCAGCACCACATAAAAATAAATAAGATAAAGGTATTGTGTCCATCTACAACTAAATACAAAAAAATGTTGTCATCCTCCCTCTGGTAGGGAGAGGATAACCTCTTGAAAGTACTAATTTCTAAAACTATCTGGCCTATTCACTTTCCTAAAATCTGGTATCTTCAGGGAATTGAGGGATGGCTTTTCTCTGAGGTATGAATTAATAATGAATTTGAATGTTGCAAAATTCCATGAATATACCAAAATCACTAGACTGGACATTTTTAAGGGAGGAATTGTACAGCATCCTTATTATATCTCAATAAAGTGGTTTAAATAAAAATATGTGGAAATAAGGGCTGTCGGTGTTCACGCTTGTTGTGATATTATTGAATGATAGGGACGTTTTCTGCTAGACAAACAAAAATCAAAATTCTGAACTTCAGATGCAGAGAACAGTTGAGATCATGAGGGCCCCTCTCACACCATACTTATTCAACCAACTTTTTAAGAATTTGGCAAGAGCATCTCCATCTGCATTGATAGCCACCTCTATCCCATAGGAGATAAAAATATTCATGATAAAACTGGAATTGAAGAGGGTGGAGGGCAAGGAAAACTAATTTGGTATTACTCCTTGCCACCCTACACATTAAAAGAGGGGGTGGGGAATGGTATCCTGGGAGAAGGAATTTTGGACAGAGTGTTCTTTAATATCTTATGGATTTTATGAAAACTTTTAAAAAAAATCTGCTTTGGGTCATGTGATGAAATTTTAATAATTTGCTCATTTTCATAAAATTTTCTAGGACCTACTTAGAAAACCAAGAATAACAATGTAATGAGATGTTAGAGTTCCCAAGGACCAGCGACAGGAGTGTGCAGAGGTGATGAGGAAATGACCATGATGTTAACAATGAGTGATTAATTAACGCGCATCTGCCGTGTACCAGAAATAGGCTCGTTTTATTCCACGTTTCTCTGAATTTCTGTTAATATCTGAACCTTAACCAGCATGCAAAATAATTATGAATTCATAATTTCACACGTGAACCCAAACTCAGAGATTCTTCACACAGTGGCATTTGCTTCACAGAGACACTGTCATGTTGATGAAGAGTGAGGAATTTGCATCCACACGAACTTTAAGTCCATGTCCTGAGTTCACCTAGAGAACCCCTCTGGGTGACTGCAAGGTCACCTCATTTCTTTGAGCCCTAATTTCTTCATCAAGGAACAGGCACGCATCATTTATTCAACGGAAGTTAGTGTCACTTGCACCGGAGTGTATGAGGCTGAAGACAAACAGGGCTTCTGCCTTTTTGGGGATGACAACTCATGGATGTAGACAAACCAAGGAATCTCACAGCTGCTCACGAAATTATAGCCAGGATAAAGGTGAACAGGAGAGGTGTATGATTGCAGCCAATGCTACCCTGTGCTCTACCTGTCCCTGCCTGGGTCCCTTAGCCATTTTCTTGCACACAGGCCTGTGTGACTTTACTCCCAAAGCTAGCACTTGCATTTCTTTTGCCAAGAGCATGATTCATACTTTTACTACCCACTTTTCCTGTAAGCAGAAAACCGCAGGAGCCTGGAAATTTACTCTCCTCCCTACCTTGTGCCGACTATCAAACAGGATGCCATTCCTTCCCCAGTGACTGACCCAGCAGGAGGACCCGTAGTAGCTAGACTTGATTTCAGTGCTATACAAAGTACTGGTCACAAAAGGGGAGCATCTGACACATAGCAAGCAATATACAAGTGATAACTGCAAGAGTGACAAGAAGAAAAGAAAGCAGGATAGTGGGGAAGGTGCCAAATGCTTTTGCAACAGCAGATTTTGAGGGTAGAAGAAGCATTTTATGCATGGGGAAAAGCCTCTTGATATTGGTAGGAATGAGTTCTTTGCATATGACCCTAAAGCACAGACAGTTAAGTAACAGGGTTAGTAGCCAAAATATACAAGGAATTCATACATCTCAGCAAAAAGAAAAAATAAAGATTTAAAAATGGGCAAAGAACCTAAACATATTTCTAAATAGGAGACTTATAAGTGGCCAACAGATAAAAGATGTTCAACATCACAAATCATCAAGGAAATGCAGCTCAAACCCCTTCTCAAAAGGGTAAAAGATAATAAGTGTGGGTGAGGATGTATAGAAAAGGGGTCCCTTGTTGGGGGTGGGGATGTAAATTAACAACTGTAGAAAGCAGCATGTAATCTCCTCAAAAAATTAAAAATAGAACTATTGTACAATCTAGCAATCCAAATTCTGGGTATATGTCCAAAGGAAATTAAATCAGTATAGTGAAGAGAACTCAGCTCTCCCGAGTCATCGGGGCAGTATTCACAAAAGCAAAACTGTGGAATTGACCCAGAAGGCCACGGGGAGACAGATGGACATGGATGTGTCACATAGACATGAACCGTGGAATGTTCTTCAGCCCTAAAAAGGAGGAAATCCCAACATTTGCAACAACTTGAGTGAATCTAGAGGGCATAATGCTGAGTGAAACAAGCCAGACCAAGAAAAACACTCCTCCGTGACCTGAAAGAGTCAAACTCAGAGGAGAGTAGTGCTTTCCAGGGAGAGTGGGGAAGCTGGTCACCATGTCTGAAGTTCAGATACAGGATGAGTAAGTCCTGGAGATCCAACGTACAGCATGGTGACCACAGTTATTCGTGAAATGTACAAATAGAGCATAATTGTTTTCACCATACAAAAGGAATCAAGGAAAGGAAATGGTTACTATGTAAGGTGAAAGGTATGTTAATTAGCTTGATTGTGGTAATCATTTCCAAATGTATACATAGATCAAAACATCCCATCGTGCACGTTAAATTTATGCAACTTCTATTTGCCAATTATACTGCAACAAAACTGAAAAAAAAGAGTTTGTAGTTTTGAACCTTTTCAGAAAAGAAGCTGACAAGCAAGTTGACTCTTTGCCTAGATTTCATGAGGCCCTGGGTCATCTGAAGCTTTGCTGCCAGCTCCTGGCACAGGTGCATGTCTGAGGTCCTCAAAGGACCGAGAGCTGGCAGCCTGAGATCAGCCAGCTGCCAGCATCCTCCTTTCCCCAGAGTGGGAGGAAGTTGGTTCCTGTGTGACAATTAATTAAATCCTGACTGGGTGGGCACTTCTAACGTGTTTTCCAGTGTTACAGCCTTGCTAGCAGAGTTCATAACTGAACTGCAGCCAGCCTCAGTTGGGGAACAGGAAACCACCTTTGACTGGGGCCAAAGAACTTGTTCTCTGTCCAAATGTAGTCACCCAGGTAGAGATCTCAGTTGGAGGTCAGCCTGTGATTCTCAATACATCAATTGTTTCCGCCCACCTCCCCTCTGCAAAGTCCGGAAGACACGAAATAGGATTCAGGCAAGATTAACGTGCTGCTTCACCATATTGTCTACTTGGAAGGCACACTCTGGGTATTGTCTGCTAGCACAAAGAGTCTTTCAGAGTTGCCTTGTAAAGGATTGCTTTTGCGAAGATTATGTTTTAGAGTTAGGTGTCTCAGTATTCCCAGGACAAAGTGGCAGGGAGATTTAGCAGCTATCTAGATAATCTTATCAACCCAGAGAATTCAGAGTTCCGTTTTACTGCCTTGAAATGAAGTAGCCATGCAGTTCAACTCCCTCCTGCAGAGAAAAGCAGCTGACAATTACTAAGCCCCAATTGTGTGCCAAATATTGTCCTAGTTGGTTTGTGATTTTTCCTTTAATTCTCGCATCAAATCACTTATTATCACTTCCTCACTTTTAAAAAGAAAAAAACAAATTTCCATCAAGTTAAATAACTAACTAAAGTCACACAGTGAAAAAATATGTAACTGGGTTTCGAATACAGGTCTCTTTCAGGCAAAACAAATAACAAAAAAAAAAAAAAAAAAAAAAAAAAAAAAACGTTCTACTTGGTAAAGAGAGGAATCGATTTTTTAAAAAACGTCAATAGTAAGATATGTTTAGAAATTGCCCTACATCTTCCACTTGGAGTTTGATTATATAAGCTTCCTTCAGAACAACTCCTAAGCAGACAAACCTTAGAAAACTGTGGAAAGCAAATGCTTAAAGACTGAAGAGAAAATCCAGCAGGCATGTGGCCAGGGATTCAATGCAGAGAAGCAAACAGCAAAGAGGCACGGTCTCTGTCTTCTCTATTCTCTCTCTTTCCCTCTCTCTTCTCTTCCTGTCTTTCCTTGTTTGAACCATAATCCTAAAGCTGTGCAGTAGACACACAACAGCATCTGGGTGTGAGCAGGATTCCTGATGGAGTTCCTGAATAGAGAAGCCAAGGAAAGGAACCCCAGGCATCCTGACAGGTAATGAAAGCAGATTTCATCATGGGGATGTCTAGAGAAAGGCATTTCTGAGTCCCGAGTGTGAACTCCATATAAATATTTGACCACACCACTCACAGGTAGGAAAGTCCCAACCATCCCAGTAAAGACTTCAAGTACTGAATTGAGATTTAAACTAATTCCTCACAGTAGGAGGGATGGAGTTTATGTTTCCCACCTGATCTAACAAATTGTTAAAATAAAAACATCATTCTTCAGAAGAACAAAAGAGAACCCAGAGTCATCACAATAAAATATTCACTGCGCCCACAATATCATGATTTAACAAGTCAAAACCTATCAAAAACGACACCGTTCCATGGCATCAACACATGCTAGCGCCAATGCCAAACTGACCAGATGGTGGAAGAATCCAGATGTTTGAATTTAGATACAAACTTAGAAGGAAATGAAAGAGCTATCCTTCATGATGAAAGGAAAAATATACTCAGAAAGAAAGGAAAAAGTCAGCAGGTAAATGTAGAATATAAAAAAAAAAAAAATGGAAACTTTATAATTGATGAATGTAATATTGTTAATATTCACTGCCCAAACTTAATGGTGGAATGAATAAAACAAAGGAAAGAAACAATGAACTTGAGGATAGAGCAGGAGAAAACATCCAATCTGAAGAGAGAAAGATGAATTCGTGAATAAAAAAATAAAAAGAGCTGATGTGATAGTGGAATAGGACTTCCAAAAAGCCTCTTCATAAAAGCAGTGAGAACTCTGGAAAAACAGATTGAGCTTTTTCAGAACTCTAGCAATTGAACAGAGACTTGCAACAATGTAGGGGTCATTAATTTAAGAAAAATAACTGCATATTTTACTTGGGCTATTTCCATCCTCCTCTCCCCAATAACATATAAGCCTGGGCAACCCAGAGTTTGTCATGATGAAAGTCAATAACCTGGCAGCTGGAAGGAACAGAAGGGTATCGGGGTCCCTTCAAAGTACAATCCTCAGAGGAGTGTTATTATTTGTTCTTCCTGGTGGTTTCTTAGAAAAGCCCACTCGAAAGCCTTGTCTCCCATTAACCTGACTCAGAGTGTGAACAGTCTTTTCTTTGCAGGTATTTATCAAAAACAACCAGTAGCAACTAATTTACACCATGAGTGCCTGAGGTTGCGATGAGCTGAAGAAAACAACTAGCTAGCTGGAAGTCTTCCAGGATTCTAGAATGAGATGTGCATAGGGCTTTGGAAAGCTCTGACATATTCCTGGGATTCTAGAAGGCCATGCGCATGCCTGGGGCTGAGCAGAGGCCCCGAGCTGTGAACTTGTTCAGGAACCATGTGAAAATGCCCACCTAGACGGGCTGGAGGCTCCACACAAGCAGCTGGTAGAGGCTGAGGCAGAGCTATAAGCTGCCTGCTGGGGGTTCACCACCATATGCAAAGAGAGCTTCCAGCACAACTGGGATGTTTGTATTTTCTGTTTACACGTATTTATGGAAGTGTCTGTTCAATCACCAGCTGACCACTAAGCTAACAATGTGGATCCTTCAGACCACACAGGATAAACAATATAGACCTACAGAATTTGTCTAGGAACGTTGCTGAATAAACTAACAAATAGCAGTAGCAGAAGTTAGAAAGGGAAACAAACTTAATTTCCCAGTGCCATTAATTTTCAAGTTATAAAGTTCCTAACGACAACATGTATACCTATATACATGAATGACATGGAAAGAAACAGAGTACAAACTTAATTTCCCAAGTGCCATTATTTTTCAAGTTATAAAGTTCCTAACAACAACATGTATACCTATATACATGAATGACATGGAAAGAAATAAAGTATGTGTGTTGCAGTGGAGGAAAAGCAACCAATAGAAACTATCCACCCCACAGTTTCAATGTGCTGCTTTAAATATGAAATCAGTTATTTTAAGTATTTCAAAAATGAAAGAAAATTGAATGTAAAGAACACAGTACATAAAAATAATAGACAAGTAGGAGAATGACATCTCACCACATAGAGAATATAAAAAGACCAAAATGATAAAAAATAGAAATTCTGGAGCTGAAAAAGTCAGACCAATGAAGATGATCAGAAAAAATGAAGCTGACAGAAAAAAGAATCAACAAATGTGAGCACAGGCCAACTGAAATCATCCAGTTCCAGGAACAGAGGGGAAAGAATGAGCGTGAACACAGCCACAGAGACCTACAGGACGTCATCAAGCCTGCCAAGACGCACACAAGGGATGTCCCAAGCAGAGAAGAAAATGAGCAAGACTGAACAACAGTGGCTGGAAATTTCTAAATTTGATCTAAAAGAACTAATTTATATGGCAAGAATCTCTATGAACTCCAAGTAGGATAAACTCAAAGAGACCTACACCTAGATACTTCAAAAAGTGGTCACAGCCAAAGCCAAGAAATGAAATGAGTAAGAGAGAAGTTGTTGGTCACCTCCAAGTGATTCTCAGTAATCACAGCCAGTTTCTCCCCAGGAGTCACCTGCTCCAGAAGGCAGGGAATGAAAGACAGACCTGTCAGTCAAATGTGCATGTGCAGCTGGGCTATTCTTTTTAACGTAGAAGGTTAAATTAAAGTACTTCTAATTAAACAAAAACAGGGAGTTTGTCTCTAGTAGATCTGCCCTCCAGGAAATATGAAAGGAAGTCCTTCAGGCTGAAAAGAAATAAAGGCACCAGGGCACTGGAGAGTAGCCTCTAAGCAGTAACACTGATTATATAGGCAAATACAAATATGATGCTCTGTGGAGGCTGGGTTCTATAAATCCAAATCAGATGAATATAATGTCATCTTCAGGAAAACCATTAAAACACACTCAAATATATGGTAATGAGAAATAAAATGCACACTAGAAAGTACATATTTAACACAAAAAAGTAAGTAATAGAGGAACAGAGGAATTCAATATTACATAAGATATACGGAAAATAAATAGCAAAAAGGGCCGCTATAAATCCTACTTAATAAGTAATTACATTAAATGTAAAAGGATTAAACATGCTAATTAGAAGGGAAGATCTGCTCAATGAATGATCCAACTATATGCTATCCACAAAAGACACAATTCTCAGAGTGCAAAGAGAGCTGGAGTGATTATACTAATATCAAACAAATAGACTTGAAGACAGATGCAATGCTCACTAGACACAAAGAAGAATATTTTAAAACAACAAAGGATCAGTTAACTTGTAAGATAAAGGACTGAAATCATACAGATTTTGTTCTCTTACAAAAATAAAATCACATTAAAAATAACCATAAGCCAACTTCAGTGGCACATGCCTGTAATCCCAGCAACTCAGGAGGTTAAGGCGGGAGGATTGCAAGTTCAAAGCCACCTCAGCAACTTAGCAAGGCCCTAAGCAACAGCAACTTAGCGAGACCCTGTCTCAAAATAAAAAAACTAAAAAGGACTGGGGATGTGGCTCAGTGGTAAAGTAGCCCTGGGTTCAGTCTCTGGTACAAAAAAAAAAAAAAAAAAAATACCCATCAAATCCCAAATACTTAGAAATTAAGTAATGCACTTCTTAGTAATGCATAGTTCAAAGAAAAAATCTCAAGGCAAATAAAACACATCTTGTGCTAAAACATTGTTAAGCCAGTGTTCAAAGGAAAACTAGTATCATTAAGTACCCATATCAAAAATAAGAAAGGTATAAACCAGAGATTATATTTTAGAAGGTAGAAAAAGAAAAGCAAGGGTTTCTAAGGCAAGTACTGAAATACTAAATAAGAATTCAACAAAATAGAAAACAGAAAACTTACAAAGCTAAAAGTTATTTATTTGAAAAAAATTTAAAATGAACAAACCAGAGAGAGAGAGAGAGAGAGAGAGAGAGAAAGACACACAAAAATCACCAAGATTGGGAATGAAAGGAGAGATTCTCACTACAGATGCTATCAAACATTAAAAAGATAATAAGGTGATATTATTATCAGCTCTTCTCCAAAAACTTTAAAATTTTAAATACCTTGAAAAACCCAGCCTACCAAAATTGTCACAAAATGAAAAGTATCTTTTTAAGTAACTGAATTCATTGCTAAAACATTTCTGCAAAGAAATTCCCAAGCCCAAGGCATTTCACTGGCAAATTCTAGCAAATTTTCAAAGATAAAATAACACCAATCTCACACAGAGTTTTTCAAAATATAGATAAGAATGGGACATTGACCAATTTGTTTCATAAGACTAATAAAACCTTGATAACTCCAAGGAAAAATACTACCAAAAAATGGAACAAAAAATCACAGACCAATTTTCTCATGAAAATAGATGCAAAAATATTTAACAAAATATTAACAAATAAAACCCATTAAGTATAAAAATAACACATTGTAATCAAGTATTATCCCAGGAATGCAAGGCTAGTTGAATATTCAAAGAAGTCACACCACATAATTCAACATACTAAAGGCATAAAGGAGAAAAACTATATGATCATTTCAACAGACACAGAAAAAAAAATTTTACAAAGTTCAGTACCCAGCAAACTCTCAGCAAACAGAATATTTAGAGAACTCTCTCTTCCTGAAGAAGTGTCTGTATGAAAAACCTACATAAAATATCATACTTGATTTATAAAGACTGGAAACTTCCCTTCAGGATCAACAATAAGGGAAGGATATCCACACTTACTATTCCCGTGATTATGGAGGCTGAGAAGTCCCGTGATAGGCCCTCTGTAAGCTGCAGAACCAAAGCAGCTGGTAGCATGGGTGGGTCCAAGTCCAACAGCCTCAGAATCAGGGAAGCTGATGGTATAACTCGGTCTAAGATCAGAGGCCTGAGAATCTGGGGGCATTGGTACAAGTCTTAGAGACCAAAGTCAGAAAATCTAGAATTTTGATGTCTGAGGGCAGGCAGGAGGAGAATGGTGTCTTCCCCGGATTCAAATACCAATCTTTGGAAAACACCCTCATAGACATACCTAGAAATAATGCTGTATCAGCTACCTGGATATACCTTAAACCAGTCAAATAACCACCTAAAATGAACTACCATAATCCCAAAACTTGGGATGGAGACAGACACTTGTGTAGACCACAGAGCCAAACAGAAATCGCATTAGAATGATAAGAGAAACTGTCCACCCTGAGCGTGTTGCCCTTACTCTTTCCCAAGCTGGCAAAGCACCACACAGGGAGAATTCCTTTGTGTCTTTGGTTTCTACAGTGGGAAAGAGAATCAGAGGAGGATGTTTTAGCTTCCCTAGCATTCTGAGATGTTTCCAGGAAGCCCACTCCAATCTCCCACAGGAAGAATAATGGGGAATAAAGGCAGGACTGGATGATGTGGAGTCAGATAGAAACAAAGAAAAGATGCAGAACTCACCATGATGAGCATACATATCTTGATGGTTTTCTGTGTTTCTGCCACTGGTGGCAGCTGATCAGAAATACCAGTCAACAGCATGATTCAGCCTAAAAACGGAGCTGATTGCTCCCAGCAGCACAGTTAGAAGTTCAATCCGGCTGGGGTCCCTAGATTGCCAGCCTCCATGCCCAATTTCAGACTCTACTCCAAGACCCCCACCCAAGTAGGGAAATGTTTCATAGAGCATTTTTTGCAAAGCACAGGAGCTAGACTTTCTTGAATCAGGAATCCAAACAAAAGCTTAGCTCAGCCTCAGTAAGGCTTAGGCAGGAAGGCAAGCCTTAGCCATGCATTACCACAGAGCTTAGGACCTGTGGTACTAAGCTACTAGAGTAGCTATTCCACCTAGTATGAAAACTCAAGTCTAGAGCCCTTACCAATTGCAAGACCCAAACAGCAGTACAGCCTGGCAAGGGAATACACATTGCAACCCTGCCCAATCAGAGGCAGTTGCACTGTCTGGCCAGCAGCTTTGCCTAATTGCAAAACCCAATCAGTGGTCTTGCTGAAGCCCAACCAACAGTGACACCTTACCTGGAAGCAAAGGCAGTAACCCACCCAACCAAAGAACGAGCTGAAGTTTCCATCAGTGGACAAATGGATAAATAAAATGTGTGTGTATGTGTGTGTATATATATATATATATATATATACACACACATACACACACATTGGAGTTTTATTCAGCCATAAAGAAGAATAAAATTATGCCATTTGTAGGAAAATGCATGAAACTTGGAAACATTTTGTTAAGTGAAATAAGCCAAACTCAAAAAATCGAGTGTTGTATGCTTTCTCTCTTATGTCAAAACTAGAGAGGAAAATGGAAAACAAAAGTGTGTGGGGCAGGTGGGGGGATCTTGTAAAAAAAAGAGGGAGATCAGTAAAGAAGAGGAAAGGGACCAGGGGGAGGAGGAAGGGAGAACATGGGAAATACTAGGGAATTAAATTGGCCAAATTATATTGTTATATTTTGTGCATGTACAAACATGTAACAGCAAATCCACCATTGTGTACAACTATAATGCATCAATAAAAAATATTCTATCATTACCTGCTGATAGAACCAGAATCACAAACTACACTACATAGTAAATGTCCATCCCTGTCAGAGAATAACTGAAAAAGATCAGAAAAGGTAGCTGTCAAGTGAGCAGGGAGAGAATAACACAGGGACTATGAAGAATTAGGGAATTATCACACCACTAAAAGAAAGTAATGCTACTCCAATAATTAACAGCAAAGAAGTAAAGATCTATGAAATGACTGACAAAGAATTTTGGAATCTTCTTACAGAAGTTTGGTGAACTATAAGAAATTACAAAGATAAAATTAAATTTGGAAGCCCATAATGAAAAAGTGAGAAGTATAATAAAGACAGAAAATGGAGACGGCTCGCTTGCCGGGGCCGCCCGAGAGTGTCTTCATCGCGGGCGTTCGGGCCGCCAACTTGGATGGCGGGAGTCAGAGGAGAAAGAGCGTAAGGCGGGAAGGCTTCTCTGCGGCCCTCCTTGGGCCTCCAAAAGGGCCAGCTGACCCGGCTTTGGGGCGAGTGCCCCGAGGCGCGGAGCGCAAGTGCGACGATGCGGGGTCTTCCCGGGGCCCTGTCCCCTGGGCTGGGGATGCGTCGAATGTGACCACCTCCCGTTGCCTCACCCGCCGTGGGGAGGAGGAGCAGACCAGACACAGCCACTGGACGACAGGACACGGGGCGGCCTGGCTCCCTCAGGTTTAAGTATCGTTTAAGCTGCATCAATGGAGCACATTCAGGGGGCCTGGAGGACGATCAGCAATGACTTTGGACTCAAGGACGCGGTGTTCGATGGCTCCAGCTGCATCTCCCCTACCATAGTGGAGCAGTTCGTCTACCAGCACCGGGCCTCGGACGATGGCAAACTGACGGATCCTTCCAGGATGAGCAGCACGATCCGCGTTTTCTTGCCGAATAAGCAACGAACAGTGGTCAATGTGCGGAATGGCATGAGCTTGCACGACTGCCTCATGAAGGCGCTCAAGGTCCGAGGCCTGCAGCCCGAGTGCTGCACCGTGTTCCGACTTCTCCACGAGCACAAGGGTAAAAAAGCACGTTTAGATTGGAATACTGACGCCGCCTCTTTGATTGGAGCAGAGCTTCAGGTGGACTTCCTGGACCACGTTCCCCTCACCACGCACAACTTTGCTCGGAAGACGTTCCTGAAGCTTGCCTTCTGCGACATCTGTCAGAAGTTCCTGTTAAATGGATTTCGATGTCAGACTTGTGGCTACAAATTTCATGAGCATTGTAGCACCAAAGTACCTACTATGTGTGTGGACTGGAGTAATATCAGACAACTCTTGTTGTTTCCTAATTCCACCGTGGGTGAGAGCGGGGCCCCAGCGCTGCCTTCTCTGATGATGTGCGGGATGCGGGAGTCTGTGTCCCGGATGCCTGTGAGTTCCCAGCACAGGTACTCCACGCCCCATGCCTTCACCTTCAACACCTCCAGCCCCGCCTCTGAAGGCGCCCTCTCCCAGAGGCAGAAGTCCACATCCACGCCCAACGTCCACATGGTCAGCACCACCCTGCCTGTGGACAGCAGGATGATTGAGGATGCGATTCGAAGCCACAGCAAATCAGCCTCGCCCTTAGCCCTGTCCAGCAGCCCCAGCAACCTGAGCCCCACAGGCTGGTTACAGCCCCAGACTCCGGTGCCAGCACAGAGGGAGCGGGCGCCAGGATCCGGGACCCAAGAGAAGAACAAAATTAGGCCCCGTGGGCAGAGAGACTCAAGCTACTACTGGGAAATCGAGGCCAGCGAAGTCATGCTGTCCACCCGCATCGGCTCGGGCTCCTTTGGAACTGTTTATAAGGGCAAGTGGCAAGGAGATGTCGCAGTGAAGATCATGAAGGTCGTCGACCCCACCCCAGAGCAGTTCCAGGCCTTCAGGAACGAGGTGGCGGTCCTGCGCAAAACGCAACACGTGAACATCCTGCTCTTCATGGGGTACATGACCAAGGACAACCTGGCCATTGTGACCCAATGGTGTGAGGGCAGCAGCCTCTACAAACACCTGCATGTCCAGGAGACCAAGTTCCAGATGTTCCAGCTGATCGACATTGCCCGGCAGACGGCTCAGGGAATGGACTACTTGCACGCCAAGAACATCATCCACCGAGACATGAAGTCCAACAATATATTTCTCCATGAAGGCTTAACGGTGAAAATTGGAGATTTTGGTTTGGCGACAGTGAAGTCACGCTGGAGTGGCTCTCAGCAGGTTGAACAACCCACCGGCTCCGTGCTGTGGATGGCCCCAGAGGTGATCCGAATGCAGGATGACAACCCCTTCAGCTTCCAGTCCGACGTCTACTCCTACGGCATCGTCCTGTACGAGCTGATACGGGGGAGCTGCCCTACTCCCACATCAACAACCGAGACCAGATCATCTTCATGGTGGGCCAAGGCTACGCCTCCCCGGACCTCAGCAAGCTGTACAAGAACTGCCCCAAAGCCATGAAGAGGCTGGTGGCCGACTGCGTGAAGAAGGTGAAGGAAGAGAGGCCTCTGTTCCCCCAGATCCTGTCTTCCATTGAGCTGCTCTAACACTCCCTGCCGAAGATCAACCGGAGCGCCTCTGAGCCATCCCTGCACCGGGCGGCCCACACCGAGGATATCAACGCTTGCACGCTGACCACGTCCCCAAGGCTGCCCGTCTTCTAGTTGACTTTGCACCTGCGCTCGGGCCCCAGGCGGAAGGGAAGTCAGCAGGCAGCTCCTTCCTGTCCCTTGCTTCTGGGGCAGAGCGTGTTTTCAGAGAAGCTGCTGTTAAGGACCTTCTAGACTACGCACAGGCCTTAACTTCGTGTTGCCTTCTTTTCTACCCTCTCTGGCCCTGGAGAAGGAAGCCATTCACCCTGCAGGCCTGTCCTCCTCCCGCCCCAGAGCCAGCCTCCAGCATGCATGGGGGATGCTGATGGCAGTATGAGAGCTGGCCCCCAACCATCAGCTCAATGAGCATTCTTAGGGCAAAAATGTTGCTGGAGGGGAAGTAAAGGTCATGGGCGGACTAGCCCCCATGTGGGGACACGTGGGGTTCTGGAAACTAGTTTCTTTTCAGAGACTGTGGTGCAATGCCAGACAGTTTTGCACATGACTCACCAAACAACCTAGGACTGCGGAGACTGCGCCCAGAGGAGCCTGCTCTGGTACTAGAGAACTTTCCTGTCGCAGCCGGAGACTTCCAGTGCAGAGGTGGCTTTCTGGGCACGGTGCTCCGCCCTCCTGTCTCCCTCGGGAGCAGCCTCCCCTCAGGCTGAGTTTCGTCTTCCAGGGGCTGTCCCTATGGGGTAGGCCACAGGGCCAGCCCCATCTCTCTAGTCACATAATTGTGTATGCAAGGAAGCCCGGAATACAGGTTTTCTTGATGATTTGGGTTTTAATTTTGTTTTTATTGCGCCTAACAGGATACAGTTATGAATGGTTCCTCAATTATGTTATTTTAATAAAATAAATTAAATTTTTAAAAAAATGATATAAATACTAGATATGAAGACTACCATGAGGAACTGAAAAAGTCAATAGAAAATTTCAGTAGCAGTCTTGATAGAAGAAGAGTCACTGAGCTCAAAGACAGAATATTTGAAATTATCTAATCAAAGAAGCAAAAAGAAAAAAGAATGAAGAATGTCTATAAGAATTATGGGACCCTGTCAAGACATGTTACGTTTGTACAATAGGAGATACTGGAGAAGAGAGAGAAAATGAACCAGAAATATTGTTTAAAGAACTAATGACTGAAAATTCCCAAATATGGAGATTCCTCAGAAACCTTGGAATGGAACCACCATTTGACCCAGCTATCCCACTTCTAAGTTTATACCCAAAGGACTTAAAATTAGTATATGACAGTGACACAGCCACATCAGTGTTTATAGCAGCTCAACTCACAATAGCTAAACTAGGATCACATCAGTGATACCAACCTAGGTGCCCTTCAACAGATGAATGGATAAAGAAAATGTGGTGTATATATATGATGGAATATTCCTCGGCTTTTTAAAAAAATAACTTTAAAAATTTTTTTTTAGTTGTCAATGGATTTTTAAAAAAATTTATATGTGAACCCAGGACCTCAACATGCCAGGCAAGTGTTCTACCACTGAGCCACAACACCAGCCCCTACTCAGCTTTAAAGAAGAATGGAATTATAGCATTTCTTGGTAAATGGATGGAGTTGGAGAATATCATGCTAAGCAAAATAGGTCATACCCAAAAAACCCAAAGGTCAGATGTTTTCTCTGATATGTGGATATTAATTCACAATAGGGGGGGGAGGGTGGATAGGGAAGAATATATTTACTATATATTTGGTAGAGGGGAGTTAAGGAAGGGGAAGGGGTGGGGGTAGGAAGAATAGTAGAGTGAAACAGACATTATTACCTCATGTACATACATGAATGCATGACCAATGTGATCTTACAATATATACAATCACAAAAATGAGAAATCACACTCCATTTTTGTATGATCTATCAAAATGTATAAATGCATTCTATTGTCATATACAACTAATTAGAACAAATAAAAATTTTTAAAAATGTGAGGAGGAGGAGTAAAAGTGTTCAGTTGTTAAATTGTCATCAGCTTGAAGCCACTGATCCATTGCCTTTTATGTAGCCTAATGGTAAACACAAAGCAATCACTGACGGTAGAAGCAACAAACAAAGTGAGATTCAAAGGATACCACTGCAAGAAGGTGTCAAGCCACAGAAGAAGACATCAAGAGAGGGAAAAGAAAGCATTTACAAAACCCAGAAAAATAATCACAAAATAGCAGTGATAGATCCTTCTGTATTAAAATTACTTTGAATATAAATGTCTTAAATTTATTTCTTCATTAAAAAGAGAAGATTAATGGGTTAAAAAAAAAGTCCAACTACATGCTGCCTATAAGAGACTTACCTCACTTTTAAGAAGTTATATAGACCAAAAGTGATGGGAAAAGATATTCCACTAAGTGAAAACCAAAAGAGAGCAGGAGTAGCTATACTTATACCAAGAAAAATAGACTTTAAGTCAAAAACTGCTAAAAGGGATAAAGTGGGACATTATATAGAGGTCAGGTGAGGCTAGAAAAATTATAAACATGTAGGCATTTGAGGTCAAGTTTCATAAATATAAAGCAAATATTAAAGGATCTGACTAAGAAATAGATTGCAGTACAGTAATAATATGGGACTTCAATATTCCATTTTCAACCGTGGAAAGATCCTCCAGACAAAATTAATAAGGAAACTTTGGACTTATACTGGACTTCAGAAACAATAGACTCAACAGACATATATGGAGCATTTCAACAGCAAACACACTCTTCTCAAGCCTCATGGAACTTTCTCCAGAATAGAACATATGTTAGGCCACAAAACAAGCCTGGAAAAATGCAGCAGGATCAACATTCTATCTGTGATCTTTCTAGTAATAATGGTATAAAAACTAGAAATTGGTAACAGGAAGATTCACAAATACATGAAAACTAAACAACATACTCCAAAAAACTTTCACAAGTGTATAAAGAATAAACAACACAATCCCAAACAACCAATAAATCAAAGAAGAAATCAAAAGGGAAATTAAAAAATATCTTGAGGGAAATGAAAATGAAAACACAACATACCAAAATTCTGGGGGGCAGCAAAAGCAGCTCTAAGAGGGAAATTTATAGTAATAAACACTTAAACCATAAAAGAAGATCTTCAATAAAAACTTAGCTTTATACCTCAAGGAACTGGAAGTAAAATGAAACTCAAAAGAAAATAATGATGAGAGTATAAATAAATGAAATTAAGATTAGAAAAATAGAGAAAAAAAAATCAATGAAAAGAGTTTTTTTTTTTAAATTAACAAATCCTTATCTAAACTACAAAAATGAGATAAGAATAAAATAAATACAATAAAAAATGAAAGCGACATTACAACTGATACCACAGACCCACGAAGAAACATAAGAAATGACTATGAATAATTATATGCCAACAGTTTGAATAACTAAAAGGAATGGATAAATTCCTAGACACATACAACCTACCAAGACTGACTCATGAAGAAATGAAAAATCTGAAAAAAAAATTAGTAAAGAAATAAAATTGATAATTTTTAAACATCTCCCAAAAGAAATCCAAGTACCTAAAGTCTTCATGGGTGCATACCACCAAATATCTAAAGAACTAATACTTATCCTCTTCAAATTCTTCTAAAACAACTGAAGATGAGGGAAAACTTCCAAACTCATTTTTACAAGGCCAGCATTACCCTGATACTGAAGCCAGACAAGGACATTATGAGAAAATAAATTATAAGCCAATATCCCTGATAAACATAGATACAAGTCCTCAACAGAATACTACCAAATTAAATTTGACAGCACATTGAAAGGATCCTTCACAATGGTCAAATAGGACTTACCCTTTGGTTGCAAAATGGTCCAACCTTCACAAGTCAGTAAGTGTGATACATCACATAACAGAACAAAGGACAAAAAAATCATATCATCCCTATCAATGCAGAAAAAGCACTGGACAAGATTCAATATCATTTTATGATTAAAAACCCAACAAATTAAATATAGAAGGAATATACTTCAATGTAATAAAGGCCATATGTGACAAGCTCACAACTAACACACTTGCCAGCAAAATGTTGAAGGTTTTCCCTCTAAGACAACACTAAGGAACAATACTAAGACACCCACTCTCACCACTTCTATCCAGCACAGTACTGGAAGTCCCAGCAAAGAAAGAGTAAAAGTCATAAAAATAGGAAAGGAAGGAATAAAATGGTCTATTTGCTGACTCTGTGATAAAACCCTAAAGACTCTACCAGAAAACTGTTAGAATAATAGCATCACTTTGTATCCATAAGTACATATACTTATGATTGGTCAATTTATAATAAAAAATGAAAACAAAAGGAATTAATGACTAACATATGCTACAACAGGTGTGAATTTTGAAAACAGGCAAAGGGAAAGAATCCAATCATGAAAGATCACATCACAAATCATTTGATTCCTATGAAGTATCCAGAATGGAGAAACTATATATTCAGGAAATAGATCAGTGATTTCAGGGCTAAGGGTAGTCTAGGGGTCCAAGAAGAGGGGGTGATAGCAGGACATTTGGAGGGTTTCTTTGGGTGGTGAAAATATTCTGAAAATGATCATGGTGATGGTTGCATATATTTTTTTGAAGTCCCCAGAATCATTGTAGTTGTAGATTTTAAATGGATGAATTGCATAGTATGCAAATGGCACCTCAATGAAGAAAAGAAAAACTCAAGTGAACATAAGCCAGAATCAAGAATCTTTGACATCTTTTGAACATGGAATATCAGCCCTTTAGAAAGTTGTCAGGCCATCACTAGAACAGAAGTTTTCAACGGGGAGCAGAAATCAGGATCACCTGAGAATCTTCTAAAATACATATTCTGGGCCAGTGTAGAGTCTCTAAATGCAAATGCCTCAAGTCGGGTGAGAAATTTCTTTTTATCTTTTAAATGCACACAGGTAATTTTGGTATGCAAAGAGAACCACAGCCCTAGACTGAATGTCATTCACCTCAGTCACTGGCCTAGTCTCAGCTGAAGATTTGGTTTTATAGGACCTCCAACCAGTGTGCTTTCTCTGGACTCTTGAGGATTCTCAAAAACAATACTTCAGCCAAATTCTCAATAAATAATAGACTCCAATATTCTGATGACTGAGGGACATTATTCAAAGAAAGAGAGCTTAAGACTTACTGTTTCTACTCCTTGCATTGATCAAGTAGACATAAGTACACTAATTAACAAGCACATTATCAAGTCCATTGGAAAGACAACCATGTTGGAAGCCAGAAAGCCTGGGGTTTGGAATTGGAATTTACACTGATTCTCTACACAAACTTGATTTAGTCTCATACCCTCTTTGAGCCCTGACCTACCATTAGATGGTGTGAGCCTCAATAAGGAATGTACCCTACAAAAACCTGGAGAGAATGTATAAAACACGCCCACATCCCACCTCCAGAGATTCTGATTCCATTGATTTGAGATAAACTGTAGGTTCTCCCACATTATCCTAATATTCAGCAGGGCCTAAACCTTTGATTTAGACCCAACAATATCATAAATGAGTCATTTAAGGGCTCTTCCAAGCCTTTCAATCTTCCATAATTTTATGATGGTTTCCATTCTCAATGAAAATCTAAGAATGACTTCAGCCTATTGTGTAAGTGACTAAAGCAATTTATTTATCAGCCCTGGGTGCGTTCAACAAGCAAAGATTGAAAACATCTGTGCTGAGTACTAGTTACTATGGTGATGTAGGACACGAGGAGCATTGGGAAGTGGTCCTCAAGGAACTCTTTTTTCTTTTTTTTTCAGTATTGGAGTTCGAACCCAGGGGCACTTTACCACTGAACTCCATCCCCAGACCATTTTACTCTTTTGAGGCAAGGTTTTGCTAAATGACCCAGGTTGGCCTAGAACTTTCGATCCTCCTGTCTCAGCCTCCTGAGTCACTGAGTTTACGAGTGTGCACCACTGTGCCTGTCTCTAAGGAATTTGTTGCAAACTCAAATCTCTAGATGTGTGCCACTGTTGCTGTGCCAACAGCAAATGCCCTGGCTGCACCTCAGTGGGGGGTTTTGTGCGATGGTGCTATTTGCAATACAGTCCCCATGATACACTGATACCTTATTTTCTTTCTCCTTCCCTAAGAGCAACTTACTATTCATGTTAATCTTGGCATAGCTGTCTATAATGAGAACTACTTTCAACCAATTTTGGATGGTAAAAGTCTTGGAGAAACGAGATATGGGCCTTAAATGTGTCCTGATCTACACAGAGAAAAATTACTGCTTCAATTCAAGACAGAATTTGCAAAAGTCAGTGTTCTCAGTGTCTGCTTCCTCCTGCCCCCTTTTCTGAAAGGAAGTCAGCTTTATTGTAGAATGTTGATCTTCAGCACTCAGCAAAGACTTTGCTGCTGTGTTTACTTTTGCGTCTCTGGAGTATATACACTCCTCTTTGGAAATTGGGCTCTTGCAGGGAAGACAGAGAACGCTGGAGTTCAAGAAACAAGTGGGGCCACCTCCAAGTGTTTAATTTTCTTAAAGAGCTCTTATCTCCCTATGCGGGTGATACCAAATGCCTGAGTCTTCCCTTAATGAGGTTATTTTGAACTTGATATCAGCTTTTCTTATCACTCGGACCCATCAAGTCATTTATTCACTATTGTTGTTTTTCAAGGAAGATTTAGGGGGAAGAGATTAGAAATTATGAAAGTGATAAAAGAATAAAAGCCAATTCTACTCAAGTTATTTAGTTCTCTATTTTTTAATAAAGATTAATTAACTCTCCCACCATAAAAAATGTGTGTTAAAATGAGACCTCAGTGTTCCCCATCTGCTAAAGGATGGATTTGGCCAACATAATTTCTAAGCCTTTTTTGCTCTATGGTTACAGTATCCATTTTATCCCAGTTTTCCCTACAGAAATTTGTTTCCTATTAAAAGTTATACATAGATTTAGGGTTTAAATGAAAAATATATTACTCCGTGCCTTTTTCTCTTTCCTAAGGGTTGTTTGGTATTTTACTGTTTATTAGCATTAGTTTTAACCACTAAAAGAAAGTTAGGGATGATAAGATGGGGAAATGATATTAATCCATTGAGATATTCCATAAGCACCTGTTACTTGCCAAAACCTCACTTAATGTTAAAAACAGTAGGTAAGATATGGCCCTTTCTTTCACATCCTTTTTTGGTAGAGAGACTTTGTGCTTTACAATCAAATGCACCTTTCCATGAGAGAAAACAGTTGTAGGCATGGAGTCCCATAGGAAACTAGTTCTGTTTTATGCATTCAAAGAAGAGGTCACAAAGTTGGTAGAACCTGAAATGATGTCTGGAAAGATAAATGTGAGAATGCCAGGTAGAGACGAGGGTAACCAAGGCAAAAGGAACAGTTGGCCTCCAAGAAAAACCCATGCTCTCTGGCTCCTGGTATTCATGCCATTAGGTAGTCAGTCTCCTTTCATATTGAGAAGAGTTGACTTGGGTCAACCTGTAACATGGTCAAAATGATTGTGTGTGGCTTCCAAGGCTAGGCCATCAAAAACATAATAGCTTTGGATTTCATGCTCTTGCAGAGAGCCAGTCACCAAGTTATGAGGGTCTTTAAGTGTCCTCAGAGAAGCTCCATGAAAATAAACTGAGGTCTTCCAACGACAACAAACCATGAGAGAAAGCCGACTTGAAGCAGACTCACAGCCCAGCCAGTCAGACAGTGTTGCCCTGATTCATGGGACACCCAAGCCGGATCCACACAACCAACCACTTCTGAATTCCTATGAGGTAATACAAGCTCAACCCATGTATCATTCCATTTATGGAATGCTAAAAACACTTATATTGAACATCAGCTGTATCCTTTATGGTAACTTTGAAATAGTTGTTTTTGGAGTTCCATTCTCTTGAGAAAAAATAAGTGATCAGTGATAATATTCATGATTAATTTTATTGATAAAAAATTATATAAGTCTTGATTATGATTTCCAACCTATTTGAAGGCACCTGTGTCAATGTCATTGAAATATCTGTAGAGCTGAAAACTTGGGACTCAGTGGGTTAATGTTGCTAGCCAGTGTGTTTCAGGTTAATTTGTTACACAGTAAAGAAGAGCCAATGTAGGCGGCACCCCCATTCACATCATGCTTTGAGATAAGGGGCACAGAGAAGGATGGGGTCTAAAGGGAAAAGGATGAAGAGCAGATTGGAAAAGTTTTCCAGTCAGGATGGATCACACAGAAAGGACATTATTGCTGTTTTGGATGATTTAGTGTTGCAATCAGTTATGAGTTAGTAAGTACAGACATGAGAGTATACAGCACTCAAAAGATATGAGTCGGCAAATATGGTACCAGGCATGGATAAGAGTGAATTGTTTCCTAACAGACTGTCTATGCCCACCTTTATTAGAGGTTGACTTTCAGAGATGCAGGAGAACTTGTGGCTTGCTGCTCTCTTCCCTTTTAAAGACTCTCATCTGCAGCCTCCTTGAGGGAATGCTTTCCTGCCCTGCCCCAGTAATCTTCAGGGATGATGATAATGATACCAGTTCAGCCAGCTACCAACATGTTGATTTGAATGTCTCAATGACTTCCTTTCATTCTAACAGTCTACTGGATGGATTCTAGACTTGTCTTCCCACCACAGAACTGTTGACTAGAAATTTTAGGATCCACGTAGACTACAAAGGAGTTCAAGATTCTGGTGCCTACTGCAAATGAGTACCATTTTAATCTTTATCTTTAAATTATTCTGATAGTCAACCCCAGATCCCTTACTAACTCTAAATAGGATCCGAGAACTGAAGCGATATAAATTTTTAACTTTTCTACCACTTCTAGATCTGGCTTTACAAAACTGAATATCAGAGTCATCTGAGGAAAAGGTGAACCCATCTCAATATTTATTTGCAGTTTTTTAAAAGATCTGAAAGCGCATTGAATTCAAAGACTTGTAGTTTCACGAATGCTCCAGAAAATTCATACTATAATGGATCCCATGCCATCTCACTCCAATGGCCCTCAAGTGGAGGTGGTTTAAAGGTGGCAGTCCCAGGATCTTGTGGATGGGGATGAGGTCATAGTTAATCAAGACTTGGCTCTGAGCAAGCCCTGGTAGAGGCAGCATGAGAAGTGATCCAGTTTGTGTAAACCCTTGCCTTTCCAACCCAAGGTTACAATACTTGGAAAACATCAGAGCCTGTTAAGTGATTTGGATGTCTACACAGTTGCTTAATCAGTGGGTTCAATCATCTTGGGTTTTAATAACTTTTAATCATTCAGGGTATGATATGATCCCTGTTGGTCCTGCCAAGACAATTTCAAGGGAGAGGAAACAGAGTAATGGAAGCAAGATTATGAACTAGAAGGTCACCTCATAACTTGCTTTACACCCAACACTGAAGTTTAAGGTCTGATTTATGTTGGTCTTATGCTGATCTTGGTCATGCATTTGGTCTTAGAAGCCTCAGTTTGGAATATATCACAGGAGGACCCATACGTTTCAGAAGGGTAGTGTGGTACAAAGAAGACTTCAAAGTCAGACCGGCTCACTTTCAGATCATGGCTCTGTTGGCACATCTAGAACACCTGCGGCAAGGAACGCAGTTACCTGGGAACTCCCAACTTTGGTGCCTTTGAGTGTCACCTCAGCTTCTCGTCATTGTGGGGACTAGAGGATGGCCATGTCTCCCCCGCAGGTCTCCTTTGCTCTGGAGACCCCTGGTGAGTTGGCTGATACCATCTCAAATCTGCAGCATGGTCTTCGGCTCTCCCTGCCAAACCCCAGACCCACATCTTAGTCTGAAGGATTTCCTTGCTGAAATCTGGTTCCTCCCCCTTTTACCTTTCCAGAGCAGCCCCTACCCCACCCCACAGTGAACCCCTCACATCACTAACTCCTCTCCAGCCTCTGCTTCTGAAGGAGCCATCAACACAATAAGTGACTTACACTCCACGAGATTCAATTTCTTTTCTCTTTCCTATTACACTGGCTACCATATATGTATCAGAATTTGAAGAGGTTAAATGAGGTAAAATACCCAGACTTCACTATAGGCTCATGGTAGGTCATCGAATCTGTTTTTTTAAATTTCACTTAGCTCATTAGTAGGACCTTTTTTCACCCCATGGTGAATTGAAATCAGATATATTCCTTATGCTCATTTATGAACTATGACATGCCATTTGCCCTCATGTAGAGGAGGCATCCTGGAAACAATCAAAGATCCATGAGCATCTGGGAGCACCTCAGGGTGGGCACTTTGGGTGTTCTCAGTTTTCTGAGAAATGGAAAAGGAAATGCAGGGTGTCGGGAGAGCACAGCTGGGGGCATCTAGGCTGCGGGTGTTGAGAATAACCAACCAGGGAGAGAACATGTGGTCTGAGTGGGGGACAATGAGTTCAAGTTCACTTGCTAACACCAGAACAGCTCTGCCAAGTCTCAAAGACACCAGAGAACACGATGCAGTCAGACCTTGTTCAAGGCCGAGACGGTCCACAGATGATACACAGTAGAGGTGGAAGAGGTATCATGGTGAGGATTTCTGTCCCCATTTGACAGAAAAGGAAGCTGAGTAGGGCTCAGAGAAGTAGAATACCTGGCCTGAGGTCACAGAGTGCTGAAGACAGAGACACCCAGAGAAGCAGCCCATCTCTGATGTTTCTCTACCTGCAAGTGTATGGCTCCCCACAAGAGTAACTGAGGTGACGCAGACACGTCTCGAATCAAGTCTTAATTAGCTGGTTGCCTCTGGGAGCAGGATAAGGGTACAGTGAACCACCTCAAAATCAATGATAGAGGCTTCTTCTGGGGAGAGATTCTCTGAGCTCAATAGTTCAGGGATCTGAGCACACTTTCGGAGTCACAGAAACCAAGGCACACATTCAGAACAATCAGTTCCCCCAAATCAACTCTGCTTAGGGATGTTAAGGGTCTGACAGTCACAAAAGAATGATCTTTCCCTCAGTCTTTACTCTGCAGCTGATCCTGGTGCCTCCATCTAAGCTCTTGTATCTGGCCCTACTTATGGGCTTAGGTCTGGTTATCATTGCTTTTGTGGGTTGAAGTAAAATCCTTCACATAATTTAAATTAGGATTGTGTCAATGACATTCCTTTATTCTAATATTTTTCAAAGACAGAAAACACCCAAATCCCTACAATCCAAGTCACTGATCTAGTGGACACAGCTGTCCCAATAGTTGAAGAGAGCATCTTCCCAAAGAACGAGAGTGACGTCGATGTGCGCATTGACACACCAGGGGTGAGGCGAAGTCCCTTTTAGAAAGTCAGACAAGCAATCCCAGTGGCCCAGGAGGATCACGAGTTCAAAGCCAGCCTTAGCAAAAGCAAGGCGATAAGCAACTCAGGGAGACCTGTTTCTAAATACAATACAAAATAGGGCTGGGGTGTGGCTCAGTGGCCAAGGGCTCCTGAGTTCAATCCTCGGTACCAAAACAAAACCAAACAAACCAAAAAAGCCAGACGGGCTCAAGCTGTTCCTGTCCCCTCTAGTGTTTGTGGCTGCAGGGAGGCTAACACACACCACACAGGATCAGGTGGCACTTCAGGGGCTGTAGTGGCAGATGGTAGGACCACCGGATGAAAAGAAAGCCATCTATCTAGAAAGACACCACATCTCCTGCTGGACGAGAACACAGAGCCCCATCCAGTTCAACTCCCTTACTTTCTAGTTGGAGAAATTCAAGATTTGATTGGACAGGTGACTGGGTCCAGATTAAATTCACAAGTCAATCAGAATTAGAACCTAAACTTTCTGATTTCCAGACCATGGCTCTTATTTGGCTCAGTGACTCAAAATATAATGAAAGACTTCTGGTTCCAAGTTTTTCTTTCCTTTTGGTTGAGAAAAATAGGATAAAATCCCTAAAGATAAAAAGGGTGCCTAGGGGACAGAGAGGGGGAAGAATGTTGTGAAGCACGTCTTTGGATTTTGCATATTATCATCTTTGCACACACACCAACGGATGTGTACCTTACCCACGTGGCTCCGGGTAACTAGACCTGTCAGCTACCTATGCCACCTGGCTCAGTGTTGAGAAGTGGCTGTTGCCAACCAAGGGAGCATCCTCTCTTGCACATGAGGCCGAAACTAGAGAAGGAAGCATGGAATAGAAAGGAAAAAACTGTCCAAGTTGAAAAGGCTCTTAGGAGATCACCTTGCTCAGTGTGTCCCAAAGACTAACCCATGGGAAGGTTGACTAGCTGTTATGGAAGGGAAAAGATCCTGTGGTTAGAGAGGGTGGAGAAAGGGGGTCAGAGGAGGGGGAAAGAGAGGGGTAGTACTGGGATTGAACTGGAGGAAGCTGTTATATGTAATTATGAATATGTCAACATGAACCCCACTGTTCGGTATAACTATAATACACTAAAAAGAAAATCCTGTGGTCAAATGGTTTTGGAAAACTTTGATATAACCCAAATCCAAAAGGTTCTTGGCTGCAGAACTCCTCAAGGTCCCTACCATCATAAAGTGCCTTGAGGAATACTAGGAAAAGAACAAAAGGCGCCAAATTTCCCAGGTGGAACCCCTTTTGATCCTAAAGACAATCTTATTATACGACTGGTGTTTTTTGAAAAACGATCTTTCAGTGATGATCTTTTCCAAAATTAGACAAGAAAAAAGTTTGAAAGAAAAAATGGCATCCCCTAGGTCACAGAAGTCATTGGTGATAGAACCAGGCCTCAAATTCAGACTTTCAGGCAATAAAAACAAGACCAAATCCATTTCTTGCTGTTGTATCCCTAATACTGTGTCTCTGACAGACCTATTACTAAGTAGTAAGGTGGAGACTAATAAATAACAGCTATGTGCTGTACCTACCTTATCTTCCATGGTGTTCGTTGAAATCCTAAGGGGATACTTCATTACCTGTTTTTGGGTAAGGAAATGGAATCTTAATACGGTCGCCATTTGATCTTGGTCCAGTTGTAGTGCTAGGAAAAAGAGTGAATTCATGGAAAGATACTGGAGAAGGCACTTCCTGCTGTAGATAAATGACTACCCCCAACACTTCCCTGAAAAGCAGCAGCTACAGGGATCAAGGGGTTGAACAATAGCATTATGGACTCTGTGACCATGGCTTGTGCGCCTCTATCAAACCTGAACCTGAGTCGACTCTGCCATTCACGCCCCAGATCCACAGCCCAGGCCCATGGCCAATGCAGTTCCTGCCCAGACCAGAACAGCCATGCAGGTCTTGCAACACAGGCGCTTTGTGGGACTTCCTGATCAAAGCCTGTGCAGTCCCACCCTGGTCATAAGGAAAGCATTAGCTCAGCCCTCCCGCACTTCCATTGTCTCTTAAAAGTTGCTCAATTCTTTTCTGATGTCACAGAAATCCCATCTCTTGGGATTTCACATTGTTTTGCCATCCTTGCCTTTAGTCTGTGCCTGTCCCACAACACAAAACTGTCCAACCTTGAGGTAAGGAGATGTAGGATTGGACCCTGGCTCAGGACTGCATGTGCCCTGTGAACTTGACAGTGACCTGGACCAACCATGTCTCCACCTGATAAAAGAATCGTCACTCTGATCATTCTTTCAGTGTCTATAATTGGCCTTACCTAATATGGTCAGTTTTAAATGTCACAACAAATCCTCGGAGCAGCTCTTGCAATTGAACACATTTTGCAAATAAGGACAAGTGACCCAGAGAGGCTCAATTAGTTCTTCAATGAATGACCTTCAGCAGACAGCAGAGCCAGAGCTGAACCAAGAACCGCCCCAGTCCACCTAACAACCACTGGATAAAATAACACTTTTGGGGTGCCATAGGTCATCTGTGTGTGTGTGTGAGCGTGAACAAGCTCTCTTCTGGTGTCACAAGCTCACAAGAGACTGAATCTCAGAGATTTAAAACCCTGCGCGGCATCACACAGTCAATGAGTGGGGGAACCAAAAGCTGTGTGTCCACAGAACCTGAACTCTTCTCTCTGTGATCCTGATGTTTCCAAACCACAGTTTCCTTGTTTGCAAATGCAGGTAATAATAATGTCTCTCTCACAAAGACTGCAGCGAGGATCAAAGATCCTGCCATATGACGGGTCTTGTTAACCATGTGCCTGATAACAGTTGCCTCTTCTCATCTTTGTCTACATAAACCAACAGTGAGAACCCTCTGGCAGGGAGCCATCTGACTGGGTGTATGTGCTGGCTGGACCTTGGATTGGCTCACCTAATTTTTTAGGGCCTTGTAAAAGGCATGAGGTCATTTGTCTTTGTTAGTGAAAGACTTAGCGATGAATTCACCCTCAGTCTAATTAGCCCCAGGCCTGCCTGTCCCTAAGGGGAATCCTTTCTATCTTATCAAAATATATACAACCTGAAGCTCAGGGGCATGTCATGTTACAGAGTCCCGCTAATCTAACACACAATGAAGTGAGACAACAAGCCCTCATCTCTGCCACCTAGAACAGTCTCCGCTTTCCCCCAGAATAAAACAAAACCTTGAGGCTGATGGACATGACTTCCAACGAACAATGCTTACGAGCTGCCGGATTCCTGATGGGTGTTTCTACAGTTGCTTCTCTGGTTTGAAGAAACAAAGGGGTGTACTTAGGTAGCGGAAGACACTCCTGTGTTCCCTGTGGCTTCCAGAACATGTCTCTGCTTGACTTTCATAACATTTTCTGAATATAAAGGCAAGGTAGTTGCCAGCTCGCCTCAAAATGACAAAAGGATTTGCTCAAAGGAGTTTCAGCTTTCAGTTTAAATCACGCCTCGTTCCTGCCCACAGAACAACCAGAACCACAAGGAGATGTTCACTATCCATCTCCAGTGACTGAGGTCATCTGGCCAGCATGGGACCTTGGGCAAAAGAAATGACCTCCATCCTGGTTTTGCCAAAACGTTGATTGCTATTTCAATTCTTCCTCTCTTTGGCTGTTCAGCAATAAAATGTCCTTTCCCTACTGACTGAAGATAAATAGGGGAAAGAAAAGAAAACCCTCTGGAAATTCAGCTGGCAGTGAAACATGTGTTGGCTTAGCTGGCTTCTGCCTTTGTGTGCCAAAGTCCCCATGCTATTCCAGTGACCCTTAGACTTACCGACTTCGGTGTCCACAAATAGGGTCCTTGCAGCCTGTGAAGAAAAGAGGCCTCTCCTTTAGTCCCACTGAAGCTGTGTCACCAATACAGGAAGCAGGATGCAGAGATGGTAGAACCAGGACACCCTGCAAGCACCAATAATTAAGGTTCTGACCAAATGTGCAGGGAAAAATAATCCTGAGGCTACTTTATACTGGGCCTATGTAATGACACTTCAAAGTCACAAAATCTAAATAATATGTTGTTTTCTAAATCCCTGGGTTAAATGTTTTCTCGCAGGACTCTTAATCATGCAAGCCCCTTCCTGATCTTATGCTCATCTGGATAAGGTCAATCTTTATTGCTTATCTTGTAGACAAGCCAATGCATTGTGGGACATGGGTAGGTATGATGTTCTCCCCCTGCCATGTATTGTCCCAGGATTTCCTCCCCTATTCTGATACCCAATGCTGCGAATGTTTCTGATCAGAGTGCGAGGCCCCCATTCCCTCTGGTATGCTGTACCCCACCCGCTCTGCTCTCCTTAGGAAAACATTACTCTTCCCTCAAGAAGTTACTTCTCGGATGTCTTTCCTAGACTCTCATTTTGTTCTTTCCTGGGTTGATTAAAAGAGCTACTTCCTCTTTGTGTAAACCTGGGCTAGTTTCAGACTCGCCTTGGCCAATGGAATGTGTGTGATGGAAGTGATACCTTGTGAGTCCTACCCTCCAGGTCCTCAAGTCCTCTCGAACACCCTCCTTTGCCCTCTTGAAGTGCTGGCCTGAGATCAGATAAAGATCCTCCTTTCCTATGGAGGAGGTGGAGAACAAGGTATCTTGGGGATACCTATACCAGAACCACCAGAAACTTGAGGTCATCTGGACTGCCCACCTCAGCTGTGCTCAGAGATGACAGCAGGCCCACTGGTGATCTCAGACAATCAGCAGGAGAACCGCCTGACTGAGCCCAGCCCAAGCCACAAGCACGAGCCACAGTCCAGACCACGCCATGAGTGATTTGCCAGGCAGCCACAACAGCCAACAGATACAATAAGACCCTTCAGTGTTTTGGAAAGGCTACAAATGTATAGGAAATGACAGGCACCTCAGTGTTTGGGAAGGTGGATTGTTCTTGTGGGAAAATCCTTTCTCCAACCCTCTTTATCCAACTAACTTCTGCTCACTGTTGATAATATTTGTAGGAGGCCATCTGTGTGGACTAGCCTCCTGCACTAGCCTCAGCAGACCAAAACCATCACGTTTAATTACAGTGGCTGAGCTTTAGTGAACTGCAGGAGGCTCTGAAACCAATCAAGCTATTCCCAGTGAGGTAGTCTCTACCTCACTGTAGAAGCTCTCAGATCCCGTTGGCAGTGGAAGTTCTCAGAAGTTCCTCTTGTTCTGAGTCCTACACATTTCCTGAATCATTTTTGTTTTGCTTGAAGAAACTACTAAATGTAATTGGTTTGAGGAAATCTTCCTTTCTTAATTCTATTCAGGTATCAAATTAGACAACCTTTCTCTGGAGATGCTTCTCTGAGAGGTAGTAGGTGCCGTCTTTGGGATCCTTGGCAACCTGCTCTTTCACCTTTTATGTATAACATGTTTCACACACTGTGGTTGTAGTGCTGGTTTCCCCACCAGAATCAAGTCTCCTGAAGGCAGCGACAAAGCCTGCCTGGTCACTGCTGTGTTCCTAGGATCTAGCTTAGCACATGTCACATGGAAAAGAGTTTTGGCTTATGGATGTTGTCAGTTCATCAAATGTCTGTCTATCCTCTCACAGGCACACTTATTTGACTATGGGATGGAACTTTGGTGTTTCTCCTGAAGTGAAATACACTCTGCCTCCGTGTCTAACTCATATTCAAAGGCCTGTATCTGATCAAAACGGGCCCTGCATATTAAAATGCAGGCGTGATACTCTCCTTACATCATCTCTTCTTTAGCCCAAGGTACGGGAAGCAGCTAAGGGCCCAGGCCACGTCTGACCCAGAGTTGTATCTGGCCATCAGTCTTCCTTCTGACAATTTTCCAGTTGCCAAAACACTTTTGCAAATTGTGATGAAAATCAGCACCTGCAGAAATGGTCTGACCAAGGTAATGAAAAATCATCCCATCCATGGCTCAAAACTCTGTTCTTTGATCAATACTTATATCCATCAATTCTCATATTGATTCTTTATTGAAAATCATCTTGATTTACTGAATAGCTTCATTTTGCTGATTTATAATGGCCTATGTGGAAAGGACTCCTGGGCCAGCCTTCACTTTGATCTCACTTCACCTTGAGAATATGCCAGCAACAACCACAACAATTTTATTTGACAAATTTTAAACTTATATAATAATTAAGCATTTTTTAGTGCTATTATGACTACAAAAAAACAAAACAAAACAAAAAAAAAACCTCAATGCAATGCTCCTGAGAATTCACATGAAGCCAGAATTTCACATTACGTTCCACTTAACTAGGACTTGCCTTTGTTATAAAAAAAAAAAAAAAATTCTCTTTTGTCTGAGTTTGGTAGGGGAAGTTGGGGAGGCAGAAGGAATAGAAGATTTGGAATCACACAACTTGGATTGGATCTCTTTTTCAAGAACTAGGCAGTTGTATGACAAAAACTGACACTGTAAATCAGTTGGTTCCAGTGTAAGGAGGAGATGAAGGACAAGGTTACTTCTCTGACGGTATGAAACTATGTATCTATCTAGCTGTCACTGGGTATCACTTCATGTGATATGCACCTCATGAGCACTGTGCCCAGAGCAGCGGGTATGCAATTAGTCCTAGCTCTTTAATTAGTTGTTTCCTATTGGATACAACTCCTGCCTGACTTGTACCCTGAACACAATCTGCCCCTGAACACGTGTTTAATGTTGAACGCTTCCTGTGATGGCTGAAATGTAAGAATGGGGAGCTGCCTTGAAATTTGGTGCCTCAGTAGCCTTGTCTCAATCTGTAAATCTTGTGTGGGACAGTGTCACGTGCATATGTGGAAAAGTAGCACCAACGCAGACAGTCATAGACTAGAGGACATTCCTAGGAGGAGATCCTCTGAACCAGCTCTGGTTCTCCACCAAGTGGTGGAGCCTTAGCGCCCTCTGCTGTTCTGTAAGCATATTCCATACCATACTGAGGCATTAATGGCTGGTTGGAGCATCTCTAGGTAGATGCTGCCATCTCCTGGGTATAATCACATTCAGGAAACCTCTGGAATGCTTAGTGCTGTACACTGGAGCCTGAATCCCCAGAGTCTGCTTTTGGACATTGTGAAAACGCAAAAGGAAGGCCAGCTGTCAGCAGAGCATCTAATTGCCTCAAAACGCCCTTTGAGCCCATCCTCTGTGGCCCAAATCCCTGCCACTGCACAGAGTTGGAGTTTTCTTTCTGGAGTTTAAAGCTCCATTTATCAGGTGCACATAATTCTGAAGCATCAACATATGAGAAGATGTCATTGTTGGAGATGCCAATTAGGCAACTTTATCAGAAAATAATTTTTAAATGTCATTCACACAATGAAATAATTATGTGTGTATTCTAAAGTAGCATCTCATTTGACCTCATAGAAACTATAAAATAGAAGTCACTTCAAGCTTATTAGAATCCTTTCCCTCTGCATTACCCAATACCAAAACCAGAGAAGAACACAACTGAAAAAAGAAAGTTGCAGGCCAATGTCCCTGATGAACCTAGATGCAAAAATCCTCAGGAAAGCACTAGCAAACTGAATCCAACAGAATGTTAACAAGATTATTCACCATGACCAAGTCAGATTTATCCAGGATTGTAAAGATGGCATTTGAGGAGCTGAGCCTCCAGAGATTTTAGTGGTAGAAAGGGGAAGGAAATAGATGTTAATTGAATGCCACTACGTATCACACACTGTCCCTTCTTCTACCTCATTTAATTGGTCCATTGGCTTTGAGGCTGATGTCTTGGCTCTCATTTCATCACAGGGTAGCGACTCAGTATACCTCATTACTTTCTATGCCCTCAGTGGTTGGCACGGAGGCACGCACTCAGTAGGCACTCTGAGGCTGACAGAGTTCAGCGTCAGGTCCACAGTACAGAGGTAAGAGGAGAATGGACCTGAATTCTAAATCATTTGACCCCAGTGCCTGTGTGTATTTCATCATGCTAAGCGAGGTCTGCATGCTGCCCGTTATGGTTTGGGATCTTATACGTTCTCCAAAAGCGCATGTGTTGAAGGCTTGGTCCCCAGTGCAACAGTGCTCAGAGGTGGGTCTTTTGTAGGTGACTGGATCCTGAAGGCTGTGACCTCATAAATGAGAGTCCATGGATGGATTCATAGCTTAATGGCCTTGGGAGGTGGTGGAAACTTCAGGCAGTGAGGACAAGTGAGAGGAACTAGGGCCCTGGGGGCATTCCCTTGAAGAACATATTGTCTAGACACCTTCCTGTCTATCTTTTCTGTCAAGGTGACAAAAATGCCTGACAAGAACAACTTAAGGGAGGCAAAGTTGATCTCGGTTCATGTTTTCAGAGGCTCAGTCCATGATTGGCCAAGTCCATTGCTCTGTGTCCAAGGTGAGGCAGAAGATCACGGCAGAAGAGCATGGCGGAGGAGTGTTGTTCACCTCGTAGCAGCCAGGAAGCAGAGAAAGAGGAGAGAGAAGGGGCTACAGGAAAGGTGTGCCCTTCCAAGACAAGTCCCCAGTGACGCACCTCCTTTGTGACTTTCTTCTCTCCTAGCTGAAAGTACCTTCAGGGCTAAGATAGATCCCTCCCTCATGACTATTTCCAGTAAAGCCTAGAGCACTTGTTGGCCCATAGGTGTGGTTGAGAGATATTGATTAAAGAATATTCGAACAAATGAGTGCAGCTCAGTAGCCAGACCCCTCCTTCGGATAATGGAAACACAAGCCAATCCATATGGGAGATGCTGAGCTGAGATTGTGCAGTTGACTGCCAAAGCCAACTCAGAAATGGGGATGGGCATAGTGGATCTTCACTAGGCATTGCACTTGGGGTCAACTCCAAAGAAGGGAGAGGCAGGGAAGCAGAATGGAGCAGAGAGAGAGGTTTCCATCAAAGTCCCAGCTGACCTGGTGGGGAGTTCTAAAGCTGGGATGACCATAAGCTTCCCTAGCTCGGCCAAGAGGGCCAAGTCTTCATGTCTTATGGGTCACTGGGTGTGGGCTGCCCCAGGAAGAGGACTGTTACTGAGGGGGTTCCTGGAGGGACCGATAGCTGAGGGCAGCTTGTCAGCAGTGGGAGGGCTAATCCTCCATTCCCAAAGTGGGACCTGGGTGGATGAGTACATCATTGATCACAGTTGATTGCAAGCATTCAGCCATGGATGTTCTGTCAGGTGTCCTAGGGGCCTTGGCCTGTCATTGGGTTCTGCAGAAGAACCCCTCAAGTTGTCTTCCATACTGGCTGCTGGTGACTTCAGCCAGAGACCATAACAAGCACACACACATCCATGGAACCATTTTTTTTGGCCTCAGGCTGGGTTACAATCCACAAGGGAGTGATAACTCAGAGTGCAAAGGGAACAGGGTTCAAAAGAAAGCACAATGATTGGGAAGACCAACAGACCTGAGTTCAAATGGGTTACTAGCTGCGAGAACCTCAGCAAGAGGCAAAACTTCCCAGTTCCCCTGTGGATGAAAGGACCACCCGCAGTGCAGGTAAAATAGCCTGTGACAACGCAGATACTTTCCATGCTACACCTTCCTCCCGACACCCATGCTCACTAACCAGGCCTAGGCCTCCTCCTGCTGTGCACAACTGTCAGATGCTCCCCACCTGTCAGGTAACCTCTGGGGATGGAGCACATCCTACTGGACTAGGTTGCTGATTCTACTCTTGGTGCCCAAGTCTTCACTTGTCCCTCTGGGTCACATGATTTTCAGTATGAACATCTCTCCTGTTCAGAATACTGCCAGATCCTATGACCTTAGCTCTTGTGACAAAGATTTCAAGATATTTATTATACTAGCATCTTCCATGTGCATGAGCTTCACTTGTTAATATTCAGCTCAAACTGAGTGAGTTCACCAGAGTTTTATAAAATGTCCCAAGCAGAGCTATGCAGCAGGTGCACCATCTCTTAGTTCTGAATCCTAGAGGCCTGTCAGTGTGTTTATAGGTGTATAAACCAGGTTTAAAGGATAATACACATTCTTTGATAACATCCCCTAAACCCTCTGCATCTCTACCATGGAACTCTGCTCAATTTTCTATACATAAACCCTGCTTTTTAGCATCATATCAATTGTTCACATTTATCTCAAGATAGAGTTGGTTCCCACCTGTTTCCAGAGTTCTCCTCTCTCCTCGACTGTAACAGCTTAAGGCTGTGGTTTCTGTTGAGCATCCTTCAAGTTCGCGAAGTACTGACTTTGGTGTACTGACATTGGTCACAACTGTGTTGAACCCACTAATTTTATTTGAAACTAGTGTTAAGCAAGTGTTGATTTCCTTTAAATCTAGTCTTTTAAACTAGTGTTAATTTCTTTAAAAGAATCTTTTTATTATCAGACATGAAAATGCCGATTTCCCTTAGAAGGAAAATGCTAACACAAATAGAAGAAAAGGAAAGGACATGTATTACATTCTAGAAAAAATACAGTTGCCTGTCTAGGATTTAATTAAAAGGGAACATAAGAAGTTTAGAGATGAGTTTCAGGCATTTTTAATCAAAATAAGATTCAAAAACACTCAGCTGAAAATAAAGATTTAAAAATCCCTATGTAGGCTGAAAATCTTGAATGGGGAATAACACCCTCTCTGTGTGACTTCATGTTACTGAATGAGTCACCTGGACCACATGGCTCACAAGTGACATCTGCCCCACATTTTGGTGAGGCATCCTTCCGAGTCACTGATTGAAAGATCCCATTTTGCTAGGTACATTTAGATCCAGGGTGGACACGTAAATAGACTGACCATTCCATCAAAGAGACTGTGTCCTTCCCTTTGTAAGGAGGGGAAGGAAAAGAACCTCTTATTCTCCCTGACGACTTTACTGAAATAATTTCCGGTTTACAGGAGAGACAATTGGAGATTGGAGAGCAAAATGATTTGTCCTGAGTGGTACCTTTAGGTGTGAGGATTCCAGGCTTGAATCTTTAACTTCTGGTTGTCCCATCCCCACCTCAAGAATAAATGTAAAAAAAATTGCAAGAATTGAAAATCTCATCAACTGGAAAATTTTGTTCTCCTCCTACCTGGACATCATTCCAAACCACCTGAATCTGCTTTCTGGAATTGACAAAGCTTCCTTATTTCCACAGGACTGCTATTGATCCTACCATGCAGCCCGATTTGAGAACCAATGGCTGTAGCAGGAACACAGGCATTCGATGCTTGCAGGCGGGAGCTTCAGAGGGAGGGCAGCTCTTCTTCGGATGAACTCAACTGGGTTAGTCTTCTCTGATTTGGTCCCGAGGCTTCTATGTAAAGTGGCTATAAATCCCACCTCTCCCCTGATGGGAGGCGGTCCTGGATGGTTCCCGTGCTATCTTTCAGGGTACCTGTTTATCCTGGTGATGGCCCAATGGCCACGCTTCCCACCCACAGACAGTGTCCCTCTCACAGGAAACACCCACTGACACCCTGTGGCTCTTGTCTGGCTTGTCCAGCTTATTCCTGCCAAGATTGCCACTCTCTAGAGAACCCTGACTGGAAGGGGTAAAGTTTGTTTCAGATGTGACACAATGAGGGGTGAAGACAACACGACACAGGAGGAACACATGACTTACAAGTCCCAGGAAGTCAAGGGTGCTGACGGGAAGTCTGGAGGCAGCAGGAAGCTCAACCAGCAGATGAAGTGGGGAAAGCAGTGGAGAGAGGGCTGTGGGGCAAGGCCCTTATGAGGGAGCATCGGCCTATCTCTTGGGCTTTCCAGGAAGGATACGGATTGGCTAGTTTAAAAGAAAACACGTGCAAAGCAGGGAAACTTATTGAGGTGGCTCTGGTGTTGACCCTTGGGTATTACTGTGGTCAGCAGCTGTGGTGTGTTGGTTTTGGATGGGTGGGATGAGGAGCAAGTGGGCTTTATTGCAAAATGACCACATAGGAAGAGGAAGTTTTAATAGGTCAAAGGTGACGGGTTCCACTGGGCTTCAAATGACTTATGTCAGGCCTATAAATTGTGAACCCTGGTGTAGATCACTCACCTCTTTCTACACAGGAGATAAAAAAAAAAGAAGAAGAGAAATAGAAGCAGCAGCAGCAGCCCAGGGGGATGAAGTGATTTACCCAGGACTGAAGGACAAATATAAACTAGAAGGCTCAACCTCCTTGTTAGAAAAAAGACATTTCCCCACCCCTGCCTTTCCTTAGAGCATCTGCTTTAGGACACTTTCTTCTTTCTCAGCCTGTTTGAAATGCATATGACTCTTTATGAAACTAATAGTCCTGTTGCCACCTGTATGGCCCAGGAATGCCTCTGTCAAGGACCTGGGAATCATCTCTTTGAAAAATGTAATGGCAAAGAAGATAACACGGGTCTCCCAGGCTCTGTGAGGGGTAAGAGCCTCACTTCAGCGGGTGCTGTGCCCCCAAACTACCGTTTTTTCAGTAAATTCTGTGCAGTAGGTATCACTCCAAAATCACTTTATGTTTGGGAGGTTAATCCATTTGCCTGAGGTCACCCAGTCAGCCATCAGGGAAACCAAGACTTGAATCCTAGTTTGAAAGTGACGAGGCAGCAGACTAGCCCCGCTGACCCCACACGTGGAACACACAGACATTGACACAGAAGATTCATAAGTTCCCTGGAAGCTGGGCTAAAGCAGGCATGCAGGGTCAGTGGGGTGAGGGGATTGCTGCCCAGGTCTGGAGCCAGCTGGGGCTGGGCATGAGCAGAGGACCTGAGATCAAAGGCCCTGGGCCTCATCTGTGGACCTGGGGCAATAATAACAACAGTGCTGGGATCCCACGTTGATTGAGGCTAACTACATAGCCATGGCCTCAATTTTCCTCAACTCTGAATTAGGGAGAACAAGAATAATGATGAGTAAACTCTCGTTTATAAAAATCTGTTCTAAAGAGATATACACATTTCAGTCTTCCTCATTGGTAGTTTAGGAGTATCAACAATAAATGATACTAACCATTTATTGTCCCCTTAAGGGACACAGAGCCTGGTCTATGGAATTCATCCACACATCTCAGATTCACTCACCTATGGACTGAGGATGAGAAATCATCATATCCTAGGTGACACTTAACATTTACTGAGGATTTGCCATGCCTAACCCTCTTCTCAGAACACGGCACAACTGGAAGAGGCCCAGCCTCGCTGAGGCCCAGCGACTCCCCAGTGATGTCTTCGTCCTGTCCCTTCTGCCTCATCTGCTCCACCAGGCAGCTCCTCAGGCTGCTCATCAAACAAAATGCAGTGCTGTCCCACCTCAAAGGCTGCCTGAGCCCTGCCTTCCCAGACGTGCCTTTCCTGGTGCGGCTCACTCCCTGACCCTTGTCACCTCCCACTCACAGGTCTTCTCCTTGGTGAGACACCCCTGTCCACCCTGGTAAAACCAGGGCCTTTCTCTGATGGTGCCAGGAACACAGCAGACAATCAGCAAGTGCTTGCTTGATCCACGTTCAGTAAACGTGGGTAGCAACTGACACAGGTACCTTTGGAATTGGGTCCCCAGGCCAGCCATCTAGCTGACATGTTTAATAGACCTAAGCATGAGTGTACAGCTCCCAGGAGACCCAGAGGGTGGGCGCCCAGAGGGAGACACAGAGCTCGGAGTGTTTGGAGGTGGAAGGGCGACCATGCTGCCAGAGCCCAGCGTGCAGGGCAAGGCCGGCCTGAGGTCAGTGGGAGTGCAGAGGCCTGGACTGGGAAGCCACAGGAGAGCCCCGGTCCCGAGGACCTGGCCTGGGCCTTTAGCACAGTCCTGCTCCCCCTTGGTGGCAGACTTTCAGGACCCGAGGTGAGGCCCTGGAGGTAGTGTCATCCTGCACCACCTGACACCCGCTTATTCACTAATCTGCTCTGGAGTATTTATTGAACACCTGTTGTATGCCTAAAGCCAGACAGGTGGGTGGAGTCTGGCTGAGACTCCGCCCAGAGTGCCCTAAATCCACACTTGCCCCTCAGGCTGGACCCCGACTTCCATCCCCAGGAATCCCTGGAGTACAGAGTGAGAACAATCTGAAATCGCCACCTTTATTTTTTTGTCAGGCCTTGAAGAAAGGTGGAGACAGGATGGAAGGGGTGCTAATGGCCTAGGGGGACGTCAGGGTCAGCTCCACCTGCTGCTGCTCCAGGTCCTCCTCCTTGTGTGCACAGGGGAGCTGGCGGCCAGCCTGCGGGCAGTGGAGGTCAGGCTGCGGGGCCCAGTGTCAGTGGGGCACCCCGCATCCGCCCCCGCCACCCTACTCCTCACACCCTTCCCCAAAGGCCTCCGAGGACCCCGCCGCCCCCTCTCTGGACTCTGCCTCTGCCCGCCTTGCCTGGCTCCTACCTCTTCTCTGCAGACTCCGGGGTCTGGGGTGCTCCCTGTTTGTTCCCCGACTTTCTCAATCTCTGCCTTCATCCTGTGGGGACCAAGCAGAGGAGCATAGGGCGGTGAGCGTGCGCCAGGGGACCTCCAGGAAGTCAGAGGTGGGTCCGAAGAGCCTGCCAGGGGGCCCCCTCACCCATGCTTCTCTGCCGGGGCGCCCTGGAGGTCCCGTGCCGATCGCAGCCGTTGCTCCACCTCCTGCAGCCTGGCCCACAACATCGTCCCTGTGGGTGTCTGGGGTGTCAGCAATACAGGCCGCCTCCGGGGCCCTCTCCGGGGGCCCCCTCCACCCACCCAGCTGCAGGCTCACTCTCTGCCAGCAGCTGCTCCTTGCTGCGTTCCAGGGCGCCGATCTCCTGGGCCAGTCGCTGCTCCAGCATCTGCAAGGACAGAGACCTGTGCCTGGCTGCACAGCCCACTCTCTCCCTTTGTGCTTCTGGCACAAAGAATCTGAGGGACCTGGGCGGAGCCTTTAGTGTGGCCCCTCTAACCCTTGTTGTTAGAAGCCCAGACCCTTACCTGCTTTAGGCCATTCACTCCTTCCACCACTGACTGCTGCAGTTTCTGCTGTGGCTGGAGACCTACTTCCCCCTAGGGGCACCCCATGTCCCTGTGTATCTCTCAGCCTCATTTCTTCCCATCCCCCGCCCCCCATTTTCTGTTCTTCAAACTTCTCAAACACTCCAGGCAGAGTTCAGCCTCAGGGCTCTGCACCAGGCTTTCCTTCTGCCAGGAACACTTGCACCCACACAGGTGCCAAGCTTTGCCCCCACCCGCTTCAGGTCTGGGTCCAGGTCCTGCTCAGAGGCCTTCCCACCATTCCGTGACCTGCCCAACCGACTTTCTTGGCACGAGTCTGGGTAAGCCTCCCTGCCCCACCCAGCTTGGGGCGGCAAACATAGGTCACCACAGCCTCTCTCTGCTGGGTGCTGCCTGATGCCCCCATCAACAGCTGAATGGAGGCTTTCTCCAGCTTCCCATTTGCCACTGCGAGGTGAACACTCTCTAGGTGAGCAGGAGGGAAGCAGGATCTGCAGTGGCTTCTGCAACAATCTGCCAATGATGCCGGAAGTGACGGTGATGCGTGGTGAAAAGTGGCCAGATTTGAGGGAAAAGGTGAGAGGAAGAAAGGAGAGGAGTCCAGGACCATCACATGGCACTGGGCCTGAGAAGGGGCAGACGCTGGGCCAGTCAGCAGGGACCCTGACACTCGGGAAGGAGTGGCTTTGGTTGCAGGCAATATTGGCTCACATGGAACTCCCAGAGGTCCTTGTGCTGGTCCGTCAGATCCTCCAGCTGCTCTTCGACCTCCAACCTGGGGGTGGACACCCAGGAATGAGACCACGCGCTAGGAGCAACACTCAGCCGGGCCAGGTCTGGGGCTCCTCATGCCCAGGCCTTCAGACTGTTGCCCCATGCTCCCTCTGTTGGGGTCCCCGGTGGGATTTATCCTCCAAGCCTTGATTCCAACATCTCTTCCAATAAACATTTCCTGATGGGAATCCCACTCTTACTCCACCCAACGGCCCTCCAGACGCCAGGCTTCGGAGTCACCCCAGATTTCTCTCTGTGACTCTCTGAAATCTGAGAGTTAGGAACACAAATGTGCTTCTGCACCATTTGCTTCCTGGGAAAGACCACCCACCCTCCGTCATATTCCCTGACTGAGCCCCCTCTCTCCAGCAGGAGTGGGGGTTGGGACATCTCACATTTACCCATTGCCTCATTTCTGTTGAAAGTGAACCTTTGGGGCCCCTGTGAAGACCATCCACTCCGCTCAGCCTGTCCCCAGTAGAACTGTGCCTTCCCACGAGGCTTTATTAGGGGTGTGTAATTTAGTAAAACGGATTCTAAAGTTCTGACCTGAAGCCTGCATATTCTACTCCACTGTAACCCTGGACAAATTTACTTATTCCTTTTTCTGGGTCTCGCTTTCCCCATATATAAAATGGTGGTAGTGGTGTATTGTGCGAATTAGGTAAACAAATGAACATAAACATTTAACAGACTGTGTGTAGTGTGGCTAAGCACACACACACATTAAGTACCTATTATCAAGTTTCCCTACGTGATAAAAGTTATGGTGTCATAACTTTATGACGTGGGACATGGGATATGGGACTTTGGTCATAGGGCTGTGCTAAGTAAGGTTCAAAAAGATGAATGGATACAAGGCTGGATGAACAGTAAATTGGGTGGATGAGGGGTTGCTGGGGAGATGATGGCTGGCTAGAGGGATGATGAGTGGAGGGAAGATGGTTCAATGGAGAAATAATGGAAGGACTGGAGGGATGGATAGGTCTGTGGATGGATAGTTGGGGAAGGAATGAATGGCTAGATGAAGGGTAACTGGAAAGGTGTAGAGAGATGAATGCATGGTTGAATGGATAGAAGATGATAGGATGGGAGGTTAAAGATGGTGGCTGGATGACACAGTTGGCTCCCTGGTAGGTGCACAGATGAATGAGTGATCGGGGCCGGGGAGATGGACAGGTAGGAAAGTGATGACTGGGAATCTAAAATGAGCAGACAGATGAATGAACAGAAGACTGGATGGGCAATAGGGAGAGACTTAGAATAACAACAGTGGGTGGAATTCATTTGACAAAGAAATTGGCAGCAAGTGTCTAACTGTCGCATCACTCTTATAACCAACACCTAAAAAAATCATCGTCTGTATGCCGTAGTGTATAAAGGGACGTGAAGAGTGTGCAGACAAGGTTCACTATCCTCGCTCCTGCTCCCTGCTCCTCAGGTTGGAGGACGAGCTGGCAGAGCCGAGGCAGACCTCTTACCTCTGAGTCTCCCTCTCCCTCTCCTGGCAGTGCTGCCGGAGGATCATCACTGCCTCTGTGGAGAGAGGAACCAAGATGGCGCTGTGAGAGCTCTTGGGGACACATGGTTGGGCAGGGGTAAGGAGCCCACATCACGTTGGGCTCTGGGAGGCACTGAGAAGACTTTGGTGTGTATTTCAAGTGAGGAGGCAACCCAGGGAGAGACTGGAGAAAGCAGGGACTTGGGTTTTGGTGGGAAGGACTCCTCTGGCTGCTGTGGGGACTGCGTTTCTGTCAAGTGGGGTGAGAGGAAGGAAGACGCAGCTGCAGGTAAATACCTTGCTTTTTGCTCAAGACCTCCTCTAGGTGCACTTTCTCTCCATTCACTGGAAAGCACAATGACATTTTCAGCTCCTAAGGGTCATATCCCATGTCCCCTTCATGCAAAGGGCAAAATCACACAGAAATTATGGTGTGTCCCCAGGAGAGGCAAGGGGTGTTCTTACTACCCTGTGCCCATCTCCCCTGGAGACATTCCTGACCCAGCTTCTTCATCTCGGGGGTCCACATTCCCTGTAAGTGTCAAAGGAGTAAAGGCCCTGAAGCATGAATACAGTTCACACTGAGGACAGAGAGGGCCATAAAGAAGTAAGTGACCTGTCAGGTGGAAATAAACGCTTTGAAAAAAAAAAAAAAAAAAAAAAAGCAGATCAAACAGGAGAGTGGCAGGAACAGAAAGAGGGTGGGATTCTACTTTGAGACGGGCCCATGGAGGTGGACCGAGGGGCTGCTTGAGCTGAGAGCTGAAAAACAACATGATACAGAAAGAGGCAATCTGGATTATGGGGTCAAGAGCATTGTGGGTGAGGGGACAGCCATGCCAAGGCCCTGAGTCACTGCAGGACACCAGCCGTGGTCAAAGGATCTCTGGGTCCCTCTTTTGTCCCCACTTACAGGAGTCTAGTTCCCCACACAAGACCTCCTGGCGAGCTCGGGCCTCCCCTAGTTCCTGGTTGGTTTTCTTTCCTGGGCCAAAGGAGGAAAGAAGACTGTGTTAGAGCAGGCTGTGTCCCTTGTTGTTCTACCACACACTGTGACACGTTCATCTTCAAATAGCGCTGGGGGGGTGGGGGCAGGTGGCTTCTATGGATATGGACCTGGAGCATTCAACAGCCAGCCTTTCCTGCTGGCCCCAGCTGGCCAGTCTCGGTTCCCAAGTTTACCTTGCTGAAGCTCACTGATCCGGTTAATCAGGTCCTCAATCTGCGGCTCCAGGCTTCCCTCTGAGGAAAGGAAGAAGGATTGAGCCAGAAAAGACAGATGCCTGGCTGTGCAGGGCAGGAGGAGGAGGGGTGCATGCTGGCCCTGGGCCTCTGCTGCTATCAATCAACAGACATTTACTGAGCCCTGCTATATGCTGGGGCCTGTGCAAGGCCCTCACAGGGCTTGTGTTCTGGGTGGGGGAGACAGATATTGAACAAAGACATACGAATCAGTTTGAGTGGCAGTACCTGCTGCAAAGGGAAAGAACCTGAGGTGAGGTGTTGAAGAATGAAGGGCAAAGCTGCTTTGTGAGATTTCAAAAGGCTCAAAATCAAGTGCGGTCTGTGGGGGTGGACAGCATGGGGAGGGAACTGTTCCAGACAGAGGGAACCAGTGCAAATGCCCTGTGGTAGGAGCTGGGGAGGTCTGTGTCCAAAGCAGCAGTGAGGGGCTGGTGTGGCTGGAGTCTAGCCAGCAAGTGGAGAGGAGCAGGAGGAAGTGGGAGGGGAGGTCGCTCAGGGCCCCTTGGGCCACTGTGCAGGCCCATGGACGCCATCCTGAGGGAGGCAGGAGCCAGTGGAGACATCCACACTCCCATCCTGTGGAGAGTTGGGCAGCGCAGGCTCAACTTCTGTCAACCTGGACTCTCATTTGGGAAGGAGGGAAAGACTTTCACGTTGCAGGCAGGAGTGTGCACGTTCCCCAGTGACAGGGAGATCACTGTCCTCTAGGAGTCGCCGCGGTCCCATTTCAGGGCTCTGTAGGGAGAAGTGTCATTCCTCTCTGGCTCTAAGGTGGGTAAACAGCAGGGAGCTGCCCCACCCTAGCCAGGATTCACCTCAGCCTCCCCTGCACTCCAGCACGGCTCCAGCCCTGGTGTGGGTCCCGGGAGCCAGCTGGCCCCAGGCCCTTTGCAACATGGCCAGGTGCATAAAAGGAGAATACAAGGAATAGTCACCTAGAAATGCATTTGTTTTTAAGTCTCTGAGACTTAAAAACAGCTGCAGCTCTCCGCTCGATCAGGGAAATGGATGACTGGGCTGTGTGTGTGTGTGGTTTTCTATTCTCTAGACTGCCTGGATTCTGGAGTGTGGGACTGTCTTTCTGGTTCAAGGTTGTGAGTAGAGGATCTGGGCTGGAAGCATGTTTATGAGTCAAACCCGGCCCGAGGTTCAGACCCTGAAACGAGACCTTTCTGCAGCTTCTTCACCATTGCCAGCAAGTCTTCAGTCTTCTTCGAAGACTTGTCCTGCCCTGTGGAGATGAAGACTAGAATTACAGGGCCAAGGAGAGGGAGCAGGGTCAGGGAAGGTCCAGGCCCATCTGGAAAGGGAGGAAGGAAGGCCCCATGGGCTCTGCAGCCAGTCCTGGGCTGAAGCCTAGGCTGAGCTGACAGTCGCATTTCCAGACGGAGCGGGTACCCTGCAGTACCCGTCTTTCATCCCTGAAGTTCAAGGGTATGCTGGATGAAGCAGAATCTCTAATGGCCAATTTCTCCATGAGGGGTCAAAAGACACCCCAAGCATTGCCTTAATGAAATTGGGGTATGAGTGGAGGGATGAATTTTTGCTGCTGCTGCTCTTCCAGGTTATTCTGAAGGCCTAACCAATGCAATAGGGCAGACAATGGTTATTCACGGCTGCTAACATGAATACAAATGACAACTGGATGTTATAAGCCTCGTGACTAATGGGAGATTCTCAAAAGGCCCACAATAAACAAAATAAAGGGTCTCACACCAGGCTTCCCTATGTTAATACTACTTCAAAGGAAATGCAAAGGGCTGGCCAACATGTTCAATGACACCTTTGGAGATGTAGTCATGTTCAATGACACCTTTGGAGGTGTGATCATTATCACGCAGACTCTGGGAAACAGGAAAGCCTGTTTTCCTCAACAGATAAATTGCAGAAGAAGAAAATGAAGGAGCAGGAGAACCCCACTTGGAAAGCTTTACACGGAGGCATGCATCAATCAGTATGCAGTGCACAGACCTTATTTAGATCCTGACTCAAACAAAGGCACTTTCCACCATTGATGCTTCTGTGTACACTTTAACATCAGACTTTATTACTTTTAAAATTCAAACAACAACAACAAGAAAAAAACCAGGAAAATATTAGCACTTTCAAAACATCTTAAACTCTTTAAATCAATGAGAAAAGGTCAAAACCCAGTGACCACTCGTCTCCAAGGAAAACGAGGCAGAGATGCAGCTCATACACACATACAGAAGCCAGAAAGTGAAGGCAGAAATGCTTTCCCACAAGAGCATATGGTGAAAGGCCCCCTCCCTCAGGTCCTACGTACCTACTCCCCTCCTCAGAGGTCATTACTGTTACAAGCCATTTAATTCATAATCAGACATGTACTCCATTCTTCTGTGTAAATGGTAGTATGTTCTACATGATGTTGTACATTTTCCATTTTTTATCTGACAACATATACTGGTGATCTTTTTCTTATTTTTAGTGGCCACATAATGTTCCACTGCATGGATATACCATGACTGAAGAGCAGTCTCCTATGTGGACATTTACAAACAATGCCACAGTGACCCCCATATTGCTCTTCTTAGCTGCCGCAACCAAGTACCACAAACTGGTCTTCCGTTCTGTGTGTCCATATTTCCTTCCTCTTATTGAATTATAACCCACCCTGTCATCTTAAATAGTTACACCTGCAAAGGCCCTACTTTCACATAAGGTGACATTTTGAGGTTCACAGTGTGGGAGTTGCTCCATTTTACCTAGCACGCCATCCTTGTAAGTCCTTTGTGCTTGTCTACTAGATAAACAGGGAACGTGACCCAGGGGCCATCTGTGCATCAAAGGGAATGCTTATTATTTAAACTGGCTCATGTTATGAAATTGCCCTCCGTGTTTTGGGGGTCCACAAAAGAACCTTCCCTCTACTCTCACCTGCCAAGTATAATTTTCACACCCTGCCCTTTTTATTGCCAATCTGATAGGCAAACTCTATTTTGATATTACCACTTTCTGGTAATATCAAAACCTTCCTCATCTCCTCTACGTCAGAAATTCCACTCTGAGGAACACATCTTAAGGAAATAGTTAAGAATGATGGGCAAGAAGTTCATTGCTTCACTATCTGTAATCTTAAAATAAATAAGTGACCTGAAGTACCTTAGGGGGTTAGCTAACTATAGCATATTTGTAGAATGAAATTCTCGAGTTATTGAAAGTCATAGTTGTAAATCAGGGTTTTGTAACCTGAACTTTTTAAATTTTGTAGATGTGTTTGATGGCATGTCTACCTTCACCTTCTTTACATTTTTTTGTCTGGCCTGAAATCTCTCATAAATTAGTATTCATTGGTTTAATTGGGCATTTTAATTTTTAAACTACTTAAATAATGAACAAATATAGAACATGGAATTAAAAGTCTCTCCATCAGCCCATTCTCCAAGTCATTCCCCTTTCCAGAAGTAAACGGCCAGCAATTTAGTGATATTTGGACCATTAGTTATTACCCAAGTAACAGAGAAAGAAAATTCAGGCACCACAGAAATGTGTGAAGTTAAAAATGGCACTTCCCCTTCTCTCCTTGGCCCTCAATCCCTCTGCCCAGATACAATCACACTGAGCTGATAGGTCTCCTCTTGAGACATTTTAATTATTGAAATATTCTTACTCTTTAGAAATGAAACCAAAACTGTTTTAAACAACAAGGAGAAGTGTTTGTGACTGTTTGGTCTTCAAGATTTTGTGAAGATTTTCAAATGCATGTGGGAACGAGGACGCCATCAGGGGCTCCAAGGTGCGCAGGGCCCAGATCCAATAAAAGTGAATATCCACCCACTTTCACTTCAGCTTTTTTCCCTGTGTTCAAGCATCTTCCATCAAGCCTCTGCATCTTGACATTCACCCCAGTTACTTTTGCAAGACGTTTTCTAGGATAACTTTAGTCTTCTAATCACACCCAAAAAGATGAAAAATCATCACATAATATCATATAATGCTCAGACCACATATAATTTCCTCTGATTGTCCCCCATCTTTCCTAGCTGGCTTTGACAACCATTTCTGCAAAAGATTCACCTATCTGTCTCCTCTCTGCAATGTTCTAGTGCTGGCCAGGAGAAAGCGTTAAGTCAATCTTTTAAATAATCTGACATCTTGTAAAATTTTTTTTAAAAGTTTTATGCTATAGTAGAAAGCAGGCTGTGAAGTATGAATCCCCCTTTAAACATTTTATTCTGAAATAAATTTCAGATGCAACACAAGTTGTCACAATAGGCCACAGGGCTCCCATTGCTCTTCTACCAGAGTCCCCACTTGAGTATCTGAACCGTGAGTTGAGGTTATTTTGGTCCATCACTCTTTACTATTCCAGTGTATGCTTCCTACATACACAGGAACTCCAGTAACCACAGCATAACCACCCACGTTTGGATGTTAACACTGATCCAATGTTAGTATATGATCCTCGGATGTCACTCATTTTTCCCCTTGTATTTTAGAATTGCACTTTAATACCTATACTTTTCTAAAAGAAAAGCAAAGTAATAAATCACAGAAATGCCTCCACTCTGCACCAGCCCCAAATTTGAATCCCCTGTCTAGAGCTACCCTCTGGGCTGTATGCTTTCTGACATTTTCTGTGTAACACACTGAAGCCTATACCTGACAATCTTCCTCTTCACTAGTAAAAACGACTTCCTTTGGAGCTTACCGTCAATGATTCTATCCACTTAAAAATTACTTTTCCTGCCACCCACAGGCACCCCACAATGTGCATGAACATACCTAGATTTAGCCATTTCTGTGGTTACTCCTTGTATCTTGCCTCCATTAACGACACCCTGATGACCACTCCTGGCCATGCGTCTGTGTCCTCTCCTATGGTAACCTAGAATGACTGAGGTGATGCAAAACACACACTACCAAACTGCCCCTTGCAAAGCCTTTACTGGCCAGTTGTCCTCTTAGGCAAAAGAAAGCCTGTTATCACTACTGGGTAATCAATGCGAGATATTATCCCTTCCTTTATAAAGCCAATATGATGGGTAAGAATTGGTAACTTGATGATTTTCAGTTTTCTCCATTGCTGATGAAGTTAATCACAACTTCGACTTTGAGGAATTTGAAAGGTTGATATTAAAAGTTTTTTTTTTTAATTGGTGGCCTCTATATTAAAAGACTAATAAATGGGATCTATTTACACCTTCTTATAACTATCCTTTCTTTGAGAGCTGACTCTAATCTAAGACAATTCTCTGTGTTCAAATTATTTCATTATTCACATATTAAAAAATGACTGAGCACCAACTATGTGCCAAGCATTGTTTTAGGTGCTGAAAAACAGCAAGGATTAGTCTCTGTTCTCATGAGGCTCACATCCTAGGGCAGATAATAGACAAGAAAATCATCATCACTTTGATGTCTGCATGTAATTCTTGCAAGATGTAGTATGATGTGCTTATGAATACAAAGGTTTGAAGAGTGTGCAGGAAGGGTGGTTAGAGATGGTATGAGGAAAGCTGGAAACCAACCTGTTGAAGTAGGGTGATGGGTACAGGAGCATTCATCATGTTCTTTTCTCGACTTTGGTACATTTTGAAAATTTCTTTAACAAAAAATCGCTAGCATCATATTAGTACATTACTTAAGCCTTCCGAGATTCCCCCCCCCCCCCCTTTTGGTTAGTCTGCAATTTGGAGTTTTGGCCACGCCCCCTGCCTGTCATCACTCTGGATGAGCTGTCATTATTAACTCAAAAGCCACTCTCATTAGGAGACTTAAGAATTCATGTAGAGTGTGATAGAGGCTTAGTGTGGAATAGCGGCACTGGAGAATAAGCTAGTTTTCTCAGGGCCGCAGCAGCTGCGTGATTTCTGCTAGAACATCCCCTCCCCATTTTGTTTGAAGATACGCACACCAAATTATTTACTGTTTACTACAAAACACCCAAGCAACACGTCTAATAAAGTGGACAGAGTTAATCTGGGTGATGAGAATGTGCATGTTATTTACCGCCACGTAGTAGAACGGTTAAAAGTCTCAATAATAAAAGCTTTAAAATTTCTTTCTGCTTAACTCCTGCCACCATTCTCGGTTACTGGAGGGCCCAAGGCCCTCGGGCAGCCCTGGCCGCAGGTGCCCGCCGCGCCCGCACTACCTCCAGCCTGCTCCGGCGCTCCGGGCTCCTGGCTCAGAGCCCCCGGCTCCGCTGCCATTTTCCAACGCCGGGCTGCGCGTTTGCCTGGGACGACGAGGGTTACAAAGTAACACCCACGTGAGGGCGAATGGCAGTTCGCAAGCCACCAGGCACATTTACTCCATCGGTTGACCTCGGGCGGAGGAATGAGAGCATCTGCTGTGAGCACGCGCACAACACCTGGCGCGCCTGATGGACAGTTGGCACGCATGCGCACCACTGCGAGGCGTACCGGTTCAACATGGGCAGGACTGGGGCACCCGGGCGTTAGGGGCTGAGGGTGGTGAGGATGATGACCACAGCAAACCAAGGAGGTCTCTATTGGGATGCTTGTGTTGTGGCGCGCTGCCAAAACCTGGGATAAATACGCATGTGCCATGACAGTCTGAATCCCGTTCCGTTTGCAAATCTTCATTACAGAGCCTATGAGAGAAAGTTAGGTGCGTTTCAGAGAAAAGTACAATGTGCCTTAGACACCAAGTGCACCTCCTGCGTAAAAATTCCTGATCCTGGCCACTGCGGAAGTCAGGCGCTCCATGTGCTCTTTTCCAAGGGAGGCTATCTTCTCGCTATTATTAAAAGCAGCCAACGTTGACGCAGGGTAAAAATGAACACAAGTGCATGAAGGGCAAAGAGTATCCTTTAGGAGCTTGGTTTTAAGACTTTTACGTAGTTTTTTTTCTTTAAAACACCCTTCAGGTCAGTTCCAGGTACAGGTTGACCCTGTATTCCCAGTTCTAGAGCCCCTGCGGGACACCCTAGAAATCCCGGTCAGCCCTAGACAATCAGAGCTGACAGTCCAATGAGGAAACAGATTTATGAAGAGGTTTAAGGGGACAGCCCCTGACAGAGGCTGGAGGAGGTGAGGCAGAGGTGGGCAGAGCCTTTGCCCAGAGCTGGAAGTGATGAAGGGGCTGGAGGAGCAGCCTGTATCACCCATCTCCCATTTGTGGGCAGGCCCTCAGATCTTGCCTGCCTGCCCAGGGAGAGAGGGACCAGCCAAAGGCAGCTGCCCCACCCACATTTCCAGGTTGGAGACCCAAGACAGTCACTACAGCAGGCTGGGAGCACCACCCTTCAGAGTCCAGTGAATAAGCCATTATGGGGAGATTGGTCCGTAGAGGTGGCTGGGGGTGTGGAGTACTTGGGTGGGTAACGAATGAAGAGTCGGTCCTCTTCTTTCCTCACCCAACGCAGGAGTTTGGTCACTACCAAGATGGCACCTGCCTTTGTCACCAGGGGGCTGAGGCAGGTATAGAGCTCAAATTTGGAGGTCACCTGGGGGTTTGAAAGGAGACAGAATCAGAGGCTGCAGATGGCCATGGATAATCCTGTCCACCCAAACCCAGCCCCAGAAGATTTACTTTCTGCAGCTTAGAAGATGTACCTGGCAGCAACTCCTACCTGATGTTGCTTGGACACTAGGCTAAGGCAGGTAAGCTGATTTTACTATGTCATGGGTGGGTCAGGGTGACAGATGGGTCTAGGGGTCAGCTGGAACCAGTGGCTTCAACTGGGTGATACTGGCTGGCATGTGTGTGTGTTTCAGGGGGTATGTGGTTATTTTTGGCCCCTGGTTTGCTTATCTGTGGAGTGGGGATAATATTAACAACAATGCTTAACACTCAGTAAGCAAGCGCTATATACTAGGTCTCACTTTAAGTTCCACATTCCTGTGTTTTCATCCTGTATAGCCTGGGCGTAACATAAAGAGGAACTCAATCTAATCTGCATAAAGCCTGAGATCTGATCCCACCGTGGCACCAGCACCTTTTCTGTGCCACTTCCACTGCTGTCCCCTGGCTCCCTCTGTCCTGGCCACTTTGGCCTTTCCTTGCTGTTCCTTAAGCACAGCCAGGCCCAGCCCCACCTCAGAGCAGTGGAAGAGCCCTTTCCCTTGCCAGGTGTGCTCTCCCTCCAGAAACCACATGACTCACTACTTCTCTCCACTCGAGGGCCACCTGACCACCTGATCCTGGGCCTCCCCTATCTTGGTTTTTAAATGCCAGTCTCCACTGAAAGGTATAAAAACTCCTTGGAAAAATAGATGAGTCCAGGCCTGGTGCAGAGTCAGGTTAGCAGCACTCACGGTGACAAGGCGTGTCAAGGAGACACAGGCATCAGACTGGCTAAATCTCACAATTTTAGCACCAAAATAAACGCTAGGAAAATAGATTACCCATGAGACTATACTGACATAAAATTAAAAATTCAATGAATAGGCCAAAGAAAAGTTCTTCTTTATCCTAGAAAGGGTGGTGGGGTTAGAAAAGGCACCATTGGGCAAACACCAGACTAATGACTATTGCAAATTAGACTCATCAGTGGGTATTAAAATTAGTGGTGAAATTATGATGAAATAGAGGATGCTGACATCAATGCCACAGGTATCTACTAATGACACACAAGAAAGTGTCAACTTTATCATGAAGAAATGTGGAAGACACCACCTTAACTAGGTGATCAAAGTTGACATCAACAAAAGCAGGCATCACAAACAAACTGGCATCACAATCCCTTAAGACAATGCAGAAAAGGGCATGTCACCTCTGTGGGATTCTTGCTCAAAAAGCATGACCTCAATTTAATCATGATAAAAAAACTCAAGTGGAGGGACATTTTATAAGCTAACTAAATTTCTAAAAAAGTGCCACGGCCATGACGCAAAAAAGACTGGAAACCATTCTAGAATGTGACCAGGGAGACATCATAAACATGTCCAACATTTGATCCTAGACTGGATTCTGAACCAGAAAAAGAACATCAATGGGACAATTGGTAGAATCTGAACCAAGTCTGTGGATTAAATGTTATTGAACGTTAACTTCTTGCTTTTGATAAGTTACTGTGGCTTTATTTGATGTCAATCTTTGGTGACACTTGGAACAGGGCCTCTTTACATTTAGTCTTTGTTATTATTTTTGCCAACTTCCAACTAAGTCTAAAATTACTTGAAAATGAAATTTTAAAATATCAAAAATTAAATTCCTCTGCCTAAAACAGGGCCTGATATGCAGCAGATTTGCAATAAGTTATTTAACAAAGGTCAGAGGCTAGGGAAGGTGTCATTTCCTACAGGGTAACCTTGACTGCCTTCCCTGAGGAGCCGACCTCTAACAGGAGCCCAGGGAAGGATACCCAGACAGAGCGCACAGCACGGACTGAGGTGTGCTGGGGACTCATGAAATCAAAGTTGCACTGGTGGAAAGTGAGGAGCTGGGGACTCAGCAATGCTTAATGGGGTCTCCTGCCATGTAAGACACTGTACTAGTTGCTAATAGGGGACAAACAACTGGAATAGTGGGGCTAGCGTGGGTTTGTACACAGTGGTAAATCCTGCGGTTCAGAGGTGTGTGTGTGATGGTGGGGACGGTGTTACAGGGAGAGGCAGAGCCCAGGAAAAGGTCTGGTGCACTGGAGGGGCTATTGTAGGGCAGAGGCTTCCAGTGGGCATGAGCCCACTCACGACTCACCCAGGCCAGCAGCGTCTCCTTCTCAGCCACGTGGTAAATGAGGCGCAGGGGTCGGGAGGAGCTGTGCAGGCGAGCGTGCAGGCGGTGGTACAGGTCCGACAGCCGCTGCCGCTCCTCCTCTCTGCTGTAGGGGGCCTCGAGCTCGGGGCTGCCATGGAGAGGGAGGTGGAGGACAAGGTGAGGTGAGGGCCTTTTTGGCTGGCCCATCTCCTCTCTTAGTCTCGGACTCTTAATTAAGGTGTAGAGCTGAGCCTTTCCCATCAGACTTGAGGGTTCTCAGTGGTTGGAGATCAAGCTTCCCCCATCAAACTAGGGGACTCCCTGAGATCTAGACCCCATTTGGGGTCTAGGTTCCTTGGGTTTCTGGCTGAGCCTGTCATCTAAGAACTGTTCTATATCCTGGCGGGGCCGGCTCTCTCCCAGTTCATGTCAACAGGATGCTGACCATCCTTGTTAGACAAGCCCTCCCACCCAGCCACCACCACGGGGTCAGGGCCCACCTGGTAAACTGGGGCAGCTGGCGGTGGTGGTCAGGGATGTCCAGTGGCTTATAAAGGAAGTGCCGGAGGCCTGGTGCTCCCACAGCCTGCACACTGTAGGCAGGGGCACTGGCCGCCGGGGCATTAGAGAAACTGGCAGGTTCCCCGAGAGCACGCAGGGCGCCGAGAGCCCGCATCCCCTCTTCCACCAGGCGCCGGCAGGCGGCCATGGCATGGAAGGCTTCACGGTGGGTGCCGAGCAGCAGCAGGCAGACAGGCATGGCATCCAGGCGGGCCACATAGGCATAGAAGAAACCGTCGGGGTTGAAGCGGGGCAGGCACACGGGTGCCCAGGCCTCGCCTGCCGCAAAGGCCGGTGCACCCACCCAGTCAAGCAGCAACTGCAGGTCGGCAGGGTCCAGTCGGCACTCGGCCAGCACGTTCCGCTCCTGGGCAGCTGTTATCAGTCGACCCCCAACTGCCAGCACAGACAGTGCCAGGCCGGGAGCTGTGCAGCGCCTCAGCAGGGCGCCCAGTGCTTCCCGCAACGGGCGAGCAAGGGGCACGCAGCGCACTGCACCCAGCAGCAGGGCGCCTGGATCTCGTTCCACACTGTCCAAAAGCCGGTCCAGAGTCCGTTCCGAGCCAGCCAGCAGGCGGCGGAGGTCGTAGTTCTGCTTGTGTGCGAAGATGCGGGCCACGCTTGCACGCGTCAGAGTGCTCACGATCTGCGCGTGCACAGCCAGGAGCTCCCCGCGCAGCTGGGCTGCTGACTGAGGAGTCCTGGACACGGCCACCAGCAGCAGCGGGCCCTGCTGTAGGAACACCAGCTTGTGGTCCTCTGGGGAAGGGAAGGGGCAGGGCGAGGGGTAGAGTTGTATCAGGAGTGACTCCAGGGGTCAGGCGGAGTCTTCTGCCCTCGCACTCCAACACTCCACACCAGGCCCAAGTCCCCACCATTGCTCTGCGGGCACCTGGCTAGGGCGAGCAGGAGCCGGGGAATTTGGACATTTGTAGAAACATGACAGGATGTCAAGAGATGAGGTAGGTGAGAACACAGCACCGAGTGGGGTGGGAGATGAAATGGAGCAAGGACCCGCACGAAGCCAGGACACCCAGCCCAGCCTTAGCCCCCCACAGCCATGCCCTCAGGTAACAAGGGGTCATCCAGTGACTCACTCAGGGCCCAGCATGTCAGTCACTCAGAATGGCAGGTGGGGAGATGGACCTCTGACAGACCCTGCCTGTCTGATCAGTGCCTCAGGTAGGCAGAGACAGATCCACCAGGGCTGGTCAGACAGACCTCTAGCCAGCCAGCCACATACCCAGTCACTGCCTCCCATAGTGCTTCCCACCCCTTCGCTCACCAGCGTAGATGGCTCGGATGGAATCTCCGGCACTCTGCACAAAGGACACAAGGGCTGTCATCACGCCCATCGTAGCCGACAGCGCCTCCACGCTACCGTACCGTGAGTAGATGGGCTTGCCAGCCTCACTCAACACAAACACATGCTTCCGTTGGCTGCGCCAGTCCTCGTCACTGGGGTCCTCGCTGCTGGGGTCCCCACCTTGGCCCCCGGAGTCACTCTCAGGGCCATGAATGGAACTGTTGTCCGAGGCTGCAGTACTCCAGTGCTCACTGGTACTTGGTGGGGCCTCCGACTGGGGCAGTGGTGAGAGGAGGCTGGGCGACTGGTCCTCGGCCTTGGATCCTGAAAGGAAGCCCTGGTGGGTCATCTGCCTGTGGACTCCAACTAACCAGGTTCCCAAAACCCATGGAATACTCACCAGTCCCTCAACAGCCCCTGCGTGCAAAGACCTCTGAGTGTCTCCCTTAATGACTCTCAGAGATTGGTATCTCCCTAATGATGACTTCCAACGCTAAGGTTCCAGTGATACCCCGAAAACTGGAATAACCTGAGATGCTCTCTCTGTCATTCTCCAGAACCTCGAAGTCCCTGCACACCAATTAGTCTCCTTTCAGCAATTACCATTCTCAAGTCTTCAGTATCCCACTGTCTCTGAATGACCATTAATATTCTCATTTCATCCACTTGCCCATTAATTCCTATAACCCCTTATTTTTTCTCTTGGCCACCATTACCATCCATAATATCTATGCTCCCTACCTTCTGACTCCCCTAGCCCCTTCTTATTCTCATTGATGTCCACCGATCCCTGTTGACCACCACTGACTCTCCTGGTCAACCATTTACATTCCCAGTGACATTAATTCTGCTGGTGGCTGCCATTAGCATCCACTAACACCCAGATCTTTGAGACTCTACTAAGCCCCATTCACTCCTGTTCAATCCCACTGAGATACACCAACACCCCAACAATACCACAGTATCATCTGCCCTGACCCACGATGTGTTTTACTCCATGTCTACTTCCTGCACTCCACCGACCACCACCATTAACCTCCAAAAACATGTAGGACTTTCATGACCTCCACTGCCCTTCCCCATGACCATCATTAACATTCACTAAATACCACAACCACATTGTCCCCCACTGCTTCCCTGGCACACCCATCCATTCTCACTGATGTCTACTGATTCATCCAGTGACGATCACTATTATTCACTTGCAATTATGTCTCTGCACTTTCCCCACAAAATCCAGTTAACTTATCGTCTCTCGGTGACATTTACCAGTATTCCCATGTCTCCAAACACCATCTACTCCCTCCCAATAGTGTCATTACATGCCAATAATTCCTAAGTCCTAAACAACCCCCCTTAATTCTCAGTAATGTCTGCTAATCCTTACCAAAGACTTAACATCAACTAATTCCAAAGTGATCTATGAGCAAAGATTTCTCGATGACTACCACTGATTCCCCAATGACATCTTTACACATCCATTAACATCAGATTTCAAACTCTTCCCCCACGAATCCCTATTTTCCACATAATTTCACTGACTCCCTATTCCCTATTGATCACCATTGTTAGTGGATGTCAATGATTCTTTAAAGATTTCCTTCAACAACCTTGTATTGATCCTCCAGTGTTATAAATATGGAGTACACACAGACCCTCATTAATTCTCTTTCCCATTGCAATGACTTAACACCCTATCTCCCCAAAACATTAACTTCTGTACAGTCCTTCCTCTGACCCTGTTGACTTTCTTTTACTCATGCATTGGTCAAAACACCCTAAATTCCCAAGACCCTCTTGGACCACAGCTGTACCCTTTTTGATTCCTCAGTGACCTAAATTCACACCAAATACATTCTGATTTCCCCAGGACTGAGAAGTTTCTCAGGTTAAGGTTCCAATGCTAAAATGGGGATATCCCTGGACAAACTGGGGACCGTCCCTCATCCTATCTTGAACTCCCATAAAAGGACACATCTGCCCCAGGCCACAAGACTGCACTCAGAGAATGTCAGCTGATACCCACTGACTTCCTTTTTATTCCTCCACGATTCAAATATACCAGTGAGTCAACCGTGCCTCTCACTGAACAGGTTATGGGTCAAGTTACTTTCCCGAGTCCCAAAAGACTCCTCACTGGTCTCCAAATGGTCCTCCCTTTTCCTTGCCCAACAATGACAACCCCTTGGGAGCCCTCACAAGACCCCAGGGAGAGGAGGGCATACCTGTTTCTTCCAGGTCCCCGTCTCCGGGATCTGGCGGACCCGTGAGAATCCCGCCACCGTCTCCAGTCTCCTCGCTGGGGAACTGCAGGTCCTCCAAGTCGTCCGCGGCCCCGGGGGCCGGGGCAGCACTGTCTCCTGCGGCCTCCATCTGCACATCCCTGGAGGGGAGGGGAATCGAGGGTGACGGGCAGCAAAGGAAACTTAAAAGCCTTTACAGAGCCAGGCCCCCTGCATACATCCCTAGTTCTCGTTTCCCGTGTTTCCAACAGGATGAGACAGACATTCAAATCCAGGACCAAATACTTGCACCCTCCAACACGTTCGGCAGAAAGACTGCTGGGCGGTAGGAAACAAAGATGCATAAACACCTGTTTCAACCCCGAATCTCCCCTGGACGGAAACCGACACTTCCTGGAGCGGCAGCAGCATCACACTTCCGGGTGCTGCTGGGGATTGGCCACACTTCCGGAAGCCACGCCTCACGGAAGACACTTCCGATTGCAGAGCTTCATTCTTTTCCCGTCAGTCCCCTTTCCCGCCGCCGACTAGTGTTCCCTCACCGTTGAGATAGCGCGCGTCTCTCCCGATCTACGTCGGACCTGGTCGGGAACCCAAAGAGCCCCTTCGGACTCCTTCCTACTGATCCAGCAGAAGCTGCAAGTGGGGCGAAGAGGACCACTTCTCGAACTGATGGCTGCCGGCGTGAGGGGCACGGCTTGCGCTCAACCAATCGCGGAGCACAGAGGGCGGATCTGCCTTCCTTGTGGTCCAATCGAAAGGAGCCCTTCCTCTCCCTTCCGCCCGGTTTGGGAGGTACCTTCAGTAGAACTGCTTTGACTGGCGTTTGTGCCCGCCTATCCCTTGACTGACACCTCTGAGCCTAACCGAAGGCTCCCGCCTGTTTTTCTCTTCACTTGTACTTTTGCATCCTAAGGCCTAATGAATGCCGGGCCGGGCCAACAAACGTGTACTCTCAGAATCCAGGCAACTTCGATATCTATCCACCCAGAAAGGGAGAGGCAGGGCATAGATGCTTGATGGGCAGACGCCGCTCCTAATCGGAGTGCCTCGCGTAGTCAAATCAGCCTGGAGAACTCGGACCTTAATGTATCTGCATAATTACTCAGTCGAGGGCTTCAGCGGCCTCGTCCGCAATTCACGAACGATCTGCAGACTCCAGAGAATGGGGCTGCGAAAGCAAAGCGCCCGACTTGTTCGGACAGGCAAAAGTCGGCGCCTACCACATTTGCGAAGACGGGAGCCGCAGGCGGAGCCAAGCAGACCCGGCACCCAGACCTAAAAGGGAGAGTTGTGGGCGTGGCTTTGAGAGGAGTCTGCATCCTCATTGGCTGAGAGCCGTTCCGCACTGACTTCTGCGCGCCACCATTGGCTGGATGGACGGAGGCGGTGCCTCGGATGGGACCCGCCCCTGGACAGTGGGTAGCGATTTTATCCTGGGAATTACCAGGAATCGCATCCTGAAGGCTGCGGGAACAAGGCGATCCAATTTAAAAATTGTTGGTGTTTGAATTTTGAGGGTGGCTGCGGACGCGCCTGCTTTAGACATGTGTCTCTCTTGGTCTGGGTCTCTCCACATCTCTCCCTGCGACTCCCTGAGCCTCTTCTCTGGGTGACTCTTGAATCCCTGTTTCTGCGTCTCTTTGTCGCCCGCCAAATTGCTCGCTCTCGTTCTCTGGCGTCCCCCTAGCCAGATGAATGGCACCCAACCCCGAGCTTCACGAAACGAAGCCCCAGACGGTGGCTTAGTGAGGCCCCCAACTCCATCTTTCCGCAGGATTCCCATCCACGCCTTCCTGGGCGGGAGAAAGAATCTTGCAGACCTGGACAACCCCAAGGCTGTGCCGCGGGAGGGAAGGCAGGCACTCACCTGGGACTGGCCCTGGCGCTGGCCCTTGGCCTGGAGAGCAGGTGGTCACTTACTGTGATTGGTTTGGGAGGAAGAGACAGAACAGAGAAGCAGGGAAGCCCTGTGGTCCCCTGCCACCTGTGGAAACCTAGGGTTCGAAAGGCTCTGACGCTTCTTCCAAACTAAAGCTCCCTGGACGTGTTACCCCAAGTGCCCTGGGCCGCAGCTTCCCTACTGGTAAAACAATGACATGACACTGTAGACCTGTCCGTCTGAGATTGCTCGACCTGGAGTAAAGGTGTTCTTAGCGTACTTTCAGCAATTGCTGAGGGAAAGCCTTTGGTACAGTTATAATTAACTACATTATAATTAGGGCAACGAATACCAATTACTAATATGGCACCTTATACCCTACATACAGCAGGCAATAGATAAGTAGTGAAATACGTAATTTAATAATAGGCAATGTGTAAGTTTATGTATATATAAGATATATTGATCTAGTAAATTTAGAAATTTGCAATCTGTAATAAACCTGTTAAAAGCACAATAAAATAAATAACACCTCTAATATGAAATTTATATAATTTATACAAACAAAAATATAATAAATATGTAAGAGCAAACAGTAATACTCTATACAGATTGATAATACAGAATGAATTTAAGTATACGAATATATATTTCAAACATTTAGTAATTGGTATAATTGACACAAGTTCTAGAGTATGTGTATTTGTCGACTCATTTCATTTTTTTATATAATTAACAAGCGCATGAATGTATAATATAATAATTAAAGAACACTGTGTACATAACATGGCTATTATGACTGTGTAATTGTTGGCCTGTTGAGGAATGCACCCTCTAGAGCCAGGAGAAAATTTTCAGTGCCAGGAACTCAGGTTATATGACTTCAGATGGGTCAAGTAACACTCTGAGAACCTGGCTTTCCTCACCAATGTAGTAGACATGTTAATGGTAGCCCCTGCCTTACTGGGATGTCTTGGAGGATTAAATGACTCAATGTTACACCTAAAATAGCATCTGACAATGGAAGGTCATGTAAATGTTAGATCATTAAATATCATTAGATATTATTATAACCATTGTAATTAGAAGATAATTATGATATATAATATACACTAATTCTAAAAATTTGAAATTAATATTCCACACAGTATCTTATAGTTAACATACATTATAAATTATATGTTATATGTCTGTTTCATTAAATTATATCTGATAGAGATATTAAAATTATGTTTCCAAAGCATCCATCAATCACTGGGAATGTGTAAATCATACAGCTTCTCCTGGGGCTGGCCAGCCAGCCAGCTGGCTGGACTCTTAGGAACCCGGACAGACAACCTTCAACAGATGGACAGAGTTCCAATCGGACGTACAAAGCCTAGCCAACTGACCAGGCAGTCAAATGTGAGATGAAGAGAGGTCTCAGTTTTCCTATCATGGAATCCAGATACCAAATCAGTTCAATGCCCACATATAATTGGCGAAACAAATGTCAGATTGGAGAGAACTCAAATCAATGATCAAATGTTTCCTAGTCTATGATTTGATTGGTATTTTTCTATATTATAATTTTAGATTGTATGTATTTGTACATTCCATTCTATTTTTCTTATTTATGTAATACATACCCTGTATTTCAACAAAACTACCATATATTAGCCTCCTTTAAAAAAGTCTTGGGAACTTGCTTGGTGTACTTTAATTTTTTATTTTATTTTATTTTATTTTTAGGGAAAATAATAGAATGAAGAACACCAGTTTCACAATCTCTTATCTAAAAACCTTAGCACCAAATGTGTTTTGAATTCACACTTTTTCCAATTTTAGGAATGAAATTAGGCACATATGTCACATTTATATAGGACCTCAGCAGAGACTGGCAGTAGCCCATTATTAAACTCATTCTTTCCGAGTGAAACGTATTACTCCCCTAGAAGTGGTAAAGACAAAGCTGCCTCAGATTAAGTCAGTTCAGGTTTTGCAGCACCAAGGTTTTAAAAAGTATTTTATCAGTGAATTTTGTGGTAAATATATGTATTGGGGTCCCATGAAGATGAATTGGGTGTACAGGGAAATATATGTAAGGAACAATAGCTCAACCTTTCCAATTTGATGACAATTATTAACACAGATTTGAGGAGCTCAGCAAAATTTATGAGGCATAAAAACAGAACCTCACTAGAGCATCTTATAAACAAGGTGAAAAACAGTGAAAACAAAATATTGCCCGTAGCTGGAGAATAAGACGTATTACATACAGAAGAACAAATATAGGAGTTGAAACACATCAGAAACTATTCAAGTCGGAAAATTATTCTAAATGTAAAGAAATAAAGAGAAATGCGAAGACCTTACATTTTATATTCTGTAAGTTTACCTTTCAAAAATGAGGCAAAATAAAGACTTTACAAGGAAAGTTGGAAAAATTCATCACTAGCAGATCTGAACACACAGAAAAGTTGAAAAAAATTCTCCAACGTGGAAGTTATATGATTAGTGTTGGAAAATTAATGCATACAAATGAAATGTACCAGAAATGGTTCATATATTGCTAAATGTTAAATAATGTTTTCTCATTTTAAATATTTAAAAATATCACTATGTAAATGCAAAAAGAATGTGTTGTGGTGATTGTAACAGTTGTAAAAATAAAATGTATAACAGCAACAGTACAAAGGACAAAAATCATACATGAGTACATGGTTATGGGCTGTTTACATTACACATGAAGTATAGATAATACATGGGTATAAAACAAGTATAAATACCTTTAAAAAGTTTTATCATAGCATGTTCTTTTATCCTAGCAGAATGAAAATAAAAATTGTTAACAAATGGTATCTGGTAATTCTCCAAATATTGAAAATGAAGTCAATATGCTTCATATTAACATATAAATCAAGTAATAAATTCCATGGAATATCAGAAAATATCATTAACTGAATGGAAATGCAAAATACCAAGTACAACTTGGAGGATGCAAAACAATGATTAAGAGGAAATTTCTAGCTTCGGATGCTTTACAGACACGAAATCCCACAATCAATGTTCTTGTGAACTTTAAGGAGCTGGAGAAAGAAAAGGAAACTAAATCCGAAGAAGTAAGAAATAAGGAAATTATAAAGATGTGAAAGAGATTCAGTGGAATTAGAAAACATACAACCAAAAGAAGAAATCAGTGTAAAAATATTTAATTTTTTGAAAAGGTCAATGAAATTTCTGAAGTTCGTGCTTAGACAATTCATCAGGAGACAAATCATCAACATCAGGGTTGAAAGAGGTGACATGATTAGGGACCTCGTAGGTGTTATGATGCTATAATTATCTTTGATTTTCAAAAAAATGAAGTATAGATAAATACCAACTCTGAAGGACTCTGGACCTTGGCTGACCAGCACTGGCTTGGACCAGCAGTCTGACTTGTGGATGAGGACACAGTTGAGAGGGGGAAGTGGCTTGGCTTGAGGGCATCACAGGATCAGACCAACCTGTTGGTATTCCAGCAGCCTGACCTGGGCTTCTGCCTCCCTGGAGGGCCAGGCCTTTTTCTTTATTCTCACTTCAGAGGGGTTTTTAGAGGTATCCCTTGGAAAGTGTAAGCTGAAGAAGAGGCCTGGGAACCAGGGAGTTTCCTGTGTAGAAAAGGGTGGGGACACCTTTGTTGGCATGAAGGTGGTTGTCTTTTTCAAAATGACCAGCAGGTGGCAGAACAATACGTGTTTTTTAAAATTATTTTTTAATTTTTTGATTCAGAGACAACTGCTTCAAAAACATTTTGGAGTTTTGAGAATCTAGAAATTCTCTGAGGCTATCTCATTCACCTGGTGAATACTGAAAATTAGGGATTGATGTGATGTCAGCAAATTCTCCATCAAGTCTACCAGTTATAACAGCCCATCTCAACTCCATGTCTTGAAGCCAAATCTGTATAACTCAAAAAACTTTTATTGTTTCACCCTTCCCTTTATTAAAACCCATTAGAAGGAAATAACGGACTTTGGAAAGTGTTTTCCAAAAGATTTGAATGTGCTATTTCAGGTCTATTACTAGAACTTTCTGCATCACAGCAGAGGTCATTTGACAACCCAAAGTGATGCATCTCAAATGGCAAAAGTGGCGTATGTATGAAGAAATTTTGCACAATAGAGCATTCATCTGTTTCTGAAATTAACTCAGTGAAGGCAGGAATATACTTTTAGTAGTAATAATGAGACCTGACATTTCTTCAGCACTATTTGGTAGGCACTGTGCTAAGCACTTTATTTTAGTAAATTTACTTGTTTTAGTTCACTTTCTTCTGCTATAACAAAACATTTTACTATTTATAGTAAAAAGAAATTTGTTTTATCACAAGTCTGGAGACTTGGGAAATCTAACATCAAGAGTGATGTCTAGCAAGGACCTTGCTGCATCATCCCATGGCAGAAGGCAGAAGGGTGAGAGACAAAGAAGCATGAACTCAGCCTTTTATCATGAATTTACTCCCTCCTGGGCATATAGCCACAGGAAATGAAATCAGTATGTTGAGGAAAATGAGGTATCTTTATACACAACAGAACATCATTCAGCCATACGAGGGTGAAATCCTGACGTTTGGGTCAATATGATGGATCTGGCTAAGTGATGCTAAGTGAAATAAACCAGGCGTGGGAGGCAACTACTGCACCCCCTCACTTGTGTGTGGAACCTTAAAAAGATGATCTCAGAGAAGTTGAGTGTGGAATAGTGGTTACCTAAAGCTGGGAGAGAGGGAGGGGGACCCATGGAGAAATGTTGGTTGACATGTACTCCATTACAGTTAGGAGAATGAATCCTGGGCTTCTGTTGCACAGTACAGTGAGTAGAGTAACAGTAATACGCTATTTCAAAAAAGAAAGAAGGATTTTGAATGTTTTTATCATAAAGAAATGATAAACATTGGAGAAGGTTGATAGGCCTACCCTGATTTGAGCAATATGCAATGTATGCAAGCATTGAACATCACAAGGTACCCCATAAATATGTATAATTTATGTCATTTAAAAATAAACAGAACATATAGTGAACCCATTCTTGCAATAATGAACTTACTTCCTCTATAATGGCATTAATCCATTCACCAGGGCAGAGCCCTTGGCCCTGACCTCTTAGAACTATTACAATGGCTACTAAATTTCAAGTTTTGGAGGGGAACTCCATTCAAAATGGCCTTAGTTTGTACAATAATCCTATGAGGTGAGTCAGGTTAAATATATGTTTTTTCACTGTGAAGTACACTGGTACCTACCAGTTCAGGTTAACTTGCTCAAGGTCACAAAAAAATGTACTGGACTATTTTCTTTTATTTATATTATGTGGAATTAACAATGTGGTACCTGATGTTAGCAATGTCAGGGCTTTATGACTTCAGACAAAAAGCAATCACTCCCTGGACCCTGTGACATGCGTGTTAAAATCTTGTCACTACAGACCACTGGAGAGCGTGGGTGTGGGAAGTTCTGCGGTGCTGCCCTGAGTCAGGGTGACTTCAAGTGAACTCTTAAGGGCAGGAATGTCATGACAGCAGCCAGGCTGAGTGAGGAGAGTCTTCTGAACCAGGACTGCCCTGCTGGCTCCAGGCCACCTGATCCCCTTCAGTGTGACAGATGGAGTGGCACCATTGCACATCCAGCTGCTTCGAGGGGCCAGTTCCCACGGGGCTCCCCTCCTCCTGAAATAGCACATTCAAACCTTTTGAAAAACACTTTCCAAAGTCCATTATTTCCTTCTAATGGGTTTTAATAAAGGGAAGGGTGAAATAATAAAAGTGTTTTTGAGGAAGAGCATCGTGGATTCTTCCCTTGTGGTATTTGGTGATGTGCTCTGATTTCAAGAGCTTTGTGCCACACAGCTCAGCACTCCTGGGACACGGTGACTTTGTCAGGTGTAGTGTGCTGTGTCAGAGTCAGGAAAGAGCTCCCCCTTCACTAGTCCATTTCCTAAAAGTCACCATGGTGGTTAGGACTCTTGGACTAATTCTGGCCATATGAAACTTAAATTCCCACATTTAGGTTCAACCACACAGAAAAATCTGTTTTGGCCTGGATTTCAAGTCTCTCAGCAAGTAGCTGATGGGCACAGTTTTGGGAGTCCTTGCCAAAAATCAGTGGGCAGGGCAGGATCACGTGGTACAAACATGGCTGTGTGGTCCTGTCCCCACCGTGTGTGGAGTTGTTGTTTTTGGAAAGGAACTCCAAATTGAAGCTATGCATTAACAAAGCTGCAAACAGAATCAAGTTTCTCTTCCTACTTGTACTTTGAGTAGATGGGGCTCAGAACAGTAAGGAGAGACAGGTGGTATCTGAGGCCCCATCTGGGCAGCTCTGCTAGGCTCCTGGGGCTGATTCCATATGACCCAATCTCTCTGAGTCAGGCACTGCTGGAGAGGGCTACAGGAACTGTGGTTTTTATTCCATGTCTTCTGAAACTACTGCTCCTCATTCTCTATCAGAAATGTGTCCTCCTGTGCCCACATCTCCCTCTAGCCAGTGAACCACGAGGAAACAGGAGTAGAAGGTCTGGGCCACCTCAGTCAAATCAGAGTACCCCAGACCAGACCACAGTGAGCGATTCAGGGAAGTTCATGTGACTCAAGATGGACCAATGAGAGCTCTCCTTGGGATTTTTAATACCTGAGAAATTAAAAGACTGCTTCTTTTTAGGGGAGATTTAGTAGATTTGAGCCTGGAGGCTATAAAAGTCCTCGGACTTGCCAAATAGAGGGAGGCTGACTGAGAAATGAGGCCAGAAGAGGCAAGCAGAACTGGGAGGTGGAGAGAGAGAGAGATCAAGAGCCCTAAAGACAGCGAGTCTTTGGGGCAAACCAGTTCGGAAGCAGGAGCAGCTCCGTACTCTCCAATTATGAGGGTTTATGATTCTCTTTTGCTCAGGCTATTTGAGGGTTTTTTGTTTGTTTGTTTCATAATTTAATACATTGCCTTGTCTACCTCAACCCACAACAGGCTCTGAGCATCTCTTCAGGCTCTATTTAATCATTTTCTTAATAATAGATTATTTTATTTGTAAAGACCTTCAAAGGAGGTCACCTAACTAATTAGCAGGAGATCTCCCAGAACGTCCCTGCTCATCAATCTTCAAAGTAGTTTCCATATCAGGTACTAGAACAAATAACTTTGCTGGGGCATCATGAAATAATTCATAGGTGTAGGAATATTATCCTATTGCTATTTTCTCTTAGGTAAAACATTTAGGGACAAGATCGTGAAATAGTTTTCATAGGCATAACGTGCTTAACTTGAGGGGGAAAGTTCACTAAAAAATTTTCAGGCCTAACTTTAGGTGTTCCTGCAAGTGAAATAAGCTATATTTAGCTGTACCCACCGCTGCCACACTGCATATTATATTAGTTTACAGTCAATAGTTTAGTCTTTCTAATTGTGTTGAATCCTCTAAATTTAATTTCCCTATTAAGTTTCCTTCATTGACGTTTGGATATGAATTTAACTATTTGAGCAGAATCCAAGCAGACGGTGTCTTGCAGTATTATGCAAAGAAGTTAATTTTCCCTTGTCTCTGGCTTTAGAAGATTTTGTTTTGTTTTTCCTGTGGTAATGGGGCTGCTCTTGCTTACTTAGATAAGGCTGCATGGGCACTTTCAATATAACCTGTTAATTTCAAGGGACTTTATATACTGGCTGGAAGCCACATCCTCAGGATTGGGAAACATCTGTGCCTTTTGAGATAGAAGGGTTCTTTCCCCCTGATGGTCCCCCCTTACTCTTTTTCCTCCTAAAAACAAGGAACGTTGTTCAGGCACCACGTGTGCCTCTGACAACACACAGTCTGCTTTCACTGCATTAACCGACACAATCTCCAGCGGTTCAGCTGTGACAATGTTATTTTTATTTTGGGGAGTGTCTGAGAGCCCCTTGTGGAGTGTGCACTCTGACCCTGCCTGGGTTGCCTTGGCCTCCTGGGCACTGGGGACTCTGTACTGCAGGGGGCGCTAGCACCCTTCCTTTCTGTAAGTTTTTGAGCAGGTAAAGCCCAAAGTGAATTGACAAGTGGACCCAGCTCCCTGCCCTTTCTTCTCTACATGCCCCCATAATGGGGAACTGCCCACTGACACTTGTCCTGGTTGCCTGGGAGTTGTTAAATAGGGTCCAAAGCTGAGAAAAGAGAAAAAACAATTGGGTCAGACCCCAGGCCTTCCGAGAAGTCTCCAGGTTGCTCTATTGCCTCAGCCACCCTCCCAGTTTCAATCTCTGCCAAGTCTGTGTGAACAGAAGATCAGAAACAGGGGCCAGGTGTGCTGTGGCTCCTTCTGCCGTCACTTCTGTCTACACCCCAACAAGTCAGAGATTTTCCAAGAGCCTTATAAAAACTGGGGAGCGTACAGACTCCATGTCTTATACAAATATGCAATTCCATACCCTATGAGGGAACTAGAAGGAGTGGGGAAAGAGAACTGGACATGTGCAGCAGAAGGGAAGGACTCGAGGGAGAGGACAGCGATGACCCATCACTTTAAGCGGCACATGTGTCCCACGGATCAAGAGAGGGCTTCTGAAGAGAAGCCGGTCTTAAGTCTTTTTCTTATAAATCTCAATAGTTGTTATAAAGCCTCTTTCTCATACCATAAAATTAGTTCCAGGTAGATTCTAGGCCTCCATATGAAAGGTAATACAATAATGATCTAAAAATAATTTGGGAGAGCATCTTCATGATGTACTGGTGGATATTTTTTTCAACACGACACTTTATTTGCTAATAGTATACAGCACCAGGTGTTTTACATAATTTGATTTCCTATTCACACAATTGAAGAATAGCACCCTACTTCTGCAACTTGGAAAATTAAACTCCACATATGACTGGCCACCGACTTTGAAAACCCCATCGGGTCATGATGAGGTAACTTTTTAAAAGAAAACAAGAAGCCCACGAGAGCCCTCCCTCATCTGGATCAAAGAGCAACTCAAGTCTACTTGCTGGTGGCCACAAGGATACTTGTAGTTAAAATTTAGGATCTGTCCGACAAAAGGGTTAGAAATCGCGTGCATGGAGCACAGAGTCTTGGGAGCTGGCGAGCTGATGTGCAGGGCAGGGCAGTCCAGGGAAGAGTTGCTGCTATAGTTTCAAGTTCAAAGTCAGTTTGGAGGTAGGATTCCTTCTTTCTTGGGAGACCTCAATGGAGTGAATAAGGTTTTCAATGAGTTGGATGAGGCCCATTCATATTATAGAGGGTGATTTGATTTATTCAAAATAGATTGATTTCAATGTTATCACATAAAAAAATAATGCCTTCACATCAGTATCCAGACTGGTGTTTGACCAGGCAGTAGGTTCCATACATACCCTAGCCAAATTGCCATATAACGTTAACCATCACAATGGCAGACTAGCCTTCCAGGGTGGTGGGGAGGTCTGTCCTCTGTGGATTCTTTTCTCTAGGTTGACAATGGGGTATTCAGGCTCTGCCCATAGTCCTAAGGTTCCCTTCCAAAGTAGGAGGCAGGGAAGTCAGCAGACACCAAATCAGTGGAGAAGGGATGGTCTGTCACCTTGTCACAAGTGGGATGCGCAACTTTAGCATCGCAAAGGCCCAGAGTCTCGTTGGTCAGTTCTCTGCCTCCGGTCATCAGCAACATGGAGTGGTTGTCTAAGGGTGAAACACAATTCATGTCACATTTTTCAACAAATACCCTGAGAGACCTGAAGACAAGTCTCCTAAATGATACTTCAGTAGTTACATTTTAGGATTGTTTGCACTGAATTAGTGGTCCCTAGGTGAGAAAATTCACCCCAAAATGAGGACAAATGTGCCATTGTCATCATTTAAGTTTGCTGTGTTAGTTAAGGGTTAGTTTTATTATTTGAGAATGTTATGATGGGTTTTAAAAGGAGTCGTAACTTAAATATAAAGCATCCTATTACACGTTTAAGTAAAATTTTTTTTGAAAAGAGAAAAGGTGTCAGGCACAGTGGTGCCTTCCTGTAATCCTAGCAACCGGAGAATCTGAGGCGGGAGGAGCTCAGGTTCCAGGCCAGCCTGGGTAACAGAGATACCCTGTCTCCAGATAAAAAATAATAAAATCTAGGGGTGCAACTCAGTGGTAGAGTGCCTCTGGATTCAATCCCTACTACCACCACAAAGAGGAGAAGTTTCTGTATATTTTTAAAATACACTTTGTACATCAGAGAAAATAACTGAGGACTACTGATTAGTCAAATGTTAATGAAGGAAAGAAACAAACATGAAGATGGGGAGGAGCTGGATAGGAAATCCAGCCTGGCGGTGGCAGAGACTGGCAAATCATATCCCCCAAATCCACGATAAACCTGGGCAAGTTGACCAAAGATTCATTTACAGTCCCCAGAAGTTGACCCAATGCCTGTAGCTGATATGTGCTTAGACATTAACCAATTTGAGTGTGGCAGTGACTCTGGATGCATACTGCTTTACGGCTGCACCGTTCATCTCAGCTCCGTGCCGTGGAATTTCTACTTGAGCGTCCTGCCTGAAAATTGGGTGCTGGGTGGTTCCCTGCTGTGCTGGAAGGGCTCATTTCCCACAGAACAGAGAAAAGTCTATGCCCAGGGCCAGTTTTGAAAGCCATAGTGGGATCCTTAGAAGGTTACCCACTGAAGCCAGGAGAGCGTCACAATGCTGGTTACATCAGCAATGAAGGGACAAAATGACCACATGCCGCAGAGGGTCAGATGCTACAGAATTAGTCCAGGAAAATCAACAAACAGAAAAAACAAAGCAAGCAAACAAAACCAGCAACAAAACCACCCATGGAGGGAGGGAACAGAATGCACAGTTACCACAGAGTATTATTAAAAATTGCCAAACTTTGAACAATACATGCAAAGGAAAATTTTTTTTTTTTAAAGTGTGATTCATACAGAAGAAAAAAAAAATCTGTCAATAGGGATTCTTTCTGGGGTGGGGGTGACACATTGAACTTAGTAGGAGCAGACCTCAAAGCAACTATTATAAATATATTCAAAGAGTTGAGCTGCTATAAACATGGATGTGGCAGTATCACTGTAGTATGTTGTTTTTAAGTCCTTTGCATATAGAGCGAGGAGTGGGATTGGATTAGATAAAGGAAAGGAAGGGAAGAGAGGGGAAGGGAGGGGGGAATAGGAAAGACAGTAGAATTAATTAGTCCTAACTTCCCTAGCCTTGTGTTTGTATACATGACCAGGGTAACTCCACGTCATGTACGAGCCCAAGAGTGGGATCCTAAATAGAACGAGTTATACTCTATGTAGGTATAATCTGCCCAAATACATTCTACTGTCATGTATAACTAAAAAGAACAAATAAAAAATAAAAACATTCAAAGAACTCCTGGAAATGATGTTTAAAGAATTATAGGAAATACCACGACAGTGATTTGTAAAGTATATCAGCAAGTATGTTGCAAGTACATGGATGAATCAAATGCAAATTATGCAGATGCAAAGTACAATGACCACATGGACGGTTTACCAGAGAGACTCAGCAGCAGATCTGAGCTGGTGAAGAAGCATTCCAGTCGTCCTGGAGGCAGGAGAGCAGAGAGGGGGTGACAGGGTAGAGCAGTGTCCACAGAAGCATGGCCAACTCTAGAGAACAGAGCGATGACGGGTGTGAGGACTAATTTCTGAGTTCTTTGTGACATCCTACAGACTTCCTTCATATCCCAGGACCTTTCCGGACTAATGGAGTAGTCATAGAATATCCGTATTCTCTTTGGGATATTGATTTCCCTTTGGAAAACATGAAGGGGCGGCACTTTCAGTACTTAGTTAATGTGCAAATATCATAACCCTAATTAATACTTCTCTGGTGAATACTGTTAAGACCTCTTAATCTGTGTGTAATTGGAATAGTTAGGATGCATCATTGATATTATGTTAATTGTATAATTGAAATTAAACTATAGTAAGGACTGAAGAGATATTTATAAATGGGGCTACATCAGTATTTTATGCCATTTAAAAGATGTAGCTCTCCACTTATTAAAGCAATGTTTATTATTGCTAATGTGTTAAATACTAACCAGTGAGTAATAGTAATAAATACAAGTCAAACACCAATTTTATTGAGGGCTTGCTTGAATTCAGATATTTCAAGAGTCTTGCATATATTAATTATTTCGTCTTGATCATAATCTGTGGACAGGTTCCATAATTATGCACAGGTCACAGCTAAGGAACTGAGGCGAAGAGCTCAGCTTGAATGGCCTGCCTAAGGTACTGTAGCCCCGAATTAAGCACCTCGTTTCTCATGACAGTGAAGGAACGTTAGTTATCAGCAAAGACAGTGGAACTGGAAGGTCTTTCCTAGATCCTTCCCTGTCTGCTGGGCTGCTCTCGGCTCCTGCTTTCCTGCTGGACTCTGCCTTGTTTCGGGACAGGTCCATTCCCTGTGCTATTCGCTACTGTGTACCTGGAAGTCGATGGGTCTGGTCGGAATGCGACTCCTTCACCATGGGGGTCTCACCACCAGGGTGCAGTTGCAGAGGGGTGAAAATTTGATTTCCCAAGGTGGCTGAGTGGGGAACAGTGGGTATGAGGCCAGAGGCATGTATGTGGAACTCTGAGGGCCCCATACAGACTCTTTCGACCATCTGAGTCACTCTTTGTCCATCCCAGGGCCTGGCCATATCTGCAAGAGAATTCAGCTCTATGCGTTCTCATTGCCAGGGAAAACCTACCAACCCTTCCCACCCAAACACGTCTCCCCACCCTGCTACGGGAGAGTGTGGAGGGTATATGGAATCTGAAAGGTCCTGGGTGAAGGCCAAGACATCCATCCGCCAGCACACAAATATTCCTGAGTGTCATGTCATTTTTTTTTTCTTTCTTCCATAGAAAGTCCCTAAGGAGAGATTTGAATGTATCCACACAACAGTCGAGGTAAACTATCATGGTATATTCATGAGTGCATATTTTCCAGCAAAATACATTTCCTGTAGGGAGAGCTCAACACTCCCAACCTTTGTCTTCTCGGATCCCTGAAGGGAAATGATTTTGATCAATAAATGAGAGACACTCACAGTCCTTGTCACCCCTGAGCAACTTGGGACAGTGTATTTCCAGGACTTCCCATGCATGGCCAGCTTTGTACCCTACCTAGGGCATCCTGCGGGCCTGGCACTAGATCCACATAGACCACAGAGAGGACAAAGTGTGCTGAACTTCAGGTGTGGCTTCTGCACCACTGAGCAGCTTTGGATATCATGTTAACATTAAATAGATTTAGTGTAAACTATTCAAAATCTTCCGTTCTACAACTAAGTAGAAGGGAAAAGTCATTCGATTACCCAAGGACCGACGGGTGGCAGTTCTGCTATGCGTGACCCACAGCTCAGCCCAGGATTTAATTTTTTCTTCCTGTGTCTGGCTGCCTCCTCCTCTTCCTTTTCCCTTCCCTCTGCACCATTTTATTTCCCCTGTTCCTGTTTTCTCTCTGAGTGGCCTTTCTTCATATTCCGTGAGCCTCCTGTTTTTCCTTTCTCCACCGTTGCTAACTGCTTCCCCTGGCCATTGTTTGCTCCCTCTCTGATCCTTCTCTGGGCTCCAAAGACACTCTCCTGCATTCGTGTTCTGCTCTGCTTTTCTGGTATTTTCTGCATGAGCCAGGACATAGAAGAAATATATATTGATTTTCTTTTCTGCTCTCTGTACCCTACAGAGAAACGTCCAGAGTCCTGGTCAGCGCTTACGTAGATTTACAAGATGTTTCCAGCTGTGTATTCAAGGAGAAAAGTGTACTAAGCCAAGCTCCTATCTACTCTCTGTGAACAGTCATTTTGAAAGAATTTGAACAATACCCTCACAGGTTCCCTTTCTACCTGCGCTTACTCATTTTGTGTTCTTCTTCTTCATCTGGGTTTGAATAAGAGGAGCATGTGATTTTGTTCAGTTTGATAGCTCTTAGTCCTTAAAGACACGCACATTTAACCACAAAGTTTTGTTTTTAACTAACAAATTCAGATGAGTCTTGGGGAGCAGGACATGCTGATTGCATACCTTGACTTGAGAGGCTGAGGCAGGAAGATTGCAAATTCAAAGCCTTAGCAACGTAATGAGGCCCTAAGCAACTTAGGAAGATCCTGTCTCAAAACAAATTAAAAAGACTAAAGGGCTGGGGATGTAGCTTAGTGGTAAAGTGCCCCTGGTTTCAATCCCTAGCACCAAAAACAAAAAACAAAACAAAACAAAATGGGAAAAAAAAAAAAAAACTCAAGGAGCATAGTAAGAATTTTTTTCTTTGTTTTAAAAGAAAGTATAGAGGAAAGAATTGATGTGTTTGGTTAGTGTATTAGTTTTGTTACTATTACAGACTACCTGAGGTAATGAACTTATAAAGAGAAAAAACTTATTTTGGCTCACAGTTTCAGGGGTTTATTTTGATCAGCTGGACCCATTGCCTCTGGTGGGGGAGGCAAGTACCAATGGCAGCGTGTGTGTGGTGGACCAACACCATTTACTTCATGGCCCAGAAACAAGAAAGAGGGAAGAAGGGAGCTGGTTTCCATAATGCCCTTCAATGGCAACCCCCCACCCCTGTGGCCTAAAGATCACCTGCTGGGTCCCCCACTTAAAAGATCCTCCACTTCCCAACAGCATCATCCTGGGGATCAAGCCTTTAACACATGGGCCTTTGGAAGCTAGCCAGGATCCACTCCATAACAGTCAGTAAGGGCAAAGCTAAGAGAGCTGCCTGCACCCGACACAGTCCCCAGTACTAAGGATGAAATCCATGAGGAAAGCCTTTTGAACCTTCAAGGGAGAGATCCTTGGGGAGTGAGTGATTAAGCAATGGCATCTGAAGAATCCTCATTACGGACACCGTTCAAAGAGAAACGAACCCAGATGGTGACATGAGCCCCACAGCATCACCCCCGGTTAAAGTGGGTTTTCTTCCTAATCTCAGATGCCTCCCTGCTCTGGGTAGAGATTCGGAAGCTGCGACTTATCACGTAAGAGTCATTGTGTGAATGCATTGCGCCAGTGTGCAGTCTGAGGAAAAGATAGAGCCGGAGCAAGGCCCACTGAGGGAGGACAAGCACACGGTGGAAGGCTTCGGCGATTCGTGGAGCTCCGGCTCCGGGACAGATCACACTAGGTGGAATTGGTCTGGGGACAGGGCCCGGTTATCACCTTGATCCCCAGAAGCATAACGGGGATAGATGTAAATGACAGTTGACATGACCACTACATTGGGCTTTTATCCATCTGATAAAAGTTCTGTCTTAATGAGCAAAGCCAGATGAAAATGTCTGAAACACACCTGCTGGACAGGAGAATGAAACAATATAATTAGGAGTAACGGCAGAAGTCAGAGTTAACGTCCTAGAGGAAGAATGATTGTGATCACCAGTTTATCTGTGTTCAGTTGGCCAGTGTGACCTGTGAAACTAGGTTCATAGGAGGCTGTGGCAACAGGGTGGTTCTAAGCGCTGTGTGACCAGAACTGGATTTGGTCAAATCCCCAGGTCAAGTTTCAGACATGTCAACAAAAACCCATGTGCTGCTCTCGGGATTGAGTGTGAAGAAACAGGACAGAAGAAGCCTCACGAGCAAGCCACACAGAAACCTGAATCATTGCACAAAGTCTTACTCTACTTACAACTCGAGTGCACTGGGTGATGCTAAAAAAAAAAAAAAAAAAAAAAAGTAAAAATAAAACAAAGCCAAGCATTGTTTAACAGACAGTTTTTCTGGATGCATCAAACAAGCTGTAACTGGGTAGCTGCTACAGGGCACTCGTGTTCAAGGGTGTTCCTGAAAGAGTGGGGCAAGGGGAAATCAACAAGCAGAGCGCCAGGGAGAAGCCTCCGGTCGCCTTCTTTCCAGGGAGGAAGAAGTAGCTAGAAGTTTGAAGATATATGAACTCGAAGGCAGCTGCAAAGGAATGTCCTAGTGCAGTGTAGTCTGGGTTCAGCTGTGCCCTTGGACGGCACCACACAGAGGGGAGAACCCACCTAGTCAACCCACTGAACCATGTGAGGCCACAGCATGACACATCTTATGGGTTTTATAGGGGAAAATGGACACAGTGAAATAGGTACACAGTCACTGACAAGTTTGATGCCTTTTTAATGAATAAATATGCCATGTAATGACATTCCAATTATGATACAGAAACAACTGTTTACTGCAAATCCTTTATATTCCTTTGGGTGGGATCATTCACCAGTATCAGCACCGGGCAAAATGGACATGACTCCTATCACGATGGATCAATTTTTCTTATTCTAGAGTTTCCTAGAAATTGATTCACACAGTCTGATCTCATTGCTGTCTAATTTATTTCTCTCAACACAAAACTTTTAAGCATCATCCATGTTTTGGCATGTTCCAGTAGTTGCTTCCCTTAATCATCCAGAACTATTGTATTACCTGAATAAACCACAAAATGCCAAATGCTAACTTCTATTTGCCGATATTGTCACTGATGGAAGTCTATTTAAATATGCAGTGAAGAAAATCCAAAATTTTATACAATCCTTTTCATAAAATGGAAGAAAGAATAACTGGAACAATTTAACTTGTTTTTTGAGGTCAGGACTATCCAGATATAAAAGCCTGAGAAATGTTTCACAGTTTTGAAATGTTTCCTTATTCATGTTTGATATCACTGTACTTCATTTTGGTTAGTCTCTGGAGGTATGTCTCCAAATTTACTGATATCTCTGTTGGTAAATTCTGCTTTTTACATACCTGGTATGTATTTTGTTTCACATACTGTATTTGTCCTCCCTGGAAACTCTCTGTGGTTCTTTTGTATGTCCCCAATTCTTCTTACCCCATCGCATTGATGTCTTCATCTACATTCAGATACTATGAAACATATTGATAACAGCTTTTGACATTCCTGTCTGCCAATTTTCTCATCTGTGTGATGTCTGCATCTTTCCGACCAATTGAAATTTACTTCTGTTTATATTTTCCTGGTGATCTGATTTTGTGGTGTTTTATTTTTCTTAAGTCAGTTTTGATACTTATAAATCAATTTACAGAGAACTTATACAAATTTTACTAAGAATTCCTACCTAGTTTTGCACCCAACTGTCCCTGATGATAACCTTTTAGAAAACCATTTTACACTGGGAAACAACTAAGAAATTAGTACTGATACAATACTATAAAGGAAACTACAGACTTAATTGAGTTTCTCTAGTTTTTCCACTATGATTTTTTTTTTTTCCTGAACCAGGATCTAATCCAGATGCCATATTGTGTTTATTTGTCACGTCTCCTTAGACACTGCTGATCTGTGACAATAAGCCAGTGTTTTCCTCTTTTGTGGTATTATTTGGTTTTAGAGAGTAACACTTAGGTATATTGCAGAATGTACCATAGTTTGGGTTTTTCCTGCCTTTTTTTGTCACTGATAGATTGGCTTATGGGTTTCGTGATGCCTCACTCATATTACCTCTTCACAGCACTATCACTTACCACTATGGATGAGGTCATTGAGGACATTTAAAGTCATTCACAAATGGGTGAAGTGTTATCTGCCAGACTTCTCTAATATACAGTCACTAGTTTTTCCTTTCTGCCTTTTATTCTTTGCAAGTGAATCATAAGGTCCATCCCACGCTCAAGGGAAGGGAAGTCAAGTCTCATCTCCTGAAGAAGTTAATATCTACCTATATTACTTGGACCTCACTTTTAGGAAGACTTCTCCCTTAAATACTAATGAAGTAAATTATTCACTTATGTTAACATAATCAATGGATATTTATATCTCCCTTGAGACATAATTCAGAACTATTTTCATTTATGTTTTTGCTCAGATTGTTTGTTATAGCTTTGCCCATTTGGAACAATTTCAGTTTGGCTGTTGTGCCTACTAGCTATACTTTAAGCTTTTTAAAGATTGCAGAATGATATTTAGAAACCAGAATTTGGGTATTGAATGCTCCCACTGCTACTAGGGTATCATTTCTTTTGGACCCTCTCAGCCTACAGAGCTAGGAAATATATGTTACCTATGGATCACAAATATTTAGACATTTTTGCTTCTGTGTTTTTGTGTGCATATACATGAGTTTATATTATTTTCTCTGTGTCTAATCTAGAACCACTAACTCATTCCAGTCTTCTTCCTTGTTTGTCACTTTTTGACTCCCAATTTTTATGATTTATATACTTGTTTGCTTATAACTAGCATGCATATAATTTCAGAATTGTTAACCTTACCCCGAGAGAACTAAATTTATCAACTAGATTGCCAACCATATTTCTAAATACAACTTTTGAATGATTGAAAACTAAGTAAGATTAACATAATTATCTAAAATAGTATCCCAAGTCATGATATACCAGGAATACACTTAATAAAGTATGTGCAGACTTGTATGCTTTCTCCCCAACTTGATCTATAGAATCAACACAATTTGAATCAAATCCCAGTTGGGTTTTTTTTTTGTCTATAAAATTGGTAACTTTATTTTAATATATGTGTGCATGTGTACTTACACACATATGCAAATGTTAGGAATATAAACTAGCCAAATTGAATTCTAAAAACTTAAATATTCACGCAGTTCCAAGATTTGGCCTTAAGTGATATTATTGGTGTAAAGTCAGTAATAAGAATGAATTGAAATGATTAAGAAATAATATAACCCTTATCTGTGATCTATCTACAAAGAAATATAACTTCATAGTGACTGAATCACCGACCGACTCAGAGAAACAGGACTTATTCTATGTTATTTTTTTTTTTTAATTTTTGTTTGTAGTTGTAGATGGACAGCGTGTTTATTTGTATGTGATGTTATGGATCAAACCCAGTGCCTCACACCTGCTAGGCAAGCACTCTGTCACTGAGCTACAGCCCCAGCCCTCTAGGTTATTTTTAATGTCATTCTGTGACAGGGATGAATCTGTCTCCCAGTACCTACAGTCTTATTAATGGTTTCTTCAGACCTAGTATACTTATATTTTTATGGCTCCTGAAATGAAATTCTTGAGAACTTTGTGGGTCTACTGTATGTATGCAGGGTTCATTCCATTAGACAACAGGATCTGCCTTAGTTTTCCTGGTATCTCCATCTCTATTCCTGGCTTCTGCCAATGTCACTGGGGGTAACCATGCGTCATATGCTCAATCTTTTCAAATAACCCTCTGCATGACTGAATATCCTCCTGAGGCACAGGCAACAGGTAATTTTCCATACTCCAGGTTTTCTCTTCAAGTGTATGTTTGTGACACTGAATAACCTGTCCATAATGTGTTCTGCAAGCCTGATATATGGAGAATTCCCTATGCAACTATGTCCTAGTTCATTCGTTCGTTTGTTCCTTCCTTCCTTCCTTCCTTCCTTCCTTCCTTCCTTCCTTCCTTCCTTCCTTCCTTCCTTCCTTCCTTCCTTCCTTCTTTCCTTCCTTCCTTCCTTCCTTCCTGTCACTGGGGATTGAACCTAGGAGTGCTTAACTACTGAACCACATCCCCAATTCTTTTTTGTATTTTATTTAGAGATGGGTGTCTCTGAGTTGCTTAGGGCCTTGCTAAGCTGCTGTGGCTGACTTTGAACCTGTAATCCTCCTGCCTCAGCCTCCTGAGCCGCTGGGATTGCAGGTGTGCACCACCAGCACCACACCCTGCTAGTTACTTTATTCTTAACAGTTCTTCTTCCATCTTTCCTTTACACTTGCATATTACTATAAACAGCAGAAGAAACCAGGCTTGTACCTTCAACTCTGTGCTTGGAAGACTCTTCAGATAAATATCCACCTCACTGTTTACAAGTGTGCTTTCCCCATAACAACAGGACACAATTCCATGAAGCTCTCTGTCATTAAAGAACAAGGATCCTTTTCCTTACAGCTCTTAATAGCATACTCCTCGTTTCCTTCTGATACCCCGTTAGCAATATCTTACATATCCTGTACTTATTGAACAACTTTTTATGATGTCTTAGGTATCCTTTAAGGTGTTATGTTTTTTCCCATCATTCTCTTTACTTCCTTCTGAGTACATATTAGCAGAGTGAAAAGCAACCGTATTTCTCATGAATATTCTTTTCAAGGTATGATGGATTTCTCTGCAGTTCTTCTTCACATTTTTCCATTGGTCATTTCTGAATTCTACTTTACTTTTGTATTTTAAGGAATTTACAGAAGCAGCTTCCCTTTTCCTGATATCAAAATCTCTAAGAATGTTCTATTTCTGCCATGATAAGTCACCACAAAATTAGCTTAAAAGCATACTGATGTATTACCTTGTACTTGTGGAGATTAGACATTCAAAAAGGTTCTCACTGTGCCAAAAGCCAAAGGTAAACAGGGCTGATTGCATTGAAACCACCAAGAAAATCAGTAATAGCCTCTCCATCTTAATAGTTTTGAATTGGTAACCTTTACTCATTTGCAGGAGAGATTTATAGTATCAAGTGAAAACAGTGTTTTTCAAAGTTAGTTTAGCTGTTGCTTCTTCATTCTCTCCAGACAGATTATATCACACATTTGTAAGACAATTAGATTCTTTGGTCACAGACTGTCATCCCTTTCTTCCTTCCTACCTACCCACCTGCCTATTAGAGTTGCAAAAAATGAAGTTTAACTCTGTGTGTCTTACAGATTTGACAAATATATCATCCTGTATCTCCCACCTCAGAATCATAAAAAACAGTTCTGTCACCAGAAAAATTCCCCTGTGCATCCCTCTTTCGATCATTCCCATTCAAGTCACATGAGCCCTCGCAATTGTTGAACTGTTTTTCATCTTTATAGGAAAATAAAAATAAAAAAGCCCAAACTATAGGTTTCCCCTTTTCATAATGTGATATGAATGTAATCCTAAAATATATAAAATTGGGGGTTCAGGTTTTGTCCCTTAAGAAAATGCATTTAAGATTCATCTTGGCTGTTGTAATGAATCAATGACTGGTATTGATTTTTTAAATTATATTTTCATTTGGAGATACTTGTAGATTCACATGCATTTGTAAGAAATACTAGATCCTGTGCATCTTTTACCCAGTTTTTTCCTGAACTGTAAAAACTTAAAACACTACTGTGTAGTGTCACAGTAGTGACAGTGTCACAGGGCGTTGACAGTGATGTAACGCATTTGGTATAAATCCATCACCACTGGATCTCCGCCATGGTTCTTTTATTCCTACATGCACTTCTTGCCTTCCTTCTTTTCCTTCCCTATTTATTATCCCAGGAAACCAGTAATGTGTTGCACATTTCCATATTTTATATTTTGTGAATTGAAGATGTCCAGTGACGGTAAATGTGGCCTCAGCACCAGGGGTCTGCAGACTTGGCATCAAGGCACCCTTGGCACAGAAAAGTGACCCATTGAGTGAGAAAGGGGGCTACTTGTGAGGGACAAGCTCTGGTATCAGTAACACTAGTGTCTCCACAGTGAGGTATGCTGTTTATCAGTGATGGAGAGGGTGTTCTGGCCTCAGTGAGAGACAAGTCATTTCCTTTCCAGTCCCCATTACAGAACAGTTCCCCATGGAACTGAACAGAAACAGAAGGTGAGACAGCAGCAGGAAATAATAGTAGTAGTGGGTAGCTTTCAGACTAGGATGATTCCTCCTTCTTTCTATGTTATTAATGAAACGTGCTGATTTTCTAATTGGCAAAGGAAAATGAGTACTTTTTAAGTGCTGAAAAAATTAGTATTTCTGACATTTCATGAAATATCTTTTCTTGGTATTCTACAAATGATGTCATCCAGTGTCCCCAAACTTTCTTCTTGTGAAGAGGGGTTATATCACTTTTGATTTCTATAATATTCGTCATTCCAGGAAGACTTTCAGAGGAACCTGATGATCTTCTACAATATAAGGGATTGATTTTGTTGTCTCCTTTTTCAAAATAAATAATTAGAAGTTATTTCCTGAGATTTGAAATCTCTGCCCCCTCCACCAAAGCTTCTGAAATACTACTATTTGAGGAAAAGATGCAAATAATTCCTGCAGAGAGAGTTCAGATCTTCATTGTCTTCCACTTTGTAGAGGTCTATTGCTTTGTATGCTGCTATAAATATTTAAAATGGCTCAATAATGCCTACAGAATTTATTGAAGAACATTTAAAGGGAACTTCTGTGACCTTCCTCTCAAATCTTGAGCATTTTTTACAACTTTAAGAGACAGTCGCCCTCTGGACTTCCAGCCTTAGTGTCCAGATTGTAGTCACAAAAACCTCTGTACCAGGTTTGCCAGCTGCCCAGTACATGTTCTCCCCGCAGAATCCTCCTCTGGTTCTTGGGTGGAAGGTTGAACTCCCAGGAAGGTGGGGTCATGGAAAATTGACACAGGGATTATACAGCCTCCTCTCTGATTATAAGCCACCACTATGCCCACTCAGATTCTTAACTCTTTGCAAAGAGCCCTACCTTATCCTGAGAGCTTTAAATGGAGGACTTGCTCTTTAGAAAGTTTAATTTTGAAGCCTGAATTGGTTGGGTCAGGTTGGAGGTGTGCAAATATCAGGCAGGCCCTTTATTCCTGATATCCCCCCTTAGCTCACTCCGGTTTCCAAGACTACACCTGGAACAGCACTGCCTCTGCAGATTTTCCTTTCCAGAATGAAACCAGGTGCTCTCGGGAACTTGGGGGTAGGAAGAGAGGGAACATGTCTGATGTGAGTTTGAGAGAGCCCAGTAGGCTCATGTAAAATCTGTAGGTAAACCTGGCACTTTAGTTGGTAGTTTTACTTTTTACAGGGGCATACGTTGACAATTCTGAAACTACCTGTAGACTAGTGTTGAAAAATGTATTTATGTAATTCATTACATAAAACCAGAGTCAGGTATTTTAGTGTCACAGAAATCAAGTACAAATAGAAAGAGTTGAGGCCTGGAAGAAGCCCTGTATCACACGACTGTAGCTGGCAACAGCAGTATGAGCTCATGGTTGCTTTACTATATATACTTGGAGATATTATGGAAATAGTCATAACTATTGTGAATGGATTGGTAAACATGCATTTATTTCCTAGCTCTGCCTACTGAGAAAACTTAGTAGCAGTGACTCGCTGGTATCAATGAATATCCTAATGCCTAGATGTGAGTTTCTTTATTCCCTTGTCTAATCTAAGAAATGAAGGGGTTAAAAAGAAGAAGAAGAAGAAGAAGGCATAGCCAATAGAATGCAGAAATGCAAATACAGTGACCTTCATGGTGGAAAGCACGGCAGACACACCTTGACTGGGGGCAATGTTAATGATGCTAGTGACATCAATTCTGTGTAACTATGTTATGATGGAATGAGATAGTTACTTCCTTTCTTTTTGGAATTCTTTCCCAAAATGCGTAGCCCCAGACTAATAATGAAAGTACAGCAGATTATACCCAAATTGAGGGAGTGTGCATTTTTTAGAATACCTGACTAGTTCTCTTTAGTTACTAAGTCATGATAAAGTAAAACTGAGTTATCACAAATACTATTTACCAACATTTTCCCTTACATTTGTCTTTAAGTCCATCCATGAAATCTTCCTCTTTGTGTTCTCACAAAATGTAAAGTTTTTTTAATTAAAACAAATTTTTTTTAAACCTTCAGGGATATACTTTATACTTACAGAGGAGTCCAGATTCTATGAGAACAAAGAATACATCCTCTCTCCCTTACTTACGGATCACTGATTTAGGACATCATCTAGAGAAGACTTAGGGCATGTCAGAAGGAGCCTGACCCCAGTTTTTCTAGATCTATTCCTTTGGGATGAGGAATTTTGCTTTCAGTAGGATGAGGAGACCAGAGTAATTATTTTGAAATGAGAAAGACTCATGTCAGTTGCTCAATGAATGAAGACAAAAATTTAATGAAGAATGCAGAGGATTAAGGGGCTTTGGCAGCCTGAGACTGGATTTATCAATCTTGTTGAGGCAGATGCTGCGTGCAGAAACTAAACAAAATTTCAGCGTATAACTGGATTACTCTTTCTTAAAACTAACCTGGTCTGTCAACATTACCCAGGTGGAAAAAGAATATTAGCAGAGAGTTGCAGGTGGAAATGAAGATGGGGGTGGAGATCAATGTGGAACCAGACGGGTGCCACTGATTGGGATGGTGACCCATTGGCACCGACCAGTTTTGGAGGCAAAGCACATAGAGGTCTTGGTCTGGTCTCCTTCCCAGTAAGTGTACTGGCAGTCTTTCTGTTGCCAAACACATTCTTTCTCATCAGGTTCAGGACAGGAATCCGAGCACGCTAAGCAGGGATTAATCTAGAGGAGGGGACACAGGCTTGTTAACATGCTGCTCTGGGGTAGCACATCCCATCCTAGGAGGACAAGGAGACAGTGGTAGGGTACCAGCGGAAGCTGAGAGAACAGATAGAGGGGGCTAGGGACAGGAAGAGCAGAGATTAGGAAGAAGGTAGAAGGGCAGGAGTGTTTCAGAGGGCAGAGATCACAAGGCTGTGGAAACAGAGAGGAGGAAAGGCCAGAGTCTAGCATTCCAAACAAACAAGCAAAAAACAAAGAAAAATACTGAGGATGTTACTCACATGACAGTCACATCCTTTACGGTAGAATGACTCTAAACCTAATCTCTGCTCTAGGAAGAGATGAGCCCATATGTACACCAGGTGGCAGGTTGTGAAATGTATTTTCCCTGCTGTCAGAAAGCCTGTACCAAACAGAGAGCAGAGAGCATGAGGACATCCCCTGGGGAGGATATTCTATGGATCAGAAGTGGATAGACTGCAGACCCTAAGGCTGGCACCAAGTTAGCCTGGACTGCCCAGCCCAGTGTCTTCCTAGGAAGAATCTGCCAGACCCTTGTCCTCAGTGCTGCTGGGATTGGCAGAAGTACAGTGGTCCTTTCAAGGCTGGGGGTCCCAGGGGCAAGTGGTTGTGTGTGGACAGGGATGCTCACCTGCGATAAGTATATTTGTTCGGATGGAAGTTTGCATCAAAAAGCCACATTCGTCCAAAGACTGGGGTGTGTAGATTTCATGGATTTCATTTGCCTTCAAGGGACCCTTGAATATCTGTGGTAGGGAAAGGTGGTTAGGATCATAGGTTTTCAAAGAAACACGTGCATTTCAGAAACCAACTTCCTCAGACAAAGCACACCAGAGAGCCTTGTCAAGTGGAGGAGGAGGGCTGAGAAGAAAGGAATTGTTGGGTTTACCTTAGTGACGTTGACTCTCAGGCTTTGTTTTTTCCTGATCACGGGTCCTAGTCCCAAGAAGTCAGTGAGCATCACTGGGAAGAGGAAGAAATGAGTCACAGAGCCATGGGCTCATGGGTTTGAGACTCACACATCCCCGAAGCTTCCCCTGCTTCTGTGTTTCTGCACCCTGTGGGGAGACCTCCTCCCGGGTTCGATTTGCCTGGACTCACCAACATCTGACTCGCAGTAAATGGTCTGGGGGTGCTGCAGCTTGCACAAACAAGCATCGCAGGATGTGGACAGAGCCAGGAGCAAAGGAAAGGCCAGCAGGAACAAGAGGTCCATGTGGAGCACTGGGGGACACAGGATATAAACTGAGGCATAAACGTTTTTTCTGCCTAGCTTCTCCACTGGCTCTAGGCAGGACCCGGGATGAATCTGGGAACCCCCTACCTCCCTTTACGTTTAGGGACTTGAATGAGCACTGTGGTCCAGCTCCTATGATCTTGTGAGCCAGATGGGCCAGTTTGGGTCCCACATTCGAAACACCTTACCTCTGTTTGTCACCTAGGTGTGCCACAGCTCCTGCAGAACACCCAGCATCAAGAGGAGGGCCACCTGCGTTTCCTTTTCCACCCTCGGCATGTCCAATCAGGGAGTCACAGTCTGCTTATTGGCTGCACTAGTCATTTGGGATCATTCTGTCATCTGCATTTTTTTTTTTCATTCTCCAGTGCTATCAGCCTGAGGCGTGTGATCTGACTATTGCATATGCTTTTTCGAGTCCTTAGTCTCTGCATTGTCATAGCAAGACTCGCCAATTGGACTCATTCCTGGTCTTATGGGTTGAATGGTGGTGTCCCTCCAGCCCCTCTCTCAATTCACATTCGAGTCCTTAACACCCAGTATAACTCAGAAGGTGATTGTGTTTTGAGATTGATCTTAAAAGAGGGAACTAAGGTAAAATGAAGTGTTCAGGGTGGATCCCACTCCAGCATGAATGGGGTCCTTCTAAGAGGAGGAGGTTTGAGCACAGACCAGGCATTCCTGTGAAGAGACAGGAGGAAGACAGCCATCTGTAAGCCAGGAGAGAGGCCCTCAGAGGAAACCAACCCTACCGGATGCCTTCATCTCAGACTTCCAGCCTCTGGAACACCGAGGAAGCAAATTTCTGCTTTTGAAACCATGTGGTTCATGATACTTTGCTGTGAAAGCACCAGAAAACAAATGGACTGTTCTATGTTTAAAATGATATTTATGGCCTTTATACAATTTAAATTTACATTGGAATATTGAGGAAAAAACCACCTTTAACATTAAATGCACTAAACAAGGTTTGTTAAGTCATCCAACTTTTATTCCTTCTCTATAATTCTATCCTCTGTCCCATCCCTGTAGCCTTTCATTTATTATATTATATCTTGTCATTATTCTTTCAATTTTAAGCAATGATAAACACAGACAAGAGCATATGCATTTCTTTCCTTAGGTAAAATTGTAATACTCTCCATATATATGTTTTGACACCTGGTCTTTATTTTAGAACAATACCTAAGGAATACTATAATTGTCTACATGTTTCTCATTCCTTATATAATTACATAACATTCAATATTGATTTGCCTTTGGGTATCCAGCCAGTCTCTAATTATTGGTCCCTTGAATAGTTTTCTGTTGCTTACTCTTACAAATAAAAGACAAGTCCCCTCTCTTTGGTGGGGAAAAAAAAAAAAAAAAAGATTGCAAGAACCCCAGTGGGGGGCCTGAAACTGTGGATGGAACCCAACTTTCTATACACTATGCATTTTCCTGTACATACATACTAAAGATGGTTTAACCTATGTTCAGGCACAACAAGAGGTTAACTACACCAATTCAAAATAGAACAAACTATGACAATACATCTCAATCAAAGTTTGGTGTCAAGGGCCACTATTAGGTGAAATCAGGGTTCTCAAAACACAAGCTCTGCTGTCCAGTCTATCTGACAACTGAGATCTACTAAGTGAAACATGGGTGGGTAGTGTATACTGAGTGGAAACAATGGGAAAACAATCATTCATATCTTGGGCCAGATGAAGTGGGACAGCATGAGATTTTATCACAGCATGCAATTTAAAACTTATGAATTATTTACTTCTGGAATTTTTCATTTAATATTTTCAGACTAGGGTTGACTATAGGTCACTGAAATGTTGGCAAGTGAAACAATAAATAAGGGGGGACTACTGTACCACAATGAATAGGCTTGTGAATACATTTTTTCTTATATTTGAAAAAAATGTCTGTGGAAGTAATTCCTGGAAATAGAATTAGGTTAAGTGCCATTCACATTTTTTTTTCTGTGACTTGTCCATATTTTGTGCTCTTTTGCTTTTTTAAAAATTATTTATTTTTAAATTTTTTACAGACCATATTTTGATTCATTGTACACAAATGGGGTACATCATTTCATTTCTATGGTTGTGCATGATGTGGATTCATACCGTTTGTGTAATCATACATGTACATAGGGTAATGATGTCTGTCTCATTCCACCATTTTTCATACTCCCCCTCCCTCTCATTTCCTTCTACATAATCTAAAGTTCCCCCATTCTTCTCTCACTCCCCACCTCCCCACCCCCATTATATATCATTCTCCACTTATCAGGGAAAACATTCGGCCTTTGGTTTTTCGGGATTGGCTTATTTCACTTAGCATGATATTCTCCAAATCCATCCAAGCAAATGCCATATTATTCTTCTTCTTTATGGATGGCTCTTTTTCTATAGGGTAAACTTTTACCATTTTGAGAAACAATATTTTTTTAAAAATAATAACTCTTTAGGGTACATTGCAAATACCTTTCTTGTTTTTGGCACATCACATTAACTTTTCTTAATTTCTTTCAAATGATTCACCTATTTGTGTTAGACAGTGTTCCATCACTGTGATGAAATACCTGAGACAAAAAAACTTACAAGGAGGAAAGATTTATTTTGGCTCATGGTCTCAGAGGTTAAAGTCCTTATTGACTTGGACCTGTCGCTTTGGGACTGTGGCAAGGTCAAATATGAGGGAGGACAGGGTGGAACGAGTGTTGACACCACAGTGACTGGGAAGCAAGAGAAAGAGAATGGGTCCAGGGTCCCAATATCCCCTACAGGGGCACACGCCCAGTGACCCAACTTCCTCCCATTAGGCCCCACCAACTCCCAATTGTGCCATCAGCTGGCGACCAATCCTTTAGCACAAAAGCCTTTGCAGAACAATTAAGATCCAAACCATAGCACTATTTAACAATGTTTTGATTTACTTCTTCTGGATTTTGATACAGAGATTTGTTTGAAGCTTTTGCTCAGGAATTCTTCCATCATTTATGCAATTTCACTTTTTACATTTAGACCTCTAAACCAGTCAGAATTTTTCTTGGTGTCAAAGTGAGGTGTATACTCAATTTTATCTTTTTCCTTATGGATATTTAACTACCCAATACAAAGATACATTTACTGTATTAAATTAAGATGTCATCTTTGTTACGTATAACATTTCTGTATGCATTTGAGACTCTATCATGATTTTTAAATTCTATTTGGTTTGTTTATATATCTATTTGTTTATATATCTATTTGTTTATATATCTATTTCTGCACCAATAACTCTACTGCACTACTGAGACTTAACAACATATTTCAATGTATTCTTGATATTTAATCATTCTAGAGGAGAACACGGTTTAATTTTCCATCTTCTGAAAATTTCTGCTCTCCTTTGGCTCATGGTTCCCTTCCATTTTCAAAACCACCAAAAGCTAGTCAAGTTTTTCTCTCCATATCACGTGACACTGGCCCTTTGGCAGTCTTCTGTATTTAAAAGATCACTGTAATCACACTGACTCAACCCATATATCCAGGGTAATATCTTCAAGTCAGCTGACTACAAAACTTAATTCCACCTGTAAAATTAGCTGTGTCTTGTCATTTAACATGATATACTCACAGATTTCAAGGATAAGGATGTAGTCATCTCTGGGGGCATCTTTCTGACCACCAAGAGGTAGAACTGCATTCAGTGTAAAAATTCACTTCAGAAACACTGATCTACGTGGTCTCCCATCCAAAGACAAAAAAAATCAGAACTCTACTAACAAACCATCCCTTCCACCTCCTGTGAAGTTCTTCACTGGAATTCTGTCTGTAGGCAGATGGAGCCACATCACTGTGAGTTACCTGGGCTTTAAAAGACCATTCTCCAATGAGATTCATGTGAAGGAACACCTGAAGCCAGGTGCCTTGCACAAGGTCAGAAGACACCGAGGCAAAATCTTAGGCACTAGCGCCACCTGCAGGACCACCGTGAAGATTACCATCCATGGTACATTGACCTGTGATAGCCCGCTGGTGTTTCCCTCCTGGGCTTTCCTGCTCCTCTGGAATACATCCTTCATAAGTGACAACCTGAAACTTCACCGCCCAGCCTTAATCTGAAGAACCTCTGAGATACTACATCTTCCTATTCATTCAAAATTTACTCTTGCGTCCTTTGAGAATCTTCACGTTTTGTTATCTGCAACCATAAGTTAGGACCAGTGAGTTACATTATCCAAGTGCCAACCCCTGAGGCAAAGCATGGAAAAGAACTCAGTCTCTGCGCACTGAGGTCTGAAGAGAAGAGCTTTATTCGTGAGAGATGGAGCACCTGTCACATAGGAAGCTGCTTTTGTCTCTATTGTGTACAACACTGTCTTATATGGTTGCAGTTAAGCTAGTCAGATACCTTAAAGATCAAGCCTTGCGTAAGTAGTCACTAGCCTATTTGGCAGATTACCAGTCAGTAACAGAAAGTAACAAGCAATTCTTCGAACCCAGGAGTTGACAGGCTCACAAGCCACAGAACTGTTTTACCAACCACAGGAGAACATCCTGTTTACAGAACAAAGGACACAGGGATGAGGCCCTAGTCCCCGAGTGGCCTGTTTGGGGTGTCTGTCTCCTGACAGAATGCCACATAGGTCTCCTTCCAGGAGACAGGCCCCACAGTTTTGGAACTTTTTATTTGAGCAATGTAATATTTTTAGCTCTTAAAAAATCACATACACATTTTATTGCTCAACAACTTTGAAGGCAAGCTGCGAACAGCAAGATATTCTACCTCTGAATTTGTGTATCTCCTAAATATATTTTCTTAGGGAGCAAGGAAATTTCTCCTTGATTTAGTAAGTTTACTCAATGTATATTATTGATTTTTAATTTTTTGGGGGGTCACATTAATGCCTTTGTGGCTGGATTCTTTTTCACTTTTATCTATTCCAGGATCCAATCAGGAATCATACATTGCATTTATTTAATTATCATTTCTCTTTAGACTACTAAGTTGCAGTTTCTCAGTGATTATTTTCACCTTATGTCCTTCACATTTAAAAAAAAATGTCTTGTTACTTTGTACAATATTCCTTCAATTTCAGTTTGACTGATATTTCCCATGATGGAATTCAGAGTATGCTGTTTCATCAAGAATATTGATAAAGCAAAATTGTATCTGGATATTGGTCCGCTCTTGGTACATTTATGTCTAAGGATTTTATCTATAAACTTATTTATTTAATGTTTGTAAATGGAAAATTCATATATCCATTGACTATATATCCTATTGGTTTATTTATCTGTATGTAGTGTATTTATTTTTACAGGTTAATTATATTAACTATACTTGCTATTTTATTAAATGTGGTTGCATTCAGTGATTTAAATTTTTTTTTTGTTTTCCACATTTATAACTATATTATCTATTGTACTTTACAATGCGTGCAGCTTTTAGGATCAAGATATTCTGGGCATGATGGCTGCAGGCATCTTATAGCTGAGTCACCTTCTGGGAACTGCTCCCATTCTATGGGTGTCACACACACCAAGTTTCTGCCTGCTCTCTGCATAAAGCTTGCATCTAACACTGGTTTGGGTGGTGATGCAAAAGTTCAAAACCATCACTGAATACTATAAACTGTAGACCCATCACTGTCATACAGACTCCAGATCACCGACATGCGAGACCCCACATCCTGAGTCTGTAGACCCCAGATCACAGATCTGGATTCAACCCCTCAGGGACTTCACACTCCATTTCTAGGCGCCACATCTAAAGAACATAATAAGTTACTCCAGAGAAACTTTTATTTCTAATACTGCCATCCTCCTGTTACTCATTCCCGAGTCCTTCCTCAGGGACCCACTAACTCCCACCACTGGACCCGCAACGCTTCTCACTGAGCCTACAATGATCAATCATACACCCCCGAACCCCAAAGCCCTATAAGTTGCCCTCTAAACCCCATTACCAACTCCAAACATTCCCCACTCCTGACCACAGATATCTTCCAATATTTGACCCAGTAAATCATATATCAATCTCCACACAGATACCTTGTATGAACAACACAAATCTCCAGATCTATCACCTAAATTTTACATCACTGATTTCTCAGATGTGTCCCAAATCAGATCATCAAGCAATCAAGCACTCATAGAACATTCATTGGTTATACCAAGCTTCTCTCACTGAGAGTACAAGGACAATATGCAAATATTTACAAACATGTCTGTGGAAATTCCCCAGGAAAATAGTAAATACAAAACAAAATGCATACATGAATAACCAACCAAATATTACTGATGTGCTTTTTTTGTGTTTTCTAGAAAACATGTTGCATTAACTTCAGCCTGTCTTGCTGTCCACGAGTGGAGAGCCGTAGTGCTTTTCACCAGGTTATCTATGTGCTTAAATGATAAACACCTCAGAGATAGTAAATGCAGGCAGAAATATGGCCAAACTCAACGTGGTGAGGTAGGAAAATGCTGTAAAGCTTGTGGAATTGGAATTTGGAATTAAACAAATGTACGTATTTAGGTTGCATGTTAATTAACTTTTTTTGTTAAGAATTCCAAACATAAAATTTAACTGTACAGTGCACAAAGCATTATGTTTTGGGTTATACTTTAAAACAACTTAGTGAAGGATCTTGGCTTACTGTAAAGATGGAGTAACAAGGACCAACTTTACTCCCTACCTAAAATTCCCCAAAACCCAGTCAGAATATGTGAATCAATCATTTTAAAGTTATTGGGCATAGGCAGCAAAAGGACATTGAGCTCTCTGAAACAGGAAATAAATAATGTGAGACTTACGATTATTTTAGATTTCTGCTTTGGGAGAGTATTCAGGCTACTTAGCATGAAAAGAGAACTCAGATAGAACCTGCTGGACTACATGAACCAGGAGATAAAAGTGAGAATCCAGGAAGATCAGCATAGCTAAAGGTTGTTGTCAAAAGAAGAGATTTGCACAGGGAAAAAACTTCATCATTTTTTAGAAAGTTTTCCCCAAATTTTCATCAGAGTACTGATAAACACATGTGTGTGTGTGTGTGTGTGTGTGTGTATGAAAATAAGACTCATAATGAAAACACAAGTCAATCAATAAAGACCGATCAAGAATTGGTGCAAATGTTAGAATCATCAGATAAGGACATTAAATTATTTATCTTAACTGCATCTCATATGTCCTAAAAACCAAATAGACATAAGGAAGTTAAAACAAAATCCAAAACAAACCAATAGGAATACTTCAATACCTGAGATGAAAGATTTATTGTGTGAGATCAACAGATTAGTCATTGTAGTAAAGATTGATAAACATTAAAATGTATTTGAACCTGTAGAACAAAAAACACATGGTTTAAGCAAATGATAGAACATCAGTGATCTTGGAACAATTCCAAGTGGTACAAAATAAGTATGATTGGAGTTCCCTGAATGTGCAGCAGACCAAATTAAATTTATTATTTAAATAAATAATAGCAAAACATTTTATAAATATGGCAAAAACAATAAACCCACAGATACAGGCTCAGCAAACCCCCAAAATAAGAAAGATGGAGAAAACTATACAAAGACACATGATAATTAAATCGTTCAAAACCAGTGATAAAAATAAAAATTTAAAGCATTTAGAGCAAAAAACCACATCATATACAGAAGAACAAAAATTTACATGACAGCAGATTTCTCAGTAGCAATAATTGAAGTAAAAAGACAGTGGAGCAACATCGTTAAAATAAAACTATGAAAGAAAAAACTCTGTTTGATGAACAATTTTATACCAAATGGTAAATACATTTAAATAAATGTGAAATAAAGGCCATCAACAAAAATTCTCACCTTATGTCATTTATAATGATAAAATGAGTGTTTTCCACTAAGATTGGGGGAAATGACAAGAATCTTTGTTTCTGCCCCTTCATTTCAACATCGTAGCACAAGATCTAGCCAGTGTTGTCATGTAAAAAAATAAAAGCATCTCGATTGGAAAGGAATGTTTTATTAGATTAGGAATGTTATTAATAGATGACATCATCTTATACGCAGATCTTAAAATATCTGAAATAAACCCTGCCAAAACCCCAAAAGCAAACCAATGACAACAGTAACAATAACAAAACTGATAGAAAGTGAAAAATAAATTCAGAAAAACCGTAGACTATGGGTATGATAAAGATCAATTGTATTTTTATACATAAGCAATAAAGTATCTGAAAATAAAATCCAGAAATAAAATATCAACAAAATGAAAAAGTGCTTAAGAGTACATTTTTAAAAGAAGTGAAAGAATCGTAAAAATTATAAACTAAGGCTTAAAAAATTAAAGAATATCTAATAAAATGGACAGACATTTCGCATTCCATAACTGGAAGACTAAATCTTGTCAAATCACAAAAGTACATGGAGGAAAACCTAAAAGCATCTTACTAAGTGAAAGAAGTCAACCCCATGGTCTACATATTCTATGGTTTTGGCTACATAATACTCTGGAAAAGACAAAATTAAGGAGGGTGTAAAATGATCAGTGGTGTCAAGGGTCATTCTGGGGAAGAGAAATGAATGGATAGAACATAGAGGATTTTTTTTTTAGGGCAGTGTAACCATTACGTATGACAGTAACATTGTAAATACATGTCATTTACTCTTTATCAAAACCCATAGAATGGGCGTGAACCCCAATGTCAGCTATGGACTTCGGGTGATGATGTGTTAATGTCGGTTCATCAGCTGTGAGACACGTACCATTCTGATGGGGGTTGTTGATGAGGATGGGGATGCCATCCACATGTGGGGCAAGGGATCATGGGAAATTTCTGTACATTCTGCTCCACTTTACTGTGGCCTTAAAACTTCTCTTAAAGTCTACCTGAAAACAAAACAAAATAAATAAAAACCCAACACCTCACAACCCAAGAATAAGAAAAACAGCATCATGAAAAAGGGGCAAAATTTTGAATGGACATTTCACTAAACAATGTACGCAGACAGCTAGTACGTCCATGCAAAGATGTCCAACATCATCAATAATTAAGGTGACTTGGAGTGAGAAAGCCCTTCACCCTCACTAACGTGACTACAGGTTATTTTGGGGTAATCCCAAACTCCAATGTTTGAAATGCTTTCAAATCTGAAACTTTTGAGTACTGATATGACTCTCAGGTTTTAGAGATTTGGGATTTCAGATTTTCAGATTAGGGTTGTTGAATAGGTAGTCTGTGCAAAAATTCCAGCTGCCCCCCCCAACCCCGCCCACACCAAAAAACCCCTCAGAAATCTGAAACACGTCTAGTCTCAACTATTTTGGATGAGGGATATTCAACCTGTAAAATCAAACAGAAAGGAAGCACTACGTGTGGATTGTGGTGGGGAGAAACAGGAACTTTCATATTTTGTGGTGGGAAAGTTCATTGTACAGCTACTTTGGGAAATGAATTGGCAGGTTTTTTTTTTTTTATTTTAATGTTAAACATTTATTTTATGGCCTGGAAATTCCATTCCTACATATCTATGCAAGAGAGATGAAAACACATGTCCACAGAAAGCTTGTATGTGAACGTTCGCAGTTCCGCTGTCCATCAGAGCCCAAGCTGGAAGGTTCCAAGTGAACGGAAATTCAGCTGATGGACTGCATTGCTTTCCTGTGGCTGCTGAGGCCATGTGAGTTTCCTCTTTGTGGGTTCTGGAGGCACCCAGTCTGAAATGAAGCTGTGAGCCCTGCTGGAGTCCTTCTTCAGGAAAACCTGGCCTTGGCCCTTTTGGCCTTCTATTGACAGCTGACATTCTGACATTCCTTGATTCTCAGCCACAGCACTTCACCCTCTACCTCTGCCTTCACACCACCTCCTCCCTGTGTTTCAGGCTTTTGTCATTCAACACCAACCCTGAGATTCTTCCATGTTGTCATGTGGAGGCAGATCTCCCTCTGCCTCTTCCTAAGGACACCTTGGGATGGTGTGTAGGGCCCACCAGGGGATTCAGGATAATCCCTTCATCCAAATATCCTTAATTAATTATTTTTGCTGAGGCCTGTCACCCAGATAAGATGATCTGCAAGTATTAGGATCTGATACCTTCAGGTGAATAGAGAAAACATTCTATGTTAGAGGATTGATGAGATTGGATAGGTTTCGCCTTCAACATGAATGAGCCTGGAGAACATCAGGCTCAGTGGAAAGAGACAGACCCTGAAGATTGCACATTGCATGGCGCTGCTGATGTGAGCCCTCTATAAAGATCAGAGAGCGCAGTGTTTGCTTAGAGCTGGGTAGATGTAAACAGGCTCAAGGGAACCTGCTGTGGTGGTAGAAATATTCTAAACCTGGACGTGGGTCACAGTTGCACACTGCATAAATTTGCCAAAATAATTGAGTTTTACATTATGCAAATAATACCTTGTAGTGAATTCTTACACTTTCATGGTGCTTCACCATCCATTTTGAATATAGGTTGGATTTTCCTATACCGGAGGCAGGGCTCCATCAACCTTGACATGGTTTCTAGTTCTCTGCCGCATCCCAGCAGTTCCTCCATGTGCTGGATACAGAGATCTGCCCCATCCAAACATTCTCTGGTGACTACTTCCCAATGGAATGGGAATGATGGATCCTTCCTCATTGAATGGCCCTGCTGAGCCTAACACCCTTTGTGAGCAGTACAGAACAACTACACGGACTACCTCTCAGTCATGGTATTACTGGGCCTGCTTGCACAACACCCACCAATTAAAACTTCCTGCAGTGAACACGTTTATATAACTCACTGGACCCCAATAAGCATTGACTCCTGGGTCTCTCTCCACCTGCTCCCTGGCTTCTGTGTGTGTATGTGCCTGACTGTGACCTCCAGGCTTGCCAGTATCACTTAACTGTAAGTAATAAAATCATTATTTCCTGTGTCTAATCCTTTTCTAATCCTTGCAGGGCTGTTCACCCTCTCAAAGATGTTAAATTGAATCTATCCCAGTTATTGATTCTTGCTTTTATTTCTTGTGCTATGGGAGTCCTGTTAAGGAAGTCTGATCCTAAGTCGACATGTTGAAGATTTGGACCTACTTTTTCTTCTATAAGATGAAGGGTCTCTGGTGTGATTCCAAGGTCCTTGATCCATTTTGAGTTGAGTTTTGTGCAGGGTGAGAGATAGGGGTTTAGCTTTGTTCTGCTGCATATGGTTTTCCAGTTTTCCCAGCACCATTTGTTGAAGAGGCTATCTTTTCTCCATTGCATGTTTTTGGCACCTTTGTCTAGTATGAGAAAACTGTATTTATTTGGGTTCATGTTTGTGTCCTCTATTCTGTACCATTGATCTACCTGTCTGTTTTGGTGCCAATACCATGCCGTTTTTGTTACTATTGCTTTGTAGTATAGTTGAAGTTCTGGTATTGTGATATCCCCTGCTTCACTCTTCCTGCTAAGGATTGCTTTAGCTATTCTGGGTCTCTTATTCTTCCAGATGAATTTCATGATTGCTTGCTCTATTTCTGTGAGGTACATCATTGGGATTTTAATTGGAATTGCATTGAATCTGTATAACACTTTGGGTATTATGGTCATTTTGACAATATTAATTCTGCCTATCCAAGAACATGGGAGATCTTTCCATCTTCTAAGGTTTTCTTTAATTTCTTTCATTAGTGTTCTGTAGTTCTCATTGTAGACGTCTTTCACCTCTTTTGTTAGATTGATTCCCAAGTATTTCATTTTTTTTGAGGCTATTGCAAATGGGGTAGTTTTCCTAACTTCTCTTTCTGAGGATTCATCACTTATATATAAAAATGCACTAGATTTATGAGCATCGATCTTATATCCTGCTACTTTACTGAATTCACTTATGAGTTCTAAGAGTTTTCTGGTGGAATTTCCCGGTTCCTCTAAATATATAATCATGTCATCAGCAAATAGGGATAGTTTGAGTTCTTCTTTTCCTAAACTAAAAAATGTTCCTAAACTAAAAAGCTTTCTCTCAGCAAAGGAAACTATCAGCAATGTGTGAAGAGAAAAAATTTTTGCCACTCATATTTCAGATAGAGCACTAATTTCCAGAATATATAAAGAACTCAAAAAACTCTACATGAAGAATACAAATAACCCAATCAACAAATGGGCTAAGGAAATGAACAGACACTTCATAGAAGAAGATCTATAAACAATCAACAAATATATGAAAAAATGTTCAACATCTGTAGTAATAAGAGAAATGCAAATCAAAACTACCCTAAGATTCCATCTCACCCCAATTAGAATGGTGATTATCAAGAATACAAGCAACAATAGGTATTGGTGAGGATGTGGGGAAAAAGGTACACTCATACATTGCTGGTGGGGTTGCAAATTAGTGCAACCACTCTGGAAAGCATGTGGAGATTCCTTAGAAAACTTGGAATGGAACCATCATTTGACCCAGCTATCCCACTCCTTGGCCTATACCCAAAGGATTTAAAATCAGCATACTGCAGTGATGCAGCCACATCAATGTTCATAGTTGGTCAATTCATAATAGCCAGATTGTGGAACCAACCTAGAGCCCTTCAGTTGATGAATGGATAAAGAAACTGTGGTACATATATAAATGGAATATTATTCAGTCATAAAGAATAATAAAATTATGGCATTTGCAGGCAAGTGGATGAAATTGGAGAATATCATGCTAAGTGAGATAAGCCAATCTCAAAAAACCAAAGGACGAATGATCTCACGCATAAGTGGATGATGATACATAATGGGGGGTGGGAGGAGTGGGGGGGGGAATAACAGAATGAATCAAACACCATTACCTTATGTAAATGTATGATTACACAAATGGTACTCCTCTACTTCATGTACAAACAGAGAAACAAGTTGTACCCCATTGGTTTACAATAAAAAAAGATACATAAAAAAAGATGTTAAATTGAAACAAAGTATAAGTGTGTAGAAAACATACATGTGATGTTGTGGGCGGGATGGAGACTGCCTCTCAGGATTAGCACTAGATGATTTTGAGTTTTAGGCTTATCAACGTCCTGTCCAGCGAGGACAATGGTACCAGGGAAGTGGTGTTGTTTCTTGCAAGTCAACTGCCCTGCTTTGTCCAGCAGGGTTGCCTCTGCCTGGTGCTGCGAGCTGTCTACCTTAACTTGGGGTGCATCCCAGTCGTCCATCCCTGCTGACTGGGGATCCTTGGTCTGGGATAAGGGCTCTGTGTCTCCACTGTCCTGAGTGCACTGGCTCCCACCTCTGGCAATGTCCACGCCTGTTGGCCAGGCCCTTTTCCCCAAGGAGGCTCCGTATGTTCATTCCTTCATTAGTGAAGGACCAGGACCAAGAAGTAACACACACGGCCGTATTTCAGGCAGTTGACTTCACAAGGGATGCCTTAGTCAACCATCAGCTCAACTTTAGGCCATCCCCTATCAATTGTCCCCTTCAGGGCACAACACAGAACCTCTTGCCTCACAGATACCCCCAGTATCAGTCAAGGTCACAGGTCTCAGGCTGGGGATGCAGCTCCATGATGCAGCACTTGCCCAGCCTGTGCAAGTCCCTGAGTTCAACCCCCAGCACTACTAAGTAAATAAGTAAATACACATGCATACATTTCCACATATATGAAGGGCATGTGTGAGGCCTTGCAAAGATAGCCTTCTCTTCAGATTCCAAAACACCCAATTTGATGTCTCATTAGCTAATTCTACCTCACTCCTGTTTTCCCTTACAGCATCCCTATTAAAATGCAAAAACATGACCCATTTTGCAGAAAGCAAGACCACCTTCTTCAGGGTAAATCTAATCCAGTCACCAAAATCTCAGAAAGTGTAAACTATCATGATGACTGGTGAGTCTCAGGGCTCCAGATTCCAGACCTGTTTCCCTGTGGAGGTAAAGGATGCTCCAAAGAATCAGAGAAGAAGAATGGATGCAGAATCACTTCTAGCTCACCTGCTGCCCGCTCAATAAGATGCCAATGGGCTTTCTAATGTCTCAAAATACTTCTCTTCAGACAGCTAAGAAATTCATACAACCAGCCAGGAGAGTTATGTTGCCTGCAAGTCTAAACAGTTATGAAAGAGGAGTTACTGCCGATTCAGAGAGCCTTTTAGTAAGAGGCTGATAAGAGTTTCTGTATCTCAGAGAGGAAAGAGGGCCCTTTTGATCATTCTTATGCAAATCCCCAATAGCTGACAGGAATCTGCCTGGGGTTGTCCAGTATTTTCTTTTTAAAATGCATATGGAGCAGTTGGCTTAGAAGCAATGCTTTCCTTTTGAAGATTTTTTATCCGTTACATTTGAAACAATTATGGGTGTTAATTTTTTTTTTTTCTCTTTAAATAGATATTTTCTCTATGATTTTCCCCTGGAAAATTACTTTAGAGACAAAGACAACAAAACAAAGCAATTAACTTCTGGACTTGTTTATCCCAGTGGCTCAAGGTCGCCTGTTTTGTCATTCCATCTTGTAAGTCCTCAGAAAGAGGGAGCACAGACTTCACACCGTGTCTCATGCCTATTTCCTAGATTCCAAGAGAGGTGCGTGAGATGGTCTCCCAGCTCAACTGAAGGAGCTATCATGTTGCAATTAAGAGTTACTTTGTTTTTCGTTTTATTTTTAATCGACAAATAATCATTGCATATATTTATGTGGTGTAAAGGATATTTTAGTACACGTATGCACTATGAATTGATCAGATTGGAGGGATCGGCATGGCCCATAACCTCTAGTATTTCCTGATTCTCTATGGTGAGAAAATTTAAAATCGTTCAGCTATTTTTAAACAATCAGACATTATTATTAGCTCACTGTGCAACAGAGCAGGAGGACTCCCTCTTCCTTTACTGTAACTTTGTGCTCACTGAACAATTTCCTCTTTCCCCACCCACCAGCCTCTCCTGACCCAATGAAGAGTTTTCTTTTTGTTTAATGGTCTGTGACCAATTTTCCTAGGCACAGTCCTTGCCCTTGGTACTTGTGGTCTCCTGGCTCCTGTGATGGGTCCTTGGTTGCTGGGTGAAGGGGGCTCCTTTCCGGGCAGCACCGTTCAGTTCTTCCAAGATTCCTGGTGTAGAATTCCACACCATTGTTCAAGGCAGATTTTTTCATCACTGCAACCAAAAAATCTGAAAAGAACAATTTAGAGGAGGACAAGTTTATTTGGGGCTCACAGTTTCGGCAATCTCAGTTGGTAGATAGCCAACTCCATAGCTCTGGGCCAGGGGAGGCAGAGCATCACAGCAGGAGGGTGTGGTACAGGAAAGCAGCTCAGGACATGGCAAGGAAGCAGAGAGAGGTCTCTACTCATCAGGGACAAAAGGTAGATCTCAAAGGCACGTCCCCAGTGACCTACCTCCTCCAGCCACCCTACTTGCCCACAGTCACTGTCCAGTTAATCTGTATCAATAGATCAACACACTGATTAGGTTAAGGCTCTCATAACCCGATCATTCCACCTCTAATATTTTTGCATCGTCTCAACATGAGCTTTTGGTGGACACCTTGTATCTCATGCCGTGATACTCCCAACCACCCAGGCGGGTGGGGCACCTTCGCTCAGACCCTGATCCCAGTTCAGAAAACCTCTCTCCTTTCCTCCCACCTAAATATTCTAAGCACATCTTCAACACTGTTGGGACTTTCATTGCTCAGAACTTCCGATAATCTTATTACTCAGATGCAGAGGAGACTTAAACTTAGTTGTTCTCATGATCTTTTTTGGATAGTTTAGCTTATATTTATTTTATTTATTTTTATTATTATTATTTTTATTTTTACAGCATGTATTTTGATTCATTGTACACAAATGGGGTACAACTTTTCATTTCTGTGGTCATGCACAATGTAGATTCATACCATTCATGTAGTCATACATGTACATAGGGTAATGATGTCTGTCTCATTCCACCGTCTTTCATACCTTCTCCTTCTCATTTTCCTCTATGTAATCTAAACTTCTTCCATTCTTCTCTCACCCCCCATTATATATCATCATCCACTTATCAGGGAAAACATTTGGCCTTTGTTTTTTTGGGGATTGACCTATTTCACTTAGTATGAAATTCTCCAATTCCATCATTTATCTGTAAATGCCATAATATTATTCTTCTTTATAGTTGAATAATATTCCTTTGTGTATATATACCATAGTTTCTTTATCCATTCATTTCTTGAAGGGCATCTAGGTTGGTTCCACAATCTAGTTATTGTGAATTGAGCTGCTATAAACATTGATTTGGCTACTTTATTGTATTATGCTAATTTTAAGTCCTTTGGGTATGAACCAAGGAGTGGGATAACTGGGTCAAAAGGTGGGCCCATTCCAAGTTTACTGAGGAATCTCTACACTGCTTTCCAGAGTGACTGTACCAATTTGCAACTCCACCATCAATGTACAAGTGTGCCTTTTTGCCCACATTCACCAGCATCAGTTATTGTTTGTGTTCTTGATAATAGTCATTCTAATTAGAGTAAGATGATCTTAGAGTTGTTTTAATTTGCATTTCTCTATTTACTAGAGATGTTGGACACTTTTTCATATATTTATTAATCATCTGTGTATCTTCTTCTGTAAAGTGTCTGTCTAGTTCCTTGGCCCATTTATTGATTGGGTTCTTTGTATTTTTGGTGTAAAGTTTTGTAAGTTCTTTATAAATTTTGGAGATTAGTGCTCTATCTGAAGTGTGTGTGGAAAAGATTTTCTCCCACTCTGTAGGCTCTCTTTTCACATTATTGATTGCATCCTTTGCTGAGAAAAAGCTTTTTAGTTTGAATCCATCCCATTTATGATTCTTGCTTTGATTCCTTGTGCTTTGGGAGTTTTGCTAAGGAAGTCTGATCCTAATTCAACATGATGAAGATTCAGGCTTACTTTGTCTTCTATATGGTGCAGGGTCTCTGGTCTAACCTCATAAGTTCTTGATCCATTTTGAGATGAGTTTTGTACAGGGTGAGATATAGAGGTTTACTATCATTTTACTGCCTATGGATTTCCAGTTTTTCCAGCATCATTTGTTGAACTGGCTATCTTTTCTCTATTGTATGTTTTTGGCTCCTTTGTCTAGTATGAGGTAAGTGTATTTATATGGGTTCATCTTTGTGTCTTCTATTCTGTACCATTTGTCTGCCTATTTTGGTGCCAATATCATGCTACTTTTGTTACTCTTTCTCTGTAGAATAGTTTAACGTCTGGTATTGTGATACCACCTATTTCACTCTTTCTGCTCAGGATTGTTTTAGCTATTCAAGTTTTCTGATTTTTCCAGATGAAGTTCATGATTGCTTTCTCTATGAGGAATGTCATTGGGATTTTAATTGGAATTGCATTGAATCTGTATAAAGTCTTTGGTAGAATGGCCACAGATGCTGAGAAAGTGTTTGATAAAATATAGCACTCCTTCATGCTTAAAACACTAGAAAAAATAGGGGTAGTAGGAACATACCTCAACATATTAAAGGTTTTCTACACTAAGCTCATGACCAACCTCATTCTAAATGGAGAAAAACTGAAAGCATTCCCTCTAAAAACTGAAACAAGACAGGGATGCCCTCTTTCACCACTTCTATTCAACATTGTCCTTGAAACACTGGCCAGAGCAATTAGACAGACCAAAGCAATTAAAGGGGATACAAATAGGAAAAGAAGAACTCAAGCTGTCACTATTTGCCAATGACATGATTCTATACTTAGAGGATCCAAAAAACTCCACTACAAAACTTCTAGAATAAATGAATTCACCAAAGTAGCAGGATATAAAATCAATACGCATGAATCTAATGCATTTCTAATCATAAGTGATGAATCCTCTGAAAAAGAAATTAGGAAAACCACTCCATTCACAATAAACAAAAAAAAAAAAAAAAAAAAAAAAAAAATGCTTTGGAATCAATCTAACAAAAGAGGTGAAAGACCTCTACAATGAAAACTACAGAACACTAAAGAAAGAAATTGAAGGAAACTTTAGAAGATGGAAAGATCTCCCACGTTCATGGATAGGCAGAATTAATATTGTCAAAATGGCCATTCTACCAAAGGCGCCATACAGGTTCAATGCAATTCCAATTATTCTATTTCTTTATTAATTGAACATGTACTCCTTGGGGTCCTCTAGGGGACAGATTACAGATCGGACCAAGAATGCACAGTCCACACTTCAGGAACTACCAGTTTCCTGGGGTTGGCAGACAAGTCAACCATGTTTGCTACTTCTCTTTGAATTCAGATTGTTCCAGATCTAATGTCACCTCCAGTCTCCAAACTTGTTTCTTCTCTTAGTTAATGTCACCAGTTCTGAGTCCCACCGTAACTCAAGTCATCACCTTGGGGTCCCCCTGGCCACTGCCTTCTACCCTGGACTGAAGTCTGGTTAATGACCAAGTCAGAGCCTGGACGTTGCCCACACTGTCTCTTCTGTCTGAGGATCCTCCTTAAGTCCAGGGGCACTGGAAGAAGAGTCCCCAAGCACTAACGAGAGATGTGCTTGGAGACATCAGGAGCTATGAAATTTTATTATCATTACTTCAAAAGGCAGAAAATCAAATTCAAACTGCCTCAAACAACGAGGAACTTTATTGACTAATGAAGGAGAGGGCAAGCTGCAGGTGTGAGTCAATGCAGGACTCCAACCATGTGACCAATATTCAGTTTACATATTCTGTGCTCCTCTTCTTTGCTGTTTACTCCATTTTCTAGCAGCTTCTCCCATCAGGGTCCAGAGTGCATCTGACCTCTTCGGTGATTACAGATGTCCTGCTCGAGTCCAGGAGGGACGGGAGAGCACCAATTTCTCAATGTCCCAGGGGAAATCTCCTTGGCTCCTGTTGGATAATGGATCTACTCCTGAACCAATCACCATGGCAGGGGAAGAGTCACTGAGAGAGGCTTGTGGCAACCAAGCTCACCCTGGCCCTGGAAGTGAAGTAAGGCCAAGATTACTCACGCCTTGGCAGGGGAGCCAGAGGCGGGTAATTTTCCAGAGGAAATTCAGGGTCTGCCATTGAAGGGGCAGAGATGCTGAGGAAGCAATGACTAAATATCTGTCCTAGGGTCCCATCCGAGAAGCTCTGAATGGTACGATGCAGGTTTAGACTGAATGATAGTGGCGAGAAGCCAGATGAATCTTTGGGTACAATGTATTGCATACCTGAAAATTTCCAAGAGAGTAGTAGGTTTTAAAGTGTTTCCAACACACACACACACACACACAGAGTAATTATGAGAGGTTGTACCTCTATTAATTAGCTTCCTGAAGTCATTTCATAATGCATGCATATCAAGACGTCATTTTGTATACCCTCAATATATGCAGTTTTTATTTGTCAATTAAAAAACTAAAAAAAATTCCTCTCTTTGGAGTATTGGATGAAATAAGAAAAAAGGGAAAAAAAGGGGTTTAAGAAGGAGGTAGAATGGTAAAGAGTATATGACAGTCCTTCAGATGTGTAGGGCTTAAGCTAAGGAGGGATGTAGCACAGAGAATAAAAACCATAGTCAAATAAATCCTAACAAGTGAATAAATGACTATATATTATTAGTGTGACAAAAACCTTTCTAGCATTTATCAAGGAATATTGGGATATTAGAAACAAGCAGAAGGCTCATTGCTAATTTGCATTTCATGTATAAACTTGAAAATAAGTGAATTGATGATCCATATGGTCCCTACAAGGCAACTAAGAGGGAAGAGCTTTCCAAAGAGAAAGATGATGTCAGCAACGTTGTCTCCAAGCACCCCGTCACCGAGATCTCCTAGGAAGGAGTCATTAGCTGTCTCCATGTGAAGCAAGTATGTCCATGCTTTTCAAGTGAAGATTTAAAATCAGAGGGACTCTGGAATATGAGAGAGAGCACGGATCAGCTAGTATAATTGATTTTATAGATGTAAAAATAGGTTTGAGAGAAATTGCATGGCTTGGGGCTACCCAGAGACTCAGTAGCTAAGCTATTACCAAGACCTGTGCATTTATTCCCATATTATTGGAGATTTTAGGAGCACCCCCTGCAAAACATGAGCTGCAGAAAATGCCTGGTTGACAATGAGGTTCCTACCTGGGGCTCATGATGGGACATCTTGGTTCACAGAAAGATGGTCGATCTTCTCAACAATGACCACTAGATGGCAGAAAGCACCCATGTACATGATACAGTGGCACCTGCTCCAAAGATTTTGGAGCTTTGACTATCTGAGGATAACAGCTCATCTGCCTGGTGAATATAGAGAATTGGGGCTGGTGGTGATGTCACTCCACCCCCATGTAAATCCTCCAAATCTGAACCTCTCTCTCGAGTCCCTACAGTTAATCTCCTCCTCTTCTTTCTCGAAGCCCATGAGGAAGAAATAATCTACCTTGAAAACTATTTTATAAAAGACTTGAATGGTTCTTAGGTATTTCATGTATTTTACTATTTCATTATTCAGTGTATTTAATGCATTTCATTAGTATTTCATGTTTTCTACTAACATTTTCTGCAATACAGTTGGAATTATTTGACAACTCCAAATGATGAATCTAGAGTAGTGTATGAAACATTTCAGGACAGAGGAGAGTGTATCTACCTCTGGAACCCAGTCAGCAGGGGAAGACAAGTACCTCTCCTCATGACCAGAGCTGATATTTGATTTGTTAGCAATTACTACGTATCAGACGCTATGTTAAACACTTTATATTGGAAAATTTATTTGTGTCTCAATAGTCATACGCTGTCATACATATTGAATTGGTTTGCTAGAAAACTCCATAGAAGCTAGAGAGTCCAAGTAATTTGCTCAAGGTCATATGGTTAGAAAAATGTACGTGACCATTTTCTTTTATTTATACTACATGGAATTAATGATGTGGTGCCTGATGTTCACAATGTTGGGACTTTATGACTTCAGACAAAAAGCAATCACTCCCTGGACCCTGTGACATGTGTGTTAAAATCTTGTCACTACAGACCACTGGAGAGCGTGGGTGTGGGAAGTTCTGTGGTGCTGCCCTGAGTCAGGGTGACTCCAAGTGAACTCTTAAGGGCAGGAATGTCATGAAAGCAGCCAGGCTGAGTGAGGAGAGTCTTCTGAACCAGGACTGCCCTGCTGGCTCCAGGCCACCTGACCCCCTTCAGTGTGACGGATGGAGAGGCACCATTGCACATCCAGCTGCTGCGAGGGGCCAGCTCCCACCGGAGTTCACCTCCTCCCCAGGAAGATCATTGTGGATTCTTTCCCATCTGGTGTCTCTCTGGTGGCATGCCCGGATGTTCAAGAGCTTTGTGCCCTATAGCTGGTGACACGGTGACTTTGTCAGGTTGTAGTGTGCTGTGCCAGGTTCCTGCACCAGGAAAGAGCCTCCCCATCACCAGCCTGTTTCCTAAAAGCCACCATGGTGGTCAGGAATGTTGTTTGAAAGTAGGAGAAACCAGTTCCAGCCAGCTTATCAGAAAGATGACTACGAGGTCAGGTAGCATGGACCTCAGGGCAGCAAGGTGGGAAGCGCTGGACTTGAGGGGGCGTGCAATTGAGAACCAGAAACAGCCTGAGAACTCTTTCTTGGCTGTCCCACCCGCTCCCTCTGCTTCCGTCCATACATCTTCATTATTCTTCTTCCTTGGCCCTGAAAGTTTCCTGCTGTTTAGTAAAAATCCTGGCCACCCACATCTCTGAAACCTCCCCTGTACCACATTCTGTCACAGAAGAAAATCTGATGTGCTCAATGCAGATGCAGTGTTATGCAAGACCTTGCTGTTTCTTCGCCTGGGGCTGCAGCAGACATTAGAGGGCTTTTGTTTGGTTTTTTTCATGGCAAAGGGGCTGTTCTTCTCACTTTTAGATAAGGCTGTATGAGCTCTTCTACTATAACCTGCTAATTTCAAGGCACTTTTTGAGTTAACTGTTATTCACATTCTTAGAATTGGGAAAGTCTGCATCTTTTGAGATAGAAGGGTTTTCTTTTTCTTTTTTCTCCCCTTTCTGTTTCATTTTACTTTTTTACCCCTAAAATATTGCAATGCTATTTTTCCAGGTGTCACTTAGCTCTTTGACAACACAGAGACAGCTTTAGATGTTTTTAATGAACATTATCTCCAGCTGCTCAGCTGTGAGAACTTTAAGTATTTTTTATTTTATTTTTAGGAGTGATCACGAGCCCCTTGCCGGGTGTGCACCTTGACGTGTGGTTGAATTACTGATGCCCTCCTGGGCACCGGGGACTCTGCTGCAGGGGGCGCCAGCACTCTTTGTTTCTCTAAGCACGCATGTGGGTAAAACCGACAAGGGATCCTCAGGTGCTCAGACCCAGTTCCTTGTCATTATTGTCCTTTTTCCTCTCCATGATCACCTGGTATAATGGCAGGTGATCTGTTACCTGGAGATTGAGAAAGATTCACAGCTGAGAAAAAAGAGACATTAGCATGTAAACAACCAGACTCGGATACCACACCCTGAGAGAAGTCTCCAAATTCTCTCTGCTGCCTCAGACATGGTCCCCTTCTCACTGACAGGCTATATGGACGGAAGACTGGAAAGAAGGATCGAGGTGGAGCTCAGATCCCCGCCTTTGAGAGTTTCCCTCAGACCATCTTTAGGAAGGATGTGTGCTTCCTGGGGATAGTGAGGTAATCTCTTTTGCTAGCTGGCTGTTTCTGCTAATGCAAGAAACCATCTCAAGGAGTCAGGGAGAGAATTTGTCACAGACACAAGAAAAGAGGAGGATGGAGTGCAATGGAGACCTGGAAATTCTGGGGGACAAGGTCATGAGAATCCCATGGGTCATGAAGAGTCTCCTGAAGAACCAGATCTTCATATCCCGGTGGATTTTAAAGGTTTTGTAAGTATCAGTAGGTATTGTACACTGACATGCGCCCACCAAGAATAAAAGTCAATTCCAGGTAAACTCTAAATCACCTGGATTAAAATAATGACTGTAAATATAGAGATGATCTTCATGACATTGTGACTAAAAATCATCTCTTCAAGGGACACACCCACACACACTATGTGTCAATGCTATAAAGCTGGGGGTTTCACACAATTCAGTTTTCTACTCACTTAATCCTGTGAGGTAAGAGTTCCCTACTTCTGAGTTTCAGGAAATTACAGTCCCATATCGACTGGCTACTAGTTTTGCAAATCTTTTGAGTGTGGCCTAAGGGTGTTTTAAGTTTACTGTTGTTGGTTGAGCTTTTTCCCTGTGGAAACTGAGAAGTCTGAAGGGATCTCTCATCTCAACCTCCAAGTTGGCCCCAATGTTATTTGTAGTGAAAATCAAGGCTCTTTTTAAACAGAGGTGTTAGAGAGGCTCAAATTAAGAGAACAAAAGCTGATATTCATTAATGCCTATCATGCCAGCCATGGAGCTAGCTCATTTACATGCATTACCTCGTTCAATCCTTTCCACAGTCCTGGGAGGCCATATAATTATGCCCATTTTTGTAATTGATGGAACTGATTGATAGCAAGATTAAACATCCTACCCAGGGTCACAAAGCTAGCAACTGGAGGAGCTGAGAGTGAGATCCAGAAGTTACTGCTCACCGTCCAGGGGACTGAAAGGGTGGAGGCTTTTGGCTGAGAAGATTTCCAGAGCACACGCTCTCGGCTGTCACCTCCTCTCTAGAACAGTCTTGGTTCTCCCTCTCCACAGACCTCAGGGCTTCCATGTTCCTCCTTTTCAACTGCCATTCAGGAAGTTATTTTCCAATTAAAGGGAGAGGTGATTGGACTAGATTAATTTGGTTTTGGAATTTTGTCCAAATGGCTTAAAAGGGTTGGTTCACCTACAGGACAATGGATGTTCTGTGCTTGGTATTTCAGGGTAATGAGTGCTTCTTTTAGAAACAGAATTAAATTTTCTATTTTATCAGATTCATAGAACTGGAGCAAATGAGAAATAGCCCCATGGGGCTGCAATATGTAGTTTGCTGTTTAGGCAAAAACATATTTTTGTGTATCGTGTTTCATCCACCTTTTCCCATACCCTTGATTCAGACCTAATCTGTTTTGCCCTTTCCTACTCTCCTCCGAGGCTACACAGCACTTACTTTTCTCTAAATTTTCTTTCTCACCCAAAGTAGATGGCAGCCTGAGCTGGGCAGTGGCCACCTCCGTGCCCCCCCACAGAGGGCTCTCCCACTCCCAGGAGGTGGTTAGAAACATGCGTTAAACCCCATGAAGTAAACCCCCAGCCAGACTGGAAGACAAGAAGGTTGGAGCAATTCCTGAACGTCTGAAAGGAGGAGGAACCAGACTGCATGGAGGAGCATTAGGGAGACCCAGCCACGAAAGGTGGGCATCAGCCAAACTCCATCTGAAGGGTCATAGAAGCTGGGTCCATCTGAGGGGCGATATTTAGGGATTGCGCAGGAGCAACAGTGGTCATTGGCCTTTGTGTACTCTTCCCCTCAACTGTGTCTCTCTTCTAACAGGAACACTATTCAAGATAGAGAGAGAAGTCAACGGCTAGTTGACTAGGTGGCTAGTGACATCCTCGAAAATCAGAAAGAGCCAAGCTGAGAACAGCCATCATGAAACTCTATCTAGTAAGCTGCTCCATTGTTGTTAGAAAAAAATGCAGAGCACACAGTGGTAAGTGGCTTCCAGCCCTTGCATCCTTCAGGTGGCTCCAGAAATAGGAAAGAAGAAGGGGCTATACTTGAAAAATGAGCTTACTATTAAGAATCACCAAGATACAAACACATATGTCACACTGTGCCCCACTATGATAATGTACAAATTTTAAAAATTAGTTAAATAATCACTGACATACTTTAGTATTAATCCTGAAAGGATGATCCAGAAACTAAATAAGAGAAGAATTTAATATGAGGCATGTATTGATAGAACAACCCACACTGATATGGTAGCATATGCCTGTAATCCCAGTGACTTGGGAGGCTGAGGCAGGAGGATGACAAGTTCACAGTCAACCTGGGCAACTTAGTAAGGCCCCAAGCAACTTAGTGAAACCCTGTCTCAAAATAAAAAATAAAAGGTCTGGGGATGTAGCTCAGTGTTAAAGTGTTCCTGGGATCAATTCCCAGCACAACGGTAGCATCAACTACAACATGAAGAGGATTTTTAGTGTAATTCGTATCCTTAGAGGGCGAGTGAGAAGTATTGCTGATGAAATGGGAAGCCAGGCTACAACAGGAAAGCAGGTGGTTCTGAGACGGGTCCAGGAGAGACCAAGCTACTGCATGGCAACACAGGAAATAGCAGATCTGAAATAGACAGGGTGCTGGTGGGACTCCACAGGAGACTTCCCTTCTAGAACAATGCGAAGAAGGGTCGAAGGAAGCCCTGGAGACCTGATGTGGATACCAGAGGAGTGTTACAGGCCCCCCCCCGACTTCTACAGAATGTCTCAGCTTAGCACCGATTCACAGGGATTTTGTGCTCTGGATCCCTATCCTGTGTCCTGGATACCTTCCATCACTGATGAAATGACGCAGAATCCCAGCTGACCGAATGGTTATCCTGAGCACTGCTTTATGGTTTGACAGCAGTTTTTAAACAAAATATGAAAAATTCTTTGTGAAGCGGTAACAGATTTTCGAAAATCCCAAAGAATTATAACAATACTTTTCCTCTCTCTTGATTCTAAAAATGGTAAAGAAGTGATATTCACGTTCATTATCATGTATTGGCTGGGTGGGCCACAATTTAAAATGTTTTCCTTTCTTTTCATATATTTCCATCACCATAGACCTAAAATTCTCCATAGATGGCTGAATAACATAGTAGACGTTATCTAGTAGGGGAGTGATATGGATATAAGAAGGGAGGGGCGTAGTCCTTAGAGGGTCACCCAGATACCTGCTGTTTTGGACTCTCAAGGGAAGCTTCCATCAGGACATGTTCATGTGCCTTGGAAGGATGTTTTAGTAAAAATTGGGCCATTTCTGTGACAGTGGTTGTGAGGTAGGACAGAAGAAATAAAAGTTGGCAGGAAGGAGACATAAAGGAAGAACAATGAAATATAATTTTTCAGTTCTACATACTTTTCTAGGCCTGTGACTCCCCTACTTCTTCTCCCAGCCTGGTGCTCCCAAATTTCTGGGAAATCTGTAAATCTTAAAGATAGCACAAAGTTACTCACTTATGTAATTACCGTGTGCACTGTTAGTTAGCCCACCAATAAATAGATTAAGCAAAGAGAGACATGATATCTTAAGAAACTTCTACTTTAGGGGACTTTCCAGTGTTGGCTCTTGATCAGATAATGGAGACCACATTGTCCCAAGGATCCTGAGAATGACCAAACCACTAGAACCTGTGTTGTGATCACCAGTCTGACATCATGCCTACATACCTTCCATACCCACGCCTCACCAAGGTTCCTCTAAAAGAGGAGCTGGAACCCAAGAGCACATCCCTCACTCTCAAGATGGACAGCATTTTCCCTTGAATGGAAAATGGTATCTGCTTTCCTAAATCTGTCTATGTCTCTGACAGGCATGTGCTGAAATTCTTTTGCATCATGTATGCCAAGGACCCCACTTGTCTGGAGTTGGGTCCCCTGCAGAGCACCATCTATGGCTAGCAAATAAAACCCAGACTTGGTGGCGTTATCAGACACAGAAATCTGGTTTTCAGGAAGTGACAATCTTGAGAGATGGTTCCAGATGGCCTGGAGTGTGTGGTTTCCATGCAGTGGCTTACTGCTGGAATTTGCATGCCCTAGTTGTGCCAAATGACCCACTAGAGCAAAATGACTTGCTTAACTCCACCCCATCCTGTTTCTCATGGAAGAAGCTCCTCCCAGCCCCCCTTTTACCTGTACCACTATAAATACAGCAAAGGAGGTCTCTTCCGTTTTGTTAGACCCTTAGCATGGCTCAGCCCATCATGCCCCCTGATTCAAAAGATAGTTGTCTCCTGTGGTTTTTCCTATTAAATACATTTCTTAGTAATTAATTTACAGCCAACCCATCCCTCCGACAAGAACCCTTTCCCTCACCCATGCAGTATGTACAGCGAGACCCCTGCTCTCTGGGACTCCTGGGACTGTCTTCAAGGGACAGGCCCATGAGATTATGATGGAGCTGAAAAATTCCTATTGCCTATTGAGGTGGAAGTCATTGTTACATTGTAGTGCCACACTTTACTCAAGTGCTTGTGACGATGCTAGTGTAGACTGAGTTGTTATGCTGCCAGTCACACGGAAGTAGAGCACACACAATTAGGTATAGTGTGCAATACTTGATAGCAATAATAAATGACTATGTTACTGGTTCATGAACTGGCTGTATTGTAAAGGAGTTTACTCTAAATCAATATGCCCTGTCACAGTAGCAATCACACACATCACGTTTACCATGTTTCTTGACTACACCGTTTTTTCTTGTGTTTGATTTAATCTCATGTTGCTTTGCTCACTGCAGCCTAGGAGCCGTCGGCTACACCATATTCATAGACACCATCTAGCCAGGGCGTATAATCTAGGTTTGTGTAAGTAAACGCTGTGATATTCACACGATGTCAGGGGACAAGACTTTGAGTTGCCATCAGCTTCAGTAGTGGCCGTGGTTCTGCAGGCTGGCTATGCTCAAGAAGAGTCTAAAGCATTGTCTCATATTATTACTCCAAAGTCTGTGGAGCTCAGCTGAGTTTGCTGCTCTGGGTCTCACAACCATGTAGCTGGCCGGCTCAGTCCTCATCTGGGGTTCAGGGTCCTCTTCCAAGCTCAGTGGTGATTGGCAGAATTCATGTCCTTCTCAACTTTCTACATGCCCCTCCCCCTCCATCTTCCAGGAAGCAATAGTGCATCTAGTTCTTCTCTTACTTAGAATCTCTCTGACTTCTTTTGCCTCTGCTCTCTGCTTTCAAAGGCTCTCATGGGACCACATCTAGCCAATCCTGGATAATCCTGCATGTTTTGGATATGTTCTCAGATCATCCAAGGACATCTCCCTATTTTAAGGTTACCTAATTAAGTAACTTAATTACATCTGCAAAGTCCCCTTTGCCCTGTAGCATAACATATTCTCATCATAGTCACAGTTTTGGGGGAACCTGCAAAGGAAATATTCATGGGCCATTTTAGAAATTACCAGAAACATGGAAATCTAAACCTGGGAGTGGCTAGAGACTGTGGCAACTCACATACAAGGTTTCTTCTGTCAGAATTGTGCAGTCAGTCTGACTGAGCCACCTCCACATCTGCTTCATCCCCATCAGTGTTTCCCTGATCCCTTGGATATTGGCTGCCCAACCTCATTTGCATATCACATAGTCTATTGACATAGACTTTAACTGCAATTTAAATTTTAAACTGTAGGTCCTGCTTCTATCTAGAAAATTCTTGTTATCTCAGTTCAGAGTTTTAGGAGTGAGATGCAGACCAAACTACTTCCTCTTGTCAAGTCAGGTCTTGCAGACTGTGGAGAGCTGTCCCACCTTGAAATGAGGCGCTCACTCCATGGGCTAATCAGCTGAGGTCAGGAGGCACCAAGATGACATGGTGGCCATGGATGAAACCATGGTGTTTAGAGGATACTCTGCAGCCACAATGTCTGGGTCTGAATTCTGAGTCATTTTGATAAATCATTTCTTTCCGTAAACTTCAGATTCTTCATCTATGACATGTGATGATGATAGTATCTATTTCCTAGGGTCACTGAGATGTGAAATGAGACAATTTGTGCCAGGTGTTTAACTCCACCTGGTACATAGGACAGGTGCAACAAATGTCAGCATTTACTATGAAAGTGTACCAACTTGCCCCCTCTCCTCTCCCGTAATCAAGAATTATAGAAAGGGTACTTTGCTTAGCACTGGGAGTGGGCTTGGTGGGCAGTAAGTGCCATCTCACATACAATATCACAAACTAACCTCGGAGGAATATGCTGGAATACCAGGTGAAATCGGAAATGTCTGACCTTGGACATGAAAAATTCATCTCCAAGGCCAAGTGTTCCTTATTAGGAAACAAGCACAGAACTTGATGTCTTCTATTTTAAATTATTTCAGGTATTTGGCTGAAATCACAAGTGAGTATAACTCCTTTGAGAAGTAGTTCATCCTGGCTGGAGAGTCCGAGAAAAATGAAGTTGTGTAGTTTCTCAAATATTTATCTAGAAGGAAGGGGTTTTGGTGGTAAGAAGTTTGAAAACTTGGGACTGCAGAGTTGTGGGTGGGTGGTAACCTGCAGATGCTGTGAGGTTCTTTCAGTTTCCTGTAGTGTAAGCTGTGGTGAGACATCTGGCAGGTGGAACCTGGAGGCAGACCGTGCTCAGATGTTGCTTGTAGGGAAGGACCAAGTAGAATGCCTGAAGGGGGCAGATCCCTGGGTCCAGAAACTGCAGGTGGCAGGAGCTGGGGGAATAAGCCACATTCTTTGTGTCAGCAGAGGGAGGACAATGGCTTCCTAATATCAGTGGCTGCAGTGTGGTGCTTGGGAGCTGGAGTCAGGGTTAAACACGGACCTGACATGCCCTGCTGGTTTAGTGGACCTAACCTCCTTGAGTGCCTGTTTCTTTAATTCTTATTTCACCTAATTATTTAAGGTTAGCACATAAGAAACAGGGCATGCTTGGTGAAAGTTGAGTTTTAATTTCATTTTCACTAAAATTAATTTTGTGAAACAGCAACAGCAGCAGCAATAAAATAAGATCTGACGGAATTAAGTAGGGTTTGAAATGAGATATTGGTGGACTTTGAAGTCATGATTTGCTGCTTAGCTGGGTGACCTTAGTTAGCTGACTTAATTATTTTGGTGTTCAGCATCCTCTTTGTAAAATTGTGATAATGATATCTAACTTTTAGTTTTTTAAAAAAATGAAATAATAAATGAAAAGTCGTAGATTAGTGCCTGAAATTTAGTATGCAACCTATAAACATTTTTGTGTAAATGAGTATTATTTCAGTCTTTTGGTTACCAATACCAAGGGAGTTAGATTTATCCCTGAGTGATTTCCCTCTCTCTGTCTCCTACTTCTATAGCAAAGATAGGGCTTTCAGGTACAGAGTTCATGATGAAACAAATTTTTTGATAACTAATTGCAAGTGCAACATATTTTAGTAATATCAAATTCTCTGCTCACAGCGGCAGAACTTAGATTATATCTTGTATAGACATTTGTAAAATGTCTTTCCATTGTAGAATACTAGAGAGACTGTATTGGGTAACAATTAGAATCAATGAGAGACTGTAACCAAATATTTAAAACCCCCAAATAAGAAGAGAATTGGGCACCCTCTGGGAGGGAAGCAAGTCTTTCTTTACCTCAATTAACCAGGAGATTCAGCCCAAATCTTCAGTCTTCTGCCTAAATAACAAAAGTAATTGAAGTTACATATACATGTCACAAGAAAATAGATGCTTCTTTGAGGATGAAATTGAAGGAGTACTTTAAAGATGATTCAGAGATGTGTAGCTTCAGGCACAACATCAAAACTTGATTTCATAAGGGACCGACCGCTTGAGCGTGAAGAACTCACGGTAGTAGGGTTTCTAAAGTGGAAGTGTGAGGGAAATTCAGGACATCTCATTTCACTTAACTTCTATTTCCAGTCTCTCAGTCCTCTGGCATGGAGTGAGGTCTTCAAAACCCTGGTGGGACTCAGCTGACTGGTGAGGACCAGGTCAATTATAACATTTACAAACACAGGCTGATGGCCATATGACAACCAATTTATCTCTTCATCCTATTTATGTTGGTACTGATAATTTGCAGCTAGGGCAAAGGTCCTTAAATACTCTGAATAGTACTTCACTATTCTGTAAAATCAAAATAATAATAGAGAGGGCTGTGTTTGCAAATAGTAGAAAAGACTTGGGTAGTCTCTGCGTAAAAGGAAGTCTTTTCGAGACTATTGGTTAGCTCCTGAGATCAAAGGAAGAACTGCAAGTCAATCTGTATCAAGGGGAGCTCCAAATAGCAGGGGCTAAGGGCTATCTCTTTCGGACACTGACATAAACAACTTACTACCACCTCCATTCCTATGGTGTTATTTCTCTTGAGACTCAAGTTATGGGTAAAGGGGTTGGATTGTCCTGAAAATCTAGCAGAGGGCAGGGAGGGAAGAGTGTGGGACACTGTAATCAACACCATCAAAGATATAGATGGGTTTGGCAAAGCCAAGCCACAGCACTGTTACTTAAAGAACACTGGAAGTATTCTGGGCAGGCAAAACCCATCTCTAACATCACATCACACTGGCAGGTAATGATTTTAACCTGGAGTAAAGTAAATCAGTTGCTAATGATGAGTGAAGTATAACAGCAGCTAATTATCCCACTGACTCCTCACTGCTACTGGAGCTCAACAATGGCGGGTCACTTTGACAGAGATGATCCTAACCTGCCGCCGCCACCCCCACCCAAAAAGAGGGGAATGAAAAGGGCAGAGAGGAAAATTGGATCAGGCCACAGCCACTGAGTACCAACGTGGTGCCACCTCTCCTTCCATGTGCCCTGTCTTGGGTAAAATGCATGCCACAGAGTACTCTCATCTTGCCACGTGGAGACCAGAAGTGCATGCATGGAGTATTTGTTCCCAGAAAGAAAATCTTTCTTCTAGATCAGTCCCGTCCATAGAAATGTAATGCCAGGTACATAAGTAATTTTAATTTTTCTAGAAGGGTGCACAAATAAAAAGTAGCAGGTGAAATTAGTTTTAATAATATATGCTACTGAAATGAATAGTTCCAAAATATTAGCAGCTTGATGTATAATCAATATGAAGTTATAAATGAAATATTTTATATTTTTTCCACATTAAATCTTTGAAATGTAGTGCATATTTTACACTTGTAGCATGGGATGGATTGAATGGTATGCCCTTAAAATTCACAGGTTGATGTCCTAAATCCCAGTACTTCAGAATATGAGCTTATGTGGAAACGGATGGTTGCACATCTAAGTTGTCAACATGAGGCCAGGATGGAGCAGGGTGGGCCTCCGACCCAACATGACTGGTGTCCTTATAAAGAGGGATAATGTGGATGCAGACACACATGTGCAGGGAGAATGTCATGTGAAGACTGGAGTCATGCTGTCCAAGTGAGGGGACTTACATAACCCAGGAGAGAGTCCTGAACAGGTCTTTTCCAAGCTCCTTCCAAAGGAGCAAGGCCCTGCCAGCATGCTGGCTTCTGACTTTCAGCTTTCAGGATGAGGAGACAACAAATTCCTGGCACTCAGTGTGGGGTGCTTTGTTAGGATGGCCCCAGCCAACTCTCAGGCCAAACCGTCCGCACGTCCACAGTCATATTTGGGGTTAGTAGCCATTTTGTTGGCTACCATATTTGACAACTCAAGCTTACAAGACTCTGAGAGTCTGGTTTTATGTTGAAATATCCAACGTATCTTCTTATAGTGTTGTAGTTTATCTGGAATGAGTGTGAGGAGGGAGTGTTTGGGTTTTCCTTCATTTTATGCAAAAGCAAGGATGAACATCTGTCACTTCTGGTCCATGTTTGCCAGGTGAAGATGCTGTTTCTGTTTCCGATTCAAAATTGCCATATTTCCAGTTCCTGTTCTGAGTGGCCAGTGTTCTCCAACAATCATTACTTGGAGAAAGAAGAGAAGACACCTACATGGATGGGGAACAGTTTAGGTGAGAAGAAGGGGGCTGCCCACTGAGCAGGCTGGATGGTCCCAGTGGGGTGTCCTTCCCAGTGTGGTTCTGAGGGTCATTCTGCCTCAGGTCAGAGGATCAGTTGAGTTTCTCCAAGTCTCCACCCCTTTGTTGCCCACTTTGGTGTGTAACCTGCTGCCTCCTGAACCTCCAGGTAAGGATGGAGAGAAGGCTTTGTGATGGTGAAAAGCCAGATGGGGTGGGGTAAGAGGAAGCTGTCTCCACATTTTCCTGCTCAGAACCACCTCAGTCCTATCAGCTCAAAGGCAGTTGCTTATCCACATCTGAGAATTTTGCAGTCTAAGTATTAAATGTGTGATGATGTGCACATTTTAATGCTTCATTCTCTTGGTTACAGGAAAGCCATCTGTGGGGCACAGGGGAACTTTGAGAATGACTCCATTTGTTTTTATGGGACTCACTTGGCCCTGTGAATAGTTCCCTTCCAACCCATAGGCCAGTGTGGATAATTTGTAAACTTTTAAAACAATAGCTATCTTCTCATTATGGTAGCAGTATATGGTTAATGTAGAAAATTTAGAGAAAAAAAAAAATTAGTCTTCATCACAGACATAAATAAATAATAAATAAAAATCACCTGTATTCCTAGCATTCAGGGAAAAATGACTCCCATCAAAATTTTTATGTATTTTATTCTAGTGGTTTTTTCCCCCAGTACAAACATATGTATGTTTTATTGCTTCATCATGCATAAGCTTATACCATACTATTTATTTTATAACTGATTTTTATGCCTTGCCTCATTGATCCCATGGGTGGATTTGGTTTCTGGTCATTCCCCCTAGGCCACTGATTGCTTCACACAAATTCTTTCCCACTGGCCCCATGATCTGGTTGAAGCTGGGTCTAGTGTCCCTTTCTCTATGGAGGGCAGTTGGAGACCAGGGCCCACAATGTATTCTGGGCACACCATGGCTCTGGGACATCCCTGGCAAAGGAGGAAGCTGAGGGATCACAGAACTGACTGACCATTTGGACCCCATTGGCTTCTCCGAAGATCCCCAGGATAAGCATTCCCATAGGCTCATTTTTCAGAACACAGAAAGGCCTGCTGGACAGTCCCTAATACAGCCGGAGTGTGTCTAAGGTCATCTATGGGGTTAGAAGAAGGGTGTTACCACTGGGTGCAGGAGGAAGTTCTGGGAGGAAACAATGAGCCCCACACATGAGGGTGGACGTGTGTTCTCATCCCAGGTTTCTGTGGGCAGACACAGTTGTTTGAAACCAAGGACCCTGTCATCCTGCCAGCACATGCCTGGTGCCTCCACCCCACAGCACACACTCACCTCCACAGTCCCAAGTGAATCTTAGCAAACAGCCAGCCCACCTTAGATTTCCCAGCTCTGGGGAGAGAGAGCCTTGGGAAGGGGCGTTGGTTGCTTCTACAGGAGGTCCAAGGTCAGTAGGCAGCAATGCTGATGAATGTCTGTGCACACAAGTTAATGTTCCTACTCTCTGGGCACATTTGGCCAAAGCAAAGAGTTCATTTTCCACTGGGAGAGAGAGACCCCTCGTTCCCTTTGTCCAAGAACCTGGAAGCAATTGGTTAACTTTTCACACTAACAGGAAGAAGCACACATTTCTTCTGCTAGTTTTTGGTTATGGATACTTTTGTCGACTTACTCCCAAAATTCCTAACAGATTGTGCTGATGACTGCAACAGACAAGCTAGGGGAGAGGTTTCTCAGCCAGTGACGATATGAAAAATGGCATCTCTGTCTTTTGTCTTTACTTAAAAACTAAAATGTACTTTCTGCACATATAGAAGATGACAGGATTGTATGCATAGGTAATTATAAGAATTCAGCTCTCCATTTGTCTAGGGAAATCAGCTTTGTTTCAAAGAAGACAAAAGAAAAAAAAAAAAAGAAACCCAAAGCTCTCTTGCAGCACTTCTCTCCTGTTGATCACCTGATTGTTGACAGTAAGGTTTGCCAATTTCTCTTCCTCAGAAACATTGTGTTCATGTCAGAATTCTCTCAACAGTGTTCCTGCGGAGGTATTGATTATTTTTTTCCCCCTCCGTGAAAGAACAGCCAAGTTCACCTTCGGCAAGGCCTCTCTGGCTCTAGAACGATCCAACATCCTACCATTTCCACACTTTGTGGCTCCAGACAGATCACCCCGCTGCCTGAGCCAGATTCCTCACCTGCAAGATTGAAGCCAGGCTACTCCTCTCAGTCATTACTATGAGATTGTGATTGTGACCAGCTGGGAAAGTGCCTGGCTCGGAAGAGCACTGTGTCAGTGTTACCACGCTGACGATAGTAACAGTGATAATTCCATTTGTGAACATGTGATGTGCGTGACGCCTCTGACCTGCGTGTTCTTCCTTAATCCTTGGAAGGACCTTATGAGATGGATATTGCTAATTCATTTGCAGGTGAGGGAAATGAAAGATTTAGATTTAGGGATTTGACTCTGGTCTGTAAACGATTACTAGCAGAGCTGGAATTTGAAGCCAGATGTGTCTAACTTCCTTATGGATTCATTCAAGTACTACAGCAGACAGCCTCCTCACAGAGACTGATCCAGCCTGATACGTGGGGAACAAGGTCGTGTAAGGTGTGTTACCACTTGGAAGTGAAATATGTGTACACATTAGGCCCTCAGAGATGATTCCCTTTCCCCACGAGGAGACACTGTTCCCCTGTCCCTGTCCTCCAAAGCAGGAACATCACACCCCCAGGCCCACCCCCACTTCTGCTGGGGGAGGGCTCCCTTTCAGAGAGGAGGTACTCAGAGAGTCAGGTTGCTGGCACCCTCTGTCCTTCAGAGGTACCTGGCCTCTCATCCTCTTGCTATACAAACTCAGAAAATCACAGCAGAGTGACAAGACCCTTTGCAAGCAGCAACCTACCCCAGGGCCCGCTTAGAAGGATGACAGCCAGCCCTGGAGGCTAGTCCTTTCTCCACACTGTCAACACTTGTGGCCTGGCTTTTATTATTTTACTAAGGCGTGGTGGTTTCTCCTGCCACGACAATGCTTTGTGGACCTTTCCTTAGGATCTGTGAATTCCTTCTTGGACCAGATCTTATGCTAGAAGCTGGGGATTCAGGAATGGCTAAGACCTGTGAAGAAGACTATGCTCTATGATTGGGAGACTGGGCATTTAAAAATAGGTATTCCACACAAGTACTTGCAAGAGCTCTATGAGCAGTTACAAGAAGCACGGAGTACTGACTTAGTCCAAGATGAGGGTCCTCGAAGGTTCTGGGGAACAGGAGTTGAGGACTGTATTAGTTTTCCATTGTTGTGTAACCAATAATAATACAAATGATAGCTTAAAACAAACAAATTTGTCATCTTACATTTTCTGGGGGGTCCAAAGTCTGAAATGGGTCATAAGGAGCTAAAGTCAAAGCGTCTGTAGAGTGTGTTTTCTTGGAGACTCTAAGAGAGAACCTATTTCTGATCTTTCCAGCTTCTAGAGGCTGTTTGCATTCCTTGGTTTGTGGTTCCCAGCCAGTCACGGTCATGCCAACCTGAGTCTCTACCATTACATCCTGCTCTGATTCTCCTGACTCCTTCTTTCTTGGTAAGGAGCCTGTGATGACATTGGGCCCATTTGGATAATCCAGGATACTCTTCCCATCTCCAGATCCTTAACTTATCACATGGAGGCACTCTTTTCGCCACCACAGATTTCAGGGATTAGACATCTTTGAGGATGTCACTATTTGTCCTACAAAATGGAGTAATAGAGGATTTTAGAAAAAAGTCATCAGGGAAAGATCATATTCAGAAGACATGAAGAGAGGTGGAGGTAAGCAGGTGTAGTGGGTAGCAAGGACACATTATCCAAGGAGAGTGTCTTATGGAGAGGTTCAGAGGTGGGAAGAGATTTGGCTGGACCTCAAAGGGTATTGGGTAGGTATCACAGGAAAGAAAGTAGTCAAAACAGGTAGCAATGGCCAATGTATGGAAGATCTAACTGTTCTCAGAGGACTGAGGAGGAATGACTTTGTCAGGGAAGGGCTGGGCACACATCTATACTTTTCAGATGGATGGTTCTCTGAGGATTAAATTCAAGATGGCAGGAGTGGATTCTGGGCTGCTATTACATTAAGAGGGAAGAGATGGAAGTGGCTAGACTAAGATGGTGGAATCAGGTTCAGAGGATACTTAAGTGAAATTCACTGAGATGGAGAGACACTCTGTTGGTGGGAAAGTGAGGTGTTAAGGTGACTTCAAGGCTGCTGGGGTGAACATCTGGGTGATTTTCACTAAGAAGGAAGACTTGAAGAAGTGGAAGGTGTGTGAGGAGAGTTCATGGTAAAGTATTGAACCTAGCTTGAGTTGCTTAAATGATATTCAAGTTGAACTGTTGAGTAGAGATAATGGTATGGAATAAAAGTCCAGGCTGGATCTCTTATAGAGAGATTTATTTAGGCAGTCTGATGTTGTGGAACCAACTGAGATGCCCTTCAATTGATGAATGGATAAAGAAACTGTGGTATATATACACAATGGAAAATTACTCAGTCATAAAGAAGAATAAAATTATGGCATTTGCTGGTAAATGGATGAAGCTGGAAAATATCAGGCTAAGTGAAATAGGCCAAGCCCAAAAACCCAAAGGCCAAATGTTTTCTCTGATGAGCAGATGATGATATATAATGAGGAGGGTGGCAAGGGGAAGAGAAGAATGAAGGAACTTTGAATGGTGTAGAGAGATATGGGGTGGGGGAGGGATGGAAAGATAGAAGGAAACAGACAGTATTACCCTATGTATGCGTATGATTACATGAATGGTGTGACTCTACATGGTGCACAACCATAGAAATGAAAAGTTGTACCCCATTTGTGTACAATGAGTCAAAATGCAGTCTGTAAAAAAAATTAATTAAAAAAAAGAAGACTATGACTTGGAACCAAAGGGTTACCTGAGCCCCATTTTTTGATCAACTCTCTATATCACTGAGTCAAACCATGGAAATTCTCAGAGTTTCAATTTCCTTATTTTGCAATTTGTAGGACAATGTCTTGTTCTGATGATAATATCAAACTGTTCTGAGGATCAAATTGTACAACACATAGGTAAGTTCTATGTAGCTGTTTAATGCTTAACAAATGTTATTTTTATGCCTTTTAAAATACGAATAATTATTAAGAGAAGGCACATTACCATTATTTCTTATAAAATAATTTTGATCGCATCTAATACTTTTCTCTACCTTCTTTCTATAGGGACTGAATAATTCCACCCCCCCCCCTCCCCGCTCCTTTGAGATCCCATGTTCTAGTAATTTGGTCATTTCCGTGGACAGAGCTGATCCTGGATAGAACTACCAGTAGAATGGAGTTTAATGGGAGGGAACTGGAGATTACTGGAGCCGGGAGGTCTAGAGGACTCTCCTCGAAGGCTTGTTATCTGCGTGCATCTCCCACTGCCTTCCAAGGTTGGCATTCTTCTCCAATTTTGTTGACAAAGCAGAGATCTTAGGGTACCCATTGACCCTGTTGAGGTCACTCTGCTGGAGGGCAGCCATCTGCAGCTGGAGCACTTGCTCTCTGGCCATGCTCAGGAGCCTTCTGTAAACAGGAAGAGCGGGACTTTGATGAGCTTTTACCCCCTGGAGGTGCTCACTGAGCTGACACTTGTCCTGGTTTAAAAAGAAGAATGTGATTGTCTGACATTCACTGATGCTTTTGACTTAGTTCCTCATTCCTGAGAAGAGCTCCTTGAAAAATGGAAACTTTCCTTTTTTGTTGTTGATTTTAATACTCTGAAGCTGCTAGTGGATATGCAATATATATTTCTTGAGCTGAACTAAATGGCCCCTTTCAGTGTCATTTCTATTATAAAAAGAAAAAAAGACTCAGAAATGGCAATGGCTCCCTTTGGCAGCATTTCAGATGCAGAGAAAGTCTATAGGAGCAATTAATGTGCATTCTGGAGTCTAAGGGGGCACCCTCAAATCTGGCTTCCTACTCCACTGACTCATAATTTTTGCAAGGACTGAAACTCTCTTTCACAAGGCACTTAGTCAAGTTCTCCATCTGTCCCTGCTTTAATTCTTGGTGAGCATGAAGAGGTCCAAGTTCTCTAGCCTGCTTGGGATACAGGATAATATATTCCATTTGCTTTCATTTCTCAGAAAAATGATTCTATGCATGGAATTCAAAAAACGTAGCAGACACATGCATCGTCATTTGTAGTAGCTTAGTGTGGGATACATGCCCTTCTGTGACAATTTGACTTCTTACTTGTTCACTTGGCTCTGGTAATGTCTTACACCTTGACATGATTCCTGATGTGACATTTTCTTGTATAGATGCAAGATAAGACGTTGACACTCACTTTGCATTTGGGAGGAAGTTGTTACTGCAGCACTTGCAGCTGAGGAAGATACAGGAAAATGTTTCATCTTTGCATGATTTATTCCCAAAGTCCATTAGAACAAAATGCTCCTGATAATTTCAAGTTCATATTAAATTTCTGCCATTCAGAGAAAGGACAATTTGGGCAAATAAGTGCTCATTAAAATTTATTTGGAGGGAATATTTTCCATTAGGGTGTTTCATTATTTAAGAGGAAAATAGGAGCCTATGCAGTAATACATAATGCTCATACCAACATGGCATTTCAGATAAATTACATTTAGATAAAGATAAACGTGTTTGGGTTTGGAAGACCAATTGATTCTAGCAGGTACTGTAGTTGCATAATTATAAGCCAGGTTGAAAGGAATTGCTAAAAACAGGGATGAGCCCAAAGGAGAAAATTATTCCAAAAAGCCTAGAGAAAAAATTATTCCATGCTGGTCTAATTGCTTCTCTGTTTGGAACTGTGGTTTGGGGGCTCCGTATCAGTGGAGCAGGCCCATATGCATTGCTGGGAGTCTGTGGGTGGTTAAGGGAAGAAAGCAGCAATACAGGGGTGGATGGGGAGGACGGGAACTCTGAAGATACAGACACTCCCCCCAGGCACCATATTCTACCATTTTTAAGGCAAGGGAAGGATGATTTGGGTTATTACATTTGAGATGTGGATACAGTGTGCCACCTTGGAATTTAAGTAGCTTCACATCTTCCTATAATTTTGTTCTCAATAACTGTGCTTCAGGGCTGGGGTTATAGCTCGGTGGCAGAGCATTTGCCTTGCACGTGTGAGGCTCTGGGTTCAATCCTTAGCACTGCATAAAAATAAATAAAAGGAAAGGCATCTTGTCCACATACAACTACAAAAAATTGAAGAAAAAAAAAACATTTTGCTTCATACAACCTCACTGCAAGTTCTCAAGATGCTCACTTTCTGCCTCAAGACCCTGAATGTTTCCAGCTTTTTCTGCATGTATCTGTCTCTGGGTCCCTTCCAGGTCCCCTGCTTTAAGACTCCAGATCAGCCCCAACTGGCATGTGCCACACAGCCACCATGCCTACTCTCCCCTGTCTCTCTCTCTTCCCCACAACTCCTGGAAATCCACACATTTCACAAACCTTCACTCACTTCACCTCTCAGGGGGCATGGGGACACTTCTTCCTGGCTTCTCAGTGGCAACGCCAGGTCCTCTCTCATTTCCTGACCTTCACGGCTGCTTCCTGCTGAGCCAACAAAGAAGAATAGTGCAGCCCAGGGAGGAGAATACAACTAGTCACCTATAGCTTTAGGGCTGGGTCAAGGGAGCCAATTAACAGCTTCAAACCTCAATTTTACCATCTATGAAATAACATAAAACGTACCTTAGGAGGAAATTTTGAAGATAAAAGGAGATAACGCATGGAAAATGCAAGTAAAGCTGTTATTGATTCAACAATCATGAATTACGAAGCATTTCATGTGTTATATTCCATATAATGTTTCCTGGATGTTGTTCCCACCATGCTGGAATATGGTTGGCAGCCAATAGCAGATTGACAGGACCAAAACACCCAAAGATTTCCTTTATTCTACACGTTAAATTAGATGCTTAATTTCTTCTATTCTCAACTGTGTGTATGATCAACATTTTTTTATATTTCTAAGTGAGTTGTCTGCCATGGCTTGGAACTTTTGAATGACAAGAGTCGAACCAGATCTTATCAGGCACAAAGCACTTAGTGAAAGGCTTTGACTAAGTCTTTCCATCTGTATGACATCTTATTTATTTATTTATTTTGTTAAGAGAGAATAAGGATTTTATTTCTCTAGTTTTCTTCCTAACACTCCACTTGACCAACTGTTCTCCTTGACAAAGTCATAGTCTCTGTCTGGATGGTCCTCTCGACATGATCCTCTTGGTTCCAGGCTTGATAAAGGCTCTGTGGTACTTACTAGAGCAAGAGTACATCTTGTATCTTGCTTTTATCCTGACCATGATTTTGTAAATAGTCCTTTATTAAATTATCCCTAGATTATTCTCGTTTGATATGATACAATGGAAATATTAAGACCTCATCTCTCTCATTTGCTATTGTATTTTCATTGGTATTTGCTGAATGAGCAAGTAAATGAAGGTGTGCTCCTCTTCTTCATTGGTTGCTTCGTACACTTACTTAGGGTATAGATTATTTATCAGGGGAGCGGCTCTGTGAGTGATGGCAGTTTCTATGGGGTTAAATTTACCCCATAATCATTTAAATGATTTAAAATCATTTAAATGATTATTTAAATTTTTTATTTAAATGATTATTTAAATCATTTAAATGATTATTTAAATGATTTTAAATAATCATTTTACTTAGATTATTTAAAAAAATCTTACATGTTATATGGAGCTTTAAAAATATAATGTAGGTTTGAATTAAAACAATATTTTTTGTGTTACTGATGATTTAACCCAGGGATGCTCTACCATTAAGCTATATCCCCAGCCATTTTATTTTTTTAAATTTTTTAAAAATTGTAAACAAACAGGATACATTTTGATTCTGTGTACATGGAGTAAAGGCATACCATTTGTGTAATCATAAATTTACACAGGGCAATGTTTTTTGATTCATTCTGCCATTTTTTCCCCCTTTCCCCCAACCCCTCTTTTCCCCCTATACAGTCCTTCCTTCCTCCATTCTTGCCCCCCTCCCTAACCCTAACCCTAAACCTAACCCTAACTCTAATGCTAACCCCTCCCACCCCCCATTATATGTCATCATCCGCATACATTAGGAACAAGCTTCAAATATTCTATTCATTGAGCAGTGTCCTGCATGCTTAAGATGTGAAGTATGTGCTCACCCAGCCGAAATAGAGAGTTGCCAATAAATTATAAATTGGTATTATTTTCCCTCAGATTATTTCATAAATTAACTGCTGGCCAACTTGAACTTCAGCAAGAATAACTCAGAGTTAGAAAGACCCATAATGTGAAATGGATTTTGGTTTTAGTCAGACAACCAGTTACTTCTTTCAATTTGTTCTATATATTTAAAATTAAAAAAAAAAAGACATTGTTGGACTTACTAGTGCAACTCTGTGGTAGCTAGTATTAACCATCTTTGACTCCCAAGGAGGAAAAATTGATAGCAAGATTTATATATGAACTTTTCAGAAATATCAAAATAAAGCAGAAAGGAGGGACTGAGGTACTTAATTCATCCCAAGGTATTTGTGGGATACCTGAAGCTCCAGGCCCAAGCTTCTGGTTGACCACTCCAGCCTCCTGCTTATGGTCAGCTACTCCTTATATTTGCCTGTTGCCATCCTGTAAAGACCTGGCTTTGCATTCTCCCATTCTTCCATTGGATTCAGGCCTGGATTCAGAAGCAGTGGGAAACTCTAGGACTTTTCTGCCGGGTGGGTGAGTGGCACATTCCATCATGGACACCTTTGGGCCTCTTCAGTCACTTTTATCTTCAGTCTTAGTTACCAATATGTTTAGTTTTAATTTTGAAGTCTTAACTTTAGGACTCTGAATGAGCTTTGTTCTCACATGAGATGCTCATTAAAGTCAAGTGTTATGTATTTATTTTTTCCTTGAGAAGTTGTTGTTTTTAATTCAACTGCAGAACTTGACATTTATCCTTGTTAACATTCAACTCAGTTTGGCTCATTGTGAGAGCAGACAGTGTGGGGAATTAGCAGAGCAGGTGAATGTATGTCTCCTTGGTAATAAACTTTTATTTTTCTTCAATACTGAGTTTTTCTAGGAATATGCCTTATTTTTTATGATACACATATAGCTGACTGCATGGAGAGAAGAGAAAATTCAGGGGCTGGGGTGTAGCTTACCATAGAGCATCTGCTTAGTGTGTGTGAGGTCTTGCATTCAATGCTGGGCTTCTTTTGCCCCAAATTGAGAAATTATTCTATGCAGAACCGGGGGAAAAGCATAGGAGACATAACCTAGTAGAGGTCAAGATAAACAGTGTTGCCGCCACCATCCCACTAATCTTTCAAGATTTAAGTTGACTTTGACTAAAGAGAGACTTTGACTAAAGAGAGACTTTGACTAAACTTATTTATGGAGGTTAGAAATGACAAAAGTGATCATTTTTCCAAAATTAAAATGGTTATTAGTTTTAAAAATACATGTACTATCAGGTCTGAACTACCAGCTCATTTAGTTGAGATCACATAAAGTCAATACCACATGGCATCTTTTTATCCAAACATATATTTTTGGATAAGATAGAAACAGATTCAACATTAACATATTCTAAAAGAGGGCCTCACTAGGAACAAAGTGATCTGCTGGTCTTTTACTTGTTATGCAGGAAAAAAAATCAATATTTTTTAGAAAAAAATAATATGGAGTCTCACCTATAATGTCTAGGATATAATAACAAAACTACTATATATGATAAAAAAAGAGAAAAGTTGTCCAGTAATAGATAAAATAGTCAACAGAAGCAGACCCAGAGATAATCCAATGCTGGCAGGCAAGGGTTTCAGAAAGTTGGATAATATATGAGATAAAAGAGAAAAAAGGTAAAATAAATGTATAATGTGGGAAGAAAAGTTGACCAACCCTGGTCATGAAGTTAGTCCTCCCATTCTAAACTCCCTCCTTGCATTTAGCACAAGATCAGGCAACTCTGTATTTGGATGGTTACCTTTTTGGGGAACAAAGTGTTGTGGCTCAGCTATAGATGAAATTCCTAAAGTTATATTTTTATTTTTAAAATTTTTAAAATTATTTTATTTGGTCTAATTAGTAATACATTGTATTTTTATAATTTATCAAATTTTGTAGTCTTTAAGTGTGGTAGTTCACTAAGTTCCCTAGGGAACTTCATAATCCGTGACTGGTTACATGCAAAGCAGAAGGAATCTTCTAAGACCCTTAACTGACACATTTGCATGGATGATAAATTTCCGTATACCACAACTTACATTGGCTAAATCACAAAAACTGGTCCTTCTGAAGGAGTGCGTTCATTGTAAGAAGTTGCCAGGTTTGGTCTTGAGGTCTAAACCTCGAATAATCTCTCTTAAAGAAACCTAAAGGGGAGGGTACTCATCACAGGGGAGGAGAGACCCCTTTTCACTCAGGGTTGGAACATGCAATACTCTGGTTTCTTTGTTAAAGGTCCTGGGTTTTACTCAGGTATATACCTTCCTTCTTTGGTTAAATTTTTTTATTAAGGCTCTCTTGATCATCCACTCATCTTCTGCATTCTGGTCCAGGAAGGGATATGGGAAAACTTAGGACCATGGAGGTGCATGTGCATGTGCACGTGTGTGTACGCGCGCGCGTACATGCACATGCCTGTGTGTTGGGGAGTCCATGGGTAGTCTGTTAGTTAGTATTTCTTTGTTATTTGGAGGAGACATTGTTATGCAAGTTATTTTTCTTCCACTGGATTTTCTTGGGTCTTTACAACACCAGTAGCCAGTCTCTATTTTAGTCAAGCAGTGAGAGAAAGATTCCAGCTCCTTCATGAGATTCTTAAGACACTGAAGGCTGAATAACTAGGCCACATAAATAACTGATAATAAAGATAAAATATACCATAGTCTAATTTTAATGAAGGAGTCTCTTATTTCTTTTGACAGTAAAATGAAAATATTTTCTTAGTGGGAAAGATTTGCATAATTTGAAAGTATCTCTGCTGAATCAGAGATCGACTTGTCCTTTTACCCCAGACTCCCTCACCTGGGCCAGTGCCTCCTCCCCTCCTCAGAGGTAACCCTGGTCATTGCAGGACCTGTGTTCTTCTCATTCCTTACTTTACATTTTAATACTAATATATGTTGATGTTCGCTCAGTTTTCTTTTTACAAAATGGAGTTATAGCATGTGTGTCTTCAAAGTGTTTTTTTTTTTTTAACCAATTTTAACATCTTTAAGTTGTATTTTCAAGTCCTCACATACAGTATATTCTTGTGTACAGACAGAGGCAGTTCAGTAAGACAGACCTCTAGAAGAGGACTTGCTGTGTCAGTGACCACCCCTACCTAAATTGTGACAGAGCCCACCATATTGTTATTTACATCAGCTTGACAAGTACACTCTCACCAAAAGTGTAGGCAAGAAAGACACTGTTTCCTAGAATACATTTCGGGAGGCCAAAACCAAATTACTAAGTCATTTTGTGATGGGTATCAGACTTTACATGCACGTACCCTTTGACACAGCAATTCCGCTTCTAGAAATTAATCCTACCAAAATAATTACACAGATGGATGAAGACATATCATAAGGAAGGCAGATGTGGCATTACTTACAATCTTGAGGAATTGGAGACCACTAAATGTCTGGCAAAAGGCAATTGGTTAAATGAATTATGATACAGAGAGACTATGTGCTTGGAAGAGATATTTAATATGTCAAATAACTACCAAGCTCAGGGAATATATGTTTAAAGATCATAAACCCTACAATCCAATGCTGTTAGTTCCACTTGCCTCTGGGCAGCTCTACAAGGTTGCCCCACAGGTATGAGCTTGAAATTTAACAAACAAGCCAAATGAAATAACAGGATTTCACATTTTCATTTTCGACCATTTTATTATAGTTTTTTTTTTAAAAAAAACCACAACAATACACAAAGTATTTGATTTTAGAACTTGAAAAATCATTATCAAAATAAGCTAAGGGGCTAGTGGATTAACTCAATGGTAGAGTGTACAAGCAGTGTTCAATACTTAGCACCAAAAGCAATGAAAACAAAAATTAGATAGTAGACATTAGGGAGAAAATGTAATTCGGATGAATGCTGAAGCTGTGGAAATTTAAATTAGGTGCAAATGCAGACACATTTGGTAGGACACATGAAATCGTAGCAGATCCTCTGGTTCAGCACCTGTGTGGAAATCAGCTCAAGTGGATTTCCGTCTCCCTTGCCTCTTGTTCTGGCTTTGTGACTAAGTTCTGAAAGATGGTATGTAAACAAAAGAATAGTCTAGAAATTCTGCAAAGAGTAATAAAGGGGTTTGAATCATAGGTAATGTGAATTTTTTATCTTTTTCTTTGGGCACCTGCTGCCTGACTGGAACCTGAATTTGATGATCTGAGTTCCACCAGTCACTTGAAGGACAGTGACCACCACGATGGAAACCTAGCACTGGGGAGCAGGATGGGAAGACAGGTCTGGGTTCCTGATGACACCAGAGGGCATATGGGTCAGTCTTAGACTGCACATTTCAGGATCTTTCTTACAGGAAGGAAAAATACACTGTAGCCTATTTAAGACTAGGTTGCTTAATTTTGCATAATATACTACATATCCTATTTTATATAAAACACAACACAAAATTTGTTCTTTGACAAGAATATAAAAAGGAAAGGAAATTCCTAGCAAACCTAACTGAAAGAAAGAACAAACATACAAGGTTAATGAGTTATAATCTTCAAATACAGAAAAGCATAAGAGTTTATATTGAGCATCTTGCACAAACCAATGATAATACATTTAGAAGCCTTAGAGGAATGGATAACTTGTTATCAAAACATAAAACACCCCATCTGACCCAAAATGAGAGAAAAATCTGAACAGACCAAGAACCATAGCCAAATTCAGTGGCAGGCTCAGATGGTTTTACTGCTAGCTTTAATCTAAATTCAAACATCATGCAATTCTTGTGCTATTTAAACAGTTCCATTCCACAGGAAAAAAAGATGAAATATCCTTAATTCATTGTATGAAGTGTCATGAAGATAGCACACTAGAGAAAAATTAGATGGATTCCAATTACAAATATAAAAGCAAATATTTCACATAAACCATGAGCTGCCTGAATCCAGATATCCATTTATAAAATTACATGATAGGAACAAATGGAATTAATTCCAGTAACACAAGGACTTCAGAAATAGGGACTTTATCAACATGTTTTATTATGTCAACTAACTAAAGGATACCAGAGATGCTGCAAAGCTATTCAGTAAAATGCAGAGCTATTGTGAAAGTACAAAGAGAGAAGGATCAGAAGAAAGCCACCCAAACAAACAAACGGCACTCACTAAAGTAGCAGACGGCAGTCTAAAGGATAAAATCTTCAGGCCATTTCCCACTAAAAATTGGATCCAGTGCTACCATGGCTCTGTCTTGATCTTTGGTGCACCAGCTAATGCAGTATGAACAAAAGATAAAATATTTACAATAAATATTGAAAGAAAGAGACATGTTGATGACATGATTGTAAAGTCCAAAAAAAAAAAACAAAAAAAAAAAAACCAAAAAAACCCACAGAGCTCTATCATAAACAATGAAAATTAAGAAGATAATTTGATGAAGTAATGAACAAAAGAGATAAAACTAATTTTCTTTATGTTTGTAATATTACATTAAAAATAGAAAATAAATGTTATTCGGAATAGCAAGAGACATAAATTACTGGGTAGACCAGAAGGTCTATACAAAAGAAACCAGAAAATCTTAATAGAAGGACTTAAAGGAGTGTCAGGGTCAAAAGGAGGACAGATTGAGATCCTCCTGGAAGAACACATGGAAGCAAAAACATTAATTCAGGTCAAGTTGAGAATATAAGCTATCAGTGTTCTCAGAATCCTAACATATATTTTAAAAATTGTGCATGTTCAAGATCATCTAACAATAACAGACAGTTATTACTGAACAAAGTAAATTAAATGCTAAAGAAAAGCTATCATTCTATCTGTTGTTATTATATGAATTTCCTTTCTTAAAGTACAAGAAAGGGGATAGTTCCCTTCACCAGGGAGAACTAGGTATGCTGTTATAATAAATCTGTGGCTGCACCGTTCGACTGGATTCTGCTGTCAGATAAGAAGCCACAGCTCAGACCAGAAGGAACATGAGTCTCACATCAGCACTTACTGAGATCCTGGGCATCTCGGGTCACAGGGATCTCATTTCTAGCAGAGGTCACAGATAGGAGAACAAATCACAGCACTGGCATAGACCAGGGCGTCTTGGAGGCGGGGCAGTGGCTGATGAGTTGGTTTATCCTGGAGGACCAGAGGAGCTTTGCAGTAAAGCCCAGGGAAAAGGCATCCTGGGCAGAACTCCTGAGGAGGGCACAGGCAAGGATGTGAGAGAAGAGAAAGCCCGGCTCCGGCCAGCTCCCTCCAGTCCCTGGTGCTGCTGGGGTTCAAGAGGAGAGGCAGACATTGGAGGAAGGAGAGGTAGGACAGGATGGTGGTGGCCAGAGTGGAAGAGGATGAAGGAGCCATCCTGGTCATGTAGACCAAGCTTTAGTGTGCCATTCAACAGAACTGAGAACACAGCTTCTTATTTCATAAAATGAAATGCCAAGCATAGAATCACGGGAGCTGTGGCCAGCAGGCAGTGAGCACTGGTGGCCAGGAGTCAGGCTACTAGTCTCAGAGGACACTTAACAGGGATGTTGAGGACCTGTGATGTAGGGCAGTTGACCCAGGCACTTGTCTCTTTATCATTAGTATGCCCAGCTAATTTCCACTTATCCAATACTCAGCCCAAGTATCCCTTCTAGAAGATTCCTGGCACCACAGCCAGACTTAGGTAACATCTGCATCCCATCTTCTGGCTTGCCACTTTTTATTTATTTATTTTTTGTTGTCACCACTCTGAATTGTCCTACCCACCCCTCTCCAGTTCGGCTGTATCCTACTCCCTGCTAACCTGTCCCTCTCTCCTTCCCTTCCCTGCCCTGTCTGGCCCCTTACTCTATATCTTATACTGTCCTGTGACCACTGACTTATGGATTTACTCTTTGTATCCTCCAGTAGAGGGTAAATTCCTTGATGGATAGGCCTGCCTTTTTAGACCTTATATCTTCGGCCCCAGCAAGGACGCTTGAATCACAGCACTAGGTGGTCAACGGGTGTTCTGACGTATGGACAGATTGATTGACAGAATGCATGAGTGGAAAATGGGAGGCTGGGCCTCATCAGCTGATGCCTGAGCAGGAAGAAAATACAGCTGTGGGAATGCTCTGAGGTGGCAGCAAAAAGAAATTAATATTATCAAAGGTGCTGAATTTATTCTTACTTTACTGTCCCTTTTCTTAAGGAACTTACTGGGTTATATATCTGTAGATGCTGTACACTGTTTTAGTAAGTAATTTCCACATCTGCAGAAAACATTATTATGAATTATCTTTGGTGTTCACTTAATAGCAAATGTTCAGCTCAGAAAAACAGGACTATGGGAGAGGAGCCTGTGTCTACTCACAATGTCTGACGAGCCCAGGTCAAGCACACGGTGACAGATGAGCTTGAGAGTTATAGGGGGACACGCTGGATTTTCACCCTGGCCATGGCTGGGAGGGACACTTTGGGAACTGCAGATCCTTATTAGTGATGGGAATTTTAGTACTTATTTCACAGTTATTAATAAGGAAGAGAACCCTGGAATAGAGTGTCTGGTACTAAGTAGCCCCTTAGTAAGTACAAACGCTGCCCCCAATCCTGATTCAACCTAAATAAAGAACACAGGTCCCCATTGCCCAGGCCGTGACTATGCCTTATCCAGTAGCTCCAACTGGGATTTGGAGCCAGAGAAGCCTGTATTTGTATCCTAGCTCGGCTCACTGTTCTACTAGTCAGTCAGTTCCAGCTCCTACTGTCCTCTGTCACCAAGACCCCAGCCTCCCTGCAGTTCCTAGTCTGTGATGCTGCTCCTGACAGTCTCCTATGTTGTCCTGTTTTAAGCCTGTTAGTATCCAGGGCCTCAGGGCTTGCTATTGCTTGATCTAGACAAAGTCAAGTGCCCATTCTAAGGCTATTTTATCATTAACGTGTCATTTAGGGCCCAGTTTCTGGGTTTAGGCCCCCTGATCCCACTCTCTTCCACAATGCTGCTTCCCAAGATCCTTAAACGCAGGAGCGCAGGTGTCTTCAGCCGTGAAATAGAGCAGAACGGGAGGGGTGAGCCCTCGAATCTCCAGCACCTGCACCCAGGCAGGCTCAGGGGCCACCGCCCTCGGGAGTCAGCACTCTGCTCCGTGTGGAGACCCACCACCCGTGTCCATCCCGATTCGATTCGGTGGCACCAGCTCTGCTCATCACAGAGTCTCAGTCTGGTTTCAGCGTGACTTTTGCTGCTGCGCTGACGGAGGACTAGATCCAGGAAGGCGAGTAGGATATGTTGCGAGTTGTCCTTTGAGAGACAGGACTGGAGCGGAAGCAGACTGCAGTCAGTCAAAAATCGGGGATTCTTCCAAGAGCAGAGGGAAGTCACTGAAGGGATTTTAGTTGAGGAGTGATGTGATCAGTCCTGTTAAAATTCCTGCCCACACCTCCCAGGAACCCGCTGCATGGCTCTTGTTGGTGGCTGGGACTTGGGAGTTGGCCAGGTGTGGGGACGGCAAACCTAAATCTACTACTATGTGCGACTCTCTGCCCTCACAGGCCTGACCTGCCAGAGCAGGGAGACGTGTCAGTGAGCCAGGGGACTGTGTAACAAACATCAAGAAGAAACGAAGATTGGATCAAGCAAGGTGACCTAACAGTGGCAGGGGTCTTTCTCTGAGAAAATAACATGGATTCTGCAAGCTGAATAAGAAAGTCCTGGGAACATCAGGAGATGGAGCAGCAGCCAGAGGAGGCAGCAGCAGAGAAGGCCAAGGATGGGGCTTCCTGTGGGACACAGTGTTACACATGGGTGGGTCCAGGTCAGGGGAGGGCCAAGAAGTTTGGAGCTTATGCTAATGGTTTCTCAGCAGGGGAAAATGCCCTCATGAAGGCAGAACTTGGTGCTGGGATGATCTTGCGAGGTCAGAGGAGAGCACCAAGTCAAGAATGGTGTCCAGGGATGAGGTCACCTTCTGAGACTCGTGCATTAAATATCCTCAGGAAGTAGACTGTTGTTCGAACACCGAATGGATAGTGTGAACCGGTTGCCCGCTATAATATTAAAATGTGGGTCTATGGCCTTGTAAATGAACAAGAAAAGTTTGATGCAGAGAACTCATTTTATAGACTGGAAAGGTCCTATGAGGAATGTCTGCAAATTAATTCACCTCTGCCTCACACGTGGCTGTGTGTCTGCCAGAGAACGGGGGCCTCACTGTGTGTGGAAAGGCAGCAGCTTAGAAAAAGGTGGAGAGGTCTGTGTGTGGGGGGGGGGGGGGGGGGGTGAGAGGAGCTAGGAGAGTCATTTATTTTCTGACTTTAGAATTTTCTCAAGAAGATGTAATCAAAGTAGATACATTTTTCAGGAACTTCATTAATAAACATCAGCCGAACACCTAATGCTCCATGTTTATCCTTGTGCTAGAAATTATACAAAATGCAAGGTTGTACAACACTCCTTTCTTACAATGTATGCAACAAATTAAGAAATTTGATAGCATCAAAGGCACAATTGCATTAGGTGTCAAATGTGTCCAAGGCAAGGACGTGGGCAATGGGCACCCTTCCGATTCTGCACCCTCACCAAGCCACCTCGTCGGCTTTAGCCTTCTTTTTGTTTTATGACAAAAATCCAATGATCTGGAATTTAAGGTCTTCCAAAATTGGGCTTTGGTTCTGTCATTCTAAGCTTCAAAGAACTGCTACTCTTGCTGAGCTCTGTGCCTCAAACAGCCATGGGAGGTAACTGATCCAGGGAAAGCAAGCATGATGATAAGGATGATAGTGAGTGCCTGTCATGCTCTGGGACTCTGCCAGCCTTTCCCCTCTTCCTTACTAACAACTTGCAAGACAGATCCATTATCTGCACTTCCCAAGTGAAAAGAAACTAGGGTTCTTCTCAAGAATCCAGAGGTGCCCACTGCAGCTGTCTCTCCGAACAAAGTCAGCATCCAAGTGGGTTTTTATTAATCATATCCTTGCTTGGACCTCTAGAATTTGTTTTTGTGATATTGCTGGAAGTTATGATTGTAGAAATACTCTAATGTGAAAAGTTATAATAAATATGATAAAGTTTGAGTAGCATCAACTGCATGCTATTTCACAATGGTAACACTTTCTGATCTCAGACCAATAGCTTAAAAGGTATTTCAGCTTTCTTTCAGTTCCTGGAGTTAACAGGGCCTGAGTCCTACAGAGGCAGGGTAAGTGGATCACATATAGTTTAAAACCTGGTTGAAGACAAATATGCATTGGGTTTCTGCCTATAAATTAGGTGGACTAGATAGGCAAGGTAACTGTCCTTAAACTCTAGATTTGGAGGATGCTGGGGACAGGGAGAAGAGAACCAAGTAAGCAAGATAATATCAGCTAGTACTAAGTGCTAAGTGTTCCTGAGGTGCTAAATGCTAAGAAAATGATGTAAGATGCTGTGGTGGGGGCCCTTACATTTAGAGTGGTGGGAGATGGTATCTCTGAAGAGATAATATCTCAGTTGACCTTGAATAGTGAGAACTGTTTTGTCTTGAGCCAGAACATGAGTTAGTATCAAGTACCAAGATCTGAGCACTTCTGATCAGTGGTGCATGAGTTCAAGAAGGAGAAATGTGTTAGATTTTCAGATCTTCAAGGACATGACTCTTCGCAGGGAAGGGTCAGAAAATTCTGGCCTGAGTCAGACAAGGGAACTTCATGTCCAGTTTTAGACAGTGGAACATCTTTTCCTGCTTGCAGCTGTTCTGGTAGGCTGGTAGATAGTGGATCAGGCCAGGAGACAGGAATGAACCTCAGGTTTATCCTTACCTTTGGGGAAACCTGCTGGTTTGGGGTATGTTGGGAACACAATTTCACTATGGGGGACATGAAAAATTCCTACAAAGACTATCAGGGACAAACCCACAATAGAGCAGGTTTATTGACTTATTTCAATAAAGGAGGGTGTGCCAGGTGAAATATGTAGTGTGTATTAGTAAAGAGGGACAGAGAATTTTTTGTGAGAATTGTGCTGTGTCAAATGATTCTTAGGAAGGGCTAGAGAAGCAGGATTCAGCTCTGCATTGCTTGAAGTTACAGCCTAAGCTTCAGCGGAAGTTGCAAAGCGGGGCGGGGGACATCTTTGGTATGAAATCAGTAGCCCTCAAAGAAGAGGGTCATTGCAGTGAGCTACAGCTGCAGCCTGACCTTTGGAGAAATACCCTCTACTGTTGACTTAGCAGTGGGTTTTATCTGCGGCTGTTATCACAATCTGGTTAATGGCAGGCCTGATATTTTGTACCTCAGAGAAAGAGTATAAAATGTCTCTGACATTTTTTAGGAAATCAGGGCTATAATCAATAATGTTCTTAGCCCTGTTATACTTGAGGTGCAGCATAAACCCCAAAAACAGGTGTGGCTGGCTTTTTTTGATTGGCTTTCTTCCAGTCGTCTGGCCCTAGTTAGGTCTACAAGTTGGATTGGAAAGGCCTATTTTGCTAAACAATGCTGGACTTAAATGCTTATTTTTTAGAAATTAGGCAACAAAAATTTGTCCAAAGTATTACCTAATGCAAAATAAGCAAACAAACCAGTTCCAGTGAAAGTTTGACTGACCTAACAGAACATCCAGATAAGCTTCACTCAATTTGGTTAAGGCCCCTTAGCAGAGATTTTACAGAAAAACTATGTGGTTAGAAGTATCTGGAAGAGACTCAGAGAAAGCAGAAGTTGGTTCAGCAGAAGCAGAAGGCACCCTCCATCCTTCATGCATCCCTCTCTCCATGAGTGTCAGGGACAAATGTTTTCAGATGCCATGCCAGGCAGGGGCTGGGGAGACAAAGAGGAATGACAAGACCCACATTTCTCACTGTGCAGAATGATAAACCAAGGTTCAGAAATCTCGAAGAATTAAGAAATACATCTATCTAATAACCAACTAAGCTGGGATGTCAATCCATGCCTGTCTGAATACAGCTCCAACAAAGAGAGCCTTTGTTGGAAAGAAACTAAGACTTTGGACAGATCTAGGCAACTATGAAAGGGTCTCTTGGGTCTTCTCCCCTCACACAAGCCTCTTTGAAATGTTTTTCTTTCTCACCTCAGGCCCATTGTCCTCCTGTCATCCATATTCACTTAGAAGTCCAAGGCAGATTTGTGTGACGGAATGACATTTCTCCTTTGTGTCCCAAGAAAGAGGCATCCTTAGCTTTCTCTGGGTTCAGAGGGAAAAATTAGGCTTGAATGGCAAACTGGAAATTGACTGAACCGATATACAATTTTTTAGTAGAATGGCCTATATATTTTCTTGGTTCTGGGTTTCTTTTCTTCTACTTGTAAAATGAGGGTTAGTGAAACTCACCTCCCAGTGAGAGTTTCTACCCTCGAGATTGATAAAAACCCAGTGGAGGTGGCACAGATATTTCACAGAGCAGCATCATGGAGCAACCCTGCAGTTTTCAATTAGTTTTCAGCCTGGGAACGTGGCTGTCAACGTAGGGAAAAAAAAAAAAAAAAAAAAGCGTCAATGTCCACTCAAGGTTTTAGGTGGCTGGCCCGGGAAAATAGTGGGGCACCAGGTAGTTATTATTGGAAGAAGTGCCACCTCTTATTTTCCTCTCCTAATAAGAGGTTTGAGCCGATGAATGAAAAGAGAAGTAGGCTCACGGTATTGCTACTGAAAGTCCCAGTCACACCGTGCAGAATGGTCTTGAATCTGCATCCAAGCTGGAGAAAAAAACGAGACCTCCTCGAAAGGGCAGGGGGTTTCTCCTTTGTTCATTATTGCTTAGTTTTGGCTTCTAGGTAAAACAGGAAGGGCTGAAGTGCAGGGGAGGGGCGAAGTGTGTGATTGACATTTACTTTGGGGTGTTTAGTACAGACTAAAGAACTGTGCAGAGTGATCCCTGTATACAGATTTCATATATATGCATTTAAATAAAGCATATAAATAAAACTGCTAATGGTGGTTTTCTTTTTTCCTTGTCTATTCTATTTAGTTATACTTGAATGCATTTTGATTCTCTGATAAGTGGGTGCTGATACATAACGGGGGGTAAGGGAAGAATGGAGGAACTTTGGATTGTGTAGAGGGAAATGAGAAGAGGAGAGGGGCAGGGGGAAGGAAAGATGGTGGAAGGAGACAGACGTCACCACCCTGTGTACACCTATGATTAGTGTGACTAATCACCTATGAATGGTGTGACTCTGCATCGCGTACAACCAGAGAAATGAAAAGTTGTATCCATTTGTGTGCAATGGATCAACGTACATTCTGCTGCCTTGTTTTTCCTTTCTTTTCACCTTGTTAAATGACTTCTCAGCGAGGGAGGAAGGTGGGGCAGAGACAGAGCAAGCACTTAGAGATGGATGTCCACCTGTTTCTTGCGCATTTCTTCACTTGATATAGTTATAGCAAACCTGAATAGTGAATAACATTTTTCTCCAACTCATCTAGAATTGAGGGCACTTGAAAGAAAGGCGATCCTCTCTGGACAGGGATCATATTATGTGAGCGGCTGATGAAGATTATTTTTTAATTTGCTTAAATAAATGGTCTAGATAATATCTGGGACACATGCAAAGAATCTTAACAGTGGGCATCCTTGCATCTCATAAGGTGTTCAGTACTCCTACATTTAAACTAATTAATAAATACATCCAGCTGTTACCCCACACTCTCTGCTAGAGAAAAATAATTTATCAAAATATCCCCGAGTTCTGCAAAACAGTTGACTACTTATTTTTCTCAATATCTTGGGGACATTTTAATTTCTAGTAAAGGTTTTGTTTGCTTGGCTTGCCTATAATTGGAAAGTAATTATGTTTGTGAGACCTATACACTTGAAATTTTAGCTGCTGTATAAAACCCCTTACTTAAAAAGTAGAGCAACATGTCTATATATTTTCAAAGTAAAAATAAACATTTCTTGGATCACCTTTATATAAAGATTGTACTCTGGCAAATATAGAGAGTCCCTGTAATTCCATTTCACAAACACTTCTTTTGTGCTCTATCTTCCAGAATGTCTTCATCATGCAAGTGTAAACACATAGAAGGAGTCGCTTTGCAAACATTAATGAGACAAACATCCTGAAAACTTAAGGTAATCAAGAACCTGGGGTAAATTTGAGAAGTCATTCCTTTGCTTGTTTTTACAAACCTGCAAGAAGGCAGAACTCCTTAGGATAAACTATCAACTTGCTGCTAATAAAACTCTGCTACCAAAACATAATAGTATTTGTTTTCAGCGTACAAATCTTTCACCTCCTTGGTTAAATTTATTCCAGAATATTTTACTGTTTTTGATGCTATTGTAAATGGGAATTTAAAAAATTATTTCTTGAATAGTTTGTTATTAGTGTATAGAAGCAACTGATTTTTGCCCATTGCCTTTGCATTCTGTAACTGTTGAATTTATTAGTTCTGGTGTGTGTGTGTGTGTGTGTGTGTGTGAAGTCTTCAGAGTTTTCTACATATATGATCATGTCATCTATGAAAAGAGATCATTTTACTTTTCCCTTTTGACTAGGATGTCTGTTATATCTTTTTCTTGCAAAATTGCTCTGGCAAGGATTCCTAGTATTATATCGGGAAGTGGCGAGAGTGGGCCTCCTTGTCTTATTCCTAATCTTGGAAGGAAATCAGTATTTCACCACTGTATAAAATGTGAACTTCACGTTTTTCACACATGGGCTTTCTTATGTTTAGGTAATTTCTTTCTATTCCTAATTTATTGATTTTACTTCTTGGAGTCTACCCTCAGGAAAAAAGACAGACGTCTGCAGAGAGACTCATAAGTGAATCATAGTGGCATTATTGATAATATCTAAGAACTGTAATCAATCCAGATGTCTCCTTGGCTGTTGAATGAACAAATGTGGCATATCCATACAGCAAAATGTGGCTCTACAACCAAGTGGAAATAAATCCTGAGATGCGCAACAGCAAGAATGGGTTTCAAAGCACTGTACTAGAATGAAAATAGACACATATGACTGCATTTCTTCTTCCATTTATGTGAAATTTCTAGAAAAGGGAAACTACAGAGATACAAAATAGAACATAATATGAAGCAGGACCGTTGTTGATTAGGACCGGCTATAGATACAGGGATTGGCTGAAAGTGGACATATGGATGCTTTTGAGGGTGATATAAATGTTCTATAACTGTACAAATTTATTAAAACTCATTAAATGGTACACTGTGTATGAATTTTATAGTATGAAAACTATACCTCAACAAAGCTTAGTGAGAAGTAGCTAGCTGAGGTTCAAAGTGGCATTTCCAGGAGGAAGGCACGCATGGAACTCTGCAGTCAGTGTTGATGACAGACCTGCCTTCAGAGAGCAGGTCTCTCCATGCAGGTCAACTTCTTTATCATACCTAACTCTTAGTATTTGTAGGGCTATTACTAAATATCAGGAAATCACACATCTCGAAATCAAGATCTCTAATCAAGAGGTCTATCTCACCCCAATTAGAATGGCGATTATCAAGAATATAAGCAACAATAGGTGTTGGAGAGGATATGGGGAAAAAGGTACACTCATTCTTTGCTGGTGGGGCTGCAAATTAGTGCAGCTACTCTGGAAAGCAGTGTGGAGATTCCTTAGAAAACTTGAAATGGAATCACCATTTGACCCAGCCTATCCCACTCCTTGGCCTATACCCAAAGGACTTAAAATCAGCATTCTACAGAGATACAGCCACATCAATATTCATGGCTGCTCAATTCACAATAGCCAAACAGTGGAACCAACCTAGATGCCCTTCGATTGATGAATGGATAAAGAAACAGTGGTATATATATACAATGGAATATTACTCAGCTATAAAGAATAATAAAATTATGGCATTTGCAGACAAATGGATGAAGTTGGAGAATATCATGCCAAGTAAGATAAGCCAATCTCAAAAAACCAAAGGATGAATGATCTCACTGATAAGCGGATGATGATACATAATGGGGGAGGGAGGTACTTTATAGAGGGAAAAGAGGGGTGGGAGAGGTGAGTGAAGAAAAAATAACAGAATGAATCAAACACCATTACCCAATACAAATGTATGATTACACAAATGGTATGCTGTTACTCCATGTACAACCAGAGAAACAAGTTGTACCCCATTTGTTTATGATAAATAAAAAATAAAAAAATAAAAATAAGAAAAAAGAAGTCAGCAAACTAGGAAAATAAAAAGAGGTCTAAAAATGTGGAGTTTTTCTATTGGAAGTAATGTTTTTCACAAAAAATCTGACCCTGACTCCTTCCTTGGTGGTGGCATTGAGGGCAGAGTCCAAATATACTAATCTGCCTTCATTCCCCTGATGATGGAGTCTGGGCAGGAAGAGCCACGCGGGAGAAAGCACCCAGGAGGTCAGTCGACCCTGTGTCTGTGCTGCGATGGTTTTCTGTTGGGCTGTAATTTGCTGTTCTTCTGGATCAGAAAGGAAAAGAATACTCTACAGAAGAGAATAGATGTGCTGTGGAGTTTATAATTGAAAAGGGAATGAAAGTTTTGCAGTGTCTCTGAAATGGCGGCTTTTCTCCTCTTGCTAGGCACCCTTTTCAGGCGAGGGCTCTCAGCAAGAAGGCACAAGGCTTCCATCTCAAAGGAGAGAGCTGTGAACAGGGCTTTCAGGATCAGTGTGGAGCTGCTGAGAGACCTCATCAGGCTTTGTCAGAAAGACTCTCACCACCATCAGACAAATTCAGCTGCCTGGGAAAGAGGCTCCACAGTGCCAATCCCAGGATGCACCCATGCAGTCACCTCTCTTTGGAAAAGAAGCCACCTCCTTCTTCAATTCCAGCACTAAGGGGAACCAGGGTGGCACCTCTTGAACCCAGAGATGTCACCTGGGCGTCTTACTGAAAGCCACGTTTTGGTTAGCAGGTCTGAGGTACAACTTCTAGGTCATACTTTGGTAAGAAATTGGAGGTTTTCATGAATTTTGGAAGAATACAGTTTATTTGAAGATAGCTCAAGAAGAAATCATTTCCTCTTTCATCAACATTCCTTTAACTTAGACAGAGACAGAGGTGTTTGTGGAACTCAAGGAGCTGAAGAACAGTTTTGATATTGTTTTTGAGGACTTTAGAAAGAAACAGCCAATGGGTTACGGGGTATCACATGACAGTTCAGACTTGTCCCAAGTTGCTCAGCAGTGGTAGTGCTGAGAAAGACTTGTGTTCTGGAGGTATCATCTCTACTAGGATTCAACTTCTTCATCTTCATTACCACTTAATTTTTTAAATTAACTTGCAATGACTGTATATATTTATGGGCGACAATGTGATATTTTGATACATGTTCACACTATGTGGTAATCAAAACAGTATTTTTCATTGCCAGTACCTGATGTATTTATCATTTCATTGTAATGAGATCATTCAAACTCCTCTCTTCTAAGTATTTTGAAACATTCAATATATTATTGTTATCTATAGTCACTCTACTGTGCAACAGATGCCAGAACTTCCTTTTCCCAAGTTTACCTTTTTACCCATTGGCTGATCTCTCCCTGTGCTTCTTCCCTGGACATCTCAGGTCACTTCTGTTCTACTCTATGTTCCTATGAGATCAGCTCTTGTAGATTCTGTGCTCAACTTATTCCACTTACCACAATGTCCTCGAGGTTTATCCATCCGTGTCGGTGCACATGACAGGGTGTCATTCTTTTAATAGTGGAACAGGATTCCATTGTGTGTGTGTTGCATTTTCTTTATCCACTCATCGGTTGATGGACACCAAGGTTGACTCCCTATCAAGGCTATTGTAAAAAGGGGTGCGATAAACGTGCAAGTGCACACATCTCTTTGACATCCTGATTTCATTTCCTTTGGACCTATGACCAGTAGTGGGATTGCTGGGTCACCCGGCAGTTCTATTTTTAGTTTTTTTTAAATACACTGTTTGTACTGTTATTGTTAAACAAGAGGAAATTACCTACAATGGTTAATATTCCTAAAAGGTGGGTTATTATAATTTAAAATTCTATGGCATAATGTCAAAGACTTTTCTAAGCAGTATGCTACCTCTTCTCAAACCCATTTAACCCTCCTAACAATCCTATGAAGCAGGCACAATGTTATCTTGGTTTCACAGACGAGGAGACTAATGCTTAGAGCGTAATTCACTTGGGTCACACCATCTGTATGCCTGGCTTCTTCCAGAATGTTTTTCCTATCATAGGTGACAGATTTGTCAGCTCTGGTGGCACATTGGAATCATGGCACATGGGAATCTTAGTTTTCAGGCTGCTATCACAAAAACACAATAGACTAGGTAGCTTAAGGAACAGAAATTCATTTCTTGGAGTTCTGGTAAGTTAGAAAGGCCAAGATCAGGGCGTGGCCCACTTTGGTTCCTGATGAGGGCTCTTCGCCAGATTTGCAGATGGCCACCTTCTTGATGCATCCTCAAGTCTCTTCTTATAAGAACACTAATCTATTCATATGAGGGTTCTGCCAAAGGCTCCATCTCCAAATCCCATCATGTTAGGGCTTCTGCACATAAGTTTCGAGGGAATGAGCGTAGGTCCAAGCAATCACCTCCATAGTTGCTTTACCAAATTTTGGTACCTGAACCCCACCAACACCAGCAGGGTGACTGCATTGCAGCCAAGACTGACAGAGACACGGAGCAGTCTTCACGGAGCAGTGCTCCCTGAGGGCACCAGTCTCCCACATCTTTCCTTCCATTGGATGCACCCTCTGCAACCACTCACGGGGCCCCAAAAGTATTGATGGAACAAATGAAGGAGATTTGGGTGGCAATACACACACATCAGGAAGTAGATTACTTTTACTCCCTTAAAGATTTCAAACAGAATAATCTATGTAAAGGCATTTAGAAAACTGCAGTATGCAATATGTGTCTGATAATATCAATAGGACTCATTACCTCCAATAGGCATTCTTTGAAGCAGAGGAATTCAACTTGACACTGCACTGAATTATGGAGTGAGCTCATCTTGTCCTAATGTCTACAGGGATCCTTAATTTGGGTCTTTGAGGAACTAGATGAAGGAAATTTATGATTAAGGTCATATAAAAGGGGTTGATATCAAAGTTAGGTGTTGTCATTTCACATTGTGGTTCGTGAACAATAAGATGTCCCTAGAAGAAAGAACAAAATCTGAACATGAAAGGGGATGAAAATCAACAGAAACACAAATAACTAGTGACCTGGAGAAGCCACCTAGCCTGGATAACAGGCTGACAATAAGCAACTGGGACCAGCGAGCATTGTGCCACGGTCTTGCGTCTTAGTCCATTTTGATGGCTATAACAAAATAGTATTCACACACAGCTTTCAAACAAAATAAATTATTTTTTACAGCTCTGGAGGCTGAGAAGTCTGAGGTGAAAGCACTGGGCAGCGTTGGTGTCTGACCAGGGCCCGTTTTCTAGCTCCTACATGGTGTTTTCTAGGACTGCTTCCTCTGAAAACATGAGCCCACATAAACCTCTCCTCCTCTAAGGCGTCAGGTATTTTGGTCACAGTTACAGAAAGCTAACATAGATGCATCCTGATTTCAGAGCCTTTAAGATGTGAAAAGCCTGTCTCCAAATCACTAAAATATGGTGAAAGATTCTGTACTGACAGACGTTTCTAAAGAAATCCTAAAGGAAAAGGGGTGCTAACCATGTGGGTTTTACCTGAGAAGGTCTGTGGGATTCCTGTTTTGTCAATGGTGCTCACAGTGCTGGTGGATCAAGTGGCTTGAACAACCTGAAGTTGCCTAGGTCCCTGGACCTTTGTTAACTGGGATGCAGGACCTAGGTCCTTGGTCCTTTGCTAACAGGGATGCAGGATCAGGACTTGTCACAGTATGCCCAGCTCTCTCCAGAACAATCGAGGTATCCCAAATGGGATCCAAATTTGTGATGCTGGAACTCGATGAAATTAGATCTCAAATGTTTTCAACACACACACTGTACGTAACGATGAGGTGGTTGATGTTATCAGCTTGATTGTGGGATCATTTCACCATGTGCATATATATCAAACATCAAGTTGTATACTGTAAAAATGTACAACTGCTACAATCGTAGCAAATTGGCAAATATATCTCAAAGAGACTGTAAAGAAAAAAAAAAAGCAAAAATAAAAACAAATCTGAATATCCTATACCAGATCATTGACAGCACTTATTTCTTGGGACTGGAAGAGAGGGTTGGACCCCACTCTCCGTGCTACCTATGGAAGAGACTTGGGTTTGTTTTTCTAAACTGAAGAAAATAAAGAGAAAACAGATTTGGATAACAAATGTATTGTGTAGGAAGCTAATCATGACATTTTAAGAGAAAAGGAGACCTAAAAATAAGTACACACCTTACCTTTTTATTTTGTTAATTACACATACACAGAATGAAGGAAAGATGTTTGCAAGGATAAAAAAAAAATCAACTATCAATAGTAGCCATCACTAAAGAAAGGGAGCTGTACATCTATCTATCTACCTACCTACCTACCTACTTATCTCTATCTTTATATATGAATTAGAACCTTGTTAAAAGGGTTTGCTTAGTTAAACCCCATGTGTTTACCCAGAGATTGAGAAGTGAACTGAGGCATTACTGACGGTCAGAAGTGGGCTCCTGTGGAGGACATAGAACAAATCCCAGTTCAGCCTTGTTTTTCATTTTGCAACACAGGCTCTGACTTTATTGTCTAACGAAAGCATTCTGCCAGAGAAAGGACCCTTCCTGTGCTTGGGGTTCATAACTAATTCCCGCAGAGGCTCTTACGGGAGGGTGTGTGATAAGCAAAGCACCAGCTTGCTATTTTAAATACTCTGCAGGCCTCAGAAACTCAAAAACTGTCTTCAAACCAAGATCTCTCTGTGATGTTGTGCACCAGGGTCTGCAGAGTATCTTTAAAATTAATAAATATGTATGTGTATGGTAATTGTACCTTTTGTAGATTTTGATTGGTGTTATAGTAGTTAATTATCCTTAAGTCCTTACAGTGATTTATCAGTAAGACTGTACATGTAGTTAAAAGGAACCCTCATACATGGAGGTCACTTGATTCTAGGATTCCTAAATATATCCTCCTGGCTCGCAAATGGACACAACCTCTGATTACACTTGGCACAGAGACCCTGGGGCAGTTCTCATCTGAGACAAGTGGAATGAGCCTCTGCTCTCATTTGTGAATTGAAGAGTCCAAGGGAGCTGAGTCTGAACCTCCCTGCATTGGAAGGCCTGGACCACGGTACAGATGTACCACACCCTGAGATGGGAAGATGAAGGAGCCCCATGACCGTCCCTCAACTTGGACCAGGACAAGAGTAATGCTGAGCCATGCCTGATCCATGAGGACTTGGCTCATGGCAGTGGCCACAGCAGAACTTTAGAGGACTCCTTCCCCTTCACTCAAGCCTGGCTGCTGGGGTTGGAACCCCAGGATCACCAGTGCTTATTTTCAAAGAGTATTTAAAGAGGCAAATTCTTCATCTTATAAAGTATAGAAGAGATCCTTGCACACCAATGCTTAGGGCAGAATTATTCACAATAGCCAAAAAATGAAAGCAACTCAACCCTCCACTGATGGCTGGATGGATAAACAAGAAGAGGTCTATACATACATGGAATGTTATTCAGCCTCCAAAGGGAACGAAGTTCTGACATGTGCTACAGGACAGGTGAACTTTGAAGACACGATGCTGAATAAAGTAAACCGGACGTAATGTAATGCCCAGCACGGTCCCTTGCCCAGGTGTGAGATCGGTGTCTGCCAGGGGCTAAGGGGAAGGAGAAATGACTTGTGCCTAGTAGAGTTTCAGTTTGGGAAGATGAGAGTGCTGGAGATGGATGGAGATGGAGATAGCACAAGGGGAATGCATTTAGCAACATGGAACGATACCAAGAAATGGCTACCTTTTACCACAATAAAAAATAAAAACTATAAAACAAGATCATCTTCTCTCCATCATAATAAATTGTACCAAACAAACAAAATCCTCAGAAAACAAACAAACCCACAAGGAAATACTCAAGGTTATGAGGACTATGGACAAATGCATTGAATATACTACTCAGTTGTAGAGATGAAGAGTGGCCGAATGATTTTGAGGGATTTGGAATTTTTTTTTTGAGTATGGCACTGACGGAAATGAAGATATCACTGTAGGGATGAAGCAAAATGCCTAAACTCTTATGGCAAAATATGCACCTGCGTATTTGAAGATTTTCCTCCCGCTCCTCACCAATATTTGATTGGCAGGGGCCCACTGACTGCCATACGTCCACCAAGCAGGTCTGGGGAAGGAGGTAACAAGTTCTTCCCTCCATCCAGGAAAGAACAGCAAACCAACAAAAGTGTTTGTGAAGTAGGTAAATCCATTTGAAGTCTAATTTCCCAGACCCTCCACATGCTCTCTCACCTTTTTACAGAGTCAGATGTGCATGGTGGAAAGTGCATGAGCTTTGGGGAACATTCCATTGACACTCAGTGTTACGACACTGAGGGTCTCAGCTCTGTTTTCCGCATCTGTAAATTAGGGAACACGACATTGACCTTTCAGAGTGTCTTTGAGGTATAAATAAGATAAAGAAAGTGCCAAACAGGAGAGACCGACCCAAATGTAGAGTCCACCCTGGCTCATCTGCCTCCCTCTCCTTCCCTTTCACACAGTTGATCAAGACATCAGAGGTGCAGAGATGAGGCTGGAAGGCGTAGTGTGGGGTGGGAGAATGGGAGTGTTAATGAATGCCAGCTGTCGGATCGGAATCCCAGCTCAGCAACCCGCCAGCTGTGTAACCTCAGGCATGTTTATCTCTCATTTTTTTTTTTTTTGGCAGGGATATAATGCAGCATATGAAATTATAAATACACTTTACATTTTTTATGGAAATGGTGTGAAATAGGATGTATCAGAACGTATACACACTCTTTGTGGTACACTTACAGAGTAGTACCACAAACAGAAGGTGAGTTAAATGTGAGCTGGCATGTCTTACGAGCATGGCCTACCCAAACTAAAAAAGAAAAATCCAATCAAGCATGCAACAGAAAAGATGAAATCAACATTCTATTCTTTCTAGAGAAACTGGGAACAAAATTGTTGACATGTGAGAAAACAGAGTAAAAAATTAAAAAAAAAAAATATATATATATTTTGTTTTTCTGGAGCTGTGCTAGACATCCAATAAATAAAAAGTATCATGTGTCTAGAGTTTGTGATTATGGTGTACTTTTGATTTTAATTTTGTGATCTTCTGGGCAAGTGCTCTACCAGCAAGCCACACTGCACGGTGCTATTTTTCTTTTTTTAGATAACTTTTGTGACTTTGCTTCTCATTCTAAACAGGCACACGCATTTGTACATAATTACAGAGTTGTCATTTTGCATTCTTTTTCTTAATTGGGCACCACAGTTGGTTGCTGGAATTACCACTTCCCAGATCCTTGTTCAAGTGAGTTAACAAGGGAGCTCAGTCTAGAGATGGAGACTCAAAGGCATGGGAGGCAGGAATCTCACCTAGAGAATCACCTCATCTGGGCGGAACTATCCTAAAAACTTTGAGTGATGAAAATATCTATAAGAAAAAAAGTAACATCCATAACTACTTTTCGATGATCTATTATTATTTTCAAATTTGAGACTTTAAATGGTAGGCAATTGTGACCACTTCATGTGCATTATCTTAATAACCACCAATGTGTTGGGTATGTACTAGTATTATTTAAATTTGATAAATGAGTGAAGAAACTGGAGTTTGGAAGGTAAAAGTCCGTGCACACAGTCCCTGGATGAGAGACGACTCTCTCAGGTGTTTGAAAGCCGGACGTGAACACGGATCTTGAGAACAAGGGTTCATAGTGGTCAAGTGTGGATACCTTACCCGGTCAGTTCCTCCATCCTGCTTTCTACCCAGATGTCTGCTGTGACTTAATGAATGAAAAGATGTGGGGGCCCCTGCTGAGACTCTGTAGGCCTAAAATTTTCTACTAGCTCAATAGGGAATCCCAGCTTTTTATTTAGCTTTCATTTATCACAACTAAAGAGGGTTAATTGGGGAACAGGTCAGGTTTTTAAAATTGTTTATGATTTTAATATGAAAAAATGCTTTCTAAAAGTAGTACTTTTTACCAGGATTAAAAGTATCTTTCTACTTCAATTCATTTTTTTAAGTTCTAAATGTGAGGGTCCTACTTCCTTGACACTGCCTATTTAATTAAAATGATTTATAAATTAAGTAAGCAAATAAGTGAATTACTCATCCAATTGCAATAATATTACCATTTTGTGACCCCAAACAGAGGCCTTTCTATGCCAATGAAAATAAAAATTATCTCAAAATAAAGGAAGGCTCACTTTTTCTTTGGACAATAAAAAATGATGTCATGAGTCAGGTATTCATTTGCCAAATGGATAGATGCATTACTTAACCATTATTGCAAAATTTATTTATAAAAAGGGAAACACATTATCTGACTTATCATCCATAGGAATTTTTGTATAAGCTGAATGGTTAATGGCAAAAATAAAAGCATATATGTGTAAAAGAATGTGATTATATTAATAGTTTGAAAGAGTTTAAAACATGACTCACAGAGTGATGTTGAACTTAGGCCTTCCAAGAAATTATAGTTTCAGAAATGACATAAAATAGTCTGAAACTCTTCATGGCTCCTTTTCAGAACTTTCTAATCATGGAAAATTTCATAAATCACATAAACTAGGAGAATATATCTTCAAGTCCCCATATAATAATCATCTGTACAACACTTCATTCATTTAAAAAAATCCATGTTCCTGTAGAATTTTGTTTTGGTTAAAGTGGTTTAAAGCCAATTCCATGCATTATGCTATTTCATCCATCAAAAGTGGATTTGGAAACTTTGAAGGCAAAAACACATGGTCTCTGAGATGCCAGTCTGCAGTCTGATTGAGAAGACATTATCATGTTCCACAGACCAAAGAAGCAATTATGGTGCACATTGGCTTGTGCTGAATTTTCTAAAGCCTAGGACTTTGATTTTTATCGCAAATGACAGAATAAAGATGATCACTGTGGATCAGAGCTATGTTTGTCACTGGGACAAAATACCTGAGGAAATCAACCTAAAGGTGGAAAGACTTTTGGCTCATGGATCAGAAGTTTCAGTCCATAGTCACCTGGCTCCATTGTTTCTGAGCTGTGATGAGGCAGAGTGTCATGACACAGAGTGTGTAGTAAAGCCAAGTTGCTTACCACATGATGGTCAGGGATGAGAGAGGAAAAGAAAAGAAGAGGAGAGAGAGAAGAGAAAACAAGAGAGAAGAAGGGACCAGGGGCAAGATATAAATTTCAAAGGAATTCCTTCAGAAATCTACTTCCTGCAACTAGATCCCAACCCTGAATTTCCACCACCTCCCAATAATGCCATCAGCTATGAACTAATCAACTAAGTCATCCACTGATGAGGTCAGAGCCTGCATGATCTAATCGCTTCTCAAAAGCCTTACCTCTGAACATTGGGGAGCAAGCCTTCAACACATAAGCCATTGGAAGACATTACAGATCTGAACTCTAATAGGAGCATATGAAGAAGAATGGACAATAGTGGTATGCATGTTGGTAGAGGGGGTGCACCAAACCCGGATGGATGGGAGGGATTTAGAGAAGAGGACGACAGATGCTCCAGGGATGCTGAAGAAAGTAATAGCATAGTGAAATGGTACTTATGGAAGAATAATATAAGTGGGATTAAGCAGAGCAGCTATATGATAATGGGGGATTTGTTTGGGGACTCTTAACAGTAGTTCAGGCATTAGGTTATAGAATTTGCACTAGAGCAGCCATAATGGGGGCTATATATAGATACCTTCAGTAGATTCACATTTTTTCCCAGAACAGAAAGTAAAGGCATTCAAAAATTCTACCGTAGTTACTTTCAAACACATAGAAAAGTTTGAAAAAGAAAAGCCATGCTTTTATCGACTAGTGATGATGTCCACAGATGATAATGAAAACTATATTATAATTAGATGTTTTGATTATTTCTATTTTTACCAAAATAATAATGAACAATGAGACTCGCTGGTTTCAGACTTGTTAGGCAATCTCAGTCCAATCATTAGTTGACCATTAAGTTAACTGAGCAGAAACTTCTTTGACCCCATATGACAATGAATACAAGCTATATCAGATCTAATCAGGAAAGCAACTAAACAAGCAGAAACATCATCCAACCCAGGGAAGAGGGGAATCTGCTCTCCAGAATGGGCGCATTATATTGTATAAAATGTCTCTTTTTAACAATAAAAAATATGAGACATATAAAGAACCAAGAAAGTAGGAAAGTAGGACCCATACCCAGAAAATTAAAAAAAAAAAAAAAAAAAGCAATTATGGTTCTGGAGGAAGCCCAATTGTGGATACACCAGATAAAGGTTGTAAATCAGTAGGTCTAAGCATGTTCACAGAACTAAAGCAAACCATGTCTAGATAACTAATGGAAAATAAGAGAAGAGTATCTTACAGCAGAGAGAATATAAATAAAAAGGGGGACTTTGTAGAATGAAATAAAATAGACATTACAGAGTTGAAAAGAAGATAACTAAAATGAAAATTCATTAGCGTAGCTCAAGTGCTGGTTTGAGCAGTTTCAGAAGAATCAGTGAACATGAAAATAGGTTGGTTGAGTTCCTATAGTCTGAGGAACAAAAGGGAAAAAATGAGGATTAAAATAGAAGCGCAATGACCAGTAGAACATCAAGAGTACCAAAATATGCACAGTCTGACTCCCAGCAAGAGAGAAGGGAAGAGAGGGAATAGCTGAACAATGGTTGAAGATGCTCGAATTTGAAGAAAAATACCAATCTGCAAATCCAAGAAGCCTAATCAACTGCAAGCAAGATACCAGAAACATACTGTATTCAAACTGTAGAAAACCAAGGAAAAGAGTCACAAGAATATCAAGAAATTTAAGGGACAAAGGTATTTTCTTTCCCTTGAAGACAAAGCATACAAATTAGGAGTGTCTAATAATTTCAGTATTTGCTGCAAAATAATGAAATATCAATATATGCATTTTACATATAAAACCTTCCCTAAATCCCTCAGAAATAAATCAATTGGCAGTTAATCAGGATTTTGGTGAGGCAATAGGCTGCAAGTCAGGATTGGAGTGACTTAAAACCACAATGCATAGGATAATAAAAGGTCAATGTTAGCAGGGGGCTCTAGCTGCTAAGAGGTGTGAACAAATTTTACCAATCCAGTTGTATTTGTGTTATGGCCACTGGATGGCTACAAAGCCACTTCCACCACTACATTCTTATCAGGAAGGAAGAGGTCAGGATAGAAAGGACTCTTGTTGCTACTTAACTTTCCTTTCTGTCTCCTGGACTTAAGAGGGTCACATAACCACCCCAGATGCAAGGAGTGCCACCCCAGATGGAATGAAATAGACCAGTCACAATTCACCCTCTGTAGACTGGTGCATTGCTACCCTGAGCAAAACTTAATGAGAAGGGGTAGGGATGATGGTTGGGTAGGCAACTAATGCAGCTCACGGAGGACAGGAAATCATCCACGTGGACATTTAGTTGAGAGTAAATACTACTTCCTATTTGTCTTCCAAAGTCCTATTTTTTCAGTACTCAGTAGTGTGGCTTTCAAATGGTCCCTGCTTTTTACCTGTAGGTTGCTTATATAAATGAATGAATAAAATGCTTGCTCTTTGATAACTTGTAATTTGGGCTGAAAATTACTCAATACACTGGTAGAAATAGAAAATCAGGAAGCAAAGTGTCAGTACCCTGAAATTTGGTGCCCAGAGGAAAATTTTCAGTTATAACTGAAGAGAAGGTAAAGTGCTGTATTAACTAATTTCCTAGCTTTTATGTAAGTAGGGAAACTCTGAAAGTGTCAAGGATTTAGTATCCCTCAGCAGTGCCTGGGCCCAGGGGTGGACACAGATGGGCTCTGTACCATCTTCCTGCTTAACTAGGAAGCACCAGGCAGGGCATGTTTCAAACCTCTTTCCTGGGAATGCTGCTGAGGCAACAAGACAAAAGCTTGCAGAGTAAAAAGGCTAATCATCAGGTTATTTGCAAGAGTCTTCCCTATGCTGTGTCCAAGAGCAATGCTTTACCATAATGACTTCTTGGTGCACCTGAGAATAGGTATCCAGATGTCTGCTTCTCCTCTTTATGTGTGAATTCGAGGCTTGGGACATTACAGTTGATTTTGCATGATACATCTAGACCATGTGCAATAAATTTTTCTATTATGTAAAATTTGGGATTTCAATAGACAAGAATTGGAGACTAAATTCTTCAGGAGAATACATTTTCACTATCAATAGATGCTTTAGGTAATAAATGTCAGTTTAAAACCCTCATAATCCTATCATCAAGATACATTTTGGTGAATTTCCTTATTGGATCTAATTTAATGTCATTTAAAAGTAAGAAATTAATGTGTGTTCATTGTAAGAAATGTGTGGCACAGAGGATAGTAATCAATTTGCTGCTTCTAACTCCAAGGACTCCTCTCTAAAGTTAACTCCTATTAATAGTTTATAGCCTATCCTTCCAAGCATTTTAGCAAGCTTATTTTTAAAGTTCAGAAAGCATTCACCTCCATCTGATTCCATGAGAAAGAGTTTGATTTTGTCTAATATAAAAAGACTGTTTTGAGGCTTCTGATGGATAATGCATTCAACTTAGATATGAAGATCTTTTATTTTCAGCTCAGCTTAAGACCCACTTCTGAAAGTTACCTAAGCCTTTTCTGCCATTTATCCATTTATAAAGTGTAATTCAATTATTTCATAAATATTTATAACACAACTACAATATTCTTGGCATAGTACTGGGTATTTAGAGGGCTAGGGGAAAAAATTGAGCAAAGTTTGTGTGTTCAAGGGTTGTGAGGTATTGAACAAAGCTGCATGTTTGAGTATTCTGATTTTATGTAGCAGAAGGCTTGGAAACTGACTGGTTTAAAACAATAATGAAAATCAGCTCACATACCTGCTCCATAGAGCATCAGCTGGGGCAACTCACCAGGGGCTGGAGGACTGAGTCACAGGATGATTGATTTACATGGAAGCAACTTGTTCCTGGCTGTTGACTGAGGGCTCAGGTGGGGATAAGGGTCTTGGACCTTGTTTCCTCTCTGCTCAGGTTCCCCACAAACTTCCCTGCAGCACTGTGGCTGGTTTCCAACAGTGAGCCCAGAAGATAGGACAGCAGCTAGCTTCCTAATTCTTTAGGCTAGAAGCTGGACACCTGCACTTCCGCCACATTCTCTCAGTCAGGCAAGAGCAGAGCAATCAAGACCAGGGGACTTTGTCCCACTTCTCAATGGAAAACATGTTAGAAGGAATTTCAAGCTGTGTTTTAGAGGAGGTGTGTGTTTATTTTAATATGTCTTCCTTTGTTAAGATTACTTGTCCTATAACAAACTTTGTCCCTAGCATCCACGTCATAAAATGGAGTTTTTAATCAGAGAATGGGATTTTCAACCAGTGTTTGGTCTTCTGACCACAAGATGGGTACATGATATCAGAATGGTTAATAGCAACACCATAACACAAGGCCCCAGTGTTTTTGTTTCTTCCTGGGTGGGTACATGCTGTATTTTGCCCATCATAGTTTTTCACTGGTACTGTTACAAACAGAATCAAAGATGGAACATTCTTCTTGTATTGTGGTGCTGGTGCTAAAGGTCTGTAGCCCTGTTTGCACTCCTAAAATAGTTTGTCTATAGTAGGTTTGGATTGCATATGCCATGTAAAAACTTGGACATATTGTAACTCCCTCACTGGGTGTCAGTTTCCCCTATACCTTTCAGGTTTTCCTCAGGGATACATGAGACATGGTAGACACTCCCAAAATATAAAATACGATCACTGCATTGTTGTTTCATATAGGAATAAGTGGGTGAAATTTTTGAAATTTTATAAAACAGAAGCTTCCAGTGGTTGAAGTTAGATAGCCTTGCCCTTTGGGAAGGCATGAAAACCTGATCAAAAGAAGAGATGGGAATGATCTAGTGGAGCAAAGGGGTTATAAACATGAAATGTATCTTGATTGCATCCAGAGGTCCACATTATGAAGTCTAAAAACTTTTAGAATAATTAGACATAACAGATGTAGTTGTAATATTTAATCATCCTTTTGATTTTCCTTATCTAAACTGTGATGAGGCAAACGCACCTTACGTGCACTTGTGACAACAATGGGAGTTGCTTGCGGCAGGCAGCATCCCTTCAGACACAGCTAGGAGACACCCTCTGCTGAGGGGATGAAGCAGCCATACAATTATCATAGAAGAGAAAAAAAAACTGGCTTTTGAAATAAGCATTTCACAAAAGTGAGACTTTGCCTACAACGGCAGGTACACCCACAATTAAATCATGATTCACTTGCTTTTCTGATTTCTACATTTTATAAATAAAACCTTACAGCTGTACCCATGATAAACCCCATTTTCTGTTTTGAAACCACATGCAACTTAATTGTGTATTTGTATTTTCCTTGAAACCATGTGAACACACTTTATTTTAATTTGGGAAGGTCTGGGTATTCACACTTGTGCTCAGACTAAATAGTGTTACTCTTCAATGGCCACAGTATATTCGGTTTGGCATGAAGCACGGGGTTGGTGATGGTTGATGTGATCGTTTTTTATTGGGTTATTTACTGGAAGCTAGATACATATGTCAAGGCTAGTACATGAGATCTTCCTGCAGGAAGAACTAAAAGTAGAAGCCTAGAGAAAGAGAAAGCATATGGCAGGCACTTCCCTGAAAAATTTCTGTAGCAGTGGAAGAGTACCATGGTGCATTGAGTGCGTTCATTGTGTTCTGTATCAATGAATTCTGAGGCAGAAAAGCTAGCTCTCAAAGAAGTGGAAGCACTCCAGATGGATAGAGGGATGAAAACAGAAATCCATCTGGTCTCTGAGCTGCTTAACCCCACGGGAGTGACTGCTTGGCTGCACACAGGTCTGCAACAACATGATGTGTCTTTGAACTGAAAGCATCTTGGAAGCCCACTGGAGAGAAATTAAAACCTGTGGTCCATGATAGCTGGCTATTAGGGCGTGTAGCTTTTAGTTTTTATCATTACCTTTATTTTGTTGCCATCCCCGACTTTCCCATTAGGTAAAGACTTACTGTCCAAAGCATTTTGTATGAAGGAGCACATAAGTTATAAAGGTCTTTTTTTGTTCTCCTTAAACCTGAAGGAATTGGGGGGATCGATAAAAATGGCAACTCAAGTTAGCTGAGGAATCAGCTCTGCCTAGGTTCATGATTCCTAATGCTTCTGACTCATGTCCCAGGGTGTCAAGTGTTCCTGGAGGTACCATTGTGAATTGCAGAGGGGAAAGCACATTTTATAAAGAAAACGAAACAGAAGTGGATCTGAGATAGGGGTCATCTCTTGCCCTAAGCCAGTGGTTATGGTTTGAACGTGTCCTCAAAGTTCATGTGTTGTAAACTAAATCCTCATGGGACAGGTAGGAAGGTGGGGCCTAGTCAGAGGTGGTCCGGTGATGCCGGCTCTGCTCTCATGAATGAACTATGTCATTTTTGTGGGAAGACGCTTGTCATCACAAAAGTGGATTTGTTGTAACAGTGAGCTCAATCCTGGTTGCCTTTCTGCCTTCTGCCATGGGATGATACAGCAAGGAGTCCCTCACCAGTGCCCTGTTTTCAGATTTTCCAGCCTTGAGAATTTTAAGTCACATACATTCCTGTTCTTTATAAATTATTCTGTTGTAGAAGCAGAAAATGGACTAAGATACTGGTCATATTTATGAAATTTGAAGCTTCATAAGCTTTAAATTATGATTCCTTTCTGGTTTCTACCAACTTTTTATCACTTTCAAATTATAAGATACTTGGCTGACAATAGCAATAACAGGAATGAATTTCATGAGGTTTAAGAAATGGCTGGCTTGTAAGGACTCAGGAGGGGAACAGCAATCACCAGGATCAAGCTAGGCTACACTGGTTTCGGTTCTTTAGATTATGGTGTCAGTTTTGAGCACCACGGAAATGCTTACTCATTGTTGTGGTCCAAAGTGGACCGTTCATTGGTGATGTTAATTGGGCTATTAATTCATAAAAACAAGAATCTGTGGCTATATATGTCCAGTGGATTCTGAATTAAATAAAAATAGTCTTGGTCTTCTCTCTTCAGAGGGTGTTGAAAATGTTCAACACAAATGCGTTACACTCAGTTTCTCAGGACAAATGACTGGAGGAGCACCCTGGGACACTGCAATAATGACCGAATCTGGAGTCAACCAACCTTTTGACACAGTCCTGCATAACAGTTGATGTACAAGATGAACAATGTGGGCAGGATATTAATACTGTTCAGTAGGCTTATAATTAGTTGGGAGCTAATATTTGCCTGTATGGGGAGAGTCCACAGTATCGTGTTATATTCTCTCTCTCTCCCCCCTTGACCTCCCTCCCACAACATATGGATACAGAGAGAACATGGATGGCATTCTTGTGATTTTTTTTTTTTTATTTAGGTTGAAGGGAACTTGACAAGTTTAAATAGCCTTTTGGATTGAATATGATAACAGGGAAATCTGTAATAAGATCCTTTACTTAGACCTTTATACTAGTGATGCATATAAAAAAGAAAAGCACTAACAGGGTTTATAGTGTGACTCACAGTGTTTGGTTTATGGAGCGCCCAGGCACTGGAGATTTGGACCCTAAGTGAAACGGACCATGTATCACATACATTTTTTTCTGTTGCTTGAATTTGTTTATATTTTAATGACCCTGTGTTTCTTTTTTTCTAAAAATGTTTTGAAATTTATCAGAACGAGCAAGTGAGGATGTACAGAATTAAGAAAGTTGTCAAGTAAGGGGCCAAGTTGAGAAAAACCTCAGGGATTATGGTTAACTGTAAATGGAAATGTGAATCGACCTTCCATGCAATCAACAGGAAAGTGAATCCACTAGATTTTAATTGTTCCCTGTCCTCTTTAAGACATTATGGTCTTTGGTAGAATGCAGAAGATACGTTATGAACTGAAATTAATGGCCCATGGGTTAAAGGATTTTTCTTTGGAGACCTATGTATTATTTCATTTGGCCAGGGAGAACTGTTACCCTTTTCTATTTTCCTTGGGAAGGGATAACATGTAGTAATCTAGGTGTTATATCTAAATTATGTTTTCAAAAAACTTTAAGTGGATCTTCTATTTCCTGAGTTGACTGTCCAAAGTTACTCCTGAATTTTACTTCTACTTCATAAAATTGGCATATTTAATCCTCAGATTAGGCCAAGATAGAAAATAAGAACAAACACAACCAAAATGAAGAGTTAATTTTACAAATGTAAGAAAGTTCATGGTCAATAACAGTTTCTCAACATAGCCTATATTATGAAAAATGGTGGTAAAATCAACCCTCTTGACATCTATACTGTGTAAAGTAGGATTAGAGTATCTATCTGAGCATCAAAGATGTGTTCTCTTTTGAGACTGTATGCGATACTTGTTCTTAGATAAAAGAATATATCATTGTTCATTTTGGTACATTAAACACTGTAGCAGAAATCTCCTTTCCTATCTGCTATTCTTTTCTAGCATATACATTTGTTTTTGCCTTATGTTTGGTAATATCAATGTCACTTTGAAAAAGATACTAATATAGCAGTCTTCTGAAGCAAAACAATAAAATCTACTGGTTTTATGTAAGCACAAGGAAATAACTTGATTAAATGTCTGATGGCAATGTTCTAGGCTAACCAGAAAACTTGCAGACCCTCTGGTGATTCACACTTCGTGAGTTGTCCATTGCCCCAAGTCTATTGGTACAGTATTTGACATCTGTTAAGGCAGTGATAAATAACCTGCTTCCATCAGCCTTCTTAGAAACTACTCTTTAAAGGGAGTTTTTGGTTATTCAATACAAAAGTATATAATTTAACATCAAGCTAAATTTCTAACTATATCTGATTCTGTATGTCTTCCTCCTTTCTTTTTAAACACACCATGTTGGGAAAAATCTGTACAATCTTGATGCTAGAAAACTGGAGCCAGCTTGACATAAAACAAATAGGCACAGATAATCTTCCTAGTTACCGTCTTGCTTTCTGCTAATGCTAACGCCGAACCAACTGCACTCCCAAGCAAATATATCTTTACCACAATTTAGAAAGAGTTTTAAAGGAAACAATCTCTCTCACAGGTGTAAATCATTCTTGCTTAATCTCTACTTTCCACAGAGTGGGTTTTCAGAAGTTTCTGTTGCTCACAGCACTGCTGGAGGACATCGAAGGTACAAGAAAAGATTATTAAACACCTGCTGTATGGAATTCTACTTCATTCCCCCACCTGCTAAAACAGCTGGCTCCCTGCTTGGGGACAAAGACACAAAGAGCCCACTTTAATGAGGTACCTCTTGATTTGAGTCTGAAGTAAATTTACCATACTGGAAAAAACAAAGTCCATGAAAACCTCAAGAAAAATTATAATACATATAGATGGACTATGTCCTGGGAGATATTAACAATGGATGGTGGTGTTAATATTATTTTAATGTTCTTTCTATTTTCGTGGACTTTCCCTATATTCTATAATAAATATCAATATATTTGTAATTAAAGTTGTTTTAAAAAATGTCACACTTTATCCAAGCATCTCATATTTAAAAGGATTATAGCAAGGTTGCTCAATATCTCAGGACTGAAATATTTTGTAATGATTTATTTCTTTGAGTCTTTTGTTACTAAGAGAGAAGAAACCAAACGAAAGCATCTCTAGGGCATTTCCTCTCCTGGTGACTATTCTTACCACAAACCAAGGAGGGGACAAGGCTCTACCCAAGTGCCCCTCTTGTGGTCTTAGGCTGTTCCTGGTCCAGCGGCGCAGCTGCAGGTTGGTTTCAAGCTAAGACGATTTTCAAAGCTCTGCGGGGAGACAGACGGCCACCTGGAGCCAAGCCCTGATGGAAGGAGCAGAAACCTTGCAGGAAGTATGGTCACTAAGAACAGATAATAAATCACTCAATTTGTAAAAACTGACTCAACTTGGCCTGAGAGCCACTGGTTTCTTTGATCTATTCCTCAGCTGCTTAATTTACTTTTGGGGGCAGTTCTGGCTCTGTGGGTATTGGAACTGGAAAATAGACTTCTTGGTAGGTAAATCCTTTTGAAAGATTAGGTGGAGGGCTAGCTGCTCTGCTCAGAGCAAAGCAATTCCGTTTTCTGGAAAGACACACAAGAAGCTGGCAATAGTTATGGCCTCCAGAGATGGGGCTTGGGACTTTGGATTGGTGAGCTGCCCTGCTTTCCTGGTGTATCTTTTTATACTGTGTGCAATTATGATTGCAAACTGTGCCATTTTTTCAATTAGGCAGCAACTAATAATTATGGATACACACCCCCCGCTTTAACCTCATGCAAAGAAGTCAGTGAAAAGTCCTCTGTCTAGACTGGTCTCCATCTCTTCCTTCCTGCAATTGGCTGCCTGCTAGGAGCTTCACCTAAAATGTATGTATATTCTTGTTGATTCCTTATGTAAAATCCTTGAAAACCACACCTTTCTTCTTTAGATATTGTACTCCAAGTTGTTTTTGACCTACTTTGGGTGGAAACCTCCATCTGCCTCTAAGGGACAAACACAATGCCCCCCAACACACAAGTCTCCAGACTCAAATCGTCTTATGCACACAAAACTCAGAGTACTCAGGGCACACAGGAAGTTAAGAAGACAGATTTGGAAGTTCTCGCAGACAGGTAGGCTTGGTTTAACCTTTCCTCTGGAACACGAGAGGAGATGGGAAAAGGAACAGAGCATTTAAAAACCCCCCAAGGAAATTTGGGGTATTCTTTTCCTACAAAATGTCATTTAACTGGTGGGGTATTTCCCAGTAAGTTGATTTTAATAATTACAAAGCCCTGCCCAGAAGCTTGTTTCCTGGCACCTGCCGACTTCAATGAATAAGTCAAGTGGGCATGACTTCAGTCTAATGAGCTCACTCCCATAACCACTCAGAGCCAAGTCACGTCAGCCTGTTCAACTCCTGTGCCCTGTGCAAGGGGTTGGGTTGGAGGGCTGGTGATGCACACGGGACCCCTTGTTTGGCGGGTGGGTCCATTGAAACCTAGGTTTTCTTCTTTGGGGATTTTCAAGATCACAGTGGCTCAGCCTGTAAAGCACTCAGCCTAGTGATGAATTCAGCATTTTAGGCCACATAAAAATGGTGTTAGTGACTAAAAGAACAAGAAGACTCATACGAAGTAACTAATCCCAATTCAAGTACTTTGAAAATAGCTATAATGAAAATCTCACCAGGAGAAGGACATCAGACGTCTGTTAGCAAAACAAAGCATAATGAAACCCTTTACTTTACTCAATTACAAGTACCCAAATCACAGGCTACTGAGGAGACTTTATAGAACACCATTGCTTTCTTTCTTCCTTCCTTTATAAAAAATGTCATTGATGTAACAACACAAAGGAACAGTCAAAAATAGAAAATGTGTCCTATAATCCATTCCTTTTCAATATGCATCATTACAGTACAATGATTATATATTTTCAAGTAGGCATAAATCTTTTATGTTCTATTTCATTTTAATGGATCATATATTTTTTCCTCTTAGAACCATAGTTTTCAAAATGACACTTTAAAAAGCTGTGTGATAATACACGGAATTAATGAATCAACTTTTCCAAAACTATATCCCTTTGGTTGGGCCTTAGAAGTTTCCCAATGCTTTGTATTGTAATGCCATATATTATTTTTTAAAAAAGAATGTGTCTATCTTCATGTTGAATCTTTTATAGAAACATAAGGAATTTTCTTATTTGGTTCTTTATATCAGCTCTTTATAAATGAGAGAAGGAAACTATTAACCGAGATTACAAACATTGGCAGTAATGCAATTGAAATTCTTTTAGACCCAGTGGTAAAGTTGGACTCAGTTGTATGGCATATCTAAATTTCAACAAGCATACCAGAGCTGTGATAGGCCCTTTACTGTTTGAGAACAATAATACCGAAGAACACAGCAAACCAAATCACAGACTCCTAATGCCAAAGAGCTTGTTTTCAAGAGAAAGGCAAACTCAGAAAAGAAAGATCATTAACTTCTGCTGTACTATATGTGAGGTAAAAACACTCATGTTGGTTTTACTTGACTGGAATCGTGTTATTAAAACAAAAATTTACTGATTAAAGCAAGAATTAGTATTTAAAATAAGGACAAGTTTCATTTCTTTCCTTGGGAAGTTGACATTTTCATGGAGCAGATGGGCAAGTCAAGAGGCAATTAAAAGATAGTGAGCTTCTAGTCAGTCCTAAGGAGACCTGCCTTTCTGTGTGATCAAGAATCATCTCTGAAGTTATTATGATCATGGGAGGGAAGCTGATAATAAAAATGCGAGAAACTTTGAAATGAGCAAAATTGATATATGGATACCCTTTCTAGTGTACCCTTCCAAGATAGCAATGCCTCTCATTGGCTTTTAACTATTTGCACCTCAGTTGTAGAAAGCTGATAGAAATGCAAACAGTTGTTGTTAATAAAACTGTAAATAAATTTTGTCTGTACCATACAATTGGCTATTCACCAGTTTTGCATTTATTTGTAAATTCATTTCAGCATTATTGATTGCCTAAAGGAGTAGGTCTTCTCAGAATGCTTTGACTAAATTTTTCCTTCTTACTGGTTCTCTCATGAATTAACGAGTTAAATAAAATCAAAACTGTTGGTTTTATATGTATATGGTAGTCATGATTTTAACTTTTTTAAAAAAAATAAATATCTTTCAACACTAGGATATAATAGCTACTTGGTCATTCTCTTATGCAACCTTTAGCAAAGGCCACATTTGGCATTTCACAGGCTTTCTAACAAGGCTGACTTTCAGTGACATAATTTTGCAATTACCCAGCCTAATTTAAGTCCACAAAGATTTATTGAGCCCTTGTTCTATGCACGCGGATCAGAGATCAATAAGATCCACCTGGGTCCCAGATAGTCCACATGGGTACAATTACAACTCCAAGCTTGACTACACTATGTGTTATGTTATGTGTAATAATAGAATCCCATGCAAAATGTCTTCCGAGACTGAAAAAGCAGCAATGAATTCCAATGAAACAGAATGGACTATGCTTTACAAAAAAAAAAAAAAAAAAAAAATCAGTATTTGAGTCTTATAGAATCAGTAAGATTTTTACTGAACAAAAGAAGAAGGAAAGACCAATATTTTGGAAAGGCAGTAGACTGTAGAAGAGCACTTTTTGCTGGAGTATGATCTCTCCAGTAAGGGGATATGGGTGGGATGGAGACATCTCTGGAGAGATATGAAATTTGACTAAATTATTAGATCCTTGTTCAACTTGTACAGGTCTTGGGTTCCATGAAACCTGGACTCACCCTTGGTTACACAAGGTTACACAACAAGAAAATTTGGAGGTGACCTGCCCCCCAAACATTGCACCTACCAAGTTTTTCAATAATCTAATTACTCTATCTAGTGGGTAATTTTCCAATTTTTAAAAATTCTAAAAATATTCACTAATACATATAAAAATGCAAGAATAATGAAGCGGTGAAAGTAGAATATGTCTTTCTTCTACTCCACTTGCAAAATTACATGCTTCCCAACTACAACCATTATTGATAATTTGGAAGGTTTTTATCTCATCACATTTTCCATACATTTGCATGTGTATCTGTGTTTATGTGTGTATGTATGTATATATTTATATACATATATGCATACGTATTTGATTTCCATACAACTATTTTTTTAATTTTTGTAGATATTACATATGTAGATATATAGATATTACTCTACATATTATTCTATAACTTACTTTTAGGGGGTCTATTAGGTATTTTCTATGTTGGTACAAACAGAAGCACTGCCGTGCTTTTTGAATCATTGATATCACATAGGATGGAGATACCATGGGTTTTTATAAGCCTATTAAGAGGCACTTAGGTGTTATCTGATTATTCACTAGTGCCAATAAGATGGCAAGCGAGATCTTTAAATATAAAACATTGCGTAAAAGTATGTGTACTTCTATAGGCTAAACTCATGGAAGCAGAATTCTGTTTGAGATTGGAGAATACAGGCATATAGGTGCCCATAAAATAGGTGGGAAGAATAAAGAGAAATAAGAAGGCAAAAAACAAGAGTTAACTGTGGGTTCGCCAAAATGGAAGGGAAGTTTATCATAAATACAGGCGGTGAGTTCAAATAGGCCTAGGGGATAACAGGTGCAGACAAAATGGAGATGCCAGGGGACTTGAATACCAGCCTGCCTCAGGCCCTCAAAGACCTCTGTGTACTGCTGTGTGCCAGGGCCTGGACACTATGTGACAATCCCTGAGAGGACAGTGGCCCTTGGCAAAGTGTGACTTTACCTGGAAGGGTAACTCTCGAGGACTATAAAGCACTGACTCAAGACGACATGGTGGGAAGCAGAGATGGCAAACCACAGACGCTGCTTCAAAAACGAGGTCACCAGCCACCTCTTGTGGTCATTTAGAAATGATTACAGAGGAATGAATGAGGGAGGAGAGCTACAGCGATTCTACTAACTGAATCAGTGAAATTGAAGGGAAAACGTGTTTCTCAAACCTTGGCCACTCATTAGAATGACCAGGCTTTTAAACATACCCATTCCCTGACTGATGCACACAGCGGTTAAACTGTAAACTTTGAGGGCAGCCCATCAGTACAATAGTCCCCCTTATCTGTGGTTCACTTTCCGGTTTTACTCACTTGTGGAAAAATGTGACTCAAAATGTCAAATGGAAAACTCTAGAAATAACAATGCACGAGTTTTAAATTGCACTGCATTTTGAGTAGTGTGATGAAATCCCATGATGCCTACCCTGACCTGCTGAGGACATACATAGTCCCCTTGTCCAGTGTGACCATGCAGTATGTGCTACCCACCCGTTAGGCACTTTGTAGCCATACGGGTTATTAGACCAACCTCAAGGTTTTATAATGCTTGCATTCAAGTACCCTTTATTTTACTTTGCAGTGGCCCCAAAGCACGAGTGTAGTGATGCTAGCAATTTAGATATACCAAAAAGAAGTCATAAAGTGTTTCCTTTAAGCACCATCTCACATCATCACAAGAACAAGGGTGAGCATGCACATTCTGATAACATTACAGTGTATTGCTCTAGATGTTCCATTTTATTATTAGTTATTATTAACCTCTTACTATACCTCATTTATAAATTAAGCTTTATCATAAAAAATAGAAAAATAACAGCAAACATAGATTTTGAAACTTTCCAGAATTTCAGGAATCCATTATGGGTTTTAGAATATATCCCCTGTAGATGAAGGGACTTTTATATTTTTTCAAACACCCAGGCGATTCCAAGATGCCTTAAATGTTAGATATTAGAAACAATAAATATTTAGTAGACTGTGGATTCTGTAGGAAGTTCTCAGACCTGGAACATGCCTTCAAGTTATAGAACATTTACAAAAAATACAACTTATTCACTTTCTGATCTTAGAAGCTTTTACTTACTATTAGCAAATAAATACATCTGTGGAGACATCTATAGTGTATGTTTATTGATTAAAATTGCATCTCACATGGCTTTTCTTTGGGTATTTTTTTGGACATGACATTTTCTGTAGTGTCATGGAGAAACAAGCATTAGTGTTTCATGTAGGGTGTCCTTGTCTCTCAGAATAATTTATCATCTGAGGTGAGGACTGCCTTGTACTCACCTATAATTATTTCTTGTAATTAGAGCTGCCCTTACATGTAATGTTCTCCCCGTGAGATCCCAGAGAATATGCTGAAGGGCAAGGATCATTTAATTCTTCCCTGGTGAACTGATCTATCACCCACGTACTTTAATTTGTATCAAAAACTACCACACAGGGTCAGTTCTTAGACTGGTCTATGTTTTTCTGTCATTCTGACATGAAAAATTCCTACAATTTTTTTTTTTCCTTTAGTTTAACAAAGATGGACCTCAAGTGCAGTTCAGGAATCAGAAAAAAAAAAAAAAAAAAAAAAAAAACTAAATTTTTTTCCACTTGAATTTTCCCCTTCAAAGCAAATTTTATAAAATTCTGGATTTAATATTTCTTTAGCTGTGATCTATTATATTTTTGTCTATTATGCATTTCTCCCTTTCCACACCAAAGGTTTCTACATTTCCCAAGATGTTCTACATTTTAGTATTTTTTCAATCTGAAATTTCTCTTTTTTTCCTAATATTTGCAGTTTTTTAAACTGTAAAAAACATGTTAAATTCCCATTCATAAAAATTTCTTGATATTTATGATTCTTTTTTGTTTCCTTTCCCTGATGAGGTTTGCTTTAACTTTCAACTCTAGAACAGGAAGTGATAGTTTCCCCAAATCCCAAACTTCATTTGTTTGGAAATGTAGAATTCTTAAGCCATCTATGGGGTGCACAGTTCTTCTCGGCATCTGGAAACAGCTTTCACAGAACACTTCCCTACAACCCCCACTGGTGACCTCTGCAACCTCTATTCTTTTACTCTGTAGTCCAGAGGGTATAAATGGAAGGCTTCTGCAGCCCTGTTTTATTTGAAGGGAGGGGAGCTGGGAGGAGGTAGTGTGAGGACCAAAATCAGACAAAGTCAGCTGGAAGGGGCCAGCAGGGGGTGCCTGCCACCCATGGAAGTACCATCTGCAGGCACCTCCTCAATGGATGGTAGATATACCAAACTGCCTTTTTGTCACCTAGGGGTGCCTCTAAGGCTCAATAAGAAAGCTTCCTGGGCACATTTGTCCTGTGGTCTTTTTTTCCTCCCAACCCAAACTCTTGAGTGATCAAGTTTATACATCTCCCCACAAGTTAATTTTCTTTTCATTTTCCAAGATACCTGTGGAGTTTCCCAAGAACCCCTGCATCACACAGGGCCCAAGTATTCAGTTCCCATGACTGCACCCCAACTGTCACTTCTTCACATCGCCCCTATGCGTGCATATCGCCTAGTCTACTATCTGTCCATCATCAAGAGGTGTTGGGCACTGTTTAGCTTTTACTGGTTCATTTATTCAGTGTTGACAAGCATTTTATGCATTTAGCGACAGCCTTAGGCGGAGCAGAAATTTGCAGAAGAAAAACCTTAATAACTACTCTAGAGAATCAACAAAGACTGTGACATGATTAGGTTGTGTTGTTCAATAAGTATTGGCTATTTAATAGGAAGCGAGTTTCAACTCTGTCTTTATGTGTTAAAAATTTCAAACTATGAAAGGCGATTGCTTCTTACAGAATGGATCTATTACCAGTTACTGAGTAACCACTCCGTCTTAGAGTCTGTGTGAATTTTCTTTAATCTTGAAACAACATTTTGGACTATGGTAGATGAGGAGTTGAGCACCCATGGAGAAGTTTGCACTCTGCGTGAAACCAAGGAGTAGATGGGGAATCAAAACCACAGCTATTGCATGGACAGTGTTCTTGTGCCTCTCAGCACATCCCACTGCGTATGAACATGAGCGTGTGTTTATGAAGATAAATAAATGAAATGAAAGCTTCGTAAAATAATATTTACCGTATTTGCTACATTTCTGGTGTTTTCTACTGTATTTTCTACATGTGGATTAACATTTATCAAGTTGATTGATGACCCAGTGACATCACCAGTTACCATTTGAAGGATTATGTATTCACGTCATTTTGTGCTCTTCCTTTCCCCAAGGATGAACTTTTAAGCATCACAGGGATGCTAATGTAAGGTCATACTCATTGTCTGTCTTTTAGAAATAACAGCAACTCAATCAACAAACCACAGACTTATAAGAGAGTAAACGGTTGATCCAACACAACCCATGGTTATGTGTCATGGAATCATGGTGGAAAGGCGAGTCTCTTCCTCTCCTGAGCCTCCTGCAATTCCCCACCTGCATCTCTCATTAGTCTTGAAAGTGGCTTCTTTCTCTGCCACCCCAGCCTCTCGCCACCCCCATTGCTGGCACTAGGCTTTTATAACTGTGATTTTGGAAAACATGCCCCCATTATCAGATGGGCTAAAATCTTTCAAGGCTCAGCAAAAACACACACACAAAAATCAGCCATCAATCAATATTTGAATTACTACATGGTAAGCGGATCTTGGTATACTTCAGAACTTTGTATCTTTGCTCAGCTCTGGCAGTGCAGAACTGTGGGGTAACTTTACTTCACTTCGGAAACCCATTTCCTCATCTATAAAATGGGAAATAGAATAATCACAAGGTTCCCAAGAGGATTCAACAAAACACTAAGTATAAAGAACTTAACGCTTAATAATTCTTCAACTTGGCAAAAATTTATCATGCGTCTATGATGGATTAGAGACAATGAACTGCCTCATTTTTGAAAAAGGATAGTCATGTTTTCAGAATTTTGTGAGTTTGCTGATAGACCATTAGACATGGCTATCAGCCATGGTGGGAATATTTATACCACAGGAATTGACAAATGCTACAGATCAGGGTTCTCCCGCCCCAGAGCCACTTGTTGACATTTGTCAGCACACTGCTGGCTAAAGATTTCAGTGAGATGAATGCAGGGGTGGTTCCAGGTTGAGACTTTGGTGAAGCAGACTCTGAATCAGAGTTCAGTAAGCAGGGTGCATATTAAGCGGTGGCCCTGGGATCAACGTGTGTGAAGGGAAGACTCGTGCACACCTGAACCCAGGGAGAGCTGTGGGCCTGCACTGGCCAGTTAGGACTGTCTGGGGTTGAGCCTAAAAGGCCAGGACTTAACTCTCACATCCATCAGCCATTGCATATAGGCCACCCCAGGGAGGGGCCTGGCCTTGGGTGAGACAGCAGTAATCCCTGAGGGCTGGTGGAATCTCCCCTTCCAGGGTGATCTGGGTGGCATGCCTCAGGGTCATCACAAAAGTAAAAGCAATCTCTTCCTGCATTGACAAAGCCCAGGGACTGTGAGGTAGAAAAGGAAACGACTGTATCTTGGGCTGAATCCCGTGGATCAGGGTGAGGACTGAGGCCGCGGCAGTTGCAGAGGCTGCTGGATGCGAGAGTGTGCACATGGGGAGGGGAGGGAGGCAGAGAGTCAAGCCTGCGCTGCCACAGCCGTCATGAAGCCATTTGCTAACTCCAAGGGACCAGGAAAAGTCACAATAAAGAAGAGAGCAGCAACTTAGAACTGTGCCTGACATCTATTTGTGTTTATCAAAAAATCCCCCAGTGACTGGTCAACTTGAAACAGTTAGCCAAAGTGCAAGACAAGTAATTCCTTTAAGAGAATGTGCATATGGCTAGGCAGGCGGGGGCATCCTGGGTATGGGTTTTCTTTTCTTCCACATCCCCCAACACACAGTGACATCTTCTGCAATCCACCAAACTGTGATGGGCGGACTCCACCAACTCCCCTCCGCTTACCTTCAGCAACATTGATCCGAGCACAGCTGCCATGGAGAATTTGCGGCCCAATGGCAATGTCTGTCAATAGAAAAGTTCCAGTCATTTTCCTGCTGACACACGTCCCGCTTTCCCCTTTCCTTCAGCTCGGAGGAGGGGCAGATGAGAAAACTGACCATGGAGCAGCTGCTGATTTATACCTCTTTTTTGGACCAGGGGATTCATATTGATTAGTTGGATGAATGAGTCTGTCCCTTTGTTTCAAATGATTAGAGTGAGTGTCTGCCCTTGGAATATATCACAGCTCCACTGTGACATAACGAATCAGATCCATTGTGTTTTTTTGCAAGTCTCAAAGTCTTTGCTCTACTTATGAAATACACCTGTCGATGACACTTAACCTGGTTATGGAAAAAGAGGTCTTTAGGGAGTTCTGAAGAATGTGTGTACCAGTCGGGACATCAGAATGTGTTGTGAGAGCCTTCCTTTGAGCCATTTCATATTGCTTAATGTTTTTATTTTGAATTTGTCATCAAAGTGGTAGATGATGAATTTGTTACTTATATAAATTCAATTTTCCTCTCATTAATCTGTTCCGGGATCTTACCATTTGTATAAATGGTGATACAAATAACTTTTGGCAGAGTTTCTTTTCTATAAGATTCATTTGCTTATTTGGGGAAGGAAGGGGATGGGGTTGGGGGGACACCATAGAGGATACCTGCTCTATTTAAATGGAATTTTTTTTTACATCTATGATTTAAAAAGTGTACAAAACTTTATCTTTATTTTTATGTTTTCCAGGAACTATCTTGGTGAGGTTAGTTGTTGGTTTATTTGGAGAATAGACTTTTTGTTTTGTTTTGTTTTAAGGAACTATTTAAAGATTTAGTAACATTCTTGAGACACATTGCTAGGTTAAAAAAAAAGAGGTTTTAAAAGCCACTTATATGATTTATGTTTTGAAACAAATACAGTTATACATATTTTATATGTATGCATTTATACACATAGAAATTTTACTTTCAAATATAGCAGAACAAAAGAACATTAAGTGAGAAAAATAAGCTACTTTATGTATAAGAATCTCACCCCAATCTGCAGAATTTACTTTTTATGTTCTTTGCCCTATGTTGCTTTTTTGAAGGAAAAGATTCAATTTTCAACAAAATTTTCTCCAATCTTAGATTGTTAGAAAAGAATTTCTTTCCTGAGGCTCAATTTCACCTCCTTTAATTCTTCTTGGTGCATCATCCCTTTGTCCCTCTGGAGGACCTCAAAATAGTCCCTTGCCTCCATAATCCTTCACATGTTGGAGACAAACATTTTCTATTGATATTCTCTTCCCAGATAGCCTATACTTTCTGTCAACCACTATACGTTAACTCAACAATAATTTTGTAAGTGCCTAAGTTCACCTCTGGATATCCTGCCAGGTCACCAAGGGCCAGAGGGAGGACTCAGAGCCCTGGCTGCTCCACCAGCTGCCATTCATCACGTCCTCCTCTGGGTTGCAGAAGTAGGCACTCTGGTTGCAGCATCGATCTTGTGTTTCCCAGGTGATTTGTGATGATCTGAGAGTCCCTGTCAGTAGTAAGCCGAGTCCCTTTTGTTTTCCAAGTGACCTGCAGATACAGCTAATCAATTTGGCATTCTCACCTCAGTAAATTCATACATGGACAGGAGAGAGGACCAGGATGAGTAGAGAGTAGTGGAATAAATTTGGGAGTAGAATCATTTTTTTCCCGTGCTCTCTGAGAGTGTCTTTCATCCAGAGTTGTTTCTGAGTGAAAAACATTTGCTCCAGATAGGACTTCTCATGGCAAATCTAATACCTTTTTTTCCATAACACTCAAGACTTGAGATTGAAGTTACAATGTTGACATCTCCCCAGATGTGTATGGAGTATCCCTGACTTCTCCACAAATGCTCCCAACTCAGACATAAATGATCATGTTGATGCTGCATCACTGTAACTATCTAACACATTTTTATAACATTCATAAACTCAACTCAGAGTCCTGTGCCCTAAGCTGGTGCAGCTCCCACACATGGTGAGCACACACTGGGTTATCCTACCACCACTTCCAATACAGAGCACCGTTTACGAAGATTTTGCTCCTCTTACTCTTAATTATTAGCATGCAACTCCAAGCCAGCCTTGCTCTTCTGTGTTCACAGTGCTCTTCATTTTGACTCAATGGAAATTTCATGCTAGACAGCATACATTTTGATTTTTAAATATAGATTTTTTTTAGGACATAGCATTTTCCCTAAAATTGAGGGGCTATAAACTTATAGATCTCCTCAAACTCCATCAAAAGCTGTGACATCAGGCTTCTTGTCACCTATTCTTGGTGTCTTCACCTTCTGATGACCCTGCTGGATCATCCTCCTTTACCTGATCCACAGTATCAAATTCAGTCAGTAGATGGCCACTGTGATTATTGTGAAGCAAAAGTTAAAGCTCATTACCCAGTGGATAAAATAAAACAATCAGGACTGAGAGACAATGAAGCTCGGAGCAAAGCACAGATCCACGTGACCTTCGGAGCATTAAAAGTCAAAGATACGAGGACAGATAGAGCAGGAAGGTATGGGCTGTCTCCACCTCCCTGTGCACTTCCCTGCAGAACTTCTGCAGCAGGGAGGTCAGCCCAGAGCCAATCTTGCCAATGGTGGTCCAGGGTTCTCATTGGGCTTCCCAGGTGACCAGACTCTAAAGGCCCTCCCTGCCCTGATTAGAACAAAGAACTTTCCCTGCATACTTGTCCTGCTCCCTCCTCAAACTACTTGGTTTCTTGAAACCCAGGAGCCCCCACAGCCTGCCTTAGAAGATGCCAGTCATTTTAACACACACTTTCCATCAGATTCCTTCTAGATTGTACCAGCTAATTCCCAGAGGCTACAAACATTGCATTACCTTCTGCTATGATATATTGGCTTTAATGCTACTTGCAGCCAGCTGTGCAGCTGCTCTGATCTAGTCTATCCTGTGGTTCCAGAATGGCTTCAGATACCCTGGTTCATGACAGAGGCAGGTCTGGAGTTGCAGCAGCTCAGATTTGCCTTTTTTAATGCTACAGTGCACACTTTCTCACTCAGAAGACAGCTGTCTTAGTTAGGCATATGAGGTGTGCTGAGTACTTTGGGGGAGAAAGATCCCTGGTTTTGTACCACTACCACTCTATGATACAACCCCAGTGATATGAATCCACACAGTAATTAAACCAGAAGAGTAGGGATTACCTCCAAGATGCTAGATACTGTCCTAAAAACATCCAGAGGAGTTCAAGTCCTGGGCCTGACTGTCACTATGCTTATTACTGAGACAGAGAGATAAGCTGTGAGTGAGAAAAGCTAGAGCCATATATTAGGACAACGCCAACTGGAGAGTGCTAGGGAGGCAAAGATATGTAGAAGAGTTATGAGCCAGCTTTACCAGTCTTAATTAACCCTGATTTATGAAAAACGGGTTATCTGTAGGAGTGAAATTTTGCAATCTGGCTGATGAATGAATGGGCTTTGTGATGTTACAAATGTGAGCTTTCTCAGTAAAGCATCATTAATAGATTGCTTTAATGCAAAACACATTTTCCCAAAGATACAGAGGCTAAACATGGTGGTTAGGCCTCCAGAAACCTATTTAACCCCAAATACAACAGAAATGTAGTGATGTTCTATCAGAGTTTTCCATTCTATATTCAAGGACTAAGCATACCATGCTCCTGGTTACCTGGCTGCAGTTCTATTTATTAGGGACACACCTCTACTCTGTATTTCCACCCTTGGTTCACTCTTGTTAACTCCCCAGTCACGAAAAGGTATCTTTCCTTCCTCTTCCCTTGGGTCACAAGAAGGTGACTTCCCCCTCCTCTCTTCCTGGAGTTATCTTAGTAATGCAAAAATGGAATCTTCTTCACCCTGCCACACAAACACTCTTTCTGGAGGAAGGGATTAAAAATGATGTGAGTACACTAGTCACAGCAATTAGGCAGACTAAAGAAATTAAAGGGATATGAATAAGAAAAGAGGAACTTAAGCTGTCACTATTTGCGGATGACATGATTCTATATTTAGAGGATCCAAAAACCTCCTCCAGAAAACTTCTAGACCTCAATGAATTCAGCAAAATAGCAGGCTATAAAATCAACACGCATAAATCTAAAGCATTTTTATATGCAAGCGACGGAACAGCTGATAGGGAAATGAGGAAAACAACTCCATTTGCAATAGCCTCAAAAAAAAAAAAAAAATACTTGGGCATCTATCTAACCAAAGAGGTAAAAGATCTCTATGATGAAAACTACAAAACATTGAAGAAAGAAATTAAGGAAGACCTTAGAAGATGGAAAGATCTCCCATGTTCTTGGATAGGCAGAATAAATATTGTCAAAATGGCCATACTACCTAAAGTGCTACACAGATTCAATGCAATTCCAATTAACAGCCCAATGATGTACCTTACAGAAATAGAGCAAGCAATCATGATATTCATCTGGAAGAATAAGAAACCCAGAATAGCTAAAGCAATCCTCAGTGGAAAGAGTGAAGCAGGGGGTAGATACAATACTAGATCTTCAACTCTATTACAAAGCAATAGTAACAAAAACGGCATGGTATTGGTACCAGAATAGACAGGAAGATCAATGGTACAGAATAGAGGACATGGACACAAACCCAAATAAATACAATTTTCTCATGCTAGACAAAGGTGCCACAAATATGCAATGGAGAAAACATCGCCTCTTCAACAAATGGTGCTGGGAAACTGGAAATCCATATGCAACAGAATGAAACTAAACCCCTATCTCTCACCCTGCACAAAACTCAACTCACAATGGATCAAGGACCTTGAAATCAGACCAGAGACCCTGCATCTTATAGAAGAAAAAGTAGGTCCAAATCTTCACCTTGTTGGCTTAGGATCAGACTTCCTTAACAGGACTCCCATAACACAAGAAATAAAAGCAAGAATCAATAACTGGGATAGATTCAAACTAAATAGTTTTCTCTCAGCAAAGGAAACTATCAGCAATGTGAAGAGAGAGCCTACAGAGTGGGAGAATATCTTTGCCACTCATACTTCAGATAGAGCACTAATTTCCAGAATATACAAAGAACTCAAAAAACTCTACACCAAGAATACAAATAACCCAATCAACAAATGGGCTAAGGAAATGAACAGACACTTCATCGAAGAAGATCTACAAGCAATCAACAAACACATGAAAAATGTTCAACATCTCTAGTAATAAGAGAAATGCAAATGAAAACCACCCTAAGATTCCATCTCACCCCAATTAGAATGGCGATTATCAAGAATACAAGCAACAACAGGTGTTGGCGAGGATGTGGGGAGAAAGGTACATTCATACATTGCTGGTGGGGTTGCAAATTAGTGCAGCCACTCTGGAAAACAGTGTGGACATTCCTTAGAAAACTTGGAATGGAACCACCATTTGACCCAGCTATCCCACTCCTTGGCCTATTCCCAGAGGACTTAAAATCAGCATACTACAGAGATACAGCCACATCAATGTTCATAGCTGCTCAATTCACAATAGCCAGATTGTGGAACCAACCTAGATGCCCTTCAATTGATGAGTGGATAAAGAAACTGTGGTGTATATGTATGTATGTATATATATATATATATACATACATACACACACACACACACACACACACACACACACACACACACACTGGAATATTACTGAGCCATAAAGAATAATAATATTATGGCATTTGCAGGCAAATGGATGAAATTGGAGAATATCATGCTAGGTGAGATAAGCCAATCTAAAAAATCCAAAAGACAAATGATCTCACTGATAAGCGAATGATGACATGTAATGGGGGTGGGAGTGGGGCAAGAATGGAGGAAGGAGGGAAAAGAGTGGTGGGAGGGGTGGGGGGGAGGAAAAAAGTAACGGAATGAGTCAAACATCATTACCCTATGTAAATATATGAATATGCAAATGGAATGCTGCTACTCCATCTACAAACTGAAACAACATGTATCCCATTTGTTTACAATTAAAAAAATGATGTGAGTACAAACACAGGAAGAAGTTAGTGTGGTTAAAAAAGAGCTGGGGAAAGTACTTCCAGGAAGGTTGGGAGTATTGAGATGAGGCTAATTTCAGCAGTTAGAGGGGAACGATTAGAAGGAGGGTGAGCTAAATCACAAGGGTGCTTATTTATGGTGGTCACATTTCAAGGAGAAGTCCTTAGTGGTGACTACCAATGTTTTGCCACATCTCAAAAAAAAGTCAGGGCATTTCTGTTGATGAATACTTTTCTACTTATGTTCAGTGGTTTCATATAAGAACTATTTTATTATCTCTCACAGTTGTACCGGTTGGTAGGACTCAGTGGGGCAGTTCTGCTAAAGATCTTGCTTAGGATGTCGCATGTAGTTGTGGTCACGTGGCAACTGAAGCTAGATTCATCTGGAGAGTTGATTGAGATGCCAGGATGGCTAACCTCACCAGGTGGGTTCAAATATCTCCTTTTCTGCCATGTTTGTGGTGTTCTTCTTGACTGCCGTGCACAGCAGTACGGTTCATTTTTGTTATCTGTGGTACCGAGACTCAGTTTCCTCAAGTCGGCCAAGTCTGTGCAGGCTTGGTCTGTTTCCCAGCTTCCAAAATGTGGTTGCTTTAATTTCCTCACATAGTGCTTTTTTTCCTTCTTCTTGGTACCAGGGATTGAACTCAGGGCCATTCAACCACTGAACACATCCCCAGCCCTTTTTTTATATTTTACATTTTTTTGGAGATAGGGTCTCACTAAGTTGCTGAGGCTGGCTTTGATCTCGCCATCCTCCTGCCTCAGCCTCCAGAGCTGCTGGGATTGCAGGTGTGCACCACCCCGCAACACCTTACCTAGTACTCTTAGTTCTTGTCTTTCAATGTCTAAAACTATCTTTACTCTCATTTTAATGGAATTTGGGAAGGGACTTAAGTCTTTCTGTGTGTTCAATCTATCATCTTTACCAACTTTTGAAAATTTTTTATTTAACATTTTAATCTACATTTTTCTGTTAACCATTATATTATATCATATTTTCTAATGGATGAATCTTAGATACATTATTTAAACATCATATGGGCTTATCCTACATGAAAAAGCAAAAAAGATTTCCAAGGATCTTAAACACATTTTCAAAATCCATGTGGAAATTTGAAAATGATGATTATTCTTAACTTCTCTGAGTTCACAACTGTATTACAAATAAGTTAAAATCATGAATCAGGATTTGATTGGAAATGAAAAGATCACTGTGAAATATTAAAATTATAGTTGTCAAGTAAAATATCAAATTAAATCTCAAATGCAATTTTTAATCCTAACAGTTAAAGCTGAATTACAAATATGGGTTCATTTTGTGAATCATGTTTCTCAATGACAGCCTCAGTTCTCTGCATATTTCCAAGCGTTAAATTCTTGGATAAACTGTTTTCGTTGGGCAAATTAAACTAATCATTCTTGAGGAAGTGTACAAAGAAACTTGAAACGTATTTTCCAATTTTCTCTCTCCTTGCTCTGGACACTGCCAGTAAGATATTCATTTGGAGAGAACCTTTGCAATGTTATTTCCTCTTGATGAAAATCAAAGATGCAGGAGACAGTTGAAAGCGGGACCAGGATGCATCTTGAGATGGCCAGACTGCTGAGAAAAATAGCTTATTGCTTTTTAAATTGCCTTATATTTCCTCCAAATTCTTAAAACGGGCCCTAGAGAATGATCCATCCTCTGTCTTTCAAAACTGGCCACTTTAAGAAATGCTGATTTAGTTTTTTAGTAAAAGTTTCAACAGTTGGGGAAGATGATCTAAGATTTGGGTCTTATTGTTGATAGGGATCCCGGAGAACAGGTCTGGCTGGCTTTTTAATTTTGATGGCCAGAGCTCTAAAAGGGGACAGGACAAGCCATGCAGAGTTGATCATTCTCTTAACTTTCTGGGTTCAATTCATTTGGTTTTTTTTGTTTTTTCTGGACACTTCTCTACTTTTAGTGTTCTCATTTATTCTTTTCATTTTATTGGGTCAATTTTCCTCTCCAGTCCAATTTTATCTAATGCAATTGAGTTAACTAAGTATTTATGGTGTCGACCTGACCTCGCTTCTCTTCACAGGGAAAAATCAGATGAGAGCTCACGCTGGTCCCAAGTGTTCAAATGCACTGAATCTGTGCTTCTTCTCTCCTGTTGAGCTAAAGACGCCACCTGTTTACCCATCCAGGACCAATCCTTCTCCTGTGCTGGGACCCCCTCCCCCCAGGAAGAGGCACTTCATCCTTTTGCTACCCCGCCCCTGCCTACACATTTACCCCTGGCACTCGGTTAGATCCTTCCCATCAACTTTTACATGTAGTCAGATTTTTCAGGTGAAAAGAAAAGAACACAAACCAGAAATATTCTTCATCAATTCTCCTCTCTTGCCAGAGCTTGACCCTATTTGAATGCACTCGATGGGGTAGTCTGAATTCTCAACCCGGTCCAACATGTCTGCTATGTCCCTCCTTTGCCAAAACACCCTCTCTGAGGCTCCCAACTCTGTCAGTGCCTGGAGCCCAGTGGGTCTTTTCTGTTCCATTTTATTCAACTTCTCAGCAGCATTTCACACTGACACCTACTGTGTCTTGCCTAGGTTGCCTCTTGCCATTCTCCCCCTATAACTTCGTGTGCACACTCATATCCTTGAATACATCTCCAAATATTCCTTGTGGCTCTTACCAGGCTCCCTATTATTCTTGCTCTGTCTACTCAGTGGTCTTTTTCAAGCTATGGCTTTATCAATTGCATAGAGCTCAAACCCTTACCCTGCTTTCTGTGCATGTCAGATCGACATGCCCCACAGACCCGTCATCTCCTGGGAAAAAAATCAGCTACTCACATGGAACTTCTCCTCTTCACTGATTAAGTGACGTTCACTCTTTTCAGTAAAAGCCCATTTAGTAAAAGCCTTGTCCCGCTACCCAGCTACATAAACTTAAGGTCCTAGGAGTTGTCTTCCATGCCTCCTTCGCCTGTGCCCTACCATCCAAGCACTGGTTGCTCCAGTATCTCTAGAAAATGCACGCTCTTCTTCCCAGCTCTGCCATCACCTGCTCCCCACTCCCCTTTCCTTTCCACCTTGCTCGGTAAACTTCATCCCTTTTGCCAGGATGACAGCCAAGGTCTTTTACCTGCTTGCCCACATCAACTCCAACCTCTCGTCCACTCCCAATTCTTACATTAAAATCATCTTTTGAAACACAAATTTTGATCCTTTTCATTTCTGTAAGTAAGAGGGTTCCCGAGGGCTCCATTTTTCACTGAATAAAGGTGACATCCCTACCTTTGCACGGAAGCTCCGCACTCCCTGATCCAACTCCACATCAAGCATCCATTTTGCTTTCTGCTTCAGCTGCATTGCATTTTTAAGTCCTTCAAACGTGCCCCACTCATCATTCCAAGGATTATCTGCATGTGTTTTTCCTTGTCATTATTCTTGCCTGGTTAAATCCCTCCCTTCTGATAGAGAGCAGGTCTATCTTTATTTCATGGGAAACACCTTTCCTTAATCTCTGATTTGGTAAATGTGCAGCTGATGCAGGAGTGTACCTCCAAAATCACCTTTACCCACAGAAAGTCTGTAACTTCCAGTTGCTGGGAATGTTGGTTGTAATGGCTCCCAGCTGCACCCCTCTTTGAGCCTTGCCCTTAACGTCAAGATTATACCCCATCCACAGGGCACGGAAGTGCGCATCTGTAATCCCAATGGCTTGGGAGGCTGAGGCAGGAGGATTGCAAGTTCAGAGCCAGCCTCAGCAACTTAGTGACACCCTGTCTCAAAAAAATAAAAAAAAATAAATAAAAAAGGTATGAATCAGTGAGAAAGCACTGGGTTCAATCCCTTGTACAATAATAATAATAATAATAATGATCCCCTGTTCCATTCATGATAGGGGTCAGTGGAGGAGGGGAGAATATAAACCCTGGCTTCCTTCCCTCAATTTGGGACAGCTTCAGAGGATCAGCCTAGCTCCAGGGCTGCCCAGCTCTTCGGCTAGGGCCCCTACTGGGGCTGCAGGGCTGTTCAACGCCCCCACCCCCACCACACACAACCCTGCCTCTCGTGGTCCCCGTCACGCGTGTTCAAGAGCATTCTCCAATGCACCTCCCGTGTGTGCGTGTATCGTGGTGCCCACAGAAGGCTCAGTGCTGCTCCTTCCCAGTATCTGTCAGGATCCACACTGATGGTGCAGACTGCCAGTCTCTGACTTTTGGTCATGGCATGTTATGGCCTTGCATGGGGAACTTGTGTTGTCTGTCTCAGTTTCCTTAAGGACTTCATTGTGAGAATCTAACTGCTCAGGACAGTGTCTTAGTCGGTTGAGGCTGCAGTAACAAATTAATAGACTGGGTGGATTGAATGATAGACATTTATTTCTCAAGAACTTGGAAGCTGGAATTCTGAGACCAGAGTGCCAGTGGGGTTGTGTTTTTGGTAAGGAACCTCTTCCTGGTTGTGCCCTCACTTGACCTTCCCATGCATGCACCAAGAGGGAATGATATCACATATTTCCTCCTCTTTATAAACATTATAATTGCAGGAGGCTCAGCCCTCCTGACCTCATTCAACCCTAATTACCTTCCAGAGACCCCCCCACCATGTTGGGGGTTGCTTTTTCAAGATGTGAACTTGAGGGGGCACAAATATTCAGTCTACAGAAAATAGTAACTGGTGCATAGTAGATTTTCAATGATAACAATTATTACTATTAACACTATAATTCCAGAGGAGGAAGTTTTGTTGCCTTTATCTAGGAACAATCTAAAATATAGATCCTATTAGCAGGTACAACCTTAAACCAAAACTTCACAAACGTGTTACCAGAAATACACTGATTCCATAGGATCATACACAAATGAAAGATTCTTTGTTTAAATGAGAAAAGCTTATAAATCTCACCCTTGGAGCCTTGGGGCCTAAATTCTCCTGAAAAAGGTCAGAAAAATAATTTGCTTCATCTTTTGTCACTGATGGTCCAATATTCAGACCATGGAGACACTTCCTGAGGCAACATCTGTCTGTCTTGTGCAGATCAACTAGAAATAGCTCTGAAGCGGCCATTCTGTAGAAGCAGGCAGGGTTGATTTGATTGTAGGGCAGGGTGGGACAAAGGGACTGGAACAGGCTAATTTTGCTTTCGTGACCTGGTCTGCCAACCCTGGAGACCTCGTAACCTACCCCAGTGTGACCGTACAGGCTACCAACAGAAAGTCTGTGTCCAAGATTAAAGAGTAGCCCAAAGCACAACAAATTATTGGGTGGATGTCTGGTCTTCCAAAGGCACAGATTGCCCAGGATGTCCTTTTTTCAACGTCAGCAAAGCTTCCAACAGAGCGCTTTTTATGTCCTGCTGCTTGGGCTGCATGCGGTGCCATTCTTGGCTCCTTATCGCTATTTCCTGATAAGAGTGACTGACTGAGACGCTCCAGGGAACCCCACCCCAGCTGAGAAGACTCCGTGATTAAACAATTACTTTTTTTTTAAACTCTACTGACTTACACACACCCCACACTTTCTCTTGGATAAGCAAGTCTTTCCCACAGAATAAGACAATGACCAGTAATTCTTTTGTGTGTGTATGGATAATTGAAATAAAGTGGAAGGAAAGGAGAGAAAGGCAAAGAAGTACTAAAATATAATGTGTGGATGGGCAAATTACAAGGAAGCTTCCGTTTCCCCAAAATGTTTGAGCAAAGGTGTGTGTGAATCATGGAGTGAATGTTGGTGTCCCCACCAGATCCATATGTGAAGGCAGGGAGAAGTGAGGCCTTCGGGATTTCATCAGGTCCCAAGTGTGGGGCCCGCATGGACATGGTTAACGCCCTCATAACCAGAGCTCCCCTCCCATGTGAGACTTCAAGGAGATGTGAGCGAACCAGGAAGCAGGTTATCACCAGACATTGGATTGGCGGGCACCTTGACATTTCTTCAGTCTCCTGGAGTATGAGAAGTTAATGTTCGTTTGAGCCACCTGGTTTATGGTTCTTTATCACAGCAGCCCGAACGAAGACAAAAGTATTTCCATCTGTCTACGTCTCTGTTTCCATCTACGTCTATCTGTAGCTCCATCTTTATCTCCAATCTCTTTGGTGCCAGGCATGATATTATTATATTGTTGGCACGGCGAGTTCAGGCTCAGATCTCTTCCTGCTTTTCATGGGAAAGTCCAGCAGGCATGAATTCTTGTTTTTTTTTTTTTTTTTTTTTTTTTTTTGGTACCAAGGATTGAACCCAGGGGTGCTTTACTACTGAGTGACATCCCCAGCCCTTTTTAATTTTTGATAGAGTCTCACTAAGGTGCTGAGGCTGGCCTCAAACTCACGATTCCCCTGTCTCAGCAGGCCGAGTTGCTAAGATTACAGGGGCGGGCATGCACCACACGTCTGTCTTGGTTAGTCTTGATGGCATTTTGTGTCTAAATAGATCATCAGAGATTGTGGACCTGAGACTGGAAATTTTCAACTGTATCAACTACTTTTGGAAACTTGGCCCTTTGCTACAGTCCCATGACCGGGTTCTCTCCTTAGCATACAGAGTGATACCCTAATGAGCTTTTGGAGAGGGAAGGAATTCAAGTCTATGAGATTCCTTTTCTGATCATAGGGAACACGTATGCAAATCAGTTTTGGCGTTAGAGAGGGGCAAATGCATGCCGGGCTGGTGCCATGCCTGGGGCTGAAAGAAGATTCTCTTGGTTCCTCTCCTGGAGTGAGGGAAAGAGGCGTGTTCAGTAGGAGCCGCAGCTCCCGTGGGCCAGCGAGCTTTCCAATTTAGTTTAAAAGCTGGGCTCTTCCCAGAAGAGCTGTCAAACCTATTCCATCCATCCATCCATCCACTCATTCATTCATTCTTTAAACCTATGTGGATTGAGGTCAAAAGCAAATAAAAATAAATTTTGTTTGCCGCTTTTAGTTATAAAAGACTGATTTTCCACATTTCCCCCTCAGTGCTGGGTAATCAAGAATGGACAGCTGATGAAGCATGCTAACGACTGCAAGTTCCCTGAAAAGAGATCTGGGAATATTCTTTCGAAGATATTTGTCTCTGGGTGACATATCACCTGCCTACTGACTTCGGGAAGTGACTTAAAGCTTTTGCATGAGAGATGGTAGTAAAAATAATGGTTTTGGAAATACCAACCACTGCTAAATGGTAATACAAGCATGGAACTAGTGCACAACTTGAAGTTGGAGAGAAAGGCAGGGATTTAAGATGAAAAAAAAAAAATAGAGTAAAAGACAAGTCATTCTGGAAAATTCTTCAACTTCCCCTGATCATCACCGACATATTTCTAATTACAGCAAGAATAATTGAACTTTCCAAGACTTACTGGCACCTCTAAGGGCTAAAGTGACTGTATGGAGGGGTTGTATGGAGGTTTCCTTCCATGTTAAGTCAGCTTGTAGATTCATCAGGACTCTGGGTGACCATCTTCATTCCTAGCCGGTACTGACTTCTCTATTTAAAAGAAGAGTTCTCAAAGAGTGTTCTCTCTTGTTTTTTTTGTTTTTTTTTAAATGACTTTGTTTTTTTTATTTTTTAATTATATTTTATTTTTACCAACTGCATTTTGATTCATTGAACACAAATGGTGTATGTCTTTTTGTTTCTATGGTTGTGCACGATGCAGATTCATACCATTGAGAACATGGGCATAAGCATATACCTATATGCACGTATATGCATTTTGTGTGTTTAGTAAAAACCCCAGACAGCCTCATTTATATTGAATCAAAGGCCTGCTGAAATAAGCCCTTGGAAAAACTTTCCATCTTAAGAATATATTCTTGTCTTTTATATCTGGTTAATTATGAACAAAAACACAGCAAAAACATAGCAGCATAAATAGAGTAAAGAGAAGGGAAATAAACCATAAAGAATTAAAAGGAGAAGAAAAAGAGGCAAGATAAAGGACGGTTTTGAAAGCAATGTTATTTTTTATTATTTGGTGCAGAAAACTGTGAAGCACATAAAACAATCTATAGGAAGTGGGAAAGATTTCTTCTCATTACTGGCCTTGAGGCAATTTTTTAAGCTGCCATAAACTGACAAACAGACATGATGGATATCATTATAAAATACACTGAGTTGGAAAATGGAGCACAGGGTGAAATGGTCCACATCAAAGGTAGAAAAGAAAAAGTCCCACCGAGTTCTCGATAGGGCGAACAGCCCTAAGACTGTTAAAGAGCAATACCACGGAATTAGCCCTCACCTCGCATTGTTGTTTCTGGAAGATCACATGATCTGTTCTTTAGTACTTATATCGAGTGATTCCAAAGTTCATATCAAGACTTACCAAGTGAAATTAAGGCCAGCAGTCCTAGACTTGTATTTTAGTAGTCATCTGCGATGATGACTCTCTTCCATATTTAAATAAAGCATTTTAAGGGCAAAAATGTTACTGCAGATGTTCCCAGGGTCTCATGCACTTGTAGTGGGAGTGGGGTGTGTGTACGCTAGTTCTTTCAGGCTGCAGGGACCACTATGTTTGTTCTAATGCCAAATTATTTCAAAACAAACAAACAAACAAAAAACAGAAGAAGGAGCCATTCCTCTGATACCTCTATGCTGTTCGGCAGCCTCATGGTGGTCAGTCAAGAGCCAGTCCTGCAGAAGTCACCCCTCAGTTCCTGGTACACAGCCGGTTGGCCACTGAGGATGACAGAGAGCTGTTACTGCCAAAGTGTAATGTGATACGGAGACATACCTCTCTTCTATCCCAGCCCTGCCCTGGGCTAGGCTGTGTGTCCTCTGGCCAAATCGGTGAAGTTATTGGTACTTATTACACATTCTTATTCTTAAAATAGGAATCACAAAGCCTGCCCCACATGATTATTCCAAGTGTGGAATAAAATAAATGATCAGGTCACAATGAATTGTTACCATATCTGTATCTATTGACTGTATTTCTTAGGCTGCCCTGGTCAGGGGTTGCGCACAGTAGGTGATGAGACATGGTTTCCTACAAAAGGGTCAATAGGCAGAGCTCTAAGCTGGAATCGCTTCCTTGCCAGCCCTTCCCTCCTGTGTGTGATCCTACCCTGCTCACCTCAGAGGCTGCATTTTTCTCTAGCCAATGGAAAGAGAAGGAAAGAGCTGCATATGGGGGTGTCTTCCCTTGATGTCCCACAGGGATTCTTGCTTCGTTGGAACATCAGAGTCTCCATCTCCTTGAAATTCTCAGTAAGGCCTGATAATGGTCATGAACTCTCTGTCTTGGTTTCCACTAATTTTAATGGGACCAGTAATGCTTACCCTATCTCTCTGAGTTCTCTCCTGCTAGAAACAGTACTCCATGCAGACAAGTTATGTTTTACCTACACAGATATTAAAAGCTCCATTCAGAAAACATAGTACAGATACCAAGTTTTAAGAAAACATATTTTTATGAATGGCCTGATCACATTCCCTCCCCTCCTTTAACTATTTCCATCCTATTTTAAACTTCGAAGTGCTTCTTTCTGGTTTCCCATTTGGTGAGACTGGGAAACATGTCCTTCTCATCTTGCATTGGCTTAGTGCCCTACAAAAATACCTCCCTCACAGTTGGGCTCATGAATTCTTGGCCAATTGAATATATCCATCGAAATGTTTTCTGTGGAAATGTTAAATACCTCCTCCTGCTCCCAGGAAGCCTGCTCTTGGGGAGGTTGTTTAGAGGGTATTTTAATAGGGGCCAAGGTACTGACAGCTGTTGAATCATGGAATTTTTTGAGCTACAGGAAAATTTGAATACCAAGAGTTCTGCACTGTAAGTTTTCAAATGACTAATTGAAGACCCAGTGAAAGGAGTGAGTCATTCCATTATCCAACCAGAAAGTGATGGGGTTGAGCCTGGAGATTAGCTGTCTCCACCATCAGCATAGCCATTTCTGATTCTCTCAGAAGCGTTTAGAGACTTGACAACCTGGGAGATAGCTCTTGTGCATGTCTAAAGCACAGCATAAATTGTGAAAATTGTGGCATTTGCTATGTGAGATATTTCACTATTTCATTGAAAATATTTATAAATAGAATATTACATTTTCAATCCTTTTAAATTTGTAAATATTAAACCTGATTTCCTTAGCCCCCCTCCCCTTTTTTTTTAACTGAAAAATACAGACTAGAATGCAGTTGCAACAGATGTTCAATTTAAAGCCAGTACACATCATTTGGAAAATTGTATAAATAAGTCCAATTTGAATCCCACAAACCTGGTGGGAAAATCTGTCTCTGTGCATGAGGACACCAGAGCTGTATTTCCTGAGCTCTTGAACAGGACTCGGTGGAGAGAAATATGTGTTGGTCAGGGTTTCGGGAAAAGACAGAGTTGCTCCATAATTTAAAAATGATTTTCACAAGTTTCCCAAACCGTGGATGCACTTGGAATTCATCCTGCTGCATTATTTGAGGTATGGGTGCAATTTAAGATTTTTCTGCAGTAGTCCTCCGGGTTACTGAGAGTGTTTATTTACTAACCCATCCTTTCCCTAGATTCCACATACTAGCTTTATCACAGAGCACAACCATTGGATTTTAATCAAGAGAGGGGCATGATCTATTCTTTCATTTATTTATGTCTGAAGTTGAGCTTTTGTTTTTATTATCATTCTACCCACAGAAAATTTACTATTCGAGATCCAGCTCTGCAAAGTGTCCGTCCATATTATTTGTAGGCTGTAAAAGGCCAGGCTGACTTGCATTCTGAACAATCTTACACAGGCGGTAAACATTTACAATGAAAATCAAATGCTTTTCCCAAGAGAGGAACAGAGGATGCCGTTCCCATAGCTTTAGAGGTAAACCAGAAATACTCCATGTCGGGTGTATTTCTAATACTCAGCATTCCCTCCGATTCAGCAGCTCGGGTGTGCAGAGGATCCTTCACTGCTCGAGTTGTGGTGTAGCAGAGCAGCCAGGGGCTCTGGTTCACACCAGATGCCGGGGGTTGGAATTCTCGCGTGCTCAGAAGGCGGCTAACTCTCTCTCTGCCTCAGTTTCTACAACACTGAAGTAGAGATGAAAACAGCAGCCTTTGAAGGCAGCTTTGGTGAAGAACTGACTTATACCATGTTATGCTTTAAGAAGATCTGAGGTGTCCCCCAAAAGCTCAGGTGCAAGAAAATTTAGAGGTGAAGTGATTGGGTCATGAGAGTCTTAACCCAATCAGTGAATTAATATCCTGATAGTGATTAACTGAGTGTTAACTAAGGGTGGCTGGAGGAGGTCATTGGGGGCATGTCTGAGGGGAATATATTTTGTCCCTGGAGAGCAGACTCTCTCTCTCTCTCTCTCCTTCCTGATGCCATGTTCCCAGCTGCTTTCTTCCACTAAACTCTTCCACCATGATGTTCTTCCTTGCCATAGGCCTCGAAGAATGGAGTCAGCAGTCTGTGGACTGAAACCTCTAAGACTGTGAGCTTCAAATAAACTTCTCTAAAATTGTTCTTGTTAGGTCTTCTGGTCACAGTGGCCCAAAAAAAAAAAAAAAAAAAAAGCTGACTAAAACATACCATGAAGCCAAGCTCTTGGCCCAACAAAGGGAACGAGCCCTTCTGACTTCCTGTGTGATGTAGGGTCTGCCAAGCAGCTGTGGGACTTCAATGCCTCTGGCGTCACGCAGACCTGGGTCTAAAAGACGAGCTCCTTGTCTAAGGCATGAAACTGTCTGTTTCCTTGTTTGTAAAATGGCTCCAGGATCAGCCACTCCCTTGAGGTGACGTCCTAGGAACCAGGTCAGAGGAAGCAGATACAGAACCCACCCCAGTAGCTGGCGAGTAGCAGGCAACCACACTGCGAATTCTCCTCCTTCTGCTCTCCAACGGGCCCTGCTCATGGAGCCTGCAGGCTTGACCCCTCTTCTGCTCTCTGCAGGGGTGCCTGTGGCTTCTCCTGCTCTGGGCTGGCTCACCAAACGTGGCGCTGCCCCTCCCTCCTCCCAGCAGCCTGAGGCTTCCTCCACCATTGCCACCACCACTGGCCTTCGTCAATGCCCTCGCCTTGTGTCCATCGACGGGGCTGCGCTCTCTGGACCCCAGGGTGTTGGGGCTGGGTAGCAGGTCCCTCCTGGAGGCCTGATTATTTCTTGTAGTAATGTTAGTTTCTCTTTCAGAGACCACATGGCACTTGCCAAATTAAGTTATTGCCACAATACAGGATAGAGGTCTCTGGAGACCAAGTTTATTCTATTTTACTGGCATTGAAATGACAAATAATAGGTCCGGTATGTAACCCAGAGCTGCAGAGCTGATTATTGTTTAATAATAACAACTAACATTTCTCTAGCCGACTGTCATGCTACACACTCAGCACCTGGCCCAATTTTTTTTTTAAATTGAATATTAAAATAAGCGGGTGATAGAGACACTATGGTCTTGCCTGCTTTTACAAAGGGAGCCCCATGTGAAGCCTGCAGAGGTTAAACAACAATTAAAGATGATACAGACAGAAAGTGACCAAGTCAGGCTTCAAAACCCCTGTCACACACAAAGGTTGGGACAATGATGATGTCTAGTTTCTAATTCTCAATCTACTATGTGAGGATCACATGTGCCTCCTGGTGGGTCTTCCTTACTGTTCCCAGAGCAGGTGGGTCTGGGCTTGGCTGGGCAGTGGCTGCCCTGGGTGATGCAGGCAGGAATATGCCACAGGCAGAGTGTCTGGAGGGCCTCTGGGGAGCCCTGGATGGCTGCCTGGTGGAGATGGCTTGAGGGCACCCTGCAGTCTTCCTTCCTTAGGTCAACTCCTCTGGGAGCATGGAAGGACATCAGGTCTCCAGAATATCATGAGGTCAGTTCCCTCTGCAGAGGTCTGTGTTCATGTGCTCCAGGGAAGTCAGGATTCTGAGATGCTTGGGAACCCGGCTTTCCTTTGAGCCTAACGTTATCTGAAGAAAACGCACCTAATGGTACAGGTCAGGATGTGTAAGGGCCCCTGGGTGCTCTTCTCCTTCAGTGTTGCAGCTTCCACAGGTTGCTCTTGGGCAGATGACCCTGGTTGACTACCCCCAGGGATGGATGAGACTTTCTGAAGTCATTTCCACCTGAAGAGCACATTGAAGGACTAGAACAACCTACTACTACTTTACACGGCATGGGTCCAATGGCAGGGCATTCTGTGTGGGCTCCTGCTGGCCAGGACAGGAGGTGGAGAAGTCCGAGCTGAGAAGACATTACATGGGGCCACCTGGGGATGGTTCTCACACCCCAACTTAGCAAACAAACTATTTCTCCTCTTTCCCAGGGATTTTTCCATTCATCTTTCATTTTCTCTTCTGAATGTTTTCAATGACTTCTAAATTAGAGAGAGACTAAGTGGTGACATTTGCCAAAGGCTGGGACAGTCTTCTAAGAAAGAGCAGTAGGTAGTCACAATCACCAAGATATGGAATCAAACTAGTCTATCCGTCAATGAATGGGCAAAGAAAATGTGGTACATATACACAATGGAATATTATTCAACCATAAAAAAGAAAGAAATCCTGTCATTTGCAGCAACATGGATGGAGCCAGAGAACATTATGTGGAGTGGAATTAGCCAGGCATGGAAAGACAAATACCATAAGTTCTCACTCACAGGTGAAAGCTAAAAATTTTGATCCTCAATGTTGACAGTGGAATAGTGAAAGCTGGGCAGGGACAAGGTGGGGGTTAGAGAGATGGGTAATGGATATGGGGATATATTTGGAGGGGAAGAATAACTTCTGTTGTTCTATAGCCCAGTAAATTAGCTATGGTTGACAACATATCACCTATTTCAAAATAGGTAGTGGAGAGGATCTTGAATGCTCCAAATACAAGAAATAATAAATGTCTGAGGTGATAGACATGCCAAATACTATGAGTTGATCTCTACACATTGTGTTAGTTAAATGTTTTTTAACTTAAAAATGAGAATAGTGGAGAGAACAGCGCAACAAGGAGTTGGACTTTATTCTGCCGTGGGGTGAAGATATGACTTTGCTTCTCAATGCCAGGTCTCCAACAGGGACAGTGGCAGCTGACACAGATGGTGCATTAGTCAGCTTTTCATCACTGTGACCAAAATACCTGACAAGAACAGCTGAGAGGAGGAAAGTTTATTTTGGCTCATGGTTTCAGAGGTTCAGTCCATGGTTGGCTGACTCCCCTGCTCTGGGCCTGAGATAAGGCAGAACATCATGGCGGAAGGGCATGGCAGAGGAAAGCTTCTCAGCTCATGGTTGCTGGGGAGTAGAGAAAAGCTTGCAAGGAGCCAGGGACAGATACATTCCAAGATTATTCCCTGAATGACCAGCTTCCTCCAGCTACACCTTACCTGCCTACAGTTACCACCCAGCCATCCATTCAATTTTTTAATCCATCAAATAGATTAACTTAACCACGAGGTTCCAACTCTCACAATGTAATCATTTCAACTCTGAACATTCCTGCATTGCCTGACATAGTGAGTGTTTCAGGTGACATTAGAGATCCAAACCCTAACAGATGGATCTGGTTGTCACAGGTTAGTTACGGAAGCCACTGAACCCACTGGTTGTTGGCCAGGTCGAAATGTTCCCTGAGACCCCTGATGTTGAGGAATTCTATGTGCGCTCCCCTGCCAGTGTCTTCCTTCTATCACGCTGGTATTCATGGCAGATGAACAGGTGATAGATCTTATTTCGTGTGGTGGTTTTCGGTCCACAGTATTGTTTGTCTACACCTATTCCCTCATGTGAGAGGCATCCCATTTGACAGAGAAAGAATGGGACACATCTGGCAGGAGGAAGAGGTCAGTTTCTTTGACAGCTGCCAGGTCCCAGCCCACCATGGACAGCCTGGATCCTTCCTAAGTTTCTGCCAGGACATTATTTGGCACCACACGTGTGATTGCTGAGGACAGACAGGAGTTTCAGCTCTTCCATCTTTTTCTAACCATATCTTCCTGACTGCAGCCAACTATGTTGTGCTGAGAGTTTGATAAGAACTTTATATATGGTGTCACATTTAAGGTGCCCAACAAGTGCGTATTACCCAGGGTTATACAGAGAAAGAGAGAGTATATGCATGCACGCATACCTGTTTATCATGAGGAATTGGTTCATGTAATTACGGAGGCGTGAGAATCTTAAAATCTCCAGGGTGAGTCTAAAAGTTGAATGCAGAGGAGATGGTATAGTTCTAATTTGTGTCTGAAGGTAGAATAAAAGCAGGCATTCCAGTAAGAAGGCAGAGCAGGAAGAAGTCTCTTTTACTTGGGGAAGGATTAGCCTTTTTGTTTCATTATGGTCTTCAACTGATTGGAGGAGGCCCACCCACATCAGGGAGGATAATCTGCTTTCCTCAGTCTACCCACAGAAATGATATCATCCATGAACACCCTCTCAGCCACACCAGGATAATGGATGACCAAATACCTGAGCATCCCTAGATCAGTCAAGGACACATAGAATTACCCATTATGGACTCTATGAGAATGTTTTTCTCAGTTTACAGGGGAAATGGCAAAGGCCCCAGGGCATGAGCTGGGGGCTCTCGCTGCATGCTGCAGTTTTCTCTTCCACATTTATTTGTTTGTCCTACTCCCTGACAGTAGAGGCATCCCACACACAGACCCACATGGATGACTCTATCTCATAATGTGAAATTTCATCTGTGACCCTAGCTGAAAGGACAAAGAGGCAGTGCTAGGTGCGTCCCCAACAGACAGCTTCACCTGGTCAAGGGACCAGGAGGCTGTACTGGGCAGGTAGGGGTTGAGCTGGGTTCCTAAGGTTGAGGAGGCGCTACCGAAGAGAGCGAGTGTGTGGGAAGAACCTTCTCCCCAGGAGGGAAGGCCCCGGGGAGAAGCGAGAGAGGCTGGAGTCAGATAGCAAAGCGGGGTCTGGAGAAAGAGGGCTGGAGGGAACCTTGGTGGACAGTCTCCTGGCATCTGTAGGTCACATGAGAGTTGTGTGTGTGGTCACCCCAAGAGCATCAAGATGCCTTTGTAGAGTGTTCAGGAAGGGGAGTGAGAAGAGAGAATCTGCACTCTGAGAAGCTCCTCCTGCAGAAGAACTTGCCAGCGTGTAGGGACATGGCCAGTCTCAGGGGGAAGGAGGCTTGGGTGCTTGTAGTGGTCCAGCGAGAGATGAGAGAGATGCTGGTGGCTTGGACTCTAATGGCCACAACAAGAGTGGACAGAAATGGATGAGTTCAGTTGTCCTGACTTGGAGAGTGAGGGGAGGGAACAAAGGACCCTGTCCCGAGGGACAGAGAAGCTTGCAGCTACTGGATCTTGAATACAGGGGCACTTCACAACAGACTCTTATGGCCCTACGTAAGAATTTGGTTACAAATATTGAAAGTACTGGTGAACACTTACCTTCAAAAAATGAGAGTGGATTCAAGGTGATCTCTTTGGCAATGTGGGCTACCTGGGGACGTGCTTCTTCTGTGGGATGTTGTCCAGTGGGTTTGGACTGAACTCAGAGAGGAGAATACATGGGGACTGGCTGATGTGTACTGGTGCCAAGAGAGACAGCGTGAGCACAAAGCAGCTGCTGCGGACCACGGGGAGAGGCATGATTCATTCTGACATCAACCTTATGCACAGAGGCAAAGCAACAGAAATAAAACATAAATGCAATTGACAACTAACCTTCAATAATAAGTAATGCCTATTGACGAATTGCGTTTGTGCTGGTCTTTGCAGGGCCTCTTGGATGCCTGTGTGATGTCACCATGCAGAGTCACCGTTTGGAGGCGCGGGATAAGCTGATGCTCGTTCTTCTGTGAGCTCGTTCCTGTGGATGCTCAGTGTCCTCATTTTCTTGTTCTTGGTGGTTAGCCAGATTTTCTACTCCAACGCTGAAGAGTTAATGCATCTATCTTTTCGTGGTCAGGTATGAGTGTATATGGCAACGATAGCTCACTTCCTCCTGTTTATAAAATGGCAACAGGAAAAGCAATGTCTGCACAGCCTGCTAGTGAGATTGATGGGCACACTGGGGGCTGCGGCGACCCAGGGAGCTCAGAGTCCTTAATCTTCCCGCAGAGCCATGGGCTCCTTGGGTTTTCTGCATCGAGTGCACGAATGTTCTAGCAGCAGCAGCCCTGTTAGCCTCTCAGGAGAGGCATTTGAATAAATGCTGTTGAACTCATGTAGTATATTTTATCTGTAAGGACGGAAGTACATAGTTCACCCTGACATCCTGCGTATTTCAAATAACTATCGATAAACACTGAGCTGACATTTTTTTGGAGGATAATTTTCCAGTAGCTTAAAATAACATTTTAGATGCTTTTTTGTAATAGCTCTGTGAAATTGGCCCAGGTATTATCCTTCTTCTTGTGAGATACAGAAGCAATGGCCCCAAAGGAAATGCCTTTGAGGAGATGTCCGCAGGGTCGCTTCGCACGCAGTTCATAACACGCTCTTGGGCCAGCCTGGCACGTTTGCATTGCTAAAGCCACTTAATAACTGCTAATGTGTTTTATTTAGGGAAAGGAGCAGGATGGCCAGTACTGTGCTTTATAAGGACAGAAACTGAGGAGACGGATAGGATGGTGAGGACAGGCAGGACAGAGCTCCTGTCTCACAATCCTGTGCTTCCTCTCTCAGCCAGGAACAGAAGGTGGAATGGGGAGGTCCAAACACACACATGCACGTATGCGCACGTTCACAAGGGCGCTCTCTCTCTCTCTCTCTTTTTTTTTCTCTCTCTCTCTCTCCACAAACAAGGCAGCTTCTGGAAAGGGAGCCCGGGCTGGGGAATACCTCCAGGAAACGTCTGACCAGAGGAAATCTGTGCATACCCTCTGAAAGGTATTACACAAGGATATGTAATCATGAGAGCTTGCTTAAATAAAAGCAGGACTTGACATGGAAGGAAGTTTGAATCTTACTGTTAAAAAGTAGAGAAAATCCAACTCACCACAATGGAGGCAGAGTCGAGATGAGTTAGTCTTACATGGGATGGAGCAGGGTGCCTTGCAGTAGTTGCTATTGATTGGATTTTGGTATTTCCTTTCTGTACACCTACTGTTAGAACAATTTTAATATAATGTATATTTTATACACACACACACACACACACACACACACACACACACATACATCTCACGTACACTCACACAGGATAACTCAATTCCATAATGACGATGGACTGTGGGGCACTTTCTACCCTTTTATTCATAATATTAACACAGAGGAGTGAAAAATGGCGGCTCAGGAAATTTATATAAATGAACCAAGGTTGTGTTGGTAACATGAGTTGATTCAGGATTTAACTCTAGATCTATTTGACATAAAATTTTGAGTTCTTAATTGCTACTGTTTCAAAAATAATGAGACTTTATAGCAAAACATTGCTGTCCTTTTATCTCATTCTTTATTTTTCTCTTGAAAATCATTTTCTAATGCCTTGATGATTTTTCATTGCGTGAATGGACTAAATCTTATTTAAATATTCTATCATTTTGAGCCTTTTATGCCCCTTCTACCTGTTAGGTGACCCCGCAAAGAGTCTCTACCCTGGGACAAGAGCGCCAAATACCCTTTGTGGACGTGACTCTTGGTAGGAATCCATGGTGGTGTGGACAGCTTGCCCAGCTGTGTGGCAGAGCCGCTGGCTATGTTCTTGCTGCTAACATCCTGCCAAAGACAAGAGAGGTGTGCAAAGGTCATCAGACGTACCAGAGGTTTTGTTTTCTGACAATGCCAATGGCTGAAGAATTCACACGTGGACTTGGTGACAAAAAGAGCACTTCTCTTTCTCCCATGCTCCTTCATATCCAATATTTAATGCCACTTGCCACTTTTAACCTCCGGAACTGGAGATTGAACTCAGGATCTTGCACCTACTAGACAAGCACTCTCCTACTAAGCTTAATCCCCAACCCTTCAGCGTGGGTTCTGAATCTGACCAGTGTCTACTGTCTTGCTACAAAATAGGAAATATGCACACAGAGATTCCTTTCAGAGCATTGTTTTACATAACTTTGGGGACTGAAGGGGCGAGTTAGAAACCTGTAGGGCAGCTGCTATTCGTCAGGGGATTGTTTTCTCCTTCAGGAAATCTCAGCTCAGGTCTTAAAGCTCTTCAACTGACTGACTCAGGCCATTCAGATTATCTACCATCACTCCATTACTTAAAGTCAGCAGATTATGAGCTTTTATCACATTATAAAAATACCTTTATGGCAATACCTAGACTTATGTTTGTTTGACTAAAACAGGGCAACAGCCTAGCCAAGGTGACAAGCCAACAACACCATCACCACCATAACACCTTAATCCCACTTATCCAGGCCAGCATCACCTGTCGCCTGGACAGTCTGAAACTCAGTGAGCCTTCTGCTTCTGCACTTAGACCCCCACCATCTATTCTCCTTCAGTGGACCATGAAGTCTTATTGATCTGGCTCTACTTTCCTCTCACTTTACCATTTGCTCACTCAGTTTCTGCCACCTCGGGCAGTTTTGATGCTTTTTAAACTTGCCAGGCATCCCATCCCCTAGGTCTGGGCTTCCCACCTGCTGTTCCCCTGGTCTTCCTATAGATAGTCACACAACTGACTTCCTCGCTTAATTCAGGTCTTGGCTCAGAATCATTTCCTCAAAGTCATGGGTCAGTATCAGCATGATGATTAGAAAGGTGGACCAGAGCCAGGCGAGGTGTTGCATGCCTGTAATCCCAGCAATTGGGGAGGCTGAGGCAGGAGGATCGTGAGTTCAAAGCCAGCCTCAGCAAAAGTGAGGCGCTAAGCAACTCAGTGAGACCCTGTCTCTAAATAAAATGCAAAAAAAAGGGCTGGGGATGTGGCTCAGTGGTGGAGTGCTACTGAGTTCAATCCCAAGTACCAACAATAACAACAACAACAACAACAACAACAAAAAAAAAAAAAAAAATGAAAAAAGAAAAGAAATGTGGACCAGAGTGGCACAGTCTGAATTTGAAGTTATGATACACTAGTTTCTAGTTGTGTGCCCTCGGACAAGTTGTTGAACTTCACACCTACCTCGTACAATTGTGAGAATTAAATATTTTAATACATATAAAAAGAACGAAGTCAGCATGCGCTCATCTCCTGGTCTCTTGGTCTCAAGTTGCTGCCTCCTGCTTGAGTCCACATTCCTCATTTTGTTTTGCTTCGTGGTCTGTCTGCGTTGAGCTGCAATCCAAGGTTTCTGTAAATTCCCGTGTCTGCTGGCCCTCCATGAAGACAGGAACTTCATCTTGTGCCTGGTTCTCTCTCCCCTGCACAGAGCCATTCTTGGTTTTCAGTGCACATTCAATAAATGCTTCCTGAATGCACAGAAGATGAAAAGACTGCAAATTATATTTAGCAAAGTGCATTGCATCTTTTTTATTTCTGTTTCAGACTCTACAGTACTTCATTTTTTCTAGCATTTCTTGTGTAACATTTAAAATCCAGCATTCTATTTAGTGATCTCCAACTCAATGCTGCCGAGCTTCTCATCTTCTAAACCCGAGGGTTCCCACAGTTGTGCTGGTTCTGATTTATGCATCTGCATGGTTATCCACCAACTCACAGGGTTCCTGCTCAATTGTCTGGAGTGGATGCCTGTCTCCTCCTTTCCCAAAATGTGGTTCGGAACTCTTATTCTTCTAAGCAGTAACCTTCTTGTTTTGAGTCTGCAAAGCACTAAGTTATTCTGCATTTAATTGCTCTGGATTCCTCAGTATAAAATTTGATATTCTGCACTTTGTAAGGATTTCTGTCTTGCTTCTTTTCTTTCCATAGTCGAATTCGATGAAACATATTGAAAACAACGTCCACGTTTCTTGGCATGTGGGTCTTTAGATGGTAGATTCTCAATGCTTCTCTGAAGACTCAAGTCCCTGGGTTTTCAGGTACTTGAAGCAAGTCACTCAAATAAACAATATTGTGAATATTGTGTACCTTATGTTCATCTTATAGGGTTCTTATTCTTCTGATTATTTAACATCCATACCTCTTGGATGACATTTTTGAGAGTAACATAAAAATTTTAAATAATTAAACTTACTTAAAAAATATACCTATTGACTGACAAATTGAAGTCATCCTATTGGTCGATCCATAATTTAAGTAATTTTACTCCAAAACTATTTCCTTAATTAAAACAATTTCTACAAAACTAATATATTAGTACTACATTGTTTCATTTTTGTAATTAAACAAAAATCCTTTATATTGATTATCTGGACATTAAAAAAAGGTTAAGTAGGATGTTTCTTGGTTCATATTCATAGATTTTTGATCATTTCTTAGCTACAGCTTTAATGATGTCCAGCTGATATTTTCTAATTCTTGTTTCTAAATATTATTTTGGATTTTAATATAAAAGTACCTACATTCTGCTTCAAAATTGAATTTAATGACTAATAAACGAAAATTTGCATGTTTAAATGACTCATTTCTATAAATCGATAGTTTCAAATCTCGGGGGGAAATGATAAGTGCTTAGTCACTGCATGAAACAAAACGAATCTTGCTAAATGGAGCATTTCCTCAAGTCTATTTGTTTCATGTTGAAGCAAATAAATATTTCAGCCCAAATAATTTCAGAGGCCCTGGCTTTTTGTGCTCATATGCAACACTTTTTCTTCCTGTCAAACCTGTTTTATAAGCAAAATTTGTCAACAAGTTGTTTTTATTGATGATCATTTTGAATGTTCCATCAAATTTCATGGTTCGCCAAATCCTGGGCTTTCTCAATATGGATCCAGGCAGGGTATAAACATTTATCCAGTTATAAATAGAAACAAAGGATACTCTAAGACACAATGATAAAAGTCCAGAGCTAAATCTCAGACACCATTTGAGCTCCCATTTGTCAGGAAGTCTGGGTGTTCCCTTTATTTTGTGAGAATAAATATGTATCAGAATCATTCTCTTTGCAAATCTTATATCAATAATGGCAAGTTTTTGAAAGTGTCCAAAGCTTCCAGAGCTATGGTATGTTGCCACTTGTGAACATGTAATGTACCATGTGGTTGCATTAAATTCCCTTCTCATCCACAAGCTTCTTAGTTTCTTAAGCACCTTGTTTAATGAGATGCTGTGCTCCACCGGAAATTCTATTTGTACTATCACTACAGAATCAAATAATCTCTTCCTCAAATTAGAATTTCAGTGAATTTTAAATACCATCTATAATGATGACAGATGTTTTATCTTCCACCCAAAGAAATGTCCCAAAGTTTAAATTTGGTTCCAATAACTACATGGAAAAATAGACCATGTATTGAAATGTATTAACTAATAATTTTGCATTGAAAACACGTCATAGCCCTGATATAAAAATGACATCACTTACCTTTTAAGGAATGACTGCCAACACCACCAATATTACTGGTTTCATTATGTTGAAATGGAACTTATGTATGCATAATGGCGTCTTCACTTTTTTTACTTGTGCACAAAAATTTGGAATTAAAGCTAAGCAAAATTAATCAAGAGAGTGACTTGATTTAAACGAAAAGCCTGGCATTTTCTGCAACCGAGTGAGGACTGGTTACTTTGGGCAGACTCAAAAGAATGACTTTGAAGTAGATGCTGATGCTTCTTAGCAAATTTGTGCCTCCTGGTTTTCCTGGGGTTGAAGAAATCTAGACCCTACGCCCATGCATCATCACATCTCTTGATGTTTTAAAATTAACTGTGTATTTTTAATCTCATGGGTGTCAAAGGTTTGTTTTATACTAAAACAGAAAAGCCTTAAAACACCTAAGTGAAATAAAAGAGATTTACACACACAGTAAAGGACAAAGTATCTGTTGCGAGAGGATTCACACTATTGCATCTTTCCACCCTAACCTCACATTCCTATCTTGTAATTATGTGCCAACCCTGACATTTCCTGAGATTTCCCCTGCTCCTGTACCTGGTGGCCTAGCTGCTTGTGGACACCAAGTAACCAGCCACAGCAAGGCGCTCTCCTGCTCCTGCAGCCCGAGACCTGACAGGGTCACTGTCCCTGGATGTTCCTGTCACAGAGCACTTAATTTTATCAGCCAGTGCCCACAGCTGTCCTCAAAAGGGAGGTGTTAATTACCCTGTGTCTGTAAAGTGCTTGGAAAAGAAAGAGAGGTCACAGCTAATTGTCTTGTGGATTTAACCACAGGCTTCTCACTTGGATAAGTGCTCTCTTTTCCTGCACCTGAGACTCAGACCCTCCCTTTGCAGGCGCAGAAAGAAGCCAAAAGGACAACTTGGATCTACCAAATACAGCTTAGTTTATTGAGTGCAAGTATTAAAATCATACTTTATTAAAATATGCAAAATCCAGGACGAATGCCAAGTCAGCCAGGACCAAACAGTACGCTGTGACAGCAGGGACAGACCAGGACACATGGCCACTCTGTCTCTGAGGATAAAACTATCCATTCGAAAATTTATAGGTCTATGCAGAACTGTTAATTAATTGTCTATAAATAATGGTGGTTCTTATTATTTTGGCTTAACCGACAGCTCTGATTTGAAGAATCATTTGTTTCTCCAATACAGATACCATCGTTATTTCAGTAAAGGGCGAAGTCATTTTAATATCATATACCTTTCATTTATGCATTTATTCCACATACACAGATATTGCTTTTACAAAAAAAAAAAAAAAAATAGGTTGTTTACACAGGTAAGTAAAGCCAAAACCACACATCCTCAACATGTGTTCTTAACATTTAGAGGGTCTGACGCCTGCACTGAGACAGCATGGAATTTCTCCTTGAGGAAAGTAAGGAGGGGAGGAAAAGAGAAGGAACTGGGCAGGAGATCGATCAAGTTATGTCATGTGCATCCATGAATATGGTATAAGGAATCCCAATATTTTGTATAATTATAATGCATCAATAAAAAATTTTAGAAAAGAAATTTCTCCTTAGGAAAAATGAGTACTTCCACGTTTCCATCACACTTCCAAAAAGTTCCGGATTCCACAGACTTTCTAGTGTCGAACTTTATGTGCATATGAAGATATTTTCATCTCCAAGAACATGAAGACCATGAAAAGTGTAAAGAAGCCACTTGAACAGTTCTTATAGCCTTGGGCTCCCTTCTTATTTTATTTTCACTGAAGGAGAAGTAACCAGTGAAAACTCAAGACAGAATCACAAAGAACAATGCCAGAAGAGCAAGCATTACCCTAACTATGTGGTTAAAGTGGCACCTACCTGGTTTCTCCACTGGAAAGTTACTAATGACTCATCTCTTTCCTTTCCTGTTTTCTTTATTAGAAGCAAGTTACCACATCCAAGCCTCAGGCACGAGGAAGAGAATCACACTCTACCTCCTGTGGGGAATCAGTATATTTGTTTTCTACTGCTGTGTTAATGTACTTTGATCTCGTGGCTGAGAACATCTGTTTATTCACTCATGGTTTGATTGGTTTGACTGGCCAAGTCCAGGGGGTTCCACTGTGTTCTTGATTTCGGGTCTCAGGAGGCAGACATCAATTTGTTGCATGCTGGGGTCTCACTTTAAGGCTCTGGGGAAGAAACAGTTTCCAGGCTTATCCAGATTGTTGCCAGAGACCAGTTCCTTGCAGCTGTAGAAGTGGAGTCTTCATTTCCTTCTTGACTGTCCACTGGGGTCACTGTCAGCTACTGGGCATTTTTCTCCAGTCCTTGCTTGTGGCCCTGTCAAACTTCCAAGCCAGCGATGGCCTCTGCAATTCTGCATCTGCCTGCATTCTGAACTCTGCTACCAGTCAGTCAATTCTGCCTTGAAATGGCTCATGTGAATAGAATAGATCCTTCTGGAAAAGCTCCCTTTTGAGGAACTGAAAGTTAACTAACCAACGGTCTTAATTATAGCTGAAAAGTCCTATTTGGTATGTATGTAACAGTCATGGCTGCGATATCATATGCACTGCCCCAGGGATTAGGGTAGGAAATCTTAGGGGTCATCACAGAATTCCACTTACTACATGGAGTTACATTCATCTCTCACCACATGCATTCCATCTTGGGATTCCTGATACTCAGGATGATTTTTAAAAGTTTGGAAGGTGTTAAGTTTAGCTGTTCCCTTGATCATAATGATGATATCTTGGGTATTTGCAAATGTTCAAAATTATCGAATTGGGCACCTTAAATATGAACAATTCTTTCTATACAATTACACTTCAATAAAATTGCTAAAAACAAAATAATAGTTTGCCTTGCAGCTCAGTTCACCCTTGTGGTGTACAAATGCAGAGTTGTATATCCATCACCATACTAAACTGTTCCGTCACTGTCTCTTGGTAGCAACCCCTTCTGTAACCAGCCCTCAGCAAGCACAGGTCTGGATTGTCTCCCTTGCTTGTGGTTTGCTGCCTTCTCATATTGATTTCTATAAAACATACATGAGTCACACGGACATGTCCAGTTGGACATGGAGGGCATTACTATAGCCTGAAAAATATAAAGTGATTTTAAAATCCCATCTGCATCAAGTTTTCTACAACCAGGTTCATTTGTTTTCTAAGGGTCAGTAGTGATTCACATTTTGGTTTGTAGAGTCTCAGTCAAAATTTCAAATATTTCTTTCCAGGCTATAAAACAGAGAAAGAATGATTTATGATCTTCAGGTGATCCCTCCAAAGAATATTACTTGAATTAAAAATTAATTATGAATCTCTCTAAGACAAAAAATTCAAAACATGAATTAATTAAACACTTAAATGATCATATTTTTTACAACTTTATAATTGCAATTTAAATGATTTAATTCTAATAATTTCAGGAATACATTGTACAAAGTAGAATATTTTCCCTGACGACTTTGCCAAAAGAAAATTTAGATTTATTGGAAATGCATAATTTATAGTTTATTTAGATAAAATTCTTCTTTGCCCATAAAGATAAATCCTTATCTTCATCTTTATGTAAATGAATGATAAAAATGTGCCTTATGCAAATATCATACTCAAATATAATACTAAAGCAAACATGTCACTTCAGCATGATCTTTCAGAGATATTGTATATATTTTTTAAATGTACATGTGTACCTACGAAAAAGAATAGATGACAAAGCAGCATAGATGGTGGAGGGCTACCTTAGTGGAACTACCTTATGGATTTGAACAAAGTGCTTTTCACTGTGAGAATCTTAAAACATTTGCATGATGAAAAAGTATCTAGGAAAATCTGTATAGAACAGAATTTAAATATGAAATTTGAAGCAATATTCATGATTGAGGGCAAAATAATTTTCAGGAAAGAAAAATATTTCCTTCTCTAAGAAGCTTATTATTATAATCATACTACAGATGTTAGAAAATAAGGCACAAAAACACATGTAGGTGAAGTCATTTTCGTGGTGCATTAAGGTAATAGCAAGATTTGCATCCAATTTCCCTTCTCTTCCAAGTTAAATTCAAATCTTACTGGAATTTGCTTTCTTTTTTGGGGTAGGGAGGCTAAAATGTCTCACAACACCCACACATGTATATACCAGTAAGAAAAACAAAAGGCATTTGTATAGACGTTAACGCTTTTTGGAGCTAATGAGTCACAAATTATACCACAGAGTTACTAAAACACCTAGTCCCAGTTGACTCGTGGAAAGATTCACTTCTTTGCGTAGATACAAAAATGTTTCAGCAATGGCTAAAGACTGAGCGTGCCCAGAACTATGTCACATTCCCTGTTTACTTTATTGAAGAGTGAAGAGCTCGCTTTAAATATCACTCTGAGAGAAGTGAGACCAGCAAGCTCCTGCAACTTGACCCCACTTAAGCCCCTGCAATTTTAAAAAGGGAAAATGTCCAATACCCCTTTCTTTCTCCAGAGCCCTTGTCCAGTTTTTCCCAGTAGGTGCACCTAAATAGGAATACCAATAACTGTCAGTCGATTCATCTTTAAAGATTTTTTCCAGTTTAGTCTGGATCTCCTTTACTCTGTTCATATGCCAGTAATTTATTCTGAATTGATTCCTGAAGGAAGTTTAACAGACCAGAATGTCCAGCAGGAAAGGAGGCCTGACCAATGAGAGATCTGCTTTTGAGTTGACCTTCTCTTTTTACAGAGCTACTGAGAATCTACCTCAAAATTTCTATCCAAGGGACAGTTCTGGAAATGCTAGCACATTAGGTGGTGAAAATATGAAGGTGAATCTGATCTTTACAGGTGTCCTTGGAGGTGGGCGTCAGGGGGAAAGTGAATAGGAAGGAAAGCACCTGAAACCAGGTATTGCAGTGTTTCACCTGTATAAAGCAACTATCCAGCAGGTAGCTGCTGGTGTAAGTCAGCAGCAGAGGATGCACAGGTGGCATCTCTTGCAATAAGACTTGAGAAGCAATCCTAATTTGGTCCTCAAAATCCCCTGGCAGACAAGGCTATGGTGTCTCAGCTCAGTGACAGGGTACTGGCCTAGCATGCCTGAAACCCTGGGTTTCATACCAGTGCTGCAAAAAAGAAAAAGAAAGAAAAAAATCTGTTGGAAGACATATTGCAAGGCTATTGGGTCACACCCAGCAAATCTGTCAGCAGACCTGGGGTAGACACTGGGTAATGCTAATGCTGCTGGTCAGATGATGACCTTTTGAGAACTCCTGGCTTGGGAACCCCAAGTTACTTTTAGGCTATGATTTTAAGGACTAAAGAGGAAATTACCCAGGTAGAAAAGGAATATGGAGAGTAACAGACACAGGCTAAAACATAGCCTGCTGAAGCAATAAAGATGAAGACGTTAAACAAGGTGGCACTTAGGTAGGCTTATAAGCAAGCCAGAGCAACTTAGGATGATTAAAACGAATGTTTCCAGCATCCAGGTTCCTTTTATCCCTTTATCCATTCACATCTCTTCTGTTGATTGCTTCGCAATTCACCCACTTGCCCCAGGTAGAAAAGAAGTGGGTCATGCTCACATTTTAGATGTTTTATATTTTGGGGTTGGGTAGGTTTTACATGTTTATGTTCTGGAATGCATATAAGGTTTATAATTAAAGTGGATGGAAATATCAAAACCAAAATAAAATTAATGATACTCAACTTTAGTCTTATCAGGTGGCTCAAAATCCTCCCATTTCAGTATCCAGCTGTGTCTCTTGAGTGAAAAATTTAGAAGCTTAAGTCATTTGCGGTAGCATAATGTAAATTACAAGAGAAGAAATTATAGTCTACTGCCTTGGCAGGGTGTTGGACCTTAGCAGTATGCATAATTCATAGAAAAGTACTGTGTAAAGGAATGTGGAGTAACCTTCAAAAATAAATCAAGGAAAACCAGTTACTAATCTACAGAAGAGTTTACTTGGAGGAAGAGAATGTGAAGGGAAACAGTTCATCATTCTGCATAGCCTAATGCCACCCTGATGAAAGTTACCCAGGGCAGAGCACCCACAGAACAGAAAATATTTACACCCAAATATCTTCTGTGTGGAAAGAAATCAGTCACACATTGATAAACGAATTGAGCAAAGAAAGCATTAAATTAAGCAGATAAATTTTACTTTGTGAAATTCAGCCAGAGGAGGAAGAGCAGGAAGAAGAAGACATGCCTAGGAGCATACAGAACCAGGTATCTGTAGGGCTGAAACTACCCTGTGTCCACTCTGTCAACCAGCATCTACAAGGCAGCCTAGTTTTCTTGATAAATGGCAAATTTCCATATGATAATAGCAACGAGGGCTCCATAAAACTACCTGTTTAAGGGAGATTTCGGCTTAGAGAGACTCTGTGTGTGTGTGTGTGTGTGTGTGTGTGTGTGTGTGTATGTGTGTTAACTTCTGGTGAAGTTTATAGATTTTTGAAAATGTTTGCTGCAAAGGGTACCAACCCAGAATTTATTTGAATTTTGCTTGACTGATGAAAATATAAAATGGCAGCTCATGGAATTTTTCAAATTTCTGATTTGCTTGTTTACAGATGAGTTTCTAGGAAAGTTGGTAAACAGACCAGATTCCAGGAAGTTAAGAATGATGTGGGCATTATACCTCAGGCTTATACTGTGTCCCAAGGAAAATATTTTCTACTATCATGCAAAATTTGTGGCTTGGCTTTGATTTGTATGAGAACACACTCATGGCCTGCTTCTGATTACCATGATAGCTAGATAAGAGGAAGGAATGGACATAGCGTCGCATCCCGGCTAGGTCCACCAGAATCTTCTGTGCAGATCAGGGAGACAGTCCATAGGAGACAGTCCATAGAAGAACCATGTACTTATTCCCTACACTGCTCTTTCAGTATTCAGGACTCCATTATCAGAGGAGTGATTAGGGAGGTGGGCAGCTCTATTCCCCTGTCTGTTTGTTCCCTGCCCATCCTTCCATGGACTTGGGTTGTAATAAATGATTTCAGTTTTCCACAAAGCAGATCTTAAGAGCAAGTAGTTGGTTTGGAAGGTTATCCCAGGAAACAGACAGGAGTCAGAAGTGAGGAAGAGAAAGGTAGGAAGCTTCTCAAGGGCATGCTTATGGAGTGATCTTCCACTGGGCCAGAGACTGAATCCTGTTTGGAAACATTAGGATTTGGTGACAGATCTCAAATTTATCCAAACAAGGTGCGACAAAGATGAGATAGTTATCCTCCAACCCCTTTCTCCATCTTCCCTAGCACTTTCACTGGTCTTCCATGCAGGGGCTGAGAGCCATTTGCCAGACAGAGTCAACAGGACACTGTCATATGTACTGCGGTGGCCAGTGCCAAGGGGGCATGGACAGGGCACACACAGCATTTGCCATATGTTACACACAGCTTATGTCAACTTGGAGGTTGCCTTGATAATCACACCTTCTTTAAAGGTTGACTTGAACCACAGGGATAATGCGGATCAGAAATCAAGCAATGCTGCTAGTAATGGGAGATAGATTGAAGTCAGCAGTGTTCACCCCCAGAGGCAGTATCTGGGGACACTGATCCTAAAGACTGGACTTATCTCCAACTTATCTAACCTTCCAGGAATGTGCAGCGGTTTGAATTCCATAGTGAAAGGTAGACAGCCATAAAGGCTTGGTGGACTTTAGGACTCATTGTAGAAATTAGAGTGTGATCTGCCAAGTGATTTGTTCATTTTAATTGCATCGATTCTGCTCTTGTCAATGGAACAGACTTCCTGAAAATAAACCTCTTGAAAAGAACTTGAAGAAGTGTGGATGAAGACGCTTTCATGCACTTTATGAGTCAGGCTCTCTCTGGATACCCATCAATTAGAGGTGAAGGCAATAAAAGGGAAAATTTGCCCCATCTGGTTCTACATAAAACTCCCCAAGAGCTTTGACAAAAAGTCTTCCCTGCAAAGCGAGGGCCGACCTCTGGGGAGGCATTTGTTTTTCAGCCTCGTTGAAATGCTTTTTCTTTTTAGGGATGTTATTTCAGTAAAGCCAGATGAGATGCACTTGCTATTTTTATAAGATTTTAAAGGCTTAAGGAGGGCAAATATGTCTCTTCAAGCTGCCTTCTGCAGAAAGCCTGATACTAAGGCAGTTTTATGTCCCATAAAGAGTAACATTAGCCTCATGGAGAGACAGGCGATTTCTGAAAATTTTAAGGATGGTTCCTTAGTACCAGATTAGGATAAGGAAGGTTTTTATTATTTTCCAACTTTTAAAAACTACCAGTATAAAATAAATCATATTTTGACCACGCTACTTTTCCACTATTTGGTCAAGTGAAACACAAGTTGACTTACAAACTTGTGTTCCTAGATTTAAAAAAAAAAAATACATCTCTTTGTCCTTGAGCATAGGTTATAATCTCCAGAACATATTTATTCATTCTGCTGCCACATCTTTATGTGATTTCTATTTCCCAATCACCTAGGCATTGACATCAACAGCCCTGTGTATGGGGTTCTAGTTGCTCCAGTTTTTTCCCATCTTTATAATCTGTGCTACTCACAGCTGCAGGATTTATCAACAAAATAAGTCATAATCACGCAAAGCATTTTTTTTTTCCCTTTGGGTAATTTTGAAATGGCTTTCAATGGTCACTTGAAATTCAGGAATGTCGTCTTCCATAAATTGTTCACAGCAGATTTCTCTCATTATCCTAATGTTCCAAGTTTTCTCCTATTCTCTTGGTTATTCTATTTACATAACAAATCATGACATGTACACTTGCTCTGTCCCTGAGCATGTTGGAGACAGCATTTGCATAAGGACATCTCTATATCGGGCACCTCTGTCACACACAAACATGCAAGAGACACAAACATGCCCTCTCCATTTTCTTCTAAAGGTTGCTCAAGATTTGACCAGGCATGGCACTGAGTCTCAGAGATGCCTGGATTATAATGTCAACTCTGTCACTAGTTTATCATGCAAATGATGGACAATGACTGGGAAAGGCATTTGATCTCCATATCCTCAAATCTCACTGCCAGTGAAAGGGAGGAGATGAAAGAGTTGCTTCCTAAGGTGGAATCCATCCCGAACCTTTATGACTCGCATTACAATAAGAAACCTTGTTTTGATTAATGGCAGTGGCTGTAGTCACACCAGTCACTCCCAGCTTTGCAGTGATTGCTCAGTGCCCAGCTGTTTATGCACAGTTAATATCTGTCTTCGTCACTTATTCCCACTATTAAATTGCAAGCTCCTGGAGTTAACTAGTTCAGCGGCATTCAGGAAATGTGCAAATCATTAGCACACACAAGAACTTTCCCACACGTTTTGGTTATGTTTCTAATAGATTTCTATGCACTGAGAAATAAAGTATGAATGATTATACTTTATTATACAGTTTCCAATGACTAGTTGGAAAAGCATGAACTTGCATTTTTTAAATATGTGTGATTTTCTTACCTTTTCAACAACAGTTGCTAAATTTAAAGCCCAACCCCACTCCCTGCACACTGCAGCCATTTGCCAGCCTCTCTTAAGTTTTGGCACCCCCGTCGAGCCACATGGTAGTACGCTGGGAGCTAAGCTCTCCTCCTCCACTCCTCTGCCATATTTTACTTTGAAAAATTCCACATCATACAGCAGTGCCCAATGTGATCATTAAATAAAACTGTAATTAAGGTGACATCGGCAGTTTCAGTAATTAGAGTCTTGCTGTAACTCTAAGAGTAAAAATAACATTCCCTGGCGCTGCGGCGGGGCAGCTGTGGGCTCACGCTGATAATGTACCTTGGCAATTTAACATGACTAATTGTATGAGCTCTTCTTCATGGGGGATTGTGTTAATCTTCAAAAGTTCTCTCTCCACAGTGTGTCCCAGTGCCTCTGCTTCTCTCTTGCTTAGGAATGGTCCCCCATCCAGCTTCGTCATTCTCAACTGATGTTGATGGAACTCATTCCCATAGCTGTCTCCACAGGTGCCAATTCTGACTTTCTAATTGTGACAGGGCTCAAGCAGGCAGCCACAGGCTGGGGACCACTGGGGACCACTGGGTAAGGTTTCCCGTCTCAGTGGATGATTCTGAATATGAGAATGTTTTTGTGCGTTGTCCCAATTACAATGTTTGTCACGGCTCCCAAATCAGATCATCTATCAAAAGCACCAGAAAGGGTCTTTTCGGCTATTGTTTTGAACCTGTCTAGGCACTAGTCTCTAAAAAATATTAGACTTCATCCTACTTCTAATTTACATTTAGAATTAATTATAGGGGTTTAACTTCTGGAATTTAATATTTACATGTATTTTACAATTAAATCTTGATTAAAATCATTCCTCATTTCCCTTATTCTACTAGCTATGTAGTCTCTGAGTGTTTGTGTATGTATATATATATTAATTTGTGCACATGTAGATATATAAATATATACACATATAGTTTCAGATTCATAGTATCAATATTACTGCAACTAAGATTATTCAAAAGGATTGAAGATTTCTTAACTTTGCTGTTAAGCAATTACCCTGGTAATGGGGCTTATCTGTTTCACTTTGTGTTTGACTTTAGGGAATAAGTTACCTAGAAACAGTTTGATCCTTTCTGACTTGCTTTACTGTTAGGTGGGACAATGGTAGTATTAATTAAAAAGCTAATTTTATCCCTTCACTAAGCTCAAACCCCCAAATTCAATGTTGACACAATTAATTTATGTATTGCTATTGTGCCATTTTTCTTTCTAGGTATTGTGCCATTTTTCATTTCTACCAATGTTTTCATTTCATTAATGTTTTCATTTCCATGAATGATGCCTTCACATTAATGATACTTTTATTCTCAACTGAGGTTGATGGAAGTCGCTCCATCATAACAATGCATAAACAATGTTTCTTCAAATCTTCTAAAAGTAAGTGGTCAACACCACTTCTTACAATAGGTAATGATGAATAATATATGAGTGTTTTAAATGTGCATTTCTGTTATTTTGACTAAGGACCATTTGCAAGAAGTGTGTATGTGACCTGTGTATCACTCTTGAACACTCTTCTCTTAGAATGTTCTCTGTTTTAAAGTGCTCTTTATATATTAGGGATATTAACCCTGATATAAATCAGAAACATTTTCCCAGTTATTCATTGTTATTTTTTTATTTGCTCTGGTATTTTTATCACATGACTATTTCCACATCGTCAATTGTATTGATCTTTTCTCATACTGTTTCTTGATTTTGATTCATATTTAAGAAATGTCTTTTCTACAACTGGTTTATAGCAGAACTGATCCATTCTTCTTCTAATATTTGTATGCTTTCATTTTATCTCTTTCCAAAACTGCCAAGTGATTATCCCAGCACCATCATTTATTTTTAAAAGAGTAAATCTTTTCTCCGCTGCTTTGATGGGAAGCCTTTATCATGTATTAAATTTTCACATTGTTTAGCAACTTTTGCAATGTCCTTCTGCTACTCTGCAACATCAAAATGGAACTAGGAACCTATAAAGAAAGTTAAAATATTTAGTAATCAGTAAGCATGAATCTAATGACATTAATCTAGTGAGGCCTGGAATTGATTATATTGATAAAATGTGGCCTATTTTATTTGTGCATATAACAAAGATACCAGGAAGATTAAGGGTCAGTCAGTTACAAGTAATATGCAAATCTAATATTCATGAAATTATGTATATCATTATCACAGTTAGGATTTTGTTGAAATCTAGGTCTTCAAATAGTATGGTGAAATTAGAATACTATAGCTATACAACTCTTCAACCTGAACCTTTCCAAAGGTTCTGGTGCATAAAAGGTGTTTTTTTTTTTTTTTTTTAATTTAGCTTATGACTACAATCTTCCAATTTTTTAGGGAAAGCTCATTATTGGATCCACTTTGCTAATCTTCACAAGATAACTTGAAGGCATAAAACTTGTGTCAGATGTTGGATTTGGAAGGATCATTCTCAGATCGCTTGCTCCCTGGCTGCTGGCCTCTGCAGGGCTATAATCTGCTTGTCTCATGATTGCAGTCTTACGTTTTTCTTTAGACTCTGTAAGGTAATGTCATCCTTTTAAGAGTTCTGTATTTGCATATTGAAACTCCAAGTGAGATAATATTTTCCTTTTTCAACTTGGATTTTTAAAATGCACTTATTTATTTATTACTGAGTCTGAAGAAATAGGCATTTTTTAAAACTTGGTGCTTTGAGCATCAGGGAAGGACCAGGAAATGACTCTTTTGCTGTTTGTCTGACTTCTACTCACCTTTACAACTTAGGCTCAAGGATCCTTTCCCCTGTGCAGTCTCCTCCTCAAGGGATTTTCTGACTACCATTCAATGCACAGAGTGTCCTTGTTGATCCCTATCAGCGCAATGGCCTTGTTTTAGTGAAAGGCTCCCCTTTTTGTGCCTTTGCCCGTCCCTTAATTAAAGCCTGGTATGATGCTTTAGTTAAATGTATGTATCAAACTGATGCTTTATCACAGCACGTGGTAGAAGAGACTCAAACAGTACAATAATCTGTCTTTTGACCTTCTTTTCTTTTTTTTTTTAACATGTGACCAAGTGTCAAAGAAGTATGCCTTTGATACATCATCATCTCATTATTTTGCTGTGTCCTTTGGCACCTGCTACATTACAAATAATTACTTGATTCCTATGTTATTGCTTGCATTGTTTCTCTGAAGGCAGAGATATTTAGGGCTTTCATACCTGTACCACCATGCAAAATGCTAGCTAGTGCTTAAGATATGTTTGGTATATAATAAACTTGAGTGATACCCTAATCAGAATACACTATTGCTGAGATCCGTTATTCAAGTTAAACAATTAACATATTATGAATATTCCAGAATAGTCACAGACAGCACAAATTGCAGTGAATAATTACACAGGGAAGATATAATGAAGATATAATGAATCTTTGTGTGATTGAAAGCTTGCAGAAAATCAAAGGACAAAGCTAGAGATGCCTGGTAGAAAAGAGATATGTAAAAAAAACAAAAAACAAAAAACTGAATAAACCAATACAAATCCATTCCTAACCTGAAAGAAGGTAAGAAGCAAACAATACTAATAATTATAATTCACTAAAGTTTATAAAAGTGCTGAAGTTGGCGGCAGTGACCGCCTTTTTAAAATACATTGAGGTTGTACAACTAGATTGGTCAGTATTAGACTCCAGAAAGAAATACTCAGGTTTCCTCAATTTCAGTCTATGGTATGTCTCCAGAAAGATTTTGAAACACCTGTTAACTTCATCCCCCACTCCGCCTGAGCCCCTGGAACATTTTCAGCACTTTGAACAATCCTGCTTCCAGCAGGATTGGCAGTTTGTGTTTTAGAGGCAGGATTTAGCTGGAACAATTGCTCTTTCAGCTTTAAAAGATCTGGGTTCGATTCCTTGTATCCCTATAAAGCTTCCAGCCTTAATGGATTTTGTTTAAAGCCTATTGTACTAGTCAACACAGTGAAAATGGGAGTATCTATCCTACCCACTGCAGAGAGCTGTCAGAAAGAACTGCAGTGATGATGTGCAAGAAAGCAGTTGAGGTTGGCCATGCAATCTTGGGTTCGCATATGGTGGCGACATGATCAGTCACAAGCAAAACTTTCATTGTCACATTGTTGGTAGCAAAACCAGTTACTTTCCTTTTTTGGGTATTTTAAATGTGAAACATTGAAAAAGCTAATGAAGCAAAATTATAATTTCTGCCCCACGTCACTTCCAGTTTCAGCCACCAAAAGATACTATTGGCAGTCTGGTAGGTCTACTCTCTGAAACGTTCCACAGATTATACACTCTGTATGCATGATCTATAACAATGTGTGTGCATGCATGTGTGGGTTTATGAATGAGATCGTGTGACCCTGTTTCTATACTGCACATCAATACAAGATGATGCTCCCTCCCACACTCAGCATGAGCCATGAAATCACAGATCCACAGATAACAAGAATTTTTCTTTGCAGCCTGGTCTGTTTTGTTTTTGGAATTGGTGACTTCAAAAAGAAAGGTAGAGGGTGTGGTTTATCATCTTAGTACCGGGAGTAAGGGAGGGGCACCATGTAAGAAAAAAAGAAGAAAAATGTATAGTTCTCCACTAGGTATTTTTTTTGAAAGTCTGCATTGAGTATTTCTGATTTGATTCATTAGCCATATATATGTTAGATCTGAGGACTGAAACACAAAACTTGAAGTCAATCCTCGCAATCATATTGGATTAAAATAGAAGAGTAGACATTCTGAGGATAGCATTCCTCATAATGAGATAAACTTTTATGTAAGTTAGTTTTTCCATATATATGAAATCTGTAAAGTACTATTTAAACAAACAAAAAGGAGCAACCAAGTTCTTTACTTTTAGTCATTCATGCTCCTCTTCCTTTGGAGGGAATTCTGTTTGCTTTTTTGGCAAAAATGCAACAATATACTTCCCTGTGGAAGACATTTATTTCCAGGTATTTCCTTACCAAACATTTAAATAGCAAGAACAGCTGGTCACAACTGCAGAGAGACATTAGGGAAAAAACAGCACCTCTGAAAATCAATGGAGTTTATAAGCAGAACCTGCTGTAATTGGTGATTTTAATTTTGCAGTGGGTGGAGAACATTTGCATTTGCTAAACATATTCATGTTTCTCTATTATATCACAATTTTCAAATGTAAGTTCAGAGTCAACTCTAGGCCTTATTTGGCCAAGCATAAGAACATTCTTATTTAGAATCTGAGGAAGGGCAAGAGTGGAAAAAAACAAAATCGTTCATTTTTCCAAAATGCACTTGCAGTTCATACACAGCTACAAAGCCCAGTTCTACATTTTCCACAAAGGTAACTGGAATTCTGGCTCTTTACCTGAAGATGACTAGAATACAAAAAGATGTCTGGAGAAATGTGATTATTTTTCTTTGCTCAATCAAATTTCACATATGAAAGGATTGAACACGAACTTACTATCATTCTTCTGTTCTTCCAAATAAAACATTTTAATATGTTTAAATAGGTTACACACAAAAGTGGAATCACAGGTCTGAATGTGTAGCATGAAGATTGCAGCTGTCTGTTCCACTGGAATGTGGGAATGTTCTACTGGGATTGATCTTGTTTCCAGTAGGAGGATGGCAAGGAATTACTGATACCTTGGGCTGCCTTGAAATGTGAAAGCCCAGGAGACTTCTGGATGTATTAGATGTAACCAAATAATGTAGCTTTCTTAGAATTACACTAAGTATGATGAGAACATTAACAATATTTCAATTTGTCTCAAATATGACTTAATTTGGACTCTTTATGATTCAGAGGTCATGTATTTTGCCTACCATGGGCCCCCTATCAAAGAGCCCCATTTGTGAGAGCTAATGGACCCCTTTTATTTTTAAGATGGTTAGTTCTATAAAAGGACAAATAAAAATAAATGTCCCTGCATCCCCACATGAAGGGATGGAGAGCTGAATGACACATGACACAGGCTGTGTGTGTCCCTCATCACAATGAAGCAACGGTTTGTGAATATCTGATAACACAAAGCAACTATAAAATGAGTGATTATGGAGACTCAGTTATTTCAGCTACATTCCAAACTGAAATCCTCTGATGGCATTGGGTACTTATAGTAACCGAATACCACTCACAGAAATATGATACAGCATCTCAAACAACACACAAACACACACACACACAATTCTCCTTTCATATGATACAGACTGGGATATGTGTGCTTGGCTGATTCTTATAGAGATGTAAAGGCTCAATCACAAGAAAGGCAAAATAATATTAGCTCTGTTGCATTTTTCAGGAAGTTTAAGGTACTTATAAGGTGCGCACACACACACACACACACACAGATGCTTCTCAAATGGAGCTGATTGAGAAGACTATCACCCAGGAGGTGTTCACAGGTAGGCCTTTAGAAGTCCTGGTACACATCACTGGGAAGGAGAGGAGTTGGGGACCAGGAAGGAATAGGGTATTGTCACATGTCATTTGGAAGAGGATATAATCTTAACACACGTGGACCCAAAGATCCAAAGAAAGATGATTAGAAATTTCAGAGATGTGGATCCATATATACACAGGGAATATTTTCTAAGAAATCATCATCAGTGTCTCAAACTGCAAAGAGCCCTCTGGAGGGAAGGGCAGAGGGCTCTCCCGACACCTTATGCTGCAGCCCCAAAGAGAGCTCAGGGCGACTCACCAGGTCCCTGGTTTCAGTCCTTAGGTCCCTGGTGAGTTTTTAAAAGCAAGGAAGATGGTTTTCCATGGACTTAAGAGTGGTGGAGCTCAGATGAAGTCTGATTTTCTTCTGTTTGAAATCCTTTGTAGTAGCGTAATGTGCCTACATGCCAGGAAATAGAAGAATTCAAATGAGCTTAGGGACAAGGAGGAAAAAGCAAGAAGACAAGCTGAAGTCCCCCGTGCCTAACAGATGGCATCACAATGAAATTGATGTTGATGATCGATGTCAAGATATCTTAGGTCCCATTGACAGAAGATATAAGATGAAAGTTAATCCAAGAAGCTTAATGAAAAATGAAGAACAGAGAGAACTGACAGAGAAAAGAGAGAAAAGGGACCTGGAAGGTATTTTTAAACATAACTTGAGCAAATGCACTTATTTCTAACCTTTCTCAAATGTATCTCTTCACAAATGCAAAGCAAAAGCAAGGAAATCAATAGTGAGTAGATTCTGCTAATACCAGTTTGTTTTACTTTATTTAGAAGTGCCACTGTATGCAAGGATGGAAGGAGCAGGTATTAACATTATTTTGCTACTATGGTGTGTGTGTGTGTGTGTGTGTGTGTGTGTGTGTGTGTGTGTGTGTGTGTGTGTATTTCCTCTCCCCAGAGGCTCTTATGCTGAAAGCTTAATTCCCTGTATCTTGGAATCAAGAGGTGATGGGACTCTACAGAGATGGGACTTAGGGACAGGTAATCAGGTCATTATGGGCACTGCCCTTAGGAAGGGTTAATGTTGGTCTGGAGGTAAGTTAGCTCTTGGGTCTTCACCAAAGTCTGAACAGATGGGACCACTGGATCTTCAGCTTTCAGCCTCTGAGCTAACATAACCTCTTTTCTCTGTAAATATTCCACATCAAGTATTTTGGTACAGCAACAGAAAATGGATCAATATATCTGCCTATGTTAATTTTTGATCCACTGCATTGTAAACTCAGTAAACTGGCATCTAAAATGTTCTTTGTATTGAACAAATTATCTCTTCATCGCACAAATGTGTTCTTATACATTACCAAGGGGACCATCATGCATGTCTTGATATGCTGCCTGATATTCACAATTAGCACAATGCTATGTTCTCAGATTAATGGCCCCATCACATCCTTGATAGAAGTCATGACCATCCTACAATTCAATTCTGGCAGAGATCTTTCTTTGTTTTTTAAAGAGACATTGATACCGAAATGAAAAGGAGAAGCCTTCTGTTGACCTCATGCTGTCTGGAACAGACCTGAATTTGTTCTCACAGTCACTGCTCCTCAATGATACTTGTGTTCTCTCTGAGGACCAGGCATGGCAGACTATCCCAGGCTCCTGTGCACTTTAAAGGAGGGTTAAGGAGTTTGCATTACCTACTGGCCGTTATGAAGATGCCAGAGGGTTTTATTTTAGCCAAGTTTAAATTATTTATAGCTTTTTATTTTGCTATAACTTCAAGTCTACAGAAAAGTTGCATGAGTAATGAAAAGGTCTCCCACCCCGTACCAGAGTCACCAGTTACTGGTTGCTGATTTTGCCCCACTTTCTCATTCTCTCCTCACATCACTTTTCTGTTGCCACACAGAGTAGCTTTCAACACACAGAGATAAACCCATAGATAAGGCTCAGACGGGATCTGTGCCTCATCTGACAAGGGTGAAATCAAGGTGTTAGCAGGGCTGCTTCCCTTTCTAGAGCTTGGAGGAAGTATTCGCCTCAGGGTCTCTGTGGTTTGAAACTGTGCCCTCCTGGGTGTTGCCAAGGGATGGTTTTAAGAGGTGGAGCCCTTAAGGGGTGATTAGACCTCGAGGGCTACTCCCTTGTGAGTGGGATTAGGTGCCCTTACAAAGGGGTTGATGAAGGGAGTCGGTTGCTCTCATCCTTCTGCCTTCTGCCATGTGAGGAAGCAGCAAGACCATCCCCACTGGACACTGGTGCCTTATTCCTGGATTTCCCAGCTTCCAGAACTGTGAGAAATACATTTTCGTTCTTCATTAACTACCCACTCTGTGGTATTTTGCTACAGCAGCACAGAAGGACTAAGACACATGCTCACTGGAGCTGTTGGCAGCAGGTCCTTGAAGGGGAAGAACTGAGGGTCCATTCCTCATTCACCAGCTGCAGACTGGGGGCCTCTCTCTCATCTCCTTTAGACCCCCCACTCCTTCTCCTGCAGCCCCCTCTGTCTTCCAATTAGTGACATATGTTGAGAGTGCTCACACTTTAGATCAGTGGCTTTCCCATCTACAACTGCTGGGAAGGATGTTTTTCTTATAAAGACCCCTGTGATGCCCCAGGGAACCTGCTTATCTCAAAGTCAACTGTACTACATGACATAACACGGGCACTGTACTGTTTTGAATGACAGTGATGATGACAGTGGCATCTCATTAGAGTCACAGATTCTGGGGTTTCAGATGTGGAACCTTGAGTACCATTTTTAGTTTGGTCAACCACAAGAGGAAATCAAGGGAGCATCTTTGGGCTTGAGGATATAGCTCTGTGCTTTCAGGTGGGAGGTATCTGAAGTGAGGGGTGTATACTTGGAGCAGAGGCCTCACGATTGTCACTTTCTGAGATTTGGAGGAGCCTGGAGCTTTATCTACCCTAGTCTTCGAATCATAGTAATACCTGGAGAGAGGTGTCAGTTCTATTTTAAAACGGAGAACCCCAAAACAGAGCAAGAACAGTTAAAACATCTCTCTAATGTGCACAGTCATACAGGTAGTGAATCCAGGTGTCAATTCAGCTCTGCTGAATTCCAAAGACCCAGGTCCTTCTGCTCAGATACCAGCCTCCATTTGGGTCCTGAGCTGTCTTATTCTTTTGGTGATTACTTGTTACAGAATATTCCTGATCTCTCCCCAGGAAATCTTATCTAAACATGTCTGTATTGTATCAAATCCCTTTAAGATTCACTTTTGTCCAAGTGACAGGAAGTTTACCCATGAAGTGGATGTTTTGGAAAAAGCCCTCAAGGACTTTCTTCATCAAGACATGAATGACTGTGGATGTCATGTCTGTCCTGGAACTGGCTGGGGTAGGCAATAGGGCTTTGGGTTTATTCAAAACCCAGCGGGCAGAAACAGTCTTCTTTTACTAATGCTTGCTTATATGGTAACTAGGACTTCAAACATTCACAATGTTACTGCTTCTTTCTTTAATTTTTTTTGTAGTTGTAGATGGACGCAATACCTTTATTTTATTTATGTATCTTTATGTGGTGCTGAGGATCGAACCCAGGGCCTCACACCTACTAGGCAAGCCCCCCGCCACTAAGCCACAATCCCAGTCCCATGTTACTGCTTCTTTCAACAGAAGAAATGTCAATATGAAACATACCTAGCTTCCTGTTTTCAGAACCCAGCTTACCAAGACCAACATGGAAGCTTATACCTTTTCTTCTCTTTGAAAGGTTCATTGTGTATTTTCTTTTTAGGGAACATGGACACACAATGGAGTCAAAATGCCTACAAAAGGTCAAAAGAAAAAAAAATAAATTCTGCCTAGAATAGCTGCTAACTTGTTTCTCAGACAGGCTGAACACTGCCACAGCATGTTCTGAATCTTGAGGGCCCTTTTGAATCTAACTCTGGGGAGAAAACTGGAGTATCTTGGGAGAGTGAAGAAACCTAGCCTATGTAGTTAAATCATCTTATACTTAGTTTTATAAGAGGCCATGTATGTCATGGGCGGTGACACATGATTTTTTGGGGGGAGCATTGTAAGACCCAAGGGAGTACATGTCACATTTACTTGAATATGAGAAAGGATGCTGTAAGAAATACATAATTCATATATGTCTAGGGGATTAGGATAAAATTTGACATATATCAAACCTTATTGTACATGATTTATATACATGAAACACAGCTCATGTGAATGTATAATCACATAAATCTATATAATATTCATAAATCATATATATACTTATAAATGTATATATAGAATTATGTGTGCATATATCTATGTATATAAATAATGTATGTGCTATTTTTTGCCAAAAATTAAAAAAAAAAAAACTTTTATGTAGGAGTGACTTTCAATTACATATACTGAAGTCTGTTTAGCAAGTCATCAGTCTAATCTAGTGATTCATCCTGAGACTCCAACATTTCTATCTTTAAGTTAAAAATCAACACTTTTCCCCAATTTTCAAAACAAAATTTGATGACCCTCTCCTCAGTGATACTCATTCCCACTTATTTTTTTTTTAAGTGTTTTTTTTTGGTAAGATTTAACATTTTAATCTGTATGGTCAAGATGGCTCATGGATAGCTAATATCCCTGAATGATGTCTTTTGGTAAAAGCTGCTGAATTTGATTATGTGGTTAGTTTAACTTGATTTTGATTACACATACTTGAATATTCTCTAACTTGCCCCGTGTTTTTTGGTGTTGGGCTTAAAAAGTCATTTATTTTTAAAACCCACTCAAAGTTGAAGGCCAGCAGGGTTATCCAGCCATTGAAGAACCAGCTTGGTGAAGCAAGGCATGCTGGGAAATCTGTGACACTGTTCAGAGCAGAGGCCCCGACATCAGGCAGACCAGATTCAATCTCTGTCTACACTTCATAAACGGTGGGAAGTCAGCAAGTTGCACTTCTCACTTTCCTCAAATGTAAAATGGAAGGAGTCCTGGACTTTAGGCAGAATTCAGTGAGGAAAGCCCAATTAAAGTAAGTAGCAGTGACCCCAGCCTGATTTTGGTTACTAACAACAAAAAGTGGAAAACCAGAAACCAAACTCAAGTTGATTTAAAAAACTTAGTGAATTTATTGACATATATCTGAAATACTGGGAAGAAGAAAAAGCCAGGCATGATTGAATGAGGAGGGTCTGTATTCATGTTTCTGTGATCCTGTTGTTTTTTGACCACCTCTGTTTACCAGGGGATGCTAGGCTTTGTTTCCATGTAGAGTCCTCACATGATCTCAGGATAGCTATAGGATAATTGCTCTTTCACCTCTAAGGGTAGGGAGAGGGAGCTTTGTGTTCACAATTATAGAATGCAATATGAATAGTCCGTCCCTGCACAAGTTCTGTAGCCCAAGGAATAGCATGTGTTGATTAGCTCATGCCTGTTGCTGGCTATGTCTGAACCATTGTTGCAAGATAGATGACAACACCATATACCTTAGACATCATGAGCTGACCCTTCGGATAAGGCAGGGTTCACCCCCATCTAAATCATAAGGAGGCGAAACAATGAAAGAGAGTGGGTGGTCTGGGAAGGGAACCAGGATGGTATCTACCATATAAATATGAGTTAAATTATTAATATTTAATGATTATGGAAATGTGCTAATCCTGATAATAGTTTATTTGCTTAAGGCACAGGTTATTAACCCTGACTTTTTACCTGTATGCCAGAAGGCAATAAGGTGCAATCTTTGTTAATTTCCCCATTTAACTTCTGGGTTATCTTGCATATTTTAGGCATAGCTATGTATGCATAGCATAGCATCACATTTGGGCATATATATGTGTATATATATTTATATATACACACACATATTACTTAGAATGCAGTCTATGCTAGGAGCAACTGTCTCTGTCACTCTACCTGTTTTCTAAGGTGTAGAAATGTCCACAGTCATTGTGATGACTCTTTGTCTCTTATGCCTCTTGAACCTTCTCCAGCGATTCTGTGATCCCAGCTTGCTAATCAACCCCTGCTAATTACTTTGTCTGAGTTCCATTGCAAACTGACTGCCAATTATGGGCAGTCAATGGAAAAAGCCAACTCATGTCTCCCTCTTCCCTTGCTCTCTGTGTGGGTTCTTCAGCTCTCCTCCAGGCTCCTTAGTGATTCTAGCTCCTGCTTGGCTTGGTGGCTCTGGCCTCCTCCTCAGACTCTCTAACCCAGTGGCACAGGGCCCCAGCTATCACTCTTCTCTGACTGGCTTCTATTTCCTGTTCACACCTCCTAATACTTATTGTTACAAGTCCCCATTTTAATTTTCTTCTATTGGATTATGTGGGGTGGCTTCATATTCATGCCTTGACCCTAACTGATAAAAATCATTAACTTTCAAAATCCTGGAATTCTTACCCTACTAATGATTTTTTTTCCAGGAATAAAACCTATTGTCTACAGTGCTAATGTGATTTATTTTTTTGAAAAATATAGGTTTCCCGATTTTAAAAAATATTATCAGGTCTTCTTTGAAATCTATAATTCCTACAGTGATTTAATTTCTCAACTTCAGAAAGGTGTGTGTTGAGACATATCAAAACCAATTATAAGCACATTATTTGAAAAACACAGTATTTCAACTCATTTTGATCAAATTCCCTTACTGGATCCTCTTTGAAATAAAATTGCAGACATCTGTTTTATGAAAAGCTAGTTATTGAGGTGGGAAACCATATTGTTCTAATTAAAGCTTGGGTAGTTTATTGAAACGCACTCATATTGAATAAAAAGCACTTTGGTAAACCACACAAATACATAATTTGACAGCCATCTGGAGCCGTTGGAGAATCGATCCTTTTGGATAGCGGGATTGTTTTATAGACGATGGAGATTTTGCCTGTTTGTCTTAATGATGAATTGTTTGGTCATCAGGAAGATAAATTCACTACAACCTGGTTGGGTTAAAACAAATTTAAAAATGAAATGACTGAAAGGGCTCTAGGGATCCCCAAGATGGAGAGTGCTCCTGGGTTCTCTGCAGGAGTGGGGTCTGGAACCTCAGAGCTATGGCACCTCTTGGCTTCTCTTGAGGAGACACTTCACTCTTCTCTCCTTGCCCACAGGCCTGTCCCAGGAGGGAGCTGCTGACTTTCCCAGTCTGGGTCACCCTTCCCACAGTGCACGGCACATGCACATCCACAGAGGGAGTTGCACAGTCCATTTCCTTCTCAGTGGGCAGGTGGAAGCAGCCCAGTTTGCAAACATATCCACGACACCACATGTAACCTTGTCCTTTTTAAAAAACAATTAGCTTTTTCTGATGATGTAAACTTTTTATAGTATGTTATAAACTCAAAAAGAATATTCTGAGAAAATCTCATTTCTCAATGATGGATAGTCACGTTCACTAGTGTAGCAATGTCCACTCACATATCAAATGGCTCTCGACTGCTATTTGTGTTTGTGAATGAGAGGCAAGTAATGGATTTTTGTATTTTTTATAATTTTTGATTGCCTCATTGTTGCCAGATGTCACTTGTCATTGCTGATTGGTAGTCACACTTCTATTTTGTTACAGCTGGGTTAATATAGGCCTAGAAACCAAGGAAACTATCACAATTGTGCACAGAATACTTTTAAACTAATTAAATTTTAGCGAAAAGGTCTTTCTACTGAGAGAACGCTCATGAACCTAAAGGCATATACTTCACAATTGTAGGCTTCTGCCCATGTGTGAGAAAGGAAATCACTAGCTTAAAATAGATGTGCTTAATAGAAGTGGAATGACTCCCACCAATTCCCAGAATCATTGAATTTTAACATCAATTTCTTTAATTCCATTGCCACAGTCTCTCTTTAGTCAGACACATTATGCCTATAGTAGGCTGAATTATGGCTCTCAGAGATACTCAGATCCCAGTCTTCAGACTGAGTTCCCTTACATGGCCAAAGAACACCATAGATGGAATTTAGGTAACAGATCGTGGGAGGGGGAGATTACTTAGGATTTTCAATCTAATCACATGAACCTTTAAAGGCAGAGATTTTTTTTTTTTTCCACCAAGGATTAGTCAGAGAGATGTGATGGAAGAAAAGCAAGAGAGGTAAGGTGTGACAGTGAGCATGACCCACTGTTGCTGATTTTCAAGATGGCAGAAGGAAACCATGAGCCAAGGAACTCAGAGGCCTTGAGAACCTGGGAATGGACCTCAGTTAGCAGTGGGCAATGAAATGGAGACCTGAGTCCTATAACTGCAAGGTACTGAATTTTTATGACTATCTGAAGGAAGAAGAACTCCCATTCTCCTCTATGGATTCCAGAAAGGAACATCGTCTTGGTGACACCTTGAGTTTAGAGCCAAATCTGACTTCTGAACTGTAGAGATGCAAGGTCATAAATTTTTGTAGTTTTAAGCCACCGATTTTGTAGCAATTCATCATGACACCGAATGGAAATGAATGTAATGCCAAAGTTTTTATTTTCTTCCCCGAAACTGGAAATGATTCTGTAATGGCCTTAGGGTCTTCTCATCCTAACCAGCTTTTGGCAGATTGTGTTATCTGAAAATGACTACAGCTTATCCCACGTGTTCTTTCAAAGCTTTATCACACTCTTATCAAGAAGGGAAACTTATTTCAATTCTCTTGAATGTGGGTGGACTGTTGTGATTACCACCGTGAAAAGAATTTGGCAGAGGTGACACGTGACTTTCAGGATGGGGTCAGGAAGGGCCATGATGCTCCTGATGGCTTATCTTATGAGCCCCTGGGAGCCTTTTGTCAACACTGTAGAATTCCAATGCTTCCATGTGGAAAGACCACCTGGAGTGACCATGTAAGGATGGAGAGGGATTCCAGTCCCAAACATTTAATTCTTCCCCACACAATCACCAGATGTGTGAGTGAGGAAGCCTTCAAGATGTTCCCTGCCTGGGCCACCATCTTGTCTGGCCATGGAAAGAACCTGAGCAAGAACTTTGGATGATTCTAGTCAATACCATACCAGGCTCATGGGTAACATAAATTATTATCTTTTTGAGTCATTTGTTTTAGGCAATTTGTTATGCAATAATAAATAACTGGAAAATATATCTTGGTTATGAATGTAATATGAATTTATACAAAGTTGATTTTAACACTAGAGGTAAGAAAATCCATATGCCCAGCATTCCGTCAGTAATTACACTGTATTTGAATTGATTGACCAGTGCTAACCTGTTTTATCCCTAGTTATCCCACATTCTTTACATCCTATTTTCCTGAAACAGTGGGGGAACTTTCCTGGTTCTCCTCCTGTGTTCCCTGTGCCCAGTGACACACAGTCTCTGAAGTCCGTGAGCCTGTATTGTTGGGCACATTTTCAGTTTTTATGGTGAGTCACAGTTCTATTCCCCGCCTCAAGTTCATTGACAGAAGACTATTCATGTTTTATTTTTTTGCTCAATGCCTGGGAGAACAGGAATTGGCTTTCCAAATCCATCACTAGGTTCTTGAAGTGAACTAGATGAATCTGTTTTCAATTTATATTGATTAAGGAGAAACAATGGAACAATATTTAAAACTTAACCCAAACTAAAACTCGCATTTCTGTTCCTGCATATAGCTGATATTGTGTAGTTTATGTACAGTTTTTGAAAATTCCTTGCAGGTGTCTAGTACTCAATCATTAATAACAATTGAAAACCTATACTTCTCTTGTCTTTCCTGATGATATATTATATGGTATGGTGAGGACATTAATAATCCCTCACTTTAATTGAAGCTTATTTTGAGAATTTTTCTATATCCTTCTTTTTCAATCTACCCTCTTATAAATCATACATGGAAGACTTCAGGATATGGAATATTTTAATATCACTGTGAAACAGAATAATATGAATTAGAAAACTAAAAGAGATGAAATAAGAGGAAAATATCTAGTCTAATCCCAACATTTTTAGATGTGGTATCATTAATCCAAAGAAGCTAAATTAGCTGGTGGCAGAGCCAGAATTAGAAAATTAATTTATCAGAGTATGTCCTCGACATTTGTCCTGCGAGGTGTGTTGGGACCCTGGGTGTGCTGGTGGCACTATTCCCTTATTAGTCTGCAGAACCCAACGAGCGAAATTCTCTTCAGGATAATTTGTTTATTGGGTTCTCAGGAGAAGCCATGGCATAATTGGCTGTCTTGAAACAAATGCATCTTCTAAATGAATGCGTCTCTCTACTCACATTGCTAGTGAGGCCAGGGACTATTTTTGGAATGCTCTGTTTCTACCTTGGGGTGCCCTAGCACTTTGGTCTTCTGTTTCTTCCCTGATATACTTCTTCCTTGATCAGAAGGCAGTGGATTAGTGGGTCCAGGTCCCCGGGAGAGGAAAAGAAAGAAGGACATGGACAGAAGCCTTTTCTGTCCTTTGCTTTCAACATTCTAGTCTCTCCTTTGCCTCACGTTGGAGTTAAGGAGCTTCCACTTTAGGATCAGGACTACAACTTAGGTCATGACTACCACTTCCCAAATTTGATGACTTCTTCTGAGTAAACAATACGTCCTTACCTAAGGAAGAGGTTTACTATCAGGAAAAGCATCCATTTCAGGTCCTATTTGATTCTGTAAAATTAAACGAAAGAACTCACGCAGGCTTGCATGTACGCAAACGTACATACACATTCATCTAGGGCCTGGTTTATGTTAAGGAATTCTGTCCTTCTGCCACCTGCTACTTTGAGCCTTATGTTTCAACTCTGACCACACTTGAGATTATCTACTATAGTGCATGTTTGTATTACTACTATTTGGGTTGGTTGTATGTCAGTATCCTTTTGGTGCTTTGAACTATTTCAGAATGCTTATTTTAATAATGTTTTTGTTTGACAGTTCTGTAAAATGACTACCACCAGGAGTGAATGCCTACTTAGAGCAGGCATTGACTGGCTTTCTTAGTATTAAGTTTTTTCATGTGGTTTTGGACACTGGGTCTAGCAGCATAATTTATGTGGGGATTTCTTGTAATCCATTTAGCTGTTTTTTTCTTTCTTGCTCCCTCTCCTCTCTGTCACCCACTCCATTGGTGGATTTTGCTGTTGCAAAATCCTGGGTTCATTCTGGGCCCCTTTCTAAGCAGGTGTCTTTCTAAGCAGTGACTGGGACAGAAACTGTGGGGTCAAGGGCAAGTTCATCTTCAGAGCCAGCAAGTAGCTTTCTGAGACTGCCTCTCTACCCACCTTCTCAACACTAGGAGCCTGCCTGCATTGGTTAATTGCAGTTGAGCTGGATGGATCCAGTCCTAATGCTGTTGCAAAAGGGACCACAACAACGTGGCTCCCACAACCCAAATGTATTCTTACAGTGCTGCAGGCCACCAGACACCCCTGGGGACTAGCACACTGGGCTCTGGACCTCTTGAGCCCTTTGGGACTTTAGTTGCATTTCTGATTCAGAGAGATATTCGTTTTGTATCTGGGATCACATGTATCTTTTTTGTGTGAGCAATTTTCTATTTTCAGACTTGCTCTTTCTTTGTTGAGAATCTGGAAAGCCAGGATTATGAATTACGAATCTGCCATCTTGATGGGGAAATCCACATTCTAACAGAGAACTCAGGGACATCCTAAGGTAAATCTAAAACACTTAGTGAATTGTTAAACAGGACCAAGGAAGGCTGCATTCGATTCTACCATAACCAAATAGCACCAACGGCGTGGCTTAAAACAACAGAACGTATTCTCTCATGGTTCTGGAGATCAGAAAACCAAAACCGAGGTATCTGCAGGGCCCCGCTCCTTCGGAGGTCCTGGGGAAGAACTCCCCGCCCCTCTGCCTTCTGGTGGCTCCTGGTATTCCTCAGCCTGAGGTAGTGAAACTGTGGACCCCGCCACCATCTTCACAAAGCTCTCCTCCCTCTGTGTCTCCTTGGCAACCCTGTGTCCAAGTCCTCTCTCCTTTCTCTTGTAAAGAAGCCAGTCTTTGGATTTAGGACCTGCCCAAATCCAGGATGAACTTGACTCATCCATTTCCTTCTACAAAGACCCTCCTCTAAAGAAGGATGCAGTCCCAGGCACCAGGGATGAAAATTTAGACACATCTTTTGGGGAGAAAAAACTCCGACGCACACCATACATATGTTTTTAAAAAAGTATAGTTCGTGCAACTTTGCTGTGTTTCTGCACTTAACTTTTGCATTGACTGAATAGGGACCCAGCCATTTATCCCTTTCCTGTCCCCCTCCTTCCCCTGCCTCAGTGTCTTCTACAGAGCAGCTGTTCCATAAAGACCTCAGGATTGACAGGACGACTCTATTTGCCATGACATGTTGACCCTTCGGAGACCTGCTGGAACCAGAGGGAGCAGGGAGCTAGCAACCTCCTCCAAAGCAGATGCGCTTCTAGCTTCCTACTGCATTGAAATCCTGTCTCCAAGGGCGTCTTTGTGGAATGCAGCATGAAATAAAGGAAGAACACAGGCCTGCAAGACACTCGGAAATTAATAGAGTTGGCAGTACATTTGAGGGGTGGGAAAACCTTTCTAAGCATGTTATTAAAGGTGAAAACCATAAAGGAACATCTCCATAGGGTTGGCTGTCTTTTTATCCTTTATTGTATCAAAGAATATCATTACCGAGTTAAAAGCAAAGGACAAGCCAGGGAAGCGAAAGCAGTAGGAGAACTGACATCAGCTGACGCCGTGATAAAGTGAACCCGGGCGTTTTCCTGATAGAGAATTATTGATATTGCTCTAGTGTGAAGGGGGCTTCTCTTTTGGTTGGATAAGACATGATGCCTACATCTGATCCGGCCACTAGAAATTAACTAACTAAACCTTTTTTGTGTGTGATTGCCATTTTTTTTTTTTTTTTCTTACCCTCTGGAACCATGACTGTTTAAAATCAAGACTATTTCAAAAAAATTGCGTGTGGCTGCGCACGTGGGGGTGTGTATCTATAAAGCCACATTATATAGAATTTATGTCTAGGTAAGATAGAGCGATAAATACACATTCTCATAAGAGCAGAGAAGTTAAATTATATTTAAAAAGTGATTTATGTTGATTGGATATAAATTTCACCCTGACTTGAGTCTTTTCTTTCAAATAAAGTAATGATTTTTTTTTTTCTTTTAACCCAACTTGTGAAGCATTTCCTTTGGGCTCCAAGCACGCCTTTACATGCAAAGAAAGTCTGGGTGCTCCTGGAGCGTTCCTCAGGGCCCGCTCCCTTTCCCTGCCATCCCCTGAGTTTTATCTTCCTTGCCCAGCTCTGTCTCAAGGGCACTGCTGCTGTATCTGTAAAGCAGAGATGGGAGGGGCTCGCTCGGAGGTCTCCTGCAGCCAGAGTGGGTGCTGGGATCCTCTGCTTGCTTTCCCATCCCATCCTTTTGGGAAGGGCTTGGCTTCAGAATCAAGGAGGAGAGAATATATAGACTATATAGTCTATAGAGCTAGAATACATATGCTGAGAGGAGCCTGAGAGGCCAGGGCATCCTTGGTGTGGCCCATTACAGGAGCATCTGTTCATCACAAGGTGGCTTTGGTTCCTTGATGCTGATGCACTAGGGCAGGGCCTCCATCTGAGCTCAGGATAACATCACAAGGACAGGCCTCTCCCTTCAGGTGACCAGTGAGCACAACCAGGGAGCACCAGCCCCCGCCATCCCTCCTGGCAGGAGAGGGGTGGGGAGGTCAGGATGCACGTGGCTGACACGTACATCCCAGAAATAGATGGCGCACTGATGTATTACTAGGAGTTACTAAGGCTTCAATGTCCTCTAGTTGAGGCCTCTTTGCTTTCTTCCCCCTGGGGTGTCATCTCTGTCAAGGCCCAAATAATCCAGAACCTTGGGTTTCAAACAGCTGTCAGGACATATTGTGGGATAGCTTGGTCCAGGAAATGGGAGTTGTACTTATGTTTTGAACCAGGGGTGGAGACGCATCCAGGGATATTCTGATTTCCAGCTACGCCCTGCACCCTCTGTTAGGCATCGCGGCTGACACAGTGTTTGGCAGTTGATTTTGGATACGCTTGTGAATCAGAATCTGCCTGCTGGTGTGGTGAACCTGGAGGTTCCCTGCTCCCAACAACCTCACGGTTTTGGGTCAGAGGAAGCAGTGGCAGGAGTTGGATCCCTGAGATGCAGTGTTGGGGACACATGGAAGTGGGTCAAACACGGCCTGAGCTGTGGTGGACTGACCCAAGGACCAGGGAAAGGTGGAAAAGCACCTTCCTCACATTGATAAACGGCCCTAGTCTCCATGCAGTGTTGTCCTAGTTCTATGAAACCCATAGAAACAATTGTTCTAAATGTGCATCAACCAAAAAAATAAATAAATAAATAAACGAATAAAAACAGTAATTAATTATTCTCTAGTAACTCCTCTTGTGGGCCGTGGGGACCCACAAACAGGCAGCTCCATCTGGCACCATAAAAGCCATCCCAGAGTCACCAGAGACTGAGCTCACTGGCCACAGCTGCCGTCCCCCTGTGGCTCCTCCAAGGGGTCACCGATTTGTTTTCAAAGGCAATCCTGTTCTCTAGTGACCAAACCACCTGAGGACATAGAATTAAATCTGAGTATTTATTTAGAGTTTAAACCTTTCCCCTTTAACTAATTTGGGATTAAATTTAAAGAATAGAAAAAAAAATTTTTTGATTTGTTAAAAAAAATATCCTAAAAATCAGTAATTGCACTTTGCAGCTTCTCCATGTAGAATGGTATTAGAGGAAAAGCACCTTAACTGCATGATCAGGTCGTTACAGGGGAACACTGTTTCTGGTGGTTGAAAAAATGGAGTTGAAATATTGATATGAATGGCATTTGTATAAATGATGTATGTTTGTGGCCCTTGAATTAATTAGCAGAGGTTTCCATAGACAGGGTTAATAATCATTGGATGTGACATAAGGGTGGACGTGGTGTTTCTGAAAGCAGTTACTGCTGTGTCACATAACAGGGACAAGGCTCGAGAATGAGCACTCATTTGGAAACCAAAGCCCTAGGCTCATGTTCAAGTTTTGCAGTGGCTACCACATTCAACCTCTGGGACTTTCATTTATTTTTTCATCTACCAAATGGAAATGAAGACCCTGGTCTTACTAAAAATATGCTGATTCTCAGGACACAAAGATGAGGAGCAGCACATCCAATCCTTTTCACCATAGGGTCTGCACTGTCGGGAGATGAAGGAGAAACACCCTTTTCCCAGAGTCCAGTGAATACCTGTACCATTACTGATCTGGAAAGTGCTGTGAAGCTAAGCTCTTGGGCAGATAACAGGAGCAAGTGAGGATGTGGTACTTGAGGGCATCTCTCAAAGGTGGAGGCTGGGGAAAGGAGTTGAGGGGTTTTGTAAGGAATGGATCAGTGCTGAGTAGCAGGGGCCCAGCTGCCAACAAAGACTAAGATGGAGATGGAAGGAGCCTGATGCCCAGACCCTGCCTGGCAGTGGGCAGAAGGCAGCCAAGGCTGCAGCCCTAATCAGAGCTTTTCCTAAGATCATCCAGGGCATGGCATGGCCAGGTCACCTCTCTGGAGAAGGTCACTCTGTCGGGGCATGGAGGACCAGGGGGAGGAGGAAAGTGTGCGTGAGGGGGACTACTTCAGGAGGTCCCTAATGCTGGTGATAGTTTGGATCAGGAAAATGCTAATGAACACAGAGAAAGCCAAACTGGATTCAGGGGATATCGTGGAGGCAAAATGGCAAGACTCGGGCTAACTGGATATGAAGAAGGGACAGGTGGGTATGTCACCCAGAGCTCACAGAGAGACCTGCAAGGCTGGAGATGTGGCTCTGCTGTTCTCTGGCTGGACAGGTCCACAGAGAGGGAGAGCAGGATCTCTGCTCAGGATGGCTTTGGTTTGCCCTGTTATGAGGCATCCGAGGTACATGGTGGGATGTACACGTCTGTGCTCAGAGAAGAGGTCAAGACTGAACCCAACATGGTGACTCCCTGCACATTAGCCAGATTCTCCAGATAAACCAAACCAGCAGGGTGTTCTGGAACACCTAGAATATGTAGAATATATAGTCTATACAGCTAGAATGCATATGCTGTATATTAAGTACAGAGAGTATATCTATTATATAGAGTATAGAGAGAGCATATTATAGAGTATATGTACAGAGTATATGATAAAGAGTATATATTACTTAGAGTATATATAATATGTAGCATATCATATATGTTATATAGAGTATAATATATATTATGTATAATCTCACATAGTATATATATCTTGTAGGATCTTATTATATTACATACATGATAGGATTCATTAAGTAGGTATATTTTGCTATGCTTACTTATTTATATATATAAATATGTATATATATGCGTATTTATATGTGAGTGTATGTGTGTGCAGAGAGGGAGACTGAGATTTTAAGGAACCATTTCCTGCGATGGCAGGGGCCAGCAAGTTTGAAATCTGCAGGGCAGGCCTGTAGCCTGGAAACTCAGGCAGCTTTTCCATTCTACTGTCTTTAGGAAGATTCCTTCTCCTTCCAGAAACCCAATTTTTTGTCCTCTGCCTTCAATTGATTGGACATGGCCCACTCACCTTATGGAGAGCAACCGGCTTGACTGGGTCTACTGATTTAAGTGTTCTTCACATCTGCAAAAACACCGTCACATAGCATCCAGGCCAGGGGTGACAGCAAGTGTGCCCTGTAGCCTGGCCAAGGTGACACACAGCCTTCTCCCTCACACCAGCTGCAGCCAAGTCCTGGCGAAATTTCTGAAATGCTTGGCATGTTGATAAAAAGGGCGTGCGGAAGTCTACACTGGAGATGAGGCAAATCCAGGAGAGCAGACCTCCGGTCTGCAGGGGGTCACAGGTAAACCTGCAGGGAGGCAGGGAGGAGGCACCCTGAGCAGGGAGGAGGTGCACCCAGGCAGAGCTGAGGTGAGGGAGTTTCCCAGAGGAGGGACCACCTCTCAGAGGACAGAGGAGATTTATTCTGGATAATGGTAATTAGCAGGTTCACTGGGAGGTGGGATGCTTGTCCGTGTGAAGAGGCCCAGCTTCCCTTGGGAAGAGATGGTGTCCCAGACAAGTGAATAGCAAACGAACACATTATCCTACTCTAATAGATTTTTAGATTTATGATTTTAATTTCACAATCACAATTTGGATCTAAAGTTTAAAGCATAAGGACATTGAAGGTCATTTTGACCCTGTCTTAAGAAATCAGAATTATTCTGTAGGACGGTGCTTTAAAGGGGACCTCTACAGAAAGCTCTTCAAATGCTCAAGAGCATGAGAGTTTAAAACCATACGGTCAGTCTTGCCTTTGCTTCTGGGCTTTTCTTTCTGCTTCAAGTTAGTACCAGGAATTAGAAGGTCGGTGGGAATCTTTCTTCAAGACTTTTCATTTCGGAATTCAGAAAGCCTGTCTTTCACTCAGAGATTCGCAGAGCAGAGTCTCCCTCGCCTACCGTGTGAACTTTACGGTGCGAAGGCACAGTCCTGGAGATCAGCACTACCCCTTTGATGACTGTTATCAGGCACAGCCCACAGAGCTGGCCAGGCTCCCAGGTGGCTGGTGCTGAATATTCTCAGATATTCACACCTCTGGGCAGGAGTGAGGACCTAGACAGGTCTTGCTACTGTGGGTTTATTTTTCTTTTTTTCCAACTGAGAAAATGTGTAACAGAGAAGTTGAAAGCATGCAGCCCAAAGGACCATGAAATGAAGGTCTGTGTACGTTTTGATGATTTACTTAGCCTATTTCTCCCTCCTGTTAATGGTGAAGTTTTTAGAGATCTCATGTCAGATGGTTTATCAGACATAGTTTCACCTTTATTGAATAACTAATCTCTTTGCTCATATTTGGGGGACGCTTTCTTTCATCACCATTGCCGAGATACTAAAATATCTCTGATTTAGGGTCTTTATTAAGACTGTGTGACAACAGTTATTTTCGCTCTACGCCTGTGATTAGCCAGTGTGATGCGGTTGTGCACGCTGCAGTGAAGGTCAGCGTCCAGCTCTGTACAATTCCCTGGTTTTCTATTTACCAAGTGGGAGGCTGCCATCAATCAAAATTGACTGAATTTATTCATGTTATTGCTGGCAAATAATTCCGCTTCCACACTTTATTATAGTCTCACTCCATTTCTTGCAAACACAAATAGATGACGAGTTTGGCCACATTACCAATTTTCAGAGCAAGGAAATAAACATTTTTTTTTAAAAATGTGATTGTAAGAAACAAAATTCTCAGAAGCACTCTTATCTGAAAGGAACCAACTGCAAAATCATGGCAAACCACATTTGTGGGAAAAAAATTTTCAGTGTATCACTGAAAGAAGTTCTAAGACATGCCAAGGACTCTTTTCAGAGGTTTTCCTGCTCTTGACATTAAAGTGCTCCATAGTTTATTTCAGGGACAGCTTTTTAGTAACCCAAGTGACCCACAGGGTCATGTATTGAACCCGTCTTTGTTTAAAACGTGTGTTGCAGAAAATAAACAGCATCTCTGGGATGCTCCGTTTATAATGTAACTGGTTCACCTTTAAAAGTCTTTATACCCTTTCTTGGAAAAGGTAGACAATGTCTCAATACTCTGCAGGACATCTTATTGCTCAGAGAATTTTCTTTCCCCAGCAAAGACCTTGATATCTCAGTCATTCTTGATTTTATCTTTTTTCACCTTTGGAACCTGTTGGATCAGCAGCTTCCTAGATATGTCCATCAGCATCCCTGGAAGAAAGAAGTCTGAGCCTCCAGGGAATCAGTGCACAGAACTCTCTGGAAGGTTTCTAGGAGATGCACACAATTGGGAGGACTTTGGGGTTACACCGTTGGAATATATTCAAGGTGAAAGCATCCCTTTTTCTCAGGCTGTTTTTCTCCTAATTTTTGCATAAACAAAACCAAGAGAAAAAGTTTTTGCCTTTGTGCTTCATGACTTTTTCATACAATGCCTAAATTTCTAGCATTCTGTTAGTGCTTATTTGTATTAAAATATCTCCTTTACAACAAAACCACAGAGAAAAGGTGGCTGTGTTGGAAGACACAATAAAGTTTATAGAAGCAAAGACACCCAAAGTATTAACTTTGCAGGAAAAAGTTGATGAATTATAACAAGAGCTTAAGGTTGATCAATGGGTTGTAAGGTGTTACAGGGGAAATAAGTCTGGTGTTGTGTTACATGGTAGGAAGACACCAAATAGTGATAATGAACTGTGAATTTCAAAAGAGCTAGAAGAAAGGATTTCAAATGTTTTCACAATAAAGAAATGATAAGCGTTTGAGGAGACAGATATACTTGCTCTGATTTGAATATTACCCAGTATGTGTAAAAACATCACATGGTACCAAATAAGTACATATAATTTTTATGTGTCAATAAAAAAGTAAGGAGCTGAGGCTATGGCTCAGTGGTGGAACACTTGCCTGGCATGTGTGAGGCCCTGGGTTTGAACCTCAGCACCACAAGAAACAAACCAAATAAAGGTACTGTGTCCATCTACAACTAAAAAAGAAATTTTTTAAATAAAAAAAAAAGTAAAAGAAGAAGAAGAAAAATAAATAAATAAAAAGAACCTTTGCCCCATTTCCCTGGTGCTAAGCAGAGTGCAGATGACCCCTGGGGCTGCCTGGACATGGCTGTAGCAGGACAGGTTTTCATGCATTGGGAGAACATTCTGGTTGCTAGAAAGGGATCGTTGTCATTTGAAGTCATAAATTTGTGTTCTAATGAATACATAAGGCAGATTTTTCAAGATGGCGGCCTAGAGGGTGGCTGCATTTCATGTTGCTCCAGGACTCAGGATTCAAAAGAGGAGATATTGAGACACTTGGGACCAACTCAAAGCAGCCGGGTGACTCTCACCCATTGGGAAGGCATCCCGGATGGGACGGTGGTCCCGGAACGCAGGAAACTATGTGAAGTAGAGCTGCCAGCGAGACGCCCCCCCCCCCGCTGGAGCAGTGAACTCGGACAGCTGGGAGTGCCGTAAAGGAGGCCGCTCGGCACAGCGCTGGGACTCGGAGCAACCACTGGGGCTCCGGCGGCTGCCCAGGGGAAGAGTGGCGAGGAGAGCTGTGTGGACTCAGGACACCGGGGCCTGCCCTGAGGAGGAGGAGGAGGAACGTGGCCACTTGGATTCGGAGTGACTGCACCAGAGCTACAGGCGGTTGCCAGAGGAAAAGCCGCGCGGCGAGCTGTTTGGACTCAGAACAACGCTTCTGAACCCCGGGGCCTGCCCTGAGGACGAGGAGGAGGAAGAGGAGCGCGGCCGCTTGGATTCAGAGTGACTGCACCAGAGCTACAGGCGGTTGCCAGAGGAGGGGCTGCGCGGCGAGCTGTTTGGACTCAGACCACTTCTGAACCCCGGGGCCTGCCCGGAGGAGTAGGAGGAGGAGGAGGAGGAGCGCGGCGGGTCGTTTGGACTCGCACTGACTGCATTAGTGCTCCAGGCGGCTGCTCAGAGGAGAAGGCGAGTGGTGAGTTGTTTGGACTTAAAGTGACAGCGCCTGAACACAGGGGGGCTGCCTGGAGGAGAAGCGTGGTGGGTCGCTTGGTCTTGAGTGGCCGCACCAGAGCTCCGGGCGGTTGCCCAGAGGACCCGTGCTGCGGGTCACGTGGACTCAGAGCCACTCAGAGCAACCGCTCCTGAACACCCGGGGGGTTATCTGGAGAAGGAGGAGGAACGGGGAGGGTCACTTCGACTCGGAGTGATTGATTGCCCAGGGCTACGGGTGGTTGGTGGGAGGTGGAGGCACACAGTGAGTTTCTTGGACTCCTAGTGACCACACCGGAATACTGGGCGGCTGTCTGGAGGAGGAGGCGTGTGGCGGGTCTCTGGGTCTCAGAGCGATTGTACGGGGCCCCAGGTGGCTGCTCAGAGGAGGGGCCGCATAGCCAGGCGATTAGGTGCAGAGCAGGGCCCCAGGATCTAGGAGGCTTCTGGGTGGAAGAGCCGCACAGAGACAGGCTTAGGGCGGAGCGAAGGTTCCAGGCCTGTGGGCAGATTCTCTGAGAAGGGGCAGCCTACGGAGATTCATCTGCGAAGGGTGAGGCTCCCAGGCACAGGAGGTAGGGCCGGGCCCCTGGGAACTTTGCAGAGGAAGGCAGCCCAGCCCAGGCAGTAGCTGTAAATTGAGGGGAACCTCTAGGAGGGTACTGACCAGCGAGACCTCCCCACCGGGTGAGTCTTCCCTGCCGGGTGAAGTTTCCCCACAAGGACGGTAAAACTAGAGTCTCAGGCCCAAACAGGCCTTGCCTCAGCCCGCAGCCTAGGTCCCCTTTGGATGACCATTTGTCAACAAGTGGAGGCACCTCTGCCCACTAGCAGGGAATATACCCCACCTGAAGGCCACCACTCCTAGAGAGGCAGCTTCCTTGTGGAGCACCGCATTATCAACTTCCTCCATGACTTCAGCCTACTGAAGGCTAAGGGGGGATATATAGAGAAATCTTCAGGGACATTGTAAGTCAATAGAGGATTTCTGCAATATCTCAGTGGTCCACTCATACCTGAACAATATGAGAAAACAAGGAAAGAAAATGCTGCAAACAAATCTAGATGTTACATCAATAAAACCCAATGACAGCATGGCAGAAGAAATGACAGAAAAGGAGTTCAGAATGTACATAATTAAAATGATCAGAGAAGCAAACGATGAGATGAAAGAGCAAATGCAAGCACTGAATGATCGCACCAATCGACAGTTAAAAGAGCAAATACAGGAAGCAAAAGATCATTTCAATAAAGAGTTAGAGATATTGAAAAAAAACCAAACAGAAATCCTTGACATAAAGGAAACAATAAACCAAATTAAGAACTCCATAGAAAGCATATCCAATAGGATAGAACACCTGGAAGACAGAACCTCAGACATTGAAGACAAAATAATTAACCTTGAAAACAAAGTTGAACAAACAGAGAAGATGGTAAGAAATCATGAACAGAATCTACAAGAACTATGGGATGTCATGAAAAGGCCAAATTTAAGAATTATTGGGATTGAGGAAGGCCTAGAGAAACAAGCCAAAGGAATGAACAATTTATTCAATGAAATAATATCAGAAAATTTCCCAAATCTGAAGAATGAAATGGAAAATCAAGTTCAAGAGGCTTATAGGACTCCAAATATACAAAATTACAACAGACCCACACCAAGGCACATTATAATGAAAATACCTAACATACAAAATAAAGACAGAATTTTAAAGGCTGTGAGAGAAAAGAACCAAATTACATACAGGGGGAAACCAATACGGATATCAGCAGACTTTTCAATCCAGACCCTAAAAGCTAGAAGGGCCTGGAACAACATTTTTCAAACCCTGAAAGAAAATGGATGCCAACCAAGAATCTTATACCCAGCAAAACTTACCTTCAAATTTGACGATGAAATAAAATCCTTCCATGATAAACAAAAGCTAAAAGAATTTATAAAAAGAAAGCCAGCATTACAGAACGTTCTCAGCAAAATATTCCATGAGGAAGAGATGAAAAACAAAGAAGCAAATCAGCAAAGGGAGGAATTATCCTAAAGGAATTGTCAAATAAAGGAGGAAACAAGTTGTGTCAAACAAATAAATAAATAAAATTTAAAAAATGAACCAAATGACCGGGAAACCAAATCATATCTCTATAATAACCCTGAATGTTAATGGCCTGAATTCATCAATCAAAAGACATAGACTGGCAGATTGGATTAAAAAGAAAGATCCAACAATATGTTGCCTGCAAGAGACTCACCTCATAGAAAAAGATACCCATAGACTAAAGGTGAAAGGATGGGGAAAAACATACCATGCGCATGGACTCAGCAAAAAAGCTGGAGTATCCATCCTCATTTCCGATAATGTGGACTTCAAGCCAAAGTTAGTCAGAAGGGATAAAGAAGGTCATTTCATACTGCTTAAGGGAAGCATAAATCAGCAAGATATAACAATCATAAACATCTATGCCCCAAACAGTGGCTCATCCATGTATGTCAAACAAATCCTTCTCAATTTCAGAAACCAAATAGACCATAACACAATAATACTAGGTGATTTTAACACACCTCTCTCACCACTGGACAGATCTTCCAGACAAAAATTGAACAAAGAAACCATAGATCTCAATAACACAATCAATAATTTAGACTTAACGGACATTTATAGAATATACCATCCAACCAAGAGTGAATACACTTTCTTCTCAGCAGCACATAGATCCTTCTCTAAAATAGACCATATATTATGCCACAAAGGTAATGTTAGCAAATACAAGAAGATAGAGACACTAGCATGTATTCTATCAGATCATAATGGATTGAAGTTAGAAATAAATGAAAGAGTAAAACACAGAAACTATTCCAACATCTGGAGATTAAACAATATGCTATTATATGATGAATGGATAACAGAAGATATTAGGAAGGAGATTAAAAAATTCTTAGAGGTAAATGAGAACAAAGAAACATCATATCAAAATCTCTGGGACACTATGAAAGCAGTACTTAGAGGGAAATTTATTTCATGGAGCGCATTTAATAAAGAAGTAAAACTCAACAAATAAACGACCTAACACTACAGCTCAAAGCCCTAGAAAAAGAAGAACAGAACAGCACCAAAAGTAGTAGAAGACAGGAAATAGTTAAACTCAGAGCTGAAATCAATGAAATTGAAACAAAAGAAACAATACAAAAAATTGACAAAATAAATAGTTGGTTGTTTGAAAAAATAAACAAAATTGATAAACCTTTAGCCACACTAACAAAGAGAAGACGAGAGAAAACCCAAATCACTAAAATTCGGAATGAACAAGGAAATATCACAACAGACAGGATGGAAATACAAAACATAATTAGAAGCTATTTTGAAAATCTATACTCCAACAAAATAGAAAATTTCAAAGACATCAACAGGTTTCTAGAGACATATGAATTGCCTAAACTGAACGAGGAGGACATAAACAATTTAAATAGACCAATTTCAAGTACTGAAATGGAAGAAGTCATCAAAAGCCTACCAACAAAGAAAAGTCCAGGAGCAGATGGGTTCTCAGCCGAGTTCTACAAAACCTTTAAAGAAGAGCTCATTCCAATACTTCTCAAAGTATTCCATAAAATAGAAGAGGAGGGAACCCTCCCAAACTCATTCTATGAAGCCAATATCACACTGATACCTAAACCAGACAGAGACTCATCCAGGAAAGAAAATTTCAGACCAATATCCTTAATGAACATCGACGCAAAAATTCTCAACAAAATTTTAGCAAATCGCATACAAAAACATATTAAAAAGATAGTGCACCATGATCAAGTGGGCTTCATCCCAGGTATGCAAGGTTGGTTCAACATCAGGAAATCAATAAACATAATTCACCATATTAATAGACTTAAAGTCAAGAATTACATGATTATTTCAATAGATGCAGAAAAAGCATTTGATAAAATACAGCACCCCTTCATGCTCAAAACACTAGAAAAAATAGGGATAGTGGGAACATTCCTTAACATTGTAAAGGCCATTTATGCTAAGCCCATGGCTAATATCATTCTAAATGGTGAAAAACTGAAAGCATTCCCCCTAAAAACTGGAACAAGGCAGGGATGCCCTCTTTCACCACTTCTATTCAACATCATTCTTGAGACTCTGGCCAGAGCAATTAGACAAACCAAAGAAATTAAAGGGATACGAATTGGAAAAGAAGAACTCAAACTATCCCTGTTCGCTGATGACATGATTATATATTTAGAGGAACGTGGAAATTCCACCAGAAAACTCTTAGAACTCATAAGTGAATTCAGTAAAGTAGCAGGTTACAAGATCAATGCCCATAAATCCAACGCATTTTTATACATAAGTGATGAATCTTCAGAAAGAGAAATTAGGAAAACTACCCCATTCACAATAGCCTCAAAAAAAATAAAATACTTGGGAATCAATCTCACAAAAGAGGTGAAAGACCTCTACAATGAGAACTATACAATACTAAAGAACGAAATTAAATTACACCTTAGAAGATGGAAAGATCTTCCATGTTCTTGGATAGGAAGAATTAATATTGTCAAAATGGCCATACTACCTAAAGTGCTATACAAATTCAATGCAATTCCAATTAAAATCCCAATGATGTACCTTACAGAAATAGAGCAAGCAATTATGAAATTCATCTGGAAGAATAAGAAACCCAGAATAGCTAAAGCAATCCTTAGCAGGAAGAGTGAAACAGGGGGTATTGCAATACCAGATCTTCAACTCTACTACAAAGCAATAGTAACAAAAACGGCATGGTATTGGTACCAAAATAGAAAGGTAGATCAATGGTACAGAATAGAGGACACGGACACAAACCCAAATAAATACAATTTTCTCATACTAGACAAAGGTGCCAAAAATATGCAATGGAGAAAAGACAGCCTCTTCAACAAATGGTGCTGGGAGAATTGGAAATCCATCTGCAACAGAATGAAACTAAACCCATATCTCTCACCATGCACGAAACTAAACTCAAAATGGATTAAGGACCTCAGAATCAGACCAGAGACCCTGCATCTTATAGAAGAAAAAGTAGGTCCAAATCTTCACCTTGTTGGTCTAGGATCAGACTTCCTTAACAGGACTCCCATAGCACAAGAAATAAAAGCTAGAATCAACCACTGGGATAGATTCAAACTAAAAAGCTTTCTCTCAGCAAAGGAAACTATCAGCAATGCAAAGAAAGAGCCTACAAAGTGGGAGAATATCTTTGCCAATTATACTTCAGATAGAGCGCTAATCTCCAGAATCTATAAAGAACTCAAAAAACTCTACTCCAAGAATTCAAATAATCCAGTCGACAAATGGGCTAAGGAAATGAATAGACACTTCACAGAAGAAGATCTACAAGCAATCAACAAACGTATGGAAAAATGTTCCACATCTCTAGTAATAAGAGAAATGCAAATCAAAACCACCCTAAGATTCCATCTCACCCCAATTAGAATGGCGATTATCAAGAATACGAGCAACAACAGGTGTTGGCGAGGATGTGGGGAGAAAGGTACACTCATACATTGCTGGTGGGACTGCAAATTAGTGCAGCCACTCTGGAAAGCAGTGTGGAAATTCCTTAGAAAACTCGGAATGGACCCTCCATTTGACCCAGCTATCCCACTCCTTGGCCTATACCCAAAGGACTTAAAATCAGCATACTACAGAGATACAGCCACATCAATGTTCATAGCTGCTCAATTCACAATAGCCAGACTGTGGAACCAACCTAGATGCCCTTCAATTGATGAGTGGATAAAGAAACTGTGGTATATATATACAATGGAATATTACTCAGCCATAAAGAATGATAAAATTATGGCATTTGCAGGCAAATGGATGAAATTGGAGAATATCATGCTAAGTGAGATAAGCCAATCTCAAAAAGCCAAAGGACGAATGATATCGCTAATAAGTGGAGGATGACACATAATGGGGGGGAGGGAAGGGTTAGTGTTAGTGTTAGAGTTAGGGTTAGGGAGGGGGGCAAGTATGGAAGAAGGAAGTACTGTATAGAGGGTAAAGAGGGGTGGGAGGGGTGGGGGGAAGGGAAAAAATAACAGAATGAATCAAACAACATTACTCTATGTAAATTTATGAGTACACAAATGGTATGCCTTTACGCCATGTACAAACAGAGAAACAACATGTATCTCATTTGTTTACAATAAAAAAAAAAAAAAAAAAAAAGAACCTTTGCTCACCAGAAAATATCACTGGGAAAATGGAAAGGCAGACTAGCAGCGTGGGAGAGGACACTTACGACGCTTTTATCAGTCAAAGGAACTGTATTGAAGTAATATAAAGAATTCCTACAGCCGGGTGGTGGCTCACACCTGTAAACCAGTGGCTTGGGAGGTTGGGGCAGGAGGATCACAAAGCCAGCTTCAACAATTTAGTGAGGCCCTAAGCATCTTAGCAAGACCCTATCTCAAAATAAAAAAATAAAAAGGGCTGGGGATGTGGCTCACTGGTTAAAAGCTCCTGAGTTCAATCCCTGGTACAAAATAATAATAATAATAATAATAATAATAATAGTAGTAATAATAATAATAATAATAGTAATCATTATTCCCACAAAGTAGTGAGGAAGAGGAGAACCTTTACACATGTACAAGTCTTAGGCAGGTACTTTATAAAAGAGAATATGCAAATGACAGATGAACATGTGCAAATGCCTTCAATACTTTTTATTCAATGAAGAAACAAAAAAACATCACATGATAGCTTCATGCCCACCAGAATGGTTAAAATAAAAAAAAAAAAAAAACACTAAAAAAATTCAAATGCTTGTGAGGAAATTGAATAATGATCATACACTGCTTCAAAGAATGCTAGTTGGCACACTGTTTCTGAAAACTGAAAATAGCTAATAAGGTTAGATGAGTCTGCTCATCTAAACTTTGCTCCAGAAGTATATATACACACATCTTCACCAATAGATATGGATAAGAGTATTCATAGAAGCATGTTTTGGTAGGACCAAACTGAAAATCATCTAAATGTCTATCAATATTGCAATGGATACACTGTGGTGTGTTTATTCAATGAAACATTACACAATGAAGAACCACTTCCATAATATACCATTAATCAATTTCACATACAGTGCTGAGTAAAAGGCATTAGACAAAATGATTACTTATTTTATGAGTCCCTTTATATAAAGTCCCAACCCAGGTAAACCTAATCTGCTATGTTAAGAAATCAAGAGAGCGGGTGTCCTAGGTGGAGGAGTGACTAGAAGGGACCATGGGGGTTCAGGTTTTGGGAGTTAATGATTTTTAAGTTATTGATTTACCTGGAATTGAGGGAACCCCCAAGACAAGAAGTTACGATATCCTAGATAGATAGCCTATGGGGAAAAATGCCAACTAACATTAACATTTTTAAAACCTAATAAAGTCAAGATTTTTTTTTTTTGTAAACAGAAGGCCCATTTGGATTTAAAAGACGCATTTCAAGATAGATTTGCATGAAGTTTCTCTGCAAATTATTGAATGGTTAGCCAAGATCAACAGCTGGGCTTACAGCATGATACTCTGACTCTCTGAAGAGTCTATACTGAAGACTTTTGGCCCGGTCCCTTAGCTCATTTGATTTGATGCTCTCCAAAATTTAGATTTGTCAACATTTTTTCCAACATTTTGTCATTTTCTTCGCAAAGTGCTATGAGAACTAGTTCAGTCCAGAGAAGGGTTTTGCCAACACGCTACCAGAGAGGTTCTCGAAGTCTGTTATGCAGCCAAATTGGGGGCACATCATGCTGATCATCTGTGGAAGGGCAGAGAGAAGAGACTGACTTGACTCCCAATTTCTGGGTTAGCCATTCAGGTGGACAGGAGAGCCATGTACCAGGACAGGCCATAAGAAGAGGGGAGACCTGTGGGCTACATGGATATGCTGGGAGACAGATAACTGAGGCTGCAGCCCGGGTGTCTGCATTCATGTGGATGGAAAGTAGGTTTGGACCCTCTATAACATGATTTGGGTTTGGGGGGCTAAATATGCAGTCAGCAATGAGGTGACAACTATTAGTACCACTGATGTGATCATTTATAGCTCATTTTCATAATGTTTTTTTATGGTGGTAGTGAACGGATGTGTAGCAAATTTGGTGTCCTGACTGGCCTGCAAGCTTCCTAAACTTTAGGTGACAAACTGTGGGTTTTCTCTTACTTGGATGGTAAGGGAATTGTCTTACAAATGTCTTAAATAATATCTCTGTTTTTAAAAATACAAAGGAATCAATAATTCATTGCACTTAAGAATGAATTCCTGACCTTGATATGAATTGTTAAAATGATTGTCTTTTGATGATAAAGATGTAAGAATTGAAAAGAGAGGCGAACTATGTATTCGCTCCACAGCAAAAAACTGGGGGACTTTATTATATCTTAGGTACTTGACTGCCTTTCAAGGGTATTTCAAATTTACTGGTAGGAAAAGAAAGGCGGAAATTAAAATTAGAACTTGTAAAACTCAGAGAAGTGAGCACACGCAGAATGTCTTTACGCACACCTGAGCGTTTAGCTGTCATCACCTGACACTGATGTATCACCCTGCCTGCACCTGGGTTCACAGATCAGGTGGGAAGCACTGTTAGTTGACCTTGCAAGGTCATGAGTCCTCGTGCCAGTGGATTCTCCACTCAGGTTGATTAGGCAGTGGGTCATTTTTCTGCCTTATGACTTAAAGAGATGCTTCCACGTTACTATTCATGTTGAAATCAAGATGAGAAGCCATAGAAGTGCGATTTGTAAACACCCCAAATTCCAGAGATTCAAAGGTTTTAGAAGCTACTATTTCACAGGTCCCCCTGTCAAAGAACATTGTAATATTTTTATTGATTTCCATTGCTGCTAAATGTTAGGCACTCATTTGTATTGCACAGGGATGCAGACTCTTTTGACCACAATATCGCACCAGCATAATGTATTCTGTGCACATCTGCATTTTATTGTAGGTTCCCATTCAACTTTTGCTCTTTTTAGAAGAGCCATTTTCTCAGATGTCCCTTTTCCCTGCTATGTATCTGCAATTCGTATAAAACTCATTACCAAACTGTTGTTTTATAATTCTATAGCACTAGAATACTTTTGTATTCAGGATAAAATAATAGCAATTATAATAAGAAAAGAAAATCTTGATCTGCAATCAGAAAGAGTGTTAATTTCCTTCCTAAGTGACCAATGGATTTGAACCAGCAATTCAAAACTTACAGCTTAGGGGAAAAAAATGGGCAAAATGGCTTTGAGTCTTTAAAAAGAAAACTATTTTAAAAAGAACAAACTCTGATTGATTGCACATTGATATAAACATGCACATGGGGCTAGTTCTGCAGTCCAAAGATGGAAAAATTCCTGTTGGAATCATAGAAAAATAGATGCATTTAAAGGGAGCCTAAGGCAGTGGAAGCCAGAGAATTGAGGACTGGGGAAACAGCTTGAATCGCATTATTTGAGTGTTATTAGAAGTGTCTGTGGATGCGACACCATTTTGAGGAGCTCATTTTAAGGCAAGGTAGCCTGTGGAAAGCAAGATGCAATCAGAGAAGCCAATGGCTTGTCCGTGGCTGGATCTCACAGAGCAGGATGAGGACCTGGAGAGCTGGCTTCCCCTGGGACAGCCTTGGGCATTAGCAACTAAGACAGGACCCAGATTCCAGCTCCGCTCTGTCAGAATGCTGGCTGGACTCGGGCCGATCATTTCACCTCTCTGGAACTTACTTCCCTCATCTCGAAAATAAGAGGAGTCATTGCCCACATGGTGTCTAAGACAGCTTCCAAATCTGACATCGCTCTTTACCAGAAAGGAAAGGCTTTGTCCAGTGAGGGGCTTAATCATCCTGTGAAGACATTAAGTAAAACACAAAAGGCATCAAGTACTATTTTTATTGGTGCATATTAATTATACCGAATGGTGGGTTCTCGTAGTATATTCCTGCCTGCTTACAACAAGATTTGCTCAAATTCATCCCCATGATCTCCCTTGGCCCTCCCCCAGACCCCTTTTCTCCCCCAGTGGTCTAACTAACATTCATGACTCCTCCTTTTTATTTTTCCTTCCTCCAGCTTCCACACAGAAAACATGTGACACTTGTCATTTTGAGTCTGGTTGACTTCACTTAACATATGCTTTCTGGTTCCATTCATTGTCCTGCAAATTATGTAACTTTGTTTTTCATGATGGCCGAATCCATTGTAGCTATAAGCCACATCTTTATCCACTTATATGTCGACGGACACCCAGGCTGACTCCATAACTTGGCTGTTGTGAATCGTGCTGCGATAAACAAGGGTGGTCATGGGTCACTAAAGTGCACTGACTTTCATTCTTTTGGGAAATGCTACAGCTGGGCCATGTGGGAGTTCCATTTTTGGTTTTCTGAGGAACCTCCATACTTACTTGCACAGTGGATGTACTAATCTACCTTCCCATCCACAGCGTGCAGGCTCCTTTTTCTCAGCATCCTCGCCAGCATTTATTATTATTTGCTGTCTGAAAGACTGCGATTCTGATTGGAGTGAGCTGGAATCTCAGGGTAGTTTTGACGGACATCTCCCTGCTGGCTAAAGATGTTGGATATTTTTTCCTCTAATTGTTGGCCACTTGCACTTCTTCTGAGAAGCGTCTGTCCCTTTCATTTGCCCATCTATTTATTTGTTTATTTTTGGTATTGAGCTGCTTATGTTCTTTATATCTTCTGGTTACATTAAGTGCTCTTAAACCACATGCCCAAGGCCGTCTGCAAACACTGCTTTCATCAATTCACCAACAGATATCGACCGGGCATAAGCATGGCTCTACCCTAAGTATGATGGTGGACCCAGCAGAATGAAAGGGGTATGCCTCCTGTCCATCCCCAAAGAGCCTGTGCACACAGGACCAGTCCTATAAGCAACCAGGTGGTTACAGGGCAGCTGTCAGAGTTAGAGAGGGACATCTAAGTGGACAGTAAGTGGAGGTGTGGCATGAGTGGAGTAGGAATGGTCATGGCCAGAGTGCAGATAAGGGGGACGGCTGGAAAAGGAAAGACACCAAGGTGGGCCAGGCACATAAAGGCTTCAGTTCAGTCTGAAGCAGGACAGGGTGAGAGATGAAGGCCGGAAGGTCGAGATGGGCACAGCACACAAGACCTGGGTGTTGGTCGTTCTACTGGTGGACACGGGCTAGGCGTGGAAGGCACGAGGCACTGGCTCCTCTGCCCCATGCCCGCATCTGGCTCTGGGCCCCTGTGGCACCCAGTGGCTCTTCAGCCTCATCTCCATGCCCTCCTGCTGGGGAAGAGAATACCTTTCCTGCCCTGGAAGGGTGTGGTGTGGACGGGCAGCTCATGCCGGGGGTCCAGCAGCAGGATGCGCCTGCTGTGGCCTTGAACAGGAGCCTCCAGCTCCAGCCCCCTGGGCGGAACCCCTGAGCTTAGTTCTACCCAACGTTAGGACCACACCAGTGATCCAGGAAGCAGGCAGGTGAAGGAGCAGTGCCCCCAAGAACTGTGCACCTGGAATTCTGCCTGAGACTTGCGTGAATGAGGATGTACTAAGGGGAAACTAAAAAGATGACTTGGGGCTGTGTTGAAATCCAGGTTGAAACCTTAACCTCCATAACTCTGCACATGACCTTATCTGAAAGTTGGGGTCATTGCAGATTTAATTACTTTTGGTGATATTGGAGTAGGTGGCCCCTGATCCGTTAAGACTGAGTGTTCTTCTACACAGGGAAACTTGGGTCCACGCATACAGGACTGCCAGTGATCGCCCTGGCCTACAGAGCAGCAGGGAAGTGGCGCGGGACAGAATTTTCCTCACATCCCTCAGGAGCAACAGCCCTGCCAACACCTTGATCTTGGATTTCCAGCCTCCAGAACAATGAGAAAATAAGTTTCTGTTGTTTAAGTCTCTTTGTTGATGACTCTTTTTTTTTTTTTTAATTTTATTTGTTCCAGTTATATATGACAGTAGAATGCATATTTAATATATTTTTTAGTTGTCAATGGACCTTTATTTTATTTATTTATATGTGGTGCTGAGAATTGAACCCAGGGCCTCACACATGCTAGGCACGTGCTCTACCACTGAGCCACAACCCCAACCCCCGAATGCACTTGACACATCATACATAAATGGAGTACAATTTCTTATTCTTTTGGTTGTACATGATGTAGAGTTATATATGTATAATCATATATGCACATAGGGTAATAATATCTGATTCATTCTACTATCATTCCTACCCCCATACCTCCTCCCCTCCCTTCATTCCCCTCTGTCTAATCCAAAGTACCTCTATTCTCCTCCTCCTGCCACCGCCTTACTGTGAGTTAGCATTCATATATCAGAGAAAATATCTGGCTTTTGGTTATTGGGATTGGCTTATTTCGCTTAGCATGATATCCTCCAGTTGTATCCTTTTACTGGTAAATGCCATAATTTAATTCTTCTTTATGACTGAGTAATATTCCATTGTGTATATGTACCACATTTTCTTTATCCATTCATCTGTTGAAGAGCACCTAGGTTTGTTCCATAGTTTAGCTGTGAATCAAGCTGCTATAAACCTTGATGTGGCTGTGTCACTTTAGTATGCTGATTTTAGGTCCTTTGGGTGTAAACCTACAAGTGGGATAGCTGGGTCAAATGGTGGGTCCATTCCAAGTTTTCTGAAGAATCTCCATACTGCTTTCCAGAGTGGTTGTACCAATTTGCAGTCCCAGCAGCCATGTATGAGTGTTGATGTTTCTTTTTTACAGTAGCCTTTTCAATAATAGAGGGGCAATTCAAATAATTCAGAATATTAATATTTTGTGGGGCTATTTCTTATCAAACTGTTTACATTTACAATAAATATATAACTGTAATCCTTAATGAGGCCACTGAAGCTTCATAGTTGTACAACTATTAATAAGAATATAGGATAGGATTTTAATTTAAATCCTGTTTGGGGACTAATATTTTTATTGATTGTACACAAATGTTAAATATGAAATTAATGTCAGGATATTTTCTGAGCTTAAAAACAGGGATATCAGGGCTATTTCATTTGCACCATTTAGAATTATTATTAAATAAATAAAGACATGCTTGTTTATCCCTAGAGGAAAGCACTTAGAAGCATTGAAGAAACGGTATTGCCTTCGAGTGACTTTGTTGATATTTTATTATTAAGTCCTTGGGAATTAGATATAATGGTGTGAAAATCAGCAAAATGGAAATTAAGTCCCTGAGTTTATTTCTGACTCATTAGTGACCTAGAGGCGCCCACTAAATTAATATGTTATATTCAGTTTCTCCAGATACAAGATAAAGATAAAAAATCACCTGCAATTTTATTCTCTTTTGATTTTGTTGCAAAGATTAGGGACAAGTCATTTTTCCCTTAAATGCAAAATGTTGTTTTGTGTACACAGCACAAGTCAAAGACAACCTGTAGGGATACGCTGGTGAGGCCCCCGGGCAGACCGTCCCTGGGTAACTGTGCTAAATGTGGTGCTTGCTCAGACCTGGTGACCTGGACATAATTATGCACTAGATTTTGTCAGATTACAACACAAACCTCAGCATATGTGCCATGTGTTGAAGAAATGAAGTGTGGAAATGACCCACTTCAAGCAACTTGGGAGAGTTCTGGAAACCAGGAACTGAGAGGTGTGTTAGCCAGGGTTCTCCAGGGAGATAGGCATACGTATGGACTCAGGAGGAGTGATTGACTCACAGAATCGCAGAGGCTAAGAAGTCTCGTCATCTGTCATCTGCAGGCTGGGGGCCAGCAGAGCCACGGTGTGGTTCCGGGCCAAGCTCAAAGTCCCCAGAACCAGGAGCTCTGATTTCCAGTGCCGATTGATTGCTTTTTAGTCTCAACCATTCTTTGAAACAGACAGCGGTATCTGCCGGTATTATTTTATACTTCCTTGATTACTAATTAAATCGACCATCTTCTCCCCTACTTACTGGCCAGTTTTTCATCTTTGCGAAGGAGCCTATTCAATTTTGTGACAATTTTAACTCATTTTTGTCTTTTCATGCAGTTGTGAAAATTCTTTATACGACCTGGACCTAAGTGCTTTGTCAGACAGAAAGATTGCAAACATCTCTCATTCTGTGCCTTGTCTTTTTATTTCCTGAAACGTGTCTTACAAGGAATAAAGGTTTCAGTTTTGTTAATAAAATCCAATGAGCCTCCCCACCCCTCCCTGCTGTCGCTGTGTACCCTAAGTGATCTTTGCTTATTTCAAGGTCACAGAGACCTCTTATATGTTCTACTTTAAATTTTATAGACTTTGCTTTTACATTTAGGTCTAGTATTCATTTAACATTAATTTTCATTTGTCAACTTGACTTGGCACCATTTTCATAAAAGACCTCTCACAACTGAATTAAAATCTAACTTGTATGGTATTTTCTGTTGTTAAAACTAGCTTGTAGACAAGCTTTCATTAAAATGAGTATATTAGTCCATTTGTCATTACTATAATTAAATGTCTGAGACAGGCTAAATTTATGAAGAAAAGAGGCTTATTTAGCTCACAGTGTTGGAGGCTGAAAGTTCAAACACTTTCAGAGCTGGCTCTGCTGGGGGTCCCATAATGAGCAGCCAGAGCCCATGTGGATGGAAGAACTCACATCTCTGAACAAGAAGCAAGAGAGACTCAGGGTGTAGACTCAGATTTCTGGGACAACTCACTGGGGAGGGAACTTGCTCCAGAGGACCAGTGTTTTCTTCTGAAGACAGCAGCCCCAAGGACCTAAGCACCTCTCCTAGACCTGACCTCTCAATGGTCCACACCATATCCCACATGGCCTCCCTGGGAACAAGGGCACTAACACATGACCTTTGGGAACAGTCATACCACCTCCAAACCATAGCAACAGAATTGTATTTTAAAAAGTCTCCTCTTACCCAGAAACCCCCGCCCAATAACATCTTTCAGATTTACCTTGCATGTCTCCAGTGACAGGAAAGTCACTCTCCTGAGAGAGACTCTTTTGTGTTCCTCAATCAAGGAATGCTGGACCCCATGAGATGCTTTAAGGGACCCTAGGGAAACCTTTGGACTTGCCAAGCACAAGGAAAAGAAAGCAGCACATATTGGGAAAATAAAATTCTATTTGTGATTCTTCATCAGATGATGAAAATCACAGGATATCTTTTTAACCGAGAATAAATCCAAGGTGCTTAATTACTGAGAACATCCCCAGCCCCTTTAAATGTTTTTTTCTTTTTTTCTTTTTTTAATTTTGGGACAGGGTCTCACTAAGTTGCTTAGGGCCTCGATCTTACGATCCTCCTGCCTCAGCCTCCCAAGTCCTGGTATTACAGGTATCCACCACCATGCTCAGCAAAAAACGTAAATTTGACAGTCAAATCTTTGACTCTGATTGTTATCCTCAGCCAGGACCCTGATGTCCATTGGCATGGCCAAACAGCACTTGGAGGGGGCAGTAAACAGCCTACGTCTCACAGTCCACCTCCAGTGGTGCCGCAGATAGAAGTTTGAGATGGGAAACCAGCCCAGCCATTGGAGTTGGTACCAAAGCTTCTTGTCTTCTTGTCATTCATTGCCAGTTTCGTCTTCACTTTGACAGGTATTATTTTCCAGTTACTCAATTATGATGGTCTTTCCTAAACTAAGTGAAGCTGGAAGATGCCAGATCAAGAAATCATAGCTGAAACTCCAGGATTTTGTCTTTGTACCATCCCCACAGATCCTGGCTCTGTCCACCACGTGGGTGGTCATTTGTGTCTTGGAACATGATTTAACCATAATTGACCCACTTGGTTAAAAACACTCAGGAAATGTTAAATGTAACTTCATTTACATTTGAATGAAAAATATCAACATTTTTACACAGTCAAATTTTATTCAAAGAAACAGGAAAGGTTCAAGTTAGCCAAAAACTAATGTGTGTCTGTGTGAGGGAAGGGGAGAGGTGGCAAGTGTTTGTGATTGTGTTTGACTTTTTTTTTTTTTTTTTGCTACCTATCATTTTATTTTTGGGACAGTGTGGCCCCGGAATAAAGAACATAGTTGTCAGTGCGAGATGAATTCTTTGCGTGGTTAGGAAGGGCCAGAGATGCAACAGGAGAGGTTAATAGAAATGTGATGTCACAAAATAAATTTTCCACATTTGGTGATTATTTTTTTTTTCATTTCAAGAACCAGATGATTTGGTGTTTCCCTAACATACCACTAGTTTTCAGAGTGACGGTGCTTTTAAAATATTTTTCGTGCATTTCAGTAGATGCAGTGTGACAAAGAATGGTCATTTATTACAAGCCACTAGTTGCCATTCCACAAGATTGCCGTGCTGGGAGGTGCTGAGGCATAGCCAGGATTTATGAAGAAGCTCTTCATTTACTTCATTTGACTATGTGATGGGCACGGTGATGGTCCCCAAAGAAGACCCTGTACTAATTACTGGAGCCTTAGAGTGTCACCTTACAAGGGAGAAGGGATTTAGCTGCTCTGAATAAATCCAGGATGTCAAGAGTCGCCTAGATTCCCCAGGGTGATCATATGCACCCTTTAAGCCTTTCCTGTAATCAGAGGGATATGGAAATATGGAAGGAAGGACAGACATGCACCACCGCTTCATTTGGAAATGAAATTTACCAGGAACTGGAATGAGTGAGGGGAGGGATTCCTCCCTAGAGTCACCAGAGAGGAAATGAGCCCAGTCCAGGGGTTGGTTTTAACTAAGCCATCCTTGTGAACTAGACTTGAAGGTAGCACATTTGTGTTGTCGCATGCTTCTAAGTTTGTGGTAACTGCCAGAGTCAGAATATAGACTGGATATTTCAGGAACCACAAAATGATAAATTAGTGATTGCTGTGTACCATGGCACATAGCTATCATCCCAGCTGCTTCGGAGGCTGATGCAGGAGGATCACAAGTTCAAGGCCAGCCTCAGCCACTTAGAGAGGCTCTAAGCAACTTTAGTGAGAGGCTATCTCAAAATTTGAAAATGACCAGGGATGCGGTTCAGTAGTTGAGCGCCCCTGGGTTCAATCCTTGGTATAAAAAATATATTTTTGAAAAATTAGTTATTGTTAGAGCGAGGGATGGGTTTGCCAAAGAAAATAATGCAGTTCCAGTGTGGTCCTATCTGATTTTCCTGGAGATACCAGACATTATCTTCTGGTTTTAAAAGGTACCATTTTATCAAATATTGGAATTTGAAGCACTAGCCAAGTAAAGCAAAACCCTTTTTCGCACCCTGGTCTTAGCTGCAGCAACTCCCAGCGGATCTGGGATCCTGCCCCTGCAGGGTCTACTTGTTGAATGAAAGGACTAAATTAGGAGGAATCCAGTGGAAGTGTCAGCAGCTCCTAGCCTCCTGTGCAGGCTGTGATGAGATTGACTGGGGGGATCATGGACAGAGGAGAAAGGCAGTCACAGACGCCAGGGCTGGGCAGATGCACGCTCTTTCGGTTGTCTGTTCAGGTTTTGGCCCTCTCAGGAATGGTGTGTGAACAGGCCAGTGCAGCAGTATAGAAATTTTCCTTTTGACTCAAAGCAGAAAAGTCCAACTCAGAGAGTAAGGGATGCTGAAGGGCAGCCAAGGGGATGCTGTGATAATTACAGATGTCCAATGTCTACAATTTAGAGTGCTGTGAATGACCATTGCCATAGAGCTAGAAAAATTTAGTGGCAAGAACTATTGGTTTCTTGAATTAGATTCCCGAGGTTGACCTACCTTCCCCCATCTCACAAATGATCCATGATCTTTTAATATTGTTCCAACACACATCTCACAGCCCCTTCGCGCTCAGACCATTTAACTGGTGAGATAGCTGTAAAAACAAGCCATTAAAAGAAAAAAGGAATTTTGATGCAAACAGACCCACCAGACCTAGTTCTTAAAATTAAGTTCACATTGGGTACTAAGCATGTTTTATGTTCCAATCACCGTGGAAGGTGCCATGGGGATGATCAGCCTCGCCTTCTCTGGATGAACTCTATGGTGAGACCTCAGAAACACAGCGGGCTCTGGGCGTGTGGCCGTTCCCTCGCCTGTCACGAACATGGGGCACTTGCTGCTGTCCAGCCTTGTTGTGATTTGGAAAAGAGGAAGGCACATGACAGCTAAGGTCCCTGACTTCAAGGAGTCTATAACCAAGTGTCCTCGGAAACCAAAAGCTGTTTAGCATGAAGGCAGAAGAGATGGTAAAATCAGCTCTGCTGGAAGGATCCAAGATTTTAAGTTGAAGGTGGCATCTGAGCCCCAATCTGTGACATGGAGGACTGTGACAGGTGCAGATGAGTCATGTGGGAGATGGGGACCTTCTGAATGTCAGAAAAACACTCAGGAAAATCTAGGGTTTCTTCAGAGAATTGTGAGGAGCACACAGTGGTCAAAGAATCAAGCACATTGACTTCCAACACCATGGCACAGTGTTATTTTTACATAAAAAGATGAAGGACTTAGGTTGAATGGTGCTGAGTTGGCCACTTCAGATCTTCCAGATTCTAAATTACATGATCTTCGAAAATGAAATCACATGTGAGAATGTATTTAGCACAATGTGGGAAATATACTTGCAATTTAATAACTGTTGAATGACAACAACAAATTTTAAAACAGTATGATATTAATCAGTTTTTGCTAAGGTTTTGGGCTGATAAACCAAAGATCCATAATCTATAACAAAATAACTTGCATTTCTCGTTTGTCTTGCACATCACTACAATGATTGCCCCTTAGGGTTGTCTTTGATCTGTATGCTTCTATTCTGCCAGGATTCAGGCTGAAAGAGCTATCAGTATCTGGGACAAGGTATACTCTGGGCACAGGGCAAGAGTAGCAATAGATAAAGCAGCAATGAATCTATGGCTTCCCAAGGAATATAGTACATCTCGCTTCCATCATGTTCCACTGGTTGGCACAAGTCATGTAATGAAGCAAAGTCTACACTTCCAAATAGGAGCAATTATCAGTCACAAGAGAATGATCAGGGACAAAGGAGAGGACTTGGGAGCAACAATGTTATCTAAAGCAGTTACATTTAGCCTCAGTGTAACTTGGATTCTGTGTAATAGAGAGCAGAGAGAGTTGCTTTATTGAAGTCAAGCTTAGAAGGGAAACCCCAAAATTCTGTACAATTCAATGAAAAAACTTAAAGAATGTTGTTGTCTAAGTATGGGGTCCAATTCCAGAGTCAGTTGTCCTGAAGATTTATAGAATCTGGCTGACACACAGGCTGTAATTCATTCATAAATTCAGAAAGGTATGAAGCCTATGAAAGCTCCGGTTTGGGGGATGTTCCTGTCACTTGGTACAATTCTTCAAATAGAAATGTGAGTGTCTTCAATACATATTTATAGTCAAACAAGAATATCTTATACTCGTCTGAGAGCTCAAAATATGTACTTTTTTATTTTTTATTTTATTTTATTTATTTATTTATTTTTGAGTAAGAAGCCCTCAAGGCCAGTCTCTATTCTGAGCCAGAATAAAATTGCTCTGGAGCATTGAGAAACCTGATGCTGATGTTTGTGCAACAGCACTAAGTACCAGATTCACGTTTCAGGAGCCCTCAGATTCCTGCAGTCCAGTTTCCAAGGACACATTCTGTCTCCATTTTCTTCTCCAGGGTGACAAGATGGACTGGATGGAGCTCCTGTGTGATCCGTGACTGTTCTCTTTAGTTAAATGAAGCATTTATGGATAACGTGGGCAACTTTTCCAAGGTTAGTTATTAACTGATCACACCGCCCTGGCCCCTGTTAGACATTCTCACAAGTAGTGAGCACCATCTGGCTTTAAATTTGGTGTGATTCTCCCTAGGTGGCTATTCCTAAAAATGCCATTTATAGCATTTGACTAAAAAAACATTTGGGGGAAACCTAGTTGCTCAAGAAGCAGATTTGTTTATTTTTAAAATTTTTTCTACAAAGATGAAGACTGCTCCCAACCACGCTGTGACTACGTGACTTTTTTTTTGGAATGCTTAGCTCTTAAACTCTCTGAACTACTGTGGTCCCTCTGAAGGTTGATGCTCTTGACAAAGTATAGTACAGATAATTAAACAGTGGTTTTTGATGCCCTTCCTCCTCCCAACTTCCATCAAGTAGGGATTTGCAAGTCGATGTAATATTTCTATATTGTTTAGTATATTTTAATTAGAATCACAATGCTGTATAAGATTGAGCAAATTGCGTTCCATTTGAAGAATTAAAGAATTACACAGGCTTGCCAGCATGATCTGAAATTCTAATTCCAAACTCTTTTCTGAATGCCAGCTGCACAGAATTCTTATTGTCCATCAAATACCACCTGGAAGTATTTATCACAGCAGAAGGAGGATGCTTCTCATATCTTTTTGGAAGGGTACATTTATTAAAATTGGCTTCTTTTGATATTGTCCACACTTAGAATAAATGGCATCCATGGACATTCTTTAATCAGGAATGCAGAACTGATGACAGTGTTTCAGTGACCATGGAAAAGACATAACCCTCCAAGATTTCACTTGAGTGGTAAATCAACATTTTAAGAACCAAAGAGAAACACAGAAGCAGCAGAGATTTGGCAAAGAGCTCCATTTATCATCCACCATCTCAAAAGAAAACAGTTTAAACATGTTTTCTCTTTCTGGAAGGATAAATTGTTGATCTGGGCCAGGAAGTCCTGAGCAAACTGGACAAAATGAGTTCAGGGAGAGAAAGTAAAGTAACTTCTTCAGGTGAAATCCCTGCTTTTCATGACTTTTTCTTCCACATTTCAACAGCTTTTAGAAACTGGCATGAGTATTTCTAAAGATGAACACAGCAGGGTCCTGTCCTGAGAGGGCAGCCTACATAATTCCTATTCTAGAACTGGTCATCTGGACCAGGTAGAAGGATGGTTTTCCAACTTTCCTTAGAATCCATTCTTTCATTTAACAGACTTGAAGTGGAAATCAAGGAAATAGTACAAACTTCTCAACCTATTTCCCCCCCATGATGATATAATCATGACTGAAGTCAGTTCCTTCTGATTCCTGATATTGTCCCTGCTCCCTCTCTTTCTTTCTTTCCAGTAATATTTTCTGAGCATCTGAGAAGTACTAGTTTTTCTAGGCATTTGGAAAATGCTAGTGAACAGAACAGACATGAAGCATCACTCTCCTAGGGAATACATTCTGGTGTGTGGAGACAAAGCAAAGAATAAACCTAATAATTTCACTTGGCAGGTAGCTCATGGGAAGGTCTTCCTGAGGAAACAGGCAAGTGACTGTGGAACATGAACTCGGTGGCTCTCTCCTTGCCATATTTGTATTATAGCACCTAGCTTACCCTTTTCCCACATGCATCTTGCTCCTTTCTTCTTGTCTCATGGAATAGAGAATTGCCCCACGATCCCTTTACTCTGTGCAGCAAAACCACAGAACTCTGTTTCCTTGGTGGTTGGTAATCCAGAAAGAATTACAGACTGCAGCTAATTATTGATCATGTCAATATTTGTATCCGATAAGTTGTAACAAAATGATGTGAAGTCATGGGGAAGGTAAGTCAATGTTTAGTACTTCCCATTATATACTCTCCAAGACACGTTTATCAACAGAAAGGAATGGGCAGTCCTCTGAGAAGGCAAGCTCCCCACCCCAAGAGGCACTCAAGAATAACTTGACTGTAATGATATATTGAGCAAGCATTCATTTTCTCCAATCTTCAAGTGCATCTTGAGAACCTGCTGTGTGTTTTATGCTCTGTGCTCATGGTGAGAAAAGATGTGTGGAATCTGTCATGAAGGATTTTGAGTTCTCATTGATGTGGAGAAGACAACATGGAGTCAATTAAAAGAAGGGCCTATAATAATACAGACTATGGAAGAAACATGGGAGACAGCAGACACCAATGAGGGAATTGACAAGACAGTTCTTTTGGGGGAAACCTCCAGGAGGAGGTGGCTTGAAAATATGACACCCTAAGAAAGGGAAGAAGTTGCCATAGATGTGGAAGGTGGGGACAGGTGTCCCAGCAGAGGGAGAGCAAGTACAGAGAGTGGAGGGCAGGGACCTTGGTGTGTTTGAGGAACTGAAATAACCAGAGGAGGAGGTGGCTGAAATGAGGCCACAAGAAAGCCTTTGAGAAGCAAATACTGGACTAAGAGGAAATAAGATATTAGATATATGTGGTTAAAATGCACAGAAAACTTTGGGGTGGCAGAAAGGGAGGGTAATGAAATGCAAGGGTGCCCGACCCTGCCCCTTTCTGTTCATGTTCCTGCCCCTCTGATGAAAAGAGCTTCCAACTTCATTTCATCTGCCATTTTGTTTTAGTGCTAGTGGTGGCCTCTGGGTAATTAACGAATATGCTTTCCAGGCTATTTGTCAAGTTCATAGCAAAACAACTGATTTTCTTCAAGAGCAGGGTGGTAGACAGATCGCTCTCCAAGGATGCACACATCTAATGCCTGGTAACTGTGGATGCATCATGTGACCCTGGGAAGGGAGTAAGGATGATAAGAAGATGACCTGAAATGGCAAGATTCTTCTGGATTAATTGGGAGAATGCAATCTAATCTCCAGGATCCCTGAAAGTGGGAGGCAGAGTGACAGGCAGATGTGGCAAGAAGGGAATCATGGTCAGAAAGTGCAACATCCCTGTTTGCAGATAGAAGAGGGAGGGCCCAGAGGCAGGGGATGTGGTTGCCTTCTGGAAGCTAGACAAGGAGAAAAGGTGGGGAAATGGATTCTCCCTTCCAGCCTCCAGAAAGAGATACGGCAGCAGACTGCTTGATGTTAGCCTGGGGAGACTCATTCTGAAGCTGTAACCTTTGGCAGGGTCAAGGAATAAACTTGTGTTTCAGTTGACCAGGTTTTGAGTTGTAAAAGCTGCAGAAGAAAATGAACTCAAGTAGGTATCAATTAGCTCAGGGTTACACCAAGTTCCTCCACACCAGCAGTCTATTATATTATTGTGATATTTATTATCCAGCTCTTCCAGCTGCTGCTTCTGAGTTTGAGAATGTGGCTTCTTTATGTCTACTTATCGTCATGTCTTCACACTGTTTTCCCTCCCAGGATCAATAGAGGTCCTCCCTGGATTCTCCCTATCCGGCCATTTCCTTTGGTTCATTTTTGAAATGATCTGAACTTCTCTGCTTAGGGCATCTGTGTACACAACTGGATTGATTTAATTTGCTGTGTTTCTCAATTAGATAAGCAGTACCATTATTGGCCTAAGACTTTTACTTTTTAATCCCTTTCTGTGGCATCTTTATTTTTACTGCCAGTTCCATCGTCTCTCTGCTTTATGCCTCTAATTCACAGTTTTAATATCCTTCTGATATGTATGTGCTCTGTTATGTTGCTTTAGAAACATATTGATTGTATCATAGTTTAGACCTCATTCTGAATATGGCTTGTTTCCCTCAAGATTATGTGTCTGGAATCTACCTATAGTAATACATAGAGATTTGTTTTATTGCTTTTATAGCTCTGTGATATTTGGCTTCCTGAATTTGGCAAATTTCATTCCCCCATTTGACTTTGATGAACGTTTAGTTTGTTTCCAGTGTCTGGCCATTGGAAAGAAGGATGAACCACACATCATCCTGTACCCATAGGCACTTTTGATTCTGTCCAAGGCTGTCACCAGACATGGAATTCTGTTCCAATTGACTTTATAAAGAGCAGAGTGTAAGGATCTGCATTCTTCAAAGTCTCAGGAACACTGCTATTTAAAAATATGCTGAAGAAATTGTGGTATTTACTATGTTCATCTCACAGATCATTATTAAAGTTCCAAACATCTCTTTCTATTTCTGTGAAATGTGTTTACATTCTCTGTCTGTGCATCTATACTGGGCTTTGTTGTTGTTGTTGTTGATATTTAGGACATTTTTATAGAGTCTAATCCTTTATGAAATATTCATTTCACAAAGATCCTCTCAAGGCCTGCTGCAAGACTTTGATTTGACTGTGTCTAAGGCACGCTTCAGTAGCATAGCCGTGAGTCTCCTCTTCTAGGTTTATGGGTTCTTTCCTTCAGATCGACTTCAGAAATCCACTCCTCCCCAGAAGTCACACACTTTCATCCAGTAGTTTCTTCTAATCTAGAAGAGCTTCACTTTCCTGCTGATAGGTTTTAGTCATCTGAAATATATTTTTACCTGTATCACAAGGAGGGATTCAATATTCCTCAAAATGGTGAATTTATTTTTCTACACCATGTGCCATACACTAAATTGTCATAAACTTAGCACCCTCTTCAGTTCTGTTGATATGTTGCTTTTTGCTCTGGTGCCAAAATGTTTGCTATTTTTGTTACTATGACATTGTAAGTTCCCCTTGATAATTTGATTTCAAGATTTTAATGCTTTCAGAACTTTACTGATATAATCATTTATCAATGTATTCTATATTAATAGTATGTCAAATTTTCAAGATATGTGATCAGATTTTATTTGGAATTGCATTCAATTTTAGATTAATTGAAGTCTACAGATTAACCCACATATTATCTTTACAGCGTAGAGTTTTCCTTACATAAACATGGAATATCTTTGCATTTATTAAGGTATCTTTTATGTCCTTTAATAAAATTTCACAATGTATTTCATAAATATTTTACATAATGTTAGCTGTTTTCTTGATACTTTAACACTAACTCTGTCACCGTGATGTTTTTATATTTGTGGATTTATTTTTGTTGGGAGTGTTCAAGGTGAACTCTTCCATAAGTTTCAATGTCATGGTTCCCCAGTAGAAAAGACACCCAAACGCCAACGGCAGGATGTGAGATCCAAAGTGCTTGCAGTATGATCTTTACCTTTCAAAAGCCTTGCATGCTAACTGACTGTCTTGGACAACTGTGTGTGAATTGCTGGCACAACTTCTGAAAGTGAATCAGCAACCTGCAGTTGTTTTTAAGGAAGTAGGAATTCAAAATGTACCTTTTGGATTTCTAATCTAGGCCCAAATGAAAACTGGCAAATTGTTAAGCTCTGAAGGAATATTTATCATTACAAAATTATCAGGAGAGCTTTTTGTATCATTATGTAGATTTTCAAAGTTTGTTAAAACTTCCTACTTCAGCAAGGTGACTTCAGGAAAATATATTCATCGCTGTTGGATTTTTTTGTGTCTTAGACAGATTTTCTACTTTTCTACTTCTCAGATCAATTTTGAGTGTTCATTGTTAATCAAGAAAATTACCCATTTTGTCTGAATTTTCTAATTGACAGATGAAAAGAAGTATACTTTTGTTTCCCATCACACATAGGATTTTAAAGCCCTATGTTACTTGATTTCAAATTTTATTGCAATGTGATCCAATGTGATCCAATGTGATCTTTATAATTTCAGATCTTGAACATCGTTGAGCATTCTGTTGTGATAAAACACACAGTTGTTTTTAAAAAATGTGTGTTTGATCAATGTGCTCTTTCTGTTAACGAGGTAAGAAACTCCAGTTTTTTATAAGGGTATTTGAATCACATTGCTGCCTATTTTTTGTTCTGATGCCTAAAAGCTTCTGAAGGAATTGCTCCGTGGTGCAGGGCATGTAGGCATGAGCTGTCTGGGTGCATACCATGAAAGAGGAAGGAAGCTTAGTGTGTGTGGTCATAAAGCAGGCTGATGGTGGCAGAGAAGGTGGCAACTGCCATTACTGCTTCACTGTGTCAGTGTCCAGCATGAGTTTCACATAACAAAAGATGGAATAGAATTAGCCTCATTTCTCAAAGAGTCCACACTCTAGGCTTTGAGAACAGCATTAAGGCTAAAAACAATTTCAAACTAACATAAAACCATATGACTCAAACATATCATTATTTCTTATGAAAAGTTAATTTTGAAATTTGGGGAAGAAAAGGGGCAATTGATATTTGAATAGGAGGGTCTAGACTTTGAGAGAAGTAGAAGTTATTAAATAGGCCCCTGGAAAAGAATAAGAGCAATCATGGAGAGGAGAGATGTGAGTCACAGTGGAAAGAGAAAGAAGGGAAGATACAGAGTATCCAATAAGGGTGAGTTAGCTTCATCTGTGCAGAGATGGCTCAGTCCCTGAGCAGAATCCCATTTTAATGGACATGGCCCAGGAATCAAATATATAGTTTTTGGAAATGAATTTAGCACCTTTTTAATTTTTTTTTTTTTTTTTTTTTTTTTTTTTTTTTTTTTGCTTTTAAAAAGCAAGTCTTGAGCATTGAGTTAGTTTTCAAAAGTGTATTGATGAAAGGGGAGTGGAAGACATCCTAACAAGTGGGGGGTGGGATGCCCAAGGGGTCAATGGAAGGCTGAGGTGTTCTATCTGGGTCAGAATCATCAGAGCTGCTGGAAAGAGGAGAAGGCCAGAGTACTTCTGCACACTCTTATCTTTAAAGGTTTACAAAAGAATATTATGTCCTAGTAGAATAAGAATACATTTTCAACCCATAAGCTCCAAAGTAGCGATTCATAAAAGATATGTTGCGTTATTTATGTTTTAAAGAAAACAGTTAACAAGATATTACAGCAGGGCCCACACCTGTTAATCCCAGTGCGACCGAGGCAGGAGGATATCAAGTTCAAAGCCAATCTCAGCAATTTAGCAAGGTCCTAAGTAATTTAGGGAGAACCTGTCTCAAAATAAAATAAAATAAAAAGAACTGGGGATGATGCTCAGTGGTTAGGCACCCCTGGGTTCAATCCCTAGTACCAAAAGAAAAAACAAACAAAACCCAATGCATTAGCCATCTTATCCCCGAAGTAATTTCAATAGATAACATTACCACACACAGCAGAGGGGCTCCAATAATGCTACTATTTTTTTTTGTTTGTTTGTTTACTACTTAATTTTAACCTTATTAGTAATAAAACACCATTTGGATTTTTAGGAGTAGTATTGAAAAGAGGGAAACATTCTCTCCAAATATTTAGAACTGAAACAGGGGGAAATGCGTTTGGAAAATTGAATTTCACAAAGGAAAATTGCCAAATTGTACAGAGAAGTTGCTTCTGCTGCATCATCAGGCTGAAGTGTGTCCTGGGAGGCAGGACCTCTCCTCATTAAAGAATGTGAAGCTTCACCAGCCCTTGTTTATAAAAGTCGGACAGTGCTGGGCTCTTTTTGTAAGGGGGGATACAACCATCTTCAGAAAGATGAAAGTCTGTAAACAACACATATCCTTCTTCAAAGTCTACAAGTTCTTCCTTTTTCTGAGTCAGTTTTCTCAGCTTGAAACTTTTTGTCTTCTGCCAGGAGTCAGAAGTCTTGGAAGGAGAAAAAAAGCTAATAAACCACAACGTCACTGCAGGCAGCCTGGTCAGCTGGATGTGGCCTTAGTTAGACTCATGGCCAGATAAATGTGTCATTAGGAAATTCTGCCACAGAGGTATTGCTTTCAAGATTGCTTACTTCATTATAATTCATTTCTGTAAGTTTTCTTTTTTTTAAATGGAGAGTTCTCTTATAGAAATCTCTTATGTTTTACTGCCTCTATGATGAACGGAGATTAGTTTTGCATTTGCAAAATTAAATTACTTTCCCTAAGTATTTCTTAATTTTCATGCAGATGCCACTGAAAATTCCGAGAGAGAGGAAAGTTGTTAGCTGCACTTTAAATACCAGAAAATCTCTGTGCAGGAAGGAGAAGGGAAGAGGGTGAAATTAACTTTCTTTTTAAAATTGCACACAGGGGTGTTCCTTCTACACAACACACATCTGGAGAATAAGTACCTAAGGGGAAGACGATTTCATAGTTCAGATTTTGAAGGTTTTTAGTGTCAATCTTTTGGATCAATATCATCTACTCAGGAAAAATAAAAATGGAATTAAAAGTGAAATGTGAAAAGCAACACCATCATGAGAACAAGATCCTGAGCCCATCTCGAGCTCATTTCAGAGAATGAGAAACTTCCCAATTATTTTTTCTTTCTGCAATATTGGGGATCAAACCCAGGGTCCTGTGCATTCTGGGCAAAGGGTTCTATCACTGGGCTACATCCCCAGTCCCCTTCCAACTCTTCTGTAGAGGCGTTGAGCTCTATCATGATGTTATGTCTTAGACGTACTCTTTAAAAAATATATACTTTTTAATTGTAGATGGGCACAATACCTCTATTTTATTTATTTATTTTAATGTGGTGCTGAGGATGAAACCCAGTGCCTCACACACATGAGGCGAGCACTCTTCCGCTGAGCTACAACTCCAGCCCTCTCTAACTTACTTCTGATTCCATACCCCACTGCCCATCCCTAGAAGAGCACTTTTTGGAAATCCTTAACATAATATCTTTAAAAAAATTTTAAAAAGAAAATCTTTTCTCTTCACACTTTTAGGTTTAGTAACCAACCAGGACCTGCAAGTTAATTTGACAAAAGACAGATTATCAGGAGAAAGGTTTAGCCATGTGCACAGGGAACCAACAAAAGAAATAGCTGACTCATTTCCTGGTTAAAATTAAAGACTTACGTATCTAAGTCAGTAGGGAAAAGGGCAGGGGTAGGGGAATAAATGGTTTCTTTGGATAGAACAAATAGCTTCCTTTAGAAAAGATTTGTTTTAGGAGAACAAATGGGAATTAAGAATGTTTATGGTATAATAAGCTATCACTTACCCCAGTAAGAATGGTTATTATCAAAAAGACTAAAGACAGTAAGTGCTTCATAGGCAAGATGGTGGAACTGAGCTGCCAGCACTAGTCTGCCCTCCCCAGAATAGAACAAAAGAAACCGACATGTAGCTGCCCAGGGGTGAATGGCTGTGAGCGAGCCCTGGAAACAGACCAGACAAAATGAAATCCGGTAAACTCCAGAAAGTAGGCAGAATGAGAAAGAGAAGTGGAATGCCTCAGCTCCTGGCCATCTGGCACCTTGTCTGGCCCCCTCCAAGGGCTAAAGGTAAAACCGTCAGTGGAGTTCAGAAGGCTGTACCCTGGAGGCAACAACCTAAGGAACTAAGTGACCTGGAATGGGCACAGCCAGCTAGCTTGAGAGACAAAGTTCACAGCATCTCTCAGCAAACTCTGAGTGGAACAACCTGGGTCATCTTGAGATGGGTCTCACTGTCAGAGTCTGTGTTCTGTGAGTCAGAAAACCCAGCATAATCACAGCTCAGGTCCCCCACGGACAACCTGATGTACTGACTGGGCAGGGGGCAGCCACAGGAGCGTTTTGGCCTGGGGGAGTGTCTATAACACAACTTCGCAGAGAAGTTTACACTGTGGGAAGTGTAGACTGTGAAGGGAGGGGTGTGGAGGGAACTGCCCTCTGGGGTCAGCAGTTTAGCCAAGCTGTCCTCTGTGGGTGGAAGCCACTCTAGTTGTGAGTGCATTCATGCAGGGGCCAGGTCTGGAGGCAGGATTGAGGATAGAAGATCTCTTGGTTCCCACAAGCTGCTGACATGGATGCCTGTGGAAATGCCCAGCTTCTGATGGGGTCACCACTCCCACGGTAGGTAACTACAGAGGCTGTGTCCCACATACTCTGCTGCCTGTATGACATCTCCCTGAAGTCCCAGGGTGTCTCACTCACACAAGAATTGCAGAGACAGTGGACTTCTCTTACTCCAATATGATGAGCTCTGTGCCCAAATCCAAGAATCACAACCAAAGAAGCAACAGAGAGATTATACCACTGAGTTTAGTTGGAAATAAACTAAACAGAAAGCAACAAACTGTTACTCCAATATACGTTGGCCAAAGAAAGCCACATACCAACAAGGCTCTTGCATAAAAGCATAAGAGATATGCATGAAAACATATGAACAAAGCTCAACATAGAGACACAAGAAATATGAAAAAAGAACTTAATATGAAACTCTCTGAAGCTCCTAGCTTCACAGTAATAGATTACAAAGATATAAAGTAGATACAATGCTGGACAAAGAATTCAAAAGATTCTTTTTTAGAAAATTCAATGAAAATGAATTCAATGAAATTTTTTAGAGAATTCAACGAAATCCAAAACAACAGTTAAATGAATTAAAGACAATGCTGGATATGAAAGAGCTGTTCAATAAAGGTAGAGATTTTGAAAAAGAATCAAACAGAAATCTTGAAAATGAAAAGCTCAATAAGTCAGATAAAAATTCCAATTGAAAATCTCAACTACAAATTAGTTGAAGCAGAAGGACAATATATAAGGGCTTGAAGACAATTTGGTTGAAATATTATATTCAGACAGCAATAATGAAAAAACAAAGAATGAAGAAACAAAATATGTAGGACACTGTTAAAAGATGAAACCTCTGTATAATTGGCATACCAGAGGGAGAAGAGCTACATCTTGAAGTCATAGGACACCAATTCAGTAAAATAATAGCAGAAAATATTCCAAACCCTGGAAAAAACTTAGACATCCAGGTATAGGATGTATTTAGGACCACAATAAACATGATCAGAAAATAAACTCTCCACAACATTATACATAGCAAAAAGTACACAACAAAGAGAAACATCAAGTCACATTTAAAGGAAAACTCGTCACATTAACAGCAGATTGTTCTCAGCAGAAATTTGAAATGCATGGAATGATGTATTTCAAATACTGAACAACAATAGCTACCAATTAAGATCAATATACCCAGCAAGGTTATCCTTCAGAATCAAGTAAGAAATAAAGACCTTCCCAGATAAGCATAAACTAAAGGAATTCATGACCACTAAATCAGCACTACAGAAGATGCTTAAGGGAATCCTATACTCAGAAGAGAAAGATAGATTATCACTATGAGAGTATGTGAAAGAAAAAAAATCCCATTAGAAGAGTAGACATATAAATGAGAAATAGGAACGAATCAAACATTATCAATTCAGTAAATGGTCAAATGTCTCTGATGAAGAAGAGAAGAAGAAACAAACACAGAATATTCAAAACTGCCAGAAGAAATCAACAAAATGGCAGGAAGAAATATATATCTTTCAATAACTCTGGATACACATGTTCTTAATTAACCATTAAAAGACACAGGTTGGCTGAATGGATTAGAAAACAAGACCCAACAATATGCTGTATAGAAGAAACTCAATTCACCTGAAGAGGCACACATAGACTGAAAATGAAAAGATGGAAAAATACATTCCAAATAAACAGAATCCTAAGATAAGCAGGAGTAACCATACTTCTTATATACAACAAAACAGATTTTAAGACAAAATCAGAAGAAACAAAGAAGACCATTACATATTGATCAAGGAAATAGTATTAAGATGTAACAATTATAAACACATACAAACTAAATGCTAAAACAGGTTCATAAACCAAACACTAAGAGACTTATTCTCCATTTCAGCAGTATCCAGAGGTGGGGCTTTTGGAAAATGATTGGATCATGAAGGCTCTAACCTCATGTTATGATGCGGATCTGAGATGGCCTTCAGAAACCTCATATGGCAATTCAGGAATGTTTAGAGGTGAAATTATTAGGTTATGAGAGCTGTAATATAATCAGTAGACTAATCCATTTGATGGCTTAACAATTTCAGTGATTACTGGGTAGTAACTGTGGGCAGGTGGGGTGTAACTAGAGGAAGCAGGTCATGGTGGGTGTGTACTTGGATATTACATTTTTTTGCTAGGTTCTTGCACTCTTTTTCTCTGCTACCCAGCTGCCATGAGCTGAGCAGCTTCCTCCTGCCATAATGTTTCTGACTTGTTACCAGCCAAACATGCCTCTTAAACCATAAGACCAAAGTAAAATTTTCCTCCTCTAAATTGTTCTTATCAGGTATTTTGGTCACTGCAAGGAAAAGTTGACTAACACACCTCATCTGCAAATTAATCCATTTGATGGACCAAACATTTGAATGGACTACAGGAAGAAGGTGGCGACTGGAGGCAGCTGGGGGATTGTTGGGAGAAGTAGGTCACTTAGGTCACAGGAAGTGTTCCCTTAGAGATTAGATCTTGTGCCTTCCTCCCACATCTCTTTATTTCTATCTCTGTCTCTGCTTCCTGGATGCCATAAGCTGAGTAGAGTAACTTTTCTCCACCTCAGCCACCCACAATGATGTTTCCATCTTGGAGCCAGATGACCTTGGGCTGAAACATCTGAAACCATGAGCCACAATAAAGTCTTTCTTCTTCAAATTGTTTCCATCAGGTATTTAGATCATAACAATGAAAATCTGACTCACATAAATGTAGTACTAGAAATGTTAGCAAGAGCAAGAAACAAAAGGCATATAAACAAGAAAGGAGGAAGTCAATTTATCCTTATCCTTGTTGGCAGACAATATGATTCTATACATAGAAAAATGTCATCAAAAGATTTAGAGATAAACAAATTCAGTAAAACAATAGGAAAAAAACCATCATACAAAAATCAGTAACTTTGCTATACATCGATAATTGCTGAGAAGGAAATGAGGAAAGCAATCCATTCACAATAACTGCACACACACACACACACACACACACACACACACACACACACACCCAAATACCTAGGAATAAACCAAACTAAGACTGTGGAAGACCTCTACAACAAAGATTACAAGATACTGATGAAGGAAATTGAAGGAGACACTAGAAGGTGGAAAAACCTTCTATGTTAATGGATTGGAAGAATTAATATTTAAACTGATGCTTGACAAAGTTACCAAAAACATGCATTAGAGAAAGGACAGACTCTTCAATAAATGCAACTGGGCAAACTGGATACTTGTATAGAATACTGAAACTAGACCCCTACATCTCACACCCTGTCCAAAACTCAGCTCAAACTCATTCAAAGACTTGAATGCAAGACCTGAAACAACAAATGGGCAAAGTATCTTAGTAGACACTTCTCAAAAGAAGTAAAAATGACCAACAGTATGTGAAACAATGCTCAATGCTTTTAGTCATCAGGGAAATGCAAATCAAAACTATATTGAGATTCCACTTAACCCAATTAGAATGACTACTATAAAAAAGACAAAAACAAAAAATAACACATGCTGACAAGGTTATAGAGTTAAATGAAACTTTAAACATTTTAGGTGGGATTATACATGAATACAACCACTATGAAGAATAGCATGGAGGTTCCTCAAAAAACTAATCTTAGTACTATCAATTTGATCCAGCTATATAACTCCTGGGAAGAGATCCAAAGGAAAGGAAGTCAGGATACAAAAGAGATACCTGCACACCCATGTTTATTGTGGTACTATTCATAATAGCCAAGACATGGAATCAGCCTATGTGCTCCTCAATAGAAGAATGGGTTAAAAAAAAAAAAAAAAGATACAAGTACACAATACAATGGTGTATTACTCAGTCATAAAAAAGAAAGTAGTCTTATCATTTGAAGGAAAATGGAGAGAATCAGAAGACATCCCATGGAGTGAAGTAAATTTGACACAGAAAGACAAGTACTGCACGTTTCCTTCCATATGTGGATACCAAAAAAAAAAAAAAAAAAATGATGAGTTGAAGATAGAAGAGGGTTGCTAAGGATGGGGAAGGGGGTCAGAGGGAGTAGGAAGAGAATGTGGGAGAAAGCAGGAGAGGAGACAGGGGAGGGGATCAAAGCACAAAATAGGCAAGTATGGGAATGCCACAGTGAAACCCTTTGATTCGTACAATTAATATGCACAAATAAGTATAACAAAAAGAAAAAAAAACTGGTGCTGTCAATGGTATAGAGAAAATGGACTCCTTGCATATCACTGGTGAGACTGCAAATTACTGTAGCCTCATGGAAACAGTATGGATATTCCTCAAAAAAAATAAAACTAAAACGACCACATGCTCTAGCAAGCCTCCCTCTGGGCACACACCCAAAGGAAACATCTGTCAGACAGACATCTGCAATTCCAGCACTACTCACAATAGCCAAGAAGTGGAAATAACCAAAGTGCCCATCTGCAGGATGGGTAGAGAAAATGTAGTACACATACACACTGGAAAATTATTTGGACATAAAAACAAATGAATGACATCCTGTTATTTTAGGTAACATGTTGGAACTGGAGATCATTATGCTAAGAGAAATAAGCCAAAGAAAGACAACTACTGCATGACCTGACTCACAGGTGGCATCTAAAAATGTTCATCTTGTAGAAGGCAGAGAAGAATAGAGAGAGGGAAGAATGGGGAGGGTGTCCAATAGGTGCTAGGTTACGGTCAGGATCAAGAGTTTCTGGTGTGCTCCAGAACACTATACTTCAAAAAGCAAGAAGAAAGCATATTGGAAGTTTTCCCATAAAGAATTAATAAATGTTTGAGGAGATATGTTCAACTTGATTTAGACATGTACGTATGTATTGAAATATCACATTACCCCATTATTATGTACAATTTTTGATTTTATGTATCAGTTAAAAACTTTAAATGAAAAAACAGGGGGAGTTTCAAGATGGCGGCCTAGAGGGTGGCTGCATTTCATGTTGCTCCAGGACTCAGGATTCAAAAGAGGAGATATTGAGACGCTTGGGACCAACTCAAAGCAGCCGGGTGACTCTCACCCCTTGGGAAGGCATCCCAGATGGGACGGTGGTCCCAGAACGCAGGAAACGTTGTGCAGTAGAGCTGCCGGCGAGACGCCCCTCCCCCCGCTGGAGCAGTGAACGCGGACAACTGGGAGCGCCGAAAAGGAGGCCGCTCCGCACAGCGCTGGGACTTGGAGCAACCACTGGGGTTCCGGCGGCTGCCCAGGGGAGGAGTGGCGAGGAGAGCTGTGTGGACTCAGGACACCGGGGCCTGCCCTGAGGAGGAGGAGGAGCGTGGCCACTTGGATTTGGAGTGACTGCACCAGAGCTACAGGCGGTTGCCAGAGGAGAAGCCGCGCGGCGAGCTGTTTGGACTCAGAAGGACGCTTCTGAACACCGGGGCCGGCCCTGAGGACGAGGAGGAGGAAGAGGAGCGCAGCCGCTTGGATTCGGGATGACTACACCAGAGCTACAGGCGGTTGCCAGAGGAGGGGCTGCGTGGCGAGCTGTTTGGACTCAGACCACTTCTGAACCCCAGGGCCTGCCCGGAGGAGTAGGAGGAGGAGGAGGAGGAGCGCGGCGGGTCGTTTGGACTCGCAGTGACTGTACTGGCGCTCCAGGCGGCTGCTCAGAGGAGAAGGCGAGTGGTGAGTTGTTTGGACTTAAAGTGACAGCTCCTGAACACAGGGGGGCTGCCTGGAGGACAAGCGTGGTAGGACGCTTGATCTCGAGTGGCCGCACCAGAGCTCCGGGCGGTTGCCCAGAGGACCCGTGCTGCGGGTCACGTGGACTCAGAGCCACTCAGAGCGACCACTCCTGAACACCCGGGGGGTTATCTGGAGAAGGAGGAGGAACGGGGAGGGTCACTTCGACTCGGAGTGATTGATTGCCCAGGGCTACGGGTGGTTGGTGGAGGTGGAGGCATGCAGTGAGTTTCTTGGACTCCTAGTGACCATACCGGAATACTGGGTGGCTGTCTGGAGGAAGAGGCGTGTGGCGGGTCTCTGGGATTCAGAGCGATTGTACAGGGCCCCAGGTGGCTGCTCAGAGGAGGGGCCGCATAGCCAGGCGATTAGGTGCAGAGCATGGTCCCAGGATCTAGGAGGCTTCTTGGTGGAAGAGCCGCACAGAGACAGGCTTAGGGCGGAGCGAAGGTTCCAGGCCTGCGGGCAGATTCTCTGAGGAAGGGCAGCCTAAGGAGAGTCATCTGCAAAGGGTGAGGCTCCCAGGCCCAGGAGGTAGGGCCAGGCCCCTGGGAACTTTGAAGAGGAAGGCAGCCCAGCCCAGGCGGTAGCTGTAAATTGAGGGGAACCTCTAGGAGGGAACTGACCAGCGAGACCTCCCCACCGGGTGAGTCTTCCCTGCCGGGTGAGGTTTCCCCACAAGGACGGTAAAACCAGAGACTCAGGCCCAAACAGGCCTTGCCTCAGCCCGCAGCCTAGGTCCCCTTTGGATGACCATTGGTCAACAAGTGGAGGCACCTCTGCCCACTAGCAGGGATTATACCCCACCTGAAGGCCACCACTCCTAGAGAGGCAGCTTCCTTGTAGAGCACCGCATTATCAACTTCCTCCAAGACTTCAGGCTATGAAGGCTAAGGGGGGATATATATAGAAATCTTCAGGGACATTGTTAGTCAATAGAGGAAATCTGCAATATCTCAGTGGTCCACTCATACCTGAACAATATGAGAAAACAAGGAAAGAAAATGCTGCAAACAAATCTAGATGTTACATCAATAAAACCCAATGACAGCATGGCAGAAGAAATGACAGAAAAGGAGTTCAGAATGTACATAATTAAAGTGATCAGAGAAGCAAACGATGAGATGAAAGAGCAAATGCACGCACTGAATGATGAAAGAGCAAATGCAAGCATTGATTGATCGCACCAATCAACAGTTAAAAGAGCAAATACAGGAAGCAAAAGATCATTTCAATAAAGAGTTAGAGATATTGAAAAAAAACCAAACAGAAATCCTTGACATGAAGGAAACAATAAACCAAATTAAGAACTCCATAGAAAGCATATCCAATAGGATAGAACACCTGGAAGACAGAACCTCAGACATTGAAGACAAAATATTTAACCTTGAAAACAAAGTTGAACAAACAGAGAAGATGGTAAGAAATCATGAACAGAATCTACAAGAACTATGGGATATCATGAAAAGGCCAAATTTAAGAATTATTGGGATTGAGGAAGGCCTAGAGAAACAAGCCAAAGGAATGAACAACCTATTCAATGAAATAATATCAGAAAATTTCCCAAATCTGAAGAATGAAATGGAAAATCAAGTTCAAGAGGCTTATAGGACTCCAAATACACAAAATTACAACAGACCCACACCAAGGCACATTATAATGAAAATACCGAACATACAGAATAAAGACAGAATTTTAAAGGCTGTGAGGGAAAAGAACCAAATTACATTCAGGGGGAAACCAATACGGATATCAGCAGATTTTTCAATCCAGACCCTAAAAGCTAGAAGGGCCTGGAACAACATTTTTCAAGCCCTGAAAGAAAATGGATGCCAACCAAGAATCTTATACCCAGCAAAACTTACCTTCAAATTTGATGATGAAATAAAATCCTTCCATGATAAACAAAAGCTAAAAGAATTTACAAAAAGAAAGCCAGCATTACAGAACGTTCTCAGCAAAATATTCCATGAGGAAGAGATGAAAAACAAAGAAGCAAATCAGCAAAGGGAGGAATTATCCTAAAGGAATTGTCAAATAAAGGAGGAAACAAGTTGTGTCAAACAAATAAATAAATAAAATTTAAAAAATGAACCAAATGACCGGGAAACCAAATCATATCTCTATAATAACCCTGAATGTTAATGGCCTGAATTCATCAATTAAAAGACATAGACTGGCAGATTGGATTAAAAAGAAAGATCCAACAATATGTTGCCTGCAAGAGACTCACCTCATAGAAAAAGATACCCATAGACTAAAGGTGAAAGGATGGGGAAAAACATACCATGCGCATGGACTCAGCAAAAAAGCTGGAGTATCCATCCTCATTTCCGATAATGTGGACTTCAAGCCAAAGTTAGTCAGAAGGGATAAAGAAGGTCATTTCATACTGCTTAAGGGAAGCATAAATCAGCAAGATATAACAATCATAAACATCTATGCCCCAAACAGTGGCTCATCCATGTATGTCAAACAAATCCTTCTCAATTTCAGAAACCAAATAGACCATAACACAATAATACTAGGTGATTTTAACACGCCTCTCTCACCACTGGACAGATCTTCCAGACAAAAATTGAACAAAGAAACCATAGATCTCAATAACACAATCAATAATTTAGACTTAACGGACATTTATAGAATATACCATCCAACCAAGAGCGAATACACTTTCTTCTCAGCAGCACATGGATCCTTCTCTAAAATAGACCATATATTATGCCACAAAGCTAATGTTAGCAAACACAAGAAGATAGAGACACTAGCATGTATTCTATCAGATCATAATGGATTGAAGTTAGAAATAAATGAAAGAGTAAAACACAGAAACTATTCCAACATCTGGAGATTAAACAATATGCTATTATATGATGAATGGATAACAGAAGATATTAGGAAGGAAATTAAAAAATTCTTAGAGGTAAATGAGGACAAAGAAACATCATTTCAAAATCTCTGGGACACTATGAAAGCAGTACTTAGAGGGAAATTTATTTCATGGAGCGCATTTAATAAAAGAAGGAAAACTCAACAAATAAACGACCTAACACTACAGCTCAAAGCCCTAGAAAAAGAAGAACAGAACAGCACCAAAAGTAGTAGAAGACAGGAAATAGTTAAACTCAGAGCTGAAATCAATGAAATTGAAACAAAAGAAACAATACAAAAAATTGACAAAATAAATAGTTGGTTCTTCGAAAAAATAAACAAAATTGATAAACCTTTAGCCACACTAACAAAGAGAAGACGAGAGAAAACACAAATCACTAAAATTCGGAATGAACAAGGAAATATCACAACAGACAGGATTGAAATACAAAACATAATTAGAAGCTATTTTGAAAATCTATACTCCAACAAAATAGAAAATTTCAAAGACATCAACAGGTTTCTAGAGACATATGAATTGCCTAAACTGAACGAGGAGGACATACACAATTTAAATAGACCAATTTCAAGTAATGAAATAGAAGAAGTCATCAAAAGCCTACCAACAAAGAAAAGTCCGGGACCAGATGGGTTCTCAGCCGAGTTCTACAAAACCTTTAAAGAAGAGCTCATTCCAATACTTCTCAAAGTATTCCATAAAATAGAAGAGGAGGGAACCTTCCCAAACTCATTCTATGAAGCCAATATCACCCTGATACCAAAACCAGACAGAGACTCATCAAGGAAAGAAAATTTCAGACCAATATCCTTAATGAACAACGATGCAAAAATTCTCAACAAAATTTTAGCAAATCGCATACAAAAACATATTAAAAAGATAGTGCACCATGATCAAGTTGGTTTCATCCCAGGGATGCAAGCTTGGTTCAACATCAGGAAATCAATAAACATAATTCACCATATTAATAGACTTAAAGTCAAGAATCACATGATTATTTCAATAGATGCAGAAAAAGCATTTGATAAAATACAGCACCTCTTCATGCTCAAAACACTAGAAAAAATAGGGATAGTGGGAACATTCCTTAACATTGTAAAGGCCATTTATGCTAAGCCCATGGCTAATATCATTCTAAATGGTGAAAAACTGAAAGTATTCCCCCTAAAAACTGGAACAAGGCAGGGATGCCCTCTTTCACCACTTCTATTCAACATCGTTCTTGAGACTCTGGCCAGAGCAATTAGACAAACCAAAGAAATTAAAGGGATAAGAATTGGAAAAGAAGAACTCAAACTATCCCTGTTCGCTGATGACATGATTATATATTTAGAGGAACCTGGAAATTCCACCAGGAAACTCTTAGAACTCATAAGTGAATTCAGTAAAGTAGCAGGTTACAAGATCAATGCCCATAAATCCAACGCATTTTTATACATAAGTGATGAATCTTCAGAAAGAGAAATTAGGAAAACTACCCCATTTACAATAGCCTCGAAAAAAATAAAATACTTGGGAATCAATCTCACAAAAGAGGTGAAAGACCTCTACAATGAGAACTATACAACACTAAAGAAAGAAATTAAAGAACACCTTAGAAGATGGAAAGATCTTCCATGTTCTTGGATAGGAAGAATTAATATTGTCAAAATGGCCATACTACCTAAAGTGCTATACAAATTCAATGCAATTCCAATTAAAATCCCAATGATGTACCTTACAGAAATAGAGCAAGCAATTATGAAATTCATCTGGAAGAATAAGAAACCCAGAATAGCTAAAGCAATCCTTAGCAGGAAGAGTGAAACAGGGGGTATTGCAATACCAGATCTTCAAGTCTACTACAAAGCAATAGTAACAAAAACGGCATGGTATTGGTACCAAAATAGGAAGGTAGATCAATGGTACAGAATAGAGGACACGGACACAAACCCAAATAAATACAATTTTCTCATACTAGACAAAGGTGCCAAAAATATTCAATGGAGAAAAGATAGCCTCTTCAACAAATGGTGCTGGGAGAATTGGAAATCCATATGCAACAGAATGAAACTAAACCCATATCTCTCACCATGCACGAAAGTAAACTCAAAATGGATTAAGGGCCTCGGAATCAGACCAGAGACCCTGCAGATTATAGAAGAAAAAGTAGGTCCAAATCTTCACCTTGTTGGTCTAGGATCAGACTTCCTTAACAGGACTCCCATAGCACAAGAAATAAAAGCTAGAATCAACCACTGGGATAGATTCAAACTAAAAAGCTTTCTCTCAGCAAAGGAAACTATCAGCAATGCGAAGAAAGAGCCTACAGAATGGGAGAATATCTTTGCCAATCATACTTCAGATAGAGCACTAATCTCCAGAATCTATAAAGAACTCAAAAAACTTTACTCCAAGAATTCAAATAATCCAGTCGACAAATGGGCTAAGGAAATGAATAGACACTTCACAGAAGAAGATCTACAAGCAATCAACAAACCTATGGAAAAGTGTTCAACATCTCTAGTAATAAGAGAAATGCAAATCAAAACCACCCTAAGATTCCATCTCACCCCAATTAGAATGGCGATTATCAAGAATACGAGCAACAACAGGTGTTGGCGAGGATGTGGGGAGAAAGGTACACTCATACATTGCTGGTGGGGCTGCAAATTAGTGCAGCCACTCTGGAAAGCAGTGTGGAGATTCCTTAGAAAACTTGGAATGGACCCTCCATTTGACCCAGCTATCCCACTCCTTGGCCTATACCCAAAGGACTTAAAATCAGCATACTACAGAGATACAGCCACATCAATGTTCATAGCTGCTCAATTCACAATAGCCAGACTGTGGAACCAACCTAGATGCCCTTCAATTGATGAGTGGATAAAGAAACTGTGGTATATATATACAATGGAATATTACTCAGCCATAAAGAATGACAAAATTATGGCATTTGCAGGCAAATGGATGAAATTGGAGAATATCATGCTAAGTGAGATAAGCCAATCTCAAAAAGCCAAAGGACGAATGATATCGCTAATAAGTGGAGGATGACACATAATGGGGGGGAGGGAAGGGTTAGTGTTAGGGTTAGAGTTAGGGTTAGGGAGGGGGGCAAGTATGGAGGAAGGAAGTACTGTATAGAGGGTAAAGAGGGGTGGGGGGAAGGGAAAAAATAACAGAATGCATCAAACAACATTACTCTATGTAAATTTATGATTACACAAATGGTATGCCTTTATGCCATGTACAAACAGAGAAACAACATGTATCTCATTTGTTTACAATAAAAAAAAATAGAGAAACAAAAAAAAAATGAAAAAACAAGAGTTGTAACAATGTTTGCCTACATAGGAATGAGTGGGTTTTCCATATTTTTCAGGGTCAGCCACTACCCCCAGGGAGGGGACTTAGGTCCATTTACTCTTGGTCTCTCTTCTAGGAGAGAAGCTGCCCACAAAAGGGAATTTAGGTGTGGTTCATTCATCAGAAGTTTCTACTTTTAGTCAGACAAGGGAAATCCCAAACAGGCTTCCTTCTGCCTGTACTGAATCTCAGCTGTCTTGGGCTTAAAATAATCATCACACCAACATGGGGTTTGAAGTGGGACCTAACACAGTAACGAATCCAAGTTTCCAAAGCTGAAACTTCAGATGAGCTGATCTTAGTCTCTGATCAGTTAGACCATAAAACTTGTAGAGAATGAAATGCAGAACTTAATCTTGAACATCTTTTTTTTTTTTTTTTTTTTTTTACTTACAGACTGCATTTTGATTCATTGTACACAAATAGGGTATAATACTCTTGAGCATCTTAAGCATGAAAAACTCTACTATGGTTTCTCTCTAAATAAGTTGGCTGTTTAGATGCAAAAATAAACTTTGAACTTTTTCCAGTAATTTATTTACACAAATGGTTATTTAGTTAGGCACCAAATTTTGAATAACCAATAGGTTATTACATATTGATAAATCAGCAAACATTGAAAATAGCTGACTGATACATTAAATTTGAGAGTCTGATGGAGCCCCTTGTCATATGGCATTTTCTGGCAAACACCTAGATCAATAACACACATGGGCAATGTGAAGCCTGAATGAGATGATTTGCTTCTCAGTGTATATATAATTATTGTGTGCATTGAGATTTTTTAGCCAAGTATTTGCCTCTTTTATGGGCAAATGAATAGACCCACTGCTTACACTATAATAAATGAATGTTAGAGTTTTGAGGGGTGAATTTCATTCATTATTTAAGTTGGAATTACTCACTAGAGACCATATTTCTAAATCATAATGAAAAACAGTGACAGAGTTCATCAATACATAAAATTATCTCACATATATTGGAGAAATGAATGCCATAGGTAAAGTAATATCAAAATTTACTGACATTTTGTACATTGATAGAGCAAAAGTAAGGGCTGTAGGATTTGTGGGGTTTGCAGAGAGATACTCACTTATCAAAGAAGAACTGGCAATAATGTTATGTCTTGGATATGGAATGCTCCCTAACAGATCAAGACTTGGTTCCCAATGAAGTCCCGGCCAGAGGTGGGGCTTTGGGGAGGTGACTGTACCACGGGGACTCTGATCTGCAGTGGATTAAACCATTTGATGGATTAATAATTTGAATGGTCTACAGGGAGGAGATGAAAATGTGGACAATTGGAGTCTAGCTGGAAATAGGTCAGTGGAGGTGCGTCCTTGGGGACTTCATCTGTCCCTGGCCCCATCCTCCCTCCCTCATGAGCTGAGCAGCTTTCTTCCACAGCACCCTTCTGCTATGATGCTCTGCCTCACGTCAGGCCCAAATCAATGGAGCCCACTGACTATGATTAAAACCTTTGAAACCAGGAGCCAAAATAAATCTTTCCTCCTCTAAGTCGTGTTCATCAGGTATTTTGGTCACAGTGGTGAAAAACTGACTAATACAAATACCAACACGAGTCACCTGCAATCTTCTTTTCCTTCCTGGTTAGAGCTTCCTGGTTATTCTGCATTGGAAATGCCAACAGCCCGTAAGTCATGACATATCTTATACTTTGGTGGCCTTTATATTCTCAGATGCTTTTCTAGATGTGAAATCAAAGACTCTCTTTTCCATCTTAATATTGGGTTAACAGAGAGGGGCCCCTATCATTGTAAACTTTGTACCAAAGAACACCATGTTTCTATAGTTAACTGGGAAAAAGTATTCAACTGATGACTCAATTTAAGTTTAATTAAGATACCCCAAGGTATGGCCATCATCTAATGTGTCTGCTAGTCTACAGCCACCCACCGAAAACAAACCGCCTGAGTTTTATATCAGTCTGAGCTCTATGAGGTGCGGATTCCCTATGGAACCATACTTCCAATACCCAGCATGCCATGCTCCCTGGACCCACATTAGCTTCTCTATTTCTTTTTTCTTCCACCCCTCTGCCTTTGTGTGTGTGCACAGACAGATGCGCGTGCACACACACACACACACACACACACACACTTTCTTGTTTTTGTGAAGAGCCTTGACGATGAAAGAATTCTCTGTTGTTTCAACAAAACTGTTTTCAAGGCAGCATAATAGAGTCAAACTATCTGGTTTTCCATCCTGGCTCTTTTACTTAACCGTCCTGTGGCACTGGGAAACCACCTGACTCATTCACCTCTCAGGTTTTCCATCAGTGAAATGTTCATTTACAGTAAGCACTCAAAGGGCTTTTGAGTATTAAATGAGTGATTATTTGCTCATTAAGCACTAAATAAGTGCTAGCTATTTTGATCAAGATTTTTCAGGCACTTTGAGAATCAAGTTTCATTCTATGACATGGTAATTATAAATTAAGGAAAAGATAAGCAATGCTTTTCTTAATAAATTGTGTTTCCCAATATTTGTTTATGTTCACAGAGAGCATAAAGGTACTAAAACCACCAACAATGGACAACAACCAAGGCCAAGCTAACGTATTCTCTGCCATGTGAGATACTTGAGTAGGTCCTGAATTCATCCACACTAAAAACTTAGTTCTATTTATCCATTTATACAGATAGACTGAGCAGCTTTTACTACAAACTATATTTTATGCATCACATATTTTGGCAATCTACATTTATGGAAGTATTTATATGAATAAATTAATAGTTTCCCACTGACTTTTATTTAATTGCACAAATACCAAGAGTTACCATCTGTGATCTGATACTCTGGCCAGGTGCTGAGGGGCTTCACTGAGTCCTTCCAGGACCTCAGGGAGCAGAGGAGTTCTCTCTATTTAACATAAGCTTCCTGGGAGCTCAGGGACTTGCCTAAGATCCTACTGCTCATAACTGACAATCAAAACATAACCCCATTCTGATGTGCTCTGCAGCTGGGACAGCCCTACACTAGGTCCAGTTAGGGTTACTCTTTCCCTTGAACTTTTCTCACAAGCTCCTATCTTCAATGTTTATTCATGTAAGTTAGGTCTTTCATGATGTTATTTAAATTTTCATTCCATTTCTTTTCAACGGATAAAAAACTCAGTTAAGCCTTTTCTCCAGAGACTAGACATGAGAGATCTTTGAGAAAACTAGTTTCTAAGGAAAAAAAAAAAAAGACAGTATCATCAATTCTACATTCAGGAAATTTGCCTTCAACATTGAAAGTATTTCTTAAATTAGAAGTAAAGAAACTCGTCGTTTCTGTTTGGTGGAAACCTTCCAAGCTGGTATAAATCAACTGTAAGGTGACTTCTTTGGGGGGAATTCTCTGAAGAAACTAAGCAGATGGCAACTTTAATTGGTCAGAGAAGCATCACTATTTATTGCTATAATTTATTCCTTTATGAATCATCTTTTCAGAAATGTAATGAGAGTGAGAAGCCAAGATATTCTAATTTGAAGAACTCTAGAATATTCTACTCAGGAAGCTTCTTTCCTTCCACCCTCCACTTGACTTAACAAGCATGGCTCAGGAGCCTCTCACTGAAAACGCTCGTTAGGACTCATTGGCTGCGGTGCTGCTGACAGGATGGCTAGTGTTATTTGAAATTCTAGTTAATTGTTGTTTGGCTGTTATTTCCATGCTGGGTAAAATAAAATATTGTAATATATGCTCCTCAAAGGTTTAATAGCAAATGTGTAGGCAGCCTCATTTGTCTAACATTCTCCTTGTAAACAAGGGAGGAAAGATGCCATTGCTGCTGCCACTTCCGGTGCCTGGGTCACTGTGCACAGGAACCGGATTCATGGATTCCCCTTGAGCAAATGCATCTAGCACCTGAGCAGCCATTGCGATTATCACCATCTACCCAGCAGTGGGCCTGGTTTTGGATGGATGGCCGGGCGTACATCCACACACCCATGTGTGCGTGCGTGTGTCTTGCTGATGCACTGAAGCGTGCAACATAATTTTCAGTGGGCTTAACACTTGGCCTGATTTTTTAAAAAAATCTCTTAGATGAGAAACACCAAAAGGACATAGTCATATTTTCTTAAGGCCTCATTCCACCACTTTCTCAAAAATCATGGTTTTAGAAAAAAATATGTCACAGCAGAGTGACATTTTAGACTGTTACTCCCTATGATTTATTGGAAGAATTATAGCTAACTAAATATTCTAACCAGAATTCAAAAGAAATAAAAACCCCACAAACACAGAAATTAAAGCAGCTTGGGTGTGAGACCTGTATCATCAATTAGGTATCGATTAATATTTTCCTTAATGGATCAGTACTGGTTATCATTTTCTATTTCTGTGTATGGAGTAGTGAGAAAGTATTTAAAATGTCCACAAAGCAGTGACAATGGCTAGTATTTCCTCATTACCTACTATGTACCAGGCCCTTCTTTTAACACTTTCTATATGTTATCTTACTAAATTCTCACAACTCCTCTGTAAATAGTGACTTCTTTCCTCTTTACTTTGTAGATTAGGAGGCTTAAAGGCATTGTAAAAAGAGCATCAGTCCCCTGGGAAGTGGCTGGTCTAGGAATGGAGCTCAGCTCTGTTTGAATGCTCAAGTCTGTATCTTTAGCCACACTCATCCATCATTGCATTTGCTAAGTCTCAACGTACCCAACCAAAGACTGGAGACATAACACGTTGCCATAATGAATAGATAGGAAAAGAAAAAGGACAGAGAAAAATGACAAAAAGTCTGGGGTCAGTGTGACATAAGACTACTTATGTATCAGTAGGTCACATTTCAGTTAGAAATGGATATTTCTGCAAATGGCAATATACCTGAGTTTGATCGATTAAGCAAATAAAGGTTTAATTTTCTCATAGAATAAAAAGTTCCAGCGTTAGGCAGCCACTGGAATTAGTTCAACAGTTCAATCATGTAAAAGCTGACATTTTAATGATTCGTTTGGTAATGTCTGATGTTTGCCAAGTAGATGCTGCCATTGCAGATGGAATATCTGCTTTCGATGATGGAAGGGTTGAGGAGAAGCACATCTGCTCACCTCCCCCTCTCCTGAGGAAGTTAAGTTGTTGGTCCTCATGCCACAGGCTCGTGGGTCCCTGTCACTGAGAAAGATGCTGGGAACATGCACTTTGATGCTTTGTATTCTTCCAGTTGCTACTGTTGGAGGCAGAAGGAGGAAGGGCGTTGAGGACTTCTCCCCACCCCATCACCAGGGAAGCATACGGTTCTTCGACGTTCCCATTTTTTCTGATTTTCAGATTCCTCCCATGGTAAATCATTACAGCTATTATGGAAAACAGTATGGAGGTCCCTCCAACCCCCCCAAAACATAAAACCACCATATGATCCTGCAATCCCAATTCTAGGTGATATCCAAAAGGTACATAATCATTACCTGGAAGATTTATCTGCAATTCCATGTTCTACAAAGCATTATTCACAATAATCAAGTTATGGAAATAACTTCAGTGACCTTAGATGGATAATTGTATTAAAAAATGTGATAAAATATGATAAAATATATTCAGTCTTTAAAACAAAAGAGATCCTGCCATTTGCAACAGCACAGAAAAAACTCCAAGGCATTAGGCTAAGTGAAATAAGTCAGAGCTAGAAAGAAAGATGCTGCTTAGTATGTGGAATCTTTTTTTTTTTTTTTTTAAATATAACATGTCTTGTTTTACTTCTTTAAAATTCTTATTTTTACAGACTGCATTTTGATTCATTATACACAAATGGGGTACAACTTTTCATTTCTATGGTTGTGCACAATGTAGATTCACGCCATTCATGTAATCATACAAATACATAGGGTAATACTCTTAAAAAAAAAAAACAGCCAAAGTCATAGAACCAGAGAGAAGCATGGTATTTACCTAGGTGGGGGGATGGGGGCAACGGAGAGCTGTTGGTCGAAGAATACAAACATACAGTTTAAGTTCTGGAGCCCAAAGGTACCCCATGGGGACTATAATTCATGTATTAGATACTTGAAATTTGTCAAGAGACTAGATTTTAAGTATTTTTACTGTACAAAAATAAGGTAACTGTGAAGTTATGGTATGTTAATGACCCTGATTGTATGGATGATTCTGATACACTTATATCAAAACATCCTGTGGCGCACTTCGAATATATATAATTTGTCAATCATACCTTGATAAATTGGAAACAAATTTATCCCAACATTAGGCCATCTTCTCACCAGCTTTAATAGCTCGGAAAATATGCTGAGCTGCAGGAATAAGCAGGACAAGATCCGGACAGCAAGTATAGATCCTTCTCTGGAAAAACCGATGAAGGTGAAATAAATGCCCAGAGAAACTTTGCAATTTGAACTTTCATATTTCGAACTGTGAACTTGATAAACCATGAGGTGGTAAAGAGCACGGTCATAATTCACAGAATATCTATTAGTTATGGAGGACTTGAGGATATGATAGATGGGGTACATGGAGGGAGGACATCATGTCCCTTTCAATTTTATTAAAATATGGTTTAAGTAGGTTTCATTATATTCCCCAGGCACTTGCGGAGTATGCAATGTGAAGAGGCTGCTGAGTCCTCCAACTGGCGTGGTGAGGAATATTTACGTTTTGCTCTACGGATGGCGCCGTGGGTACAGATGGTGAGGAGTGCTGCTTTGAAGTTGCATCTGAAAATTACCAGTGCTGTATTTGAAAATTGAATTAATGCAACATACTTACTTCCTACAAAATGCTTATAAAGGTAGGAGGATAATGTTACTGAAATACAAGACAGAAGAAGAATATGATAAAGAAGCATAATCAAGGCTCAAAAGTGCTTATTCAGTCCCTGGTGTGATTAATTCTAAGGCTTTACAGGGGAAATGTTATTTTTAACTGGAAAAGATTAGCACACTTGGAAAGTAGAAAATAATGAGGGAAGATGAAGAGTGGGCAGGACATAGGATGTCTTGAATGAAGTAGAAAGGCGAGGCTTGGATTCAAGGTGCACACAACATAGAAAAATAGAAAGCTCATTTGGAATCAGAACTGGGGAGGGAATAAATGACTTGCTAACTTTAGATATCAGGTTTCTTTTCCTTCTGGCAGTGACAGTGACCAAAGATTTTATTATTTAGGATGAAGCATTATCATTAGTTATATGAAAGACACACTGGAGTCATGAGAGTTCAGAGGGAGAGTGACAAAATAGGAACTGTTAAAATAATTCAGACAGACTGTAGATTGGACGAGAGTCAAGAGTTGGAGGTAGAGTAATGGGGGAGAAAAAGATTATGTAGGGGGCCCAAATTCAGTCTGTAAATATCTGACTCCCAACTGTGTTCAAGTCGTTACATAATTAGCCATAAAAATGGAATCTCTGTCTCTCAACTTCTTCACTTGAGACTTGGAAATAAGGAAATGAATAGCTTCTAGTAGTGGCAGGGCAACTTGGAGACCAACCCTCCAGCAGGCTGTAATTATAACTGAACCAATTAAGAGCATAAGACATGGATGCCTTGAGAAGTACCTGAGAACAGGCAGAAACTACAGGGTTAATATCCTTGAAAATAAAAGAGAAATGCCCTGAGTCACGCGTGGTGGCTCATGCCTGTAATCCCAGCGGCTGGGGAGGCTGAGGCAGGAGGATCAACAGTTCAAAGCCAGCCTCAGCCAAAGCGAGGCACTATGCAACTCAGTGAGACCCTGTCTCTAAATAAATAACAAAATAGGGCTGGGGATGTGGCTCTGTGGTCAAGTGCCCCTGAGTTCAATCCCAGGTACCCAAAAAAGAAATAAAGAAAAAGAAAAGAGAAAAATGCCCTGAAAATGATTTGATCTGCCTATTTTGTTTTGCAGGAGAGCAAGACTTCTAGAAGAAAACCACAGTTACAGTTAATAATCAGAGAGTGCACGGGATTTCCTAAGTGGTTAGAATATGAGGGAGTAGATAATACAGAAGGGGATAGCTGAATCTATGTACCACCTTCACACCTCTGCTAACCCTTGAACTCTGTGTGGGCAGGGTAGAGGGCCAAGTTGTCACTAACAACAGCTGAAAAACCTGGATGGAGTTGTTAGCTGCTATTCATCTCAAAAATCCTTGGTGAAATATTAGCCATTGAATCCAGGAAACATCAAAAAGGATCTAATATTAAATCCAGTCAGAGTTTGAATTTTGAGTCCGAATTAACCATTTGCTAAAACCAAAATTAACACTTCAAGGGAAGATAACAGATTTCAGAGTCCCCATATTGTACCACCCATCACGTAAAAGAGACATGGGAAATAATAGGAAACTGTGATCCCAAATCAAGAGGAAAAAAATGACTACATAAAGACACTTCCCAAGTTGACTCATTTTAATTAGCAAACAAGAACTTTAAAATATTTTATATTTTCAAGGATTTAAAGAAAACTATGTCCATAATGAGGGACTAGAAGAATTGAAGCAAATAATTGCAAACTATAAAGAGAACCAAACAACGTAGAACTAAAAAAGCAACATATGTGAGATGAAAATTTTAACTGATGAAATGATGGAAGTTTGAAGAAGGCAGATCAACAACAGGCCAGTGAATTTGGAGATGTAAATCTCCAAAAGTAGGTGGAAATCATCTACTCTGAAGAAGACAGAGAAGTAGGATGAAAGAAATGAACAGTGACTCACAGGACACACAAAGCAATAACAGGCATGTGTAATCTGAGCCCTAGAGAAGCCCAAAGATGGGGTGAATATTTTCAAAATCTGGTGGAAAATACCCAACTATAAATCTTTCGTGCTCAGCCAACACCAAGGAGGGTGAATGAAAAGAATATCTTAAATAAGCACATGATAGCCAAATGCTAAAAACCAAAGATGAAGAGAGACAGTAAGAGCCAGGAAAGAAAACAATCCATTACATGAGGGGAATAAAGACACAAATGATGACTGATTTCTCCTCAGCAAAGTCAGAGAGCAATGTGACATTTTCAAATTATTTGAAGAAAATAATGTTTGATCTAAATTTTACAAATTCCAGAGTTCTTCAAAAAATCAAGGGGAAATAAAGATAAATAAAAACAGAATTTGTTGCTGTTAGCTCAGCCCCACAGGAATTCCAGAGTCCTTCCGAGTGAGGGGCTATCATGGCGATGGAAGCTGAGAACTCCAGGAGGGGAGAAATGAAGAGCATCGGCATTGTAAACGGGCAGCCGCACAATCCTTTTATCCTCTTAATTTTCTGAAATCAATATAAATGTTCATGCAAAGTAATGCCACCTCACTGAGGAGAGGCGAATGCCCTTGTGGCAATACGTGTCACAATAAGACAAGGAGAAGGGACAGAGAAAGCCTCCTTCAAGGTGTCTTTGCATTTTCTATGAAGAGCAGACTGTGATGAGTTAAGGAAAAATATCGTAACTCCTCAAGGATCCTTTTCTGACCAAAGTTCCACAAGAGGATGAAAAACAACAGAAAACGAATGTGGGACTCTTTTCTCAATTACCCCAAAGATGCTCCGTATCTGGAGCCAACCTACATGTTGATGGCGAGGGAATTCATCTCCCTCGAGGGCCTCTGGGGCCTCCATGTTCTCGTGGAAACCCATTTGAAAAAGGGTCCCCCGGGAGAGAGAGCACAGCTACCAATATCAGGAACAAGAGAAAAGATATTGCTACAGAAAATAAAAAGAGAATCAGGGAATCCTAAGAGGAAATGGTAAAGGCAGTGGAAGGAAAATGATCCATTACAGGATGAATTTCTCATCAAAAGAGCCAAAAGGCAATGTGATAATAAATCCAAAACCTAGTTTAAATAGACACCTTCATAAAATCCAGAACATATCCACCTGATACAGAATGAAATAGAAACTCTGATTACACACACACAATAAGTAAATAAATAAATTGAATTTGCTACCAAAGAGCCTTCCAAGACATGTCTAGGCACACACATGCACATCCAATCCCAGACAGTTTCCTGATTTAATACTGTCGAATGTTTAAGCAAGAAATAACAGGGATGGTATAAATCCTGCATCAGAAATGAGAGGAAGAGGGGCAACTTCCAAACTTGATTTATGAGCCTGGCAACACTTAGACATCAGACCAGACAAGAACTCTCTTGCTCTGAAATGGGGAATTGTTAATGTCCTCTGAAACAATATGCCAATGGGCAACCAAACCTGGAACAGTGTCCTTGGATCCCCAAAGATTCCCAACAATATGGAACCAGACATGAATGTTTTCAATGACACTCACACAGACCCTCTGAAATGAATCTCTCTTATAAACATAAATGCAAACGTCCTTAGAGCAACATTAGCAATTAGAATCAGGGAACACAGCAAAAGGAGGTGATTTAGTATTAAGCAAATCAATCCTTGTAATTCCGCATTTTAAGAGACTTAGGGAGAAGTTTTCCTCAAATCACCACACTGGTCCTGAGAGAGGAAGGCTCTTTTCAGAACAATTAATAACTTGTTTATGGTTCAGGCCATAAATCCTACTGTGAAAAATGGTTGTATCTAATTATTATTGTGTTAAATTTTAAGCAGTACTGTCTCAGCAAATGCCAAGAACTAGATACCCAAGGCAGTAGCAGGCTTAATTTGGAGGCGGCTTAAGACCTAACTTCTCTATGAAGGAGCAACTGTGGAAGATTTTTAAGAAACCCTTCCACCAAGATCTCATGTTAGTTCTATGGAAAACATTCATGCACTGTTTCATACTATTGGGAATCATGGGGGATCCAACAAGATTCTGGTCCAGGTTCTATTGACCCCTTGGCGTTCTTATTTCTGAAGACATTAATAATTCCCAATTATTAGAGCATCAAATTACAGAGGGCTCTTATTTTAATTCCTAGGTTTTCAGTTTGAAATGTGTGCATGTGTGTCTCATTGGAAAATCATAAGTTTGAAGCTGTAAAAAATATGATTGGATCTGCCAGTTTTCATGTACAAACAAAAGCTATTTTTGGTTTTTGAAATACTGACATGCTGTGATAGCATGCAGTCTGGTTTTGGTTTGAGAATTAGTGAACTCGAGGTGAAAGTGAGCACCACTCTTCAGTGTGACATCACTCAGGGGTCTCACAGCTCCTGACCTGTCCACACCTTCATCCACTGGAGCTCAATTTTGGACAGTATTTAATGGACCCAGCCGAACAAAAATAAGCATGATGTTCCACATTTTCTTTCCAGGAAACAATTTGGGGGCATAAAGTATATTTTAAAATTTATTTAAATATATATTTATATTCTCCTAAAAATTTCTATTAAACATTTTTATTGGGAATAGAACAGAGGAAAAATTATTACACAAATTCCTCCTCATGAATGACATAAAAATTATAAGAATCCAAGGGGGCAACGATTAATTAAACTGAAAGTACAGCTTGAGGACATTATAAAAGAATGTGATATCAGAAGTTAAAAAGCCAACACTGTGCTTTTAATTTTTCATTGTTTCTTCCTACAATGTACTTCTTGGAGTTAAAACCTCTTCCTTAAGAACTTGGATATGCCCTATACAAGGAAGGTACTTTTAAAACACGCTTCATTGTATTTGCCCTTTGAAGAAAATCCTGGAGGAGTCATTATTATTTTTAAACATAAGTCCAATGATTTTTTTCAAAGGGTTTTTAATGTCTTCCCATTTTTTGATGTGTTTTTCTTTTTAGATACACACATGGAATCCAATTCCTTATTGCTACTGTGGGCCTGTCACTGACTACCATCCTTAACCTACCTACATGTCTTTCTCTGCCACTGTCCTCAGCAGGTACCTACACTTCAGTCTTGCTAAGCTACTTATAGTTTCCTGAAGCAAGATGTTGCTTGTGTTGTTATTCTGTCCAGAATGTTCTTTCCTTCTTATCTATTTAATATGATTTTATTAATTCTTCAAGATATTGTTCAAATGTTATTTCCCCTTAATGTTTCAGGCAGGGTGTACTTCCTCCCTCTAAAATTCTGTAGCAGTTTTTATATACCATTCTTGGGGCTTAAGTTTCAAGCATTTGAATCATAATTAGGGATTGATCAGGTCTTGGTGAACTACATCGGCCCTCAGCCTGTTTTTAGAAAGAAAGTTTTATTGGCACATGGACACAGGTCCATTTACTCACATATTGCCTCTAGCCGATTTCATGCTACCATGCCAACATTGCTACAGATTAAATTGACCCCAAAAGCCTAAAATATTTATTACCTGGGCCTTGATAGTAAAAGCTTGCAAAACCTTCTACCAGACCATGAATTTCAGGAGAACAAAGGCAGGCATTTATTCATTGCTGAGTCCCTGACACTTGGGCTGGTGCTGTACCCAGCTATGAATAAATACGTTATAGTGCTTAAGAGTATAACATCTAAGACCTGGCCTCCACATCCTCATCTGTCCACATTCTAGATGTGAAACCTGAAGTGAATCACACCACTCTTTTCTATGAAATGAGGATGATGGTCATGTTCATCTCACATGGCAAATGGGAGGATTTCATCTGGCACAGGTAGTCCAGAGTGAATGACCTGTGTCAAATAACTAATATACACTGTAACAGTTTTCATTATTTCTAGCCATAACAAGCTGTAGAGCCCTAGTAATTAATTTAAGAACACCAAGATTCATTTTCTTCCCATAAACAGAAGAGGAAGTCTACCAGTTTCTCTTTTTCTTCTATAACTCTGGATTTCAATATGGCTTCAGGTATGGGCCCAGCACTGTACTGATCTCTGGTAGGGTTCCCTACTGGGCCATGAGGGTCAAAATCTGATGCTGGCATGGTCAACAAGAGCAGCTGAGTCAGTCACAAGCATCCAAATTATTCTCAGAGACAAAAAAGAAGTCGTTACTTTCTTACTTCAGGAATTTAAACATTTCATGCTTCTAGCTCAGCTGAAGAAGCACCAGAGAGTTGTCTATGACTTGGAGGGCTTCTATCCAGACAAAAATGTTCTTGCATAAGTTATCCAAAAATCTCTGAGATGTTTTTAGATGAGCATTTTGATACGATTGTAACTCGCGTCAGGTTTGTTTAATTTTTGCTCTACATGATAATTCTGTTTTAAAAATATATTTTCTCAACTATAAGTTATGCAGAGAAGTTTTTACTTAAAATATAAGTGTAAAATTTAAACATCAAAAAGTGACATGATAATTATATTTTACTACGTTTCTGCAAAGATTCTTTTCTAGCTTTCAGTTATCCAGGAAGACATATAACCTCAGATCAGGGTTTTTGCAAGAATGGACAAAATCTGACTGAGGTACAAAGAACAGAAAAAGCAAACATGTTCTGAAACCTCAGAGAAATTGTGTTGTCAATCAAATACAGTGACCTGATATTTAACTCAAACCAGAAGTGGACTCCTTTCTCCTGGTAACAAAGAGGACCTTGCATGCTGAACAAGACAGAAAGCCCTGAAGACATATTTCTAAAAGGTTATTTCATATCTAAAGACAATCAATGTCTGTAGTGAGGACCAAGGCTGATTAATTTAAATACAGATCCTTAAAAAAACAGGAGAAGAGTTGAACACATAGGAACATAGGAAAACATTTTGGAGTAGATTTATTGGTAAGTTGGTGGCTATCTGGGTAAAGTGCTTTTTCTGATCACTCTTAATGTTGATCACTTATGGACCAATGATTATAAAATAATCTATTGGCTTTTGTTACCAATTATGAGCATATCCACACTAGTTTTTATAACACTGGGAAGAGGTACGAATCAGAGGTGATACTTCATGCCTACAATATAATTGTGTTCCTTTGAGACTTGTTTGTTACATGATAATTAAATAGCAAAAACATTACCTAAGTAGGTCTCTAATTTTAATTTTTTGCAATTGCTTTGTTGGTGTGTTGGAAAGGGGGGCACCTACTAGTTCCTGTCTAAAAAAGAATATAATGAATATTTCTAAGATGCACAAGAATTTTCTGAGTACTTTAATTTAGTTGAAATGAATAGGTTGGATAACTTAAGAAACATGCAGAACTTTGTAAATTAGAAACGGACAAACACCACCACATCATTTTACTCTACCCTGTTGGCAGATCATAATTACATGTTTTGTCTGCTCTTTTTTTAAGGGCTGTGAATTTTAAATGATAACACTCCTCTCACCTCCATGTGAGAAATTGAGTCTCTATAATCAGCTCAAGTTATTCCTGCTTTCCTTGTATCCCATTATTTAAAGCATACTCTTTTTCAGTAGTTAATTATTATATATTATCTTCCCTATAATTATTTTTTTCTTCTTCTGCACCACTTATTTTTAGATGTCACAATTGCACTTAGTTGAATACCAGATAAAAATACATTTAGTCATTGCCAGCTGCCCTGGTTGCTCTGCCCCTTCCACCTTCCACTGCTCTGAATCATGCTTTAAAAAAAAAAAAAAAAAAAACTTCTTGGAACTCCTTCCCATTTGTCCCCTTCTTTGTGTCACCTCAATGAGCTAAACTAAAAGTGAGGGCAGCTTCTGCAAATCAAGGCAAGGACTTCAATGCCCGGGAATGGAGGGGCTAATTCACAGCAGCATTTTGTGGTAGCAGATACTTGTTAGGAAAAAAAAAAAAAAAACAAAAAAACTCCTTCACTTATATCTGTCTTTAAAGGCTTTGAAGCTAGATCTTCTTAGATTTCTTGGCCATGCTGTGATGTATAATTTGTTTTATTTTCAGTAGGCTTGACTCTAAGTCAGCTAATCAGTAAGAACCAGGAGGTTCTCAAGATTTCTGAGTTTTACATGGTGTCTCGTGTTGTTAAACTAAATTTTATTCTGCAACCTAATCTTGTATGTAAATTTTATTCTGCAACCTAATCTTGTATGTCTTGGTCACAATTCTGTAGCAGTTGCCTACCCTATTGCAGGATGCTGGGTCCTAAAGGAGTGAATGGGAGCTTTGCATCCGCGAGGGGGTTTAGAGAAGGTGTTATGTCACTCAGGGGTCAATTCAGAGACAGAAGTCACACTGCTTGTTTGACAGAGGCAATTTGATTCCTGACTAGGTGTAACAAGTTGTTTACTGGGTACCTGAAACAGCCCATAGAGAAAACGGAGCTACGGCAGGTAAGACTTCAGAAAGCAGTTCTCGCCTTTGGAATTGAGTGGGGGATTATTACAATTGGAAGCTTGGAGAATGGCGTGTGGGACTGACCCTCAGGCCTCTGAGGATCTGTCACTGCTAAGCAGATGCTGATGTCCCCGCCGTCATCAGAGGCACCCAGGGGACTCCCGAGCTCCAGGGCCAGGTAGCACTTGGGGTGGGTGTCTCTGCCAACCGAGGCTGGAAAACCCCAGATGGATTCGGTTACCGCTCTGGGCAGGGATTGCTGCCACCAGGGTGAAGAAGCGAAGTGAGGGTGATAGTCACAGGAACGTGAAGGAGACAGGGTTGCCAGTGGAAATGAGAGGAAGCAAACAGGACGGAGCAAATGCCCCCTTCCTCCTACAGCCCTGCTTCTGCCTCTGACATCCCATGTTGGCAAAACTTGACAGGAAAAACTGGCTTGGGGGAAACGTGTTCTCGGCCTCAACCCAGCTGGCTTAAGGGTGACTGCTCTTGCACCACACATACAATAAAGGCAGAACAGGGAAATAGCTTATCCAGACCTTTCCATGTTCACACAGTTATGAGATGAGGAGCAAAATGGCCTCAAAGAACGATTTCCCTGTGACCCATATAACATGGCCTCTGGGCTATGAGAAATATGATACAAATATTATATTTGTTGTATTATAGATATTATACCTCTTGCAGACCTTCCAAGAAAATATAAGAAAGGTTTTCAGTCATCTTTATAAAACACAAATGAAAATATTTTTCCTCACATAAAAATAGGTGAAAGATTTGACCTTTTGCCCACATCAAGTCCCAACAATGATTTCCTAGGAAGAAGTGATGATTGCGTTTGTCAACTACTTCTCGTTACTTTTGACTGTATATTTTAAATTATTCTGTTTTCTAGCAATATGCTTTCTATAGGAGTCTGCATTTTATTTCAGGACCATGTCTTTAAACAGTCATAATTACTTCATTTAAGGGAACCTATTAAATTCAAGAACAGAACAGTAATTCAGCAGCATCTGCCATCACTGACAGAGTTAGGAATCTGTCAACAGGTGTTTGTAATTGTAAAATCGCCCCTTTGTGTTAAAACATGGTGCACAAGATAATTACACAGAAGCAATTTTCTGCTACTAAATAAATTTGTTTATACTGATGTGGCCATTTTTAGCAAAGACTCGAATTAGTCTTGCTGTTGACTAAAAATATTTGCTAGTTTGGAAACAAAGGGGAGTTCAAAGAGAGTAGTGTTCGGTGGCTGTTTGCTGAAGAACTCAAGAAGACAGCTCTACTGGGAATGCGTGAGCTGGGGCTTGTGTGAACTGCCATTTCAACATCAATCACAACACAGCCAGGGCTTAACAAGAGCCTTGTGCAAAATCCAGTTCTCTACAAATCTGTACCGCGCAGAAGAATGTTTCGGTAGATTTGGGTGATGATCTAGAGTTACGTATCTTAAATTACAGCAATAATTCAAATGCTTATAAAGAAAACACAAACATGATAAATGAGCCTACAAAGCAGCAGAGAGTTCCACCCCTTTCAAGAGATTCTCTTCGGATGACAGAGTGGAGTAGTCAACATTTACAAAATATTTGCGAACATTATTTTTTAAAAAATGTGAGTCAGTCATTCATGAAATGAGAGTTTATTAATTAAATTTTCTATTTTCAGCCTTGCTAAACATCGGGGAGTGCAAAAGATGACCAAGACTGTGCTCCCAGAGATATCAATTTATCATGGAGACAACATCTCTACCTAGAAAACAAGTTGAGCACTAATTAATTACAGCTGACTTTTCATGGTAATAGAAATTGTCCAGGATGGGGCTGGGCTGGAAGGGACAGCTTATTCCTGCTTATTTTTGGTGGGGAGGCCAAAAGTGCAGGGGGTCGTTCCTTCCAATCCATCTAAATGTCTCTTCCTCCAGAGTGAGTTTCCCAACTCCTTTGCAAGTGTCCCTTTCCCTTCCATCTCCTCACCTCCACGAGATGAAGAGGGTCCTTGTTTCGGTCCTCTATAGAATGCTTATTATGTCCCAATACAGGCTTTGTTCTCTGTTGTCTGTCTTTGAAGTCAGGGACAGAATTTGCCTGACTCTCAAGTTCTTCCTAAGCCCCATAGAGTTCCTGCTGAAAAAGGAACCACTGACCCATCTAGACAGATCCTGCTCCCTATGTCCACTCAATGTCCACTGTGCCTGCTATTCCGGTTGCTAAAGCAGTTTTTTGGGCAATCACCAGTCTTGCAAAGAGAATTTGCTTGGTAGATGGTTCTGTGAGAACCACAGGTAATCTGTCTCTTTATAGGTCACTTCTCACCAATGGGATTGGGCTGTTCATACACTAGCAGTTAAGTCTCCTTCCAATGTCATGAAGAGGTAGTGGTCATTCTATGGAAGCAATTGGTTATCTCATACTTGACAAAGGTGCCAAAAACATACATTTGAGAAAAGATAGCCTATTCAACAAATGGTTCTGGGAAAACTGGAAATTCATGTAACAAAAGGAAATTAAACCTCTCTCTCACCCTGCACAAAAATCAACTCAAAGTAGATCACAGACTTAGGCACTGTAATGAAGACCTGTGCCTAATAGAAGAAAAAGTAGGCCCAAATCTTCATCATGTCAGCTTAGGACCTGGCTTCCTTAATAAGGCTCCTAAAGCACAAGAAGTAAAATTAAGAATCAATAAATGGGATGGATTCAAACTCAAAAGCTTCTTCTCAGTCAAGGAAACAATCAATAATGTGAAGAGAGAGCCTAGAGAGTGGAAGAAAAGCTTTACCACATGCACCTCAGATACAGCATTCATCTCCAGGATATATAAAGAACTCAAAACACTTAATTCCAGAAAAACAAATAGTCCAATCAATAAATGGGCTAAGGAACTGAAAAGACACTTCACAGAAGAAAAAATAAAACTGATCAACAAATATATAAAAAAATGTTCGTCATCTCTTGCAATTAGAGAAATGCAAATCAAAACTACTCTAAGATTTCATCTCACTCCGGTCAGAATCAAGAATACAAACAATAATACGTGTTGGTGAGGATGTGGGGAAAAAGGGTCACTCATACACTGTTGGTGAGACTGCAAGTTGGTGCAACCACTGTGGAAAGCAGTACGGAGATTCCTCAGAATTAAGTTTTCTGAGGAATCAGCATTTGACCCAGCTATCCCACTCCTCGGTTTATACCCAAAGGTCTTAAAATCAGCATACTACAGTGACAAAGACACATCAATGTTTATAGCAGCTCAATTCACAATAACTAAACTATGGAAGCAACCTAGGTGTCCTCCAACAGATGAATGAATAAATAAAATGTGGTACATATACACAATGGAATATTACTCAGCTTTAAAGAAGAATGAAATTATAGCATTTGTAGGTAAATGGATGGAACTAGAGAATATCATGCTAGGTGAAATATGCCATCCCCAAAAAACCAAAGGCCAAATAATTTCTCTGATAAGTGGATGCCAATCTATAGTGGGGGGTGGGTAGGAATAAAAGAAGGAACTTTGGATTATGCAGAGGGGAGTGAGGGGTGGTGGGGATGGGAAGGATAGACAGACATCATTACCCTATATACATGTATGATTACACTACTAGTGTGACTAAGCTCCATGTACAACTAGAGGAATGAGAAGTTATGCTCCATTCCTGTACAATGTGTGGAAACGCATTCTACTGTCATGTATAACCAATCAGAACAAATTTAAAAAAGAAAAAAAGAAATTGAAATCATGCATGGGCTAGGGTGACTAAGGTCAGGGAAAGTACAGTTCTTGGTCAGATCCATGTGCTCTATCTATAGTTCTTGGCCACGATCCATGTTCTATATCTGTATTGATGTGGAAGCAGCCAACCCTTTTTTACTAACCTTGGAGGGACAGTTCATCACCCCTGATATGGAGCCACCTTGGGGTAGAATGTGAATTTCCATCCAGATACCAGGAGACTGTGAACAGTTCTCATGTACACCTGAGCATGTACATCTCCAGGGTCACCTGGGCTTTCCTGAATGACTAGGACCCTTATCCCTGGACTCAAGACCATCTGGTGATGCCCTTGGCTGCCCACATAACTCCCATACTGTCCTGCATTGTCCCCGATGCCTGCTCTGCCTAGAAGACATAGGCAAGAAGGCTCTTGAGTCATGAGGAGACCTGAACCCTGCCTCCCTCCCTCCAGCCCTGGTATGGCTCATCATGACCTTCTTCTTGCCCCTTCACAATTTTAAAATATTAAATTGTTATATGATTTTATACATGATAAAATAATAGTAAGTGTAATAACAATTCAGATTAGTGAGAGAGAAGAAATGCAATATTCAAGGCACAGTCAACAAAACCAGACATAAACAAACGGGACAACATCAAGTTTTTCCCCATTTAAAAAAAAAAAAAGTATTCAACAGAATGAAAAGGTCACATGAAAATGGGGAGATAAACTTTGCAAACCATATGTTTGATAAGGGGTTCATCTCTAAAACTGTGGAAAGCGGATAAGCCCCCAGTAATTGGTGGATCCTGAGGTGTTGGCAAAAGCCAAGCCTGGGAAACATTTCTTGCCAAGAGTCAAGAATGTGAACAGCCTTGACACTTGGCTCTGATGCTAACAGTTATCAGATGTTCCAGTACAATGGGCTTCCTGGGTGCTTCAGGATAATAGCAGGATGTTCCCAGCACTGTAACAGTAGGGTAGCTGCAAAAATGTTTCTAGCTCTGTAACTTTTTAGGGCATGAAGAAGCCTCTTGATAACTCACAGGACTTGAACAATTTACAAAGCCCCTATAGTATAGCTTCCTGATGATGAGACCCTATATAATAAACATGCAGAGCTAGTTCTGCATCACTGTTCCTCCATCAGAGGGCAATGTCCCACATGACCCTCAGCTTTGCTTAAAAATGTCTCTGTTTTCTTTGCCCTGTGTTTTTCTCCATCTCCCGTCGCCCCTACTCGAGATCCTTTGTTGATGCTGCATGGATGGGAGCACAAAACATTTAAGGAAATGGGATGGATTCAAACTCAAAAGCTTCTTCTCAGCAAAAGAAACAATCAATAATGTGAAGAGAGAGCCTAGAGAGTGGGAGAAAAGCTTTACCACACGCACCTCAGATACAGCATTCATCTCCAGGATATATAAAGAACTCAAACACTTAATTCCAGAAAAACAAATAGTCCAATCAATAAGTGGGCTAAGGAACTGAAAAGACACTTCACAGAAGAAAAAATAGAACTGATCAACAAATATATAAAAAAATGTTCGTCATCTCTTGCAATTAGAGAAATGCAAATCAAAACTACTCTAAGATTTCATCTCACTCCGGTCAGAATGGCAATTATCAAGAATACAAACAATAATACGTGTTGGTGAGGATGTGGGGAAAAAGATTCACTCACACATTGTTGGTGAGACTGCAAGTTGGTGTAACCACTGTGGAAAGCAGTACGGAGATTCCTCAGAATTAAGTTTTCTGAGGAATCAGCATTTGACCCAGCTATCCCACTCCTCGGTTTATACCCAAAGGTCTTAAAATCAGCATACTACAGTGACAAAGACACATCAATGTTTACAGCAGCTCAATTCACAATAACTAAACTATGGAAGCAACCTAGGTATCCTCCAACAGATGAATGAATAAATAAGATGTGGTACATATACACAATGGAATATTACTCAGCTTTAAAGAAGAATGAAATTATGGCATTTGCAGGTAAATGGATGGAACTAGAGAATATCATGCTAAGCAAAATAAGTGAAACTCAAAAAGATCAAAGACTGAATGTTTTCTCTGATATGTGGATGCTTATTCACAATAGTGGGCACTAGGGAAGAATAGAGTAACTGTATTAGGTAGAGAGTAGTGAAAGGAGGGGTAGGGGTATGGGGGTAGGAAGGATGGTAGAGTGAAACAGACATTATTACCTCATGATACATATACGACTGCATGACCAATGTGATCCTATAGCACGTACAATCAGAAAATTGAGAAATTATACTCCATTTATCTATGATATATCAAAATGTATAAATGTATTCTACCATCATGTATAACTAGATGGTAATTCTACAAACATGAATAATTAGAACAAATATAAAATAATAAGGAACTCCTGTAATTCAATAGCAAAATACTTAATAATCTTATTTAAAAATAGTCTAAGAATTTGAATAGAAATTTCTTTAAAGAACATATACAAATATCCAAGAGATACATGAAAAGTAAAGTCTCCGTCATTAGGGAAATGCAAATAAGACCCACAATAAGATGGCACCTTACCCATGTCAGGTTGGCTATGAACAACCCAAGGAAGACAAGAAGACTACAAGGACCCAAAGAAGTTGGAACTCTCTATACTGCTGGGCAGAATGCAAAATGGCATACCCAGATTCAGTGGAAAATGAACAACAGAACTAGCAGATGTTCCACCAACCCTACTTCTGTATATTTATCCAAAAAGTCATCGAAGTCAATATCTCAAAGGAACATCAGCAGGTTCGGTATTCATAGTGGCCAAGTGGTTTCATTAGCTTTTTCACTGCTGTGATTAAATGATCTGACCAGCATAGTTGTAGAGGAGAAAAGGTTTAATTCGAGGGCTCACAGTTTCAGAGGTCCTAGTCCACAGAAGCCCGCTCCTTTCCTCAGGGCTCAAGGTGAGGCAGAACATCATGGCAGAAGACCATGGCAGAGGTAAGCAGCTCATGTCATCAGGAAGCAGAGAGAATCTCCACTCTTCAGATACAAAATATATACACAAAACTATGCCTCAATTTCCACCTCCTCCAGCCACACCCTACCATCTCAGTTGCCACTCAGCTACTGCCTATCAGGGGATTAATTCACTGATTGGGTTAAGACTCTTACAACCCAATCATTTCTCCTCTGAACCTTCTTGCATTGTCTCACATGTGAGCTTTTGGGGGACACCTCATATTCAAACCATAACACCAAGGTTTGAAGCCAAACTGAATATCTATCAACAGAAAAACAGATCAAGAAAATGTGGATAAACACACAGTGAAATACTATTTAGCTTTAGAAAGGAAATTCTTCAATATGCTACAACATAGATGAAAGGTAAGCACATTCTGCTTAGTGAAGGAAGTCATTCACAGAAAAACAGATACTGCCTGGTCTGCTTACATGAGGAATCCAACGTGGTCAAGTTCATAGAATTGAAAAGTGGCACGATGAATTCTAGGGTCTGGGGGAGGTACAAATGTGGGATTATTCATCAACTGTGTACAGTTCCAGTTAAGCAAGATGAGCAAGTACTAGAGATCTTCTGTAAAAATCGTATTCACCATTGACAGCAATGAATTTTACATTTAAAAACAGTTGAGAGTAGATCTCATGTTAAGAATTTTTTCCACAATAAAATTTAAAAAAAAATTAAAGTTCACCTGTTGCAGGACATGGAAGATTGGAACCCTGGAAGATCTGAATTTGCCGTTCACATGAAATGACAGAAAACCAGTGTGACCTTCCAAATGTGTGTCCTACCTTTGCTTGGTGAGGAAAGAATATTATGGCTTACACAGATAAATGAAGATTTAAGTGTGGTCTTACCCAGTAGACCTTTGAAGGCTTTGCCATTTGGCACCAATTGCACCTGAGTGATTACAAATTTTTGTTATTTGACTAGGAAAAAAGAAAGTAGGAAAAAAGAAAGTAGGAAAATGCATTTATAACACACAGTAGCACCCATTATCCATTTACTGAAATGGATATGCAGTAAATATGAACTGTTGAGGAAGGTATTTTAGGAAGCAATGTCTACTTTTAATCACTGACAGACTAGTTCATGATGAGTGATCTGGGGTAAGAACGAATACCATAGAAATAAAGTGAATTCTTCTATTATTTAGGATCTTGTCAATTTGTATCAACAAAACGTAAGTGTACTTTCACAAGAGACAAAATCAAAGTGAATATAATCTGTAGATTGTACTTTATATTAACTGATCTGTTGAAAAAAAAAAAAAAAACCTGAAAGCTTTAAACAAACCAAAATACCTTTTGTTCTTTCACTGAGGCCTTGGATTCTTAATCTTGGTTTGGATGGAATTTTTATACAAGAGCTATAAAACACTAGAAATAGGATTTTTAATGGAGAGACTCATAGGCTCTCAGCTGCAGAACATGGTGAGCAGTACTGTAACTTAGAGACTTCCATACATTTTGGAATAGTTTGCTTAAAACTGTTCTAATGTGTTTATGGCTCTTTTTATATCAACCCTGATTTAAACAGTGCCTTATCAAGTTTTTACTGCACACCCAGGGTGGAAATACTTAGTTTGTATATTTATGTAGCCGAAATGCATAAATAAGATACCCACAATGCAACTGCAGAATTGTACTGGATCTATAATAAACTTTAGTAGGCTTGAGTCACTGCAGACTAAGGGCAGAACACCTTCCCTGGAACTGCTCCAGCCCAAAACAAAGTGAAAAGCAGAGGAGGAAAAAGCAAAGAAAATCACAGAATACAGGAAGTCAGTATTAAAACCACAGGCCTCACTTCAAAGTCCATGGCGGCAAAACTCCCTATTGCGCATGGTACTTTTTTCTGATCTTTTTGAATAAAGTGATCTTGGACCACATCAGAGAACTGTTTAAACCTTGATAAGTTAGGGTTCAAAGAACTTCCTGCTTGTTTCTGCTTTCTGCTTACTCTTGAAGACCCTACATGCTTTTATGTCACAAAGCACAAACAAGAAGTCAGAAGCTCAGTGATTATTAAGGGGTAATGTTGGCAGTTCTTAAAGGCATTATGTAAGCACATTCAGTGATTGCCTGGAAGGTTATTTCCACAGACTCAGTCAACCCCATGGGTTCTGCAAAAATAAATAAAAGAGAAAATTATATAATAGCACACTCAAGATGGTCAAAACTGGAAACCTGAGATCTCTGATTTCATTTCTCTTTTACAATGGCCTAAATTGAATTATCCAAATAAAATTATGACTTTTTTCAATCTATTGGACTGTGTTTCAGTGGGTCAAACTGATCTCAACTATTGGGTTTGGTGATCAAGATGAATAATGATTTTAGTGATTATATTTTTCTAACAAAAACTGGGATTCCAGTTGTATAAGTCGTAGAGGAAGAAATAGGACAAGCTATATGAACTTGGGGGAGACAGTGGAATTCGGGAGATTTCTTTCTATACTTTTACTCATTTTCCAAGAGTTATTTAAGACCACTTACAAAAGTGCATGTGGGATATATATTGTAGAGGGGGTCTTGGAAAAGGAAATGGGAAGATAAGAAAAAGCCAGGGATACCTCTGACAGACATGATCCATGATCCATGATCCTGCCTTTTCCAGCTCTCAGGGCTTTATCTGTGTTCTCCCTGAGCCTGGAATGCTTTTCCTTCCTCCTCTTCAGAGCTGGATTCTTCTTGGTGTTTGTTCCTTGCTTCTAGGAATGCTTCTAGATTGAGAGTGGCTTAAGTAACTAAATGGCAAGGGAGTCGTGAGTTTATCGGCTCAGCCTTGCCACCCAGGAAGCTCTGTGCTCTTTTGCTCTGCTCCCTTTATGCCGCTGGACATAGTTATGATCAGAAGTTGCTGGCAGATAAACACCAGAGGTGTTTATGGTGACATTCACACCAAGGGAAAGGGACATTTATATCTGCGATCTTTTAAATTTATTATTATTTTTTAACTAGGGAGAACAAATGCTTCCAGGAATGTGCTCTTCAGGTTTCCATGGACGGTTCATTGAATGATGTGTCTCTTAGACAGGCCTGAATGACGTGATGTCAAGGGATGGAATAACTATGATCAGCTTAGGGTTGTCAGCATTGGCTTCCTGGACTGGGGATGAGCCATTTCCCCTAGAGTCGCTTCCTTCAGTTCCTCCCCATGGCCTGCCCATTTCCTAGCACCAGGAACCCCCAGTACTCATTTATTTTTAAAATTTCCCCACCAAAAAGGGAGCTTCAGAAGATAAGGGTTCTTGCTCATGACTGCATGCCTTGTATGAAGCACTGTGTGGAAAATTAGTCAATATTTTTATTGAAGACATGACTATGAAAAGGAATTCTGTAACTCACGTTACCATCAGATGTCATCCTTCTAGAAGAAATGAAGTTCTCCCTTATATAAAGACCGAAAGGGTTTTTTTTTAAGCTCATAAATGAATTTTTTTGTAACAGTATTCTACGAAGGGGTATGGTTTCCGCAGCCTTGAATCACTCTGTGTATGGCTGATGTACTATTCACAGACAGAGCAACTGGGTACCAGTCAGGCTCCCGGCAGGAAACAGATGGCAGGCTCCGACTGAATTGCACAGAGTTTAGTAAAGAGACCAGGTGTACAGAAACGCAAAAAAAAAAAGCAAGCAAAAGTAACGGCAAATCGTTTAGAGTCTGGTCGTGGTGGGAAGCTTTCTCCATGCCAAGGCACGAGCATCAAGAGAAAAGAGGCTGGTCTGGGAGCCAGTGCGAGATTTCACAGTGGTAAGAGTGTCATTTGACAGGAGCCGTGGATCCAGGTAGAGAGCCACCACCAATATAGTAGGGAAGGTGCCAGGAAAAGAAGTATCCCAACCTCTCTCTCCTCACCTTCAACTGTTAGAACCAACTAGATTCCAAAGGGGACGGGAGTCCAAGGTCTATATTCACTTTCTTTCATTTTGTCTTGCATATCTACATGTATTACATAGAACATATTATACAAATTATATTTATAAGTATACGAATCCAAAGCAAAACACTTTCCAACATAGTGGAAACACAAAATTCCTCTTTATCACTGCACCATTTCAAGAGAAGTCAATTCAGTTATATTCTAACCTGGAAAGTTAATTGCAACTTTAATCGCTACAGGAATACATGGCAGCTATTGTTTCTGCTTCTGTCGGGCTATTTACATTGATAATCACAATTTCCTTCTTCCTTCTTTCACCATCAATTTCACATCCTCCTTATCTTCTAACAGCACCTAGGACTTAACTCACATGGAATCTAAGTTTTACGTGGTCCTTCCTGTCTTGGTTTTCTGTAGTTTTCCATGACCGTTATTCTTGAGATCTGAGTTCTAAGATGCCCATCCGCGAACTACTGAACTCCAAAGTCCTACTTGCCTATTTGAGCAGCATCTCCATTTCTTCTTGGAGGTCTGATCAATCACCTCAGCCAGTAAAGGGACCTGCTTTTTATGTCTATTTGATCAGAGACTTGAGGCGCCTAAAATGCCTAGGACGCAGTGTCAGGTCTGATTTCTCAGGATCATGGTTGTGTTCCTATGGCAGTATTTTCCCTTGGATGCTGCCCTCTTCAGACACTTGGAGCTCATGTTTTTAGGATCAAGAGACAGAAATTCCATCAGAAGATTATTTGATATGAGAGAGAGTTTGTGTAACTAGCTTAACCCTTGGTTCCCTGACCTAAGGAACCACTCAAGAGCCGCTGGTTTAAGACACTTTGTATCCTATAGGACAACCACTCAGCCTTTCAGGTTATTGTCCTGAATTCATTGCATTGTGACTGAGCCTCCAATAGCCACCACATTGTTCTATTAGCACAGCTGCCTCTGGCTGATAAGGCACAAGCCGAGTCCAATGGACACCATAGGGATGAGTCCCTTGCTGCACTTCCTCCACCATGAAATGAGTTCCCTGGGCAGAGGCAATGTGGGCTGGCATACTGTGGCGATTAATGAGACACAGTATGGTTTTAGCAGAAACTTTGCAGACAGGGAGGAAAATTCCATGATCCAGACTCTATGCACATATTCTCTTTCAAGTTATATCTTTCCGTGATGCAGTCGGCTCCACGTTGTCAACCTGCCACTAAACAAGTAGCAGATACATCTGAGGAATGAGGCACTACCAGGTGAGCTCTGGCTTTTGCTGTTGGCAGACTGGCACTCAACTTTAGCAGCAGCTGAATCAGACCTGGAGGGAGGCTCATGTTACTGAGCTCAGACATCACCTCCTCCTACCATGATCCTTTTACGTGTGGGACCATGGAGCAAGCACCAGGGTGGCTGGAGAAGCCGGGCCTTACATCTACAGGGAGCAATCCCCCATTTATCTGACTACTGAGAATATCCTCAGGAAAGCTTGTAAGACATGGTGGCATCAACCTTACAGTGCAACAGTAACTGTTCAGTGCAAGTCATGTCCTGTCCCTACCAAAGGCATAGCTGGGGATGGCTGAGTAGTTTGCATATATTCAATTCACTTCCTGAGTCACCGGCCTAATTCATTTGCAGTTTACCATAGGGATTTCTCATTTCAACTTTTTTTTTTTCCTGTTTATGTCATTGATGAAAGAATTAAATTAATCAGTCATGGAGACTGTTAATGCCTTTTTGGGATATTAAAGTCAATTTATTATATATCAAATCCCATCAGAGTGCATGCCCATAAATAAATTCAGACCAAATTTAATATTATACTCTTTTGTTCATATGCTTCTGATGGTGACAGAAGGATCTGGAGATTCTAAGCTCTCAGTCTTAAGTATGCTTCACCTAATTCTGTATCTCGAGTGTCGGGATTCCATCTCCCCTTAGCCAAGGCTTTACTTCAGCCTTAGAGACCTGAAAACTGCACATTTAATTCTGTAGGACAGCCATGAGTGAATCTCAGACCATAAGGCTTGCAAAGTTGCAATCACCAGAATATGAATTAGTAGTTCAATGGTTTCAATATATCTTTCCCTTTATGGACATTCCCTCGGAAAGTCACAAATATAACCCACCTCATAACCATACTGAACAGTATTATTGCTTTGGTAACCAGTGACCCATCTTGACCTTCACCTGACCTTCATTCCACACTTACCAACACTGTGGGTTTAAGGAAGAGTGATGCTACAGCAGGCCACAGATTTCCAAGGCCTATTTTCTCCTTCAAGGTACAGTTCTCTTGAACAGATGAATTATCCGTCCTGTTATCCGGCTTGGAGGGTGTGCTTTGGAATACCCCTGGTACTCATTACTCTATCAGTCAGGGGTTCCTACAGGAGACAGTTGTCACAATCAGAGAGTCAACTGAAGAGAGTTTAATGATGTGCTATTGAATCACCAAGAGACTAGTAACTGCTGAAAGCTGTTACCTCCGTCAAGCCTGAAGGACTGCGGAGAGGAAGCTGTTACTGAAATGAGACGGATGCTGTAGCAGAGGGAGAGCAGCCACGTGAGCAGAGCTGCAGATCAAAGCATCCAGCCTCTCCCGAACCGTGTGTGGCAGGGAAGGAACTGGCAGCCAGAGCATGGGAGGGAGCCTGGGAACTGCACTCTGGAGACTCAGCCTCACAATCATGGAGTAAGAGCAGAGAGGAACGAGAGGGAAGGTGGAACTCAGCCAGAACGCCATGCTTATTTTTTCTTGAAAGCGAGACAAGATTTATAGGGATGAATAACATAATTACTCTGCATGTTTTGAGAGTACTGACAAATGAGTTAAACAGAGTTGGGTTATGACTTGGTAAGTATTTAGGCCATTGTTTTCCTAAGAGCTCCTAGGGAATTGAAATCAGGAAACTAACAATCATCGTGTTTTGGTTTGTCTGAGGTATTAACGAGGTCTTCATTTTTAGTCATTACAGATACGCTGAGGTTCTGAAACAGAGTTTGGAGATCACAGTGTGAAACAAGCTGCGTCTAACAGATTTTCAGTCCATGGCTGGTCACAGTAATTCCAACTGCAAAATTCCATACAAAGGGGCTCTGGGTCCTTAACTGATTAACTGTTAATAAAATAAAAGTCAGGGAAGACAATGGAGATGGACCGAAACAGTTTGGGAGAGAAGAAAGTATTAGTGCTTGGGGGCCAGTGATCTGCTCTGTGAATCCTGTCTTCATCAGTTGCCCTTCGTGTTCCCAAAGGTGTATGTGGTTAAGGCTTGGTCCCTAGCATGGTGCTACTGGGAGGTGGTGAGACCTTTAAGAGGCGGAGTCTAGTGGGAGGCCTGTAGGTCTTGGGGCACATGCTCTTGAAGGGGATTGTGAGACCCCACACTTTTTCTTTCTCTTTTGCTACCTAGCCACAAGGTGAATGGTCTTGTTCTGCCATGTGTACCCACCATGATGTGCTGCCACAGGCCCAAAGCAACAGGGCCCACCAATCATGGACCCAAACCTCTAAAACAGTGAGTGAAAACATGCCTTCTCTAAGTTAATTGTCTCAAGTACTCGTTGTAGTGACAGATAGCTGATTAACACACTACGTGAAATGGGAAAACTATTTCCATTCTGAGTCACAGCCAACTTCTCTATAAGATGGCAATAAAATCATGATCCTCTTAATATGCACCGAAGTCAGCACATTACAAAGTATCTAGCTTAGCACCTGCAATATGGTAAAAGCTGGCCCATTGTGCTTCTTTTTTCTCTAGATTTTCTCCCCCCTCAATTCACCTTTCCTGAGCTGCCTCAGAAACTTGTGGGTGTTAGTGGCAATATTTGTTTCTGGAAACTAGATGCGGTATAATATCAGCAATTCATATTTTTTATATCACTGTGGTGTCCTCCAGAATAGAATGGGAAGGAGGAATGACAAGATGAGCAATCTGCCTCTTACAAGAGGTCACCCAGGACAGGGGAACATACTGCCTTATTATGTCCCATCCCCACTGCATGATTGGCAACTGGAGACTCTGAATTAATAATAAAGAAATCACTCTTTAGAGGGGGAGAGCTTTGGAATGTATTATAAAGGAGACATGGTCGATTTTTCATGCAGATAGACATGTAATGTTCCCTGGGTAGCAGTTACAATTTAAAGTTGGTACAAAGTGAATAAGAACATAAAAAATTGATGTCAGATTACCAAGAATTAGAGTGGCAATTTTAATCCCCCCCCCCTTTTTTTTTAATAGAGACAACATTCTTGGTGTAGAGATGAGAGAGAGAGAGAAGCAGGGTTGAGGGGGAGTTCTGTATATGCTGACTTTCAGTTCATGGTAGACTTGGCAAATCTGAACAGATTGTCTAGGCTGTTCTCCAAATCTTGCAGGACCTTATGGATTATAAGTATCACATAGCTATTTCTGTGCTGTCACAACTAAGTTGCAATAAAATTGCACCAGAGTAGAAATATTTAAAAACCTGTCTACTAAATAGTTAAACTCATCCTATTTAACCTTTTAGCACAGTATTACCACATTTTTTCCCAAAATCATTATATAGGATTTTTAGACTTTCATTCTCATATTCTGGCTATATGGATAGAGAACTTTCTGCTCACACTGAACTACATTGGGAATTCTGAGTAATATTTAAAAAATGAGGTAAGGGTGTTGCCTTCAGAATGTTTCAATGCAGTGATTTATTCACAGACAGCTGGACTGTGCTTTGAATACATGCCTTCCACTGTAGTGCTGGAAGGTAATATATATTTTAATCTACTTAATTTGATAAAGAAAAACTGTAATGTCACATAGTATGATAAATATCTACCAGCTCTCTTGTAATTTCTTACTGGGGAAAAATGTACTGAGATTTAAGATTTGGTGTGTTTAGATGCCCAAATACTGTTCAATAAATGCCATTTCTCATGAGAGCCTTGTTTGAGCATTTCTTCTGATTATTATGAATTTAACCTATTTAACAACTCCAATAGTATTTGTTTTGGAATACAGAATATGCTGTTGTAGATCACTGCTCTTTTTGGTGCAAAACTTTGTTATCTTTATCACTGAGGCATTAGTCTTAAGTCAAATTAAGTTTGTTAATTTTGGGAGATTAATGCACATGTCAGGTTACATACATGAACATTTCCATTTTTTTCTGACAGGGTGCAGGTTTTGTTTGGCTTGTTAACCAGTAACACAGATTAGATAGTTGTTTCTGATTCTCAAGTGCTAGTTCAGCAAAAGATAAATCGAACATATCATACATCCTCTGGCATATATTAAAATGATCATATTTATAATAGAATTTCATACTGGGAAAAATATTCTTTAGGATTCTCAACTCATATTTCTAGTATCTTTTCTATTTGGTGTTTCTTTTAAGAAGCTTGATGCCATGTCGATTTTCAATCTTTCAAAGTTCAAAGTCCTTACCCTCTGGACATTTGGAAATATTCTTTGATTGCCTGCCTACTGTGGTTTATATATCATGCTGGAATTTGGTGAGCTGTCTCAGTTTGGGAATTCATATTGATTCTGGGAAAATTTATTGAATTTCTTCTACTTAATTTTTCCACTTTCTTTCTGGGAATCCTCTTATTTGAATTTGTACCTCCTGGATAGAATATTTGTTTGTTTGTTTATTTATTTATTTATTTCTCTGCTTTTTTCCTTTTTTTAAAATTTTATTGCTATGGTTTTCTTATCTTCATGGAAAGTCCCCCAGTTTATAATTCAAACTTTCTTTTGTACTTTGCATTTCTGCTACCATACTATAATTTCAATAATTCCTTTGTGTGCTCAGAGTACTCTTTTATTATATTCTCCTGTTCTTGTTTCATCAATAAGATATGTCTGCAAATCTTTTGAGGATATCAATGATAACACTAAAAAGAAAATATGCTTAAGTATCACTTTTCCTTGTTTAGGTTTTAACTCTATTATGGCAGGACATTTACCTTAAAGTCTGATGTTTTGCCTGTCTTGTATTTTTGAAAAATCTGCTCAAAGTCTTCCAGAGCCAGGAGTGGGGACCCGGTCCTCCAGGGGCCCTCCTTATATGGTGATCCAACACGGCTATTTCACAAGCTATTTCACCCCAATCTACCTGCATCTTGGTTTTGTGCATCTCCCAGTAGTGCTTTTAATTCTAAGACTGATTGCTAGAACTTGGAGTCTAGCTCTTCAAATGGAAATTTGCTTATAATTCCTTTGTTTTCCGTCCAAGACCTATACCTTGGAGACTTTGTGCCTTTCCGAAGTGCACTGGAGGCAGGAACCAGTCAGAAGATAGGGCTGTGAAGGAAATTGGGGCCTCCTGTTTCCGGTGCTCCTGTACCCTAACTTCTGGATGTTACTTGTGCTTCCTCCCTTGCCTTAGCTTTAGGGGATTCTCTAGTACAAACCAGTCTTCTGGATTCAGTGGCTTGACACAATAGCAGTGTGTTATTTTTCACAGTTCTCTGAGCAGGCTGGGTGTTCTAGTTTTGTACATATACCTGAAAGGTTAAGTGGGAAGGGACTCAGCTAGAATAGCTCAGCTGGACCTCCATCCCTCTTTGTCCTGTGGTCTTCCATACCCCCAAGAGTCTAAACTTGTCTTTCTTGGTGGCATCATTCCAAGAGAGCTCCGGTAATGTAGCACTTACAGAACTTCTGATGACTTTGCATTTGCTAATGTCCCAAGCAAGCCCCCATGATCATGCCCACAATAAATGTGAGAGTCACAGGAAGCCAGAGCAATTGCACTAAATATACTCCTTTCAGCAGCCCAAGCGCTTGTGTTCCTCTGTTGCCTCACTAATATTTTATATTCTCTATTTTTAATGATTACATATGGTCAGTGAGCCTAGGGTGAGTACATGCTGTTTTCTCATTGTGTCTCTTCTTATTTTAATGTCAATGAATGATTCAGATTTCTCTTTATATACTTGCATTGATTTCTAATTGCTGTTCAACACAAGTTTAGCATCTGGATATACATGTATGATATTACAGTTCTGGAGGCCAGAGGGCCTCGAGTCAGGGTCTCAGGAGGGCTGCATTGTCTTTCTCAGGGAAGGACCTGTTTCCTTGCCTTTTCCTGCTTCCAGTGATGCCTGCTTTCCTTGGCTCTTGGTTTCTTCCTTCACATTCAAAGACAGCAATTTCTCTCTCTCTTCCTGTCTTTGCTTCCAGCACCACATCACATCCTCTCTCTTCTCCCATCTTAGAAGGACCCTCACGATCACAAGGAGATCCATAAAATAATCAGAGTGATCCCCCTGCCTGAGAATGGTCAACAATCATGTCCACACGATCTCTTTACCACAGATGGTAACATATGCACAGAGACTGGGGGAGGATCAGAGCACAGTCATTTTTGTGGGGGAAAGGAGGAATTATTCAGTCTACCCCAAAGATTTTTTGCCTATTACCATTTCTTCTTTTATAAATAATGTTTGCCTCTGTCCATTTAAATTAACGAAGACAACTTTGAAAATATTTGCACACACTATATATTTTACTTATAGAATACTTAAATATTTTAATGCGTCTACTATGGACACCAAAAATTTAATATTAATATAGAACATAGAATGATTTAACCTATAAAGTTTTGGTTAAAGGAAAAATCCAAGGACAAAATGAATAACCTTTAACGTCTCTGTTGAATCTAACTTTGACCCGACTTGCTGGCATTTCTTCTACAGATTCTTACTTAAAATAGCCTGAAAGGGGAGTCGGTGGAATTACATGTTCCTTTCATTCATCAGTGCACGGGTTTATTTTCCCCAGCAGAAATAACATAAGCACTTAGAGAGTAGAAATGGAATGACCTGGATCTGTCTTGGTCTTTTTTCCAGAAGGGGATTAATGATTGTCTGCTGACTGAATTAATGAATGGCTAAAAATACTGGTGTATTATTTTCTGCTCCATCACCTTGGCTTCTTTTGTGTGATTTACACAGAATATCCGACTCCCTCCTCTTCATTCTGGGGTGAATAGTCTTCCTCTGCCTTTAACTATGTCTTCTCATTTCACAGCCAACCCTTGTCTCCCAATTCCTGTCTCGTAAATAAACTTATTTTCATGGGTTTCAAATATTTGTCCCTGAAACAAATTTTAAGTTCCCTGAAAAGAGGATTTCTCATTTTTCTGCATCTTGTATTACAACTAGTACTGTTAACATTTATTGGTCTTACATTAGGAACTTAAAATGTGTTCCGTGTATCCATCTATTTCTATCCATTTGTCCTTCTACTTTCTCCTCTCTGTATGTTTAGGGGTGGTACAATTTCACTTTAAATATTGAAGTTTTTAATTACTTTTATAATTGACAAGACATCAAATTAAAGAACTATGCATTTTTGATAATGTATTAGAAATGTTTTGGACCACTTTAGTGATGAGTTGATAGGAAGGAAGTACTCCATTTTGACATGTCTTTTTATAGGAGGACATCAGCTAGTCTGGGCAGTGTCCTAGTGAGGCCAGTGCATAATTTACATTAATGTATGAAAATTCTCTACTGATCATATTTGTATCAAGCTTCCTGGGATTTGTAGAGTACCAGGAGACAGAGAGAAGGCAGCAATGACAGATGGGTAGAGAGTCTCGGTTATTGGAAAGGAACATCTTTTCTCATGAATGTCATTTTCCATTTAATTTCATGTTCTCATTCAAAGACCCTAATGCATCAGTTGAAAGACAAGCCTTGTAGGGAATGACATTTGGGAGAATGCCAATCCAGGACACAACCCGAGGCTGCAAATGCCGGTCTATTTGGCAGCTGCAAGGAGAACAACTGTTTGGCAACAAATTACTTGGTAGAAAGCCTCTAGAATCAGCAAAGGATTAAAAATAGAAAGAGGGGATGAGTTTCTGCAGCTTTGGAGAGAGAGAGAATTCAATTCCCCTGGCTGCAGGGATAAATCTGCAATGCCGGAACCTTTCCTAGAGTTTATAGGCTGCAGTGTTAGATGACAACCAGGGATGGCCACAGTAAAAGATGTAGTTAATTCTATTCTAAATCACTCTGCCAGTCACGCTCCACGACCTTGCATATTACTTAATTAAACTATATCTGAATTGGCTCATAGCATAATAATGCGGTTCCTCCCTCATAGGACACATTTCAAGGCTACTTAACTATAAGATGTGAAATTGATAATCTTGACCACACTATTCCATGAAACAGGATCCTCAGTCCAGGGTTTGATCTTTTTTTTTTTTTTTTAAATGTGGTTGCCTTCCAATATTCTTGGCATATATTTGTATTTATTTTTCGAAGGATTCTCTCTTGCGACCAGAAATGCCTTTCTCTATTACAAAGCCAAGAACTCTTGTTCTTCCAGAGAGAGAAACTGGTAATTGCCAATGAATCATGGATCCATGCTTCTTAAAATTTAATTTTCAGACAAATCACCTGGGATCTTGTTAAAAGACAGATTCTGATGCCGTAGGTCTGGTGTGGGACACTCTTGCATTGTTTTCATTTTTTAAAAACAAAGTCATGTCACCAACCCCCAAGTCCCTGCCCTTCTTCTCAGTGTGGTGTCCCTCCATTATCTACAAACCCTAACCTACGAGGGCTGAGCTATGCTAGTGATTACTCTTGCATTATGGCCTTGCTTGACCAGGCTGCCTAGATTATTTGGTTAATGGGGAGAACGAGGTGGAACATTGATATCCAATTCAAAGCATCTTATTAAAAAACAATGCAATTCACAGCAGCAGGGGCACCCACCCCAGCCTCAGTCGTCTTACAATGTCACCTCACTGTCATCAGAAGCAGGGCCTTCTTCTCCAGCCCCTTCACTGCACTTGATGCGCTAGAAAGCAGGATTCGCGTACTTATTTCCAAATGGATCATTAGAAAAAGGGGTGCATTTCCTACTGACGAAATTTCTTTATCTTGTTCAGTGTGAGAAAAAAACTTGGAAATGTCATGAAATAATTTATTTTTGTAGTCTATACTTCATGACTACTATAAGGTGATTAATTATGCTTTCCCATGATAGGGTTTGTAATTATAAAATGAGGGGTCAAAAATTACTCTCTTGCCATAGGGCCCAAGACTGGATGATCACATGCAGAATGGGAAGAGATTCACAATAGGGGTACAATTAATACTAGTTCACGTGGGACATAATAGAATTTTATGCAATATGCTATAATATGAGAATTCAAATCCTACATAGAACATGTTTCTGTAGGTAGCTTTCCTTTAAGAGAAGATCAAACTCTGGTAAAACAGACTGTTCCGCTTGAACCAACGAACCCGTCTTATTTTCCCCATTGAAAATGTACTCTGAGAGTTGAAATATGTGTTTCCTTGCTCATTATCTGAGTCACGAGATTAGAAGGACATCACTCAGTAATATAAATACCACTTTAGATATCTGCAGCAGGAAGGGACTGATATAGGGAACTTGGTGTTAAAAATTGTTGGAAAGGCTGCAGAAGCCTTCAGAAGCTAAAGCTTGTTTTCAGGATTAACAATACAGTTCTGGTCCAGAGAGTAGGGAAGGTACAGGCGACACTCAGATAAGGAAACTGCACGAAGGCACTGCTAATGGTTCCTGAGGTAAAGGGTCAGGGAAACTCCCTGTGGAGTTGTGAAACCTCATATCTGCCCCAGCAAGGATTTGCTAATCATCCTTAGAGGGAAAAATAATGGCAGGTGGCTTCTTTACATTTTCAACATCTCATAGAAGGGAATCTCATTGAGAGAAGATAAACTGAATCCCCAATCTTGGAATCAAGGGCGTCTCAGAGATGTAGCTCTCAGGTGACACGTCATAGTACCAAGTCAACACTTGTTGTGAAGCCACATTTGTCGGAGGCTATTCTGCGTGATGCTCCATGGACTCTGTGGAAATTGAGCTAAGGGTATTAGCTTTGTGAGTACCATTTTCCCACCATTTAAGTCAACTTTCACTGAAATAACTAAAAATTAGCAAGGATATTTATAACTTGTACTTACTGTCTTTAGCAGTCAAGGAAACATGTTTCTTATGGTAACCTAGAGAGTATACAATAATTTTGAGAAATCTAGCTTTTTTTTTTTTTTAATTTATGATTAGTAAGTGGCATTCACCTGGCTTCTCAGTCTCAGAGAAAAGACTGTAGGTAAATCTGTCCTCCTGGCCAGAATCACCATCCTATATAGCATCTGGCTTCAGTCACTGGTGGCCAGGCTTCTGAGGGATTGAGTTCTAACATTAATGCTGATCTACTTTCTTCTTTTCCATTCATGGGAGCTCATGGTGTTTTTCTTATGGGTTTGCTAAAACAAAGCTAATAACCACAACCACCCACAACTAACTTGAGAGAAAATGCCATTTCCTTATCACAGGCTATCTAGTAACTGGGAGGGGACACTGCATATGCCAGCAGACACTTGAAGCCACTGTCCTATCACCTATCATTTTCTCTCTCCCTCTCTCCCTTTCTTGTCATTTCTGACAAGGTCAACACTGGATCAAATAGGTGACCTCATTTCCTTACCCAGACCAAATACCACCAGGAGAAGAGGTTGGTGCCTATTGGGGGGAGACAGGAAGCTACATGAATAGCATGATTCCTTTATTTTCTATTGTTGTTTATATCAATTCAATGTCTTCTACTGTCCTGGAGGGTTTTAATTATATTACACAAGTATATTCTCTCTTGCTTGCAGTGAACAGGAGGTGCAGAAATCAGATACTGGCTGGATGGCTTTCAGGCAGTAGGGAATTCTGGGAGCACGATTCTGTTCTTTCGCCATTGTGTTTTCCTATGATGGCCCGTGAGATAAAGGAGAGGGAATAAAGAACTTTCGTGGGTACAAGACATCTATGTTCTCTATATATTGCTGAGATTTTTCACCAGAATCTTTTTATCTGAAGAACCAGGGGCATTATCCTCATTTAAAAAAATAGGGTAGAGTGACATCTTGGGCATTTGAAATAGCAGATGCAGGTTTTCTTTATATATCATCTCTACTTTCCTCAGACCTTGTGAAAAACACAGCTTGTTGGTTATTGCTTTATTTCTGTACCTGACGTAAGTTCTTGTTAACCATCAATACTTAAAATACGGCTTTCATTTAAAAAGGAACTGAAATCAAAAGTTGTAACTCTTCCTGTCAAAAGAAGCATCTGAGATTCCACAGTTCACAGGCACACAAAGCATCTCACTGAAAGGCTGGGTTCTGCTAGTACCAGGAATTCGTGACACTTGCCTCCTCATTTCCATACAAAATTGATGAATAGCTTATGAATGGATACTATGGACAACAGATGCACATAATAGAGATGACTTTAAAAAACTGTAATTATTATCTTTCGGCTTCTGGCCAAAGACAGTGTCTGGAGACTGCTTAAAGTTGCATGCTAATTTCCTCTTGCTAGACTAAATGGATTTGCTTTTGATACACTTTTCTAAGTGTGTTAGTGGAATAGAAAGAAAAGAATTTCAGATCCAGGAGCTAGAGAGGGAGAGGGAGAGGGAGAAGAGAGAAGAGAGAAGGGAGAAAAGAGGTGAGAGAGAGAGGAGAGGGAAGAGCAGGCAGGCGGAAGAATAGAGGGAGGGAAAGGAGGAGGAAAGGAAGGAAAGCAAAGGGGTAGGAGAGGGAGCCAGGAAGGAAGGAAGGAAAATCTTGCTTTCCAGATATCAAATAAAGGATTATGTGGTAAACAGTGAAGTAGCCAGATAGGACACAGAGCAGTTCTTATGACTTCTCCCATCCTGGGGCTGTACTCAATAAGATCTTTAGCGTTCTTTGGTTGTGAAACCAACATAGTATCAAAAATGTCCCTCCATCCTGAGGTCTAAACTAGGCATTGGCAGAGAACTGTGCCACCAAACATCCAGATAGATGAATTTAAGGAACAGTAGAGTTCAGTCACAACGCCTTAGGTTTTATATCTCCATGATCACATCACATTCTCAAAATGATACTGCAGAAGAGGTAGAGGTAGTAAAAGCTCTGAGATTGCCCTCTCATAACCCATCCTTCAATTGTGAGAGGCTCCTTCAAAAGGGATGGGGATGACACTTTGTGGTCAGTGTATAATTCAAGGCACGGTTGATTTTAGGAAAGAGAAATTGAGGCTGGGGATGTAGCTCAGGAGTAGAGAGCTTGCCTAGCATATCTGAGGCCCTAGGTTTCATCCCCAATACTGAAAAAAGGAAGGAAGGAAGGAAGGAAGGAAGGAAGGAAGGAAGGAAGGAAGGAAGGAAGGAAGGAAGGAAGGGAGGGAGGGAGGGAGGGAGGGAGGGAGGGAGGGAAGGAAAGAAAAAGGAAAAGGAAAGGAAGAAGGAAGGAAGGATGGAAGGATGGATGGATGGGAAGGAAAAAGGAAAAGGAAAGGAAGAAGGAAGAAGAAAGGAAAGAAGGAAGGAGAGAAAGAAAGAAAGAAAGAAAGAAAGAAAGAAAGAAAGAAAGAAAGAAAGAAAGAAAGAAAGAAAGAAAGAAAGAAGAGAGAAAAGGAGATTATCTTCAGTGGGACTATTCAAGTGGGCTTTTAAAAGGATTGTGTTTATCCTACATAAGAGTCAAATCATGAGAGGGATTCAATACAAGGGAGAATCTCACTCATTGGCTTCAAAGCTGGAAGGGCCACCTGGCATCAATGAGGCAGCTTATAGAAACTGAGGGCGGACCCTGACAGTCAGCAAGGAAGCCCCTCAGTTCAATTTGTGTTATTCATATTTTCTTCAGGTTCAGTAAATGTTTCTGGTACAGGACCTGCTGAAAAATCTCTCAGGCTTTGTAGCCACATATCGTCTCTATGGCATACTCTCTCTCTGCCTGTTACTTTCAGTAATGCTCTAAGATGGAGAATCAATGCATGAAAGTCATCCTTAGTTCAAGAACTGAACCAAAACAGGCTACAGGCTGGCTTGCCAACTCCTGGTCTAGACAACCAACCAAAGGACAAACTGCAATGATAGCTGATTTCTGTGGTATAAACACAAACATCAGGACTGATTTAATGCTGCCAACCTGAAGATTCTTCACTGTCATAAAGAGATACACAGTAGCATATTATTATATTGTGTTTCTGGGTATTCACACGGGAAGTAACCATCCAAGGATAACCATGGAATATAGTTATATAACTAGGAAGGGTTGAGTTTTGAGTTTCTGCTGCCCTTGTTTCTAATATGACTTATTTAACTATGAATTTAGATAATTTCATTATTAATAAAGAATCTGTTTAACAACCAATTCACATATTCCTAAAATCTCAACAACTGGCTCTCATGAGCTAGTGCTAATTCCAGCACAGGGCTCATTGTGCCATTAAAAGAGAGAGAGGTACATGTTCCATCAATTTCATGTCAACTAGGATGTGAATTCAGCAGATGTGATGATGGGTCCCCTTTGCCAGAGAGACATGGCTACATCATCATGGATGGCAGAACAATAGGAAAAATGGAGACTGAGTTCCCAACACTAGTCACCTTGGAGTCTTATGCTCCTATCATTAGGCAGAAAGAAAGTAAATTTCTACTTGACTTAAATCACTCTCATTTTGGTTGGGTTTCTGTCGTGACAATTGTTCCTAAATCCTAATCAATAAGTAGGTATTAGTATGAGGTGATGCTATAACACACGGTTGACTTCCTTCCCCTTTTAAAGTGAGGAAACCAATGCTTAGAGAGGTAAAATTCCTTTCCCAATATCACATGGCTGCAAGTCCTGGGCTTAGTATTTAAAGCTTCCCTTTATTTCCAAGTCCAATGTGATTCACATCATGCAGCACATCAAGTCAATCATTCATTGATGCATGCATTCATTTATTCATCCATACAAGCATGTACTTCAGGAGTGAGCAAAGGACCACTCCAGTCTGTCAAGAGTTCCTGTCTCTGGAAATGTTTTACTATTAAATAAATGATGTCATTTGAAGAAGGCAACCCCTTTGGGAATAAGAAAAGAAAATTCCCTACCTGGGCATCAGGGAAGAGAACAGAGATTGTAGTAGTATCTTTTCTACATTTAAAAGTTGACTGAACACGTGTGCTACATATGGTGGGACTTGCAGAAATATGGAGGAAAAAGTGATCCAATATCCAAATGTTTGCAAATCCCACATGCATTCGCTTTAATTTTCTCATATCAATATGTTTCAGGGCCATTTTTGGTGATTACAGTCTTATAAGAGCATGTGTGGCCCTGAGGACCTGTCTCATTCATAACCCAGAGATTGACACATAGACATGCTTTATGATCATTTGATCTTTCTTGGATCAAAATTTTCTTGGTTCTTGTAACATGAATACATATTAATTAAAATAAGACATTAGCATTTTCTTATGCAATTAGTATTTCTTGTTAAAGCTAGCATTTCTTTTCCCAATGAACATAATCCCTGCTGAAAACATCATGGCAGTTTATCGAATATGGCTTTCCCTTGAATTAATGTTCTTTCTTTGTTATGTGTGTAGGAATATGCTTATATATCAAAGGCAATATTGATATTTTTCTTCAGAATAACTGCTTTCAGCCATAAAACTATGTTTTATGTTTTCTTTATATTTGTCTTGGTCCTGGTCAGCCTAACACCAATCCCTAATCCCAGGGGACAGATTAATTTAATTTGTATGGCTGCTTCTCTATGCTTCACACCAGCTGAAGATGAATGGTTTGGGGGCTACCATTATTAAATACTGTGATTGTATTTTGTACACTCTGTTAGGAGAACAGGTGGCTCTTTATTCCAGTAACATAAAATTTGGGATATATAGCTTTCTCTCATTTCACTTTTTCCAGAATTTGTTTTTTAAAGGATGCTTCGCTTTGTGAGTTGGATTTAATTTGCTGCTGCCTTCCTCTGGTAGACTCGTATGGCTCATGTTTCTCTTGGACTTTTGGCTACTCATTCAAGGACAAAGTCCAAGCTTTTACGGCAACCTCCAAATGCTGGCCATGGTCACATCATCTGATAACAGCCTGGGCTACCTTGTGCTGTCAGAGGGGAGCTGGAAAGGACTCCTTGGCAACCACTGCCTGGGGGCAGTAGGGCAGCACAGCCTGACAGACCTCTGGGGCTCTGGCTCCTCCCTCCACTTCTGGGTGGGAATGAGGGGCCATAACACAGTGTGCATCAGGTGGCTTCCCCCGTAGATGCTGAAGTCTGGAAACGGAGTGGCATTGATGCCTCGTGGGGCGAAGTTTGACCAGTAAGAAGGAGAAGAGAGAGGCATGCAAATACACTGCCTTCTTTTCTTCCTTTGATTTGAGGTAGGGATCTCCTGTCTAAGAGCCCAGAGATGTCCTGCATGATCAGCTTTCCTCCTTGTGAGGGGGTGGCCACCTGGCTCACACCCTGCTTTGTCTTCCTTCCCATCATGCCTTGCTTCTCTTCCCTTGCCCTCACCCTCTGTCTTAGGTTTGCACCCCATTACCACAGTAATACTTATGTGATTTTTTTTTTAAAGTTTCCAAATGTATATTGTAAGTCATCTGAGCAAAGACAACAGAGGACCCTGGGGAAATAATTCTTGAGTTTTCCTGTGAATGTGGTACGAACTAAAAAGAAGTCAATCCTTATATGATTAGTTAGATCTCAATTAATAGTATATTGAGTAGATCTCATCCAAAAGGCTTGGGACAAGGAATATTTTGGGGTTTCAGATTTTTTTCCCCAAATTTTGGACTATTACCATAGGTATAGTAAAATATCTTGGTGATGGGACCTAAGTCTATAAACATTATACACAAAGTCTGAAGGTAACTTTATAAAATATTTTCAGGGTTCCTGTTTTTTATTGTTTTTATATGAGGTCAGGCATGAAATTTCCTATTAGCGGAGGGTGTCATGTGGATGCTCAAAAGAATTTTAGATTTGGAACATTTAAGAGTTTGGATTTTCTGATCTGGGTTGCTCAATCTGTAAAATGAAATATGTGTTTTAAATAATAAATTAGGGAGCCCAGTTGTCTCTGAACCAATATTTATAAAGATGCACTGTAAGTACAGAGATCAGTTGTTGATAAACAGGGCCAAAATTATAAAACCTCTTTCCCGAGTAAAACAATCTACTCGAAAAGAGCAAAATCAGAATCTGCATTTCTTCTCATGGCACAGTCACACTGAAATCTCCTTTTCAAGTGCCAACCAAGTAAGAAACATTGTTTCTCACCATGCTGTGGAAATAAACAAAGATTACCCAAATGAGAATAAGCAAAGACTAGTAATTGAGAGCTCGCTACGGCAAGGAGTCAACCATTATCATTTTGTACTTGGCAGAGATTCCAAAGCAAGGAGTGAGAAGGAAGAGATTTATAGTGGAGAGAAGAGAGGGTTTCATTTATGTCCTGATAGGCTGCCGTTGCCATGGTGAAGCTCTAGGTGGACTAAGCACTCAAGAGCCCTCTTGTGATTGGTTAGGGCTGCATCCTCTGGTTGCATTGGATAAGGCTTCACCCTGCTGATCCTAAGTTGGAAGCAGGGTCAGAAGTTAGAAAAGCTGTTCTTTTAGGGGTGATTGCTGATGGAGTTCAGTGTAATGTAGGTTGGTAGTTGCTGGCTGTCAACTGTGGTCCAGCGTTGGTAGGTATGCAGATGGTGGTAGCTGAGGAGAATGGCTCAGAGTTCTGCTTTCATACAGGGTCTGATCTTTACCATTTGCATATTCAGTTAGTCTTTCCACCCCAAACTCAACAAGATGGTCAAGAAAGGGCATTGCATTCAAGTGCTATGCTAATGAACTAATTCTAAATACTGAAGTTGAATCATAATCTACTCCTAATTATTATTTCTCTGGAGTGATATATCCTAGATTTTTCCTAAAATGAGTTCCAGAAAAACTCATGTAAGACTTAATCTTCAATAAAAAAGAAAGTGTTGCCTGAGATGGGAGATGCTAGGATTCAATGATGAGGACGTCACCAGGGAAACATTCCATCCTACATACTGTAATAGCTATAGACTGACAAGCTGAAGGACAAATTCAATCTGAAAAAGAAAACATTTAAGTTGTTGGGTAATACAGGCAGAGAGTGAGTTGTATTGCTCTCACAATATTTAAAAACTTCAAACAATTTTTTTGTTTTAATTTTTTTTTTTTTTTACTTCTTATGTATAGAATAGTTTCTGCTCCTACTTTTGTTACAGAAGGCTTGAAAGGGAAGAGAAAAAGTGGAATGATATCCATCACTCCGGGGGTTTGATTTTCTATGAAGGCAGGGAGTGGCACCTGCATTGTTGAACCCAATAGACAATCACCCGAATGTAGTCAGACATGATAATTGTAGACATGATATTTGTGCTCTCAATTGTTCAACCTCGCCTGCAATTAACTAAATGAATACAAACATGACAAAAGATGTTATATTTCAATTGTCTTAGTTCAAGGGTGTATATACGTAGGGTCACTTTCCTAGCTTCTTGGGCCAGGTCTAGTCCTTTAGTATTGTCATGGCACCATAAGCACCTTCTTTGGCTCACAAGTTGTGCAAGTAAATGTATATTTTATAATTATTCCTTTCACTGGCTCAATCCCTTCTACTTTCAAATTAGTTTATGACTTTAAAAGGCTAGTTTTTTTTTTTTTTTAATTCAAATGTATCTTCAAATCTGTAGATCTGGTTTAGGCATTGTTTGAAACCATTGAAACAGATGAGAAGTTACTTTATTAGGAATAAAGAAATGAATATTAGCAAGTTTCTCAATTCTTCAAAACCCTGACATTACTATTCAAAAACTTATTTAGGGGCAGTGGAATGTTATCATCCCTATTTCAGATCCTAAAATACATGCACATTCTAGATTTTTCAAGGTCAACAGTTCTAATCTAACCTATAAGATTGTGCTACTTTGATTTTCCACAGATTATTCATTCAGAATACCAGAAATGAGGTATTAAATCAAATTATGCAGTTTTTACTTTAGAATCAATAGAAATTTTTACTATACACTAAAAAGTATTAAAAAAGGGTAGCAAAAACCTGGGCAGCTATTTTGAAGAAAAGATCCATAATCTCTGTGATCATAACAACTGTAGAAAATGCCAGCAAGGTATCAGAATAGCCACAGGCAGAATTTGATGTGTATAGAAACAAACATAAAAACAAATAAAAGAACTGGAGAAATTTTTGTTTTGTATAAGGCAAGGAAAAAAGAAAAAAATATTATCTCCCATAATAATTCCCTTTTCTTCCTTCTTTACTTCCTTCCTTCCTCTTGGTAGCAAAATTTAAGAAATTTAGGGGACACCGCTATGCATTTTTGAACCTTGTGTCAATACATCACCTTCTCTATACAGGTGTGTAATATTTGTGACAAGACATGTTCACATAAAGAAATGTGATCACTCAATACCAAAACCTTGTACCCGATAGACTCTGCACTCCATTGCTTTTATAAAACCTCCTACTTTGCAGTCTGTAAAAAATTTAAAAATAAATAAATAATTAAAAGAAAAATATAAGAACTATGGGCCAGATAAAATTATCCTGTAATTATAAGTAATGTTCAGTATAAAAATTACATCCTAGAAAATTAGGTCTATATTTAAGACCTAATCATGTGATCCATAGTAACCAATCATAATGTACTTCGTTTTGATCCCTGTTTAACCACCAATTGGCCTATTACAATGAAACCACCCTTGCTCTATAGTAATGTTAGCATCTTTGGAATGAGTCTCTTCATATCTTTGATGATTCCTTCATGCCTTTAGTGGAAACCAAATCTGGATACATCATTTGCTCTGGAAGCAAAACGGAGACACAGGAGGATGTCAGTGGTAAAAAGCACCATTATGTGACCACAGGATGTCTTCATGGGAACTGAACGGGATGAGTGAGGGGAAAGAACAGGAGAAAAGGGAGGACAGGGGGAGGGACTCCACCAGAGACCAGACCCTGGTTCTATCTTCAGTTCCTAACACAGGGCCTGCTGCAGTGTGCACAGAGCAAATAGTGTTGGATATGGGATGAATAAAAGTCGCCCAAGTTTCAAGAGAACGTCAGTGACAAGAATGCCTACAAATGAGACTGGATGTTCCTCCTCAGCCAGATGGCTGGCCAGGTTAGTCCAGTCCCTTCCACAGCTGCCTGCAAGGAAATGCCCTGGGAATTCTTACGTTTATTTCAGGATCTGAGAGCCACTGCTTTGAATATTCTCGATTGGGGCACTGATTTTACCTTTTTCTTCCTAAAATGGAAATTTTGAACTTTTGTAGGGAGCTGAAAATGATTTAGTGACTAAAAACAACAACAAAATAGACTATACTTTTGTAACCTTAGTAGAATGAGAGGGCAAGGGATCGTTTCTATGTCTGAATGAAATTAGGAAAAAGAGCACAAAATACAGTAATTGGCATTATTAATTATTATTAGCTTCTAAATTATTATTATTAGCTTCTAAATTTGCCATTTAGGAGGTATGGTGGTATCCAAGTAGAGTGCTTCTTAAATTCTTAAATGGTCTTTCATATGTTGAAATAATGGTCTTTACTAAAATGTCCATGCTACCAAATGTACAGGTTCAATGACATTCCCACCAAAATAGCAATGACGTTTTTCACAAAAGTAGAGCAAACACTCCTAAAATTCACATGGAACTACAAAGATCCTGAATAGCCAAATCAATTTTGGGCAACAAAACAAAACAAAACATAAAGGAATCCTAATACCTGACCTCAAAACATACTACAAAACTACACCAAGCCAATGGGCATAGTACTGGTGTAAAAACCAACACATGGCTAAGCAAGGTGGTGTATGCCTGTGATCCCAGCAGCTCAGGAAGCTGAGGCAGGACGATCAAGATTTTGAAGTCAAGTCTCAGCAAAAGTGAAGCACTAAGCAACTCAATGAGCCCCTGTCTCTAAATAAAATACAAAATAGGGCTGCGGATGTGGCTCAGTGGTCGAGTGCCCCTTAGTTTAATCCCTGGTACAAAAAAACAAAAACAAACAAAAAAACAAACAAACAAACAAAAAAATTCAATACACAGACCCATGGACGAGAATAGAGAATCTCTAGAAATAAATCTATGCATCTGCAAAGGTACCAACAATGTACACTGGAAAAAGAACAGTATCATCAATAAATGGTGCTGAAAAACTAGTTATCCTTATGCAAAAGAATAAAAGCTAAGCATCTTTCTCTTATTAGCTTGTGTGCTGCAAAAGAAGCATTTGACAGTGAAGAAACAACCTGAAGAAGGAGAGAAAATACTTGCAAATTCTTCATCTCACAAGGGATTAAAATTCAGGTTGTAAGAACAAAGGGATTAGCAGCCAAAAAGAAGAAAAAATAAATAATTCTATTTAAAAACAGGTGAATGATCTGAATAGACATTTCTCAAAAGAAGATAGGTGAAAGGTCAACATTCATGTGAAAAATGTTCACTATCACTAATCATCAGGGACATGCAAATGAACCCCCAAACAAGGTATCATATCACTCCAATTAGAATGACACTAATCAAACACACATAAAGAAGAATAATATTATGGCATTTGCAGATAAATGGATGGAACTGGAGAATATCATGCTAAGTGAAATAAGCCAATCCCAAAAAACCAAAGGCCGAATGTTTTCCCTGATAAGTGGATGATGATATATAATGGGGGTGGGGAGGTGCGGGTAAGAGAAGAATGGAGGAACTTTAGAGGGAACTGTAGAGGGAAATGAGGGGTGGGTATGAAAGATGATGGAATGAGACAGATTCGTTACTCTAGGTACATGTATGATCGCATGAATGGTATAAATCTACATCGTTCGCAACCACAGAAAAACGAAGAGATGTACCCCATTTGTGTATAATGAATCAAAATGCAGTTTGTACAAAATAAAAAACAAAAAAAGACAAAAAACATTTGGCAAGGATGCATTGAGAGGGGAATTCTTAAACACTGTTGGTAGGAAATGCAGCTTAGTACAATTGTTACATAAAACAGGATGGAGGTTCCTCAGAAAAGTAAAAATGATGGCTGGTGTGGTGTTGCACACCTGTAATCCCAGTGACTTGGGAGGCTGAAGCAGGAGGATCACATGTTTGAGGCCAGTCTCAGCAAGAACCTGTCTTAAAATAAAATATAAAGGACTGGGATGTGGCTCAGTGGTAGACCACACATGGGCTCAATCTTCAGTACCAAAAAAAAAAAAAAAAAAAAAAAGAAGTAAAAATGGAAGTATCATGTGAGTCACCTATATCCAGAGAAAATGAAATCAGTACATTAAAGGTATATCTGCACTCCCATATTTATTGTAGCACTATTTACAATAGCCAAGATATGGAATCAACCTAGGTGTCCATCAATAAATGAATGGATAAATGAAATGTAATATTATATATGTAAATGTAATAGTACATATATATTTATATATACATGTGTGTATATAACATATATATGCAATAGAATTGCTATATAATTGGGAAAAAGAATGAAATACTGTCATTTATAGCACCATGCATAGAACTGGAGGACATTCTATTAAGTGATATAACCCAGGCATGGAAGGACAAATACTACATGTTCTCATTCATATAGGGAAGCTAAAAATTGATTTCATAGAAATAGATAGAAAAGTAGTCACTAGAGGGTAGGAAGGACAGAGGGGAAGAGCATACAGGGAGGTCAGACAATGCACACCAACACACAGTTAGATAGTAGGAGTAGGTACCAGTGCCCTACAGCACTGTAGGATGGCTAGAGTTTACAATAATGCATTATAAATTTTAAAAGGAACTAAAAGGGAGATTTGTAGGTCCCCAACAAAAAAGAAATGATACATGCTTAAGAGGTAAATGCTGATTATCCTAATTTGACATGTGTTATCACACTGTACCCCATAAATATGCACAGTTTAAAATAGTATTTTCAATAAACAACATTAAAAAACAGTGCTAAAAACTGGAACAAAGCAAGGATGCCCTCTTTCACCTCTTCTTTTCAACATTGTCCTTGAAACTCTAGCCACAGCAATTAGACAGACTAAAGAAATTAAAGGGCTATGAACAGGAAAAGAAGAACTCAAACTATCGCTATTTGCTGATGACATGATTATATATCTAGAGGAACTGGGAAATTCCACCAGAAAATTTTTAGAACTCATAAATTAATTCTGTAAAGTAGCAGAATATAAGATCAATGCTCATAAATCTAATGCATTTTTATACATAAGTGATGAATCTTCAGAAAGAGAAGTTATGAAAACTACCCCATTCGCAATAGCCTTGAAAAAAATTAGATACTTGGGAATTAATATAACAAAAGAGGTGAAAGACCTCTACAATGAGAACTACAGAAAACTAAAGAAAGAAATTAAAGAAAACCTTAGAAGATGGAAAGATCTCCCATGTTCTTAGATAGGCAGAATTAATGTTGTCAAAATGGCCATACTACCAAAAGTGCTCTACAGATTCAATGCAATTCCAATTAAAATCCCAATGACGTACCTCACAGAAATAGAGCAAGCAATCATGAAATTCATCTGGAAGAATAAGAAACCCAGAATACCTAAAGTAATCCTTAGCAGGAAGAGTGAAGCAGGGGGTATCACAATGCCAGAACTTCAACTATACTACAAAGCAATAGTAACAAAAACGGTATGGTATTGGTACCAAAATAGACAGGTAGATCAATGGTACAGAATAGAGGACACAGACACAAACCCAAATAAGTACAATTTCCTCATACTAGAAAAAGATGCCAAAAATATGCTATGGAGAAAAGATAGCCTCTTCAACAAATGGTGCTGGGAAAACTGGAAATACATATGCAGCAGAACGAAACTAAACCCCTCTCTCTCACCCTGCACAAAAATCAACTCACAATGGATCAAGGGCCTTGGAATCACACCAGAGACCCTTCATCTTATAGAAGAAAAAGTAGGTCCAAATCTTCAACATGTTGGCCCAGGATCAGACTTCCTTAACAGGACTCCCATAGCACAAGAAATAAAAGCAAGAATCAATAACTGGGATAGATTCCAACTAAAAAGCTTTCTCTCAGCAAAAGAAACTATAAGCAATGTGAAGAGAGAACCTACAGAGTGGGAGAAAATCTTTGCCACTCATGCTTCAGACAGAGCACTAATTTCCATAATATATAAAGAACTCAAAAAACTCTACACCAAGAATACAAATAACCCAATCAACAAATGGGCTAAGGAAATGAACAGACACTTCACAGAAGAAGATGTACAAGCAATCAACAGATATATGAAAAAATGTTTACCATCTTTAGTAATAAGAGAAATGCAAATCAAAACTACCCTAAGGTTCCATCTCACCCCAATTAGAAAGACGATTATCAAGAATACAAGCAACGATAGGTGTTGGAGAGGATGTGGGGAAAAAGGTACACTCATACATTGCTGGTGGGGTTGCAAATTAGTGCAGCCACTCTGGAAAGCAGTGTGGACATTCCTTAGAAAACTTGGCATGGAACCACCCTTTGACCCAGCTATCCCACTCTTTGGCCTATACCCAAAGGACTTAAAATCAGCATACTACAGTGATGCAGCCACATCAATGTTCATAGCTGCTCAATTCACAATAGCCAGATTGTGGAACCAACCTAGATGCCCTTCAATTGATGAATGGATAAAGAAACTGTGGTATATATATACAATGGAATATTACTCAGCTATAAAGAATAATAAAATTATGGCATTTGCAGGCAAATGGATGAAATTGGAGAATATCATGCTAAGTGAGATAAGCCAATCTCAAAAAGCCAAAGGACGAATGATCTCGCTGATAAGCAGAAGATGACACATAATGGGGGTTGGGAGGGGTAAGAATGGAGGAAGGAGGGAATGTATAGAGGGAAAAGAGGGGTGGGAGGGGTGGGGGGAAGGAAAAAATAACAGAATGAATCAAACACCATTACCCTAGGTAAATGTATGATTACACAAATGGTATGCCTTTACTTCATGTACAGAGAAACAAGATGTATCCCATTTGTTTATAACAAAAATAAGTTAAAAAAAAAAACAGTGCTTTGCCATGTTCTGGATAGTGTTCTTGCATGGTTTTGTGATGGATCGATGCCCAAGTTTTTATGAATTTTGATTCTATGAGTTTTTTCAATTTGGCACATGTAGAAATTGAGTTATGTTTATCTTCTAGCCAGTGAATTTGCTGAGCATGTATTAATGATAATAGCTTGTGTCTGAATTCTTTCATATGGTCCATGCACAGTAGCAAGTCATCCATGAAGAATGGAAATCTTACTTCTCCAATCCTGAAGTTCGCCTTATTGCACTTATAAGGACATTCAGTAAAATGTCAGAGTGATTTGGTGATAACACAAGAGCCAAGGTACAGAGTCTTTGTCTGAGTCCTGATCTCAGGGGAAAGCTTTTGATATTTCACAGTGAAACAGGAAGTTTGCTGGTATAGATATCCTCTGTCAGATTAATGAAGTTCCCTTTTATTCCAGGTTTGCTAAGAAAGTTTTCATTAACGTAGGCTGAATCTTTTAAATTGCTTTTTTCTGCATCAGTGATGATGATTTTATTATTTTCTCCATTATTTTGTTAATGTGATTAATTACATTGATTATTTTCTATCTTTGGGGGAAATCGTTATAGAAGTATAACATGCATAAAGAAAAGTGCAAAACTCTTCCATGTCTGGCTCAACACCCAAGACATCCCGGGATTCCCTCCAGCGTAGACTGGATGACCAGGGTCTTCACTTCTAAGGGCAGATGTCACTCCTGCCTTATTTGGGGGAGGGAGTGTAAGAATTCCTTCGGTGTGTCATTACAAGCAGCAAGGAGTTGTAGTTCTTTGTTCCCGTTTTTGGGTAGCATTCCACTGAACGCATCTGTGACAATTTATTTACTTGTTCAGCTGCTTATGGACATTTGGTTTGCATAGTTATCTTTACTCTTATGATTAGTTCTTTTGTTATCTAATTTGTTTATTTGTTCTAATTAGTTGCATATGACAGTAGAATGCATTTATACATTTTGAGAGATCAGACATAAGTGGAGTGTAATCTCTCATTTTTCTGATTATACATATTGTAGGGTCACTTTGGTCATGCAGAAAGGCACACACACATACACACCAAAGAGTGAAATTTCTGGACCAGAGGCTATGAGTTTGTTAAGTATTAGGAGGCATTGTTCAACAGTTTCTCCAAGTAATTTTACTAATTTATACTTTCACCAACAGTGTGTGAGAGTTCATGGTAGACTCTCACTCAGTAATAGGGGTGTTGTTATTGTTGCTACTACTATTATTATTATAGAATAGCTTTCCTCCTATAGAACTGATAGAGGGCAGTAAGAAAATAGTAGGGCTGGCCTCAGGTCAAGTGGAGTGAATTATGTGGCATCTAGTACTTACACTTTCCTGCTGTGATGTTGAGCAAATTACCTGGCAGCAAGTAGCTATCAAGTTCACATTTAATGGAAAGAAATGGTATTACTGAAGATCTCCACGATATGTGGCTGTGAACACAGAAGTGGGTAAACACCATGGTAGTCATGAGTGGTGGGAGAATAAGAGAGAAACACGGAATGCATTATGGAAGGTCCTTAAAGATGTCTTTCCTACCTTGGATTGATTTTTTTGTAGGACTGTTTGTGATAAATGGTTAATGCTGATTATTTCATGTATTATTCGTATCATAGAATACTGTTTCAAAACTAGAATTGTGGGAGGCAATTTACTTAGATAAGAGGACTCTGGTATCCAAGAATCCAGCTCTAGCCCCTCTTCATACCCACATAAGCAGAAAGGGCATTTATTCCAGTGGACTACCATGGATGGTATTATTTAACAATATTGTTTTGCTAAAAAACAATAAACCATTGATATAGTAGAAATTTTCCTGATAAATACCAAGTTCTACATTTCCTGTCTCAATCATCTGTTGGCTATTTTAAGTTTTTTTCTTTTCAACTATCACAAGATAAAAATGTATGTATGTTTTTCTTGATACAAGGATCAAGCCGACATTTTGTTCTTTTTAAATTTTGGTTTTGTTTTGAATAACAGCACTTCTTTGCTTATAGTTTTTGTGAAAGAATAATGTCTCGGTCTTGATACTCAACTGTGTATTTCTAATACCTGCCATTTTCTATACCGTGTTTTATGTAACAATGATCACCACATTCAATATATCTTTTTCTTAAAGGCTGCCACCATCTTTGATTGAGGGACAGGGATATCTGTGACCACAGCCCACCAGGCTTCTGGTAGCAGAACTTCTTCAGTGAGTCAGAGGCTTCAAGTCTGGTGAGAGTCTCCATAGCTTCTGAGGTCAGACCAGGCTTCATTCATTTTAGGCACTGAAATTTTTCTAGCTTTCCATATTTTGTTACATGAGGATGTCTTTCACCAGAACGGGAGATCTGAGACTTAAAGAGGAAATATAGCACCTGAGAATTATAACCAGTTTGTGTCAACAAAATCTCACCAGTTCCATGAGTGGTGGATTTTGGTTCATGAAAACATCATCATAACTGGCCATGAGGATAATTCATCTGTAAAATTGCCTGTGTATTTAGACTTTAAAAACAGTAAATGTAGACATGGAGCCATCTCCCTTAGATACTATTTTTCTTCCCTAGCCCACTGTCTTTTAAGTCACATGAAGTGACAGTGATATCATTAATACAGTTTACCATTATTTCCAGCTTACATGTCCATGCCTGCAGAAGTTCGTGTTCCTGCCTCTCTTGAGGTACCAGGCAGAAAGACAGGCTGTGGAGCTTTACGGTGGGGCTGGGAATTAAAACTTAAAGCATTTTTTCCAGTCACCAGATATCTATTTTCTCAGGGGACATTGTGGCATTTGCACAGTCTTTTCTGGAAAGAAATTGATAGGATCTTCCCAGGTAGTCTTTGTGGAATAAGACTGTTTGGCGATTGACATGTTGTGGAGTGAGCCCACCCGGCCTGTGATGATGGGGAAATTTGCTGCCTGGTCACAAGGGTGTTGTGGGTGCTGAGTGTCAGAGCTGCCTCTGCAGTGGTAGCAGATGAGTGTGTGTATGGTCAACGGATGGTGGCACAGCCGTCGGTCTAACTAGAGGAACACATCAGCAGGCGAGTCCAGATCACTATCTGTTCCTACAACCTACACACCAGAAAGCCCTGCTCTGACCAGGCTGTTTTCTTCCATATTTCTCTCCTCATTGTACGCAGCATGTGATACTTAAAATCATTTTTTTTTTTTTTTAATTTTAGGTTCCTATTTGTTTTCTATTTGTGCTGAGAAAAAAAAATCAGTGAGGTGGTCTTATTCTCAAAAAATGTATATTCCCACTTTTATTTAATGCACTTCTTTTTTGCAGGGTTGCACACGCCCTAGGGTTCTCAAATATTTGGAAAAAGAGTTTCCTTTTGAATATATTAAATCATGTTTTTCTTTTGATGAGACCATCCAAAATCTCCACTCTGCCACTGCATTTAAAAGACTCATTTTCTGACTTAAAACACCCTGTACCTGCCATATTTTTTGACTTCCTTAATTTGTTGAGCATCTTTGGTAGTTGGTTTAATGCCTTCCTCTCTGCACTGAACGTGACATTTTACGGGATGATTTTATCTTCTGTGTAGCTGGTCTTCCAATACCTCATCTTCCTATTGTATAAAGATCTAGTTTTCATCTTTTCTCTCCCCAAATTAGCCGCTAGCTTTTGTTATTACAAAATGACTAGGCTACCTATACAACCCGTCTGATCTCCTCTCCTTTATTTCCAGCTTAGTTTTACTGGGTCTTCCACTCCGTGGATATGCCCCAACTCAGGCACCTCCTCCCCTGGGACCTCAGCATCTTCTTTTTGTCCATATTCTCCTCCTGTTCTCTTTTCCTTCTATGGCTTAGTTTCCACAGTTGATGGTTAAAATTATGTTCTCACCAACTCTCTTCACCCGCTGGTCCTTCCAGCTCTGTCGTCTCCGGGAAGACCCCTCTTTGGTTACATCACATGCTTCACCGGGCCGGTGTGTGTAACCCAGCAGCTCATAACGCAGAGGAAGAGACCTGGGCCATCCTGACTGTCACACTTCAGCAAGCCACTAGCTGCAGGTGGAACCACAGTGCTCCTCAGCGACATAACCACACATCCCTGTCACTTGGTTTTCCAAAATACCCTATTATCTTCACAGACAACAAAGTAGAACTCTAACTTTGGTCACCCGTGAGGAGAAAGGCCGATTTAACAGGATATTTTTGTGAAATTTGATTATTTGTAATAGGAAAACAATCAAAAGGACTCCACAAATAATTCACAGCCAATAAGGATCCACATAACTCTGTCACTATCGCCTGTACTCTGGACTTGTGTTATTGATTCTTTCAGCAGAGCTTCAAAATTAAAACAAATAGACATTAATTAAAAATGACTCTGTGGTTTAAAAATATATGACTTGCCATTTCGACTATCTAAAATTAACATCTAGGCCATTACACCCGGGGAGCAATTATGAATGTTTGAGTGTAGAGAGCACACATGGGCAGCACGGATTTATTTTTAAATCAACTTAATTGTTGCCAATAAAACAAAGTGAGGGGAGAAGACATTCATCTCCCACACATAGAGTAATTCTAGTGCATTGTGCTTATTCTCGATGAAACAATTATAGCTTCTTATCAATCCAGGAGAACCCCCACCCCTCCACACACACAGCAACACAGAACCCAGAAAATGGAGAGCATGTCCCAGTGTCTTAGTCTCAGCTCAGTCCAGGCACAAACTACCGTTAGAAATTGAGGGAACTAGCCAGGCGCAGTGGTGCACACTTATTATCCCAGCAGTTCAGGAGGCTGAGACAGGAGGATGGAGAGTTCGAAGCCAGCCTCACCAAAATGAGGCACTAAGCAACTCAGTGAGACCCTGTCTCTCAATAAAATATAAAATAGGACTCGGGATGTGGCTCAGTGGTCGAGTGCCCCTGAGTTCAATCCCCAGTAGACACTCCCATATCATCAAAAGAAAAAAGAAACTGAGGGTATTAGAGAAAATTCACTTAGGTTGAGGAAGTACAAGCATAATACAATGCACACATTTAAAAGCATTGAAGGTATTTCCAGGCTTGCCTTTTTCTTTGGATCCTGAATTTTCTCTGAGACTGCTTAGCATAAGTATTATTGTGGAAGACTGCGGTCAGGAGAACCAGTGATCGAGTATGTTCCTAGAAGGACAATTCCTAAAGAATTACAGGAAAGAACTTAAAACGCAGTGATTTCTAAATGTAAAATAGAATGTGAACAAAAGAAACTGGGAAGGGTAAAAAAAGAAAAAGAAAACTAAAACCCAGATGAAGAAGATAAGACAGGAAAGATGGGGAGGAGAAAAGAGAATGAGGAGATGATTTACGAAAGAAACTATAACAGCTGTCAAGTCCACTAATCCCGAGTGATCGCATGCATTCACATTAGCACAGGAATATTAAGAATTTCTCTAACATTTTCACGAGCTCTGCTAATGCCTGACCCTGAGTTCTGCCTTCCTACGGATTAACTTACTGAGCCCTGACTACGGCCTCTGAAGTAACTGCAGTTATTCTTATCGCCAAATATTTAATAAAACAAGGTCAGTGCAGGGTCAGAGAGGGCACGGTGCTTTCGTAATTGGTCATGGGAAGTAGAACAAATATTTTGGAAAGTAGTTTTGGAAATAGTCACCGAGAAACCTAAGAATGATTGACCCGCTAATTTGCAGTTAAATCAACTCTCCTAAGGAAGCAATCTTACATATAATGAAGTTTCCATAATTTGAAAATATTTAAATTAATACAGTATAACAGGCAGTCGGGATGTTAGGCAAGCTTAAAAAAAAACCTTGGTGCTTCAGAACAGCACCTGCTTGTGAAATGTGAAATGTGTGCAGTGCCCCAATAGAAGCAAAGAGAAAGGCAGATGACGACAGGAGAATCATGGTGAAGAACACAGCAGGGTATTTTTTTCTGGATAGTGAATTATATGCCATTCAGAATTTTCAAAGTTTCTACAAGGGACAGTGGACACTGAGGCATAGAGGATCTCCTCTGTGGTTCCAGTCGGTACAGAAACCCTTCCTTAGTACCTCTGCACACTTATAGACTCAGGAGACTTGGTTGAGACAATGTGACAGGAGGAAGCAGGGGCTTGAAAGGACTTAGTTCCTGTCTGCTCTCTCTTTCTCTTGCCTGTGAGCACCATGAGAGCACCCAGGATAGAGGTCTGTGAAAGAAATGGGAAAACATTCTAGATCTTCTGGTTTCCAGTCAATGAGCCAGTTACCCCAGACATGTGAGCAAACTCATCAGACAAGCCCAGGCCGACCAGCAGAACTGCCTGCTCATGCCTAGGCACCTGAGCATTAACAGATGGCTGCCCAGTAAGCCAGGGAGATTTGGGGTCATTTGTTACACAGCAAGAGCTAACTTGTGAAGGAAGTAATTTGTATTTCAGAGCTTTACGAAATAGCAAATCCAGATGTAAAACATGCATCCTTAAAGGCGTATATAAGATATTCCATTGTTATTTTTCCTAAAGCCTATCAACATTGTAGTATAACTTGACTTTATATGTTCTACATATGTAACTGTCATTCTCTAACTGCTGTATTTGTGACTAGATGCTTTCCCAAGGCATCTTCAGATTCCTCCGATAACCTGGGCTCAAGGGTCTCCAGCGAGCCTCATGAGTTCTCCCAGCTCCCCAAACCCTGAACATTCTCAAGGCAACCTGAGATTACTGAGCTCCGCTCTAATAGCTTCCCTGCACATAAGCTGACTTTGTTTATTTTCCCCCTGAAGAGGAATGAGACTTCAACTACAGAGCCTCTGGCCATTTCACGCCATGACCCACGCTTACACTCCACTGAGCTGATGTCTGCATTTAGGTGAACACTGTGCCCATGACTGACATCTTCCTTACCCCCATGACTGCTCCTGCCCATCTGTCAGCCTTTTGCAAGCCTGTCTGCGCCTCAGGCTCCATCCCCAGACTTTCTCCCGACAGTCCCCAAAGAGCCCTCTCTCCAGCCTCTGCCCCACCCTTTTTTGCCTCTTCCATTCCCGGTGGCAGCGCACCGATGCTCCTGACCACACCTCTCATTCATTCACCTCGGAGGGAGCTCTCAGGAGACTGGTCGTGTTCTACACACTGTGTGTACGAAGGCGGATCCTAGATGTTTCCCAGTTCAAACGCAACAACACCAAAATCATTCTCCAAATTAAAAAGAAAAGGACATATGAGTATAAAATTGTGAAGCAACACGTTAGTAATGATCAAATCAAAGATATTTATAATATGCAAGCTTTGTCTTTTGTCTCCATTTCCTGCCTTTCCACTTCCCTTGGCTGTGGGTGCCTGTGTCTTTAAGAGGGTGCTACCTCCATGGCAAGACAGAACTCATTACCTCGCCACCTTCTGCAGTGTGCAGAGCTACCTGGCTCTGGGCTGAGACAGATGTGCTGGCTGGAGCAAGATCATTTATAGAGATGGTGGCATTGTCAGGCATGCATGATGAAGCCTGATCAGCTATGGCAATAATTAATTACCATCTAGTTATGAGAGGAGAGAATGGGGTCAGCAAGCACGTCCAGGTGTGTGGAAGGACGTGCACAGGTGTCTTTCAGCGAGGAGAGTAATAGTGATCCATCCCCCTGGCTCTGCCACCTGAGTCCTCACACAATTCAGTGTGCTGCTGGGTCTGTGAGCCTCTTTACATTCATTTTTAAGATTGGCTGATTTGCATGTAGTTGGAGGGAAAAAATTGCTCAAGTCAAATATATTTCCCCCCAAGGCACCCTTCAGAGTGAGCCCATTAGGCGCCAAGGGTCTAAGGGTGGATAAAGCTGCGATGACCTTTCCAGAATTCACATTCCTAACTGAATAACAGTGGTTATTATCACTCCATCAAGAAGCAGAGAATTCCCACACGGTCTGGATTGCTCCCTTCAGGTCAACTAAGTCGAGGGGCTGCGGAGGTGTGTGTGCAGAGCCATCCTAAGCCCCCACTGACGTGGGAGAGTGTGGCTTGGCTTTGTTATTCACCGTGGATGGAGGACAGCTTCCGTCGGGACCTTCATGCGTGGTGTGTGACCAGTGCTTTGCAGAAATACTGAGAAGCACCTTGCTGTCCAGAACTAGAACTTCTAGTGTTGACATAATACCTAGTTGGCAGGTTTGTTCTTAAAGTTACTTATTAATATACCAGACACTTAAACACCCTGTATGACCAACTTAGGGAGTCAATGTGCAAACGAACATAATTAATATTGTTAAAATCGGACAGAACACAGTAGTTCGCTTAGTGTACTGCCCAGGTTGGAGCATCACAATCTCCTGGGACATTGTGAGAAACAGTATACTCCAGGTCCCAGCACCTGCAGAACCAGGAACGCTGGGAACTGTTTTTATCAACTCTGCAGTAATATCCGCTCAAGTTGGAGGCCCCTGATTTGAGCTAGGAGAATCTCTTTTCTCCAATACAGTTGCAAAGTGACTTCCTCCAACTTTGTTTTACCACCATTCCTAACAAATGGAGGACAGGCAATTGACTAAAACTGCATTAGAAATGAATACAAAATAGCTCTGGTGCTCAGATTCTACACCCACAACTTAATTGTGTAAACATTCGAAGGATTTTTTTTCCCATAGTACAACACAATTCACAACCAGTTTTCGAAGATCCGTTGGGTCAATTGGAAATGTTTCCAATTGATTTAGACTGGTTATTAGATAATATAATGAAATTATAACCTGTATTTGTAATAAAGGTGTCAAAGATGCAGAGGTACACTGGAATGCATATTTGCATCATTGAGTCAGGTCAGATAAAGAGCAAACAAATTTGTGAACTTTACACATGATATCAAGACACATCATTGTTCTGGTTTTAGTTAAGGTCAGTCATAAATGAAAAACAAAAGATTATTTCATACGGATAGTACAATCCAGAGTAAATACCACTTAAGATTCCTGGATCAAAGTTTAGGAATGTCAAATTAAAATTTGATAGCAAGATAAATACACATGTTGCTAATATCCATGTTCCAAGTGCTCTCCCACCGATAGCAACCACTAATGCCTGCTCCCTGCTGTTCTGAGCTTCCCACCAGAGCCTGCATCTAACCCTCTTCCATCTCCAGCACAGCCAGAGAGGGTACTGGTGGTACCCCTGGCTTCACACATGGGGCAGGTGAGATGCCAACGAATTCACCAACTTGACCAAAATCTTATAAACAAGATGCAGTCAGGATTCTCATCAGCTTCTCTTAACTCCAAACACTGCCCCTGAATGTTTCCTTCATCACTTCTCCGTTCTGAGTTTTCAGAATCAATTGTAGGGAATTATCCTTCCCACCTAAGATGCACTGTAAGGAAGGAGCTCATCACAAATAGGTGTGCTGCTGGTTTGAAGGCAAATCTGCTCTCAGGGGTCATGTTTGATATACAAAAGCATGCCTACTTATGTAGCTTATGGCTTGCTAGCTTGGGGTTGGTAACAGAGGTGGAGATGGTAGGGAAGAGGCAAAACGAAGGCTTTAGTCTGAGAGATCTTTAAAGAGCAGGTGGGTATTAATGCCCAGAATGTGAAGGAGATTATTAAATATGACAATTTTTGTAGAGCAACTGTCTTAGTCTTCTTTCTGTTGCTATAACAAAAGTATCCGAGGCTGATGCTTTATAATTTAAAAAGGTCTATTTTGGAGGTGGGGAGATTCAGGAATATGGTCCAACTGCTGATCAATATGTGGTGAAGGCCTCATGCTGTATCATATTGTGGTAGTCGAATAGAAAGTGGAAAAGGGGTGCAAGAGGAAAACCACATGTGTGAGAGAGGAATCAACAGGTGAGGTTGCTTTGTAACAACCTGCTCTCAGCAGCTAACCTACTTTTGCAGGAATTACATTAATTCCTCCATGAGGGTGGAGCCCCATGACTAATTCCCTCTTAAATGTCCTTCCACCTCTTGGCACTGTTATACCGGGAATTAAACTTCAACAGGGACAAAACACATTTGCAGCAGGAGGAAAAATGCTAGAAATGAAATCTAAAGTCCTTACCAAGACCGCAACACCCTGCTCCTCCCTCCCTCCTTCCAACCCTTTTCAGCCTGCTTCCCTCCACCATGCAGGTCCAGTTAATTCTCCAGGACTGACAAAGCACCTGCCTCGGAGCTTTGCACTGGCTCTTCCTTCTGCCCGACATGCTTTCCTCTCTAGATATCTGCATCTTTTTTCCGTGTTTATTTTAGGCATCTACCCAAGTGTTTTATTCAACTTTTTTACTGCTGTGACCAAAAGACATAACAAGAACAATTTTAGAGGAGAAAAAGTTTATTTGGTGCTCACAGGTTCAGAGGTCTCAGTTCACAGAAGACCAGCTCCATTGCTCTGGGCCTGAGACAAGGCAGAACACTATGGCGGAAGGGTGGGAAAGAGGAAAGTAGCTCGGGACATGGCACCAGAAAGCAGAGAACGAGCTTCCCTTGCCAGGCAAGGGAAAGGCACACCCCCACTGACCACCTCCTCCAGCCACACCCTACCTGCCTACAGTTACCACCCAGTCAATCCATTCAAGTGGATCAATCCACTGATTAGGTTACACCTTTCATGATCTAATTACTTCAAACTCTGAAAACTCATGTGTTGTCTTACTCATGAACTTCTGGAGACACCTCACATTAAACCATAACACCAAGTTTTAATCCCTCTGAAGGGGTTTCACTGGTCACAGAAGCTAAAACGGTCTCCCCCATGTCTCTTCCTTTTCCTACCCCAATTTAATGTCCTTTCAAAAGTCTGGCACACAGCATGATCTGTGCCATTGGCCATGTAACCTTCTTGCCCCAAATCAGAATAGAAATTGTACAAGAGTAGCAACGTGTCTTGCTAATTCCCCTCTGCATCAAGCAACACGAAGTGACTAGGACATAAGCTGGGTGGCATGTGCACAGAACAAGTGAACTAGCAGATTAATGGACCAAGGTTTTCCTGGAGGGGCGCCCCACCTGCTTCCACCCAGTGATCCAAGTTACTGGAAGGTCTGGATTCATCCTCTGGTTTTTACATATGCTACTATTTCTGTCTCTTGGGTTGGTGGAAACACTGCCACCCCCTGGCCACCTGGAGGATTACACCCTCTATCTGCCTTGTCCCTCCTTGCTACCTACCTACAATATCTCCACCACTTGTTACTAAAACGGTTCTTACACTAGCACCTCCTGCCACAGATACAGTCCACTTACCCCGCTTCTCTGTTGCTCAGCACCTACTTGAACAGATTGGCTTTTGCAGATTCCATGCCAATCAATTAAATAAAAGATGAAATCAATGATCAAAAACATTTGCTCTAAGGGAGGGGGTAGATATTTTTCCCAATACATAGGCAGTCATTTCCTCCATAATTTGCTACTAAGTGTAGCAGAAATGTTTCTGCCAGTGAAGACAGAAAGCGAAATAAAATGAATCATATATTTCTTAATTAGTCAATTAAAGGAAGCTTACCATCTTATAAACAAGGAGAAACTTTTTCTGATGCAAAATTAATGGATTACAAAACTCTTTAGGTGCAGGTCATTCAACTAAATAATAGACCGTGTTTTATACGACATTTCTAACAAAGAGGCCAAAGTCAGGTTCATGCAGCCGCTTCCTTCATCGCCCTCCTCAATCGGCCTCAGGTGGCGTTATTTAGGACAGGCAGGCAAATGGGTTCCAATAAACCTAGGGTTTTACAGCAGAACAGGAAAACAACTTAGAAGTACCAAATAATCATTCTCAAATTATAAGTCTTCTTATTCTTTAATATCTGCCTAGGATAACTGTTGTGGGTCGTTTGAATTGTAGGTCCCCCGCACCCCAAGAATTCATGTCCCTACAAAACCTCAGAATGTGACCTTAGAGTCTGCAGCTCTAATTAGTTAAGATGAAGTCACAGTGTCTTTAAAAGAAAAGGACAATTTGGAAACACACACACACACACACACACACACACACACACACAGAACATAAGGAGACAGAAGTAGATTTGGAGTGATCACTGCACAAACCACCGACCACCAAGGATGGGTAAGAACCCACCCTAAGAGGCCACATGGGAGGTGCAGAACAGCCTCTCACCAGCAGCTGCAGAAGGAACCAAGCTCCCAAGACCTGGCTCTCAGCGTCCAGCCCCGGAACCAAGAGAGAATGCATCTCTGCTGTTTCAAATCTCAGAGTTTGGGTAATTTATTACGGCAGCCCTAGGAAACGAATTTAACGACAAAGCAGAAAATACAGAGGATTCAGGAGAAGAACTAACTCCTCTCTTCTCCCAGGTCCCTGGAGGGACATCATCTTTATCTTTCCATTTCTAGTTATTCCAGTCATTGCAAATACATCTCATAGCATACTTTGGTCAGCCAACTGTGTAGGATGATTAAATAGTACTCCCAACTTTTCCTCTGTACCTGCTGCCCAACTTTTTGCATCTTCAATTAGTTAAACTTTACCTTTGGAGTGGACCATATTTCACAGTCGATAATATTCAGGTTATTTTACAACCGTATTTGTCTTCTGTGGTTCATCCATGGGCAGATTCTAATCATGATGAATCAATAAGTGCCATTTACACTATTAGGGCTATGCAAATGTTGTTCAAGGTGAGCTCATTAGAGTGTTTGCATTTACTTTTCTTCTCAAAGAATCCAATTTATGACCCTCACGGCACTTACAGTAGGGTGCTCCTAAGATCAAGATCAAAGGGACTCCATCCTTTCATTTCATCGGTTTTTAAAATTCATAATATATTTTGTTGGCTTTATATTGGAACAATGTTGCACTTATCTTCTTTTCCAGAAATGCTAGCTGACCTTTTCTTTTCTCAGAAAAACATAGACCTTATTGACCAAATCACGTCTCCATCTTTCCACTCCTTGTATCTGTCAAAGCCAATATACCCAGTGTCCTCACACTAACTTCCTCTGCTCTTGCGTTTGGCTATCCATCAGGGGAGAGTTTCTTGGAATCTCCTTTCAATGAATTCCTAAACTAGCCTCACTCTTTCCTATATCCTTTCTGTGTTTGTGTTTCTACCCAAGTTCTTAGGGTGGTGCAGAGATCAATTTTCTGAGTACTTGTGTATCTGAAAATTATTTTGCTGGGTACAGAATTCCATATCTAAACTTATTTTGCTTGAGGATATGAAAGAAACACTATCGATGTCTAACAGCCTGTAGTGGTCCTGGTGACTCTCATTTCCTTGTGGGTGTCCTTTTTCAACCTCGAACATTTTTTAGCATCTTCTGTTTCTCTCTGACCTGTGGCTAGACAGTGTCGATGCAGGAATCCCCCACCCAACCATGATCCGCAGGCCTCTTCAATCTGTACATTCATTTCTCTTTCCAGTTGGATAAATGTTCCTATGCTAATTTTTATAGCCCTTGATTCCTGGATGTACTTGTTCTATCTTTCTAGAACTCCTGTTAGTGGGAATATGGACCACTGGAGAAGGCTTACTTTTGTTTTTTTTCCCTTGGCATTTTCCCCATACTATCTTTTTCTATTTTTGCTTTATATACTGACAGTAGTCCTTTGCTTTGTACAGAATTCTTCTGTGGGTTATTTGTTCATGTGCTTACTTTAGATGACAAATTTGATTTGCAAGATTTGTTTCCACCATGATGGTTTGTTTTTCAAAGCACTTTCTCTTATACATGCTCAATCTTTTCCAACATCTCAGAGACTAGTTTTTAAACAGGACACTTATTTATTTTTATTTATTTATTTATTTTTTTTGCAGTGCTGGGGATTGAACCCAGGGCCTTATGCTTATGAGGCAAGCATTCTACCAACTGAGCTATCACCCCAGGCCCACAGGACACCTCTCTGAATTCCATTTTGTTAACCAGAGATCAGGTCTTATACTCCTTTATCTCTCTTATATTTTGATCATTTTATCCTCGTCTCAGGGTATCTGGTTCTTTGTTTTTCCTAAGCCAACGACCAGGTGAAAGTTCTCTTCCATTTTGTTTGCTATGAAAAGTCATTTGCTTCCATCCCTTTGGTCATCTTATTCATCTGACATGAAAAGTCCCCATGGGAATTCATTTTGCAATAATTGTGGTGGAAAGGGGTTTGGGGGGATTGCATGCTGGGTGTGATTTAAACATGAGACAATGGCAAAATCTCATTTTTTTTTCTCAGTTCCCAGTCACCTTTTGTCTATTAGGATGACCTACAGTTTTAATTCTCTAGCAAATAAACATAATTACAATACTCTAACAACCTTCCTGAGTTATCATAGGTAATCTATGAAAGATTCCCAAACTGTATGCTACAGAAGTCTTGTAAAATTAGCTAATGGGAACTTTATGGAAGACTGTTCGGCACTTAAATGAGCTCTGGATAAAGCTGCATGTTGTGACAGGTCTTGGTAACTTGCTGCTATGTGAAGGTTCTGAGAAGCTACTATAGAGAAACCAGTTAAATACAATGTGTCAAACCTTATTTAATGATGAGAATCTCTCTCCCAGATTTGTTTTTCTTATGGTACAGGGGATTAGACACAGAGTACTTTCCCACTGAACTACGTCCTCAAATCTTTTTTATTTTGAGACAGTTTCACTAAGTTGCTCAAGTTGGCCTTGAATTTGCCATCCTCCTGTCTCAGCCTCCCCAGTAGCTGGGATGACTGGCAGATCACCACACATGGCTCCCAGAATAATTTTTGTTGTTTTCCATGATGTATCTGTTTGGGGCTTGTGGATTCCAGTTCAATTATTATGGAGTTGGGTCTTGAAAAGTGTTATTATGGGTTGTAGCAAATTATATCAAATACATATTTTTTGTAGGTTACATCTTTTTTTCTTTTTTTTATAGCATTCTTTTTATTTTTTTTTAACATTTTTTACTTGTTTTTTATTTATACAGACTGTATTTTGGTTCACTTAGAATGGACCCAGTTATCCCACTCCTAGGTTAATACCCAAAGGACTTAAAATCAGCATACTAGTGTAACACAGCCACATCAATGTTTATAGCAGCTCAGTTCACAATAGCTAGATTGTGGAACCAGCCTAGATGCCCTTCGACAGATGAATGGATAAAGAAACTGTGGTCACATGTTTCTGATAATTCACTGCTTGTGATTTAAAAAAAAAAAAAAAAAAAAAAACCCTCAGTAATATACCAGTCAGGTGGACCAAATAACTGTGCTCCTGAAATCGAGCAAATTGGACCAGTGCGATGTGACTCAAATAAACACCCTGAAGTTGTCAGTCCAGCTCCCTTTGTTGGGGGTACTGGCAACTGTCTGTTGGGGTTGAGCTCTGTGACAAGTCCCTAGTCCCAGTCTTCTACTGTGGCTTATGGAAAGTGTTTGAAACCTAGATGAGCAGCCGCTCGGCCAGACTTCTCTTATTCCTATTAAGAACAATTCAGATTGTGTTCTTGCAAGCCAAAAACAGCCATTCAGCCCATTTCAAAAGAGAGGACTAGGAAGTGCCCACGGGCAGGACCTATCTTTAATCACACTTCAGAAACGTGGTTTATTAATCATTTGGGGGCACATGTTTCTTGTTTCTTAATATACACAGTTAGGTGTATACATTTCCATTGAGCCTGGCTATGATTGCTTTTTTAATGATTTTTAAAACAGCTTTAATGAGATAAAGTGTGTGCAGTTTACTGCCTCTGTTTTAAATGTAGAATTTGGTAACTCTGACTGACACCCAGCAAACTATCACCACAATCAAGATGATAACCAGTAAGTGTTTCTATGTTGCTTCTAATCCCTCCTCGATCCTTCACTCCTCCATGCCCATGCCTCTCTCCTCAGGTAAATCCTAATCAAATTTCTCTAGTTGTTGACTGCATTTCTAGGATTTTCTAGAAAAGGAATCCTGGAGTGGGTGGGTATGAGTGTGGGGAAGGGGAGGTTTTGGCTGCTGCATCTCTGCATAATGCTTTTGAGATTCATCAATAGTTCACTGTTATGTGCATCAATAGTCCATTCCTTTAATGCCTTAGTAGTATGCCATGAAGCGGACATGTGACATTTGCTTATCTGCTATCCAGTTGATGGACATTGGGCTGGTTTACAGTTCTTGGCCATTTCAAATAAAGCTACTGTTCTGTGAACATTCAGATAGAAGTATGTTTAAGGCAGTATGTTCTCAGATCTTTGGAGTAGGTAAGTATATAACAGTGAAACACCTAGCTTATATGTAAATGCACATTTCCTTTTTAAAGAAGATTCCAGTTTTCCAGAGTGACTGTGTAATTTTTTATCACTAGCAGGAACAGTTCCACTTGCTCTCTACCCTCACCAGTGCTCAGTGTGACCAGTCCTTTTAAATCTAGATGTTGTCCTAGATGGATGGTAGTACCCAGTAGTTTTAATATGCATTTGCATAATGACCAATGGCATCTGTATCTGTTTTAGGCCAAATTAGTAGATTTCCCCTTGTTAGTATAAAGAACATGGTTTTAAATCCTAATTTTGAGTTGTTAATTCCCAATGCATGAAAATGAAGTCATTCTTGTATATTGATCTTGTAGCAACATCATTAAATTTATACGGAGTTTTAGGAGTTTTGTGGATTTTGTAGAATTTTCTATACAGACATTGGAGAATGCGTATTATAATATATTTCATGCACTGTTCTATAAATGTCAATTAGGTCAGGCTGATTGCTTAGGTTTTTTATGTCCTTCCTGGTTTCTGTATACTTTTTCTAACAGTTCTTGAGGAAGGACTGTTTGAATATTCCACATTGTGACTTTGTCCCTTCCTCATGTACTCTGAAGCTCTGTCAGCGGCTGGGTAAAGGTTTAAGGTGACACGTTCCTGCTGCAGGTTTCACTATGGCAGCTTTGCCTGTTCAAAACCACACTCTGCCTCGGGATAAAGTCTCTTCTTTGAACTCTGCCTTGGTTGACGTCTTTCCATACTTTCACATTTAAGTTATTTATGTCTTTATCTTTAAGGTGGGCTTTTTGCTTTTTTCTTTTTTTAATCCTGTCCCTCCCTGTCTTCAATGGCATACTTAGACTATATACATTTAATATGATTATTTCTGTGGTTGAGCTTAAATCTACCTTCTCATTTTCTGCTTTTTATTAGGCTCACCTGGTAATTGCTTATTCTTTTCCTCTGTGACTTCATTTGGATTCATTGTGCATTTTTCAAAATTCCATCTCCATTGTTGGTATATCAGTTACAAATAATTATTTTGTTATTTTAGGGGTTACTTAGTGTAAGTAACCTGTCCCTTTAAGTTAATTTATTCAAGTTGTATGCTATATACTTTTATGCATATAGTCTAGACATTTTAGCTCTATTGGTCTAGAGATAAAGAAACTCAACAGAAGAAAGGTGATTTGTCCATGGCCAAAACCTCTGCTTAATGACTAACTAGGAATGCTAGTCTACTTACTTCAGATCCAGTGCTTTGTCCACAGCATAATTCTGGGAAAAAGGCCAATGTATTATCTTTGTAGTATACCAGCTCCCCACAATTAGAAATCATACCTGGAACCACCAATGTGGAAACAGTTAAAACTCTTTCTCTTCCTTAGGAAAGAATTGACATGGAACTTCCAATAGAAAAGTCCTTAAATGTCTCTGCAGACCACGTGGATAGGTGTCACACATGGGCATCCATCAGATTAACAGTCAGAGATGGATCTGTGGGCCAGCATCTCGGTGGAGACCCTGCAGCAGAATTTGGATTCCTCTGGCTCCTCACATTAGTCACTCCAGGAGAGCAATTCACATCCCATAAATCACGGACTATGACTCATAGGGCTGTCTGAAACTTACTTATCTTATTCTATGTGGCAGAATTAAAGAGACTCTGAGACTGTCAGTACGGTAGTTTTGTCCATCTGGACCTGGTTATGTAACAATCAAATGCGAGATACATTTCATTTCTTGCATTTGTAACACTAGGATTGTACCATTAAACTGTTAATATATTCTGTTTGGGCAGATCAGATTTTTTTTTATTGCTTGGGTCATCTGAAGAAAATCAAGGGTGGAATTATCAGACTGAAATGAAATTTGTCATCGTTAGAATTAATGAATTAGCATCATTTAATATTTTTGTTATTCTGGAACTTGCTTTTAAAGAAAACAAATGATACCAGAATGTCTCAATTTCTCCCCTCTATGTAGAAGACTGTTATATAAAAATAGCTTCAAATGTAACTTTTTGACTAAAATTTATATGATCTGAAGAATGATCAGATTTAGTTGTTCAGGCATTGGACAATCACCCACTAACTTGCCCTAGGAATTTGCAATGGATTGGGGGAAAGGATAACTGTGGTTCGTTTGCATGTTTCCACTGGAAAAGCACAACTGAGTGATCCTCACCGACCAATCCACTGGAGACAGGGGCAAGGCGGCTTCTCGCTGGGCGCGGGATGAGGGCATGTGGGTGCAGAGAAGGAGAGGACAGAGAAATGAGGCCACTTACTCGGGTCCAATCACTCTTGCTTTACGGCTGTGCAACTTTGAGCTACTTGCCGTTCTTTACAGCCTTTCCCGTATGGTTTAATAAAAACAAGAAATATCTCTAGCACTCCAGCCTGTGGTTGTTTATTGAAATAGATGTTTAGCTGGCAGTTTCACTCTCTGATTTCTTTAAAAGAGACATATTTGTAGTGGTTTTTCCATTTCAGTTTCAGGAAATTGCTTTATTTCAATGTGGGGACAATTTACCATGTGAAGCCGGAGGAGGGCATGTGATTTCCCTGAATGTCCTCTGCAGGTAAATATGATGAGACCCATCCTGGGTATGGCTGTGACTTTATTCCCTAAACTGTGCTTTCGTCAGGCTGATCATTTGGACAAATGATAGTGAAAAAAAAAAAAAAAACAAAAAAAACTCTGTCAAACAAACTCTGTTTGTTCTAGAAAAAGTAAGGGTGTAGGGTGAATTTTGTAATGGATTATATATAGTAAAAGATCAGTTTTGATTAGTGAGATGTTCATTCATTTATTCAAAAATACTTTTGAGTGCCTGGTACCTTGGCACGTGCCTATGATCCCAGTGGCTTGGGAGGCTGAGGCAGGAGGATTTTGAGTTCAAAGCCAGCCTCGGCAACTTAGTGAGGCCCTAAGCAACTCAGCAAGGTCCTGTCTGTAAATAAAATACAAAAAAATGGCTAGGGATGTGGCTCAGTGGTTATGTGCCCCTGGGTTCAATCCCCAGTACCTAATAATAATAATAATAAATCCTTCTGAACACCTTCTGTGTTTCAGATGCTGGAATATGCTTGGATATAAGATGGTGAAGCAGGCTTACATGACCACAGTCACAAGGGGACTCAAAGTTCAAACCCAGAGTCAGTCAATGCACAAGAGCAAAAAATAATTTAAATTTTATATTATAGTACAGTTGTATGTGGTATTATGCTAGAGATTAATCTAGTTGAGCTTCTATTCAGAGAGTGGAGTCATGGGTGGCCCCTCCAGAAACTGGTATTTAAACTAAGGCTCAATGAGTTTTCCATGTGAAAATTTGGTCATTCATCCTAGGGAAATTCTAGTACCATGAGTAGAAGCCAGGAGATGGGCAAAGTTTAGCACAATTGAGAAAGGCATAGGATCTGTGTGCAGGCAGCAGCGAAGTGGGGGAAGGCGTCGTCTGGATTATTTAGGGCCTTGTAAACCACAATCAAGTACGTAGAATTTATATAAAAAAATGAGTGGGTGTGGAAATTCCATTTCTTGAGTTAATTTGCTATTCTTTCGATTATTCAATGGAACTTATTGAATCAAATATTATGTTCTCTTAGTCAATATAAATTAATAGACATCTACTTTCATCCTGAAAGTAAGTAACCTCTACTGCTATCATGATAGGAGCATCATGCGGAAGGAGGTGGTAATGACTTTGAAATGATGCAGACTAGGGTTAAGGGGCGGGAGTGACAGCCCATCCTTGTTCCTGGATCCTCTTGGTCCCAGAGACCAATCTTGGGACACGTGGGAATGGACTGCACAAGGGCGTGGATTGCTGCGAGGCCACCCGCCAGAGCAAAATAGACACAATTGAGCCATGTCAGAAGAAATATCGTTACCTCGTTAGGCGGCCAATAGTCCTTTGGTGCCAAGCAGAAGAAGTCAAGCCGGTCACCAGCCAGTAATAGCAGCTTGTGACCAAGGTCAGTTCTCAGCCATTCTTCCAGTCTTTTTTTTTTTTTTTTTTTATTGTAAACAAATGGGATACATGTTGTTTCTCTGTTTGTACATGGCGTAAAGGCATACCATTTGTGTAATCATACATTTACATAGAGTAATGTTGTTTGATTGTTATTTTTTCCCTTCCCCCCACCCCTCCCACCCCTCTTTACCCTCTATACAGTACTTCCTTCCTCCATACTTGCCCCCCTCCCTAACCCTAACTCTAACCCTAACACTAACCCTTCCCTCCCCCCCATTATGTGTCATCCTCCACTTATTAGCGATATCATTCGTCCCTTGGCTTTTTGAGATTGGCTTATCTCACTTAGCATGATATTCTCCAATTTCATCCATTTGCCTGCAAATGCCATAATTTTATCATTCTTTATGGCTGAGTAATATTCCATTGTATATATATACCACAGTTTCTTTATCCACTCATCAATTGAAGGGCATCTAGGTTGGTTCCACAGTCTGGCTATTGTGAATTGAGCAGCTATGAACATTGATGTGGCTGTATCTCTGTAGTATGCTGATTTTAAGTCCTTTGGGTATAGGCCAAGGAGTGGGATAGCTGGGTCAAATGGAGGGTCCATTCCAAGTTTTCTAAGGAATCTCCACACTGCTTTCCAGAGTGGCTGCACTAATTTGCAGCCCCACCAGCAATGTATGAGTGTACCTTTCTCCCCACATCCTCTCCAACACCTATTGTTGCTTGTATTCTTGATAATCGCCATTCTAATTGGGTGAGATGGAATCTTAGGGTGGTTTTGATTTGCATTTCTCTTATTACTAGAGATGTGGAACATTTTTCCATATGTTTGTTGATTGCTTGTAGATCTTCTTCTGTGAAGTGTCTATTCATTTCCTTAGCCCATTTGTCGACTGGATTATTTGAATTCTTGGAGTAGAGTTTTTTGAGTTCTTTATAGATTCTGGAGATTAGTGCTCTATCTGAAGTATAATTGGCAAAGATATTCTCCCATTCTGTAGGCTCTTTCTTCACATTGCTGATAGTTTACTTTGCTGAGAGAAAGCTTTTTAGTTTGAATCTATCCCAGTGGTTGATTCTAGCTTTTATTTCTTGTGCTATGGGAGTCCTGTTAAGGAAGTCTGATCCTAGACCAACAAGGTGGTACTTTTTCTTCTATAATCTGCAGGGTCTCTGGTCTGATTCCGAGGTCCTTAATCCATTTTGAGTTGAGTTTCGTGCATGGTGAGAGATATGGGTTTAGTTTCATTCTGTTGCATATGGATTTCCAATTCTCCCAGCACCATTTGTTGAAGAGGCTATCTTTTCTCCATTACATATTTTTGGCCCCTTTGTCTAGTATGAGAAAATTGTATTTATTTGGGTTTGTGTCCGTGTCCTCTATTCTATACCATTGATCTACCTTTCTATTTTGGTACCAATACCATGCTGTTTTTGTTACTATTGCTTTGTAGTAGAGTTGAAGATCTGGTATTGCAATACCCCCTGTTTCACTCTTCCTGCTAAGGATTGCTTTAGCTATTCTGGGTTTCTTATTCTTCCAGATGAATTTCATAATTGCTTGCTCTATTTCTGTAAGGTACATCATTGGGATTTTAATTGGAATTGCATTGAATTTGTATAGCACTTTAGGTAGTATGGCCATTTTGACAATATTAATTCTTCCTATCCAGGAACATGGAAGATCTTTCCATCTTCTAAGGTGTTCTTTAATTTCTTTCTTTAGTGTTGTATAGTTCTCATTGTAGAGGTCTTTCACCTCTTTTGTGAGATTGATTCCCAAGTATTTTATTTTTTTCGAGGCTATTGTGAATGGGGTAGTTTTCCTAATTTCTCTTTCTGAAGATTCATCACTTATGTATAAAAATGCGTTGGATTTATGGGCATTGATCTTGTAACCTGCTACTTTACTGAATTCACTTATGAGTTCTAAGAGTTTTCTGGTGGAATTTCCAGGTTCCTCTAAATATATAATCATGTCATCAGTGAACAGGGATAGTTTGAGTTCTTCTTTTCCTACTCGTATCCCTTTAATCTCTTTGGTTTGTCTAATTGCTCTGGCCAGAGTCTCAAGAACGATGTTGAATAGAAATGGTGAAAGAGGGCATCCCTGCCTTGTTCCAGTTTTTAGGGGGAATGCTTTCAGTTTTTTACCATTTAGAATGATATTAGCCATGGGCTTAGCATAAATGGCCTTTACAATGTTAAGGAATGTTCCCACTATCCCTATTTTTTCTAGTGTTTTGAGCATGAAGGGGTGCTGTATTTTATCAAATGCTTTTTCTGCATCTATTGAAATAACCATGTGATTCTTGACTTTAAGTCTATTAATGTGGTGAATTACGTTTATTGATTTCCTGATGTTCAACCAACCTTGCATTCCTGGGATGAAACCAACTTGATCATGGTGCACTATCTTTTTAATATGTTTTTGTATGCGATTTGCTAAAATTTTGTTGAGAATTTTTGCGTCGATGTTCATTAAGGATATTGGTCTGAAATTTTCTTTCCTTGATGAGTCTCTGTCTGGTTTAGGTATCAGGGTGATATTGGCTTCATAGAATGAGTTTGGGAGGGTTCCCTCCTCTTCTATTTCATGGAATACTTTGAGAAGTATTGGAATGAGCTCTTCTTTAAAGGTTTTGTAGAACTCGGCTGAGAACCCATCTGGTCCCGGACTTTTCTTTGTTGGTAGGCTTTTGATGGCTTCTTCTATTTCAGTACTTGAAATTGGTCTATTTAAATTGTTTATGTCCTCCTCGTTCAGTTTAGGCAATTCATATGTCTCTAGAAACCTGTTGATGCCTTCAAAATTTTCTATTTTGTTGGAGTATAGATTTTCAAAATAGCTTCTAATTATGTTTTGTATTTCAATCGTGTCTGTTGTGATATTTCCTTGTTCATTCCGAATTTTAGTGATTTGGGTTTTCTCTCATCTTCTCTTTGTTAGTGTGGCTAAAGGTTTATCAATTTTGTTTATTTTTTCGAAGAACCAACTATTTATTTTGTCAATTTTTTGTATTGTTTCTTTTGTTTCAATTTCATTGATTTCAGCTCTGAGTTTAACTATTTCCTGTCTTCTACTACTTTTGGTGCTGTTCTGTTCTTCTTTTTCTAGGGCTTTGAGCTGTAGTGTTAGGTTGTTTATTTGTTGAGTTTTCCTTCTTTTATTAAATGCGCTCCATGAAATAAATTTCCTTCTAAGTACTGCTTTCATAGTGTCCCAGAGATTTTGAAATGATGTTTCTTTTTCTCATTTACCTCTAAGAATTTTTTAATTTCCTTCCTAATATCTTCTGTTATCCATTCATCATATAATAGCATATTGTTTAATCTCCAGATGTTGGAATAGTTTCTGTGTTTTACTCTTTCATTTATTTCTAACTTCAATCCATTATGATCTGATATCCTCTGGTCTTCTTAACATTAGGGCAGGCGTATTTTTCTCTCTCGTTCACCTGATTCCATCCACCCAGACCTCTTTTCCCAACCTGTGAAATGCTGCCCCTTCTTCAAGTCTCAGTCCAAAGTCTGCCACCTCCAGAAGCATGTTCCTCTGCCCCTCCCAACCGAATGGCCTCACTCTCTTCTGAATTCCACCCTCGGCTGCTTCTAATTTTTCTTGCACTAGCAATGGTTTTCTTTCCTGCACAATCATTATTAATCTAAATGGCTCCTCATCCCAATCAAGTTAAATATTTTGAAAATGACACAGTCTCTTTATTATATGTACTGCCTCATCCGTGTTCTAATGATCACAGAAAAATAGCAATTTACCGCAAGCAGGGGAAAGTGTTCGATAGAGCATTGTTGGAAGAACACCACCCCACAAACCAGACCTGAGGGCCAGGAAGACACGCAGGATAACCGGTAACCAGAACAGCATGTCTGTCACTCTCAAGACTGAGTCATAAAACCCTGCAACTTCCCTTTGGGTTGTTGGCATGACCTTTTTTAAGTCACTCACTTTGGGAAAGTCACCTACCATGTCACGGGCAGCTTTCCAGAGGAGCTGACATAGTGGGGAAGAGAAGCCACCAGGCAAAACATGAGTGACCTTGATAGCAAATTCTAACACCCTAGGCAAGTCTTGAGTGACCAGGGCCACCTCAGTGGTGACCCTGAGCCTGCTAAGCTTTCCCTGGATGCTTGACCTTTGGAAATGGTACAATATTTGATATTTTAAACTGCTAATATATGGTGATTTTTAAACACAATCATAGTTACTATAATCATCAACACCTAGAATAATGTCTAACAGAAAATATTCTCAATAAAGGTTTAAAATAGGGTGTGAACTAATTTTTTATGCTATTCACAGAGACTATTTTTCTCTTAGCTGAAAATACAGCTCCTCTCTATACAAGAATCCAAAAATGCATTTAAATATTTTTACAAGTTAATAAAAATCTTAATTTGCATTCTCCGATGTAAGCCCCTGACCTTCAAATAGGGTGTCAATTGTGGAATAAAACTTGGATTTTAGGAACTGGCTCCATCTCACATGGGGAGCTATCATGGCTGTTTTTATCACATATAATTTTAATTTTGTTCTCCAGAAGGAAACCAGGGAAAAAATGGCTCATAAAAGTATTGATTCTTAAATGCAAAATGCCAAAGTAAACAGGCAAACATAATCACATAAGCACAGAACTTAAGGTTGGTTTTATTTTTTCTCTAATTTTAAAAGTTATGTGTGTATGTGTGTGCACATGTGTGTTACTAGGGACACGCACAGGGCCGCTCTATCACTGAGCTACATACATCCCCAGTCCTTCTTATATTTTAGGTTGAGATAGGATTTCACAAAGTGGCTGAGGCTAGACTCCAACTTGTGTTCCTCCTGCCTCAGCCTCCAGAATACCTGGGATTATAGGCATGTGCCACCATGTCCTCTAAAAAGTTCCTTGTCAGGAGGGTGTCTGATTTAAACACTTAATGTATCACGAGTACACAACCATAATAAAGTGGAGACTTTGGGTACTATTCTGCATAAATCTTGATCAGCCATTTAATTTTAAATACGATGATAATTAATACAATGTGTTCGTGGTAACTTATTCACACAGCTGAGTGTGGCCGACAGGCCCTATGGTGGCCTTCAGTGACTTCCACCCTGGGTGTTCATGTGTTCATCTATCCTGGAGGGCAGGCAGACATGACTTGCTTTCAACCACTAGTGTGTAGTGAACACGATGGGCTGTCGCTTCCAATGATGACAGTACATTAGGTAAGGCTGTGTCATAGATGCCCGGGGCTGAAGACACCCCTTGTGAATCTAATAAGTGGCATGACAGAGAAGCCCTCATGTGGGGAACTGTCGGTGGCTCCCAGGGCCTCAGGCAGCTCTAGGACCTGAGGGCAGCCTCCAGCCTCCGGCCAACAGCCAACAAGGCCCAGCCTCACTCAGACCTCTGCAGGGTGTCACCTTCTGTCAGCCACATGCAAGAGTGTGGAAGCAAACTCCCCTGGTCAAGCCCCCAGATGAGCATGTGGCCCAGAGGACACCTTGACTGCAGCCTTCTGAGACCATAAATGGAAGATCGGCAAAGCCGACCTGCACTCCTGACTGATGGAAATTGCGAGAACAGAAACAAATGGTCTTTCGAGTTGCTAAATTTGCAGCAATTTGGTACATGGTTAGAAAAAACTAATATACTTCATAATTTGAATTTTTTGGTATTCATGCTCTTATCTTTTTCAAATCTGTTTCTCTCTTCGATAATCAAATATATTTATGTATGTATACCTATGTGTGTCTCTCTATATTGTATATTTTTCTTGTTGCTGTTTCATAACAAATTTATTTCAAAACTAGTTAAAATGGTAAATAAAATAATCTATTTTTTTTAATAACAAATCTTCCCCTGGATATTTTTCCTACCACTGTGAGGAATAGGGGTTTAAACTTCTCCTCTGACGCTAAATGACATTTGATACTGTAAAATATCGGTACCTGTTCATTTCTTTTTATATGTAGAAAACCAAAGGGAAGAAGGACCATTTACTACTAGTGGCCTCACGCATTTTATCATGAAGCCATGTGGCCACAGATGTGGCAAGTCACCTTGTGAGTAACTTGGGTTGGTGTAGAGACCACCCACTGTTCTGCAGAAGGGACGGGTGCAGACCCTTATCAGGTCTCTTGCCATGTTAGCTTCGCTCTGTGCGTGGACGCACGTAGCTGCGTTTATCAGAATCAGAAAGTGGAAATCGCCTAATCCAGCATGACTGACGTGAACTTCAAACATTTTTTCCTAGTTCATGCCATTTTGTCTGATTTGTCATAGTAAAAGTAAACAAGAAACAACTTCAGATAACAAAATTCATAATACTCTGCTTTTATAAAGCAGCTAGTTGAAATTTACCTTTGGTGGAAAGACTTCTTCCAACTTTACCACATCTGTTTGATAATGTTTTCTAGCTCCGCCCCCCACCCCGACTACATATCTCCCTACCCCATAATATAATACCTGGGAGGGCAGAAATATATTTGCATTTGAATTTCTGCCTAAGGTCTCACTTATCTTTTCCCTTCCTCATCAATTATTCAGTTACTACTCTCCAGTGCAAAAGTTTTTCACATTCTCTGTCACTGGGTCCCCCTCATAACCATATATTTTAGGTAACGTTATCTCCAGCCACAGATGAGGAGACTGAAATTTAATAGGTGAAGCATTTGAAACACTTGGTATTAGAAAGATAGATGGAAAAAACCAAAAAAGTATTAAAAAGAAAAGATGTTGTTTTAAAAAAGAAATATTTATAGGGAACAATGATAGGAGATTTTTGAGGGGAGAAATATTTATTGAGCAACACATTTTTAGGGCCCTGGCTGTGCTGGCATAAAATAACACGGCTTCCTGATGAAGGCCACAGTGCCCGGTCTGTGTGTGCAAACCCCACAACAGAGGTGCTGGCGTTCTGGCCAGAACCACCTGCACTGAAATCCAGGCCTGCCCACCCATGTGAACTGGGGTTAGCCGATGCTCTCCCTAGTGCCGGCTGGTTTAAGAGTACACGTGATTTGCGTAGTGCAGAGAAGTGTGTCCATAGAGCACAGAAGCATCTCTATGAGGACACCCACAAAGGCCTGAGCACCCCGTGTCATGCTCGCTGCGACGCAAGCTGTTACGAAGGTGCACCATTCCAGACTCAGTGGCCAACTGGAGAGATGAGAGGTCTTCCCCTTCACATGATCCGCCCTGTACATCCCCTTCTTAGGTACTGGACTCACAATTATTTTTACAATGGGACCTATTAAGCTTATTGTTTTAAGAACAAAACTGACACGCATTGCCTATTTGCAGTGAACAAAAGATTCATTTTCAAACCTTCTTTTGAATCAGAAAAAAAAAAATTCCACACAATGGAACTATAAATTTAAGTGAAAGAATGCACTTTGGAATTTACAATAGATGGCAGACTGTGTTCTTAGTCTTCCTGAAGGTGTGAAATTGTAGTTAATTGCTTTGTTCTCGATTTTAAAGAGCAAAGAGTTCATAAATAATAAGCTCAAGTGGCAGTTTGCAAAGGCTCTAAAATCTCTCGATGCATTTTTCATTGCCAAAGATGTAATTCTTCTGGGTGTTGATTATTCCCATGAATTTTAAAATATTTTAAAATACTCACAGAGACTGAACTACAGATGAAAATTATCTTTGAACTCTATTTTAATAGAGCTGCATGTGTCAATGAGAAACCTTTGGTTTCCCAACATGTGCATCCTTCAACAAGATATAATATTTCTTTAATGTAGAGATCGTGAATAAAACCTAGATCATGAAATTACTGCTTTGTAACTCCATAATGACAAAAAAATCTTTAAAAATTTTAGGGTTAGACAAAGTATGTATACACACAATTTTTCTAACTTCTGAATATTGGCATGCATGTACATGTATATTATTTATCTATACATAAACATGGAGAGAGAGATGGTGGGGGGGGAGAGAGAGAGAGAGAGAGAGAGAGAAAGAGAGAGAGAGAGAGAGGTGAGAGGGAGAGAGGGGGGGGAGAGAGAGAGAGAGAGAGAGAGAGAAAGAGGGGAATCCTTCATATCTGGTAGCTATTCATTCATTAAAAACACAAATCAAGTGACAACTTACATCTACTCAACATCCTAAATCCTTCTGGATTACCAATTTCTTTCATTTTTAACTGATAGATAAAAACATAAAAATTTTATGTAATAATGGGATACCATGGCATGTCTCCACATACGTATCCATCGTGAAGCATTTAAACCAGGTCCAACAGATAGCTATCCCCTTGATCCTCTCTCAATCCTTCATGGCAAGACCATTCAAAATCCTTTCTTCTAGCTGTCTAGGGTATTCTATTTTTTGTTATCCTACTGGCTATTCTCAAAATCAGATTGCACATTTTGCCAAGTAACTCCAAGAACATGCATGTACATTTAGGGTTAGACTATCCTCAATAAAATGATGTAATAAATGTGCATCACATTGGCCTGTTCCCACCAAAACGAGCATAAATAACCTCAAGAAAAAACATACTCATCTGAGGTATCAGGGTAAATATAATATGGGGGAAAACCCCAGCACCATAATATTACTATGTTAATATTGGATCATAATTTTTGTTTTGATTTACCTTGTTGTCCAGGAAGGTTTTGTCTATAAGGAACCTGCACATGTACCATGAGATCAGGATTCTCTTTTTAGTGGTCAGGAGTTCAGTAGATGCAACAGCAGCAGCAACGAAATACTTTAGTACAGCAACCGGACCAGGGCATGAGAAGAACAACTGTTGTACAAACCCCTGGCTGCATGCCTCTGTGGAGGGACATCAAGGTTTATTATACTTAAATTTCTGAGAATCTCCATTTCTACTGAGTCCTTCCAAACACAAACACTTGGAACTTGCACTTACAAGCAGAGTTCAGAAAGAATGAAAAACAAATAAATTAACCTCTTTGTTCCTGGAAAATTACACAAAAGGGAAAAATCAATTTTAAGTAGCATGGAACGTTGGAAATCAGGACTTTGCCCTGGAAAGTGGCCAATACTTGGGGTTTTGTACATGCCATTTGAGTTCCGACTTGGTCATTTAGAAATCCATGTTATTGATCCACATTTTATTTTAATAAGGATTTCTTGATGAGTGAAATGCTTGAGAAAATGATTTATAAATTTAAAATGTTATGAAAGATTAAGTCAGATTTCCTTTTTTCCTAATTGCAAACTATTGAAGGGTTTTCTTGTAAATTCAAATTATAATCCCTCTGCATTCAAGATTTAAATACTATGACAATTTAAAAATTATTAGTAACACTATCAACGCAGATGTAAAACTAACACTTCTGTCAAACAGCAGGCATATCTGAAGACAGAACTGTGAGACATCATTGTTTCATTAGATTCTTTTTAGATACCAGGCTTAGAAAAAGCTGGTGTTCTTTTCCCTCTCGGAATTCTTTTTGGTTTAGTCTAAATGACTACTTAGAGGATACGCTCTAGAATAGACTGGAAAATTCCAAGATAATTCCCACTTTTCTTCAGGAAAGAGCATTTTTTCAGGTCATGGAGACAGTGATTCCACAGCAATTAATTTCACACAACAAAATCATGCTGCATGCTCTAATTTCTTGAACCCATCTCGTAAGCTCACATTTCTTTCTCCAAAATCATCACTTCACTCTTTGCACTTTATGGAACGGATGGCCAAAATGAGAGCTGTCCTGCTTTCTGATTTTCCTCTGATGCTCAGGAACGAGTCTTTATTTTCCCCCATCCTCCTATTCTGCATTGCCTCCTTCATCAAAAGCAAAACATGACAACTACTTAAATGAAAGCATGTACTTTTAAGGGTATAGGGCTTTCCCTGCATTATACATAAAACCATCTCATCTCCCAAAATTGTAATATACACAGATATATGGGGGAAAGCTCAAGGTCTAGAAGGGAAAAAAATAAGAACTATAGAAACATAGGGTACCTTTCTGATTTCCAGAGAACCAGAGAACCTGTTTTGCCTGCTTACTCATGGACAGGCTTGTTTGGGATTTTCCTTCTGCTCTGTTCCCATAGATGGGATACAGTCGCAGGAACGTAGAACTTAAAAAATGATTCTTCCATAGAACATGACTTGGGACACACTGAGGTGCTCAGAAGGAAGGATAGACTTCAACACTCACTTGAAACAAGTGGGAGTAGTGTGAGGTCTGTGGCCTTTGCACGCCTATTGTGTAAAACCTCATGCTGAACCACTAAGACAGGACAGTATAACCTTTTAAAGTTAAGTAGAGGTTAAGTATGGATTTCACACATTATATGCCAGTTTATGAGTATTTTATAAAAACATCTTAGAGAAAGGTGAATTACGCATGATAAACTGGGGTTCACCTGTTAACATGCATTTATTCTCACTCAAAACATGGTAGTTTTCTTTTCTTTGCATCTCTGTCTTGCAGAACTTAAAAGTGGAACTGACATGTTTAATCAGATCATTTCTCAGTGGTCTGGGCCAGATACTGGCAAGTGGCACACTAGCCTATACGGCTTCTTCCAAACTCTGTTCATTAATGTGATCATAGATATCCCTTGCCAATCAGCTGATTCACAATGACAAGAAAGACAGCGTCCTCACCATAAAGCTCAATGCAAGTGGGGTGGGGAAGGGATTTTCTGATGTGAGCTTTGTTGGGGGGTGGGGAAGGGGGTCTGCTTCCAGTCTGGGAGGCCCAGCCCTCATCCTCTCATTGATATCTTCAAAGACCCGGATGACGCTTTCCGTGTTCTCTGCCTTCTGATTTTCGTCCTTCTCACAGAGTGGTGACAGAGAGTCCCAGGATTGCACAGGCAAGGTAACAGTGAGTGAAGAGAAGAGGACCTATTCTTCCTGCAATCTTTTAAATTTACATTTAAATGACCTTTGCCAGAGCCAGCCTGAGCAGCTCTCAGCCTGGCAGATTGCAGGGCCTCCCAGGACACAGCAGAGACAGCTTTGTCACCTGTGTCGTCTCGGCACCCGCCATCCCTGCTCTAAGCAAAGGGTTTCCAGCCTTTCCAAACAATTGTTCATACCCACAGAGGTGGCTTCCCACCACCTCTCTGCCTGGGCATTAAAACTTATCTCCACAGGAAACAATTACAGTTTTTGTTAGTATTCTGGCAACAACATTGAGTAGATGTGGGTACCTTATTTTTCCCATAAGCCCTATTTTTTTTTTTTTTTAACTTTAGACAAACGTTGCAAACACCATGGTAATAATTATCACAAGCAACCATCTCTATCGCAAACAAAACTGACCAACAGATGGTAACATTAGTGGAAGTTTAAGGAGAAACAGGTTACTTGTGTGATCTTAACATCTCTCCCTTAAAATATTTACCAATTACAAAAACAAAGTTAGTACTTTTAGTGCAAAGAAACTCATCTTGACCAAGAGATCAGGGTCAACACCTCCAAGAGGAAGATGTATACACAAGATGCTCCCATTGATGGGAAACATACTTCAGTCAGATTTCTGCCCAAGACACCTGAATTTAATCTAATTGTGAGATCATCGTACAAACCCAACTCAGAGACATCGTACAAAAGAAATGACTAGTACTCTCCAAATATGTCAACGTCATGAAAGACAAGGAAAGACTGAGAAGCTGTCACAGATTAGAGGACCCAAGGACTAACTGGAATATGATATTGTGGATTGGATTCCAGAACAAAAAAAGGTACATTCTTGGGGAAATTGTCAAAAAGTTTAAAAGCTTTATAGCTTAATATGATAATGTGCAAATAGGGTATATATTTTATATTATTGTTCTGATGTTCATTTCTTGGTTTTGATCATTGCATTTATAGTTATGTAAAATGTCAATGTAAGAAGGAGTGAATGGTAAACAGGAGATTTTGTTAAATATGGTTTGTGATTTTGAAGAACTTGTTATGCCAGAAGTCCACAAACTACTGTCTGTGGGCCAAATCCAATTTCAGCCTGATTTTGTAAATAAAGTTTTATTGGAACACAGCTGCATTCATTCATTCATTGGCCTATTTTCTATGGCTACTTTTGTGCTATGAAAGCAGAATTGACAAGTTGCAACAGGATACCCAGCAAAGCCTCAAATGTTTACCAGTTGGCCCTTTACAGAAATTTTGGTGATTATAAACCTGAGCGTTGCCTTGGAGTTGAGAAGTGAGAGGCAGGTTGTGCTGGGGAGGAATAAAGGCTGAGAAGCCTATATACCTGGTCCAGCCCACCTCCTGACTCTCCAATCCACGGCGCCTTCTCGGTCCTGACCACAGGCGACCTGGCAGGCCCACTTGGATTTTATCACAGCCCCAACTCATGGATCACCTCCTGAACTTGCTGGTGCTCTTCCTCCTTCCCGTGGCAGATCCTTTTCCTCCACAGACACCTCAAGGGCCAGTGCTCTGCGGAGTTCTCTCCCTCTCCCTCCCCTTAACTTCAGTCCTGCTGATGTTACTTAACTTGAGTTCAGAATTACGATCAATGGGACTTGCTGCTTAAAACAAATGAACTCCAATTCACTACAAATATCCAACAAAGAAGGTACACATGTTCTCCTACCACTGTCTCCATTTACCACCATCCTAAATACCCCAACCCCCTTTCCCACCCACAACTAACACACAACTGCCTTTTGCATTTCAAGTCAACATAATTGAAACAGTTTACCAGGGTCACTCAGGAACTTTCTTTCATGTTTCCTACCTCAACAAGTGGTGTCATTAAAAACCCACTCAGGGTCCCAAGCCCAGAATTCACTCTCCTCCTTTTTATTTACCTCCAAATCACTGAGACCTGTTCCTCCCACCTGCTAACTGCACCCTCTTTTCTCTATCACCCTGGCTACCAACGTAGTGGAGACCACGCTCATGTCTTTCTTGATTCTGGAGAAGAATCTCAGGGGTTTTGGCATGAAAACTATTCTCCCCAAGAAAGTAATTCCAAAGGGAATTTTCTTTTTAAACCCATGCCAGATCACTAGATCCTCTGTTGAACACCCTGTGGGCAATTCTCTTCTACCGAGAGGTGGAGTTCGCCCATGGTGAGCTGTTTTAGAGGGGTTCACAAGGACCTACGAGAGTCAGCCCTGCCTGAGACCCACCCTCCTCCCCACTCCACATGCCTAAACTCACAGCAGGGATCTTACATTTTCCACTGTGCCTCACTATCCATAGAGACAGTTTGTCTCTAAATGGATCACTTTCTCTCCTTTGAATGTCATTAACTCTTACTGGCTCTTCAGATCTAAGATGTCACTGTCTCGGGAAGCTTTTTGTGGTTTCCCTATGCTTTCCCAACCCAGCACTGATCAGGCTATGGTTGAATGTCTTGCTTAACAATGTCTCTTCCATGTTTGGCACACAGCAGACAAGCAACCAAGGGTGACAGGAGAAAATGCTTGTGTTCTTTGTCTTGTCTTGTCCTGGACTCCTCTCTCCAAGTAATTCACTTTTATCTCCACCGCTAACACTGTGTTCTATTCTGCCCTACCAAGATGTATATTCTCGCAATATACTTGAGGACCAATTGCTTTGGATCAATATCTAGACTAATAAGTTGGGAAATTCCAGAGTTGCAGTGATCACATAGTAAGGCAGGAAACCCAGGACAGTGTACTCAGAATATGCTCCTCGGGGTCCACACGGGCAAGACCCCATGTGATGTTTTTTTCTTTCTAAAATACAAAGAACCATGAGTAACTAAATTTTAATTAATACTATCAAACAATTATTTTAATTCATTTAATAATTCCATACCTAAGATCACTTTGTGTCAGACACCTGGAATGTGAAGATGAAAAATAGCAGATTCAGAGCTTGCCCCTAAGTTAACAAGGTACTGGGATGACAAATACACCAAACAAAGTTCCAATACAATCAAATAATTGCCATAATGGATCATAGCACAGAGCTCAATGGAGCAAATGGTAAGAGTGTCTGTTCAAAGTCCAGGAAGAGGAGCATAAATTCCATGCATATTAAATTATGAAACCATCAATTGTGGAGACTGGATAAGTATTTGAGGTCATCTAGATTATCCTTTCTATATCAAATTCACACCTTTTTTAATTAATGAAAAAAAGTGTGTCTAGGGAGATTATGTGGCTTGCCTAAGATTGCTAAACAGTGTCAGAAGCATAATTACAACCCAGGCTACCTCCCCCACAAGAAACCCAAGCTTTAAATAATAAAAAACGAAAGTTTTCATGATCTTTAATTTGTCTTGGGAGTCATGTCTTTGCAAACTGCCAAGCTTTAAAAATCTTCCATTTGTATTCATGGGAAAAAAGTCAGAGGTGTTTGTACAGTCAAGGACAATTTACTCTTCCTCTCTACACGTCAGTTAATAGACCAAAGAAACTGGCCTTAAGCACTCTGCAAAGAGAAGCAAATGTTGGGATTTCAGCCTAGTGTGTCAGATAGAAGTAGAAATCTCAAAAGAAGGGCTCAGGTTGCTTTTCTGCACTTGTCAGTGTAATTGATACCCGTATAACTAAGAGGCTGGCTAGAAATTTTATTTCTTATTTTAGGCTAATGGATCTAGTTATAATAGATAACAGTAGAATTTTACATACTATGTAGCATTGGCACATAACTAAAATATGTTTTCATATTTTTCCTAATTAAAATGCAGTTGTTAATCTAAATATTTTTCTGCAGTTCTCATAGTTACTGAGTACAATGGAGAAAACACAGATCGAAACACCAGCACAAACCCAGGTGCTGATTTCCAGTCAGGGCATTGGTACCTAAGAAAAAATTGTCCAACCACTGTCCATGTGGTCACCTCTTGATGGAGTGTCCTGCAGATTCTAATGTGAACACCTCCATGTATTTGGAGTGTTGACTGATCTCACAAAAGACTGTTTTTTTTTTTTTTTACAGACTGCATTTTGATTTATTGTACACAAATGGGGTACATCATTTCATTTCTGTGGTTGTACATGATGTAGATTGATACCATTTGTGTAATCATACATGTACATAGGGTCATGATGTTTGTCTCAGTCCACCATTTTTCATACCCCTATCTTCTCCTCCCTCTATGTAAGCTAAAGTTCCTCCATTCTTTTCTCACCCCACTTCCATTACATATCATCATCCACTTATCAGGGAAAACATTTGGCCTTTAGTTTTTGGGGAGTGGCTTATTTCACTTAGCATGATCTTCTCCAATTCCATCCATTTATCTGCAAATACTATAATATTATTCTTCTTTATGACTGAATAATATTCCTTTGTGTATATATACCACAGAACCCTATCAATAAATGGGCCAAGGAACTGAACAGACACTTTACAGAAGAAGACATACAGGTGATTAATACATATATGAAAAAGTGTTCAACATCTCTAGTAATTAGAGAAATGCAAATTAAAACAACTCTAATATTTCATCTTACTCCAATTAGAATGGCTATTGTTAAGAACACAAGCAACAATAAATGTTGACATGGATGTGGGAAAAAGGCACACTTTTACATTGCTGGTGGAGTTGCAAATTGGTGCATTCACTCTGGAAAGCAGTGTGGAGATTCCTCAGAAAATTCAGAATGATACCACCATTTGACCCAGCTATCCCACTCCTCGGTTTATACCCAAAGGACTTAAAATGAGCATACTACAGTAACACAGTCACATCAATGTTCATAGCTGCTCAATTCACAATAGCTAGATTGTGGAACCAACCTAGACGCCCTTCAACAGATGAATGGAAAAGACTTCTTTTATAAAAATAGACCATTCATTTTTCTAGTGCAGAAATTTCCAGTTTTGCAGAAAGCACGTGAGAGCCAGGGTGTATCCTGGGAGCAGAACTATCCACTGTGGCATTTCAGAGAGGAACATGGGAAGAACAGTCACTACTGGAACAGAGAAGGCCAGTGTGCGTGTGGACCTGTGTGAACCCACACCCGTCTTCACGCCTTCTTTGTTCTGCCTCCGTATTCATTTCTTGCTCCTACATTGTTCTCCCTTATTTCAAGAAAAGTCTGGTTTCTCATGACATCTTACTCGGAACCATTTCCACGCAGAAGTGGGCATGAGGCTGCAAGGTGAAGACGCGTGCTTGGTCTGATACAAGGCTGGGTTCTGGAGCTCAAGTCCAGGGCCTGAAAGGACCCCTGCCCATCATCCCCTCCCTCTCGCCGAGCCTCCTAGAACTGTAGTTCTCCGCTGAGGTCTTGCCCCAGGATCACAGCACTGGGGCATGGAGACTCTGGCCCGCTTTGCACCGGTCCACTGAGAACTCTCCTCCCTGCTGACTCACAGAGAGGGCCTGTGTCAGGCTGTGGCTGCAGGTCAGGTTGGGACAAGCAAATGGCTTTTGCGGGGACTGATCTCGGGTACTCTGGCAGGAGAGGCACAGGGTTTGGGATGAGGAGGGGGGCTGCCGTCTATGACAACAGAGTTCCCAGGCATCCCAGTGTTTCTCAGAACTGACACCTGAGTCAGCTCCCTCAAAAGCTGTCCCCAAGTCACCATGTCATTGCTGTTTGATAAACACATAGTGCGAGACTTCACTAAAGGGCATCTCTGCTGGATGAAAAGCCATCTTGTGTGTGTGCAGAGCAACAACATCTTGCCTGTGAATCTCTTTCGGCAAGATGTTGGTCCAGGTCCTGTTTTTACTTGGTTTAGAAAGAATCTTAAGAGATTTGGAGCAGAAAGAGAACTGAGTTTGCACATGGACCATCAAGTCAAGCCTTGGCTTTGCTACTTCCCAGAAGTATAAGCCAGGGTCATGTTAATTAGCCCCTCAGAGCCTGTTAGCTTTTTTTTTTAAATAGCTTCATTAACATATAATGACTGCACCACATAATTCCTCCACTTAGGGTTTGATCCAGTATTTTTTAGACTATTCACAAGGTGACATCATCTTCACCAATACACAATATTTGAGAATTTTTGTCTCCCACAAAAAGAACACTGCATGCAGCAAACCGCCCCTCCCCCCCAACACTCCAAGTCCCAGATAATCACTAATCAACTTTTTTATGTCTGTAGATTTGCCTTGTCTGGACATTTCTTCTAAAAAAAAAAAAAAAGAAAGAAAGTTACAATATAACATTCTGTGACTGCCATCTTTCACTGAACATTTTAAGTTTCACTCATGTTGAAGGTGTGCCAGGACTTTGCTCGTTTGGTTGCTGAATGATAATCTGCTGTATGAACACATTTCATCTTGTTTATCCATCCATCATTAAAGACACCTGAATTGTTTCCACTCTTTGGTTATAATGAAGGCATGGTGCTGTCAGCATTAGTGTATGAACTTTGGGGTGGAGTATATTTTTTATTTTGTGTATATATCTAAGAGTGAACTTGCTAGGTCATATGGTAACTTTGTATTTCACATGTTGAGGATCTGCCAAACTATCTTCCACAGAATTTTTAGTATTCTACATTCATCATCACCAATAAAGAACGAAGGTTCTGATTTCTCCACATCCTTGACAATACTTGTTACTGTGTGTGTGTGTGTGTGTGTGTGTGCGTGTGTGCACACTGTTGTCAGGCTGATGGGTGTGAAATAGTATTTCCTAGTGGTTTTGATTTTCATTTCCCTAATGAATGATGATATTTAGCATCTTTCCATATGTTTATTGGCCATTTCTATAACATCTCTGGAGAAAAGTGTATTGAGACTTTTGGTCCGTTTTAAATTGCATTGCTTTATCAAGAGTACAGTTTCTGCTATTAGAATTCACATGATGATTCTTTGCTTCATTCCTCTCATGACACCCTAAAAAGTCAAATCTATTAGGAAATAAGTATGTGGGGGGGCACACATCTCTAACTCAACACATTTGTAGAGAAACACTGAAGGGTAAATGATGACTACTCAGTTGCTATTTTTCTGAATACATTAGGGTTCTTGATTAATTATTATTATATTGAATCTGAGTTAATTTGGATTCTTCTGCCATTTTACTGTCATCAAATACATGGGTTCTACCCCTGACCTTGACATAGCTCATGAAATTCAAACCAGGAAGACTATTTCTGAGAAAGATCCTACTGAACTGGCTTTGTTAATCCCTTTATCTTCTGCCTCATAAATGGGTTTACCAGCCTTTGAGTCCCAGTAAAATAATTTCATTGAAGTTCACTTTGCATTTCTCATGTATAAAAGTTATTCTGTTTGAATAAAAATGTGTCAATAATGATTTCTCTAAAGTCTCTTATTAAATCTTGCTGCAAATATTTCCCAACTGATCCAGTGCACCACCTAAGCATCAGGAATATACATGGATACAAAATATCAATTTAGTATTAGTTTCTGGTTAAAAGAAATTTCTATCCAAGATTCACCCAATAGCATGGGTACCAACATGGCCATCCAAATGAAATGCTCAGCTCCTTACACTGATAACTCATTTCATGAATCCATTCCTATCTTAATATATCAGAAAGTTTGGCCAAGATATAAAGGAAGTGACAAGAACAGACGGGAAACACCCTTGATAGGGGGTGTGGAGGAGGCAAGATAGCAATGTACAAGATGAGATCGTCCCTACAGGCAGACATTTGCATATTGTCTGTCAGAATAAGAAAAGCACATACTTCAGAGGACTTTTGAGGATGAAAAGAAATATTGAGAAAAACAGCAAACCACGATGGGTAGGATTATTCCTTCGAAATCGATGTAGGTCATGTCTCAACACCAATGTATAAAAATGTCACGTTACAGTGCTCCTAAATTGTTTACATTGTACTTTTTGTGAACCTTGTCATGTTCTCAAATAAGTAGCCTCTTTAGGAAGATCAAAGATTTCTTGCATAGGAAAGAGAGCTAATGTTGTCAAAGTCAATGGAAAGAGTTTCAATGTACAAGTTAAGAACGGGTGTGTCTTCCCTACACGAAGGTGGCGGGGAATAAATGTTGTCAGCTTGTCAGCATTCACAGACAACTAAAATTGTTTCATTTTCCTTGAGATGGCTATGTGAAATCACATAGTCACATAATCATATATTATGCTGTTTTTAGATATGACATATATATATATAAAACATATATAAAATATCACAAGTTATAGAGGTTGAAAAGGCTGTTACATAAGAAAACAGAGAATTAGGCTGATTTTCTTAAAGGAAATAGATTTTTCATCTTCCTAATGATTATGCTTAAAAGAGCAAATAAAAGAGCAGGACAAAAAAATTTTAAACCTATGGAAAATATTAGCTACAAAGAAAAATATAAGCAAAAAGAACTGGATAGTTCATTTTACACACTGAGCAATATTTCATCTTAAATTTATAAATAAAAGCGAAACTCAAAATGTAAGCGACAGTCTAATATTTAATATTCTAGGATACCGACATAGAGAATAGAGTGTACATGTTTGTGGTGTAAGTCTATGCGTGGTACGAGTACAGGTGTATTGGACACTGTGGGTGATCTGTGTGAGTGTGTGCGTAAGGAGTCACCACCACCCTGACATGTGAGTCAATGGCTTCCGGTGGGCTTGTTTTGGGCAAGAGGGCCCCTTAGACAGGGTCCCTTACATCATGGAGACTGTGGACGACTGAAATTCTCCTTGTTCATAAGGTCTTCAGAATAACCACAGGGTTTTGAACTTGGACCAAAGTGAATAAGGTCAAGTTGATGAGAAAGGAGTCTTTGCTTTTTCTCCTTAGTTTTGCCCTGCTGTTATAGAGGAAGGTATTTCTTAGGAAGAACATGCTGTTTGTTACAAATCAGTAGGACCAGACTGCTCTGGGCCCCTGGGAAGAGAGTCCCAATGGGACCATGTTTCCTAGTTTTAGTGACTTTTTCTACCAGTGACTGAATTCACAGAAAGTGAAACTAACATTTGCTCTTGTTTAACTTTGAGTATAGGACTTCAAGAACTTTCTTATGGACAATGTGATTAACTGTCTCTTAAGGAAGCGAGAAACCACTTAGTCATCCTTCAGTCATGTCTGACTGCTCCTGATCCAGGGCCCATCCATGTGAGTGTCCTTTCTCAGATTAGGGCTGTCACACTTTCTTCCCAGGCTCTGAGCCTGTGCTTGCTAGTGACACTGCAATTTGCCTCCTGCTTCCCAGATTGTAGCCACCTTTTTTTTTCCCCCCAACCGTTCCATCCTATTTACAAAGCATAGGCATCGTGATTTATTTCCTTCTTCAATGCTTATCAATATTAATGAGTATTGTGCATGTTTATTGGATTGGGCACTTACTTAAGTTGAAAAAGATTAAAAAGTGGTCCTGTTATTTGGTATCAAGGTGATTTTTTTACCTTGACCCAAAAAAAAAAAAAGTGATCTGCTTCTATTAACATGAAATCATTGAATGAGAAAGTGCTCTGCTTCAGATATGTTCTTATCAATATCAAGAAATAAGGCAATGATGTCATTTAGCTACTCATGCACAGCCATTTTTAATCTGTATCTTTTTTAGCATTTTTTTTAATAAAATATTTACTCTTTATAATAATTTAAGTAGCATAAAACTTCCTTGTCCAATCTGGTAGCCAGGCCACAACATTACTTGAAATGTGGCTGGTCAAAAGTAATGAAAGTGTAAGCTGGTCCTAGCAGCTCAGGAGCTGAGGCAGGAAGATGGCAAGTTCAAAGCCAGCCTTGGAAACTTAGCAAGGCCTAAGCAATTTAGTGAGACCCTGTCTCAAAATAAAAAAAAAAAGGGGCTGGAGATGTGGCTCAGTGGTTAAGCACCCGAGTTTACCCATGATTCTTAAAAAAAAAAAAATTGATGTAAGTATAAAATATATACATTCTGAACAAAAACACAGCATGTGTCACATTTTAACAATTTTATACTGATTAAACAGTTGATAATTCTTTTGATATAATAGATTAAATAATAAATATTTTCAGCTAACATTATATGCTGCTTTTTATTAATGTGTCTATCAAAAAAAATTTAAGTCACATATGTGGCTCCCATATACAGCTCACACTATTAATTCACTTAGACTGAAAGGATTTAAAAGAATAAAATATGATGTGAAATAATGTTAAAATAAATTAAAAAATGAACGTTTCCATTTTCTCAAGTCCATGAACGTCAGTCATTTCCTTGAGAACGGGAGTTCTTGTGCATTTGCCAACACACATGCATATATAGAACCATGAACCATGTATATGTGGAATAATAAAAATACAAGTGGAGTTTTACTTGTCTTTGACATTTCAGAATATAGAATGAAAATATTTTCAGAAACAATTTCTTTAAACTTAGAGATTTTTCACTTAAATATATAAGAACACCTGCAGACTATGCATAAAATGCTAATCAGGATCTTGATGGTATCTTCCTTGATGACTGTTAAGAGGTGAATTCTACTCTGTGCTATACCCCTGGACTCCCAGGCCTTTTCCCACATCATCTTACCTTGTCGCGGTCCCCAAAGACCCACTTCATCATCTTCTCTTCCAGAGCATCCTTGGTTAGGAGGCCTCCTATTAACCCAGGTTGTGTGCAGAAGACTCAAGTTCCCAGTGGCTCCTGCCCTGCCTCTGAGGACAGGCCCCGAAGGCCTTTGCATCAAAGGACTCTGCTACCCGATGACGCTTAAGAGACCTCAGAGTAGAAGCCACTGGCATAATGACTCCTAATGTCAAAATACAGTCAATAATTACATCAGCTAATCATATGTATGTCTCCTGATTAAGGGAACTGGTATCTAAATATTTAATAATGGCATTAGAGAGAGGCTTGGGAGTGAAAAACATCAAGTAGAAATAAGGGCGAGGAGCAGGGATTTTACGGAAAGTAGGAGGACTTCAGGAATGTTCCCTAAGCGTGGAGACACAATTACTCTTTGCAGCCCTAACCTCCAGTGTTAGGGACAGATCTGTGGCCTCACAGCAGGGAGTTTAGAAGAGTTCTCTTTGAAGAATTAAGTCCAGTTTTTAAAATGGCAGGAGCTCTCAAAGCACTGAACAGGCTGCACCGTGAGTCCCAGGTGAACACTCCCACCATGTCCTGGCTGTTTTGTTCAGGAAGGGACGTAACTGAATCACAAGGGGATTTTGGGGGGATGCCTTATTTCACAGTCTAATAAATTAGTTTTCTTAAAGAGGTAAGCTGCCATGACCAGTGCGACCAGATTCTCAGGTCCGGCGACAGGCAAAGTGGGATTGGAAAATAAAGACTCACACAGATTTTGAAGATTAAGCTGGGATCAGGTGGAGCTCTGCTCCCTGATGGAGATGCAGATCTAATAGAGTTACGCCAGCTATCTTTATTTATATATGTCTCATGATCAGGTTAAAGACTATGCAAGCGTTATTCTTTGTATTCAGGAATGTTACAGAAACTAGGACATCCTATCTATAGTTTTTCTGTAGTTGCAATCCACAGATGCAAAGTGCAATGTTAGGAGCATTGTGTAGCTCTCAAGAAAAGTCCACTGTTTAAAGTTACTGTAAAGCAGGCAGGACCAGGAAAAGTGGAGCTGGTGAAACACTGTGGTTGTCTAGCATAAGAATTCCTCTATTTCCAGGAGCTGTGTGCCTGAGAGCAAGGTCAGAGCTGATAGGACTTTCACAGAGCCTCCTCATGCAGGGCATTGTGCAGCAGCTAAGCATCCTGTGCCCTTGTACAGAAACATTCCCAGGCACCCGGCATGCCACAGCCGTGAGGGCATCAGAAACCCCAATCTCAGTCATTGCTCTCCACACTAAGCTATATCATTCTATAAAAACATGACTTTTGTTACAGATGTGTCCTCTCTCTGTTTCCGGTGTGGTAACTTCTTTCTTGCCTATGACAGCAGTTGAAGATCAAAGTCAGAGTCTTGCCCCAACATCAGCTCATTGAAGCCAGGTTCTCTCTTGCGTTAAGCAAGTGAGAGTGTTTGCTTTGATCCCCAGGGCAAATATTCAAGGACATTAAGTAATAAAACTTAATATAGGAACAATTAAAATATGGAATATAATTTATGAAATATTAGAAACCAAGTTGAATGTTTATTATCGCAAACGTTAATAAAAAGTTAATTGTGCCCTTCAGCAATTAATTTATGCACAATTATCTCCAAAGTGTTACTGGGCTTTCTGAACTAATTATAGTTATATAGAGGTATTAAAAAGAAAACTCCCAAGTATCTACAAAATAGCTTCATAAAAATCTGTATGCTTAGTTTGACATGAAGGCTTGAACTTCGTTAAGTAATAGTCAATGAGTTAAGACTACACTCCAATTACTGTATATGAGTTGATCATTTAAAATTAGTGTGCTGTGATTGGGTGCACTTAAAGAGCTTTCAAAGCCGTAGAAGGAATTCAAAACAATTACTGTCTATTGTACCTTTTATTTAATCACAGGCTCAGTCTTGTATGCTAGAACTCCTGCATTTAGTTTAATAAATGTTAAATTAATGCACTGGAATAATGTAAAATGCACAGTATTATCATAGTTACAGTTTCTCTCGGGCTTCTAAAACTTAAAAATAAAAATTAGGTGGCTGCTCTCAATTGAATTTATAAGTAATGATATCATTTATTGAGCATCTACCAGGTGTCCTATATTTTCCATACAACATCAGACAGCTCTTACAAGGGTCTTAGATCATACCAGTCTTATTCCAAACACCACTGATTATCTCTATAATAATCTTAGAATACATTTTAAAGTTTAATTTCCTTATTTCCTTATTTATATTCCTTCTCTCTTCTCTTTCTACACACACACACACACACACACACACACACACACACACACATATGCACAGTTTTTTTTCTATATCATTCAGCCACCTAGAGACTAAGTTGCAGACATTATACCCTTTAGTTTGTAAATAGTTCCGTGTGCATTTCCTAAGTATAAACATAATCTGTTAAATAAACACAGTGTATTTGTCAAAAGGAGGTTTACTATTGATGCAGTATCATTATTTAATCCTTGCTCTATAATCAAATTTCGCCAATGGCTCCCACAATATCCTCCATGACTATTTTTATACTCAGGCTAGGATCTAATTTAGGCTCACACATCCCATTTAGTTGTCATGTCTATTTATTATCCTTTAACCTGCAACAATTGCTCAGCTGTTCTTTGTTTTTCGTGACTTTGAAATTTGGATTGATGCAAGCCAGTTATTTGAGTGTGTCTGATATTTCCTCATGATGAGATTCATGTTAAGCATTCCAGGCAAGAACATCACAGAAGGGATGTTTTTTCTCAGTGGATTCTATGAAGACGGGAGTGAAAGCAATCTGTTTCTTTATTGTTGATGTTACCTTTGACCATCTGGTTAAAGTGGTCTTCAGCCAGTACCTTTGTTATATGACTATTTCCTTTCTACCATGAGTAAGAAGCATATTTTGAGACCATGGAAGTATACACTTTCTCATCAAACTTTTATCCTAAAAATGGCTGAATTTTTAAAGTTTTATTATAAAAATATAGATAGATGAACATAGTATGTAGGCATACTGGGTCAGTTATGTGAAACGATCACTTGTGATAATGAATTTGGGTAACTTAGGTAGCTAAATTACCCAAAACTCAAACAGTATTCAAGACCACTATATTCAAACAAGCATGCACAACAGGTGTGTAACAATAAACAATGGTGTCACCTGCAAATGTAAGCCATCTTCCATTCCCTGAGGAATTTTGATAAGTCAGGATTTTAGAATTTATCTTTAGCCTCCAGACAGGATGAGAAAAACAAGATCGGGAAAAATGGACAGAGAGAGAAAAGAGTTGCCCCACCCCATAGACTAAAGCTGAGCCAAGTCCATCAGGATGCTTCCCGACATTATGGAGAATTATATGCACCAATAAAAATTATTTTAAAAACTCATCAAACAGAGAAAGAACATCCAAGTTCTTTAGTCTTAAACCTTTGTATCTTTAGATATATAAGCCATATATACTGATCAAAACGGGGTAATTAACTTTTCCGTCTATCACAGACAGGTACAATTAATAAATTTTATTATTTACGCACACACATTTAGAAGAAGTTCTACAATAAAATACCCCTTCATATATTCTGCATGTTAGAATCCCACAGTATATGTACAAAGATTCAGGCCACTTTTAGGACATAAAGGGATATTTAAGATCATTTCGTTAACTTTTTATTTTATAGACAAAAAAATAAAACTCGAAACCCAGAGTAATCTGAATAAGTTAGCTGTAGAGCACTCAGAACTTGAATCCGATTCTTGCCTCCTGGTCTTCTATTTTCCCTATAAGATGACCTTGTTTCTTAAAGACATTCTGCTTTATTACAACTGAGGATTCAGAAAAAATGCACTGGGCTGGATTTATGATTGTGTTAAAGTATTCTTTCAAGTACGGGTTTTGAATAGTGTGTGTCCTTGCCTCTCTACTGGGATAAAGGGCACAGGTGAAACAATTGTGACAGATTCTTAATACCATTATTAATTACATTGTTTTCGCTCTCTCTAGGGTATTGTCTGTTGCTGGGGAAAATGTACCCTTGACTGCCCACCCCTTTAAATGGAAATCTGTATTCCCTGCACCCATGATATAAAATCCTAATGGACTTCTCCAAATAGAGGTGACTCCACTTCTAATGTTAGCTTCACTTTAGGAAAATTTATAAGGTAATCTTGATTATTTTTTAAGATATCGGTTGGCTTATAGCCACAGAGTTCAAGATCCTCTTAGAGCCCAAGGTTCTTAGGTCTCCCCAAGTCTCCATGGTACATACTTGCTCTGGGATTACACCAGAAAAATCCATTTAAAAATCATCTTTCATTAGAAGCAACATTATTGTCATCATTTGCCTTCTTCTCTATTAGTAGGTTTGGCAAATTGAGAGCCCAAAAGAGAGGGTCTGTTGCAGTTTTTATCTCTTCTGCTTTTCCAGTTGGATGAGACATTTATAAAAGCTTGAGAACCACTAGCAATGATGATTTGTCATCTGCTGTCAAAATAGTCACACATGATTTTCATTTTGAAGTTGAGCTTTAGATTTACTTACATGTTTTCCCCCCTTTGGCATCATTGACTTAATGTTTTAAGCTCTATAGTTAATATAATATATCTTCAAGTACCATTTCTAAATCCATCAATAACATTGCAATCCTATTCTGCAAAAGAAATTATTAGTCAATGCCTGTAGATTAATCATTCAAAAACACTAAAAATAAAATTGAGGGCAGAACACCAGTTGCCTCAAAGTATTGAATCAGCAAACTCCTTTGAGAGATTTATCATTGGGATTTACAATTATTTTTCCTGATGAAATTGAGTTTTGTCCGCTGGAATTAAAGAGAAGATCACCTTCCCTGAGTCCCATATAACCATGAAAATATATTCTTGAAGACAGTATTTGGAACAGGAACCACAGATATTTAGCATGCTTTCTTTTTGCATATTTTCTATTGGTAAATAAGAGAGGATGTATACTCTTTGTAAATACAATGGTGAGACAGATATTATTAATTTATATAAGTTGACTGTAGCCTGGGAGTTTTGATGGATTAATAAATACCTTAAATAAAATAGTGAGTAAATCAAATACCACCACCTATAAATAAAAACAAATGTCTAAGGACATGACACATTATAAATCATATCATTAGAATTTCACTGAGGTATAAACATTCTATTGTTCCCAAAAACATCATTTAAAAATTTTTCAATGCAATCATATTTACAAATACCACATGCATAATCAAAAATTTTTGCTAGAAAACAAGAGAAACCAAAATAACCCTAGATTTAGGGGCAGTAGTTTCTTATCTACATAGTCCAAGATGAATAGATTTGGCTTTAGTAATGTTGGGCTCCTGGACATTCAGTCTATCTTCATCTTTCTGTACATCACTGAGTTCTGCTTCTATATCTTGCCTTCATTTGAGAGTTTCTCCATGAGAGGCCTAGAAGGTTCTGAGCTCACGTGTTCAGTCATGTCAGTGGCTGTCTTAGAACAGGCTAAAACCTCAGGAGTGTTCTGTTTGGTCACATGTCTACCCACAAGGCTGCTAACTATACACAGAGTTGACAAAGTGGGATACTCTAAGTTGGAATCAGAGGATGCACTTTTGCCAGAGGACAGAAAAGGCACTGTGACTGACAACCCTGCCTGAATCACATGGGATAAAGAATGGACAGTTGTCTAGTTGAAACAAGGGTGCTGGGGAGAAAATAATGAGACATCCATTACGTCACTTCTTTAACTTTTATAAATACAGCTGTATAATAATTACTATTCTGTCTGCTATTGACATGCATGTTCTGGGCAACGTGCCATCAGAGTGAGTCACTCCTTGCTGAAGCTACTTTGGTAAGGCTCATCCTTGGGATTGTGCTGGACCATCCAGCACAAGTGAGATGGGCTCTTCAGTGTGATTCGATAGGTCACTCGGAACCACAGGGCATCTCTCTTCCCTAGAGCAGTGCCACTCAGCTGTAAAATCTCTACCTTCCACTTCTTCAGAGTACCTGTTTTTTACTGTATTTGAATGTGAGGAATAGGTTTTTCAGATCACCTTTTCCACTCAACACCACCTTCCATCCAGGATTTTAAACCATCCTTCATAAGAGCTAAGAAAATAAAAACTTGATAGTCAAAAGTGCTGGAATGGCTGGTTGGCTGCATTTTTTCATTTCCTTTCTTGTCTTCCTGGACAGCTTCTATAGCTGTCCAATGCCCCTCACAGATGAATGCTTATGCGAATCCAGCAACATAAAATGGTGGTCTGTCTGTACCTGGCTTGTTTCACTTAGTGTAACATCCTCCAGTCCCATGCATGTTGTGAACAACAGAATCTCTTTTAAATTAAAAAGAAGAGGCTATCTGGTAGGTCACAGGACATTGAACTATGACTCAGGAAATGTGAATTTCTCTTTTATATCTATTTATTTGGAGCAAAACTTCGGTCAATTTACATGAACTCTATGGATCTGTGGTCTCACATTTGTGGAATTAAGAATGTAGTTTATTCTGTCTCTATTGTTTGAACCCGTAGGACATCCCAGGGACCTACGGAGATAGTTTACAACCATGGGGGTGGGCCTGCTTTTGTGGATTTAGTTCTAGAGTTAGGGACAGCAGCAATGAACAGACTTAAAAAAAAATCAAATGAGGGGACTTCGGAAGCCACAAATGGCAAGAAGAAAATGAACCAGTGATGTGACAGCAAAGGACAAGTGAAGGAGTCAAATGGTCAGAACTGTTTAGCTGGATCCTGGAGGGAAGACTGTTCAAAGGGTACAGATCTGAGACCACAAGGTGGAAAGCAAGTTGGTCACTTGAATTTCTAGGAAGAACCTATTTTAGGCAGAGAGGCACTAAGTAGGGAGGTACTGGGCTTATTTAAGGCCTAGTCTAAACCATAATGAATAGAGGCAAGGAGGGCAGAATAATTCAGGAAAGCAAACAGGGCCACAGTGAGATGGGAGAATTCATAGGACAGCTTTGGACAAGGAGAAGGTATGCTCCAATTTAGGCTTTTAAAGCATCTCTTGAGACAGCTCGTCTCAGAGAGGGAAGGGAAATAGGGAGTCCCGTTAATAGATGGTGCTGGTAATTGAAGTAAGATGTGTTGGTGCCTTGAAATTGCCAATTTGGAAAGAAGGTAGCGATCAATATTTGTATTTATGTTTTATTTAGGAAAGTGGTTTTTGGTTTTGTTCTGGCGCACACAGTATGTGACGGTTACATTAAGTAAGGATATTCGAAGAATGGACATTTGGGGTTTGTCTTTCTGGATACAAGACTGATGTTGAACTCAAGTGTTCTAAGGCAAATTAGGGCAGGATCACCTGGGTTCAGTCTCCCCCAGGATGCTTAGAAAATGAAGACATGCAACCAATGTTGAGAAACCCAGTGCCTTTCAACACTGAGTTCAAGAGTATTACAGAATTTTTTGACACAACAAATCTGCAAATGTCAGATATTCTTTTTAGCTTACTGCCAGATTTTTTTTATCCTCTTCTATGATTTCTTCTGTTCCCAAATTTGTAGGCAGACATGAATTTGGCAGTTGCTATAGAAATGGGAAAATTATAAGGCATGCTGAACTACTCGATGACTAGATTTATCTTTGAAATGCATTTTTCTCTACATTCTCTCCTTCTAATTAATTACGACTTTGAACATTTGGGTAGCAGATAAATTGACAGAAGGTTTTGCCCCCTCTGGCTGAAATGATCATAATATAGTGAACAGTTCTTCAAATTGTATGACCCCAGACTGTGATAAGTAGAACTGTGCTTTTTCATAGCAGAAAGTAAAAGTAGTTCAAAATACCTTGACAGTGTTTGGAATTGTAACAGTTACAAGATATCAATGAAGATAATGAACAGTAAAGATTTCTGTCCCACAGAAACCATACAGAAATATCTTTAAAACATCAGTGTCCAAGGTAGCCCATAACTGATAACCTTAAACCCTGTTGAGTGCATGATGCAGTTTGCAATTGAGTCCTTATGACCAGGAAACTCAGATGTGGTGAGGAAAGGAGAGAAGGTCCCTCTGACTTACTAAAATCGTTAAGAACCCATATCAATGCATCCCCCTCTTCCGCATCTCTGTCAACACGAAGCTTCCAGAAAGGAACATATGAAGGAAAGTGTTGGGAGATGAACAGCAAAGAGGAAAATGGACCCTGATACTCACTTTCTTCCCTTTGAGAATTCATTCTGCTGGGTCAAAACAAAGTCAAGATGTTCAGGGATTATAAGTAATGGTTTGCATTGTGATTGGACTCTCCAATGTGGGTACAAAAAATAACAATAATAACACCAAATTAAGGCAGTAGGAGCAGTCTGAGATGAATGACACCCCAACAATACTGGGCATTTCCTGCTTGCACATGTCAGTCCAAGGAGCGTACTTAAAGCTGTATTCTGCTCATTCCCATGCCCTGGCTTGCTGTTCAAGTAAGACATATTTTCATGAATTTATTGGCATTTCAAGTTTACTTTTTGTGGAAAAATCTTTTATATTTTTTATTTGTAATTATTATATTAAATTGAAGGACTCTATTATTTGGGAATATTGTTTGTCTAATCTGTTATAAATATTTTCCTTGGTTTTTCCCATGTCATGTAATTTTATGGGTTCTTCTCATACAGATATTTTTAGTTTATCCAAAGTCAAAGCACTCAACCTTTCTCCTTCATGTGTTCAACTTTGAGTCATATTTAGGAAGTTCACCACCAACCCAAGGTTTGAAAAATATTCACTTGGTTCCTGTCTATTCCAGTCATTTTCTTTTATTGTTTTCGGATCCACTGAACACAAAAGGGGTACAACTTTCATTTATCTGGTTGTACACGAACTGGAGTCACACCTTTTGTGTAATCACACATGTACATAGGGTAATGATGTTTGTCTCATTCCATTATCTTTTCTTCTCCTCACCCCTCATTTCCCTGTACACACTCTGTCCTCCCTCCATTCTTCCCTTACCCCTATGCCTCCTGTTACATAGCATCATTCACTTATCAGAGAAAACATTTGGCCTTTGGTTTTTTGGGATTGGCTTCTTTCATTTAGCATGATATTCTCCAACTTCATCCATTTACCAGCAAATGCCATAATTTTAATTCCTTAAGGCTGAATAATATTCCATTATGTATATATACCACAGCTTCTTTATCCATTCATCTATTGAAGGGCATCTAGGTTGGTTCCAAAATCTAGCTATTGTGAATTGAGCTGCTATAAACATTGATGTGGTTGTATCTCTGTAGTATGCTGATTTTAAGTCCTTTGGGTATTGGCCAAGGAGTGGGATAACTGGGTCAAATGGTGGTTCCTCCAAGTTTTCTAAGGAATCTCCATACTGCTTTCCAGAGTGACTGCATCAATTTGCAAACCCACCAGCAAGGTATGAGTATACCTTTTTCCCCACATCCTCACCAACACCTATTGTTGCTTGTATTCTTGATAATCATCTTTCTAATTGGGGTGAGATGGAATCTTAGGGTACTTTTGATTTGCATTTCTCTTATTACTAGAGATGTTGAACATTTTTTCATATACCTGTTGACTGCTTGTGGATCTTCTGTGAAGTGCCTGCTCCTTTCCTTAGCCCATTTGTTGATTGGGTTATTTGTATTCTTGGTGTAAATTTCTTTATAGATTTATAGTTCTTTATAGATTCTGGAGATTAGTGCTCTATCTAAAGAGTGTGTGGCAAAGAGTTTCTCCGACTCTATAGGCTCTCTCTTCACATTGTTGATTGTTTCCTTTGCTGAAAAGCTTTTTAGTTTGAATCTATTCCATTTATTGATTCCTACTTTCATTTCTTGTGCTTTGGGAGTCTTGTTAAGGAAGTCTGGTCCTAAGCTGACATGATGAAGATTTGGGCCTACTTTTTCTTCTATTTGTTTCAGGGTCTCTGGTCTAATTCCTAGGTACTTGATCCATTTTGAGTTGAGTTTTGTGCAGGGTGAGAGTTAGGGATTTAATTTCTTTTTGCTGCATAGGGATTTCCAGTTTTACCAGCGGCATTTGTTGAAGAGGCTATCTTTTCTTACAATTATTTTATCATTCCATTAATGACGATAATGCAACATAAGAGATACAAATTCAAGTTTATGTTTTTAATCCATTGATTTACCTATGGAACCAGAGACTGTCCATGTCCTAGGGTCTAACACAATGAGCAGCATAGAGTGGGCTTTCGACAATTATTTTTATAATAAATGGAAAAAGGCTCTAAAACCATATGAATTTTAAAGATTGATATTTCAGGTGACCTACAATTAAATATGTTGTTTTCCAAATGACCTCTCAGTTAAGGCAGTCAGGAGGAACTCCATGCTATTCCATATCACTGTAGACATGCATGTCTGAGGTTCCAATTAAATAAATGCCTGTCTCCATCCAATGTCAGAACATTAGCAACATTTAAAGCTGGCTCTTGAATTGCCCTTTCTATGCGGCATGTTCACATACACTGAACTAAGATGCTCACATGATATTCTATTGCCCAGGGAAAATGCTGAGTGAGTTGCTTAATGATCCGAAGTATAACAAAAATCAAAAGAAACCAATCATGTGCCTTACTGGATAGCAGAGATAAAGTCTGTTGCGAACGTGTGCCAAAGAAATAAATTATGCACTAAAGCTCTTTCTCTTGTTCCACTCCATAGACAGACGGACCAGTTTATATTCTCCTATAAAAAGCATATTGTGATTGGGAACAAACAATATTCTTACATCCTTTCCCTAAAAGACTCAGCGTGGTTCTTTTTATATAAAATAGAATTCTCTCTAGCAAACTAATGAAATACAGTGAAAAGAAAAGAATAGTGTCAGGAGTAAAAAAGAAATGCTGACTGAATTTCTGTCACTCTTTCTGCTGTAGATGGTAAGTGTTATACTTTCCAAAGGAAACTTGACAAGATTAAATGCTATTAGAAATAACTTACGCAAACCAATCTCACAAAAGCATCCACTCCCAAGCGAAAATGTTTAGATAGTCTAGTTTCTATCTTCCATGTGTCTTATCCCTACAAATGTTTGGAACCACCTCCTCTAGGCCCTTTTATTTAAGAATGGTCATTTCTTCTATTTGGCATTAAAGTTCACTTTTCCGCTGAGAACCACGTGAGTTTGCCTCTCTTTGTTATGAAATTAACAAATTAAGATCTCATCTTAAGAAAGACTGGAATTCCAAATGCCAGAATGCTGATACAGAAGAAGAAATCAAATACACTTCATTTTTTATTTACTTTGGAAGTAAAAATAAGGAATGGAGAATTCTAAAAATGTACTTAATTTTATTTGAAACATATTAACATGTATTCCTTGTTATGAAGCATGACTTTTTCTGAGAACTCTTAAAGCAATAAAATCTATTAAATATACTTATTAATACATAAAAGTACACAAAAATGTACTTGTGTAACACATTATATTAATTGTTATGGTTTATATATGAGGTGTCCCCCAAAAGCTCATGTATGAGAAAATGCAAGAAGGTTCAGAGGTGAAATGATTGGGTTGTGAGAGTCCTAATCCAATCAGTGATTTAACCCCCTCCCCATAGGGATTAACTGAGTGGTACCTGAAGTGGTAGGGTGTGGCTGGAGGAGGTGGGAAATGAGAGTGGATTTGGGTATATATTTGTATCTGGAGAGTGGAGTCTCTCTCTGCTTTCTGATGATTTGAGCTGCTTCCCTCTGCCACATTCTTCCACCACGATGTTCTGCCTCACCTCAAACCCTAAGGAATGGAGTTGGCCTTCTGTGGACTAAGATCTCTGAAACCATGAGCCCTCAAATAAATCTTTTCTCCTCTACGATTGTGCTGGTCAGGTCCTTTAGTTATAGCAGTAAAAAAGCTAAGACATTAATGTTTTAAGGATTATCAGAAAGACAAAGTAACTTACTTTTACATTTAAATAGCAATTTATTTGGGGTTGATTTTGTGATCTCAATTTAAAATCCTAAGTTTTTTTTTTTTTTTTTTCTCCAACTGAATTATCTGCAAGCAATGGCTGTGGTTAACTGAAAGAACACTTAAATGAAGAATTCTTTAGGTTAATAGTATTCATGGCATGGGTCAGATTATAGCCCTTTGTATCCTTGCTTTTGTCTATGAAAAGCAAATGTGACTTTTTTTTCTCTCCTTCCACATTAAACAAAGTTGACTTGCACATAATAAGACAATTTCTTGCTGAAAGGATGAAGGAATGAGGAGATACAATAGGTCTCAGCCACTTTGACAATCGGTGGTCCAAGATAATCAATACCACCGAGTCTATGATTCTCTGCTCTATCATTTGATAAGAAAGTATTTGCCACTGCCGGACATCAAGTACCAAGAGGTAATTCCATATTCTTTCATTCAGAAAAACTGTTTCTTTAACAATTACTGTATTATAATCTTAATTAAACCCACTATATCAAACAAATTTTTCACACTCATTTTTTAAAATTTTTTGCCTTGAGCCTAACCATTCAAACTTAAAACCAAACTTTTTAAAAACCTAACTTTTTCTTGTGCTTCAACAACAAGGTGGGAATTGAGCAGCAATTAAATGAACATTCTTTCCCACTTGGAGAAAATCAGTAAAATATGAGCAGAGAATTATTAATAATTGGGATAAAAATGAGCTTGCCTAGGAGAGTATATATGTTGGACAGACTTGCCATAAAAATTACTTGTGCAGCAAGGATTTTCAACAAATAAGTTAACATTTAACATGAATTATTACTTCTTTTGTGGTTTTCTTTTCTTTGACCTTGTAGTAATGATGTGCTGCCTTAGCTCTCCTGCAACGGTAGAGGTCCTTGGTGTAGGGCTGGTGCTGATGCCACAGCAGAGTGTCCAAACAGACGGTGGACTGTGGCCTCTGTTAACTAAGCACCCTAGGAGCCCAGCAGTCTTAGGAAGAACTGTCTGCTGAAGTCTATCTCAGCTGCCTTCCTGCTTCTTCATGCTGTGGGAAGTGCTGCTTGGAGGGCATTTGCCATTCCAAGCTGAGGAGTCCTCTCTGGCAGGTCACTGGATTCTAGAAGCAAACTCCATCCATGTTGTCCCCCTTGCTGTTAAAGACCTAAGATACAACCATTCCTATGAGAGCCTTTTCTCATCTTTGACACAGTCAGATGCCAATCAATTATGTTGACAACAGGGTGCAAACTTCTAAATGGCAATTTTCCTTTCAAACAAATAAATGATTTGCCAACTTGGCGGCCTTTGTGCCTCACCGACAGTCCTGGTCTAGGCCTTTGACTCCACACTTCAAGGGAAAACTTAAGAACAGAACCTGCTGCCCAGCAGGCCTCCAGACCCAGCTGCATGGGGGGTCTCGTTCCCCTACTGGATGAAGATGCTGCAGACAAAGTCACCCACTGCAGGTTCTATGGTGAGTCTCAAAGAGGCCATGGGCCTGGAACAGCCAGAGAGAATCAGGGAGGATGCAATTTTGTTTCAAGAAATAAATGGAAATAAATTCAGCCGTAAGAAGGACCTGTTTGCTCCACAAAGACGATGACTTCTGAAGATGACTCTGTGGACTGAAGATTATTCCTAGGACAACTGGGAGTCACGTGTCGAAGATGTCAGAGCCATATGATGGAAATGCCTTGTGTCACCAAGTCAACGCTGGAGGGAGAAATCTATAGAATTGCGAGACAATGCCAATTCTGATCGATTTCTCCCAAATTCTTACAATGGAAATCCAGATCAGTAAGGTCACACATTTGTTGACATCCTTCAGTCCACTGTCCCTGGCTAACTGGACTGACAAATACAAATGAGGGACAGAGCCTACCGGGGAGGGATGTTCTTACAACCATTGATTATAGCTAAGACTTCTCAGCTGCAGGAAACTGAAGATCAGAAGAAGGTGCCACATTCAAGACAGCAGCACCTTTAGGCTGCTGTACCCTCATAATTCTGCCCTGATATGCTCACGCGTGAGCCATGGACATTGCTACGACACTGCTTTGATTTTGCTGTGATTCTTGCAAGGCCAGATAAGACAGAGTAGTTAGAAGTCACAGGCTGGTCTCCTGACTACAGTCAGCCATTTCCATTTCCCAGTACTCTCTACAGTGACTATACTTTTCTATTTGTTCAGTGACCAGGGAAAAGTTAAAGAACACAGATTTATTGAACTTGACTTCCAAACTGATGACTTTCAGCCGAGACCCTCTCTGAGTATTGCAGTTGAATGGAGAGAACTGCCTTGTCCCCAGTGACAGCATCTGGGAGCGGCCCACATCTAGAGCCTGGTCTGTGATGTGCTCAAAATGTTCAGTCCCCCGCAAGGTGGGAACGCTGTGGAGGGACAACCCAACTGCAGACCTCTTAGTAGGATTAGCTGAGGCTTTTCTTGAAAATGCGTATTGGCTCAATTTCCCCATTTCCCTGTTCTTACTACCCTCTTTCCATATTGATATCAAAAGTTTACCCCAGTAAATTTCATGCAAAATATCATCTCGGAATGACCATTCCAGGGAATAACCTAGGTCAGGCAGGAAGCACAGATAGATCAGAATAGGAGATTTAAACATAGAAAAAAATCTGATTTAGCACACATTCTTCAAGCATAGCACTTAAGAACACAGATACCACCGTTCGACTCACTAGATTCACATTCTGTATGTAAATTACTCTATCTGTGATTGAATTCCAAGTTACTTAACTTCTATGAACCTCAGTTTCCACAACTGCCACACAGACATATTAATAACTCCTAGCTCACTGAATTATGAGGAGGATTACATAATTTAACATCTGAAAACAATTTAGAAACTTCTTGGCTCCTAGTAGGAAGTATAATCTCTTAATTAAATGAATTAATAAAACAGAAGAAATCTGATTTCCTTTTCCCACTTTGACCCCTATTTCCCATCTCTTTTTGCCTCAGGGATAATTTGTTTTCTCTATCTCTTTAAATATATTTTTCATCATTAGCCCTTTCTATGTAGCTCATATTTTTACATTATACTTCCTTTTGATCAGCTGAAGGGCTAAACAAGAAGGGGAAATCTTGCTATTGAACAATTCCTCTTCAAGGTCAAAATAGAAAATACTTATTAAGAAAAGCACTGTGGTAGTTTGGTAATTTTTCTTTTCTATAATAATATAATGACCATTTCCATGTTATGGGAAAAGAATCAGCATGTATTTCTTTTCTATTATTGAGAAACAACAACACAAAGATATGCCCCTTCTATGGCTTGGATGTGGTTTGAGGATGTCCCTCAAGGCTCATGTGCTAGAAGCTTGGTCCCAGTGCAGGGATGTGAGAGGTGGTGGGGTCCAGTGGGCACAGCCCTGGGAAGGGACTGATGCTGGTCTTGTGAAGTGAGTTAGTTGTTCCCTTGGTCCTGAGTTGAGATAGAGCAAGTCTAACTCCTGAGTGGCACATGTGATCTCTCCCTCTTGCATGGGCTCCTGTCGTGATACCATCTGCCATGATGTGATACAGTCAAGAGTTTGGACTTTCAGCTTCCAAAGCTGTGAACTGAATATACTTTTCTTTACAAATTACTCTGCCTCAAGAATCCAGTTATAGCAAAGAAAACAAATACAGTCACTTAATGGAAACATTCCTATCTTCCTTCTACATTCGTAATTCTTAGACAATTTTGTCACCCTTGTCCCAAGGGGATCTTGGCAATACCTGGAGATGTTTAGAGTCTCCAGGGGATGATGATTATTGTAATCTAGTAGGTAAAAGATATGCTGCCAAATATCCTCCAGTGCACAGGACAGTCTCCCACAACAAAGAAATATCCTAGCCAAAATGTCAACAGAGTCAACATTGAGAAGTTCTGACCTACATGTAGTGTCCAGATAACTTAGGTTTATCTCTGTCAACTTGACAGATTTATCCAGTCTTTCTATCATTTAAAACTAAAGATATATTTAAAACCTCCTGAACATAATTGCGTTCAGAATAATTTTGACTGTCAGAATGCTAATGGCCCCGATCTGTGTTCAGTATCACCCTTCTGCTTAGTTGTATGATTCTTCTATCTTCTTTCTTCCCTTAAATGCACGTTAATACCTTGAGCTATAGATTCTTATCTGCTGTCTGCAGATAAGACAAAGCAGACTCTGTTACAAGCAGAGTCAATTTGAAGTGCATGGCCACACATGTTGAAATGGTCACAGGACCTTGCCTGACTTCATAGTGTTGTATGTATAATCTGAAATGCCAAGAAAATCTGAAATGTCAAGAGACAAATACTTTCAAAAGACAAGCATCCAAGTTTTCTTATCATCTACTTATTATGCTGATCATGCATTGCTCTATTTGAGTTATTATGATGATCTGGGATGGCTGAATAGAAAGGACAAGGGGATGTACTAACGTGGTTGAGGTCACTGATAAAATCTTTATGAATGCTCCCTCCTGGGTCAGCCTTGGGACACAGCCCTGGCTCCATGATGTCCCCAGGCACTATTAGTTTCATAGAATTATCCTGAGACTCCACAACACTGTGGTCTCAGTCTTATCTATTAGAAGTTGGGTATCTAAGAGATGGAGACAGCATTTGGTGGTAAGGAGACAGGGTGTCCTGGCACCAGGGACAGAGGGCATAGGAATTTCATCTATAATGGTACAATTCGGGGAGAAAGAATAGTCTTTAGGGTTAGTCAAAGGAAATCCTCACCTTTTGTGGGTGTGGAAAATGAGGTCCATCTACCCTTTGATTTTATCAAAATTTCATAGCACAGTCCTTGTTTTATCTTGAAGTTTTTCCCTGAAATATAAGAGAAGTAGTGCAGGATTTCTAGATTCTCATTTTTCAAGATTATGGTGATAGTCATACGAAGAAAAATTAGAGGGAAGCAGGACTGGAGACAGATGTGTTATAAATTCATCAAAGTAATCCAGATAAGAAGTGAGGGAGGCGAAACTCAAAGAGCAGCAGTGTATATGAAAAAGAAGTGAATCGAAGTCAGTACAGAATTAGAAAATAAAAGCTTTGCTCATCCAGCAAATGTGGAGCGTGGAGAACAGGGATGGGAATGGAATATGATACGGGGATATCCAGGACATCTCCAAGAGGCTGAGATTAGTTCAGGAGGTGTGAATGCCACTAATTAAACAGTAGACATCAGGGTCAGCCTGAGGACTTGGGAGTAAATGACAAGTTGAATAGATATTTTGATGTAGAGGTGACTTAGAAACCTTTAGAAGAGATAATAAAGAAATTCATTCCATAAGCAGGTAGGTTTGCTACTTAGCAGAAATGGCCAGGACAGAAAATATTGAAGTCATCAGGAGGTAGAGGTGAATAAAGTCAAAGAGATTAATTGGTATGTCAGGGTAAGACAGACCCAGATTTCCATTCTGACTAAGACTCCTAGTGCTCCCTTTACCAAAATATTAATATAAATATATGCATTGAGCTACGTCTCCCCTTCATATTCTTAATACATTCCAATTTGACATGTGTCTTCATGACTTTAAACATTTAAATATAAAGTAATCATATTCAAAAATATGTCAATTTTTATCTTGTTTCATAAATGTTTCACTATTATTATATGATTATACTTATTTATATGTATAGATTATCATTGATAGTAGAGTAACAATCACAATTTCAGAATAAACAAATTACTTCATTGACTTTTTGTTCTCAGACTGTTTGTTCAAGTATATTCCTGAAATAGTCTCAGAAATGGGAGGGGTAGAAAGTGGGTTGGGGCAGAATCTAGAAAGCTGGTCTTCAGGTTGACTATACTCCACTAGGCAAAAAGAACATCAACCAGTATAAATGTTAACGCATCTGCATGAATGGAAATCAATGGAATGGATTTTCAGGTACTTGTTCCTTTACTGCCATTTCAAAATTCAATACCATGTAATGTTCTAGAATAAGGTCATTACAGAGATCAACAGAAAAAAAATTAAAGTTTTACTAAATGCATGAAGATTACACAATTACAAAGACCTTTAATTATACAAGTTTTCACTTAATTTTGAAGTTTTAATTTAATCATAAATCCATAACATGCAAGTAGTCTTGTACTTTCCTGTACTAAGAAATCTATTCTTCCACTGATGTGTGAAAGATTTAAACGAGTAGCAACTCCAAACACTAATAGCTTTGCTTTTTTTCCTCCTTGTGCATTTACAGCATATACTGTTACTGCCCAAAGGACTCTGAGGAGTGTTTCTGAGCACATTTAAGAATCAGACACTAAAATTCTACTAAATCATAATGCCAACATGATAAAACGTCTGCAATAAACACGCTCATCAAATTATGACAATAACACTTTCTTCATTCCATTAAAAATAAAGAGAAGAATCAATAACCAAAATTTGTATGCAGAAGTTTTACTCTTACAAACTTTTAAAAAGTATCTATTTACCAGCAGTGATATTTTTAAAACAATGGACTAGAGTACTTAAATGGTATTTGTAGCAATTTCAAGCTTACTAAATTATTTTTAGGTACCACCATTTTATGGTTTTTAAATTGTAGTTGTAAACATATAGTATCAACATATGTGTGTCTATATGTGTGTACTTAATGTGATTAAAAATAATCAAGAAGCAAAGGAGAAAAGCTTTTTGACCATTTCCAAATAAAGCAGTGACATCGCGGAACATTAGGATACATTTAAGCAACCAGGGAATTGATACTCACATAAGGATGTGCACTTGCACCTAGGTAGGAATAGGTTCTCTTCAGATCTCCTGGGTGTGACAACTTTAGTCATCCCAACAGAACAGGGAGTTTCCAGGCCCATATGTTCTGCTGCCAGTCCTGGATCGCCAGGAGGTGCCTTATGAGCAAGAGGAGAGAATGATACCGTGTGATACTCTTCACTGTCTCCAGCCCAACATAACCAGCTGCTTGTCCTTCACATTAGCTAGGAGAAATGACTTAAGATTATACCCTCTTCTGGGCCTTATTGCTTTTCTTTTTTCTAGAGTTCAACCAGAAACCCAATACCTGTTATCTTCCACCAAAGGATAACTGAGAACAGCAGCAGACAGAAAGAAAAGAAATATGCTAGTACTGCTAGTAAAGTGATAGCACATTTTAAATCCATGGCCACATTTCATCTTCATGAAAACTCAGTGAGATAGACGTCATCTCCATTTTATACAGAATGAGAACTAAAGCTATAAAAGTTAAGCAGCATAACCTATTCATCTAGCTAACTCTGGGGCCAGGGGAAATTCAAACCCTAGACCAACTGGTTCCAAAGTCCATGGACATGAAGTTGCATTCTTTTTACAAAGATCTCAAATGACTTTTTAAAATGTAATTATATTTATTATGCATATGGATTTATAAAGAGTAACTTAGTCAAAACAGATTAATGGTTTGTATACAAATAAAATCCCTATTTACCCAATTTTGTTTTTTTTTTTTTAATGATTTCTTATGCACATTAAAATTGCCCCAAAACGTAGGGCTGGGGATATAATTCACTGGTAGAGAATTTGCCTAGCATGTGTGGGGCCCTGAGTTGAATCCCCAGAATGACAAACTATGCAAAAGAATAAAATTGAAATTGCTCTCTGCCATCTTTGGGCACAAAGCCGTAAGCACTATTGAGTGATTGGCACAGCGGTGCCAACAGTGAGCTGCTCAAAATAAACCACGCATTTCCATTTGAGGTTGTCCTCATCTACATGGGGATGGGCATGTGGGAGTGGGCATCTCTCCCTCTTGGCCAGGCCTTCTTCAGCCTTCATTCACTTGCACTGATTTCACCTCTAGTGGGTTCATGTAGAATTTTGGCCCTGGTCACCTTCTTCATTATCCCAGCAGTGACCACACTTCAATGGTGTCCATTCTCTCAGCTTACTAGGAACATGTTTCTCTCATTCTCTTCAGGACCAGTGACAGGGACTTTGCTGACCCTGGCCATTATCACTGGTCCATAGGATCATGGAACTTGTGTTCTACAGTTATTCTCTGAAAATCATGCAACTATTTCCTCCTGCTGCCCTCCACTAAGATTCCAGATGAATTGCTGCTATTTATCTGGTTTTTGCCAACTTGAATTTACAAACTCTGCTCAAGCTCAAAGCATAATTTTAACTTGATGCAATCCTTACTTTCTCCATTTTATTAACCATTGTATATCTGAGATTATTTTATAGCTAATGTGTTATAGTTAGGGGGAAATAACAAAAAAACAAAAACAAAAACAAAAACAAAAACAAAAACAAAAAAACCTCGTTTTCTCAGGCTCCAAAATCTGTCTAGAAACATTTTGCTAAAAGCAAGAACTTGTGATTAACACCACCAGCACTCCTGGTAAATAAAAGTAGAGAAGAGGGACTTACCTGAAGAGGGTAAAATACAAGCAACAATTCTATTTCAGAGAGCTGAGTACATGCTAAAATATTTCCCTAAGAAGTAGATTATCAATGACTCACTACAGGAAAAATAATTTTAATGCTTTTCTTAGCACATTATAGTTATACAGAATATTGAGTAATTAAAATGTTGTAGGCTAGTGGTCTAAACCTGGTGTTAGGAGGCTAGAGTCCCTATTCTTTGAGATCTTAATACATTGGTAGAAAGATAGATGTCCAAGTCTTATGATTTGGTGCATGTATTTGAGAATCAATGTCAGAGAAGAAAATTTTGTGACTATGGTATCAGAGATTACACAAAGAAATATTTGTTCGCTCAAAAATGGAGGTAGCAGGCCAGGAGTCGAGCAATGCCTACTGTCTCTAAAAGCAAGGACAGGCAAGGAAACATGAAGTATACATACAGTCTAAAGTGGTATATCAATTACATGTCCTTTTAGAAGGTTCTAGAATGAAAGGACATAAAGGTAGTAGGAAATCTGTGGGCATGTGCTTTTAGAGTGATTGAAATATTCTTTGTCCTGATTGTGGTGGTTAATCATGTGTATGCATTTATCAAAATTCGTCAGATTATGCACTTTGTAAAAATCAATGCATTTTGCTAATACAAACGTTACCTTAGATTAAAATATTGTTAAAGCACATCTAATAATATATATTTTCACTTAAGTCTAACAGAAATTTTCATGGTCTTCCATGATAGCCTGTGGTTGAAAGTGTAATGACCCCTAAACATGTCCACACTCTGATATCCAGAGCCTATAAATATGTTGCCTTACATGGCAAAAGGGACTTTGAAAATGTGCTTAAATTAAGGGTCATAAAATGGAGTGATTATTCTGAATTATCCAGATGGGCACAATATAAACACAAGGGTCTTTAAAAGGACCCATTCCTCTGACTCTGGAAGGTAAGTCAAGGTGAGAGGAGGAGACATAGCTGACCACAGAATCTCAGAGATCAGAGTGACACATTTGCAACTTTGAAAGGACAAAGCCAAGTGGCCTCCAGAAGCACCAACAGGCAAGGGACCCTGCCCTGCAGATCTCCAACCTAAGGAATGCAATGTAGAAGTCCGTGCTTCCAGATGCCTGCCAGGAAGACATCTGCTCTCGAGAACTATACAATAAGGTTTTTAAAGTGACTTAAGTGTCTGTCCAGTTCCTCGGCCCATTTATTGATTGGGTTCTTTGTATTTTTGGTGTAGTTTTTTTTAAGTTCTTTACAAATTTTGGAGATTAGAGCTCTGTCTGAAGTGTGTGTGGCAAAGATTTTTCTCCCACTCGGTCAGTTCTCTTCACATTCTTGATTGTGTCCTTTGCTGAGAAAAAGCTTTGTAGTTTGAGTCCATCCCATTTATTGATTCTTGCTTTGATTTCTTGTGCTTTGGGAGTCTTGTTGAGGAAGTCTGATCCTAAACCAACCTGATGAAGATTCAGGCCTACTTTGTCTTCTATTTGGTGCAGGGTCTCTTCCTAGGTACTTGATCTATTTTGAGTTGAGTTTTGTGCAGGGTGAGAGATAGGGGTTTAATTTCATTGTACTGTGTATGGATTTCCAGTTCAGAAAACTTGGAATGGACCCACATTTTGACCCAGTTATCCCACTCCTGGGTTTATACCCAAAGGACTTAAAATTAGCATACTACAGTAACACAGCCACATCAATGTTTATAGCAGCTCAATTCACAATAGTTAGATTGTGCAACCAAGCTAGATGCCCTTCAACAGATGAATGGATAAAGAAACTGTGATATATATGTATATATGTGTGTGTGTGTGTGTGTGTATATATACAATAGAATATTATTCAGCCATAAAGAAGAATAATATTACAGCATTTGCAGAGAAATGGATGGAATTGGAGAATATCATGCGAAGTGAAATCAGCCAATCCCAAAAAATCAAAGGCCAAATGTTTTCCCTGGTAAGTGGATGATGATATATAATAGGGGTGGGGAGGTGAGGAGTGAGAGAAGAATGGAGGAACTTTAGATTATGTAGAGGGAAATGAGAGGGTAGGGGGTATGAAAAATGGTGGAATGAGACAGACATCATTACTCTATGTACATGTATGATCACATGAATGGTATGAATCTACATCATGTACAACCATACAAATGAAATGATGTACCTCATTTGCATACAATGAATCAAAATGAAGTCTGTAAAAAATAAATAATTTTTAAAAAATTAAGTGATTTAAGTTTGTGGTAGTTTGTTATAGCAGCAGGAAACTCATGCATCACCCTAAGTTTTAGAATGGATTCATTCTACCGTAAAGATTATGACAAATGAATTTTCCTAGTATTTACCTTGAGCTCTCCTGCTCTGTGCCTCTTTGTGAAATTTTTGTCTAAGAGGATTATTTTAATTTAAAAAACTGAACTTTGTATGATTTACTACCACTTCAAATACAGCATTTCAAATCTTAACTTATTATAATATTTCTTAAATTAGGACTCCTGCAATTTTTCTTTCCGTAAATGGCATTGTGACTTCCTAGTCAACATGGATAGGACAAAAAGCAGAGGATGTGCCCGAGTCTTTCCCGTAGTTGCTTCTGCTGACAATCATCACTGAAAATGGAGAGAAGAGTGATGGGTGGAAGTGGATATTCTCCAGTATTAATGAGATAAAAGAGATGCACAATAATCACTGAATAACTCTTTGTATCATTATTTTCCTGATGTGAACATTCTAGCACCTCTGCAAAATAGATATCTAGAGTAGTCTGTTCTAAAAATGCAAATAATATGGATATCTGGAAATTACCTAGTGATTTGCATTGCCCACATCCTGGGCATTATTTTACAAAATGTTTCTATGATTATGCCATAATTTTATTGCCCAGATTATGTGAGCAAAATAAATGTCTATCTCCCCAAAGGATTGCAGAGATAGATTCTGCGTACTAAAGAATTTTTCTTTCTTTTCTTCAGTAACGTTTTAAAATAAATCATTCAAATGAGTTCTGCTGCATAATGTGTTTTTTATTTAGCTTTTTACTTTTTTTTCCCCCCACAAGCTATGCTTGGGTAGTTACTTTTAGAAGAGTTTAGCAGTTGAAAATTATATGGAGCAAAACTAGAAAGAAGCATTTGCCATCCTCCTCCATTAATTTGCCAACTTAATGCTGGGGTATCTGAGGAGTATTGTTACAGAAGATAAAAGCCTTCGAAGCTGTTAATTAGACAACCAATTCCCTTGTTTCTTTACCCATTTATTTATTTTTTTACTCAAGGTCATGCTCAAAGTCTTAGTCTAATAACTGTGAATTTTTAGTCTGGAGTGCACACTGCCAAGATGGTGATTAATAAAAATCTATGACTAATATTCACGACAGTAGTTTTGGACCATCAGGAAGCCAATTTTACCATGTTAACCCAATAGTAAAGGAGTGTGAGAGACGCTTTTTCAAGTTTAATGATCTGAGTGCATTGTTCTGTGGGTCTCTTTCACTCTTAGATAATTGATAACTAAGAAAATAATGTTAACAATTTTATTATTTTCTAAATAAAGCAAAACTTGCATAATGATTAAAGATAATGTAATAATTTGCTCAAATTATCCTGTTTTCAAGAGTATTCTGGATATAATTTATGGCTATTTTTTTCTGAAATTAGACAGCATTGAACTGTTCTGGTAAGTGTTAATTTCTAATGAAAATTATCAGAAGAGCTATGAGAAATACTAGAATATATCTTTTATAATTTATGATAAACAATAGCATAATCAAATCCGGTCCTAAATATAGTTTTCAGAGATTTAATTAAGTTTAATAATTCTCCTAATAAAATTGTACATACCATGTAAAACATTATTTGGAAGAAGTCAATTTAGTAATAACACAAAACCAACTTTGGAAGAGAATTTTTAAATTTTAAGATTTTAGAAAACCTCTGATCTCAGCTCATTATGCAGATAGAAAAGCTGAAATCCAGAATGTAGGATGAAAGACCTCCATTGACTCTTCCCCAGGTGACTGAATCCAGGGATAAGTTATCCCAGAGGAGACAAAGGAGGCTGGCATTTATCACCTCCCATTATGAGTGAGCTACTTTGAGCAGTTCTTATGCATCACCTTACACAGTTGTCACTAAAATCCAGAGAAAGAGATTTAGTATCTCTAACATTGCTACTTTTTTTTTTTTTGGGTGGTGGGTACCAGGGACTAAACTCAGGGGCCCTCAACCATTGAGCCTCATCCCAAGGCCCATTTTGTATTTTATTTAGAGACAAGTTCTCACTGAGTTGCTTAGTGCAACTTAGCTTTTGCTGAGGCTGGCTTTGAACTCTCGATCCTCCTGCCTCAGCCTCCCAAGCAGCTGGGAGTACAGGCATGCACCACCGCGCCTGGTTAGCATTGCTCCTTTTAATGGGAAAACTGAAACTGAAAACCTATTGCAATGGACAGAATGTTTGTGTCCCCTGCAAATTCATATGTTGAAGACCTAACTCCCAATGTGATTGCCATTTTGGAGAGTAGGCCACTGGGAAGTAACTAGGGTTAGATGAGGTCATGAGGGTAGGGGCCGCATAATGAGATTAATGACCTTTTAAGAAAAGGAAGGGAGACCACAGTTTTCTCTCCCCGTCTACCATGTGAGGACACAGCTAGAAGACAGCCATCTGCAAAGGAGGAAGATGGCCCTAACCAAGAATCCCCCAGTGCTGGCGCCCCAGCCTTCAGAATTGTGGAGAAAATGGATTTCTGTTGTTTGAGTTATCCAGTCTATGATGCTTACCACAGCAGCCAGAACTGACTGACAGACCTGTGAAGTGCGCTTCCCAGAGTGGCAAAGAAACGACATGGAGCTGAGCTCCCAAAGCAGACGAGCTCTTCTGCACTCTCTTCTGCACTGGGTGCCAAACTGTTCCTCAGGGCCTGGAGTCATGCTCCCTGAGGCTGTTTAACATCCATATCCACCGCTTTTGCTTTCATTACTTAAACTATTAGCATGCCATTGTAAAAATAACAACAGGACAATGGAGTTGAACATTGGTAGACTGTTTACTATCGTCAGGCATGGTGCTTCAAATTCTATGAAAGTTTCCTGACTTAAGATAAAACAGAGACTTAAGTTATAAGTCTCTGTTTTCCTTATCATTCAGGAGAACACCTTACTTCTAACTTTTCCATACATTTCTAATGTCTGATTCTAATGGTGGGGCAAATAAGTATATAGGGAAGGTAACTCAGTCTATTCAAAAGCCTCAAATAAGCATCTTTATGATTTCCTTATATATAAAAAAAAAAAAAAAAAAAACTTCCCGTGAAGGTAGTTTGGTTGCTTCACTAAGTCTTTACTAATGAAACTCTACTCTTTAGCATGCTTTTGTGTTTACTGTGGGCCCTAAACCAGAGGAAATTGGAAGGTTGTTGTTGTTATAGTTTTATCACTCTTTTAATGTACAATCTTGAGTAAATAATTTCATTTCTTGATCTTCCCCAATTCTACCATCTACCCGTGACTTCTTCTGGTGGTAGATTACATAAAAATAATTTTAAAAAATCATGTAACTGTTTGGTCAGCATCTTTAGCGCGTAGAATAGCCTCTGGGAGAGGAACCAGAGCAAGGAGAGTGTTCACGGGAAGGGGCCAGAACCCCTGTGCTTGGCGGCCCCTCGTCTCTGTCCACCTGCGCTCTAGCTTAGCAGGGAGACCTCAGGGCAGCCCCAGACAGCCTTGAAAATATAAGTAACCACCCCAGCAAAGCAGCCTTTCGACACAAGCCTAATGAGAGCCAGTGGAGATACAGGACTGATGGACATGAAAATGAGGAGGTAGGAGAAATCCACCTGGGGCCTTAAGTGAAGGACCCGCAATCCATGGACAAGATTAGAGAGTCACCAGTGGATCCGGCAGCGGTGCATTGGCCACGTGTCAGGGTCTGTGCTGGCAGCTGAGGACCGAGCAGCGAGCTAGGCCTGCCCCCTCAGGCTTTGAATTTACTGCAGCATCTCCTGAGCAGGCTGCCATGAAACCCAGGGAAACGCTGGGTACACTTAGCGTCCTATCAGGTGGGACTGGATTTTATAAGGCAATCGCTGGGACTCAGCAGTACCCCAGCTTGCACCCCGAGAAGCAGGCTGAGGGCGAGCAAATGGCATCAGCGAGGAGCCAAGCGTTCAGATCAGATGAGGCGCTTTCTTGGCATTTTCTGTGAACTCTGGAGCAAGGTGCCTAACATTTTTAAGCCTCTGCTTTCTTGTCCATTCAATGTGGATTCTCCAGATTCAACCTCGTGTTGTTTGCTCACTTGTTTTTTCTTTTCTTTTTTTTTTTTTTTCTTTTGGAAAAGTAAAATGATGGATACCGAGTACCTGTTACAATGAAGATATGCCACCCATTCCTGAAAAGTTTTGTCCCTATTAATATTTTTGTACTCATCAGCTGTTACAATTTTGCAAACGAGACAAGAACTCTGCTGTATTAGTGGGAGTCACCCCAGAAGCTAATCCTAAGATTTGGATTTAGTGGGAGTAGTTTACCTGGAAATTGATTCTAAGAAACATCAGAAGACGAGGGAAGCAAGATGCAGAAAGGAAGGAAGGAAGCCAAGAAGAAGGACTATCAAGCATGTCTTCCCGGGCCACTGAAGGTGAGCTCTGCAGGGAAAGGGGAAACCAACCAGGAAGGCATACCCAGGACTCAGCCCACGGAAGGTGCGTGGGGACCGGGTACACATCCATCAACTTTTTCTCCATCTACTGTCAGTTCCCTGGCACAGAGTCCTTGAGGGCAGAGTCGGCTCTGGGGGTCAGAGAAAGAGATGAGGCGCTGGTGGACTGGTCTGCATTCATTTTTCATAACTAGACATTCAGTAGCTTAAACAACCCCATTTAAGCCACCTCACGATTCTGTGCTTCAGAAGCCCAGGGACGGTAGAGATCTGCAGGATCCTTGGGCTGTCTGCCAGGCTCCACTCTTCCTCTAGCTCCAGGGACAAACCTGTCCACAGGCTGGCGGCCACATTCAGTTCCTCATGTTGTAGGCCTGAGGTTCCCCACGCTCCTGCCCACACTTCCGCTTTCCACCAGCCATGGGGACTTAAGGCCCATGCCTGCTTTGACCCCATCTTTTTCTTCTATCCTACCTCTCCGACTTCAGCTAGAAGGAGTTCTCAGCTTTTCAAGGCTCATAAGATTAGATAGGACCCACCCACATAATCCAGGATAATCTCCCTGTTTTAAGATGATCTATAATCCAAATTACACATGCAAAATCCCTTTTACATGTGTGTGTAACACAGCGCACACACACGTGCCAGGGTTCTGCCTGTGGACACCTTTGGGTCTTACTACAGTGTGGCGCATGCAGAAATTGTAAAGCTTGGAAATACGTGCAGCGCCCAGAGACAGAGCTTGCTGGAACTCTTCCCGCAGTTTGATCACCATACGGGACTAAATTTGAGGTATAAGGAGAAACTAAAATGACGGTGTGAATCAGGCAAGGACAGCAAAATGTTAGGGTCCTTCAAGTCTTTCTTATTAATTAAAAATTACTAATTAGATTTGCAGAACGAAGGAAACTTAGAGCAACTGAATCTTTAATAGAGGAAACCCAGAAAGACAAGTGTTATATTGTGATTATCTATTTGGGGGGTTTTGTCCATGGGTCCTGGCTCATATTTCCTAAAGCCCTTGTTATTTCTTAAGTGACCAGAATAACATTGGGGTGCTTTAGACCTCACAAAGCAAAATCTCTTTATCTGATCTTCTCCTGCCTTCCTTTGACCTGTTCTTTTTTCTCCTCAAGGCAGGCCATAGAAATTAGACTTTCCCCTTTAAACTGGGTCACAGGAAGTAAAAATAAACTCTAATCGTTCCCCACCTTTCTGTCTTGGAGCTGGCCATCAAGACAGTCTCTGACCTACCTTGTCTGACAGTGGACCACAAGACCCATTACTGACGGGGTCCTGCCCCTACCAAGGGGGAAGGAAAGCTACAGAGAGAGGTCATGAAGAATCTGAACAGAGGGTTCTTGCCAAGTTTGCTAGATCTATTAACGTTAGATCAGACCCTTTTGTCCAATTACATTTCTGCATTGTTGTCCATGCTATAACCATGCATACACAATAAAGTTTCCACAAAAACACAAGAGGCCAGGGTCCAGAGAGCATCCAGACCTATTTTATAACCAATTGGTGTGAAGGGGCAGAGGCCTGGGTTTGCATCTGGTATCCCAATTGGGGCAGTCTTGTGGGACTGAGTACTTAACTTGTGGAATCCAAAGGTTTCCTGGTAGGTAACATCAGACTTGAAATGAATGTGGGGATGCACAGCTGGTACCTGCTGAACTGATGGCTCATTGGTGGGAAAAAAATCCCCACCCATTTTAGGATGGCAGAAGTGATCTGTGTGATGTGCATATAACAGGGGAAACTGAGTTTAAGGGTTTTTTTCCTTCTATATTCTCAAAACAACTCAGGTCTAGAATTGAATTCATATGAATGTATATTTTATTCATAGTCTGTAAGCAGGAAACAGCCATCTAAATGTCAAAACTTAAATGGAAGAAGAGAGAATTGATTCCAAGATGTTTTCATAATGGAACCTGGGACATGATATCTTAAGAACCACCTTCGTGACTCCTTTCTGACAGATATTTCTAGAACAAGTTCATACCAAATATTCCCTGAAGCAGAAAATAACAACTGACACACTTGTGCCCACTCCAATTTATGCAACCTCATGAACACTTATCCTCTATTTGTGATCACTTGAAGATGTCTTATCAAAGCCATCAGTAACGAGGACAAGGTGCAACAAAGCTTCACCCCCTTCCTGTGGGAGATAGTGGAGTAGAAATTTAATTGTTTGATGTCTGAACATTTTTTTTCATATTTCCCACTCAAAGGTAAAGGATGGGTTAAAGTTTCTCTTATTTTTTCCCCCAATTATAACAATACTATACTCAACACACTACTAAAACTTCATAAAAAAAAAAGTCCCAGGAACTTCAGAGTTTCAGCTAACAGAGACATGGTGTAATGAACAGCTCATCACTACAGAGCGATTACCCAAAATGGGTGAGGGACAAGAACATTTCTGGAAGAGTTAAAGAACAGCATGTCCTGCTCCCTCCCTAATGCTGGAGGTTTTCTTTGTTTCCCCATTTCATACGCCTGCCACAAAATATAGCCTCTGCAAAGCTTTTATAAGGCTTTCAAAATCAGATAGGTTGCCCAAAGATGGCGGGCATGCTTAGAGTCCTATGTAAACTGCTAGAAAGACAGACAAAACCGAGCTTTGTGGTGTGTCTCGAGATTTTGTATACATCCATTCCGTGGACCTGATATTTGCTTCCAGGAACATGGGAGGGAAGATGCCAGTGGTTTTTATCTGAGGCCTCCTACCGTCTCACACTTGGCTGGAAACTTTCTCTGATAATAAAGGAGCTCGCTCTGGTGTGCTCACTTACGTTTCCTGAAGTCTCTGATGGATACTTATTTACCAGCTTGTTTGGTTCGCTTCTTTCTTATTGCCCCTCCTGGGAAAGATCCAGAATGGAACTACCACCATGGTGGCAAGCACAAAGAATAAAGCAAGGATAAAACTTCAAGCCTCAAAAACACTGCCAAGTTCTCAGCTAATTTTATCCCAGGAGGGAAAGCAAAAACTAGCCTTAAAGTAAAATTAAATATAATGTTAGAATACCGAACTAGAGTCGGCTCATTGTCCACAGCTTTGCTTTCATGGACACAGAAGGATGTAATTAAAGCGACTGCTACTGAAAACGCTCTCTCTAGTAGGATAGGTCTCAGGTTTCTTTTTGGCCATCAACTTTATTTCCAAACACTGCGATCTCTGTTCTAGCTGCATATTAAACAATCATTCTCCCCTTCTATTTTTTTTGCAATATTAGAATTGGATATACTGAAAGTCGGGAGGCATGTTATCAACGATCTCATTTTGTTCATGTAAAAACTTTTGAAAGTTACCTATGCACGGTAAAAGATTAAATTTGCTTTGGAAATTGGACTTGACTGACAGCTCATGCAAACTGGTTAGCAGATGACAAAATTGCCTGAATTGAGACTAAGACATGGATGGGTCCTCTTGGTATGTTTTCCTTTCCATTAGACAGTTTTGCGATGCAGGCTTATTTCATTTCTTTGAAGGTAAAAGGAAGCCTAAAGAACACAGCCACGTCAATGTTTATAGCCACCCAATTCATAATAGCTAAACTATGGAACCAACCTAGATGCCCTTCAACAGATGAATGGATAAAGAAAATGTGGTGTGTGTATATATATATACATATATATATATGATGGAAGATTGCTAAGCTTCAAAGAAGAATGAAATTCTGGTATTTGATGGCAAATGGATGGAGTTAGAGAATATCATGCTAAGTGAAATAAACCAAACCCAAAAAACCAAAGGCTAAAAATATGAGGAAGCTAATTCACAATAAAGTGGGTGGGATAGGGAAGAATAGTTACTTTATATTAGGTGGTGGGGAGTGAAGGGAGGGGAAGGGGTCTGGGGGACAGAATGATAGTGGAGTGAAACTGACATTTTGACCTCGTGACTGCATGATCGATGTGATCTTACAATATTTATAATCAGAAAAATGAGAGATTACACTCTATGTATGATCTATCCATATGTATAAATGCATTCTACTGTCACATACAACTAATTAGAACAAATAAAATTTAAAAACTTTAAAAAAAGAACTTATGTTGTTGAGACACATGCAACTTACATGTAACAATGTGTGATCCATTTAGGAAACACTCCTGCACGTGGAGCTAATGAGAGTGAAAGGTGACATTTTATGTCACCAGTGCCATGCAGTGATTAGCCAACATTTCTCCCTTCTGTGTTTTATAATTGATTTTTTTGTATGACCACATTTTTAATCATTTACAGTCCCTTAAGGAGAAATAAAGGACATCCTGCCTGGATTCCTTGGTGAGAAGCACAATCACAAACCCCTCTGGCTACACTTGTTCTTTTGTAACTTTTTTCATTTACTTATAACTAAACTTCCTGTTCCCAGTCTTTTTGGATTCATCTCTGCACATCTGTGGGAGAGGCAGGGAAATGGGGCAGGAGCATTATTCTAATAATATGGCTCATCCTCCCTTGACCCCATGTTTAAGGACTCAGTTCTCCCTCCCTCCCAGCCTCCCTTCCTCCACTGTTCTTTTCCAACCTCCTCTACTGACATGTTCAATAATAATGTGATCATTATGAGATTTTCACAGTGATTGTCCTAAAATTTAGCACCAGAAAAAAATCTCTCTTTTAAAGAACAGGCATGCTTTGGTTAATCAGAGGGTAGGAATTAGATTCCTCCTGAGAATAATTAATGAATCAGAATCATGATATTAGACTAGGATTTTATTTACTCCCATCAAAACCTATGGTATTGTGATCTACTTCTATTTTATGTCTTTACTGTGTGAATAGGAATGTGTTTTGTGTAAATGTCCTCACAGGAAAAAAAAAATCTCTCTCTAGAGACCTGTTGTTGTAAACCACCTTCGGAGAAACCTGAGATTCCGTGAGATATATGACATCAATTATGATGCTTCACAATTCAAGGTTTCCTGAGCAAATAATTGAAAGCCAAACACAAGAACCACATGAGGGAATCCACTTTGAAGTAATAACAATCTTACCCAGCAATCTGCTCCTTCGGAAATTAAATTTTTAAGAAGGACAACTGTTTTATTTGACTTGGGTTTAAACTTGAGCCAAGTTAGCACTCATTCAGCTTTCCATTTTCTCATTGGGAGTAAGTTGACAGAAAAGCACGAGATGGATGTTACCAGTCCTTTGAAGCAGGTGAGTCGTCAAACAAAGGACAGAGGGAACTCTCAACCCAGGTGCTTCACAAGATAATCTGGTGAGGATCAGAAGTCAGGGCCTGGAAATCGCGAGTTTTTCTGTTTTACTCGCCTCTATCCTCAACTACCCATGAGATTGGACATGCATGGACAGTAATGCTTGATGCAGGTGGGTTGTGCTGGTGACAGGTCACTGGGGCCGCTGAAGTCAGGGAGCCACTGAGAGTGCATCTGTACTGGGGGAAGAACAATTTCACACCACGTTACCCATGAGCATTGCTCAGCTCACACTGGGATTGGAAACACCAGGATCATCACACCCAGCCTCGGTCTCTCTGTGTGTTCTGGGGCTGTGTTCCCTGCATGGTGTCAGGTTCTCCAGGCCAGACATCATCTGCTCCTCTCCATATTTTATTTCCCCTTTTACCCTGCTGCCCAGAGCTTTGATACCCACCTACGGCCCTTTGCATGGATCTGGGAAACTTCCTAAGCGAAGCCTAACTGAGATCCTGAAGCAGAGGACAAAATCCAAAGAGAAATCATATGTGCTAGGCAGTACATTCCTAGTGAACCAATGTGAAATGTCTGGCCTAACTGTATGACGTGGGTTTTGTATATTGTCAGGTTTAATTCAATATTCATACTCACTTTTACTTTTATTCCTTTGATGTTCAAAGCTCCGAGTGACCCCATCTCTGCTTGCAAACCTTCCTTTCCCTCCCCGTGCACCAAGTCATAAAACTATAACCAAAGCTAAACTGTAAACCTTTCATTCTCTTCCAAGTCCCACCAGGCTGGCTCAGGGCATCGTCATCGGATGGGTGGAGAAATGCGGTGGCCTCCCATTGGTACCAAGCCCCCAGGGGTGGCCATTAACTTGGGAAGAGTTGACAGTTAATTAATTCATTTATTCAATGTTGCATTTATTGAGCAGCAATCATCCAATATTGTAGGACACACTGGGGAGAAACTTAATAGCTGATATAAGAACCCCTCACCCCCCAGGGAGTATTAGCAAGTTGATAGCTTAGAATATACTTGTTATGGTTTGGATGTGAGGCGTCCCCCAAAAGCTCCCGTGTGAAGCAATGTAAGAAGGTTCAGAGGAGAAAGGAGTGGGTTTTGAGAGTCTTAACCTAATCAGTAAATGGATCCCTCATGGGATTAACAGTGATAACTGGGGGCAGGAGGGCGTGGCTTTCAGGTATATATATTTGTATCTGGAGAGTGGAGTCTCTCTTTCTGCTTCCTGATGATGTGAGCTGCTTCCCTCTGCCACGTTCTTCCACCTTGATGTTCTGCCTCACCTTGAGCCCTGAGGAATGGAGCCGGCCTTCTATGGACTAAGACCTCTGAAACCGTGAGCCCTCAAATAAACCTTTCCTCCTCTACAGTTGTGCTGGTCAGATCAAGTAGTCACAGCAGGGAAAAAGCTGATTTAAACAATACTTTAGGGAAGAAATATGAATTTTTAAAATATTTTAACAGGTGTTTATGATGTGGAATCTGCACATAACTTTGGGAAGTTAGGTTTGGGGTGCTAGCAAGGAAGAATGGGCAGAATGTGGGATTAGCTATGTGGGTGGACAAGGGGCCTGGGTTGCCAGGACATTGGAGGGGTAACTCAAAGCACTGGGTGACCCAGAAGGATTCTACCATGTTGATGGAGGGTTATTGCAGAGGAGAAAAATGATAAATAAGCTTGAGTTCAAATTGTTGCTTGTTCCTCTATGCCTCCATTCCTGCCTGAAATCCCCCATTATCTTTCCCTGAAGACCTAATGGGATGCTGGTCTTGTGGCTTACACTCCTCTTTCCTGAGCAGCAACTTAATGGAGGTTCCCAGGTCGTCCCTGTGACTTCTGCAGGGATTTTGGCTGTGGCATCCATAATTGCTGCTGTCAAGGATTCTGGAACAGTCATCAGGGTAATGAAGCCCTCAGAAGCCATTAGAGAGATGTACCCTTATGTTCCTTCTACTATGGGAATGTATTTAAAATCGGTTAAACATCAGCTTTCATGTAGGTGAAGTAGTTCATCTCAGTCCATCACATCAGACTTATAAGGAACTGTCAGAATCTAGTAGTTCCAGATTATTTCACGGTTTCCTCAAATGGTCCTAAAATAAAAATCAGAGTCAAACCAGATCACAGCTTTATGAGGGAAAAGTCTACCCTTAGTGCTTTCAAGACTGAGAAGTTTGCTGGTGCTCGGGAGAGTATGTCTGTGCATATGGCTTCTCTTTATTACTCCCAGTTCTGCCACACGGATTTCCATTTTAAATTATCTGGGGTGCAGAGATCCCGTTATTTCTGCACTATCACTTCTTAGAGATGTGAAATCGCTCTCATCACAGCTCCAAAAATAGAACACCGAAAACAGAACTAATGAAACCACCAGCATTTTGAAATTAGGGGGAAAAGGATGGAATGGCTTGTTTTGTTCTTAAAAAAAGAAGGGCATTTAGAATGTTTCCTAAGACATTGGGGTCTCTTAGTTAATCCGTTGGCTTATTTTTTTTTTCCCTGATTCTGCATCGTTTGTAAATGAATGTAAAAATGAATGATGTAAAAGTTTTTGCTCTTATTTTCTCAGATATTATCCTGTATTTATTCATGTTTCAGTTGATGAAATCTGATTCTTTTCAACAACAAATGCTTGTCATAGGCTTCTTACCAAAGCAATCACTTAGATTTTATGATTTATAATGTGGTATATGAAAGAGATGACAAACATATCAGATTTTAAAATAAATTTCTATGTCTTTAACCTACAGTCTGAGCATAAATAATCGTTAAAATGTATGAACATGTGCATTTACATATTTTAAGAAAATATCTAGACTGGAGCCAGTCTCTGGAGCTGGTATTGGGAGTCGCTGAATAGCCCTTTCATTTTATTTAAAGTCAGGGTCTCCCTGTGTTGTCCAGGCTGCCTTAAGCTTGGGACTCTAAGAATCCTTCCACCTCAGCCTGGAGAGAGCCAGGGTTATAGGTGTGTGGCATGGATGTCCAGTTCCTGGACATCTCTCATCCCCCTCCCCCTCCGTCAATAGATCCTGCAGACCCAATGGAAAGTGGAGACCCAGACTGATCAGGAGAAAAAAGAGGAGCCACAGGAAAGCAGGGACATGAGTTTGCTGTGAATCTTGATGTGCGGGGAGTGGGGATTAAATAAATAAAGGCCCTTGAATAAAATAAAAGGAACACTTTCATGTGTCCCATCTCACTTCATATCCTGAATAAAAAAGTCCACTGTATGTCAAGGGTGATTTTATTTGCCTTGTGAAACTTAACAGACTATGAATTATTTGGGAACAGTCTAATGTTGAAATAATTGAATAAATATGTCCAGCCCGTGTAGAAGCTGGATATCTGGTTTTCAAACAAATACCCACAAATCTGGATTGATATAAGACATAGGGTTTGTAGCAGCAGGGAAAGGTTTGGACCTAAATGTAAAAAAAAAAAAAAAAAAAAAAAAAAAAAAATTCTTTTAAGTTGTATAATGGAAAAAAGGATTAGTCAAAGGGATTTGCATTGTAATAGGACAGAGTTGGCAAAGTCAGGAGCAAAAATGGTTGGTCCTTCCTTTCTTAATGTGACCACTTCACCTCCCTCTAACTTCAACTGCATGTCTGACCTAAGACAAAGTCAAGAAAATGATGGAGGGGCATTGGAGAAAGTTGTCTTCTGAGACTTGTACTTCCTGACAACCAGATGAGCAGCCCATGACTTATCTTACTGACTTAAAACAGTGTGACATCTTAGCTTCCCTTCTATCTCTTTTTCCATTGTTAAGTGTACAAATACATGTGCAACAGCACTTGTGTATTTGAGAGCGAACACTTGTTCTAACAGGAAGAGTATTAGCTGCCTGAAGAAATAGTAAAGGCCAACAGATGCTTAAGGGACCAGGCACATCTCTCAGAGGAGAGCAATGGGTGGACACACTCTTGAAACTTTCATCTCCTATTATTTTCATAGCAGTGATAATATATTGTTAATACTGTCACCAAAGTTGTTGCCTGCTCGGTTATGGGAATAAAACAGTTATAATTCTATGCAAACAGGGAAACTTGTATACCAAGAAAGGAATTCTACACATCACATGTTGGAAGCAGAATTGCCATTTAAAATAACTTCAATAAAACTTAGGAGGCTGTGTGCAGTAGCACACTCCTGTACTTCCAGTAGCTCCAGAGGCTGAGGCAAGAGGATTAAGAGTTCAAAGCCAGCCTGGGCAACTTAGCGAGGTTCTTAGCAACTCACTGAGACCCTGTCTCTAAATAAAATATAAAAAAAGGGCTGGGGATATGGCTCAGTGGTTAAGCACCCCTGGTACCAGAAACAAAATAACAACAACAAAACAAAACAAAACAAAACAAAAAATCTCAGGAGACTCATTCAAAAGCTTCTCTTTGACCACTGTCCATCAAGTACACCATTCTAAGGTGGCATGATGGAGGAAATTTTGCCTATCGATATTGAACCTAAACTCAAAAAACAATTACACTTTCTAGTCTTGTGTTTTACTGATGGGTATTATATCTATATTCTTATATATCTGCATTTGAATATTGCAGTAGCCTTCTATTCATCCATCCATCCATTCATTCCTCCATTCATTCATCTATCCATCCTCCCTTCAAGAAATACTTTCTTGAAAACATTAGAATTCTCTGAAGAATATTCAGATGCAAATTAGGGACTTTAATTGTGTCATGCTCTGAAAGCGGCTCAAATATTTTTGACCTAATTGCTTGTGTGCATATGATAACAGTAACTAGAGAACTTTGAAGAACTGCTTCCAGTGCCGAGTTTCATTGCTTTCTCTCAAAAGCGACACATTTTTTTATATTTTTTTCTTGGCATTTAACAAATTGTCTTTATTAGAAAAGTTTTGCCAATATTAGAGTACTCTGCAGCTAATGATGTAATGCAATTTTCCAAATCATTTTTAAACCGTGTCTAGGATCATGCCCACAAAATTCTTTAGAAATGACATCTCAGACATATTTTGAGGTCCCCTCCCTCAATCAGGGTCTCATGGATTTTTCCAGGGGCTTTTCTGAGAAAAAGCATGTGAGGGACCTCCCCCGAGGTCATGGTTGTTTGGCAGGCTTGTTGGTTTTTGTAGTAAGGTTGGAGCCTGATGTCCAGTTTCTATCTGGCATAGGAACCCCCAAATCAAACAAATGAACCCCAAATGGTAAAGCCACATAGAATTATCCCTGCTAATACTTCAATAAAGTGTGTATTTTAATGACATCTTGGTATTGTTATTGGTAGACATTGGTTTTACCTGCACAAAATGTGTTCATCACAACCCTCAGAAAGATGCGTAGGCAGTGAACCCCCTCTACGGGCCCCCTTGTCACCACACTGCAAATGTGTTTCCACAGTTGAAGGTCCAACAGCATCCTCAGCCTGCACACCTGTAGCATGATTTCAAGAAAAGTGAGCAGGTGAGTCATTTCAGCCATAACACCTGTGTGTTCCTCTGGGCTATTTGCAACTGCAGTGCCACTCGGAAGTACTGATGATCCACTCCTGGCTTGTCCATCATCCACACAGTAGATGAGAGTCCATGTTCATGCGTGACTTCTCAGACAACGCATGGGCTCAGGGAAAGCAGGCGAGAGGAAATGTCTAGATGTGGATTCCAGCCCCTGCACACTGAAGTTTCCATCAGGGGACTGGAGTGTAGAAGTCCTTATTTTTCTCCAGGTATGAGTTCCTGGAAGTGAGTCATCTGTCCTATCTCACATCACCCATCACGGTTTCTGATACAAATGCCAAAATATTAGATTCGAGACAGCTGGGATCTGGTTTCGAGTGGTAGCAGAAGAGCTTCCTCTCAGCCCCGTCTCTGGTATGCACAGGGCCCTAAGGAAAGAGGAACTTGCTTCCAGAGTGCTCAACATGATACAAGTCCTTTCGAAACATGCTGTCCAAATTACCAGCAGTCCTAGTTCATTAGTACCTGGGTACTCTCATTTCCTCCTTGAATCATCTTTCATTTTGGGGTGTCCTCCCAAGAATGTTTCCCAACTTATCAAGGAGCCTAAATCCATGAGATCATGCCTTGTGTGGGGACACAGAACCTGAAGGGACTCCAGTGTCTACATGTGCAGTCTCTTCCAACAGCATGTTAGATATTGGGTGGAACGGCATGAGAGTTATGCCTGTCACTGAACTGCATAATGCCAAGATTCAAATCTAAGTCCCTTCCTTTAAGACCAAGTGATCTTAGACAAATGGTTAAACTTATTAAGTCTCTGTTGCTTCACCTATCAGAAGTTATTTATTCATAGGATAGTTGAAAGGATCAGATTAGACATGGTAAACCACTGAGCACAGAACCCAGGAACGTACTAAGTGCTCACTAAAGACAATTAGTTATTAGTTATTTAAGAGACCATTTGGGCCGCTGGAAATGTCACATTGAGGTTCTGTTGAATTAGGAACTATCTAAATATTGTAACAGCTTGTTAATAATTACAATTATACTCATCTTCAAGAGGGCTTTGGAGACTCAAGATAAATTAGTTTTAATAACAGAAATCTATGAACACATTATCAATATAAATATTTGCTTTTTAGAAGTGGTTTGCCTTTAAAACGTATTACATCTATATCCTAAGATGTGTATTTATTGTGTATAAGAAGAGCAATCAAGTGTGACAGGAGAGAAATACACAGGAAACATGATATCAAGAAGATGTGGACCTCATTTTATTTTCTTTTCAACATCAAGGTAAGAGGGGAGATTATTAATCTCTTTAATTAGCCTCTGCCAAAAATGATTTGTTACCCTGTATCCATATATTATACTTTGGGAACTCTGTGCAAGCATAATGTTTTGAAAGTGATGTACGATGCAACAGAATGCAAAGGTGCACACTGCCTGCTTCTAGTTACCTGAGTTCATCTGTGATGGGAAAAAGCAGGTGGGGGGTCATCAGGAGCCAGTGGGGAGAGCTGAGGGTTACCTGCAAAGGGGCACAGGGAAGTGTCTCAGGATGAGGGACACATTCTACATTCTATACCTTCATTGTGGTGGTTGTTACACAGTGGTATGCATTAGTCAAAACGCAACAAGTAGTGCTCTTAAAATGCATGAATTTTACTGTATATAAATTACACATCAGTAAAGTTGATTTTAAATTTTTTTAAAAAGTGTATATGGTCTTTCAACTTCTCTTGCACTGTTCATCTGCAATAGGGAACTTAACATCTTCCCTGCTGTCATGTATTTTGGGGTTATGGCTACTGAACAACTCTGAAAACTATCCTGGCCTTTCATTGTCATTCTAAGAAAACAGTGACTTCCGAATCCACCAGGATTTATCACCCAGTGGTTTTATTCTTTAGTCAGATGTTTTAGATTCTAGATATTTTAGATTCAAACATAAGAGCAGAAATTAATTAGGACCAGATTAATTCTTACAAGATACAAACTGACCTCGATTCAAATCCAAGCTAATGATTTAACTTAAAATATAACACGCCTCAATTAGTTCATTAACCAGTAACTAGTTACTGTCAGCTTAGACAATTTTTTAAGGTACAAATCGCCCTTAGGATCAGGTAAGGGAGTCTGCCAATGCTACGTGTAGAAGACCAATACTTAATTTCCTGTTATGAGATCTTTCAAGTTTTAAAGAAAAGTTTTGCAATCTTACCTTCTTTTACAGTTAATGACATCAGATAATCATTTCATTCCAATATGTTTTCTGCTCTGAACAAAGATTCTACAGTTCTCTGCTCCTCAGGACCTAATGAAGTATTATTGTTAATATCTAAAAAGTATAAACAGTCTAAGTGCCCATTAACTATATTTTTCTAGGGCCACTGTTAATTTTTGGTGTTACGTGGTATTACTGGCTTCTTGTGTTTAATCTTATGCATTCTCTGTTCCCTGGCAATCCCAAGCCTACTTATGTGTGTATGATGGGGTGCACTTGATGACTGGAGAATCTACCTAACTTTATATAGTTGCAACGGTGAAGTTGGTTGATTTTCTGTTAATTTCATCAGGAAATCTCACTGGATTTAGTTGACCTGCTAAGTTGGGAAATGGCTGCCTTTGCTCATAATGTAGCTATTTATAATTTCCTTTCGTCTTTTTATTATTGTGTTTGTTTTCATTAACTAAGTAGAAATACAATGTCACGGGACTTTATTGAAATTGATGGCTTCCATTGGAATCCACTATCTTAAAATTTATAATGCAAAAGTAATTGGAATTAGAAATAACAAGGATTGGCAAGAAAGTAAAGAAATAGAAAGTCTTATATATTGCTGGTGGGGTATAAAACAGTATATTCACCTTCTAGAACAGGTTGCTAGTTTCTTCTAAAGTGAAGTGTTTATGATATATCTCAGGAATGCTACTCATAAGAATCCACCTAGCAAAAGGAAATAGTATGTCCACAGAAAGACTTGTATGCAAATATTTGTCATATTATTGTTAATATCTAAAATGCACAAATGATCTAAATGTCATTTAGATGGCATTGCTGTACAAACAAATGTAGTCTATTTATGCAAAGGAATTCTATTCAGCAATGAAAGGGGATGAACTAATGATGCCCGAAACAATATGAATGAACCTCAAAGACATTGAGCTATGTTAAGAGTCAGATGCAAAAAGACCATATAACTACACAAATGGATAATTCCAAAAATATTTTGGAGCTAGACCAAGAGATTGGATGCAGGGAATGACAGAAAAGAGAACTCATGAATGGCTTCTAAAATTTGGTCAAAGGAAGCAGGTAATGCTAAGCCTATAAAGGACAAGGGGATTGGGATCCATGGAAGAGGTGCACTGGGGGCTTGCAGTTGGGATGCTCCATAATGACCTGGATCTAGGTGAGAAGTCACGTGCACAGTTGGACTAAGGGTGTTCTTCCAGGAGAGCTGGTTAGGCCTGTGAACACAGATGAGTTAAGACTATGATTAGATTCCTTTTTATTGGGAATGTATGGATGGAGAGTAAGACTGAGCCTGGAACCTTAGGATAAGCTAGCACATGAGGTCATGAGAAGAACCCAACCAATGAGACAGAATAAGTGGACAGGAAGGCAGAACCAGGGAACTCTCGGTAAATAAAACAAAGAGAAGACATTTTAATGGAATAGAAGGAAATGAATACGACTATAAAAAGAGCAGAATACTGCTACATTTATTTTAATTGATTAATGTTTATTTAATTATTTCTTACTGGTAAATATATTCTGCTAATTAAGGTTTGCATTTTGACTTCTTTTAATTCAACAGAAGCATTTTCTCAGCATCCATAATGATAACGCCATAAAGTTTCATCTTCAGGAAATTAATTAAATAGTGAGACATGCTGAAGATGAGTCCATTTGCAGATAAATAGCCCCTGTTTCAGAAATAAATCATCATATGCAATGATTATTACTGCCTGTATTTGAAAATTCCAAGTAGCTATATTAAAAATGCTCACCCGTCTAAAGCTTCTCACAAATTGTCAGTTCCCTTATTTACATAATATATTCTGGAAAATGTGTCAGTGTGACAATGAAGTAATTCCTGTAGAGAGGGCAGAGAACAGGTGAGAGTCTTAAATGAATTATGAAGGTTTTTATTGAAAAACTTTATCTTGAATGTTCATTAATTTAATTTTTATATTAAACTTTGTATAAAAATGAAAGCCACTGGAATTATCATCTTTCCATGCATGGTTTTTCAATTAGCTGCTGTCTAAACATGCAATCAAATTGTTATTATGGGTCAAAGAGCCAATAAGCAAATGCACTTGAGGGGATGGAGCATGATCTTTCCCTTTTATTCCCTTCTTTTTCTCTGTGCCTGGCATAGAATGCTTGGGCCCTTCCTGAGCACTCCTGGAATCAAGTAAGAGTCACCACGGATCAAAGAGGACATGCAGTGCATCCTTACCCCACTGTACAGTTCTCCTGGTAGATTTTCACTGAATGATCCCTATGAAGGTATTTTTACATCCTTCTCAATTTTAACCATTTGAACTGCTGGCAATAACTGAACAAGAAATAGCCACTAATACCTTTGACAAAACAAGATTAATTAAGATACAAATTCACAAACTACTTACCTAATATTTAGCATCTATGATAATAAACATTAAGGAGTCAGAAAGTAGTCCCTACTGAAAATAAACAAGAGATCTGATAAAGTATATGCAAGAATGAGATATATTTCTGTGCCGTAAGGATTTTCCCAGAAACTCACTCCAAAATAAACTTATTCTGTGAAATAGAAACCTTTGTTTGGCTCATTACATTTTCTTGAACACATTTAAAACTAGCCCTATGGCTCCTTGGAGAAATGTGTGATTCTAGAGCTAGGGTTGGAAATAGAAGATAAGCCTGGAGCATCTCCTAATGTCAGAGAGTAAAGAATTACCAAGAAAACAAAGTAAGGCATGTCAAAAGGATGTGGAATTCAACCTGAAGGACTTGGCCAAAGCTGGAAAATTCTTTGCAGCAAAATAAATCATGATAATGCTTTATTATAAATCAAAGAATAAAATATTTAAATCTATACTGATATTAATTTAGGAGGCGAGATGAATCTTCCTTAGAAGAAATCCAAATAATATGTATACATACATCCCTCCCAGGTGGTACAAGTTCATTCTCCTACCACTGAAGTATGGGCTTGATGTAATCACTAGCTTCCAAAGGATAGAACATGGAAAGTGGAAAGCAAAAATATCATTGGGAACACAACTGGAAGTGATCAAGATGAACATCACCATGGAAGAGTCATGTCAACATCCTGTGCACCTTGCAGATGATGCAGAAGGAAGCCACTTTCCTTCTATAATATTCTCCCCCAAAACCCATAACCCTGGTCTAATCATGGGAGAACGGCAAAGTACAACTGAGAGCCCTTTGGTGAAATATATGACCAATACTCTTCAAAACCATCTAGGTCATGAAAAACAAGCAGCTGAGAATCAAGTGGAGCCCAGAGAGACATTATGACTAAATGTGGGGTATCATGGGAGGAATCATGGGAAAGAGGATATTCACTGAAGAAAATTGGTAAAAAATCAAAATAATTCATGTAGTCCAACTAATAAGATGAACTTTGATACAATTTCTTAGATTTAACAAATGTACAATTATGCAATATGCTAATAGGAAAGTTGGGTAAAGGCTATATGGAAACTTTCTATACTATACTTTTGACTTATGTCAATCTGAAGTTATTTTCTGGCAAGATGAAGTTCACTATGAGAGACCAACTCTAGAGAAGGGGAGCTGCTATAAGCCATTAGAAGCCAACACTTACAGCAGTATGTGCAAGATTCCCCAAAGTGATAAAGGGGTCTGGGCAGGGCATGTCTTGATCCACTAAAATCTTCTCTCCCATGACTTTACCTCTCTCCAGGAACAACTTTTCCAAAATCCTGGATGGTCACAGTGCTTATGCTGTAGAAACTTCCAGAAGGAGAACGTGAAGAACAAAAGTTGATTTTGAAGTTATAACTGTGTCTCATCATCTTCTTCATCTACTTCACAGTTTAAAACCCCCTCTCATTTAGTGAATGCTTCTACAGGTCTCAGTGGCCTGTCTGCTCAAGTGACTCAAGTCCTTAAGTGAACTGAATCCTTGGTTACCAAACTTTATGTCATTGGCCACAGCAATTGCTATTTAGAGTTAAAACCATGCATAGAAAATGCATTGGGAATATTTATTCTTTTGTTCAGCAGATACCATGTCATAAATATAATGGACCAAAACAATGTTCTGCAGAGTGTCCTTATGTCAGGACACCTTAACACCATATTGTGATGGACAGCAGGATAAATATCATGGAAGAGGCAGCTCCCATGAGCTGAGGCAATTCCAAGAGAAAGGGCGGTCACTAGGGACATGGAAGAGTACCAATTATACCTACAGCAAAAGTGAACAAAAAGAAGCTAAACATGAAAAGGATACAAGAGGGGAAAATCACACATGAATTAAAATAAAGCAGATATTTTAGGAAAATGACTGACGATTAATTTGTTACAATACCAAAAAGAGAAAAGCCATTTGCTTGTGGTTCAATGAGCCATGAAAAATTTCATGAAGTTTCATTTATTTACACTTGTAGAACGGGAATTGCATATGACATCATTTTAATGCCAATAACTGGAATGAAATATCAGACAGGAACAGAAATTGAATCTTTAAAAATAGTTCCATTTTCTGAGTGTAAATATGTTGTACTTTGGAAATCCTTCTGAAAAGATAAACTTATATTGTCAGATCACATTTTAAAGTGCCAAATATCCAGATCAAAAATCTTTTTAAAAAATTTTTTTACCAATTACAACCCTGAGAGAATTCTTTATGATTTGCATTGCTGTTTTGGTGAGTACATCTCCGGAAAGAACATGACTGGGCAGAAAGTCTCAGCTCTCTGGATGTTGGAGTCATTCTTACTGTTGAAGAAGAGGGGAAAAAAAAGAAATGACAGTTGAGATGTGCATGCCTTGGGTACAGGATTTGGGCTCTGAGTAATTTTGGGACTTAAAAAAAAACCAGATTTTACAGTAACTTCCAGTGATTAGATAGTCTATATGGTGTGTATTGGAGCAGCTGGGATTTTATGAGTGAGTACAACAGACACGCAAATCTGCACACAGCAGCTGGGCCAAAGCTGTGGTAAATGATGTGTTGGTGGGAAAAGGCCTCAGATTCAAGCCTAGGCCTTAAGAGGTCTTGTGCATTTCCACCCATCTCCTTCTGCATTTGCATTTGCCATGAGAGGAACACGCATGGTTATCATCATCCAAGAAGGGTGGAAGACACGTGAAGCAGAGCTACCCCAGCTGCTGCAGCTTGAAGCACAGCTGCTTCACCAAGTCCAGTCTAGATCAGCCAAACCCCAGGTGGTTTGCAGGATTCATGAAAATAAGTGACTCCTCCTGTGTGCCTCCAAATTCCTCTTACCCCTGCACTGTGTCTTAAACCCAGTGTTCCCCAGCCATTTTTATTTAAGATAGGTTCTTACTAAGTACCCCCAGGGTTGGCCTCAAACTTGTGATCTTCCTGCTTCAGCCTCCTCAGTAGCTGAGATTATAGACATATACCTTGGGTGGTGGTCATTTTTCATGTAGCAAACACTGGCCAAGTCAGTTGATTTTGGCCAAGCCCATTGACCTCTCCACTCTGACCTCCTGCAAGGGATCTGGATTCCCCTTCTCCTTTTCCTTGTCGACCCTCCTATGCTCAGGTTGCAACAGCACCACTAGACATAACAGTCACCTCAGGCCTTCTGACATCCATAATCTTTTGAAAGCAGAGACTTGAACCTGAACCTGGTATAAATATATCTGTGAGCCTCCATGGGAATCCACTATAGATTGAGGAATTTAATTGTCTAACCATTAGGATACTCATTAATAATTTTACCACCTTTTTTCTGTATGAGGACTAGAAATGAATAACATTTAACAGGTGCCTACTATGCATATGTAAGATATTATTCTATGAGTTCTAATGCCCCAGATGTCATTTAATCTTCATAATAAATGTTCACATAAGTAATATTACCCTTGGAAGAGATTCAAAACTCAAAAGAGGCTGTTTCTCAAGTTCACCCATCAGGGACCTAATGGTCTCAGCTCAAACCCAGAACAATGTGGTGCTAAAACTCATTGTTTCTCCATTGCCCCAGTATGTAAGGCTACAATGTTGTTGTAATGATTTCAATATATCAATGACTAATGCACTCACAAAAATTGCAAAAATTGCACAGCATATGAGATCATGCAAAGTATTTAGCTCTATTTTCTCTAACTGATCTATGTAAATACTTCAGACATGATGACATTTAGTTTAAGAGTGGCAGCATATATGACATGACCCCATAAGATTACATCACCTAGTGATGTCATAGTCTGTATAAACACACTCTGATATTTGCACAGCAACTAGCCCAAGGAGGCATCTCTCAGAACATATCCCTATCACTAAGCAACCTGCAACTATAATTTTTTTCCCAATACTTTGGTTCTAATTGCTTGCTGCCACTAAGGTCAGCTCTCCTCACCACTGCCACAGATATTGCTAACAAAAATAGCAATAAACTATGTGATTAGAAAATAACTTTCCCAATTCATTTCCTAAGTCATTTACTTTGGTTAGAATTGTGGCGGATAAGGATCTTTAATGGTATGACCATCCAACACCAGAATTTCTTTGGAAGGAAGTACTTTTTGTTTATAAGAAATTTAATATGCTCTCTGGGATGGGAAAAGGTAACCAAGGGGCCTGGATGCAATAGAACACTAAGCAAGCAAAGAGGAAGGACTCAATGACCTGGAAAAGTGATGCAAACTCACTTATGATGTGTCAGGAAATGAATTGTGTGCTTTACGTAAGAGTCACTCATTTAATCCTCAACCATCCAACATGATAGATGCACTTTTACTAACCAACCTTTCCCTATTCAAACACTCAGAAAGGTGAAGTCATTTCCCCCAAAGGACCCAACTAGACATGGTAGTATTAGAGCAGAAAATGTGGTAACCAGAGTGTCAAATGCTGTTACTGTAATAACCGTAATAACTATTGAGTGGGGCATTTTGTAAATAAATAAGTAAAAAGAAAAAAATAGAAAAGGGCTGTAATGGAGATGGAAATTCAAAGTCTGCAAGAAAAAAATAATTGAAGCACCAAGTCAGGGAAAAGTTACTAAGAAACACCTGTTGTCTGAATGGATTAATGTATGAAGAGTGAAATATAAATCAATGGGTAATACAAAATTGGGTATTATTTTTCCTCTTTGGTAGGCCCAAAGCCGTTAGTAAATTCTACTATATACACAGTTGCTTCTTTTAAAAAATATGTTTGTTAGTGAAGAAGTGATTGAAAAAGATACTAAATTTCCTCACAGCTTACATAGCAAATGTAAATAGTTATTCCCTCAATGCTATAAAAATAACCATAATATGAAACTAATAAAGTGTATGACAATATTTAAAAAATAAGCTGGAGGCATTCTGAATGAAAAGTATATGAAACAAATGAAAACAGTTTTCAATATTGTCTCATTTCACTGGTAATAGATCACTAGTTGAGATGATTTTCTCATATGAAACACAAGCATGTTTTAGGAAGATGTTATAATCTATTCTGAGATAGAAGAGGATATTACTTAAAGGGAAGAGGAAAAACCTGGAAGGGGAAAGGAGGGGGAAAAAAGATAGAACAAAGCAAAACTCTGAAGAGAGCACATCCGAACATCCTTGGCAGTACCACAAAACAAGACCTGGCAGAAGCTCATTCCTCCAGAATCAGTTTGATATCCTCCAAACCTTTCCCACTTTTCAAGGAAGAAATTCTGTGAACAAGGAATTGCAAAACAGCTCCTGCTTACACAAGGATCTACAGAGGCAAGAGCCATCAATTGTTCTTTCCCCCAAAAAATAAGGCAGGGCAGAAGTCACTTACACTGTAGTCACACAGGGCTTTCCCCAAGAGCGCACCTGTGACCAGAGGGAGGAGGGAGTCAATCTTTCCTGCTGTGGCAATGCTTGAGGTGTGTTTTAAGAGAAGTCTTTCCATAAATGGCTATGAATGGAAAAGTGGGAAACATGCCTTCAAGCAGCCAGTCTCTTTCAAATGCAGGTATACCTGAACAGGAAGGGTCTTCATCCAGCTGCGTTCTTGCTCTTTATTCTAAGGATGATGTAGGTTCAACTATGCCCAAAGTGAAATTCCTTATTTCTGAGTTTGTAAAGCTTCTGGTCTCCAAATTCTGCTGATGTTGATACTCACCTCACAAGTTTTATTCTGCTGTTAAGGCAGCAAATTAAATGAAATCAGCACAGAGTCCGTATGGTAACTTTTCTAATCCGACCTTCTATATTTTGGTAATGGAGTAATGACCTATGATCCACCTTCATTAGAATCCATATAGAAAATGTGCTCTATGTGCAAAAGCCTGCATGTAATTCTATAAATATAAAATCACTTAAAATTTATTATCCCATTTATTCCATCCAGAGTCAACAGGCTTATGTTCCAGTTCACAGTTTCTCTTTTATCAGCTGTGTTATAAAAATCCACTTAAAAATAAAACTGGCAAGGCCAAAACCACAAAGACATAGAGCAAAGAAAACTCTCATAGTGAGTTGGCTGGAAAGATGCAAAATGATATAGTCAATGTATTAAAAAAGAGTGTGGCATATGCGAAATGTATGACCCAGCAAAACCACACGTATGTACCCGCACACACAAAACAAAGGCATGTGTTCACACTAGAGCCTTATGTGGATGCTTGTTATGCCTTTATTCAGAATTTTCAACCTGAAATCCATTGGGCAGGGGAAATGGAGGAGTTATGGCACACCGGGCAATAGTGCACTTCTCAGTGATATCTGGAGTGGATTCTTGATCTATGCACCTGTCCTAGATAAATCTCAAAGCACCATGCTGAGTGGAAGAAGCCATTCTTGGGCTACATGTCATGTGTTTCCACTTATAAGACATTCTGCAAAAGGGACAGTTACAGGGACAGAGATGAGACTGGTGTCACTCAGGGGCTGGGCAGTGAGGAGAAGGGGCTGACCATGAAGAGACCTTATGGGGGAGTGTCCTATGTTCTGTTTCTTGATTGTGGTGGTATCACATGACTATCTGCATTTGTCCAGTTCACAGAGTTGTATATATAAGACATGTGAATTTTCTGTGGGAATGATACCACATACTACAGTAAACCAACAAAAAAGGAATGCCTTTGTACTTAGCATCCTAAATAATTTTCTTTTCACATGGTGAAAACACACTTTAGAGCTCAGATTCTATTTTTACAGGTCAGGTCACTCAGTGGTTACTTCAGAGTTGTCAGGAAGACCAAGCAATATAAAGTTAAAATGTTTCTTAAACAGTAAAGTACATGCAAATCAAAACCACCAGATAGCACCTCGCACCTGTCAGGATGGCCATCATCAAAAATACAGAAGATAACAAGGATGTGGAGAAATTTGAAGTCTTTATGCTCTGCCCCTTTAATAATGTGCTTTTCCTAGTACTGACCAGAAGAGGGCGCAGGTGATGCAGACCCGGGGTTTCTTAACAGAAGTTGAAGAGGTCTAGAAGCTGCCAAGGCAGAGGCTCCCATGTCGTGGAAAAGCCAGGAGAGAGAAGGAAGTCAGCTTTCAGAGCACCGAGAGGGGATCCCTGAGCTGTGAGAACCCAGTGCAGCACAGATGAAGCACCCAAGGGGTCTTGCCCGCTCTTCTGCACAATTATGATTTGTCAAAGTACCTTAGTTCCCAAACCAGTTGTTTTGTTGTTGGGCTTTGTTGCTGCTGTTGCTTTGGCAACAAGAGTGGCTTGACCCACAGCCTGTAGATCCCACTTCTATGAACCCTGATAAGAGTCAGTCTTGAACCCCTGTTCTGAACACTAAGCTATTTCATACAATCTTGACTCCTCAATTTGAATGAGGAAACTGAGGCCTATGGAGTGAAGTAATGACCCCATAATCACGGGAGGTAAATAGCATAACTTGGATTTGCACTGATGGTTTTTGTATTTTCCTACGTTTTCTCTAATGCACATGTCGCCTCCCAGGCTACGACAGGTAATCATACCAGTCTGTGAATAACCTCTGGTCTTCTGTTACTGACAGAGTTCTATTTAATTCAGAGAATTAGAACCAGGGCTATGTGTAATATGGCCACTGTTGCCTCTGCTGTCTCTACCCCATCCTCCTCCTCTCTCTAATGTCTCCCTACCTCTCATCCCACCGTTTTACAAACCTGCCAGACACGCTTCCCCTTAAAATCCCTCCACTTGGTGTTTTTTCTTGAGTTCTGTGCCATCAGCTGCCCTCTGGGCTTACTCCTTAACTTCTTTGGTGTCATTTTGTCAAATAAAGAAAGACTCCTCTGATGTTGCGAATCTCCCCTAGTTTTTCCTGTCCTCTCCCTTATGTTAATTTTCTTCCTAGAAGATATCATTAACATCCTTCAGTTCTTATTCTTTCTGCTTACCACCTGTCTCTGCTGTTGGAATGCAAACTTCGTATCTGAGCACAAAGTTACTTTGTCTATTTTATTCATTACTCTATCCAGACTCTCAGAAGATGCCCAAAACATATGAACTCATCATCAAAATGTGTCGAACGAATCTGAGATTTTATATATTATACAGCTGATTTTTGTTTACTAAATACAGAACTTGCCAATGAAAATATCTTTGAGGTTGTCATTTTAGTTCTAGGAAAATGAGGGTCTCAGAGACGCTCCACCAAGAGTCTATGGTATGATGCACTTGTGAAATCTCAGGACAGAATGTGAAATATTCCCTGGCCGTGAGTGGTCTGTCCCTGGAGACAGGGATGACCTCGGAGACTGCCCAGAGTTCTGTGGGCTCTGACCTCCACTCCTGCCTTGGCTCCACTCTGCTTCTCTGTAGGCGAGTTTGCTGCGGCTGCCCCCCCGCCCCCAGCAGGTGCATAGAGCCAAGAAGAGGAACCCTGGACCACACTGACTGACAAGGGTTCCATCTCAAGGTGATTATCCCTGACTAGGATGGAGGAGGAGATACAATCGCAGGGAAGATAGGAACCCCTTGCAAAGGAATGTGGAAGGTCTGACAAGGAAAATATCCAAAATTATATTGTCATACAGAACATCAGTGACACAATATAAAAATGTGAATCAGTGGTTCTCAGCTATTTGATGGATTTGGAAAAGACCTCAGTGGGTAACTTACATTTTGCTTGCTTTATTTTATAGGAAAAGGAGTTCAAACCTAGAGAAGTTCTGAATGTCAGTTTTTTCACAATCTTGAGTGACTATTTTTGACTGCTGTCACATTGCTGAACTCAAGTTATAAACAAGCCTTTGTTTTTATTTTCCAGCATATGCAACCTTCAAATAACTAGCTGTTGACACCCGAAACACAGATTATCTTTAAGAAAAAATAAAATACTGCTTATCAATTTAACATATTTATCAATTATATCAGATTATATATGAAAATGTAGTTTCCCAAAGTGACCTTGGGTATGTTACTGAAACTTGAACCTCAGTTTACACACGAGTTAAACAGAGCCTAATTCAAAGAGTTGTTCAGAGAAAACCATCATTTGTGTCTTCACAAAACTTGGTACACAGTAAAACAATATTTGCTATTATTATAATGACCACAGCATCAGGAAACTACCATGGGATCAAATGCTATCTAGCCATCAGTATCTTGAAGAAATAATGTTTCAGAATATTATTTTTGGAAAACAGAACCAATTTCTTTTTTTCATTTGGCATGAGCAGTTTTAAATGCCATATAACACACGGCTTGAGATGACCAAGAGAACATCACCTTTGGTGACTCAGGAACATATGCACCATGATCAGACTTCGCACTGCTCATTTGTGCAGAGTGACTAACGCAGTCCTAGCAAATGATCTGCCCTCTTAGATCTTCGCTATATCGAATGTGCTTTGACGACATGGTAGTTCATATCACTTAAGAAACTTAACCATGCTAGATAATCTCCCTGCCTCTCATTTCATCCACATAATGGATAAGGCAGTCTGATTGCACGCGTCTACAATCCGACCTTTCCCCTGTTGCATTCCGTATTCTGTACACACCACATGCGAGTATTCCGAGATGACAAATACTGTCAAAACAAGTTTCTATGTAATCTTGTCCTTCCTTTTTATTTTCTCAAGGCTATCTTAGACTTGGGTAACAACTCACTTCAAACACTCATCTACAGAGTGGCCAATCAAAGGCCAGTGGGGGGCCTGTATTCATAAGAGGAGTCATCAAAGTCTCCATTCCCTCGAAACAGGATCGGGCTCATTTCTTGCTCTTTCATTCAGCTTGTTCTGCTGAATCAACATTTTTAGATGACATGCATACAATGTGTCTTTATTGAAGTTTCAAAGCTAAATAAGGGTGACTCTTATGTAGCGTATTTCTAGACTACGAACTATCATCTTTGTGGGAAAAAAAAAAAATAAAGACTCAAAACAAACAAACACAGAAACCAAAGGCAGAGCCAACTGAAAATCTACCCTGCTGATTTCCGAAAATGTCCTCATCAACCTTCGCTGATAAAACCAAACAGAACAGCCTGGATGTGTTTATTTAAAAGATATGTAAACAAATAAGCTTTTATATTTATAGAGCAGGTTACTTTTTGGCAAAACACATGATTTCTGATACTCATCCTACTTTCATGGTGAGTGAGGAATATTTTCTACAAGCAAAACTGAGGATACAGCACATTATTTAAGCAGTTGAGACTTGATACCAGTATCTCTGGGTACAACATGCGGACTTTGGGAGTATTAAAAGGAAAACCCCTTAGACTGACTGAAGTTAGGAATGTTTATCTGAGCTAAGTAATACAAAAAGGATTTGAAAATCAAGCAGCTCCCCAAAGCAGCGCAGGTCCAGAGAACCCAATCACCAGCACAATCGGACAACATCACAGAAAACAGGCAATACCGAGAAAGCTAGTTAACAGGCCACAACCTGGTCCATCCACCAGTCAGTTGGTTACAGTTTTAGTAGTTAGTCTTTTACAGGTCAGTTATTAATTGCTACTCTGCCTTCTGCAACCACCTAAAGGTTAGTCACTGGGACTAAACTCTGTATTGGATTGGCTGTTGGGCCCAGTGTAGTTGCCCAGCCTAAATCCATGGGCTCCCACAAAATATTATTTAACAGGGACAACTAAATTGATGTGACATGTAAGATCTATTAGCTAGAGTTTATACCTTAATTTAGCTGTCGAGACCAAAAAAGCGAGAAAGTCCTGCAAAGGATAAACCAAAGTATCTAAAACCTATGCAGAGATTTTAAATATATTTAATTAGCATATTTATATTTGCATAAGCATATTTTAAGTATAGGGTCAGCTAGTCAAAACTGGAAAGAAAAATATGTTGGTTCATTGAGAAACACCCCCCCCCCCCCCCCCCAGTGCAGGGCTTGGGATGGAAACAAGTTCTCATGCATCATGCATCCTAGGCAAGTGCTCTGTCACCAAACTTCATTCCTGGTCCCAGGAATCTTCCTTTATGAGTAGCCACACATACCCAGAGATTAAAAAAAAAAAAATGCTTCCAAATATAGAAATTCATACTCTGATTTCTCTGCCTATTTTCTGGCACACTTTTTTTTTTTTTAACAGGCCACAGAAACATTTCAAGAGCTGGCACTTACTGTAAACTCCTTCCATAAGCCAAACAAATGTGCACCAAGAACTACAAGGGATTTTGTGCTGATAATCTTCAAGTCAATTGTGCTTGGCCCAGATGCTTCTGCCAAGTTTCCCCCAACAACAAATCCAATGGATGTTTGTGGTCCATATTTTAAAGAACTGTCGGAATACTATTAGCCTCTTTCTACAAAATGGTTCTTTCATGCATTACAGAATATCAACAAACAACTGGAGAGAGAGAGAGACCCTTGCTCCTTCAGTAGAGGGCAGACCCACCAGCAGAGCAGTGGAAAAGACCCACCATTCTGAGACTCAGAATTAACTGATGCAAAAGGATCATTAGTTGGTAATAAACCCATTCAAATCATCCAAGGATGGTGAAAGTTTGTTTCAGAGCAGGACATTTATGCAGTTTCAAATTTTCTCACAACAAAGCACATGACAAAAAAAGAACAAATTACATTTTTAGTGGAGAACTTTGGTGGATAGCGACTTAGCCAAGTGAACAAAATTAGCACTACCATTAACAGGATAAAGTGACAGCAGGTGTCTGCTGATACAAGCCTCTAAAAAGGACAAAATATCACTTATGTGGTATCCTGCCAAAAGCACATAATTTGAATTGAAACATGAGGAAAGATTCAGCCAAACTCGACAGAGTCAAACACAGCCAGGCTGCACTCTTCAAAGCTGCCAAAGTCATGAAAAGCAAATCCTGAAGAATTGCTCCAAATTAAAGCATATGAGAAAGACATAGCAACTCGATGTAATGTGTGACCTGTATTGGACCCTGGGTGGGAGAGAAAAAGAAAAAAATAGCGCTATAGAAATAGTATGGAGATAATGGGCAAAGTTGGAATTTTGAAGTATTTTGATAACACTGTTGAGTCAATATTAAATTTTGTAAATTTGATAATTTTGCTGTGGTTATGCAAGAAACTGTCCCTGTTCTTTGGCAAAACATGCTCAATTATTTAGTGGTGAGGGGTCATGATCTCTGCCACTTATTCTCCACGGTTCAGGAAAAATGCAAGAACAATATTGAGTAGGTAGAGCAAAGAAAGCAAATGTGAGCAAGTGTTTACAATAGACGGTGGGAGGAAAGGGCTACGGGAATCCAGAAAAACAGTTGTGAAACTTTCTGCAGGTCTGTTTTTTTTTTTAATCCAAAATAGAAGCATTAATTAAAGTAATAAAAGCCAGTGGGAAAGAACAAAAACAAGGTCAGGTAGCCATTAAAATAAGTAAACATCTCATTCTATAATCCACCAAGTTTAAAGATCCAGAAGGAATTGAAATTTTCTGCACTTTAAAAAAATAATAATAACCTTTTCTGGTTATTTTGAAATAGGTCACTCAACCTCCACCTCAATTGTATCCTCTATCTAGTTAATGAAGCCGAAAGCGAGAACAAAAACCAAACGTTGTTTCTCAGAAACCCCTGCAGATTGACAGGAGAGGCTGAGGGGGCCATGGAAACATGGCGCTTACCTGGAAGAAGCTCACAGGGTCGACCACACAGCAGGAGGCGGAGGGCAATGGTAGCCGCCAGGCTTTCTGGATCCGACATCTCTGGAAGGCAGTGTCATTGTCGATTCTCCACTTGCCTGAGAGACAGAAGCAGCAGCAGGGGCAGCAACTCTTGCTGCCAGCCTAGGACATGGAGTCCGTGGTGGTAGTTATCCCAGAGCAAAGCCCACATGGAGTCTGGACCCGCCCTATCAGCATCACCTGGAAACACGTTAGAAAAGCCAATTCTTCATTGTACCCTAGACTTACCTCAAAGGAAACTGGTGGAATGACCCAGCAAGGTGTGTTTTAACAAGACCTCCAGGTGATTCAGATGGAAAGTAGAGTTTGATTCCTGCTGAGCTTACAGGATCCTTATTTATTGTTCTAGGACTCATTATGAAGGCCCAAGCCAGAATAGGAACCTAGGGCTCCTCCCCTGAGTGTGTAAACTCTGAAGTTCTTGCATTAAATTCCATTCTCATTAAAATCAATCAAGCAACCAAATAGTATAAGTATTAGAATAAGTGTGTAGATATTATCATTATTTTTCCACAGTAAAAATAGACTTCCTTAACAAGACTCCCAAAGCACAAGAAATCAAAGCAAGAATCAATAAATGGGATGAATTCAAACTAAAAAGCTTTTTCTCAGCAAAGAAAGCAATCAATAATCTGAAAAGAGAGCCTACAGAGTGGGAGAAAATCTTTTCCACATGCACTTCAGATAGAGCTCTAATCTCCAAACTTTATAAAGAACTTACAAAACTTTACATCAAAAATACAAAGAACCTAATCAATAAATGGGCTAAGGAACTGGACAGACACTTTACAGAAGAAGATGTACAGACGATTAATAAATGTAGAAAAAAGTGTCCAACATCTTAGTAATTAGAGAAATGCAGATTAAAACAACTCTAAGATTTCATCTTACTCCAATTAGAATGGCTATTATCAAGAACACAAGCAGTAAGTGTTGGCGTAGATGTGGGGAAAAAGGCACACTCATACATTGCTGGTGGAGTTGCAAATTGGTGCAGCCACTCTGGAAAGCAGTGTGGAGATTCCTCAGAAAACTTGGAATGGACTCACATTTTGACCCAGTCATCCCACTCCTCCATTTATACCCAAAGGACTTAAAATTAGCATACTACAGTCACACAGCCACATCAATGTTTATAGCAGCTCAATTCACAATAGCTAGATTGTGGAACCAACCTAGATGCCCTTCAACAGATGAATGGATAAAGAAACTATGGTATATATACACAATGGAATATTATTCAGCCATGAATAAGAATAAATTTTGGCATTTGCAGATAAATGGATGGAATTGGAGAATATCATGCTAAGTAAAGTAAACCAATCCCAAAAAACCAAAGGCTGAATGTTTTCCCTGATAAGTGGGTGATGATATATAATGGGGGTGGGGGGTGGGGGTGAGAGAAGAATGGAGGAACTTTAGATTATGTAGAGAGAAATGAGAGGGAGGAGGAGGCAGGGATATGAAAGATGGTGGAATGAGAGAGACATCATTACCCTATGTACATGTTTGATTACACAATTGGTATGAATCTACATCATGCACAACCATGGAAATGAAAAGTTGTGCCCCATTTGTGTACAATGAATCAAAATGCAGTTGTAAAAATAAAAGACTCAGAATTTGTTAGTATTTAGATTACTCTATATATTGATCTATATTGCTATGCCCAGTATTTTACATATACTTGATCAAAAAAGTCTAGAAAGTATTTGAGCCCATTTGCTTCCCACTTAAATACAAATTCAACTTAATGTGTTGTTGTAGATGTAGATGGAAAGAAGGATCAGAGCAGGCCAGGTGCATCACAGAATAAAATACTAGCCCTGGATTCCTGCAGCCATCATTTAATTTTGGGTAACCACTGTGTCTATTAGAGAAAACTATCACTGGAAAACCGAAAAACAATCAAGTACCTGAACATCACTAGATGACCTGATGTCTCATCATGACCACATCTTCACAGGAGGGATCTTGTTCAATGAGTAAAAGGCATCATGGATATTCTAATGAAGGACCTGGATAGTCTTTCCATTTGATGGTCAAATACTTGTTTTAGTTTTAGGAAATAAAATATATTTGAGTCAAAATGACTCAGAGTGGGACTGTTTATTATTCTTTAGGGTTAATTTTAATTGGTTTTAAAAGTTAAAGGCTATTTTCTCAATATCCTTTAAATGTTTTATTTGTTCTTTTTAGTTATATGTGACAGTAGAATATATTTTGACATACCATACATACATGGACTATAACTTCCTATTCTTGTGGTTGTGCATGATGTGGAGTTACACTGGTTGTGTGTTCATATGTGAACATAGGAAAGTGATGTCCAGTTCATTCTACTGTCTTTCCCCTTCCCATCCCCCCGTTTCCCTCCTGTCCAATCACTGAACCTCCACTTCTCCCCCACCTACCTATTAAGAGTCATTATCCACATATCAGAGAAAACATTCAGTCTTGGGTTTTTTGGGATTGGCTTATTTCACTTAGCCTGATAGCCTCCAGTTCCATTTGTTTACCAGCAAATGCCATAGTTTTAGTCTCCTTTGTGGCTGAATAACATTGAATTGTGTATATGTAGCACATTTTCTTTATTCATTTTTCTGTTGAAGGTCACCTAGGTGGGTTTCATAGCTTATTTTGAAATGAGCTGCTATAAACATTGATGTGATCATGTCACTGTAGTAGGCTGATTTTATGTCCTTTGGGTATAAACCTAGAAGTGGGATAACTGGGTCCCACTACAAATTTTCTGAGGGATCTCCATACTGCTTTCCAGAGTGGTTTTACCAGTTTTCAGTCCCACCAGCAATATATGCGTGCGCCTTTTTCCCTGAGTTTCCCAGCACACAGTTATTATTGCTTGTATTCTTAATAACAGCCATTTTAACTAGAGTGAGATGAAACCTCAATGTAGCTTTAACTTGCATTTCTCTCCCAATATCCTTTAAAATTTTTTTTCAAGGTAAAGAATATTGAACCTTAATAGGTGCATGAAATGAATTGAAAATATAATTTTAGGAACCCCTCAATATGCTTCACTAAAAAAAAAATAAGAAACCATCACATTGGGACAAGAAAAAGGTAGATTCAATTAAATATACATTCATTTTACATTACTGTTTAATCTTCTCTGGAGATAAAATTGCATAATTTTTAAACCCCTGTATACTTCCAGTCTACTTATTTGTTCAACAATGTAGAATTCCTATTTTCAACAGGATGTCTATAAGTTACCAGACACTGAAAATAGGAGTTCATTAAATACTTTGAAAGTTACCACATCGAAAAACTGAAATGAGGAGATTATGTAGGTTATATTGTGAGAAACAATATTAAAAATATTTTCTGGTCATTCATGCATTGCATGTCAATTTTGATTGATATGTCAGTTCAGTCCTGATGACCTCCCTTGAGTGGTCCCATGAGTCTCTGCTTTAGACACTCTTTCTCCACATTTATGCAAGATGTTTTTTTCTAGCTTTGTCCATGATCAAGAAGAAACGCTGGAAGAGAAGAACATAATAAATCTGAATGCATATGTTCTGACCTTGAACTCAATGACCGACAGACTCGTGGCAAGCTAAAAGCATAGTTTCTAATATCCACATCTGTGCCTCCCCACATGTTAGCCTGTTTCTAATTCTTACATTGATTAGGTATGATCACAGTGTGATTCCCCTCCTGCAGACAACTCATTTGTATTGCAAATTGTTAATAACATTCTGAAGTCCAACAATATTATCATCACCGGGGCCCCCACAGCCTTCATGTTCACTTCCGCATTATTGAACTAACAAGCAGGGATGCAGGGACAGCTGCAGCTCCTGGTGACGCTTATGTAATCAGTGCTGACTTTCCCAGTGGGGACCCCAAACTATTAAAGGGTTGTAATAGATTAGGTGAATTTGATGAGTAGAGGTGAAAGCATTCTCTTCGTTTGTCCTTTCTGTTGGTACACCCATCAGGAAGGCTAGCATTTCTCTGAGTAGATGGCTTCATATGAACATTTTATTTATATTTATGCCACCCTCAATATTTTCTCTTCAAATCTACCTCAAGTTAAACGTATTGGATAGTGCATACAATTAGGTTTTGGCATCAAACGTATGTGGAATATTGGTTTCTTTGGTACTAGTGAGTCTTTAAACAAGTTTCTTCCCTTACTTTTCTTGTTTCCTCATCTCAAAATTATAAATAGCAATAATCCTTTTGTGTATTTAATGAGTTGTATTTAATGAGACTCTGGATTAAAGTATTTATGCACAATAAATACCAGCTACTGCTAAAGCTAAGCATGCAAGTGCTTTCTGCAACGAGAATATGCCATTTCTTAGATTCAAGTGAAATAAATGTTATGCATTCAATTACATCAAACATATACTAATACTTTCCAAATTACATCTTACGTGTTGGAATCTTGGTGGACCCCCAATGAGTGTAACTCCATGAGGCCTTTGAGCTATCACATCTGCAAAAAAATTTTCACTTGAAACATGGTCATCATTTACCTAAATATTTTAGATTGGTGGTAATTTTGTTCCATCGGTCATGATTTTATTTTTATTTTATTTTCAGGATTTCATTTTGGGACTCAGGAGTGGTAATTGGAGATTTCTGCTTCTGGCTCTGATGGATTAGTTTGCAGCTGACCCAGGAATATGCCAAGAACAGTAGAAAAGGTAAATAGGATAAAAAGCACATGTGTGAAGGTATCAGCGAGGCAGTCAGAACTTGTGGAGCCAAGAACCTGCAGAGGAGGAGAACACACTGGAGAGGAGCCCAACATTCTGCATTTTTAGTCAAGGCATTTGCAGATTGTTAAACAGCATGGGGTAGGCTGTAGAAAAGCTGAGCAGAAAGTAGCAGCTAAGCAGTGTTTTGACAGTCTCACATGGAAAAGCCAAAGATCAGAATCTGGTCCTTTAAAGTATCTGGGACTAGAGGGGTCAACTCCTACAGCTAAAGGAAAACAAGCCAAGCAAACCATCGTGTTCCAATCCTCATTTAAATGTAGTTTTAAGAGTCATAGGGTGAAAGGCTAAGCAAGGACTGGCTTCTAAATATCTGGAATATAATGAGAGATGTGTGCAAGTTCACAGGACAGGAAAGTGAAAAACTATGGAGTTCCCCCAGGAAGGACAGGATCCTGATAAATGACCTATAAATAGAGTGACCAAAAAGCAGACCAAGTCTTAGAAAACACATAAACCTACTCTTGAGTCTGTGCATTCTCTGCTTGCATAAGGTGATGCTCTAATTAAACTACATGCAAAATTTAAAACCAACTTTCCTGGGGGAAGACAGCATCATCTTGAGTCCGCAATATTTCTCATGCAAAATGGATAGGTGGCACTTAATTAGAAATAAGAGATGATCTTAGGCAATCATCAACAATACAAATAATAAATGTTGGCGAGATTGAGGAGGGAAAGTCCCATTGTTGGTGAGACTGAAAATTAGTACAAATACTGCAGAAAGCAGTATGGAAATTCCTCAAAAGACTAGGAATTGAATCACCATATGACCAAGTTATCGCACTCCATGGTATTTATCCAAAAGAACTGAAACCAGTGTACTATAGTGAGACAGGCACATCAATGTTCATAGCAGCATAATTCACAATAGTCAAGTTATAGAACAAGCCAACAGATGAATGGATAAATAAAATGTGATATATATGTATGTATGTATATATCACATTTTATATACACATGTGTGTGGATGTTTATACACACACACACACACACACACACACACAGAATAGCATTTTACTCAGCCATCAAGAAGAATGAAATTATGACATTTTCTCGTAAATGGGTGGAACTGGAGAACTTCATGCTAAGTAAAAAAAGTCAGACTCAGAAAGTTAAGGGGCAAATGTTTCCTCGCATTTGCAGAAGTTAGACCTAAATAAAGTGGGAATAAGGAGAAGAATCCCTTGAAAATATAAGACCAGTGAAGTAGATAAAGGGGATAGAGAGGGAGGGAGGAGGGACAGGAAAAGGGAAGAACTGTGGAATGAAATGGACTAACTTGTGACACACACACACACACACACACACACACACACACACACATTACCTTTATGTAATTCTATAAAGCACTAATTTTAAAATACTATAAATAAATACAAAGACAGTAGAGGAGAGAAAAGTGGATGGGGGAGGGACAAAGAGAGGAGAAGAAGAAGTTACTGGGCATTGAAGTGGAGCAAATTATATTCCATGCATGTATGATTATGTCAAAATGAACCCCAGTATTATGTATAAAACTAATGCTCTGATAAAAACATTAAGAAATAAGAGTTGGAAAAATAAATAGTGCCAAGGAAACAACAGCAAGAACAGTAGAAACAGCCAGTGATTGCCCATCTTTTGGAGTTAGCAGAAAGGAAGTTTAAAACTGATTTATATCAAGTTGATAAGAGAGGAATCCTGCAGAGAACTGTACTCCATAAAACATCACTTTGTGGTTTGAGAGTGGGCAAAATGTTCTTAAACGAGATCCAAAAAGTAGTGATCCAAAAGGAGAATTTTATAAACGGAATTTCACGAACATTAAGAAGATTCATTTAGAAGACACCAAGAGGAGAGGACAAAGGCAGAGAAAGCGGGAGAAATTATTTTCAACCTACAACAAAGGACTTTTACCCAGAGAAGATCAACATCAGTAAAGCACACGTCACAAACGAGAACACTGGATAAGCCAACTAGTGAAGAAGGAGATACGATACGTGGATGATCATCCAAAAGAGCAGACAGCCTGATAACCAGAGTGGAGTGGATAGAATGAAAGGGCGGTGACTTCTTGGAGAAAGGGAGGGAGAATACAGCTGCATTCTGTTAGTGGGAGAGGAAATGGCTGCTGGCACTTTGGGCAATTCTTTGGCTCTGTACATTAAATGTGAATCTGTGTATATTCCAGGGCCCAACCATTGAAGTAACTGGCATACAATTGACAGAAATGCATAGGATATGTACATTAAAAGACATCCAGTAATTCTTGTGATAGCAATATCAGTAATCACCCCAAACCGGAACACCCCCCATCTGTAGAGTGCACACATATTTGATGGTATATACATATATTGGGATAGTATACAAAAGAGAAATAATTTAACTTAAACTTCAAGGATTAATCATGGACAATCTCATGAACTTAATGTGAATTGCAGAAGTTAGACACAAATGTGCTTTTGCTGTGTTGGTATAGTTATAAAAAAAATTTAAAAGCAATCGTAACTAATCAATGGTATTAGAAATTTGGATAATGATTAATTTAGGCTGGGAGTTTTGACCTGGAGGAGCTGACCAGAGCTAACCATGGGAGTCTGCAGTACTGGTAATATTCTGTTTTGTAATGAAGGTAATAACTATGTGAGTCGGTTCATTTTAATGCATCGGCTTATACACTTGTGGTATGTGCATGTTCTTAAAGTCTAACAAAGTGAACTCAGTCCCTGCAAGTCCCTCAAATTTGTCTTTTATAGTTATTATTAATTTTGTGCCAGTCAAATGGAATCACCAGTTTTTGTAACTTGTCTTTGCATTTGAAAGCATTTTTTTTTAATTTTATTGCCATTGGTTCTTTTTTTTTAAATTTATTTTATTGTAAACATGTGGGATACATCTTGTTTCTCTGTACGTGAAGTAGAGACATACCATTTGCGTAATCATACATTTACATAGGGTAGTGGTGTTTGATTCATTGTTATTTTTCCCTTCCCCCCACCCCTCCCACCCCTCTTTTCCCTCTGTACAGCCCCTCCTTCCTCCATTCTTGCAGCCCTCCCACCCCCCATTATGTGTCATCATCCACTAGCATTTTCCTTTTAGAAGACTTTCTCGGCTTCCATCAAGTGAAGACTGCTTTATAAGTTTAACTCAATGAACAGAGCATGTCAGAAGTTACTTTGTCCTCATTGCTCTTCTATTAGGATTATCTTTTTATTGTTATATGAAAGAATTAGAGCCTGACTTGAGCGTCTGCATGTAACATGAGATGGATTTTGACAGCCATTCTATTCTGGAGCCCTCTCCCTGCCTTGTTCTTCATTTGCCTGATTCATTATTCATCTGCCTGCAAAAGTCTAGAAGAGATATGTCCTGGCGCATGAGTGTATGAGCACAGAGATACCATGACCTCCCCATCACCACAATTTTAACAAGGACAATGATTTCAATTGTGGTTGTTGCTGTTGTTTAAGATCCAGGACCCACTATCATTTATCAGCTAAGTCAACCTAAGCTTAAATTTCTACCAGTGTGGTTTTGCTTTTGCTTTGTTTTGTTTTCATATTTGCTTATCTGTGTGTTTATTTATTAGGGTTAGCATGCCCTTGGTTCTATGCAATAACCCTATTTCTCCCCACAGAGAAGTTAATATACTCTATGAAAATATTACTGTTATTATATTTACTCGTTTGTTTAGATCTTCCAACAATCTCATAATGCTTTATCTCTTCTCTTGCTTTTCAGCTTTACTGATTCTAATTACAAATGTTTATTACTTTCACTATCCACATTTGGAAGAAAAATGTTTTCACTTCAAACAAATAATACTTGAATTGTCAGCAAACAATACTTGCAAAATGGAAGATATTATCACTTTGTTGGTCTGTGAGTCAATATCCAGGAGGCATCTTAGCCAGAACACTCAGGTCAGATGAACTCTGCCTGCTGCTATTCTCTTTCTGGGAAAAATGAGTGAGATTTAGGGAAACTGGTGAGACCAGATAGTGAACTCTTCCCTGTTGAATCTCTGTTAGCCTTTAAAACCCAAGGGCAGAGTTCAGCTTAAGATAATGGCTGACTGGTTTGTGTGAGACCAATTTCTACCCCAGGAATGGTTGGAAGAAACTGGACCAAATCCATCTGTCTGTCTGTCTCTCTGCCTGTCTTTCTCTCTCTTTCTCTCTCTCTCTCTCTCTCTCTCTCTCACACACACACACACGTGCACACTTGCACATGTGCACACAAAACTGCTTGAAGACACTAGACAGCTATCTTCAAGACAGGGGTATTTATGGGGCTAAGATCTGGGAAAGGAAAGGCCAAAAGATACATGATCCGATATTTGACCCCATTCTTAACTCAAGGCCACAATAAACTTGAAAGCAGTTGCTAAGAGACTGAGAAGAGAAGAAATTTCCACAGTCCCATGGGAGAGAGAAAGCAAAAATGGAACTTATATTTCCCCAGGAGGAAGGGGCCCTGGTAAAAGTCAGGCTTCTTACTGAGTCCCTGAAATCTCCACACAAGGTTATATCAGAAACCAGTACTCACCAATACCAGAGTGCCTAATTTAAAATCAACTCAGTTCCTAATTATATTAAGGTGTTCAACTTCTAACTGTCTTTCTGAAGCAGAAATAAATCCTGATGCTATATATTAGTGTAAATATACAGGATTCAATAAAATGTAACTTGACAAAATAAAAAAAACCAAGAACCAAAATAATAGATACAAAAGATGAGCAATGAAACTGTCAGACATGCAACTTGAAATAATGATTAAAAGGCTTAAAGTGTTAAAAGACAAGGGGAAATTTGACAGAAAACTAAAATCTTTAATCAAGTGTAAAATAAAAGTTCTGGAAACAAGAACCACACAAAACTGAAAGCAGTTGCCAAGAGGGTGAGTATCATGGTAGCTTAGACACAGTTCGAGAAATGGTTTGTTGGGATAGAGGAGAACAGAATCCTGAGAATGAAGCAGAGAGGGAAAAATGTATGTCAAATGCTAAAAATAATTTAAAATACACATTGGACATGGGCACAGTTCTGATTATGTGCAACTGCAGCCCCAGACAGAAAGAGCAAGGGACAGAAGCTATATTTGAAAAAATAATGGCCAGTAAGTTACCACCCTGAATGACACACACAAACTTTTAGAAGTGCTACAAACCCCAAGCAGGATAATTAATAGGGCCAGCACAAACAGGCACTGCCAAAAGCCAAAGAAAATAGGAAATCTCAAAATTCATCCAGAAAAAAAAAAAGAATATGTCTTACTTTTATAGTAGAAGCAATAAGAATGCTAGACACCTTCTCAAAATGAAGCAATGAAAGCCAGCCAACAATTGCTTATTGTTATTCTTCAAAAGCACTAAAATAAAATTATAGAAAATATAGAATTCAAAACCCAGTAAAAATATCCTCCAGAAAAATGAAAGCAGAACATTTTTAAATGAAATTTGAGTGCATCTCTTACCACAGACCTACATTAAGGGGCATGCTAAAAAGTGTTCTTAGCAGGAAGAAAACAATATTATGGACAAAAGAGCAGTAAGTACAAGCAAATGGATAATGTGTCTGTACAAGTATTTTAGTCAGCTTTTTCATCACTGTGACCAAAATACCTGGCAAGAACACTTTTTCTAGTCCACAGTCAGATAACACCATAGCTTTGGATCCTGAGATGAAGCAAAATATCATGGTGGAATGGACTGGTGGAGGAAAGCAGCTCAGGACATGACAATCATGAAGGAGAGAGAAAATTCTGCTCACTAGGGACAAAATATACTCCTCCCAGTGACCTACTTCCTCCAGAGACACCCTACCTGCCTACAGTTACCACTCAGTTAATCCCTATTGGTGGATTAATCCACAGATTATGTTGAACCTCTTATAATATAATCATTTTATCTCTGAGAATTCTTACACTGTCTCACACCTGAGCTTTTGGAGGACATCTCATATGGAAACCATAACCAGTAAATGATTATCACTTGAACAGAATAATACATCCCTAGGTCTTATGGAATTTAAAAGTCATGGTAACACATATCACACCAACTGGCCATGGGTCAGAGAGAAGGGAAAGGTTCATACTTTGTCCAAGATGTAGCAAAAGTCACAATTCAAATTAAACTTTAGTTAATTCAGAATGCATGCTGTAATCTCTAGAGTAACTTCAAAAAGAGGTAATTAGGGTATGTACTAACTCACAAGCCAATAGATGGGAAAATGAAATAACAAGATATTGTAAATCAAGCTATTTTAATATCAGCTCCCCTGACACATACCCAGAAAAGCCTTTGGGAAAAAGACTTATGAGTTGGTAGTTTTGCTTTGTTTTGTTCTGGGGGCAGGTAGGGGCACATAATCCCAGCAGGGGGCATAGCAGAGGTCAGAACATGAAAGAAGAAAGTTACGTAGAGCTGTGTTTGCTACTGACTTAACCACCATAAAGTAGGACTGCCTGGGAACTAGATGTCACAGCTGTGCATCTGGGGAATGAAAGGAACAGATCCATTCTCTGCCCATTGCTCAAGAGTGACCTGATGGGCATTAGCTCCCCTGCACCCTTGGGGACCTTCTTTAAGCGTCACAACTGTGACTTCAACTCAGCTCCTTCTTAGTCACTGAGAAACAGATTGTGCATGCAGGTTCAAGTCAAAGCAGAGTCTGAAGGTACCTTCAGAAAGCTGGTCAAAGTCTTCAGAGTTGAGCTCTGAAGAAGTGCTTAAAGAAAGAAGTAGGATCAATCAGATTTTCAACGGGTGTGCAAGAGGCTCTTCTGAGATTTTGACTGTCATTCCTGGAGATCCTGGGAGCCACGCAATTTTCTGACAATAAAGCCTTATATTACTTGAATGATCCTGCACGTATGACCCTGTGTGCAACTACGAATCCTGACTGATGGGAAACAGGATGCTGAATACTCAGAGTCTTGACTTCAAAGAATCCAATATTTGCAGGCATATCTCTCAGAAATAATTAAGATTTTGTAGCAGAGACATTATAACTGAATGCAGCTTTGTAAATGATACTTGGATCACAGGTACTTTAAGAACCACGAGAAAGAGTTCTGGGGTACAAGCAATGTTTTGGAACAGAGAACCATTGGAGCTCAGATGTTGAAGGAGTGTGCTCTAGATACGGAAAGCAAGATAGAATCAGATGTGGTAAAAGGGAGGCCTCTCAAGTTATAGAAATAGCACCATAGAGACTTCTGCCAGAACGCATCCCAGCTTAAACATTTAGCTAAATGCAAGAAAAACATTTCAGGAAAAACATTTCAGGAAAAAAAGTTGTCTCCTCCAAGAAAGTTAACGTGACAAAAATGCAAAAAAAAAAAAAAAAAAAAAAAGATTCTTTCTCATCTATCCACATATAATGTGGAGGTAATATGTTCAAAAAAGGGAGAGGATGAACAGGATGTTATTTATACTCATTTGCTTTTTCCAATTGCAATAATTATAACTAACCAATGAAATGGAATCATAAAAGCATGTAAGTGAAAGTGGAAGCAATAGGTGATGTGATACGAGCCACTCTTTATTTAATAATAATTTCCTTTGCCAGATTCATAGAACAGCAATCCTAGGTGCTACTCTGTAAGAACAAGTGAAGTTGTGTTTATGATAATGTGCACCTGTATTTAAAATATCCCCAGGGTGATACTCTCACTTCTTTGGGTCATTTCCTTCCATCAGTTCTCATACTTGATGTGCACTGTCATGAGTGCCCAGCCTTCTGAACCTTGGACACTGGAAGTCGGCAAGCCTCAGAGGAGGAAGGAGAATTTCAGAAATAGAGGGAATCTCGTGTCTTAAGCTGAGCCCCTTTGGTTTCTCAGCCAGATCGTTCTGTTATCCTGTTTCATGTATTCCCTGCTGGGTTTCCCCTACAATATTCCAATCATGCCTTCTGATTCATGCAGCATGCTAATTTAATTTAACTGCATGTAGATCCCACTGCAGAAATTTCTCAATGGATGGTTTGGTTTAATTATCCAGAGAACTGAATATATGACAAAAGACCAATCCTGCTATTCTGATTATTCAAAGGACAATTCCACTCAACTGTAAGATTGTCATTTCTTCTGCTTGGAGTTGAACTGTTTGGGCAATGGTAAATAGTTTTGACCTCCAAATGACAGATTTTAGAAATGGTTGAGCCCATATTGTTCAAGAAATAATTTAAAAGATAAATGTGTAACTACAAAACTAAATACAATATTTTGCTTTATCTGGTAACTAAATTCTTCAATACATTTGGTTATTGAATCCAATTTAGTCATAATTTTTGACAGGAAATTACTTTTGTAGAAAATAAATATTGGTACTTAAGATGGGGTATTTTTGATGAAAAATAAAATGTGTTCCTCAGGCAGAGAAGACAGGCATCTGAGCCCAGGAGCTGGCCTGCCTACCCTGGAAACCAGCCTCTGTTTACCAGCTGTGTGACCTCAGGAAACTAAGTGAAATCTGGCTGTCTTGCTTCCCTCAAGTGTAAAAATAGGGATAATAACATATATTCTTCTAAACTTAAAATATTATTATGCATGTAAAATGCTTAGAATAAGAAATTCCACTTCTGTCCAAACGAATGGAATGTAAGGACTCAGACAGATATTAGTACAACCAGGTCATGGCAACATTATTTACAATAGCCCAAAGGTGGAAATGACCCAAATACCTATCAACAAATAAGTGGATAAACAAAACGTGGTACTGTACATATCTACAATGGAATATTATTAAGCCTTAAAGAAGGAAACTCTGATGCATGCTACAGTTTGATGAACTTTGAGGATAATGTGCTTAAAGGAACAAATGTGTGATTGTGCTTTGTGAAGTATCTATAATAATCAAGTTCACAGAAACAGAAAATAGAGTGGAAGCCACCAGGAATGGGGGGAGGGGAAAACAGGGAGTTGATTTGTGGGTAGAAAGTTCCCATCTGGGTGATGGAATGTTCTGGGTTTCCCCTACAATGAGTACTGATAACAGTCTCACAACCATGTGAGTATAATCCACGTCACTAAACTGCGCACTTGACAGTGGTTAGCATGATAATATTATGTGTATTTTATTGCAATAAAAAAAATGCTCAGAGTAATGCTAGAAGCAGCAGTTCTAAAATTTGGTGCCTAGAGCAACAGCATCAGTGTCATTTGGGGCTTGTTAGGTGAGCGAAGCCCTGGGCCCACCCCAGACCTGCTGGATCACATTGGGAGGCTGGGACTGCAAAGGCCTCCCCGCTTATCCGCTTATATTCCTTAGGGTCTCTGATTCATTTTCCAGAAAACACTGATGCTTTTCCCTAATTCTTTATTTGCCTTCTTCCCAATACCTACTTGAAATTTCTCACAGCCAAAATGGGTAATAGAAAAGGAAATATTTGGGGGAAAACAGTACAGCAAGTTATTTGCTGGGGAGGTATATTCCCAAGGCTTATCTTGCATGTGTTTGAGTAACAGATAGACCAGAGGTCGTTTCCATAGCAACACACATTCTGCAATTTATAAATTGCAATATATATAAAGGAAGAAAATTATTGAAAAGGCCTGTGGAAACTGTATTCAGAAGAATGTTTGTAATACCTAAAAATTGGCAGGTTCCCCCTCATGATAAACATAGAGGTTATGGGTTATTTAAATGGCTGCCGTAAGCATCTGTGGGCCATTGTAATCCTCATTAAACTTTCACTAACCATAAAGACCTCTTTATTCTTAAAATGAACACGCTGTGAAGGAAGTCATTGCGAAGTACCCAGACTGTGACAGACATTAACCTCCTACATCAAGAGCATCTACTTCCACCAAACTCCAATAAAACCTGGGAATTCTCAACTGGAAGCACTTTTCCTTCCACAATAAAGTTTTCTTTTTGTGAACTTATAAATCAAAGGACTCTCCCTGTTCAGAATAAAACCTAAACCAGATTCCTTTCCCTTGTTTCCAATGGGCTCCCAAATTGAGCAAATGCTGCTTCATTTTTGGGAAGTGGTAGCTGTTTCTTCAGCAAATGAAGCCGACGGAAAATGTAGCTAACCCTGTCAAAATCCCTCTTCCGTAGGAGCTGACACGTGCACTGGGTATTTTCAAGTCATTGTCTGAATACGAATGTCTATAAATAGGATGCTGCACACAGCAGTGGGCCCGGAACCTGGTCCTGGAGCATTTTAGGCCACCTCCAATGATGGTCCCCAAGTGTGCATCCCAGGGAATAGGCTGGTTGTGCTTCTTCTATGCTCAGTGGTACCATTTAATGCAAAGAGTGAGGTAGTAAATAATGACTAGTGGCCTCCTCCAAGTCACCTGACTCACCCGGGCCTCTGTTCATGTCTAAAATTAAACTGGAATCTCTAAGGTTCTTTGTAAGTCTAGTGGTCCTATGACAGTCCCTCCCATCCCCTGGGAGGTTACTAAAGGGTAAACCAGATGTCCAGGATCAACAACCAGTGACTCAAAGAGCAAATAGAATGAGAAATGTTTCCTGACACATAGGCAGCTTTCACTGCCTGGTCATCACCCGGCAGGAGGCAACATGATTCAAAACTAGAGTTTTTGTTCAATGACGATTTGGAGTCCCCAACTGAAGATCGTGAGGCCTTATGCAGGACTCCGGGTGTTAGGCCTATACATATAAAACTATCTTGAGAAACTTTAAGGTGGTCATCCTGAGCCCTGCATGTTGACACTCCCCCAAAGCTGAGAGGGACCTGTAGGGGAAGGTAAAAGATGGTGGCCTCATTAGTAAGACTAAAGAATGCAAAGCCCAAGGGTGGCTTATGGTTTGCAGAGGGATTGAATTTCCATCCTGTGCAGATGGAAGCACAAGCCATGGTGTAAAGTGACCTTCAATGCACTCTACAGCCCAGCTGCTGCCAGCAGCAACCTTGGCATGGAGATGGGAGATCCACAAAGTGACTAGCAATGAGCCAATTCCAGGCAACATTCTTCCAGTTCAAGATCACCTCTCTGTTTAACTCAGGTTCATGGCGAGAAACTGCCAGCAAAGTTTAAATCTCCTTTCGTGGCTGTTTTTCTACATCCACGCCTCTTGTTTTTCCCCTTATTCCTAAGAGGGTTGGCAAATCTTACAGATGTGTGGGAAGTCTTCCTCTGTTCCCCATGGTCTCCACTCTAAAGTGAACTGTCAGGTGACATTCCTGGGTATCCTGCATAGGGTCTGCCTAAGAGTGGCTAAACTTGCTGGCTGTTAACCTGGGGTCTATGGACAGTGTCTGGTACCTACTGCTGTTGGTAGCCATTTGCCAGGGCTGAGTGTGCACCTTGAAGTCCTCCTGCTCCAAGCACATGGGAACCCAGGGTGCCGTGCTTCACAATGCCATCTGTGGGGGTTCGAAACCCTCACCCAGAGACCACCTTCGCTTTACGGTTTGTATGACTTTTCTGCCACCTGGGGATGACACAGAGGTGGGGCCTCTCAGTGGGTTCTGGTACAGCATCTGCTGCTCACATTCTCTTTTGACCAAGTCCCATAGGTGTGGAGGGTACTGAGTCCCCCCTCCAGATCCAGATTGGGGCAAAGAACCTCATTGTGCCTCCGCTAATCCTCTCGCTTCCTTCAAGAGACGCCTGTCATCCCAGATGATGGAGACTTCCCACCCAACCCATCCTCCATTTGACATTCACTGTGAACCTGACTCGGAATCAGCCTGATTTAGTTTTTGAAAAGGAGGGCGGGCTTGTCTTGCCAACAAAGTCCATCCCCTTTCCAGAAGCTATTACCAAGATTTCAGTTTGAGGTCAAAAGCAGAAACTGACATTGTTTTTTCTTCTTTGTCTTTTAACCACCCCAGTCTCTCCTGATGCAATATGCAATAGATTCTTTCAACGACACGGGGAAGCGTGACCCTATCTGGGTGCCTACTGTGTGCCACCTATGTCCTAAGCACTTTTTATATTGACTCAGTTAATTCTCTCCTGCATCCTCAGAGTCAGATACAGCTCTGGTCCCCATTTGGCAGAGACTGGATAACTTGGCTACAGGCACACATCTAGCAAGCAGGGAAGCCAGTTTCTTTAGGGAACAGGACAATAACACAATGACTTCATTTACTATATATTAAAGGATTAAGTTCTTCATTAGATAACCATTCTCCTTCTTTGGTTTTCATACATTTTAAAGCAGAAAAGCCTCTTTCATTATTATCAAAGAAACTGCTCAGGACGAAGGGGGACAGGCAGAGGGGATGGCAGGTTGGGTGTGAGTGTTGGGGGGTATTAGCTGGGCCAATCTATCCCCTCCAAGGCAACTCTGCCAAACCCTAATTCTTATCCGAACTCTGTTTGAAAACCCTCTGCCTGTGGATAGCCTCCTCGTTATCCAAGTCTCTCCTACAGCTTGATCAAGATCAGCTCACCAGGACTGAACTGGATTGCTCCTCCTTTGACATGATGGGGCTCTCGTGGTGGAGGCTTGGCACGAGGGCTGTGGTCTCATGCTGTTAGGCCGTCTACTTCCCTGCTCCTTCAGAGCCCGGGAGACCTTTCAAAGTAGAGGGTGCCAGAGGGAAAGAGAGGCTCACCCTTACTGTGTCCCAAGGGCACACCATGTTGGGGGGTTGTGCTGTGTTAGTGTGTCACGTTGCCGCAGTGTGTCCTTCTGTTCACAGTCATCTAAATTTCTCTTCCCCATGGCCTGTCTGGCTCCTGGAAGCTCTCCTGTGTCCAGCCCTGAGCCACAGTCCATTCCTGGGAGGCCAGAAATGAGAGCCAGAAATGGTGGCTTGTGCCACCAGCAGAATACATGCTCTGTGAGGGCAGCGACGGCACCATGTTCCCTGCCATGTCCCCAGCACTTGGAACATGGCTTGGGACGTGTTAAGCACTCAACACGTGTTTTCTTAAATTGTTAATGAACTCATGGGACTAGCGTATGCCTCCGTCAATTGATTTCATGATCCTGAAGCAGATGTGGTTTAACATGCTTAATTTAAAAGTAGGAAACTTTTTGATTATCATGGATTTTGTTTTCAAATCATAAAAAAAAAATAGCAAGGGGATTTAGTGATTTGATGAACCATGGAATTAATTGCTTGCACTTCCCAGTTTCAATTACTCTCTCTGTTGTCCAGTCTGTTAAAGATGCTTTGGGCAGCTCTTGACACTTAGTGTTACATTCTAAATAGCAAGTCAACTCACCTTCTGTTGTAAACAAGGAATCAAAATAATTTAATTTGGTAGGGGACATTTAGCAACCTCAGAATGTATATATCCCAGGTATACAAATTCGAAGCAAATGTATAATGTAGAAAATAGTCAAGCTTTCCATATTTACCAAAGTAATTCCCCAAAAACAAAGCCATCATCTGCCATTATTGTGACTATCATAATTGCAAGTGGCATAGGTCGAGCCTTCTTTTTGACCCTATGAGAAATACGTAGATAGACACTAAGCTCATATCACTAACTGCAGCTCTCCTAAAACTAAAAGTGAAAATAGCCCATTAATTATTTCTATCATGCCTAGTTATCATTAATAATGGAAGCTTGTGAGTGAAGTGCTATTTATAAAAAGAGATGTTCACGTCAATGTTATCATCAATAATATCTATGTCAACTCACCATACAAATGCTTTCAAATAATCAAAAAGCTAAAAAATGAGCTTAAAGTCATTCCTGATTTTTCTACATCTCTATATATATATGTATATACATATATATATGGATATATGTATGTGTATATATATGGATATGTGTGTGTGTGTGTGTGTGTGTGTGTGTGTGTGTGTGTGGATATTGTTTTAGTCACCTTTTTTTCTGCTGACCCAACCATAATTGTGCTGACCCAACCAGCACAATTATGGAAGAGGAAAGGTTTATTTGAGGGCTCATGGTTTTGAGGTCTTAGTCCATAGAAGCTGGGGCTCCAGGTGAGGCAGAATATCATGGTGGAAGAGTGTGGCAGAGGGAAGCAGCTCACATCACCAGGAAGCAGTGAGAGAGAGGGTCTCCACTCTCCAGATACAAAATATATACCCCAAAGCCACGTCCCATTTCCAATCTCCTCCAGCCACACCCTACCACTTCAGTTACCACTCAGTTAATCTCTATCAGGGGATTAAGTCACTAATTTGGTTAAGATTCTCACAACCCAATCATTTCTCCTCTGAACCTTCTTGCATTGTCTTACACGTGAGATTTTGGGGGACGCCTCATATCTAAACCATAACATTTGTATATATAATTTGTATCTTTCCAGTATACTGGATTTAGATGAATATTATCAGGTAAAGTTAAAAGAATTAAAATACATCAGCTATCCAGACTTCACCATTATTTTTATATCAAAGCAACCTAAAATAAGAACCTGACTATGCAAGGAAACAATGTCCCTCTAATGGCAGTACCTATTTGACACAATTATCATGTAGCGCCTTGCTTTCTATTTTTATATATAATTTCTCCAACGACATTCAGTCTTCAGGTAACAACCAGGTATTCCACATGCCAGCAATTAAATCCAACTTTCCCACAACACTACTTGGGCAAAGGGCAAGTGAGAGGCTGAGCCAAAGGTCGAATCAGGTCGTGCAGATTTCAGCACCGAGCTTGTTCCTCTCTGCCGTTGTACCCCCACATACACATTGCAAATTCCCTGGTTGGTTTAGTCATGTCACATGTAAATCATTCATTAAATGGTTTAAACACGATGCAGATTCATCATTTTACCACAAAGTGGCCGTGTTAAACCTCACGATGGTATTTTCAAGGAAGAGAGATGGCTCTATTCTTTGGGTACCACTATTTCCTATCACCTTAATTTCCTGCAGTCAGCTAATGACTCCTCTTGGGAAAGGCGTCATCTTTCACTAAATGCCATGGAACCAGGCGGATGCCACTTCTCTCCAAGACAAATTTTCATTAGGAGGAAAACATAAGATTGACCCCCTAAAAACTCATCTCCTGTTTTCAGTGGGTGTAAACTCTTTAAAGTCAATTTTTTTAAAAAAGCAGCAAAGCCTCATTTGCAATTTAAAATGTCTTTCCAAAAGGCCACTTCTCCTTGAAATGCCACATTCAGAGACACTCTGTTTCTTTCATCCTGATGACTTTTAATAAGTAAACTCATAGCCATTTGCAAGATTTTTTCCAAAAATGAATTGAGATTTAAATGAATCGTGCACTTGAATGTGTGCAGAGGGGGGGTGTCCTCAAGACGAGATAAACAAACCCCAAACTTGAAGGTGTCCCATGCCATTCAGAAAGTATGGACGCACACATTGAGCTGCTATTCTGAGGGTTACATCACCAAAGGCTGCCCTCCAACAGTGGATCATGTTCTAGCGATCTGCACTTCCAGGGCATTTGGTTTCCACTACTGGATTAAAAATAATAGCTGGTCTGAAATCTGAAATGACGGTGTTCACATGGCCCACCCACAACTTCTTCTAGTCTGACTCAGTATTTTTGCACATGGTGCGCCATTAGACTTCCCCTTCTTGTTTTTGTCTTAAAATTTTACCATGCTATTTTCTCCTTAAAGAATTGCATAAGCCAAGAAGTTACGTTCAGGCCCACGGCTTGCTCTCTTAGCACCATGTGTGAAGTGGGAGGAACCTTTTCCAGGGCACATAGGACAGTGTCATGAAATAATGGAAGCCTCTTGCAGGAGACTCTCCTTCCAGTACTCCTATCTCTGCATGTGTCTCTACCACCACAACCCTCTTGAGAGTCTATTTAGCTCAGTATTCATCAGTGTTCTCCACTGTGCTGTGAATCATGTTGGGATAAGGCTACCCAGTCCCTCTCTTTATCGTTTTATCAGTGAGTTATAACATGGTCATGGGCACATGAGTGGATCTACAAGAAATATTAATAAATGAATGAACCCTGAGCCCAACTTAATCATGCTGGGCATTGAACTACTGAAGCATTTCCCAAACTCAGCACTATTAACATTTGGGCCAGATAAATATTTAGAGTGTGTGTGTTAGGGAACAGAGGCATTTCATTCAACAGGACATTTAACAGCCATCCCTGTCCTCTATCTACTAGATACTATTAGCATCTTTACCCAATCTTGACAATCAAAAATGTCTCTAGATGTTGCCAAGTGTGGTCTTGGGGATCAAAATTGCTCCCTTGAGAACCAGGAGACTAAAATAGTAATCTGATATTTGACTTCCTCCTCCCATTATCTGTCATATTGCCAGTGATAAAAATCTTTCCAAAATAAGAATTCCATTAGTGTCTCCATCTTGTCTAAATACCTTTCACTGAGTTCCCATGTCTACAGAATTTATAATTTGCACTGTAAATAAGGACATTGTAGAAAGCAGATCCTGAGATATTAGCATTGTACTGTCCCTGCCACAGATTGCTACTCTGACCTTCAGGAAGCACATTGGCCTCCCTGGATTCTGAGTCCCTTATTTCAAAAGCTAGGCTAAATGATTTATAACATTCTACTCACTCTGAAATTTTCACTCTTTATATAATGCAGTTAGCCATGCAAATTGGCAAAGGCAATCCCTTTTGCACTGTGTTCAGGAAAAGCCTATTTTTTAGGTTTTTAAAAACTAAACCCCTCTAACACAGTTTGCTTTCAAGCAACTCAATGTAAACTTAGTGTCCTTCCTCTGATATACCATGAAACCCTATACAACACTTTGCACATCATATTGTTTTGAAAATAAAATGTGTTCTTTCTCTAACAGACCTTAAATAGTAGAGCACTTAGTAGACAAAAAATGAGACTCTGACTCTTAGAACTTACTCTTAGGTGACTTTAGGGGGATGATTTAACTTCTCTAAACCTAGTGATCCCCATCTGCAGACTGGGAGTTGAACTGATATTTGTGCTATTGTAAGGTTTAGGATTTGGCACAGCCAGTATTTCATAGATTTTACTCTTTCCCCTAATTCTCAGCACTGATTCCAATGTCAACCATACTTTCCTCAGAGATTTTTTCTTTCTTAGAGGCACACTGAAGAATCATTCGACTTTACATCGGTGACATGGTGTGTTGGGCGGACTGCAGTCTCAGGAGCTTTCCAGTACACACTCCTAGGAGCCCACAGTGAAGGTTTTGTCAAGATGGCGGAATAGAAGAGGTCACATTCCTGGCTGCTCCCAGGTGTGAAACCAAGAAAGCAGACAGGCAGCTTCTTCTCAATGTGGGTGAACAAATAAAAGCATGGGGGGCCTTTATTGGAATTTAAAACTGGACATTCAAAGCAGACCAGGGACACAGGAGGTTGGATATAATAAAGAAAAAAATCTCCAGGGGCACAGCCGCTGGCATGGCCGGGCCGGAAGCTCCAGCCAGGGCAGTCCCTCCATGAGCACAGTAGAGGGATAAGAGAATTCAAGGACTGTATTTTGGGGAGGCCTGAGGCTGTCTGGGTACAGAACATTCAGAGACCAAGGACATTGCCCAACAAACCTGAAAGATGTGCTGCCTGATATCCATATGTAGGGAAAAAAGCCTCTCTCTCTCCAGGCAGTGTGTGGAGGACAAAGGAAGGGACCACTCTACAGCCCTGGTGGGGCCGGAAGCTGAGGAAGCCAATTCCTGGCAAACCAGAATTTGACCTGAAATACTGGTCCAATAAATACACATGGCATGGCATAGACCAGGGAAAAATCAAACCTGGAACAAGGTTTACACAGGGGACAGCTGGTCAAGGAAACCCACCTAGTTCTACCCCTCCCGTCCATTCCATCTGCTTACGGGACCAGATGGGAGAGAACACATCTGGCTGGGAACTCAGAAGGGCAGGGGCAGGAGAGATGGGAGACTGAACCTAAGACCAGGAAATGTGGGGTCTGCAGGTGACATAGGGGGCTAAGAATAGGCTCTCCCACCACAGGAGTGGAACTGAGGGAGATCCCTGGGGTAAGTCTTCCAGGGTGGACCAGCAAGTTTTGGGCATGGGAGGCGCACTGATTTAAAATGTCCAGGCCAATTGGCAATCAGCAGAGAGCCTGGAGCCCACCTAAGCCTAAACCCTGCCTCCAGGAACTCTGCCTCCAGGATCGCCTCTCCCACCCCAGCAATCCAGAGGATGGAGCATCACCCTGCAGAAGACCCCGCCTGAAACTGCTGAGAGGAGAAGCTGAGAACATGTTGAACTCCAACGGAAAGAATCCTTTAACTCTTCACCAAGATTTTTTTCTTTTCTTTTTATTTCTTATACTTTTTCTCTGTTTAATTGTGACCTGGATGGTACACAGACACTTATACATTTTCATATTTCTTTTTTCCCCTCATTTCTAGCATTTTTGAAGTCAGTTATTTTTCATGGATTAGTTTTTTGTGAACTAGTATGTTTGATTCATAAATTTCAGTTTTGTTATGTATTCTTTAATTTTTAATTTTTTAAAAATTTTTACTTTGTATTTTTTTTTCTGTTTTCCTTGATTCTCTTTTCCTCTGCAAATCTCTGTTGTTCTCTCCTTCGCTCTTCCTTTAAACTTTTACTTCTGTCCTCTCTCTTCCTCCCTCATAATCATCACATCCTATATCACTTCTGTTCTCTCCCTGTCCACCATTTGAAATTAGAAACCATTTTGCAAACTTGTTGTTTTTATTGTAGGCAATAACTGATCATATCATTTCTGCTTATTGTGATAATTAACATATCATATGATCATATATCATAAGATGTCATTGTAAAAACTATTTTATTTAATGCTGTCTATTGCTTGCATTGGTTGCTATTATTTGTCTCCCCTAAACAGTGAGGTACTGGAAACCTTCAGGGACACTAGAAGTTCACAAGGTAGAAACTCTACTGTCTCAGATACCGTTAAGTGGGTAGACACACAAACAACATGAAAAAGCAAGGGAACAAATCACCCCAAATAAACCAAGATACTCCAATAACAGAATCTATTGACACCCCAGTGGAATAAAAGTCACAGAAGGAGATGAGAATGTACACAGCTTAACTGATCTGAGAAGTAAAGGACAGTACAGGGAATGAAATCAGAGAGAACATGCAGGAAGTGAAAGATCACTTCAATAGAGGCAGAGATCTAAAAGAAAAACATGCAGAAATTCTTGAAATGAAGGAAATAAACCAAATTAAAAATCCACAGATTAGACCACTTGGAAGAAAAACCCTCAGGCAATGAAGACAAAATATATAATCTTGAAAATAGAGAGATGTTAAGAAACCATGAACAGAACTTCCAGGAATTATGGGATAACATGAGAAGACCAAATTTAAGATTTATTAGGCTAGATGAAGGTGCAGAGATACAAACCAAAGGAATACACACTTTTTTCAATGAAATAATATCAGAAAATTTTCCAAATCTGAAGAATGAAATGGAAAATCAAATACAAGAAGCTTACAGGACCTCAAATGTGCAAGATTACAATAGACCCACATCAAGGCCCATTATAATGAAAATACCTAGAATACAGAATAAGGATAGAATATTAAAGGCTGAGAGTTAAAAATATCAGATTATATATAGGAGGAAAATCATTCGAATCTCAGCTGATTTCTCAACCCTGACCCTCAAAGCTCGGATGTTCTAAACTAACATATACCAAGCTCTGAAAGGAAATGAAGGCCAGCCAAGAATCCTCCATTCAGAAAAATTAAGCTTCAGGTTTGAAGATGAGATAAAAATCATCCATGATAAGCAAAAGTTAAAAGGACTCACAACTAGAAAGCCTTCGCTATGGAATATTCTCAACAAAATATTCCATGAAGACAAGATGGAAGAAAACAAAAGTGAAAAGCAGTAAAGGAAGGAACTACACTAAAGGAATAGTCAATGAAAGGAGAAACTAATCCAAACTAAAAACTAGAAATAAACCAAAATGACCAGGAATACAAATCCTATCTCAATAATAACCTTGAATGTTCATGGCCTAAACTCATCAATCAAAAGACATAGACTGGTAGATTGGATTAAAAACCAAGACCCAACAATATGCTCTCTCCAAGAGTCTCAACTCATAGGAAAGGCATCCACAGACTGAAGGTAAAAGGATGGGGAAAAAAATATATTACTCACAAGGATCTCATAAACAAGCAGGGGTTTCTATTCTCATATCAGAAAAAGTGAAATTCAAGCCAAAATTAATCAGAAGGGACAAAGAACATTTTATATTGCTAAAAGTAATTATACATCAACAAGATAAAAATCATAAATATTTATGCCCCCAAAAATGGAGCATCTACATACATCAAACAAACCCTTCTCAATTTCAAGAATCGAATAGACCACAACACAATAATATCGGGTACTTTAACACACCTCTCTCGCTACTGGAGAGATCCTGTAAACAAAAACTAAACAAAGAAACTATAGAACTCAACAACAATCAATAATGTAGACTTAACAGACATATATAGAATATTTCATCCATCAATGAGTAATATACTTTTTTCTCAGCAGCACACAGATTCTTCTCTAAAATAGACCATATCTTATGCCACAAAACAACTTGTTAGCAAACACAAAAACATAGAGATTATACTCTATACTCTATCAGATTATAATGGAATGAAATTAGAAATCGCTGATAGAATAAGAAGTAGAAGCTACTCTAGAACCTGGAGACTAAATAAGATGCTATTAAAAGATGAATGGAGAGCAGAAGACATCAGGGATGAAATTAAAAAATACTTAGAGGTAAATGAGAAGAGTGATGGAACATATCAAAATCTCTGGGACACTATGAAGGCAGTGCTAAGAAGAAAGCTCATTGCATTGAGCTCATTTATTAAAAGAATAGAAAGTCATTGAACAAATGACTTCACATTGCATCACAAAGCCCTAGAAAGAGAACAGATCAACACCGAAAGCAGTAGAAGACAGGAAATAATTAAAACCAGAGTTTAGTTTCGTGCATGGTGAGAGATATGGGTTTAGTTTCATTCTGTTGCATATGGATTTCCAATTCTCCCAGCACCATTTGTTGAAGAGGCTATCTTTTCTCCATTGCATATTTTTGGCCCCTTTGTCTAGTATGAGAAAACTGTATTTATTTGGGTTTGTGTCCGTGTCCTCTATTCTGTACCATTGATCTACCTTTCTATTTTGGTACCAATACCATGCCGTTTTTGTTACTATTGCTTTGTAGTAGAGTTGAAGATCTGGTATTGCAATACCCCCTGTTTCACTCTTCCTGCTAAGGATTGCTTTAGCTATTCTGGGTTTCTTATTCTTCCAGATGAATTTCATAATTGCTTGCTCTATTTCTGTAAGGTACACAATTGGGATTTTAATTGGAATTGCATTGAATTTGTATAGCACTTTAGGTAGTATGGCCATTTTGACAATATTAATTCTTCCTATCCAAGAACATGGAAGATCTTTCCATCTTCTAAGGTGTTCTTTAATTTCTTTCTTTAGTGTTGTATAGTTCTCATTGTAGAGGTCTTTCACCTCTTTTGTGAGATTGATTCCCAAGTATTTTATTTTTTTCGAGGCTATTGTGAATGGGGTAGTTTTCCTAATTTCTCTTTCTGAAGATTCATCACTTATGTATAAAAATGCGTTGGATTTATGGGCATTGATCTTGTAACCTGCTACTTTACTGAAATCACTTATGAGTTCTAAGAGTTTTCTGGTGGAATTTCCAGGTTCCTCTAAATATATAATCATGTCATCAGCCAGAGCCGAAATAAATGAAATTGAAACAAAGGAAACAATCCAAAAAACTGACCCAAAAAGTTGATTCTTTGAAAAAAAATTATAAAATTGATAAACCCTTAGCCACACTAATGAAGAGAGAAAAAATTCAAACTACTTAAATTTGTGATGAAAAAGGAAATATAACAGACGCTACTAAAATACAGAAGATAATCAGAAACTATTTTGAAAATTTATACTTCAAAAGATAGAAAATCTTAGGAAGACATTAACAAATTTCTGGAGACATATATGACCCACCTAAACTGAAGCAGAAGGACATATACAATTTATACAGATCAACTTCAAGCAATGACATTGAAGACACCATCAAAAGTCTACCAACTAAGCAAAGCCCAGGACCAGATGGATTCCCAGATGAGTTCTACAAGACCTTCAAAGAAGAATTAACACCAGTACTTCTCAAATTATACCATGAAATAGAAAAGTAGGGAAACCTTCCAAAATCATTCTAAGAAGCTAGTATCACCCTGACACCAAAACCAAACAAAGATACATGAAGGAAAAAAAAACTTCAAACTAATACTCCTGATGAACATAGATGCAAAAATTCTCCATAAAATTCTGGTAAATTGCATATGAAATCATATTAAAAAGATAGTGCACCACAATCAAGTGGGGCTCATCCCAGTGATGCAAGGATGTTTGAACATATGGAAATCAATAAACGTAATTCATCACACCAACAGATTTAAAGACAAAAATCATATAATCATCTCAATAGATGCAGAATAAGCATTTGACAAAATACAGCATCTATTCATGTTCAAAACACTAGAAAAACTAGAGATAGTAGGAACATACCTCAACATTGTAAAAGCTATATATGCTAAACCCAAGGCTAGCATCATTCTAAACGGAGAAAAATTGAAAACATTTCCTTTTAGAACTGAAATCAGACAAGGATGCCCTCTTTCACCTCTTTTTTTCAACATAGTCCTGGAAACCCTAGCCAGAGCAATTAGAAAAAAAATTAAAGGGATACAAATAGGAAAAGAAGAACTCAAAACATCACTATTGGCCAATGACGTGATTCTACATTTAGAACATCCAAAAAATTCTGCCAGAAAATTTCTAGAACTCATAAATGAGTTCAGCAAAGTAGTGGGATATAAAATCAACACCCATAAATCAAACATGTTCCTATATATCAGTGATGAATCCACTGAAAGAGAAATTAGGAAAACTACCCCATTCACAACAATCTCAAAAAAAAATAAAATACCTGGGAATCAATCTAACCAAAGAGTTATAAGATCTCTACAATGAAAACTACAAAACGCTGAAGAAAGAAATTGAGGAAGACCTTAGAAGATGGAAAGATCTCCCATGTTCTTGGATAGGCAGAATTAACATTGTCAAAATGGCCATACTACCAAAAGTGCTATACAGATTCAATGCAATTCCTATTAAAATCCCAATGATGTTCTTCATAAATGGAAAAAGTAATCGTGAAATTCATTTGGAAAAATATAAGACCCAGAATAGCCAAGGCAATGCCTAACAAAAAACGTGAAGCAGGAGGCATCACAACACTAGACCTTAAATTATACTACAGAGCCATAGTAACAAAAACAGCATGGTATTGGCACCAAAATAGATACGTAGACCAATGGTAAAAAATAGAAGACACAGAGACACACCCACATAAATACAATTAACTCATACTAGATAAATGTACCAAAAACGTACATTATAGAAAAGATAGCCTCTTCAACCATGGTTATGAACTGGAAATCCATATGTAGCAAAATGAAATTAAACCCCTATCTCTCACCATGCACTCTTACATTGCTGGTGGGACTGCAAGTTTGGTGCAACCACTCTGGAAAGCAGTATAGAGAGTCCTCAGAAAACTTGGAATGAAACCACCATCTGACCCAGTTATCCCCCTCCTCAGTTTATACCCAAAGGACTTAAAATCAGCATACTACAGTAAAACAGGCACATTAATGCTTATAGCAGCTCAATTCACAATAGCTAAACTATGGAACCAAACTAGGTGCCCTTTAGCAGATGAATGGATAAAGAAATTGTGGTATGCATATACAGTGAAATATTATTCAGGCTTAAAGAAGAATGAAATTATGGCATTTGTTAGTAAATTGATGGAACTGGAGAATATCATGCTAAGTGATATAAGTCAATCCAAAAGAACCAAAGTTTGAATGTTTTCTCTGATACCTGAAATTCACAATAAGCTGGGGTGGAAAGAATAGAGGTACTTCGGATTAGACAGAAGGAGAGGAGGGGGTTGGGGGTAAGAACAATAGAATGAATTAGACATTATTACCCTCTGTGCATATATGATTACATGACCTTGTAACTCTACATCACATATAAACAGAAGAATGAGAAGTTATATTCCATTTATGTATGATGTGTCAAATGCATCCTACTGTCATATGTAAATAATTAGAATAAAAAAAATTTAAAAAAGAGCCCACAGTTCCCAATGATATAGGAGCCCAATACAGATGTTGAATTAATTGTCATTGGTGCAAACACATGTTTCAGGGATGTGTGGACACACCTTCTTGATGGAAAATATAATTCCACTCAACCTACATGGAAACTTAACAAAACCTACTTGTTGCATATGATCTAGATGGTACCTCAAAAAAAAAAAAAAAAAAAAACTCACATCATGAAGTTATCCTAATTTGCATGGAATGTCCTTTGGTTGTAGTATTTAATTACTATCATAGCTCATCAAAAGTGCTGAATAATAATATATGTCACTCTCCAATTTGGACAATCCCAAAGGGCCACACATTTATTCAGACTTCCCAAAATTAAGGCCTGAACATGCTATATTAGAACCTAGAACTATCTTTGTTTATTTTTCCCTAGGTGGCTAATTACACTCTTAAAATATGATTAGTTGAGGCAGTTTGTATGCTAAACACATGTACTACATAATGCCTTCCATCTTGCTCACGTGATTGTTCAGCTCAAATAACCCAATAACCCATTATCATTAAAGATGATCTGTGCACACAAGAGAACAAGGAAGGAAATGTTGAATCAAAATGTGTCAGTATACTCAGAAGCAAAATTCATGCTATTAAAAAACAAATGCAATTTAATCAAGACGGTATTCAGTGAATGGATAGCATAGCTCTCCAGCTGGCCTGAATCATGGACCCACCCAGACATCATTTTCACGCATAGCAATGGTCTCGCCTCACAATTGTATCAGAATATCTGAGGCAACCTCTCTGCATAGTGACAGTTTTTAAAAGCTGTCCGAATGATTCTAATATATATCCAGGATGGAACTAATGAGCAAAGTTAACGATTAGGGATTAGGGATCCACTAAGAAAGAAAAAGTGTCAAGGTATATAATATGCCCTCATTTCTGTAGTGAAGGAACGTAGTATACCTATGGGGTTAGGAATCAGGAAGAGGAACTGGGAAGATGGTATAGGAGGAGTTGACTTTGGTGTTAAATTCTTTGTCAACTCTCAAAAAGGATGGACTCTGAGTTCTCCAAGAAAATGATTGAACTAAAGCCTTTTTGTCAAAATCTGTGTAGTTTCACATTACCAGATTTTTAAGACAAAGAAAGATAAGTATGTGTCACATATTTGTAGATATTTAAAATATTATTCTGTGAAAAATCAAAATGTGGTATTTCCCTATCATTGATGTGATTTCAGCCTAGAATGCAAATAAGAGTTTAAAGAAGGTCGCTGGGAACCTGGACCGAGAATTATGTAATACACACCACAGATTTATTTATTTTTTAATTTTTTTACATGACAGTAGACTATATTTTGAAATATTTTACATACATAGAATAAGTATAACTTGTATTATACACACATAGAATAACTCGTTCAAGTTAGGATCCCATTATTGTGGTTGTACATGATGTGGATTTACATTGGTCATGTATTTATATATGAGGATAGAAAAGATATGTCTGAATCATTCTACTGTCCTTCCTGTTCCCCTATGCCTTTCTCTCCCTTTGTTCCTTTTTGTCTAATCCAATGGACTTATGTTCTTCCCTTCCTCACCTTCCCTTGTTTTGGGATAGCTTCTACATATCAGAGAGAACATTAAGCCTTTGGGATTTTTGTTTTTGTTTTTGTTTTTGTTTGGTATTGACTTATTTCACTTAGCATGATAGCCTCCAGTTCCACCCATTTACCAGCATATGCCATTATTTCATTCTTCTTTATGGCTGAGTAATATTCCATTGTGTGTATATACCACAATTTCTTTATCCATTCATCTGTTGTAGGGTAGCTAGGTTGGTTCCATAGCTTGGCTATTGTGAATTGAGCTGCAATAAGCATTGATGAGTCACTGTAGTATGCTGATTTTAAGTCCTTTGGGCATATCCGGAGGAGTGCAATAACAGGGTCAAATGGTGGTTCCAGTCCAAGTTTTTTAAGGACTCTCCATACTGGTTTCCATAGTAGTTGCACCAACTTGCAATCCCACCAGCAATGTATTAGTGAACCTCTTTCCCCACATCCTCTCCAACATTTATTATTGTTTGTATATTGTAATTGTCATTCTGACTGGAATGAAATGGAATCTCAGTATAGTTTTGATTTGCATTTCTCTACTTGCTAGTGATATTGAACATTTTTTCATATATTTTTTGACCATTTGTATTTCTCCTTCTGTGAAGTGCCTGTTCAGTTCTTCTGCTCATCTATTGATTGGGTTATTTGGTTTTTTGATATTAAGTGTTTTGAGTTCTTTGTATATCCTAGATATTAATGCTACAGCTGAGGTGATGGTGGTAAAGATTTTCTCCCATTCTGTAGGCTCTCTGTTCACATTCTTGATTGTTTCCTTTGCTGTGAAGTATCGTTTTAGTTTGATTCCATCCCATTTATTCGTTCTTGATTTTACTTCTTACACTTTAGGAGTCTTATTGAGGAAGTCCATTCCTAAGCTAACATGATGGAGATTTGGGCCTACTTTTCCTGCTAGTAGGCGCACTCTCTGGTCTAATGCCTACGTCCTTGACCCACTTCGAGTTGAGTTTTGTGCAGGGTGAGAGACAGAGGTTCAGTTTCATTCTACTACATGTGGATTTCCAGTTTTCCCAGCACCATTTGTTGAAGAGGCTATCTTTGCTCCATAGATTTATTAAAGTAAACCAGCTAGGACCCACCTCGCTGAAGAAACGTGGATGCTGATTTGCTTACTGCATTTTTAAAGTATCAGAAAGTTGCTATTTTTAGTCCCTCGTTTCATCAAAATGAAGCATACAAACAAAGACTGCCATGGGAAACTAATTTAACTTTGTGATTTAGGATTATTTGGGATAATTTAAATAGGAATCATACTCAGTATATTTTATACAATATGAAAAACATGAATCAGAACAAAATCTAATCACTTGTACAAATGGCATAAAGTGACAGTTATGGAATTTTTCACTCGCATTTGGTGAAATGAATGGAAAGCAATAACCTCTTACGTGCTGCATAGCCACACTATGTAAACTGTATATGTTCTGTGCAATTTACCCTCAGCAACTATGACATACAGCACACCGTGCACTTACTGCATCATTCAGGAGTCCTTTGCAATACATGGACCATACTGGCTCTTTGTGGCATATCGGCTTTTACACTTGAGTAATTAACTCAGACTGTTGGAAAGCTGAGGGAAGAAATGTTGATTGGGTCTGTCCTCATTTCTTCCCAGGAGGATCCCTGTGGTCCAGCCCAATGGCCTCCTGCGGTACCGTGACCATGGCAAGCTTTGTCCCACCTGATGATGTCTGGACTTGCCAGCCTGTCCCTGGCTAGCTTCTCTGGGTCATTCCAGGTCTTGGCTTGAGACCAGCTCGGCAGGACAGACTTCTGTGCTCCACAGTCGCAGTAAGACTCTGTTCTTACTGCTTTGCAGCACTTATCATCTCTAATGATCTTGTTATTGATTGGTTTTCTTGTTTATCCTGTAGCTGCCCTACTAGAAGGCAGCCTCCAAGGAAACAGGTGTTTGGTCTGTCGTGTTCCCAGTGGTATTCCTCAAGGAATGGTTCACGGATGTATCATTTGCTGGATAAATGAAAGGAAGAAAATTCTGCTGTGCTGATTGCAAGAGTGGCCGCAAAATTTCCCTCCCTCCGTCCGTACCCCTTTACAGTGCGGTTTTACAACTCTTCCCATTGACAGTTAGAAAGACTTTTCCATTGCTTGAATCTGGGCTGGTGCTGGCCAATGGAAGTCACAAGAAATGCCAATGTGTTAGCTGCTTTCTTCCACTCTCCCTTAGAAGCCCCAACCCCACCGAGAAAGAGCTGGAGCTAACTTGTTTTATGGAAAAGAACCACAAACTGTAGCCAAAGTCCAGGAGAGCTGCCCAGTTGACTTGCAGTCACTATAAGCAGATGAGAGACTCTAGTTGAGACCAGAGAGAGCCTACCTGGCCCACAGACATAGTTAACAAGAAGAAAGCATCGTTTTAAACTAAGTTTTGAGGTGACTTGCTATGCAGGATTAGATACCTGATACAGGAAGCGGTACCTAGAACTGGGGTGGCACCATAGCCAAAATCTATGCAGCATTTGGAGGTAGCTAAGAAATTAGAGTGGAAAATATTAGCCTGAGTTATGGGGCCTGGTAATGGCCAGAAACAGCAAATCTGAGAAAATGGTTTCCTAAATTTTATTGGATGCTGGAAAAATGGTTGACCTGTGACTTATAGGAGGAAAACAGTTGCCAAATTTTTCACTTGTGATGAGTGGAAAATAGAAACACATATCTAATGAAGTTTAAGCCTTGGAGAGAGATTTCTAAGCTGGAAAATACAGACGTCACTTCACTTGTCTTTGTGGATTATGATCAGGTTCAGCAAGAACAAGAGGGGTTGAAGATGCATGAAACTCATCTCGAAGAAAATCAAGTCACAGCTGTAGATTCTGATGCTGCTCAATCACAACTGACGTGCTTTGTGAGGGAGATAGAATCATCAACTTGACTGCCTCTGCTTTAATTTCAGCATCTCATCAGCCACTTGGCAACTGAGAGATTTAAGAAATCATCTCACTTTATAGCCTCATCTTTTGATAATTAGCCATAAAAATGGCCAAATTTATTTTACATGCTTTTAAAAAATTTCACACACATTTGTCATTCTTTATAGTTTAACCTTAAAACTTGTTGTAACAAGTTATGTCAATTTACTTCACATGAAAGATGCTCATTGTTTAACACAGTTGAATGTTTTTGGTGGTTGTTGTTTTCTTGCTAGTATTTTGTTTATTTGCTGTTATCAGTCGGGCATTAAAATACATATTCCGAAGGAGTCCTTCATTTGGTTTGGCATAAAATTATTGTAAGTAATCCCCACTCCCCATAATACTTACCTAGTGCTAGCCGAATTTTTTTAAAAAATGCAGACTCGATTTTGATTTCATGTACAACCAGAATTACAGAAATCTAGTTGACATCTCTCAAAGATGGGTAAGAATATTAATTTGGAGCTGGGGATGTAGCTCAGTGGTAGGGCACCTCCCTAGAACGTGTGAGGCCCTGGGTTCAATCCCCAGCACAGGGTCAAAAAATCAAATCAGTCTAATGATGGAAATAAAATAAACTCTGGCTGTAAATCTTCAAAACCATTCTTTTTAGTATTTTAACTATTTTTATTCTTCTCTGTTATTCATAAGTGCTGTTACGTGGCAGCATGTTAGAGAACTGATTTCCTCAGAGCATTATTACCTGTATGATTAACAACCTTCAAAACTCACAAAAAAACCTGAATGCATATAATTATAACAAAATGTTCAAATAGGTAAGCTGAATATATCTGAAACTCACCAAAAACACAATTGTCTTTGGTTTCCATGACACCAAGCCAGTGTTCCCAAGAACAATGAATTCATGTTTGAGCAGATGAATTTCATTTTGTACATACTTGCCACACATATTTAAGATCAATAACATTTCTGAATATTTATAAGAAAAAGATTTGCCTTGAGGATTATTTGTGTTTTGAAATTTATTTATTTGGAAGGAGATGTTTAAATCCTGGAAATATTAACATCCACATCCAGTTTTTGTTTGCGGATGAGGAACAGACAGCCTAAACTGATGTGCTAGTGGACTCACTGTAGATGTCCTGGAGAAGCCTGCACTTTTATCTAGAGATGCAATATTTTTGTTCAAAATTTGTTCAAGGAGCTTCTGATGGCAAATATGTCTCATCCACTGGAACATGGTCTCTTACCTAGAATAGTATCTAGAATGTGAATCAATAGTTATGTGCTGAGTGAATAATGAAACATTTGGTCTCCCACAGCTGATGAAAGAAAAGAGTAAGAACACACAGTATCAGAGAAGTGGTCACGACCCTGGAAAAGTGGTGCTTGGGAGGCTGGATTCCTGATGCACTGGAAAGCTCTTCCTTGCAGGGCAGAGCCCTGGGCTGGATCTTGCTGTTTTTACCCCCATTGACTCTGAACTAGTAACTTTACTCCTCTGAGCCTCAGTCGCCTCATTTGTATTTTGAAAGTCAGACATCAATGTGCACATATTCCATGACTTCCAAAATAACATGCCTCCTCCTTACAAACATGAGTTTTTCAGGTTTTTATGATGACATCTTGCGATCTTTCTTTTTTTCTTTACTTTCTTTACCAGTAAAGAGTCTTTCTTTTATCCGAAGATTCTGTCCTGACAGAGTATTCTTGCTAACATACACATAGTTTCTTATGTCTGGAAGAAATCTGGCAGGTGATCCTTTCTATTTGCTCGTTTTACATAGGGACTGAAATTCTGGCACATAACATGAATTGTTCAGGTTTTCACATTGCATTGATGGAAAAGCTCAGATCCTTGGCTTTCTGATTTGTCAAAGACAGCTCTTCCTACTCTTCTCTACCAAACTAGCAGAACCAGATTTGTTGGTTAGGATTTAATTTCATCTTGCTTTGTTCTTTCTATCAACTGCTTTCATTTTTCACTTCACGTCCAGACACAGTACCTTCAATCAATACTTGCAAACCAAGCAGAGAGATAAAAACTACTTGTGAGGACTGTAACGTGACTATAGCTGGTGAAAATTTATTTTGAAAAAAGTATACAACAATCACCAAGACTAATGTTGGTTTTAAAAGATTTTTAGTAGCCGGGCACAGTGGTACATGCCTGTAATCCCAGCAATGTGGGAGGCCGAGGCAGGAGGATACCAAGTTCAAGTCTAGCTTCAGCAACTTAGTAAGGCCCTAAGTAACTTAGTGAGACCCTGTCTTAAAGTAAAAACTAAATAGGCCCTAAGTAACTTAGTGAGACCCTGTCTTAAAGTAAAAACTAAATAGGGTGGTAAAGCACCCCTGGGTTAAATTCCTGGTACCAAAAATAAAAATAAAAATGAAAACTGAATAAAAAGGTTTTTAGCAACTGAACTTTAACTACCACCCAAATGATGTTGAAATAGTAAGCCAGTCAAACCATATTGCTAAAATATTAATTTGGGACACTTTTCAGGTGGAAAAGCAAAGAAACAAAAATATAATTTTCTCATCTTTTCAACCAGACCACCTCTGTTTTAGAGTAATATGTGATCTAAATTCATGAACTGCATCTCATTCTTTTATTAATATCATTAGATTTTGTGCTTTCTCCCCTGGGCCAGCAAGTAGGTGGATGGCTGTTTCACACCTAAAATGTTTATGAAGGGCAGATATTTTCCAGAATGCACATCTGGATACTATGGGGAATATTCCTTCTGTCTCTAATTGTGAACCGAATGTGTCAAAGGAAGTGATGAGCCGCAGCTGATGGCGAACGCTATCTGCCACACTTGGCAGAGCCTCCTACACGTTGCTAACTGGTTACGAGTGAAGACTCCCACCACCGTCTGGCCAGCAATAGTGTCTCACACAGAACCCTATGCAGAACCTTCGGCACCTGGGAGCCATCTAGAAAGCCATCTTATTTTCCTACTCGCAGTGATATATTGACCCTCGAAACAGTTCATTAGTAAGGAACAACTGGGCTATTAGAAACTTGACTCTTGAAAATAATCTGAGTTTAAAATTACCCCTGTGTTTCCTTCTTAAATGAGGCACAAGTCTGTTCTACATTTCAATTATAAGCAGTAAACTATTTACTGAAACAATTGATCCATTGGATGCAAAGTGGCTCGGAGCAGCATCACTGTTCCCACACACGATATGACAGATCAAGACGGCTGCCAGTCTGGCGGTGACCAGAGAGAAGTTTGGCTGTGGTCATCCATCCCACCGCTAACCATCTTTCAGTCTCTTGGAGCCTGTGGTCACATAACAGTCATCATTTCCTCCCCTGTCGATGCAGCGAGTGTCGTTCTTTCTGTCCTCTGAACGTCACAGTAATTAATTCAGTCCTTTGGCTTTTCCTTTGGCACTGTATGGCCATCGCAGAACCTAATGCCAGTGCTCAGAAGATGCCTACTGACCTCCTCCAGCTTCCTTGTCTAACAAAAAACATCCCGGAAAGGTAGGTGATCAGTATCGCACGCAGCTAATACAGATCAGAATGGAAACCAGATTCCAAATTCATCAAGTGAACCCAGAATTTTGCCATTCCTTGAAGTGTGGGGCTCTCGTCTCCCCAGCCCAACCGTAAGGTCCCTGTGTACCTGGAAGAAAACTGTGCAGGAGGCATGTGTCACCTAAGTCTGTTGGCCTCATTTTCCTTTGCTGAAAGCGACAGTTGGGAAAAGCCACTTTTTTTGAATTTTCCCCTTGTCATAAACTCCTGTTATGACAGACTTTCTCTAAATATTTAGGACATCTATAAAGTATGATCCCTTTTGTCAGGTTTGACATAGGTCATTACATAGATCTCAAAATCTATATTTAACTACAAAATAGTAAGTTCCACGTGAGTGGGAATGCGGGAAATTGGTCATAGAAGTGGAAAGCAGAAGGGGGTGACCAGGAGTGGAAGGGGGGTCAGGGAGAGGCTGGTGATCAGCCACACAGTCACGGTTAGATGGAAGGAAGGGGTGCTGGATGGTACAGTGGGATGACTCGTCAGCAGAAATTCATTCTGTATTTCACAAAATAACTACCAGAAAGGATTTTGAATGGCCTCACTCCAAAGAAATGAAAAATATTTGAGGCAACAGATATGCTAATTACCCTAATGTGATCGTTACACAATGCACGCATGTATCAAAAATCACACCCCAGAACTGTGTTCCTTATGTCAATTAAAAATTTTAAAGATTGGTTCCATAATCTAGCTGTTGTGACTTGAGCTGCTACAAACATTGATGTGGCTGTGTGACTGTAGTATGCTGATTTTAAGTCCTTTGGGGATAAACTAAGGAGTGGGATGACTGGGTCAAAAGGTGGGTCCATTCCAAGTTTTCTGAGGAATCTCCCCACTGCTTTCCAGAGTGACTGCACCAATTTGCAGCTCCACCAGCAATGTATGAGTGTGCCTTTTTCCCCACCTCCACACCAACATCTATTATTGTTTGTGTTCTTGATGATAGCCATTCTAATTGGAGTAAGATGAAATCTTAGAGTTGTTTTAATTTGCATTTCTCTAATTACTAGAGATGTTGAACATTTTTTCAAATATTTATTAATCATCTCTATGTCTTTTTCTGTAGTGTCTGTCCAGTTCCTTGGCCCATTTATTGATTGGGTTCTTTGTATTTTTGGTGTAAAGTTTTTGGAACCAACCTAGATGTCCTTCAACAGATGAATGGATAAAGAAACTGTGTTATGTATACACAATGGAATACCATTCAGCCATAAAGAAGAATAATATTATGGCATTTACAGATAAATGGATGGAATTGGAGAATATCATGCTAAGTGAAATAAGTCAATCCCCAAAAACAAAAGCCGAAAATTTTCCCTGATAAGTGGATGATGATATATAATGGGGGAGGGGGTGAGGATGAGAGAAGAATGGAGGAACTTTAGGTTACGTAGAGGGAAATGAGAAGGAGGGGGTATGAAAAATGGTGGAATGAGACAGACATCATTACCTTATGGACATGTATGATTACACAAATGGTATGAATCTACATTGTGCACAACCATAGAAACAAAATGATGTACTCCATTTGTGTACAATGAATCAAAATGCAGTCCGTAAAAAATAAAAAAAATTTAAATTCTATATAAAAATTTTTAAAGAATAGATAAACCTATGTACATGTATGATTAGACAAATGGTATGAATCTACATCATGCACAACCACAGAAACGAAATGATGTACCCCATTTGTGTACAATGAGTCAAAATGCAGTCAGTAAAAAATTATAAAAAAATTAATTTAAAAATTAAAAAAAGAATAGATAAAACAATAATTTGATAAAGAGAGATTATTTGGACTATCCTATTTTACCAAACTATGATGAAAATCATTTTCTCTGTTCACTTAAAATGTCACAAAGAGAAAGAGCACAAAGGTGCTCCTGGGCACCTACTCTTTCAGTAGAAGTAAATCTAGAAATCATCTTACCATGTATTTCAACTCTTTTAAAAATTGGTAAAACACCAGTTCCAGACCTGAGCCTTTCATAACTAGGAGAAAAGCATTCTAGATGTTTTCTGGGTATTTCTTGAGATGTTGTGGGTTTGTATCAGCAGTTGTCTGGGGGAAACTGCATCCGGGTCAGATGGTTCCTGTAGATTCTGGCCACTGTGGGAGTCCACCCGCCTTTGTCCTGCTGACTGGGCAACAAGGCAACTGATTTCTGCTGGGTCTACATTTTCTGTTCTAGGAAATTAAAAATGCTGTCCAGTGTTTCTTTTCTCCCCAGTCCTCTCCCCGTGGGTTTCTGCCCTCTGCACTGCCCTCAAGCGCCTTAGGCAAGTACTTTGCTTACGGTTCCTGCTCTGAGGGGTTCTCAGGAAGCAGGTTGGTCTTAGACGAGCTTCCTTGGTATGCACAGAAGTGAAAGTCTACTTTATTAACTTTGGAGTTCAGATGGAAATATGTTATCCTTTCCTGTGAGAAGCTTTCAAGTGAAGAGGATGCTTAGTTTCAGAAGCAATTATTATTGACAGAGGAGAGAGCCAGTCTTCTTGTTGCTTGAGTGAGAGATTTCAGAAATCCAGGGGAAGAGGGCTGGATGATTTGTGCAGTGATGGAGACATTGGTAGGAGCTCCTGTTTAGGGTAATATCAATTCAGGTGGATACAGAGAGAAATAGGTGTGGATACATCTGGTTGCACAGTTTAATACACACACATAAATGTTCTTGCCCTGCCATCTGAAAGGGTCTTAATGCATGGCCCCTGAGTCCCACTAGAGCTAGTGTCCAGATTTGGGTTTCTAGTACCATTCTCCAGTCAAAGGATCCAAGGATCTGTGGAGAAATGCTGGTTATAGGATTAGGGAGGAAGAAGTATGTAAGATGAGTCTCTTGTGTCTTGTAGTGTAGAAAGAAAGCACTAGAAGTGAGAAAGACAGACAGACAGACACACACACACACACACACATCTATGTTTAGGGAGTATGTCAAAGGGACACAGGAGTCAACTGGAAGAGCTCCCAATGGTGAAAGATGGGATGATTTGAACAACAAAATAAAGTAGTATTGTACAAAGACACAGTATTAAATAAACACCCATGAGTCCACACTGGTGATCAATGACTGAGTGGGTGAATGGAGGGAAAAAACAAATCTGCCCTGGAGAAGAATTCCAAAGATTTTATGTTGTTATTCTGCCCACAAACAGGGAAGCACTGTCCCCTGTCCTTTATGGGTAGACTTCATATAGTGCTTCCTTCCCAAAAATACAGCATGGAAATGAGGAAAGACAGAGGAACACTTCAGTACAGAAATCTAACAAAGACTACCTCAGACAGGCATCCAAGCTTAACTCCAGGAATGACAGGGCACAATGACGTGTGTGCACTTGATAGGGTGTGATAAAATGACATCCTAACCCTGTTATTTCCCCCAACAAAAACAGGATTTGCAGGCATAAAAAATAGGGTTAAATTATAACTTAACCCTAGGATAATTATAAGAAACACACCTGGAGGCTAAATAATATGCTATTAAATGAAACATGGATAACAGAAAACATCAGGGAGGAGATAAAAAAAATTCTTAGAGGTCAATGAGAATGATTATACAACATATCAAAATCTCTGAGACACTATGAAAGCGGTACTAAGAGGAAAATTCATTGCATGGAGCGCATTCCAGAAAAGAATCAAAAGTCAACAATTAAATGACCTAACATTACAGCTCAAAGCCCTAGAAAAAGAAGAACAGAATAACAGCAAAAGTAGTAGAAGACAGGAAATAATTAAGATCAAAGCTGAAATCAATGAAATCGAAACAAAAAATTGACAAAATAAAAAGTTGGTTCTTTGAGAAAGTATACAAAATAGACAAACCCTTAGCCACACTAACAAAGAGGAGAGAGAAAATTCAAATTACTAAAATTTGTGATGAAAAAGGAACTATCACGACAGACACCACTGAGATACAGAACATAATGAGAAGCTACGTTGAAAATCTGTGTTCCAAAAAATAGAAACTACCGAAGACTGACAAATTTCTAGAGACATATGCTCCTCCCAAACTGAACCAGGAGGACATGCACGATTTAAACAGATCAATATCAAGCAATGAAATAGAAGAAGCCATTAAAAATCTACCATCCAAGAAGAGCCCAGGACCAACGGATTCTCAGCCGAGTTCTACAAGACCTTCAAAGAAGAACTCATTCCAATACTTCTCAAAGTATTCCAGGAAATAGAAAAGGAGGGTACCCTACCAAACTCATTCTATGAAGCTAATACCACCCTCATACCCAAACCAGGAAAAGACACATCAAGGAAAGAAAATTTTAGACCAATATCCTTGATGAATATAGAAGCAAAGATCCTTAACAAAATATTGGCAAACCGTATCCAAAAACATATTAAGAAAATCGTGCACCACAATCAAGTGGGGTTCATCCCTGGAATGCAAGGATGTTTTAACATCTGTAAATCAATAAACATAATCCATCATGTGAATAGACTTAAGGATGACAATCATTTGGTTATTTCAATTGACGCAAAAAAAAGCATTCAACAAAATACAACACCCCTTCATGCTGAAAACACTAGAAAAACTAGGGACAGTAGGAACATACCTGAACATTGTAAAGGCTATTTATGCTAAGCCATGGCCAACATCATTCTTAATGGAGAAAAAGTGAAACCATTCCCTTTAAAAACGGGAACAAGACAGGGATGTCCTCTTTCACCACTTCTATTCAACACTGTCCTCGAAACTCTAGCCAGAGCAATTAGGCAGACTAAAGAAATTAAAGGAATACGAATAGGAAAAGAGGAACTTAAGCTGTCACTATTTGCTGATGACATGATTCTATATTTAGAGGATCCAAAAAACTCCTCCAGAAAACTTCTAGACCTCATTAATGAATTCAGCAAAATAGCAGGCTATAAAATCAACATGCATAAATCTATAGCATTTTTATACACAAGTGATGAAACATCTGAAAGGGAAATGAGGAAAACAACTCCATTTGCAATAGCCTCAAAAAAAAATAAAATACTTGGGCATCAATCTAAACAAAGAGGTATAAGATCTCTACAATGAAAACTACAAAACACTGAAGAAAGAAATTGAGGAAGACCTTAGAAGATGGAAAGATCTCCCATGTTCTTGGATAGGCAGAATTAACATTATCAAAATGGTCATATTACCAAAAGTGCTATACAGATTCAATGCAATTTCAATTAAAATCCCAATGATGTACCTTACAGAAATAGTGCAAGCAATCATGAAATTCATCTGGAAGAATAAGAAACCCAGAATAGCTAAAGCAATCCTTAGCAGGAAGAATGAAACAGGGGGTATTGCAATACCAGAACTTCAACTATACTACAAAGCAATAGTAACAAAAACGGCATGGTATTGGCACCAAAATAGACAGGTAGATCAATGGTACAGAATAGAGGACATGGACACAAACCCAAATAAATACAATTTTCTCATACCAGACAAATGTGCCAAAAATATGCAATGGCGAAAAGATAGCCTCTTCAACAAATAGTGCTGGGAAAACTGGAAATCTATATGCAACAGAATGAAACCAAACCCCTATCTCTCACCCTGCACAAAACTCAACTCAAAATGGATCAAGGACCTCGGAATCAGACCAGAGACCCTGCATCTTATAGATGAAAAAGTAGGTCCGAATCTTCAACATATCGGCTTAGGATCAGACTTCCTTAACAGGACTCCCATAGCACAAGAAATAAAAGCAAGAATCAATAACTGGGATAGATTCCAACTAAAAAGCTTTCTCTCAGCAAAGGAAACTATCAGCAATGTGAAGAGAGAACCTACAGAGTGGAAGAAAATCTTTGCCACTCATACTTCAGATAAAGCACTAATTTCCAGAATATATAAAGAACTCAAAAAACTCTACACCAAGAATACATATAACTCAATCAACAAATGGGCTAAGGAAATGAACAGACACTTCACAAAAGAAGATCTACAAGCAATCAACAGATATATGAAAACATGTTCAACATCTCTAGTAATAAGAGAAATTCAAATCAAAACTACCCTAAGATTCCATCTCACCCCAATTAGAATGGCGATTATCAAGAATACAAGCAGCGATAGGTGTTGAAGAGGATGTGGGGAAAAAGGTACACTCATACATTGCTGGTGGGGTTGCAAATTAGTGCAGCCACTCTGGAAAGCAGTGTGGAGATTCCTCAGAAAACTTGGAATGGAACCACCCTTTGACCCAGGTATCCCACTCCTTGGCCTATACCCAAAGGACTTAAAATCAGCATACTACAGAGATGCAGCCACATCCATGTTCATAGCTGCTCAATTTACAATAGCCAGACTGTGGAACCAAACTAGATGCCCTTCAATTGATGAATAGATAAAGAAACTGTGGTATATATACAATGGAATATTACTCAGCTATAAAGAATAATAAAATTATGGCATTTGCAGGCAAATGGATGAAATTGGAGAATATCATGCTAAGTGAGATAAGCCAATCTCAAAAAACCAAAGGACGAATGATCTCACTGATAAGTGGATGATGACACATCATGGGAGGTGGGAGGGGGGCAAGAATGGAGGAAGGAGGGTCTCTATAGAGGGAAAAGAGGGGTGGGGGGGTGGGGGGGAAGAAAAAATAACTGAATGAATCAAATACCATTACTCTGCGTAGATATATGATTACGCAAATGGTATGCCTTTACTTCATGTACAGACAGAAACAACATGTATCTCATTTGTTTACAATAAAAATAAATTTAAAAAAAAAAGAAACACAATGGAAATAGCCTGAGAAAGTGACAGTCTAGAAAATCCTTGACCAGTACAAATCAAAACTGTCAAGGTCATGAAAACAACGAAAGTCTGAGGAGCAGTCACAGGCAAAAGTGGCCCAAGGAATCATGACTACTACTAAATATTATGTGGTATCAGTTAATGGGATATCATAACAGAAAAAGTATACCAGGTAGAAAAATGTTAAAAACAAAACAAAACAAAAAAATAAAGTATGGGCTTCAGCTAATAGTAGCATATATATTAATATTGATTTAATACATTTATTGCACCATATTAATGTAAAATGCTAATAATGGAGGGAGCTTGATACAGGGTTTATGGAAACACTATACTGTGTTCACAACTTTTCTGTAAATTGAAAGTTTTTCTAAAATTTAAAAGAAATAGGCAACATATTTGAACACAGTTTACAAAATAAATGAATTGTGACAGATCTCATGAAAAGATGCTCAGCCTCAGTATTCACCAGGAATAATGCAAATGAATGCCAAGACATAACGTCTCTTCACCTGGTGATACCAAAGGATGGTGAGGGTATGTTGCCAGGTGTTTTAGTCAGCTTTTCTTGCTGCTGTGACTAAAAGATCTGACTGGAACAACTATAGAGAAGGAAAAGTTTATGTGAGGGCTCACAGTTTCAGAGATCTCAGTCCAAATACAGCCAGCTCCATCATGGCGGAAGAGTAAAAGAGTATGGTACAGGGAAGAGCTCACATGCTGACGGGGAGAGAGAGACTCCACTCTCCAGATACAAAATATGTACCCACAGCCATGCCCCAATGAACCACTTCCTCCAGCCACACCCCATCTGCCTCCAGTGACCACTCAGTTAATCCCATCAGGGATTAATTCACTGATTAGGTTAAGGCTCTAACCCAATCATTTCTCCTCCAAACCTTCTTGCATTGTCTCACACTTGAGCTTTTGGGGGCCATCACATCTAAACCATAACACCAGGGGATAACTTTGTACATCTGGACAGGACAAGAAAATGTAAAATCACTTGAGAAAATAGTTTGAGAGTGTCTTCAATCAGAAATAACTTTCCTATGTTCATATAAGAACACTCCACCAGTTAAACTCCACATCATGTACAACCACAAGAATGGGATCTTAATTAGAATAAGTTACACTCCGTGCATATATAATGGATCAAAATACACTTAAAAAAAAAACCCTAAAATCTCTGGGTGAGATTCTGCTTTCTATTAATAGAGAAAAAAAAGTTGGAATATACTTTCACTACATTCCAGCAATTCAGCCCCACGGTCGTTGCTCAAGAGAAGTGAAAACATGTCAGGACATGCACACAGTGTCTGCAGCAGCTTTATTTATGTATAGGAGCTTTATTTATGTATGGGAATTAATAAGAAGCTTTTTATAAACAAACTGTGTTCAATAATGAGATGATTATTCCATATTTTATTGTAATTTTGCTATTTGTATTGTCTTCAGAATATCAAGATAAATGTTATATGAACACAAAAAAGATAATCTCATGTTTTATTTAGGCTTATTATCATTTATTCATATCTGTTCAAGGACGACCAATCTATTTTTAGATCATTTCTCCTTATAGATTTCCACTCCAATTCGGATTACCCAATCATGCTCAGTAAGAGAGAGATGACTTCCTTCAAATCACAAAAAGTGAGAATCTTTTCAACATCCTTCTCTAGCTCTAGGTATTTCAAGTCAGATCTACTTCAAAGGAAGCTGCTTAGAATTTTCCTTTTATGTGGGACATCTCAATGACTTTGTAAGTCAGAAAATATTTGAGCACTAAAAGAAAATGATTACATGCATGGTGATATATTACTCTTATGTATCTTCTTCAGAATTAGATCAAATGTTTTTGTTTTCTTCATCATCAGACTGTGAACCAAAATGCAAAATTAATGTATTTCATTTAGTTTCTAGTAATTATATCATATTTACAGCTGTGATGATGGTTTTTATAGAGAAGTCATTTATATAAAATGTGAAAATGTATACAATTAATCAGATATTTTGGTTCACTTAAATCAAAGCATCTAATAGTAATGATTTCATATTTCAAATTCAAATTGTTTCTTAACAGATTTATTTTTCATGCTTCAGTAAGACAGAATCATAGTCAATCTCACATACCACCAATTTAAAATATAATAAAATATTCTACTGAAATGTTTTGGTAGTTTTTTTTAAAACATTCAGGTAGTCTCTACTGAAATTAAATGGTAAGTCCATCTCTAATTTTATAATTAACACTTACATTTCAATGGCTAACATTTTACCTCTGATTTAAGATTCTGGTGATCGGCAATGAAGATAATCCATGAGACTTGCCTCTTAGAGTGTTCCAAGAAGATTTATTAGTTTATTATTTACCTATTATTTATTGTGTATTTCAGACTTTAAATTGTTTGGAGACAAGAATTATTTTTTAAAAATATTCTTTATGTTCCAATTCTCCCACCATGTCCTACAAACCAGCAGGAGTAAATCACTGTTTTGCAGCCTTAAGTAGAGAAAACGAAGTCCTCAAGGGCGTGTGGTTGTTGGCAAAGACAGTTGTGTGGAGCACACAGCTCAGAAGTCACACATACCTGGGGAGAGCTGGGGGCAAGCAGCTTTTGTCACGGATGCAGTTTTCCTAATTGGAGATTAGAGTTTCCTCAGGAAGGTGGTCTCTGATTATCAGTGCCCAAGCAAAGGGACGGAGTGTGAATCCAGACTCCTGAATTTTCGTCTTTCCTTTCCTCTCAGGAATAACGTCACTTTCCCAATATCTGAGCAAAACATTCACCCAGGACAGATTTTTCAAATCTACCTACTTTCTCCATGGCTAATCAGTCACCAATCTGTGCCAGATTCAACTTGCGAACATCTCTAGGAAGCAATCGGCAGCTCCAGGACTGTAAATAGTCTCCTCATTCACATGGCCATGTTCTCACTCCTGGATCTGCAAAAGCCTCAGAATTCCCTGCACGGGGTATTAATTATCTTCTTACAATGGACACCAGATCTTCTGATCCACCTGCCTAAGTGATAAAAGATATTTCCTATCAATGTCTGTACGGTATTTCATGTTCTTTCCATAATTTCAGGTTTAGTATCATAGTCTCCCCTTTTTTGTACAGAACAGACATATTATCTCCTCAGTGCCTTGACTGGGCCTTCCTCTCTCCTGCCACCAGGCCTTTGCACAACCTGATCCTCGGTCTGAAATGTACCATTATTCAAACACTTTTCCCAGACCCATGTCTGCACTGATCTCAGTTCTTCGGAGAGGGGATTCAGTTGCTTAGACCAGACCAGAGGCCCTGTTTATATACCTTCTCTTTGTAATATGAACATATATTTCTTATCAGTATATGTTAAATAGTACATCAAACACGTGTAAATTTGACTCACCCAAAAACATAGTAAAATAAATATATGGCAGCGAAGATTGATAAAGCACCTACTTTGTCCTTGGCACGGGCCTGGCTGTTTTAGAAATAACAGCAAGTTCTGGGCACAAAAACTGCTAAAGATAAATAACAAACAATGTCAGTAAGTTTGTAGAAATGCTCTCGACATTGATTCTACGGATAAAAATAAAACAAATGAATACAGAGTAGGGACACAGAGACAGGGGGTGTGGTACAGTTCTGTATCCCCCGATAAAGACAGCCTCTCTGGGGAACTGACATGGCCAGGGGACCTGAGCAGCCCAAGAGATGAGGTGTTGGCCTTTGTTCTCCACACCACCCACGGTCTTGCAGGCACGTTGCTTTGAACTCTGAGTTAGAGAGTTAGAAGCAGGGTGTGAAGCAGGCTGACTCCATAAATAAAAGTTTGTGTTCTGAATAAACGAGGAAGCTCACTTTGGTGGCTTGTGGAGCAGGGGGTGGGTTCTGGGAAAGGGAGGCCTATGGAGATTAGTTACCATTGGCTGCAAACCAGAGAGAAGGGTTTGGATTCTGGATGCATTTTGAAGGCAGAGCTTGCCGGGTTTGCCAGAGGAGTCAGGGGTACAAAGAGTGAGCCCCAGGACTTGGGGCTGACTCCTTTGGGTGCAGAGGTGCAGGCTTGGGCGAGCCGGTCTGCAGGGGGAAATCAAGGGTTCATAATTGTTTTAGGAAAACCTGTTTTCTCATAGGTGGAAGTATTTTTATCAGGGCGAACCACTCACAGCTTCAGACACTCGTGAGCCGAAGACACATGCAGGAGACTCTCAGTGAAATCTTGACACAGTGCTGGGAAGAAATTAAAAATATTATACCGAGGTGATGCATTGTTAAGTCTTTTCTAAAGCGCTGGCAAAGAAGGCCACCACCGGGCCTCGCCGGAAGCACTGTGAATGGTTTGCCACCTGGGTTTCCAGTGACTTTCCCAGCATGCTGTTTGGTTCACTAACTCTTGACTCTGCTGATTGATCATTGCCTTATATCTTATGAAATGATTATAAGTTCCTACTGGCCTCTGTTCTACACTCCATTTACTTGCCTTTTCCAACTAAATTTAATGAAAAAATCCATATTCTCTTAAATTCTGATTTTTGCAGTTTACTCCACTGATAGGTTTTTCTATAAAACAGGGCCCATTATTTCAACTCCTGTATCTCCACACAATGGGCTTTTGTTGATTTGTTCAAATGTATCATCAACCATTCCCTCCTACCACTCTGTTCAGTCCAGCTCATGGGGTCTCCAGTTACCAGCAAGCATCATCTCCAATCTACCCTCTGCCATTTGTGCATATCTTTTCTCTTCGGGGTCCCTAAATTATGCCTTTACCTCAGACTTCAGTCCCTTATCCTCATGGACATTTTTCCCAAATATTTCACCGTTCTCCACTAAAATCTTGTAACACTAAGGGTCTATGACATAGGCATAGTACAAGTTAGCTTCAAGGAAAAGAGAGGGACGTTTGCATTCAGACCTGTTAGATTTGAAATGCTTGGAGACATCCTTGCAGACATTTCCAGGTATTATCCTTTTACTACAGAAGTAACCAAGGATCTTGGCCCGTTCCAGTTGGGGAGGTAGATAGAAAATATAAGCACAGGCATGTCCTCATGTTTTAGAGCTCTGAATTCGTAATATTGTTATAATGGGGGAAAACTCAAACTGATAAACAAATTTAAAACTATTCACTCTTGATACTGCACCTGTTTATATGCAGAAGTTAATAACAATTTTACAGAAGAACAGACTTTCCATCTATCTAAGAGGCTGATTATTCAGATAGACCCACCCAACACAAACCATAAATCAGAACTTATAAGACGGGAGGAAAAACATCACATGAGCAAGAGTGGCCAGAAAAAAAAGAAGAGACTCAGAACCGAAGGAGCAGGGAGGACGGAATTACTGAACACAAAGCAACTTGGAAGTCTCTGGCATGATAACATTGGCCCTGATGGAAATCAGACAGACATGCAAGAGCAGATGATGATGGAAACAGAAAGATGGAAACTAAGAAAGAGTCGAAGGAAAATGCTAGAAAGCAGAAACACTGCAGGATAAAGGAAGAACGTCTGCCATGCTCCCCTGATGGTCCCTGGGTGACTGGATACAGCCAAGGAGAGGCAAGGAGCTTGACGATCCGTCAGCGTAGGCTTCCCAAAGAGAAAAGCAAAACGATAAAAAGAACAGGAAAAAAAATCCTCACAACAGAATTCATAAGAAACATGCATAGTCTCCTCCCTCTCCAGAAGAGTAGCCTCAGAGTAACTGGAGTACCAAACGGGGAAGGAGAGAGCAAACCAGAATATACCTGACACAACAGCAGCCATTTCCAAAGTGAGTTGAGCACCAGACCAAGATCCCGGGACACCAAAGATTATGGAAGAAAATAAAGAGTAAATAGCTGAGGATCCAAATGGCGGTCTAAGGGAGGCTGTGTTCCTTGTTGCTCCGCAACGCCGGATTCAAGCAGAGGATATATGTTTCTCGGTGAGGCAGCTTTTGCTGCTTATCGATCCCCTGTTCTTTACCCCATTTGTCTGCTGTGATCACCTGCAATCTGCCAGCATATTGACGCCTTTTTTGAGAGCAGATTGCTCACTGTCAGGCGTCTATCATCCGCCATTCGCCTGCCTCTCGCCTGTCCATCAACTGCCTTACCCCTATCCATCACCCAACACTCGAGATTCACCTCCCGATTGTCCAACAGCTGCCAGGAGACTGACCACAGGCCGCCAGTGGAGAATCAGCTGCTTGCTGCTGCCTGGAAGTTCACTGTTTCCGTACCTGCAGGTTTGATTACACATGGCTGCCGCCATTTTGAGACAACAGCCAGGCCCTGTAGGATCCCTGGCCGAATTGACTGAACCCCATCTCCAGTATCCCTCAGCCCGACTGATCACTCCCTGCCTCTGGGGCCCTCACATCAACTGACTGCTCCCTGCTGCCAGGACCCCCAGACCAACTGACTGCGCCCTATCACCTGGAACCCAGACCGACTGATTGCACCCGGCCTCCTGGATCCCACAACCACACCCGACCTCCAGGACCCCTGCCGGACGAACTGCATCCTATCTCCAAGACCTCCAGCTGACCACGTCCACCCCTGAGCTGCAGCTCCCCATTTGCCAACACATTTGGAAGCCAGAGTAGCCATCTTGGATAATTCTGGAAGCCGTAGCTCTAAACTTCAGGTGGGGCAAATCCCATCCTGAGATGCCTGCTGGAGGCTTGAAGCTCATTGTCAGGTACCTCTCATACATCAGGCTACTGAACACTGGGAGGTTTCATTAGTATATGACTGTTATACAGTAGATTTTCTTTCTTTTTTCTCCTTTTTAAAAAAAAAAATTTAAGTTTTTATTTCTTTACGTTTCTTGCTTTCTTTTCCTTCTGTTTACCTGTTTCCTCAGAGTCGCTTTCCCCCTTATTAACAAGCTAACATCCGATTTCTTTTGATTACACTCTCACCCTTTCTATTTTCTAGAACTTCTGTATATTCTTTTATCATCCCATTAACAACCATATTCTTCATCCCTCTGCATCCTCTTTGTCCTCCATTAGAAACTGCAGACCTTATTGCAAACCGGTTTGTTTTACCGAAGATAACATTTGAACACATTTTGTTTATTATGACAATTTTGTTATTGTCCCCATAGGGGCTATTTGGTCTAGGATTGCATAGTGTCTGATTTGGGCACTGCTAATATTGATCTCCCCTTAAAGAAAGGGTTTTGGAAACCTATAGGGCCACTATAAGCCTATAGGGGGAAATCTGCAATACCCCAGATCTGCACTGCTAGAGGGGAAGATACATGAACAACATGAAAAACAAGGGAAGAAAATGATCCACATAAATCTAGATTCTATAGTAATAGAATCCAATGACAGTATGTTAGAAGAAATGTCAGAAAAGGACTTCAGATTATACATGATTAAGATGATTCGCGAAGCAAAGGATGAGATAAGAGAACAAATGCAGGCAATGAATGATAATACCAATAAGCTGAAAGAGCACCTGCAGGAAGCAAAAGATCATTTCAATAAAGAGATAGAGATTCTCAACAAAAACCAAACGGAAATTCTTGAAATGAAGGAGACAATAAACCAAATAAAAAACTCAATGGAAAGCATCACCACAGACTAGACCACTTGGAAGACAGAACCTCAGACAATGAAGACAAAATATTTAATCTTCAAAATAAAGTCGCCTAAACAGAGAAGATGGTAAGAAATCATGAACAGAATCTCCAAGAACTATGGGACATCATGAAAACACCAAATTTAATAATTATTGGGATTGAGGAAGGCACAGAGATACAAACCAAAGGAAGGAACAACCTATTCAATGAAATAATATCAGAAAATTTCCCAAACCTGAAGAATGAAAAGGAAAATCAAATACAAGAGGCTTACAGAACACCAAATGCACAGAATCACAACAGATCCACACCAAGGCACATTATAATGAAAATGCCTAACATTCAAAATAAGATAGGATTTTGAAGGCTGCGAGAGAAAAGCATCAGATTACATATAGGGGGAGACCAATACGGATAGCAGCTGACTTCTCAACCAAGACTCTAAAAGCTAGAAGGGCCTGGAACAACATATTTCAAGCTCTGAAAGAACGTGGTTGCCAACCAAGAATCTTATACCCAGCAAAACTAACCTTCAGATTTGAAGATGAAATAAAATCCTTCCATGATAAACAAAAGTTAAAAGAATTTACAAATAGAAAGCCTGCACTACAGAATGTTCTCAACAAAATATTCCATGAGGAGGAAATGAAAAATAACAATATAAGTCAGCAAAGGGAGGAACTACCTTAGAGAAAAAGCACTCAAAGGAGAAACCAAGCCAACTTAAAAACCAAAAATAAGCCAAATGACTGGGAATACAAATCATTTCTCAATAATAACCCTGAATGTTAATGGCCTAAACTCCTCAATCAAAAGATATAGACTGGCAGAATGGATTAAAAAGAAAGACCCAACAATATGCTGCCTGCAAGAGACTCATCTCATAGAAAAAGACATCCACAAACTAAAGGTGAAAGGATGGGAAAAAAACCTACCACGCACATGGACTCAGTGAAAAAGTGGGGGTTTCCATCCTTATATCAGATAAAGTGGACTTCAAGCCAAAGTTAGTCAAAAGGGATAAAAAGGACATTTCATACTGCTTAAGGTAACCATAAATCAGGAAGACATAACGATAGTAAATATTTATGCCCCAAACAATGGTGCATCCCTGTACATCAAACAAATCCTTCTCAATTTCAAGAATCACATAGACCACAACAGAATAATTCTGGGTGACTTTAACGCACCGCTATCACCACTAGATAGATCTTCCAAACAAAATCCAACCAAAGAAACCATAGAACTCAATAACAAAATCAATAACCTAGACTTAATAGACATATATACAATATTCCATCCATCAACGAGCGGATACACTTTCTTCTCAGCAGCACATGGAACCTTCTCAAAAATAGACCATATGTTATGCCATAAAACAGCCCTTAGGAAATGCAAAAAAATAGAGATACTGCCTTGTGTTCTATCAGATCATAATGGACTGAGAGTAGAAATCAATGACAAAGTAATAAAAGGAAATTACTCCAACACTTGGAGACTAAATAATATGCTATTGAATGAAACATGGATAACAAAAAACATCAGGGAGGAGATTAAAAAATTCTTAGAGGTCAATGAGAATGATGATACAACATATCAAAATCTCTGGGACACTATGAAAGCGGTACTAAGAGGAAAATTCATTGCATGGAGCGCATTCCAGAAAAGAATGAAAAGTCAACAATTAAATGACCTAACATTACAGCACAAAGCCCTAGAAAAAGAAGAACAGAATAACAGCAAAAGTAGTAGAAGACAGGAAATAATTAAAATCAGAGCTGAAATCAATGAAATTGAAACAAAAGAGACTATTCAAAAAATTGACATAACAAAAAGTTCGTTCTTTGAGAAAGCAAACAAAATAGATAAACCCATAGCCACACTAACAAAGAGAAGGAGAGAGAAGACTCAAATTACTAAAATACATGATGCAAAAGGAAATATCACAACAGACACCACTGAGATACAGAACATAATGAGAAGCTACTTTGAAAATCTGTATTCCAACAAAATAGAAAGTACCGAAGACATTGACAAATTTCTAGAGACATATGCTCCTCCCAAACTGAACCAGGAGGACATACACGATTTAAACAGATAAATATCAAGCAATGAAATAGAAGAAGCCATTAAAAACCTACCATCCAAGAAAAGCCCAGGACTAGATGGATTCTCAGCCGAGTTCTACAAGACCTTCAAAGAAGAACTCATTCCAATACTTCTCAAAGTATTCCAGGAAATAGAAAAGGAGGGTACCCTACCAAACTCATTCTATGAAGCTAATATCACCCTCATACCCAAACCAGGAAAAGACACATCAAGGGAAGAAAATTTTAGACCAATATCCTTGATGAATATAGATGCAAAGATCCTTAACAAAATATTGGCAAACCGTATCCAAAAACATATTAAGAAAATCGTGGACCACGATCAAGTGGGGTTCATTCCTGGAATGCAAGGATGGTTCAACATTCGTAAATCAATAAACGCAATCCATCATATCAATAGACTTAAGGATAAGAATCATATGGTTATTTCAATTGACGCAGAAAAAGCATTCGACAAAATACAACACCCCTTCATGCTGAAAACACTAGAAAAAATAGGGATAGTAGGAACATACCTGAACATTGTAAAGGCTACTTATGCTAAGCCCATGGCCAACATCATTCTTAATGGAGAAAAAGTGAAACCATTCCCTTTAAAAACGGGAACAAGACAGGGATGTCCTCTTTCACCACTTCTATTCAACATTGTCCTCGAAACTCTAGCCAGAACAATTAGGCAGACTAAAGAAATTAAAGGGATACGAATAGGAAAAGAGGAACTTAAGCTGTAACTATTTGCGAATGACATGATTCTATATTAGGAGGATCCAAAAACCTCCTCCAGAAAACTTCTAGACCTCATCAATGAATTCAGCAAAATAGCAGGCTATAAAATTAACGTGCATAAATCTAAAGAATTTTTATATGCAAGCGATGAAACAGCTGAAAGGGAAATGAGGAAAACAACTCCATTTGCAATAGCCTCAAAAAAAATAAAATACTTGGGTATCAATCTAAACAAAGAGGTAAAAGATCTATACAATGAAAACTACAGAACACTGAAGAAAGAAATTGAGGAAGACCTTAGAAGATGGAAAGATCTCCCATGTTCTTGGATAGGCAGAATTAACATTATCAAAATGGCCATACTACCAAAAATGCTATACACATTCAATGCAATTCCAATGAAAATTCCAATGATGTATCTCACAAAAATAGAGCAAGCAATCATGAAATTCATCTGGAAGAATAAGAAACCCAGAATAGCTAAAGCAATCGTTAGCAGGAAGAATGAAAGAGGGGGTATTGCAATACCAGAACTTCAACTATACTACAAAGCAATAGTAACAAAAACAGCATGGTATTGGCACCAAAATAGACAGGTAGATCAATGGTACAGAATAGAGGACATGGACACAAACCCAAATAAATACAATTTTCTCATACTAGACAAATGTGCCAAAAATATGCAATGGAGAAAAGATAGCCTCTTCAATAAACGGTGCTGGGAAACCTGGAAATCCATATGCAACAGAATGAAATTAAACCCTTATCTCTCACCCTGCACAAAACTCAACTCACAATGGATCAAGGACCTTGAAATCAGACCAGAGACCCTGCATCTTATAGAAGAAAAAGTAGGTTCAAACCTTCAACTTGTTGGCTTAGGATCAGACTTCCTTAACAGGACTCCCATAGCACAAGAAATAAAAGCAAGAATCAAAAACTGGGATAGAGTCAAACTAAATAGCTTTCTCTCAGCAAAGGAAACTATCAGCAATGCGAAGAGAGAGTCTACAGAGTGGGAGAATATCTTTGCCACTCATACTTCAGATAAAGCACTAATTTCCAGAATATACAAAGAACTCAAAAAACTCTACACCAAGAATACAAATAACCCAATCAACAAATGGGTTAAGGAAATGAACAGACGCTTCACAGAAGAAGATGTACAAGCAATCAACAGATATATGAAAAAATGTTCAACATCTCTAGTAATAAGAGAAATGCAAATCAAAACCACCCTAAGATTCCATCTCACCCCAATTAGAATGGCGATTATGAAGAATACAAGCAACAATAGGTGTTGGCGAGGATGTGGGGAGAAAGGTACACTCATACATTGCTGGTGGGGTTGCAAATTAGTGCAGCCACTCTGGAAAGTAGTGTGGAGATTTCTTAGAAATCTTGGAATGGACCTACCATTTGACCCAGCTATCCCACTCCTCGGCCTATACCCAAAGGACTTAAAATCAGCACAGTACAGAAATACAGCCACATCGATGTTCATAGGGGCTCAATTCACAATAGCCAGACTATGGAAACAACCTAGATGTCCTTCAATTGATGAATGGATAAAGAAACTGTGGTATATATATACAATGGGATATTACTCAGCTATAAAGAATAATAAAATTGTGGCATTTGCAGGCAAATGGATGAAATTGGAGAATATCATGTTAAGTGAGATAAGCCAATCTCAAAAACACAAAAGAGGAATGATCTCACTGATAAGCGGATGATGACCCTTAATGGGGGGTGGGAGGGGGACAAGAATAGAGGAAGGAGGGACTGTATAGAGGGAAAAGAGAGGTGAGAGGGGTGGGGGGGGAAGGAAAAAAATAACGGAATGAATCAAACATCATTACTCTATGTAAATATATGAATATGCAAATGGTATGCTGTTACTCCATGTACAAACTGAAACAACATGTATCCCATTTGTTTACAATAAAAATAAATTTAAAAAAAAAGAATAAATAACTAAATCCATCACGTTGAAACCTTGAGAAACTAAACACCAAAGTCTTTTCTTCTTCTACCAGCAGTTTTTTATTGAGCAACCAAGAATTGGAGGACCTGTGTTTATAAACAAGGAATATTCACAAATAGAAGATATATTTCTACGTGTAAATATTTATTTTTTTAAATTTTTTAAAATTATATTTGTTCTAATGAGTTATTCATGACAGTAGAATGTATTTATATATTTTGATAGATCATACATAAATGGAGTGTAATCTCTCATTTTTCTGATTACACATATTGCAGGATCATATTGGTCATGCAGTCATACATGTACCCAAGGTCATAATGTCTGTGTCACTCTACTATCATATTTCTGTAAACTTTACACGTTTCTATATTTGACATGTAGAAATAAAGACTTTCTCAGACAACCTAAAACCAAGGGAACCACGACCAACAGACCTGCCCAACAGACCTGCCCGGCAGAAGCAGTCTGGTGTGGAGCGTGTACTCGGGTTAGTTGTAAACTCACATTACAGACTCCAGAGCCACTGCTCTGAAGGAATTTTTAAAATAAAGTGCATTTGGGGAAAACTTCTTGGAAACGACAAATATGTTGAAAAGTATACAACTGCAATTAAAACCTTAAGTACAGGAGTGGAAAAAAATTTTTTGAAGATTAGTCACAGGGGAAAAGAGGACATTCTGATTGAGAAAATAAATCAGGAAAAAATTATGCAGCTGTAGCATGGAGAGCTGGAGAGCTGGAGAACAGGAAAAGAGGTGCCAGACCCCAGAGAGTCGTCTGGGAAAGACGGCCCAACCTGGGGTTTAGAATGTGATGATGTTTAAGGCTATGAGACGGTAGCTCCTGAGGCCCGACTGCCTGAAATACAAGTCCAAAAGACAAGGCCAGGTCAGCTTTAAAGATTCAAGGAGGCACCAGGCGTGGTGATGCACACCTATAATCCTAGCAGCTCAGGAGGCTGAGGCAGGAGGATCACGAGTTCAAAGCCAGCCTCAACAAAAGCGAGGAACTAAGCGACTCAGTGAGACCCTGTCTCTACATAAAATATAAAATGGGGATGGGGATGTGGTTCCCTGTTGAGTTCCCCTGAGTTCAATCCCTGGTACCCCCCATAAAGAATATCAGGGTGTCTAATACTAGTCAAGAGAAACAAGCTATATTAAAATTTCAACATCTTTCTTTTCACACAGCCTGTTTCACACTTTTGTAGAAGGGAGGTAAGATCCACCCTGTCTCTCAGCTGAACCTTAGGTATCCTGTTGCCATGAGAAATTTCTGAAGAAAGTGTATGAGTGTTTGCTGGTTTTTTTGTTTTATTTTTGTTCATTTTTAATTACAACTAAATAACTGTGCACATCAAATTGTATAATTTATATTCCTCAAAAAAATACCAGCACCTAAAATACAAAATGTGGGACAGACGTTTTACATCATTTCAATCCTAATTGTACAGCTGACAGAAGAAAAAACTAGCATTATCTTTGCGTTTGATTCCTATGGTGTCTATATTCAATTTTAAGTGAAATGTTTGTAAAAATTCTCACTTCAAATAAATTTATTTTCTCCATGTCATATTTGTAAAGATATTCCTTTAAAAAACACTCCAATGATTATTTTTCTTCTAGTTTTCATCAGCATCTAAAAAAAGTTTTAGGCGACATTAATAAAAAAATTAAGAAATCTGTTTTATTTGTATTTTTAATGGATTCGAGTGCATAGGTATCAAACCTTGATTTGTAGACTTATAATAGATCATGTATGTAATATGTGGGTGATTAATGTTTATCCTGTAATGGTCAAGACAGCTCTGGAATTAGTAATCTAGAAAATAGCCTCCTTAAAATCAAAGTGAAAGGACCCTGAATCTAGAATTATTAACACATTAGGAAGCAAAGTAATGGTAGGGTATGGCAGATTGACTTGAAGGAGCTGCACTTTCAAAACAAATTTCTTTCTGAGATTCCTCTTCAGTTTGAAAAAATGAAAACATACTACTGATGTCTGCTAGAGAAATTCATCTGATTCTGAATTGACTCACACATATTGTCAGGGGAAGGGGAGGCTCAGGCCCGGGGACCAAGGTTCAAGATCTGGCAGATGAAGAAGATGTGAGGAATCTTGGTCATCCTTTATTGGGAGGTGGCCTTAGCCATGAGCCATCTCCCCACCCCAGCCATTTTCACAGGCCCTGTTTCGATGCGTTTCAAAGGAAGGCCTCCTGCCACCAGGTTACCTCAGGGGGCACAGACTCACAAGTTAATGTTTGTGACCTTGAGTACACATGATGAATCACAGTGTTCCTGGCCTTGACTACCCATAACATGGCCAGTTCCCAACCCTGGCTACACACTAAAAGCATAACATAAAACATAACATAGACCACTGAAGTCTTAGCCGGAGCCTACCTATAGGCATTTTGGACCTGTCGCAACACATATCTTCTTTCCAATTTATTGAACTTCGTCTAGACTTTGTGAAATTAACTCTACCATTTTAAATTACCAATTAAACCTAACATTCCAAAGATTAATTCAGGATCACGATCCATTTTAAAGTTAATGTATATTGGTAAAAGAAACATCTCGGTTTTGCTACACTTTATCAGGTTATTACAATTATTTTTTTGAGTAGGTTGGGAAACACCAGTATAAGAGTTCAGTGGTTAAATACAAACAAGAATGGTTAACAGATCTGGTTAAATATTTTAGAAGAAACAAATAGAAAAATGATACTTGAGGCCACACCCCAGTTGTCCCCAGTGAGCACAATTATGATGAACCATAAATTCATGTTAAGTAAACATAAACCACATTGGAACCTACAGATATTGAGTATACAAACAAATTAGCCAAGTTCACTGACTGTGGCCCCTGAGAAATAGCCCTGAATCCAAAGAAACCAGGCTTGAGGAAAGCATGAATTTCAAAAAAGGAAAGTGGTCTAGAGGACAGGCCTCCTCCACCACCAAGTCCTCATCTTCCCACCTGCCTGTGTGTATTCAGAGAGATGCCGCTGGTCATGGCGAGGACCTCCTGGAGTGGACGGTGAACTCTGTTGTCTTTTCACCTGTCCCTCCGCTTGCAAACCCTAAAGAACCGTCTATAAAGCTTTCGATGACATGGTAAAACAACACTAACAGTCCCACCATAAACTGGAAATCAATAAAGCATTAAAAATGCAAATATGTTCTTGTTAATATGATATAATTGTGAAGAACTTTTAGACATTCAATTACCATTTAACACAAAAGCCTGTAAGGATTTAATTAGGAATCCTTCACCTAATTGAGGTCAAGATTGTTAGCAGCGGATGTCTAATTAGCTTGCTTTCAGCCACTATCTTCTTTGAAAACTCCCTCAATAAAGTCCTTTTTTTAAAAGATATCCTTACCACACCACACACACACACACACACACACACACACACACACACAGAAAAATGCACAAGTTGGTGAAATCCAAATACATTGGTCCCACGTGTTCCTAGAGGGCCACTGGTGGAAGCCAGTCTTTCTGAACTCTGTATTTCTATCAAGCACCTTCACATTTTCACCTAAAGGCACTTTATGGCTTCTCTTCAGAGTATCTGAATGGCCAGCATCACTATTCCGGCACTTTGAGGCTGATAGCATGCAATTTTAAACTTAGCAATAATTTCTGAAATTTTCCATATAATATTGATGGCCAGAAAATATTTTGGCAACTGCAATTGGAACGTGAGACTATGGATGAGAGATGACCACTGTGAAGTCTGAGTGACCAGCCTGGTACCTGTCAGATTCCTGGTCCAGACTGCATGTCATGCTTACTCAGTACCATGGAAGGGAACTGGGTGAAAAGTACTTAGAGAGGTATCTTTGCAACTTCTTGGAAATGATGGACAATTTCAAAACAAAAAAGTTATTTAAAATGTACCTATATAGTTCAGAATTACAAGACGATTTTCATTATCTACTTTTTCTTTTGTGGTTACAGTGATTATTTTAGACAATAATTGGTTCCCTGAAATAACACCAAATTAATATGGCATTTGCTATAGTTCAAGCAAATACCAAGTTGGTCAATCCAAAATTAATTAAGATGACCTCAGCTCCCAGCAGCACTTAACATAGTTGTTAGAGATTTTCCTGTTTACATCCTGAATTTGCTTGTGGCCTGATTATGGTCTTTCAATATCAAAGCATAAAATAAAAACCTCAGCTAGAAATAAAATCATCTAGTCAGTTGCCTTTGCCTGAGGGAGTAGAGTCCATTTTATGTTTTTTAAGATTAACGCTTGTGTAATTACTTCAATGGAAAACACATAAAAAGAAATATTTCATAATAGGCTAACAAGAATCAAAGATTTACTACTGTGGCGTCTTCTACAGCAGCAAGGAACAAATGCTGGGTCCCCTGAAACTCTAATGCTCCAAGGTGGTTTGGGGCAAAAAAAGAGAGTGTTAGGGAGCAGTGGCCATACAAATTGTGTATTTGTGTAAGTACAATGCATAGTTCCATGTTTAAAAACCCGAGAATCTTTTAGTTTATTCTCAGCATATGCTGAGTAAAATTTGGCCTTGAAATCATTTCCAAAATCTCCAATTAGCAACGTTTAAAATCAGTGTTCTACCGAACCTGTTAGAAATGGCTAGCTAGTAGAGATTGAAAGCTGCTTCCTAATGAATTCTAGCCTCCACCGCCCAAATTAGAAATGCATATCCCGAACAGCCTGCGATGGTCATTAAGAATCCAGGAATCAGTCACTCACTTTAAAGGCCCCAAGGCTTATAAATTTTGTTAGAGTAACCTCCCTCATCTCTCTCTATTTTTTTAAATTTTTTAAATTGCATTTTAAAACAGCACAGATGAGCCATTTGTTTTTATCTTGGTTAGAAACCATGATATTCAGGGCCTGCACATCTAGAAGCCTTCTCACTTGATGGACATGAATGTCTTCCCTCCCTGGGGGTCCATGCTCTGTCCCTACCAGCTGCCTTCCTGTTCTTTGAACACCCTAAGTTCCTCATGTCCCAGGGCTTCTGAACAGTTTCCTCTATTTACAATGCATTTCCTCTCTTCTGTGCTGCACTACCTTTTTATCACCCAGTCATGAGTTAAATGTCAGTTTCAAATGACATTTGAAGATCTAAGATACTACACAATATTGACTCTTCATAGGGAGATTCTCAGACATTCAGTGGGGATTTCCAGACTGAAGAGTAAAATTGTCCCACGTCTTCCAGGTCTGAATGTATAGCTTGCCCCCAATCATTCCTGAGCATCCCTCACTAGCACAGGAGTAGCTGCTTCAAGTCATCCCACCGGAGGGGGTCATGGTGAAGGTGAATTCCATCAGGGAATTCTGATGTGCTCATCCGTGGTCCTGTGAACGCAGGCACAAGGGTCAGACTGGGGAAATAATCAGCAGAATAATGCTAATCATTGTGGCCTTGGATGTTCACTTTGGAATTGTCTCTTGTGCAATCTCACATTAGAATGGACGTCCTTCAATATTGCTTTCACAATTAGCCCAATTCATTCTCCAGTTCCCAGCCTATGCTTAAATCTATTGCAAGTGATATAAATCATATTCCTTATCTGTAAGCACCTCCCCTCTCTTCCCTTTTCTCATTAGGTCTCCCACGGTTAATTCCACTCTTTCATTTTATGTAAAGTCACAAAGTAAGAAAGGAAGGTATAACAGAAGGAAGAAGTCAAAACTCTGCCAGAGAAATAAAAAATTCTTGTAATTGAATTATTTTAGTTTTTCACCACTTATTACTGGCTATTATTGCTGAACCAAGACGTGCCACGAGTTACACCCAAAACTTAGTTCCAGATGTGGATATTTAGCTCTGCTACCTTTGATAGAGAATCACAGTCCTGTGGTAAATCAGGAGATTTATAACCAGTTTCCTCTACTTACTGTCCTGCCTCTCAGTCTCTTCTCCTGTTTTTCAATACTCTATCAGCAGCTACTACATGGATCATATATTTTTAGATATAAATAAAAGTGGTACTCTTTATTTTATATTTTAGAATAACATTTACCCATTGACCTTGCCATTTTTATGAATATATTCAAAATTGGGTCCTCGTTCTCTTCAACTTCGTCTTAAAGTTGACTGCAAATACTTATCGATAGGAAACGAGAAACATAAAAATGAAAGTAAAAATGCAGAAATATAGGAATATGGTTATTAAAATGGAAAACTAAAAAACTTAGCTCAAAAATCCATACAAAACAACCCTTAAAATTGTCTGAATGAATTACTTAAGGGCTTATTCATAGTAATAAAAATGGCATTTATATATAATGCTAAAATTATGGTAATAAAAGAGGCAAGTGCTTCTCAATGCATTAGAGATTTCCCTTACATGTCAACTGTCTATGTGCAACAATTATATGCTAATCACTTTCACTAGGAATTTTTTGGACTGTGTCCCTTCTAATGAAGATAGTAAGTCTATTATGCAGAATATAAACAGTGAGCTAGAATCAAAAAAGGGAAGTAAAAAACATTTTTGTCCATAAAAAAATCATTTAGTTTTAAAGCAGAGTTATTCCAATGAATTTTGGCCTAAAACAGACAACAAAATTGATATTTCAATTCCAGGAGCATCTGACAGGAAGTAAGAAAAAAATTAGGAGCTGGATTTTTGCGATTATCTGAAGATGCAGCATAAGTTCCAAAATGCTTCACACAGAATGTCAATATTAGGTAAAAGAAATCATGTATCTCCAATCAATTGACTTATGTTATCCATATATTAACTTTGTGTTAGAAAATACAAATATATTTTAATGTGATGAACTAGTGATTTTTTCACTGAATTTATATGTAGTTGATATATTTTCTAACATTTGCACATAGTCTACTTCATAAAATAGAGGCACAGTATTCTATATTATTAACTTGCATTAAAAGTTAACGTATACCCACAAATAAGCTAATTTTAGGACAGAAAACTTTATATTTTTAGATTTTAATTTAAAAGCAATAATTGCTCATTTGAATTTTAGTTTTCTCTAGCAAGAAATTATGACTCAATGTGGGATCATGTTTATGCTCATGTCACGAATCTTTCCTAATTCTTTCTGAGTGCAAGTGAAAGATGATGATTTGGCCTATGTCACATGTTTTTACAGCTCTTCCTCCTCTTTTTAAACCAGAAAATCTCATCATCATGTCTCATCGTGATGGAGGACTGATACCAACTACTTACATTTAAGAAAGTTGGAGGGTGTTTGGCAAATCTTGACATTCTCTGACTCTCTTCATCCAAGATGTGTTCAAGTGGGAAGCAAGGATAAAGGTAAGAAGCTTCCCAGGAAAGTAAGAGGAAAGAGTCTTTCCCCAGCAGTGGTGGAGGGGTGACAACCTGCAGGAGAAGTTATTATTATTGGGCAGGTTCCATTTTTCAGATGGAGAGAAACAGATCTGGTTTGCCAGCTCAGTCGGCTTCCATGTATCATAAGGAATCGTTGCAAATCAGCCTGGAAACCGTAGAGTCCCCCAAGGTCATCACATTCCTTCTTGTCCAAACCAAGCCTTATTCTTCAACTTGCCTTTTATGCCCCAACAGTGTTATTCAACTCATTGTTTCCCTCTCTCTCTACATATAGTGTATGTATATATGTGTATAAATATATACATGTGTATGTTTCTACCATATATATAATAAATATATACACACACATATACATATTTAGTGTGTTATCCATACTGTTAAAGTTTTTAAATGCAGAGGCGATACTGCTTTTTTTTTTTTTCAAAGCAAGATTTATAATTGGCTTAAATATCTTATGGCTTAATATTATTTTTCCATATTCCTTCTTTGTTTTCAATTCTTTGATTATTCTTTTTTATCTAGTGTACACATCTGAAGTACAGGAATCCAAATGGGAAAGAGTGATTGGGGCATCATTTCTGGAAGACTGGTTTAAGATGTGGTATCAAGAATTTTCCTGCTGGAAAGCAGCAAAATATCAGGATGGTGTGGGGAATAAATGAGATGGTGTGTGTGTGTGTGTGTGTGTACCACCTTGCCAAAAAATGATTCCATCTGCTATATATTAAATCCTTTCCACAATATTTCCTTTTTCCATGAAGCCTCATTTTCAACTACCTGAGTAAAAGATTGCCAATAAGTATATATTTATAAAAATTTAAAGGGGAGTTAGACATAAAAGAATCTTAAAGAGTCTACACAGACTTTAAATCCCTTGTGGTGTTGGCAAAAGGATCTAAGCCACTTTAGAGTCACTCCTGTCATCTGATCCTGCAACTGTGGCCACTGTCTCCAAAACCTTTCAAATGCTTCTTATTTTCTTGCTCCCTAAAGTTGTGTCTCCTTTGCTTGTGGTGTTTAAGAGCATAAAGAATGGACAGAATGACTTTTACAGTGACCATTCTTTTTAAAGGCAGGGGGTCTTGTTTTCATCAGAGTGCTGTGAAGGTTCTGGGTATGGCTACACCAGTTTTTAGCATGGTTTGGCTGTAAGCACTGGGGAACCCAACATGGCAGCCCATAAGCCATAATAAATAATTTAAAGTTCTGAGGGGGAAGTAGGAGGCAAGGGGAAGTAAAGGAAGGTAAAGGAACTGGAGAAGGCACCTGGATGGCTAATGGCCAAGGAACTCCATGAAGGGGAAAAGTCAAGCAATATCTCTGGTGACAGTCATTAAAGAGTATTTTAAGAACGTAGGAATCTGAGTTCGATTTGAAGTGGTTTGTTGTCCCCATATGCACCCTATTGCCTGCCTCTCTCAAATCCTAAATCTTTGAGTAAGCCTACGAAATACACCATGGCTGTAAATAAGGTTTCGTTGTGATTTGCTGATTGTATAGAAAGTGAGAAATTGTTCAAAGTTGATACCATGAGGTACAGAAACCCGTACACAGAGCATACTGACAGGATCAAAACACTTCAAGTGTGACTGGTGAGCCACATGTGACCAAGAAGGTCATTGCTGCTCAGGAAGTAACAGATTTTTGGAAGCACTTTGGTCATGCACAAGGATGGGGTTTTGCAATTTAAGCCAGTTTTTCTAGCAAAATTGCATCCGCTGGCATTTCGGTCACAGAGGAAGTGATGAACAGAAGAGTGGTTTGCATGATAGAATAGGGCCATCAAACTTGAAATGGGGCTGCCTGTGGTTCCTGGCAGCCTGGATTATGGAGCAGAAGGGAGTTGACTCAGAGCCAGGGCTGGTGAAATGGCAGCCAAGAAGCAATGAGGAACTCGGTCACCTGGTAGAGAAGACACTGGCAGGTTGGCCTGAGCTTGCTGTGGAAGGAGGCAGGAGATGTCTGAGAGCTGACAAGAGGAAGGGGATGTCAAGGGGAAACAATCTGCGGGGTGAACTGGGTGTGGCCACTTCCTTTACCATCTTCTGTCATTTGCTTTGTGAGTCTCCACACTTGATGGTCTGCTGCTCCCTCCAGTCCCAACAGCTTTTCCTCAAAAGTACTGTGGGTGGTGCAATGGGACCAACTTCCTGACCCAAGAACAGGGTCAGCGACGAACCCTGGCAAAGACGGCCTTCTTGACCAAACTTTATTTAGATTCCTCTGATTCCTTTAGATTCCTTGACTAGATTTTGACCTCAGCCTTCTATGCTCATTGTTCTTGCCCAGTTGCTGTTTAGTGAGGATCCTCCTCCCACTTTTTCTGATCACTCTTGATAAGTGATCAAGTTATCCATCCCCACTTCCATGTAGAAGTCCTCAACCTGCCTTTAGCAAGAATCCTGGTAAGTTAGTTAAGCAGGAATCCCTTTGCTCCTGCAGTTGCTTCTTAATGGTTTTCCATGTACCAGTCCCCTCAGTCTGCTCCATGGCTATCAATCCCACTTGTTCTTGTATTCATAGGTAAGACCAGTCTCTCTGACTTACAGTTACAGTCTTGAGTAAATCTTTCTTGCCCTTTTAACAAGTGACAGAATGATTTAATATGGTACATCAGAGAGCCTTGTCCTTGCACCAGGCCAGTCCTGTTTCTCTCTCTTTCAGTAGAGTAGGAACTCTTTCTCTGCCTCCTTTGGATAGAGGGAGGTAATACACAGGAAGTGGAGAATACTCTAAGAGGCACAGGCTCTGGGCCTGTGGACTGATGAAGCCTGAGGTCACACCTCTTCCTCCAAGGATCATGCTCTGGCAGTTGGACCTACTCACACAAGAGGTACCCCTTCTAAAATTTTCTCTTCTTTTTCAGGCATTCAAAACCTGGTCTGTCATTTGCCTTTAGGCCCAAGGAACTGGGATCATTAGTGGGCTTAGAGTATGCCCCAGTCCCAGGGGTCAACACAGATGTCCTTTGAACCCCAACAGCATTAATGAAGGGTGCAGAGGGGGCTGGCTAGAGAGGGTGGTCATTACTGTGTTGTTCATCTGTTCTAGTCATGGCTCCATCCTGGGAAATAGGCCTGGTGTCTTCATCCCAGAAACCATGGGAGGTTCACAAGATTCAAGATCTTTTATCAGATATGGTCATTTCTATGGATAAATATGCTTTGTGAATATAGATGCAACAATGCTCAATGAAATATTAGCAACTCTAGTCCAATAATACATTAATGGAGTTACACACCACAATTCAATGAGCTTTATTATAACAGGAAATGCATAGGTGAGAGGCCTGGGTCTGGGACAGAGGATCCTCAAAGGAACAGCTTTTCTTTTACCATCTCCAGAAAGTAGAATAGAAAATCTCCAGGGAAGGAGAATATAAAATGTCAAAAGTGCAGTTTCTGCGGTGTGTAGATACCTAGTGGATGGTGTGCAGATACTTAGTGGGTGGTGAGGAAGCTTCAGGCCCAAACCAGAGAGGAGACCAAGGCTAAGCGATGCTGCTGGACTACAAAGCTTCCCTCCTGCTGAGGAGGTGAAGAAGACAAAGAAACACAACTCCCAGGGACCATCAGTCAACCTGCACAGAGCTAGCCCATGGGAGGTGGTGGGCAGGGTTGGAGGAAGTAGGTCACAGGGCATATCCTGGGGGATTACATCTTGTCCCTGGTTCTTTCTCCCCATTCCTTCTATTTTTTGCCTGCCATGAGCTGAGCAGCTTTGCTCTGCCAGGCCCTTCTGCCATGATGTTCTTCCATATCCCAGGCCCGAAGCAATGGAGCCAGAGGAACACAGACTGAATCCTCTGAAACCATGAGCCAACATAAATAAATCTTTTTTCCTTTAAGTTGTTCTGATCAGCAATTTTGGTCATAGCAATGAAAAGCTGACTAACACAGGGCTCCTTTAAAAACACCATGTTCTTATATATTTCAGAGTAATTAAACATACTGGCATAAATGTAATCCTGCTTCTTCAGAATGAATGGGTTTAAGCCAACCTGGCTTCATGGAAGCAGCTGCCTTGTTCTCAAATCAGGTCCAGCATAAATTCTTCTAGCCACAAGTAATTGAAATATTTAATAAGAGTAAATTGATTATAATTATTCCTGCTGAGGGTTGTAGACTCTACCTAGAAATATAGTTTTAGTTTTTAGTATTTTCTACATCAGTTGTTTTGATGATATGAGTTTTCTCCTTTGGCTTCTCAATGCTGTCAATGACATTGATTTTTGAATGCTGAAAGTCTTGCCTACCTGTAATAAATCTCACTGGGTTGTGGTATATAATTCTTTTCATATATTGTTGAATTAGAGTTGCTAATATTTTTTTGAGCATTGTTGCATCTATATCCATGAAGTATATTGATCTACAGTTTTCCTTTCTTGCGATATTTTTATTTGGTTCTGTTATTAAGTTAGTGCTGGCTTTGTAGAATCAATTAAGAAGTGATGTCTCTTCTTCTATTTTCTATCATGAAGAATTGGCTTAATTTCTTCCTTAAATGTTTGGAAAAATTCACAGTGAAATCATCTGGACACAGAGCTTTCTTTTTCAAAGTGTAATTAATTATTGATTCAATTTCTTTAATAGATATAGGCCTAGTCAGATTTCTATTTCTCATTTGGTAAATTTAATAGTTTGTTGTTTTCAAGGAATTGGCTCATTTAATCTAATTTATGGAATTTGTGGCATAGAACTCCTCACAGTACTCCTTTTTATACTTTTAATATGCATAAGATCAGTAGTGATGATCTACCTGTTGCTTGTGATAATGGTAATTTGTGTCTTCTCTTTGTCTCTCTTTCATTAACCTGCTGTGTTAATCAGATTTCTGTCACTGTGGCAAAATACCTGGAGAAATGTAAGTAGGAAATAAATAGGAAATATTACAACAAAAACAAATAGGAAATATAAAAAAAAAAATTTAATGTTATTTTGGCCCACACTTTCACAGGTTCCAACCCATGATCATTTGGCCCTGTTGCTTTGGGCCTGTGGCAGCACAGTGCATAATGGCAGGAGCAGATGGTAGAGGAGAACTTTTCACCTTATAGGAGCCTGGAAGCAGAGAGAGAAAGAGAGAGGGAATGGGAGGCAGATAGAGGTAGGAAGTGGCTGGGTCCCCTGTCCCCAGTGATCTTCCAACTGGGTCCCACCTTCAAGGTTATACTTCTTCCCAGTAGTGTTGGAGGTGGGGGCTGAGCCTGTACTGCATGGGCTTTTGGGGGGCATTTCAGATTCAAACAAAGGTACTAACTACAAGTTTCTTAATTTCATTAATCATTTTAAATGCTCAGCTTTTTGGTTTTGTTGATGATCCTCTATTGTTTATCTATTTTTAATATCGTTGACTTTGGCTCTAATTTTCATATATTTTCTTCTACCCGCCTTAGACTTAAAATAGCTCTTCTTTCTCTGGTGTCCTAAGGAGAAAACTGATTGATTTGGGATCCTTCTTTTTTCTGATCTGTGTATTTAATGCTACACATTTACCTTTAAGCACTGCCTTTGCTGTATTCCAGAAATTGTCACGAGTTATATTTTCAATGTCACTAGAAGTAAAAAACGATTTTACTGGCATTTGCAGCTTCTTGGACTCACGAGTTATATAGAATTATATTGTTTTATCTCTCACCATTTGGAGATTTTCCAGTTATCTTTTGGTGACTTTTTTCTAGTTTAATTACATTGTGTCCTAGAGCATACTTTGTAGAGTTCTGATTTACTTTATTGCTTAGGATATATTTTGTGGTTTAGAGTCTTGGCTAATGACCTATGTGACTCATAAGAATGTGTATTCTGATGTTTTTGGATGCAATATTTTATAAATGACAATTAGCTCAAAGCGATCTACATGACTGTTGTCAAGTATATGCTTAGCGACTTTCTATCCTCTCGATCCATTAATTACTGAAAGAGGGTCATTGAAATCTCGCACTACAATAGGGGATTTGCCTATTTTCCCTTGCAGTTTTATTAGTTTCTGCGTCACATATTTTGCACAATTGTTAGGTGCACATATGAAAAGAAATGTTAAATCCTCTTGGAGCATTTTTCTCTTTATCAAAATGTCTCTTCTTTTCCCCAGTAACTTTCCTTATGCTGACTCTGCTTTGTCTGAAATTAACCTAGCTACTTCACTAGTACTTTTAGCAGCAAAAATAAATAAATAAATGAATAAATAAATAAAATGTTAAATGTTAAAACTTTAAAACTCTTTGAAAATGAAAATATTTTCTTATTAGAATCCTGTAACTATGAAGATTTAAAAGCACTAAGTTAAAAACTATTACATCTCTAAAATATTCTAAAATAGAAAAATAAGCACTTGTATCACCTGATTTTAAGATCTATTATCCAGCTAAACCTAGCAAAATAGTGTGGTATTGAAGGAAAGAGAAACAGATGTTTCAAACAAGCAATCAACAAACATATGGAAAAATGTTCAACATCTCTAGTAATAAGAGAAATGCAAATCAAAACTACCCTAAGATTCCATCTCACCCCAATTAGAATGGCGATTATCAAGAATACGAGCAACAATAGGTATTGGTGAGGATGTGGGGAGAAAGGTACACTCAGACATTGCTGGTGGGGCTGCAAATTAGTGCAGCCACTCTGGAAAGCAGTGTGGAGATTCCTTAGAAAACTTGGAATGGACCCTCCATTTGACCCAGCTATCCCACTCCTTGGCCTATACCCAAAGGACTTAAAATCAGCATACTACAGAGATACAGCCACATCAATGTTCATAGCTGCTCAATTCACAATAGCCAGACTGTGGAACCAACCTAGATGCCCTTCAATTGATGAGTGGATAAAGAAACTGTGGTATATATATACAATGGAATATTACTCAGCCATAAAGAATGATAAAATTATGGCATTTGCAGGCAAATGGATGAAATAGGAGAATATCATGCTAAGTGAGATAAGCCAATCTCAAAAAGCCAAAGGACGAATGATATCGCTAATAAGTGGATGATGACACATAATGGGGGGGAGGGAAGGGTTAGTGTTAGGGTTAGAGTTAGGGTTAGGGAGGGGGGCAAGTATGGAGGAAGGAAGGACTGTATAGAGGGAAAAGAGGGGTGGGAGGGGTGGGGGGGAAGGGAAAAAAATAACAGAATGAATCAAACAACATTGCTCTGTGTAAGTTTATGATTACACAAATGGTATGCCTTTACACCATGTACAAACAGAGAAACAACATGTATCCCATTTGTTTACAATAAAATAAAAAATATTAAAAAAAAAACATATAAAGAATTTAGATACAGAAACACACAAGTACAGTCAGCTGCTTTGGAGTAAACAGCAAACCTGATTCAAGTCAGGAAGAGTTTTCCCACAAACTCTGCTGCAATGACTGAGCATTTACATAACAAAACTGCACTTCACATCCCTCACACCCTTTCAAGCTTTACCTGAGAAAGGGTAATAATCTAAATGTGAAATGTAAAACTGCAAACCTCCCAGCATATAGTATAGGAGAAAATTCGTTTAACTTGTGTTTGCTGAAAAAATTCTAGATACAATACCAGAATCAGTCCATGAAAGAAAACTGGTAGATAGCACTACACTAAAATAAAAGCAAACACAAACCTGTGAAAACATATCAGAAAATTAAAATACAAGGCATAATAGACTCAGAAAAAAATTCAAAATTCGTATCTGATAAAGGACTTATATCCAATAGGTAAAGAATTCTTAACTTTAAGAAATAAACACCCTACTTAGAAAATGGGCAAACAAACTGAAGAGACACTTTACCAAAGAAGATATGTGAATGGCAAACAAATATATTAAATATTCCTTCTCATCAAGTATCATTATGGAATTGGAAATTGAAAGCACAATACAATTTCACTACCACCCCATCTTAACGTCCTGAAGCATTGATCAATGCCGGCCTGAACTCAGAGAGACCAGTTCTCATACCAATCTCTGGTAGGATAGCAAAGTGACATGACTTCCTCACATTTAGCCTCTAAAGGAAAATAGCTCACCATCTAACACAGCACCATGCTCCAAAGTATTTACTCAGCACATTCAAAAATATCCCTCCACACAGAAATCTCCATGTAAATTGTAAATGGCAACTTCGTTCATAATTCCCCCAAACTGAAAGTAACTGAGGTAACTTTCAGTAGATGAATGGTAAACAAATTACAGTATATCTACATAATGCAATGTTATTCAGGGATAAAAAACGAATGAGCTATCCTTACAAAAACAGATGAATCTCAAAGGCATTTTGCTAAGTGAAATGAGCCAGGCTGGAAAGGACCTACTGTGATTCCATTCATACGACATTTAGGTAAAAGCAAACACACCAGATAGAAAACCAACCAAGTGTTGTCAGAGGTTTGGAGAGGAGTCAGTGATTGACTAGGGAAAGCACAGAAGAACTTTTAGGTGACATACCCTGTGTGACTTCAGAGTGGTGGACACACGATACTAAGTACTTGTCCAATCTAGAAACTGTAAATCACCAACAGCGACATGCAAACAATGCTTATGCAAACAAAAAATGAATCGACCAGGATATCTGGGATCCCAGGATGGAACACTGACTATGACAAATGACCCTTCCAATACTATGAACGTATGAAATATCTCACTGAAATTGATGTAGAAAAAAATCATCTGACCCAGGTAACATTGGAAAATGATGTTTTGACTAGAAATTGTAAAACTAACAACCAAAAGGAACTATACATGCAGACATTGTATTCTAAAGGGTAAATTTGTTCCTCATGAGGTTAGCCATGAATTTTAAAAACACTTCATGTGTACTGGAGTTGAAAAAATATGTAAATGTGTGATGAATGGTGGGAGGCCTATTTTTCTACTGGGGAATGAAATTACAGATTTATAAGATCAAAAAGCTAGAATAAACATTATGATAATGAAGTCAAAGACATCAGCATGAAGTCATTTTAGTTACATAAGTATGGATGGGTATATTATATACATATATACATATATACCTCAGTTACTTTCAGTTTTCAGAAATTATGAACAAAAATAGTCTAACACTTTATTTTATATACATATATGAACAGTTAAAAAAATGATTGCAAATGTGTACATGTATGTGGATTAGTGTTCGTAGTTTACCTAGCTTCCTCTTATGCTGTGGCCCAGAAGTAAAAATGCTAACAGCAGTGACCTGCCTATTTCTCCAATATTGGTCTCAAGATACCATTATCCACTACAAGGAAACAAAGTTCCTTGAAGAAATGACTTTGACTTTAATGATGGAACAGAAAATACAAGATGAACCTGGAGAAGCTTTTAGCACCTCAAAGTGAGGAAATGTCTGAAAAAAAAGGATGGAGGTAGGTCAAGGAAATACAGGAGCCAACTTGAAACTGAAATAAAACCCAAAAGTGAAATAATTCAGCTAACAAAATAAACAACATGGTATTGGGTTATAATGCAAAGTATAAAATAACTATGCTTGTGTCATACTCCCACTAACTTGGCCTCCCCGCCCAACCCCACTGAACGTGGACTGAACTTAATCACTTACTACCACAGCACAGAGTAGAAAGAGGTGAAAAACAATCATTTCAGAGGGCAGCGACCTAGCAACCCCTGCCTATACCAAGTGTCGAAGGCCGCCATTGACAAGACCCTGCTGGGTCCTGCCTCCCCTGGAATAAGGTGGTGAGAAGTGTTTCAGCTCTGAGGTTCTCTTTCCAAAATCTAGGACCTAATCTGATTGTGAGGATGTGAGGAAGACATCAGACATGCGGACACTCTAAAGAATGACCAGGCCATCCTCCTAAAGACCATGAGCACCAGAAAAATGGAGAAATTGTTACAGATCAGAGCAGACTGGAAAGACAGGATGACTAAATCTAATGTGATTTCCTGAATTGGATCCTGGAACTGAAAACTGGGCACTAATGAAAAAAACTGATGGAATTCGAACGAAGTCGGGACTCCGGTTAATAGCAATGTTCTGATGTCAGTCTCTTAGTTTTGACAAATGTACCATTTTAACATAAGATGTTAATAATAATGAGGGAAGCTGGGTGGTATTGGAGAACTGTCTGCAGTCTTTGCAATTTCTCTGTACATTTAATAGGATTCCAATATTAACAAGTTTATTTTTTTAAAAAGGAAACCAGTATTTTTAATTTAAAATAAAATTTATCATCTCTTAAGGAGGGTATATATTCAGCATATGATAATCAAACAAATGGGGTCTAACTGGAATGACTATATATTCCTGTTAATGAACAGTGTAAGTCACAAGTAACAGAAATATTTCTGACCTTCAAACCTGAGGAAACCATAAAAGGATTCTAGCTCTCATTATCTTTATATGAACCAGGTTATCAAGCAGAATTTCTTTTATTTAGAGCAGATGGTGTCTCATATTTCTTTCTTGAAATTCTTAATTTTGCAAGCAAGGCTGTTCTTGAATTTAATTGGGAGAAAAAAAACTTAAAATGTTCCAAGCCCATTAAATATTGGTGGTTTCCCCATTTGTTCTGCATGAAATATGAGAACTATTTTTACCATGGGAGGTGACTTACTCTGAAGACATTAAAGCTCAAAATAAACACAGTCCAAAAAGATACAGAATATGTTACTATTTTAGGATTGTCCACCGAGAGGATGCAGCAAATGTAAGAATCACATAATGCCCACCTTTCCCTTCATACTTCAAGACTAAATGTATGTATATTAATACCAAGAAAATAATATTAGAAATGCATATTGTGCCAATGTAGGCCCATAGAAGCCAAAAGACCATATACTAAAGTATAGAAAAATATGATTTCTATTACAGGCAAATGCCAATGAACTTCTTTGCATTTTTAAAATTTAATAAATCATAAATAGGTTGATGAGTGATTGGCAGACTATGTCATTTTGAGTTAGCAATACTGTTTAGTAGAATCTGTGTTGAAATTGGATGATCACATGCATTTCTTAATTATGTAAGAATAATTACATTCTATTTGGAAAATAAGATATATTTTCAATCTTTTCTCTTGCATAGCAATATTCTAGTATTTGGCAGGATTGCATTTCATTAACAGAAGCCTAAAATTGAAAATGGAACAGCTGGAGTACTGAATCAAGAAGCCTCAGTAGCAAAAAATTGAAACCTTGTATTAACTACTTAATATAGTCTACTAATTATTACAGAAAGGACTCAATTTTGAACAGTATAGATTATATTTTATTTCATGTGCCACTTAAAGTAAGGAAAACAGAGAAAAATATGGTGATGCATTTCATTTTTTAAAATGTTTAAACTGCTTTGCAGTTAAGAGAAGAATGGAGACGGAAACAGGGTTCAGGATGAGTTTTTGATCAGAAAAACAATATTACTCTGCCCTCTTGCATCTAATCCATTCTTCTCCTAAAGGGTAAATTTGACAGTCTTCCAACTACCACTGAAACTGTCAGAAAATCCTTAAAAATTGCATTTAAAAAAAATCAATAGTGCCCCTTCACATCTTTTAAATTGGTCAATTTTGATTGCCTCGTTCCCTGAAATGCTTTGGAATTCACTTGAATATAGATGACCCAAGCCAGTCATTATGAAAGTCATTAAAGACATGCCCAATTTAGAGAACAAGACACTATAGGAACATATTAAAATGTATCCTCAGGTACTGCTTATGAGGGATGTCGTGATTTCTTAAATATACCCCTCTTCTGGATCAGTGTCAATTAGAACTAATGTAAGTGGTTGAAGTGAGTGTGAGTGTGTGTGTGTGTGTGTGTGTGTGCGCGCGCGCGCGCTAGCACATGCATGGGTGTTTGGTTTAAATTATACCACTCAAAATTTTCAAACATGGTTTTCTTTTGTAGGGGTTCTTTTAATTGTTTTACATGGAAAAAATGAGTGAACCAGACTTCCAGACAAAGACAGCATGGAAGCGTAGTCCTCTCCTGTGTTGGTGACTTTAGGAAGGACTGTTTCTCAACTGCATGTTCCTGGTCTCGAGATTTAGGATTCCAAGGGTCCTGGCAGAGATTGTGGTCTTTGTGGCTCGTTTGGCAAATGATGAGAATCTCCCCACAAGTAGCAAAACTCAACAGGCCAACACTTGCTTGTTGGCATGGAGGTGATACGCGTGCCATTTATACTGCAAGTTAAACTTATTACCAATTAAATTCTAATTCATTGCCTTTTAGGGTACACGTGAGGGTCACCTTCCAGTCATTCACTGCTGGGTGAAAAATGATTATTTTGTCACATACAGAAGGTTACATTTTCAAATAGGAAATAAGCAGCAGATGCAGAGACATTCTTTAGGAAATGTTTATTATTCCTAAGCAACTACATAGTCATGTTTGTTTAAGACCCAAATGAATAATAAACGGAGGAATAAATAATACATGATAGGTATGCACATAATCTGAAGACACACCTTTTCCAGATTGTTCTAGTTGTCCTTAAAATACCATTACTGCCCTCGTTTAGTTGCTGAGAACTGCTTGCTCACGTGTGCTCTGGATGGTGTCACAGTTGAAAGCAAATGCCCCATGTTTGCACACTGCTGCCCCTGAACTCTGCTTGTGCTGTGACCTGTGAGGTGGCAGTGCCAGAGGCCTGTCCTAGAGTCTTGACCTTACGGTGGGGTTTAGGTTGGAGGTAAACCCAACCTAACAGCGTAGTTCTGAACAGCGTAGTTGGTGACAGCTGTCCTTGTGTAGGACCCTCAGAGATAACTAGCCCCGGAGAGTGATGTGCACTACTATACCTGGTCATCCAGGATCTCACACACACAAAGCAGAGACACACCCAGGAGAATAATTGTGTATACAGCCTACCGACTCTGGCCTGGATTCTCTTCACCAAATGACCTGTGCAGACAGTCCCCGGGCTCAGCCATCTCCTCCCCCGCTGAATGCTCACTGTGGTTCTAGAGGAGACCTGTACCCCTAGGAGGAGGAGGAGCCAGAGGTGCTGCCCACATCATCTGTCTCCTCCACATGGCAGGTTTGGGGATCATCGTGAAACAGATCTGTATACCCTTCCCATGCATGTTCACCATGGTGACAGGAGGGACAGATCCATGAGGGGAAAGATGCTAAGCTGTGTCATGAGTCAGTGAAAGGATCCTTCGTTGCAGATCAGGTGGTAGTCAGAATGGGTAGCTGGGTGCTCTTTTCGGGGGAAGCATCAGTTAGAGCTTCTCAGCATGGCAGTAGTGACTGCGACTGCCGGTTCCCTGCTGGCCTAGGGGTTTTGCATCCCTAGTCCCAACAAATTCACTGGGGTCGATGGAGAGGAAGTTCTGAAAGCCACGGTTGTCTCCTCCATCCCTAGGCCTCAGGAGTGTCTCTGCGTCTCATCTTCTGATGTTTCTGCAGACTCCTTCACTCAGTGGGACCCTCCTGCCCCCTCCCCTTCTGCATTTCTCTGACCACTGGACACTCTGGAAGGCACTGTTGGGAGGTGAGTTCTTACACTGCCCCCTGCCCCGCAGTACCTTGGGTCTTAGAGGAATCCAGGGTCCTGTTCAGGACTTCTGCCTGCCCACTTCCTCAGGACCAGCTTGCCCTCCTCTAAGGAAGGAAACTCTTTCATTTGTGATTATTAACAAGCACAGTATCTCAGGCATCTCCCATTTCTTATGTTGCTTTGCAAAGTGCCTATTAAAAACAACCTCTGGTGCCAGGACCTCACATTAGACATTAGATTTTAGGGGATACATTTTACGTGACTGATTCACAAAAGCTTTTACAAAAGAGGTAGCTCACCCATGTGGAAAGGCCAGCAAATTGGCTCTGGCTCAAAATGCCTGGAGAGGCAGTTGACTTAGGTGTTCAGGGATATTCTGAAATGAACATTTAAATGACTTAAACAGAGGTGGCCAGTCATCGTCGTGTGTTCCTTGAGTCCCCAGCTAGCAAGAAATGCGCAAAGTCAAATTGTAACCTGTGCTGCAAGAAATAGCCCTGAATCAAGAAAGTAGCCCTGTGGGTTGTCTCTGATGATAAATCTCTTTCTGAACAACTGCTTTTTCAATATGAGCTTGGTGCAGAGAGTGATGTTTATTCATCCATTTGTTTGTTTTAATAAGTAAACTTATTAGCAGCAGTCTCTGTAATTGCAAAAAACTGGAAACAACCCAAAATGTGTATCAAGAGTAGAAAGGATAAATAATTATATTATACTCATATACTATATGCTATTCAGCAAGGAGAATAAACAAACCATAAATAAGTGCACCACACAGGTAAATCTCTAAAACATAAAGTTGAAAAAAACGAAGCCAGACACAAAAGAGCATGTCTCCATGATCCCACTGTTTCAAACCCAAAAATGAGAACACTAATTAGTACTGGAAAAAATCAGGATCAGGAGGTAGAGATGGGACAGTAACCTGCAGGGGATTCTGAAGTTAAGGCAAGGTCTATTTCTTAATCTAGATCCTGATTACACAGGGGTGTTTCCTTTCTGAAAATGGTCAACCGTACACTTGAGAATGGTGCACTTTTCTGAATATATGTTAAAGTCAACCAATTATTAACAACAAGAAGCAAGCCTGCTCAGGGCAGAGGTCTGGTCCTAAAACCCAATACTAACCCCCAGACTTGCTCCCTCCCCCTGCCGATTGGCCAGAAGACCCATCACTCACTCTGGGGATTATGAGCAATGGCTTCTTCAATTCCTCTTCACAAATAGCACAATTCCTCTACATAAGCAGCCCAATTCCAGAGACAACAGGGTTTTATTCCTTTTTAGGTTATAGGTCGTTTCCTTATATCTTTGCATGTCTCACCATTTTTAAAGAAGCTGAACATTTTAAATAATGTAATGCAGCAATTCTAAACTTCAGTCTTTCCTGGCTGATTTGTTGATGCTGCCATTTTGCTATTATTCACTTAATGACTTTTCTGACTGATAATCTGCAGTTTGTGTTTTCTGTTGTGTGTGCTCAGGGGGCTGGGGATATAGCTCAGTTGGTTGAGTGCTTGCCTCCCATGCACAAGACCCTGGGTTCAGTCCCCAGCACCACCAAAAAAATTTTTTTAAATGTTGTGTGTGCTCAGGATCTGTTGGGGATCCGTTCCAGGACCTGTCTCAGGTACCAACATCTTTGAATGCTCAAGTTCCTCATAAAATGGCCTAGTATTTGCATGCAATCTATACCCACCCTCCTGTATACTTTAGATTATCGTTAAATTACATTTAATACCCGGATGCAATGTAGAGGTTGGGTAAACAGTGGTTATACTCAATTGTTTAGAGAAAAATGACAAGGAAAAAAAGTCTATATAAGTTCAGCCTAGACATTTTTTTTTTTTTTTCAAATCCATCTTCTCCAGAGTTGGCTGAATCTGCTGATGCAGACCCCCCACCCCCCTGATACACAGGCCAACTGCAACTTAAGGACGCCTTCAGCCCTCAGGCAGGGAGTCCACAGCTCTACCTCAGCCTTCGCTTCCTGCTTGCAGAGAGTCTGAAGGTCACCCAGAGCAGGCCACTTGGTCCCTTCTCAAGTGTTTCTCAAGCATACTTACATCCTTGGACCAGTGTGTAGCATTCTAGATTCCCTGAAATACAACATAGTTTATCAAAGCCACCTGTGGATATAATAGCTGTCATTGTTCCAGTCATTTGTGATCTTGAACAATTGCTAGTGATATATGTGTACATGTGTGTGTGTATGAGAAACGTCTTTATGTAAAAGCTGCTCAAATTAAGCAAGTGAGGACTCAGATCCAGCAACAACAACAAAGCCCAATTAGGGAGGTTTCCATGGGACTGTTAGGGCCAGTCATGATCATTCTCTAAGGACAGTGCTTGAGGAGTGCCAACATGGCCTGCTCCTTCCAGAGCCTGCCCTGCGCCTGGTTTTCACTGTTGGCCACCCCATCTTGTTCAAAGTTACCATGGAGTCTGGGACAGGAGGGTGGGCATAGAGAGCATTCGAGAATAGCAAAGCTGGGCTGGGGCTGTAGCTCAGAGGCAGAGCAGCTGCCTAGCAGGTTCAAGGCACTGGGTTTGATCCCTAGCACCACATAAAAATGCATGATGTCCAGCCACAACTACAAAAAAAGTAAAAAAAAAAGCTGGCCATTCTTATGGAGATTCAGCTGTTTTTTTTGTTTGTTTGTTTTGTTTTAAATAATGTTCACTGAATTTACTCTTCTGGTAACTCTCCAGACCCTGAAAGGCTTGGTTTGTCCATGATTGCCAGCGTTCTTACTATTTCACTAAGAAGATTTTTTAATGTGCTTAACACTGCTACTCCTACTGATGTCACCTTGGACCATAAAATGATGTTATTTAAAGCATGATTGTGGCCCCTTTTCTTTACTTTTCCAATGGTTATTTATTATTCAACCAGAGGTTACAATTGCCCACACTGTTGAATAAAGTGACAGATGGTTTTGTAGGGAGAAAAAAAATAAAAGCTAAAAAAATTTATAGAGTTTCATTTTTAACAGTAGCATACAATAACCTCCAGCTGTTCAAGCTTTGTCACATTTGATAAAAGATCTGTAACAATAGAGTAGGACTTGTCTTCCAGATTTTTAAGTGGACATATCTCAGTTTGTACAGGATGTTGTTTTTTATATTATGTTTTATACAATGATTTGATGTCTACTCGATCTTTTCTTGCTTTCATTTTTTTCCAAGTGCTAATGCTAAAAACGAACCAAATTCTGCAATTAGTTCCATGATTCTCACGGCATTTCTACTTTTTAAGAATGCCTCTTGTCATCATGATCTCTAAAGAGAAAACATCTTTCCCTGAGAATTCAATGATTACAATTAATCTTTTAGCATCTCAAAGTAATGCTAAATGTTCCCTCTAGTCTTTTCTTCACAACACGAGTCCATCTGTGTATCTTGCCTTATTCACGTGCAAGCCAAGAACCTGATTTTTCTTAGTCTGAGGCATCTTCGTGACTTTTTGAGAGTTCTCATCATAAGGCATCTACTCTTAGAAACCAATTGATGTGAATTATCTTTCTTTTTGTAAACAGTTTATAACCAAAACATGATTTGAAGCCATTAGTCATGAAATGGGCTATTCAGAATCTCATAACAGTATGACTTTTTCAAAGACATTTTTCATAAAAGATCTGAAAAATACATCTTTTATCCCTTGCATATACACTTTGATAGCCTATAAATATTACTGGGAATCTGAGTTTAAGAATAAAGAAATCCTATTTTTCATGTAATAGTGTTGAGTCAATCTTATCTTTATGGCTTATCCTTAACTGTCCATTTTGAATTCTGGTATGACTGATGATGTTGAAAAACATCACTATTCACCTGAAAAATTCAGAATACCTGAAAATTTCCATAGTCTCCTCAAAGAAGATGAGAATGGGAAGAGAAATCTAAGAGGATTGGAAAGAAATCAATTCTAAGTGATTGTGATTAAAATATCTTACACATTTACAGAAACATCTGATTATCTCCAACAATTTTCTCAGGCCTTTAAAAGCCAAGGGAGGTCATTTGAATCTTGACCAACCAGAGACTTAACTTCTCACTCTTAGAAATGCCCATGGGCCCCTCAAGCTACAAAGAAGTCTCTGTTCAGCAATGAAGAGTCTGGTCACAAATGCTAGTCAACACCTCTACCTGTTGTCTCCCTCTTCCTGGGTGGTGGTGGAATGAGAAAGTGTGATGTGAGAAGGGTGAATGGCATCTCCTCTCTCACTCACTCACTGACTGCCACCAGAGTTGGTGAAAGGGCTGGGGAAGAGGAACAGGTAGGGGAGCGTTCTCAACTACTCCAAATTGGTTTCATTCTCCCCAGACCAGGAAGATGTCCAAAACAGATTCTCTCTCTCCCACGGTGCTTCTGTGACTTCTTCAGAGCTCCAGCCTGTCAATCAGCTGCAATCAGGTGATGCCTTTTATGAGGTCTCTTGCTGCACCCCTCTCAAACCCTAGAATTAAGAAAGCTCAAGCCACACAACTTCTCCGTGGAGATTCATTTACTTCTCAGGTAGTTTACTTGCTAGGGTGTGAAAAGGAATCCAGGATGACTTGCCCTAGATCAAGGACATCTGATTCCTGAAAAGCAGGTATGAGGTCTTTGTCCTTAATCCAAGAAAGTGCAGACAATTCCTAGGTAGCCACCCTTTATTTTGGTTTTTGGTTTTATTTTGTTTTGCTATGACCTCACAGTGGTTTTCTTTTTGTGCTTCGTTTTATTATGTTGTGTTTGGGTTTTAGGCCTCTTTTTATTAATTGGTGCATCCTTTTGTGTTTTTAAAATTTTTTGTTTAATTGGTTCATCTTAATTACACAGAAAGGAGAGCTTCGTTATGGAATGTCTGCACATACGCGGAAACACAATTTGATCGATTTTACTCCCAATACTCCTCCATCTGCCCCTTCTCCCTTCTCCTCATGCCCTCCCTCCACCCTAGTGATTACCCTTGTACTTTGATGGCAATGCTTTTGTTCCCACATATGAGGGAACACATATGACACTTTTCTGAGTCTGGCTTATTTTGCTCAGAATTACAGTTCCATTCATTTTCCTACAAGTAAGACAACTTCATTCTTCTTTTGGATCAACCCCACCGCTCTTTCTCCTTCTGAGGAGAACAAAGCCAGCTTTCCAAGTGGCCCATTTAAGAACTGACCTCTCCTGTGGAGGCAAAGAGGCAGATTCATTCTCCCTACTTCCCTCATCCCCCACCCCATAACACACACACACTTCCACTAACTCATACCCTCCTTCCTCTGTGATTTGAGTAGGACCAACAGCACAGATTCCCCTAAAGACATTATCTTCATAAAACTCTTTATTACACAAAACACCATACTATACTATTTTCTATCCTCAAACTAAGTGAGGATCAGTTCTTGGAAACTCCTTTTGATGTCTACGTGTTAGTCTGACTCATGATATACTTCATTATTCAATGTGTTTTATATTCTAGTGTCTCAATCAAAACTTACAATGTAATACCATTTACACTGAGGGGACATTGAAATAACAGATTCAGAAAATCTACTTAACTATACATAATTGAGTTGGGAATTATTTCCATATGGTTGGAAAGTACCTCACAAAAATTTAGGTCTTGGTAGACCAAAATCGGGCTTGGATCAATGGCTGAATTTTGAAACAGTTTTGATGTTGAAGTCATTCATCCAATCAATCAAAGATTTTTCTCTTTGTAGAATAACATAAGTAATAACTAAGGCACCTACTTTTTGTTCCCATACCTTTTCCCAACTGAAGTTAGTATGACTCAAGTAGCCAAATCAGGGATGAAATTTTATTCAAGTTCACGCAGGATTTCCTTCTTGCCATCTCTGCCGCTTCTCCCTTCTCCTCCCATGCACACCAACATGGACTCCTCTTTGTTCCAGCTTCAACTATTTTTAATTATTTGGATACGATTCAGAGTAAGACTGAAACTAAATGATCTGCAATCTCTAACGTACCCTTGGCAATCAGCTTTCTCCACGCAGCCTTCGTGCTTCTGGGAAAGGCAGATTTAATTAGCAAAAGTCACGAACAACACGGAACGAAACCATCATTTCCAGCCTTTTGTGAATCTTTAAAAGATTAAGTTAAAAAGTCAGTTTTGCCTGTAATAACGAAAGCCAGTAAAGGCTTCACTATTTATTCAGCGTTTTCCTATGTTCTGCTCAATCTAAGTTAATTTAAGTTCTGTCACCAGTGGTCCTCAGTTATGCATAAGGTAAGCGAAGTGATTCAAATGCCTAAGTTCTGTTAGATATAATGATATATCTCTGCAGCCCCCAAATCTAGACAAACAGGAGGACAATATCTTCTGGCAGAAACCCTGCTAGAAATCTCTACTTCTTGTCACTTTTCATCCTTATTTCCCTGATTTGTTTCCTTTCCAAAAAAAAAAAAAAAAAAAATGAAAAAAATCATTTTCTTGAGTAAAAGTTATTTCATGATTTTATATGTAGGATCAATATAAATTGGTTAATTTCTTGATGATCCTCCAAAATTTATCTACACTGGGGGAAATCTATATTCTAATTTGGAAAGAGTGAGCAAAGAGCTAACATATAAGATTCCAACTGATCTTAGGTATTATTATGATTTAGATATTAGGTGCCCCCCAAAAGCTCATGTGTGAGACAATGCAAGAATGTTTAGAGGTGATATGATTGGTTTTTAAGAATGTTAACCTAATCAGTACATTAATTCGCTAATAGGGATTAACTGTGTGGTAACTGAAGACAGGTTGTGTGGCTGGAGGAGGAAGGTCATTGGGAGCATGCCTTTGGGGTTCATATTTTGTTCGCGTTGAGAAGAGCTCTCTCTCTCTCTCTGATCCCTGGGGCCATGTTCCTGGCTGCTTTCCTTGGCCACATGATTCCACCATGATGTTCTGGCTCGCTTTGAGCCCCAAGGAATACAGTTAACTCTCTGTGGACTGAGAACTCTGAAACCGTGAACACCAGAATAAATTTTTTCTCTGTCAGTTCTCTGGGTCACAGCAACAAAAAGCTGACTAAAACAGTTACTGTGGTATTCATTGTAGTACTATTTATAATAGAAAGTATTTGACAGCAACTTACAGCTCTACAGGAAGGATGTTAATGAACTAAGTTATGATACCACCATAGTACAAAACACCCTGCCACCATCCACACTGAGTTTTTCAAAAATACTTAATAAGAATATATCTTATTGTTTACATGTATATCTAATTAACTAAAGGCAATTATCCAAAGTAATCCTTCTTAGACATGAACAAAGTTTTAATGAAGCCTTGACACAGCACTTTAAAATGTATCTACTCACCGTTTAATCAGCCAACCTGTACTTAAGAACACATTGCTGGAGAGCCTGTGTTAGTGGAAAACCATTCTCCCTCATTCATCATTGGGAGCCATTATTTACCCTGTTGGCTTACTTTACAGACCCTTTTATCACATCTTCATCACATCTTTTTTTCTCCTGTTCTCATAAACATGGAGTGATGAAAAAATCCACTCCAAGCTTCTGACCCCTCCTCCCAGAGAAACGCTGGAAAACAAGCAGAAACTGTCAGAACTAACTTTGCAAAAACTCTGGGAAACTGCCAAAAGTTTGTAGCAAATAAATGAATGCTGAATCAGGAAAAAGGCGTCTTAAAGATGCTAGGAAGGCTTTGTGCCATTTTTTCTTGCCCTTGTCCCAACCTTCCCCAGCTTGGAGGCAGCAAAGAGAGATGCAGCTGGCTTTCCCAGTGTGGGATGATGGTCTTTGGTTCTGGACAGATCAGAGCAGATCCTGTTTGCAATTCTTGTACATGCCTGCTCCAACATGCCCAAGGAACATTCGAGGTGCTCGCCTCTGCCTTTCCGAGTTTGCAACTCACTGAGACTAGGAAGGTGAAGGGAATTACTTACAAATATTGTAAGGCACACGAACAACCTACAGATGCCTGAGGCAGAAGAGGAGAGTGAGACAGATAATAAACTATCTAAAATCCAGGAGGAAAAGCGGGGGAGAGTGTCTTTTTAAAAATCAGGACATTGAAAAGCCCTAATGTGTATATAGGGGAATTTAGAAGGACATACATATGCCAGGAAAAGACACATGCTCAGAAAAGAACTTAGAAGACAGGAGTCTTTCACTTTAGGCTCAGCCCTGGATGCCAGGCAAGACTGGCCAAGCTGAGAGAAAGCCCCCGCACAGATCCAATCTACAGTCTGGAAGAGTTTTTTACTTGGTTTAGTTTTATATTTTCTTGGTTGTTGTTTTCATATTTTAGCTCCTGAAATTTCAGGAAATTCCTGCCAAAAGACTACCCAACTACGAACTAAAAGCACAGTCACTGCAAAAATAGTTTGAAAAAGTTGCTAAGAAAACACACTACTATAGTCTTCAGTAATCCAAAGACAAACAAAAAAGGTAAGCCTTTTTTGTAAAGGTAAAGGTAATCTGATTAATGACCACATTTTACTATTCAAATGCATACAGTTTTGAAAAGATTACAAATTATGCAAATAAATAGAACACAGTCATATCTAAGAAAGCCCCAACATTAAAATAACTAGAAAAGACCTTAAGACAACTGTCTTAAATAAGCTTAAGGAACTAAAAGTAAACATGGACAAATAAAGGAAATCATGAAAATATGGTATAAACAAAGTAAAAATTCTAATAACGAGATAGAAATGATTAAAAGGAACCAAATAAATTCTGGAGCTGGAAAGTACAACAACTGAATTAAAATTCACTCAAGGGACTGGAGGACATTATGTCAAGTGAAGTAAGCCAGACAGAGAAAGACAAGCACCATGTATTGCCTCCCATCATAGGTGGAAGTTCAACAAAGCCACCTGAAAGTAAAAAGAGTAATGACTAGACTGGAAAGAAGGTGGTGATGAGGGGGGCCAGAGTTGTTTGATGAACACTGTATGCATGTACTGAAATATCACACTGAACCTGATTAATATGTACAGTCAATACATGTTAGTAAAACATAAAATCATTTTAAAAATTCACTCAAAGGGTGCAAGTAGCTGTCTTCCCCTCTCTCCCTGACAGCATTCCATTCAACTCATTCTCTAAAATGAGTTGGGTCATCGTTTGAAACCCAAGTCCCATAACCTCACAGCCCAGTTTCAAATCTTACAGATGTTCCCCATTGCACTTTGAATAAAAGCCCAAATTCTTATTCAAAGATGCTTGGGGACGCTTCCTAAGAAAGAAATCTTCAGCACTTGGCAGTTTCACAGAAATAGCAAACTGCTCAGTCTGCTTTGGAGACCACAGCTTGCCTACATTATGCCCCATGCCCCTGGGAAGGGTCTCTGCAGACTGGATGCTCCCGAAGCTAGGTCTATGATGATGGATGGTCTCTTCCCTGTCAAAAGTGCTCCAGGCAACTCCCCTGGTCTGAGAGGGTACCACTGCTCACAAACTCCAGGAATTCTAAAAATTCATTGACTACAAAGGAAGTAGTGAATGCAACAGGATGAAAGACAGTTCTAGCAAATTTTTACTGTTTGCTAAAGAAAATAATAGAGTGTGTGTCCCTCACGAACACACACTGACTCTTTTTAACATTCAGTTTCCAGAGGATAGTGGTAAAGTCACACTATCTGTCTCAGCATCCGTACACCATGATTGATCTTGAGTAGCTGGGGTTGGTGAAGCAGGAAGTTGAGAAACTGATCCATTCGGTGTTGTTCACCCTGTATACTAGTAGGAGATTTCTGTGAGGCAATCTCCCATACATTTCTGGAGTCTTCAAATTGTTCATTTCCTTTGACCTTATAGTCGCTTTGCTGGGAATTCATTCTTTTAAATGAATTAGAGATGCAGGAGAAAAGTTCTTCATCAGGGTATATATAGAAACATTATTTTTAGAAATTGGCAAGCAGAAAGCTCATTTCATAAACTCAGGTGCACAAGCAATTTGACTTTATTTTTCTGAAATTGAACTTTATTTCTTTTCTGAGCTTCTATTCTTCCAGGCATTGCAAAGTTAATTTAATTTAATCCCGTTTCCCCCTAGCTCCCACTCCTGTATCTACTTTGTGATGTATCTAAGTTTTATGCACCAAAATGTTGGGAAGAGAAGTTTTCTAGCGGGGTCATTATCGTCTATTTCTGCCAGCATCTTTTGAGATGTCCTCATCCCAAGCTAGTCGACAGTTATTGGTCTAGAGCACTGCTATTTTCCCCGAACTCCAGAAGGATTATTCCAGTGTCACCATCTAGGGCACATTGGAAATTATTCTTGCTATGTATCATGCTGGGCTGCTAGAAAATCTATAAAGCCCCATAAAGTCCTGAAAGCATATATACAACTAGACCACTACACCATGTTTGGTTCTAGAGAGTTATTCATTTTTCATCAAATTCTAAGCTTTAGAGTCACAAAGTCACAATTCCTCTGTTTTTTTCCTTTTTTTTTTTTTTTAAATCTAATTTCGAGGCAGCAAACATAGAAAGTTCCATGGTTTGACCAGGGACTGGAAAACCAATGACAATGGTGCCAACCAGTACTGACAAATTCTGAGCCTATCTTTCTATCTCTACATTTAGTAGCATTTTGAAACTATTGTGGGGTAATTTACACCATGAAAATTTGCAAACACACACACACACACACACACACACACACAAAGACTTTTTCTTTCCTTTTGAGAAACAATGTACAGTGCTCCACTGGTTGTAGGGAAATGAAAATTAAAGGAAAAAAATATACTCATTGAAAGAGCAAAATATTATACAAGTATAAATTTGAAATGATGAAATAACTCTGAAATATCCAACAACTATGAAAGAATTAAATGATTTTTCTTATAATGAATATCATGCAGCCTGAAAGTCTTGTTTCTGAAGAGTATTTAATAAATGGAAATATTTATATTATGTCCAACAAAAGGCCTAATGTTCACATATACAAAATGCCTATATACACATAGAAAAAATCATGAAAAGAAATACATTTTTAAAAAACAAGTTTTCTTCCCTTTTTATATAGTCAAAAGGTCTTCATTGGCAAGTAAGATCTTTATAGTAGAAACACACATAATTTATATCTCTAAGAATAAATACAGCTGCTGTAGCAACTTCAGGTTGATTGAGGGTTGGAGAGATTTCCTTGGCTTTGGCATTTAGAAGGAAATTGAAGAACTTAGAACGTTCTCGGTGGAGCTGACGGGGATAGAAGTCAGTTGCTATAGATTGAAATTGAAAATGGGAAGCTAACCATGCTAGTGAATTTAAATCCTATTCCTAAACAGCTTGACTATAAAAGGAAAAGGAAGCATAAGGCAGTAGCTAATGAGGGACATTAGACCGGAAGACGGTTTTCTCTATATATTTAACAGGAGATGCTTGAGTATATGTGTGGGGGGGGGGCATGTGGGTGTCACCGGAAAGGCAAACATTTTCAATATTGGCTAAAAGCCTCAATTTTCTCTATGAAGAAGGAGAAATCTGCAGAGAAAGTTGCCCGTGGCAAGGTGAGTTTTGTAAAGGAAATTGAAAATTAAGAGTTGCTGTAATGGGCAGAGCAGGGAGCTGACAAATGGGTACCACAATATTGCTGAGCAGCCTTGGTGTCCAGCTGTCACTGGGTTTCCAGAATGTGCGATGACACCAATCTGCTCAAACGTGTGATTTAATCTAACAGTCTGCAGGAGTCCGAGGAGGGCGCCGGTACCTGGGTTCAGTGCGGTGGAGAAATTAGAAGTTTGGATTGGGAAAGGGACCAAAGCCGTAAGTCCTATGCAACTTCAGTGGGAGCCGTGAGAGCTGGAGTGGGAGTTGGTACTTTAGGAGGAGTTGAGGTGTAGCACCCAGCACCCACCCAGGACACCCTGCAGCCTGGTCTGGTGAATGGTGGTCAGAGGGAAATCGTGGTCTCTTAATTGCTAACCATTGGTTGAGTTCATCCTCATCCAGTTGGCAGGGGAGATAATAAACATTCTCTAACCAGAGGGAGGGTCCTTCCCAGACGCACTTCCTGGTACTTATTTTTCTTTAATCTCATACCATTATTTGAATAATCATAGACGCAACCGATGGAGAGTCACACACAGACAAATGAGAGTCACTGCTGACCCAAAACAAGGTTGCTGCTGAGGAACTGGTGATGGCACTGTGGCCGGTGCAGACAGAAGAGGCTATAGAAAGCACAGACCCAAGACTCTAAATCTAGACAGCTGCCTGGGAGGTCAGCTTCCTGAGACTGAGCTTCTTCACAGTGTCCAGGATTTAGGGGAACTAGGAGTGAGTGAACATATGGAAAGACTGAAAGTCAAGATTTCTCATTGATGAGAAGAAGAAAAATAGAAGGAGAGTATCATTTAAAAATGTGTAAAGATTTTCTGATTTGTATGAAATAATAACTCAAACAGTCATCTCACACTTTTGAATTACATTAGATATCAGACATGGTATTCCCTGTTACCAAGAAAATTACCTTTAGGTATTGCTGCTACAGCATCTCATAGTCAGAGGGGTTTGGAGACCCATCACAAGCAGCTCCATGGTAGGTTTTGGTGAGGTGGAAGGTCAGCAGTTGTAAACCAGATCTCAGACGCACTGTGGGATAAATCATGACCTCAAAGTGTGGGAGAGATTACTTTGGTATTTAATCCAAAGCCACCAGAGTGATATATAGTCCAATTCTTCTGCCTCAATGTACAAATTCTTCTGCACCTGTTCAGTGGTTTGACTGCCCCTTGGGTTTTAAAAATTAGTAAGGTCTTTTGAACAAAATTAATAGATTGATAAGCAAATTGGGAGAAATGGAAAATATTGCACAAGTTTAGGATATATTCTAATCAGCATTGGTACCAAATTTCCACAAATACTTAGGATGTGTCTTGGAAAATATCACTAAAAGCAAGCACTTCTCAGCATTTAATAATGCTGACAATATTGATGGAACACACACATATGACCCTGGCATTTTTTCCAAGTACTATATATGTATGATCTCATTTAATCTTCTCCTTAACCCTACAGAGAAGTATTGTTATTATTTTAAGCGAAAATAAAAAAGGTAAACCCTCATCCTCAAGATTATGCTCCCTGCCGCCGCCTCACCACCATAAATGAATGCCGGATTTTATGTGTCATTATTTGTTCCACTTACAATCAGGTATAGTTGTTAAATTTTATGGCTTCCAAAAATGATCAGATTTTTATTTGTTTATCCAATGGGATTCATTATTTTTGCTTTCTAACATCCTGCTATCACATTGAGCTTCTTTTACACCATGAGTCATGCTGTTTCAAACTAACAGACACAGGCAGTAAAATCTTCTGGCTAAACTTCTAATGACTAGGTCAATGTCATCAGTTGAATGGGAAAGTGAACCTGATACATCTCTTAGTACAGAACAGGAGTCAATACCAATCCTTATTATTACTAAATATTAAAAAGAGGACCACTCACACATTTCAACATTGATCATAAAAATGGTACAATATTGTTTTGTTCTGCTCTGCCGTAATTGGCTGTATCTTATCTTTGTGCTTTATTGATTCCTAAGGTATATCAATATAATGAAATACACACGTCATTTTTCAAGCACCATTGAATTTGGCCTTGGGAATTTTAAAAATACATTTGAAAGCAGAAACTTAAAGTAGTATGTGTTCGGGCTCATTTTTATTAAAACTCTGCATGCCGTACCTAAATTACTCTCTTGAGGAACACAGGGCAAATGTATAACAGTTTGGGCATTAAAGCAGTTTTGCAAGCACAAATTAAATATCTACATGGGCTAAAGCTGTTTTTATGAACATTTTCCATGGAGGACAATCAAGCTGTTCTAAACTGCAGAAAAGTAACTCATTGGACTTCCAAAAATTAGAACTGGTCCATTACTGGGAGACATATTAGGAATGATTTCTCCGTCAAATATAACAAAGTAAACTTCCATCCTTTCTGACCAACCCAAATGCCCTCTCCTATCAGACCTCCAACTGAAGACTCTCAGCAGAATTCTCAGTTCAACTCATTTATTCCAAGATGAAAAATAATGTTTAGAAAGGAAACTTTCCCAGCCATAGTAAGCCAGGGTCTGGGTCCCTGAGCCACGTAGGTTGACTATCTATGGGCAGCTGGGTAGGTACAGCCCAGTGCCCAATGGTAATAGGTCCAGATTCCCAAAAGACCCAGCAGAGGCCTACAAGGTGAAGGAGGATAGTAATTCCTCACCATCAACAACCTCACCATGTTGCAAAACAGCATGACTTTTTATGTTTACATAAAAGCATTAGTCCTTCTCTTTTTAAATTCTGTTCCATTAAATTCACTCACAAGAAATGAAAATTTCTCCAAAAACCATTTCTATGAGATCATAACCTTTTATATGGGCTCATTTGTTCCAGAGATTCCCCTTGACCAAAAAAAAAAAAAAAAAAAAAAAAAAAAAACAACAACAAAAAAGCAACAAAGCCACCTCTCAATTCCATGTGAGCATTCACATGTACTGGTCCAGACTTACTTAGAATTACAGTTGTCCTTGATAAAACATTCAGCTTATTCTCCACCAGATTGTAGTATTAGAATCTGTTCTTCTCAACCAGTACGTCCCCAGCTAATGATTTCCTACAAAGTTACTCTTCCTCAACTCAGTTGTGTCAATCAAGCCTCCTGTCTAGATCATTTACTAATCTGACATTTACATTAGTCAACTTCCCATTGCCCTGACTAAGATGTCTGACAAGGACAACGTAGAGGAGGAAAGATTTATTTGGGGTCATGGTTTCAGAGGATTCAGTCCATGGTTGCCCAGCTCCATTGCTCTGCCTCTGCGGTGAGGCAGAGAATCATGTCAGAAAGGTGTGGTAAAAGAAAGCTTCTCAGCTCATGGCAGCCAGGAAGGGATGAGGGGATGGAGCTGTGAGAAGAAAACAGTTCTAGAGCATGCCCCCAGTAACTTACCGCCTCTAAATAAGTCCCACCTCCCAGTAGTCTATTCAGCTACCAAATGGATTAATCCATGATGAGGTCGCAGCACTCATGACCCAATTCTAACCCATCTCTGAACCTTGTTGCATTGGGGACCATACTTAAAACTTTTGGCGAACATTCTAGATCCAAACTGTAACAGCACTCAAGTGACCTGAGTTCAGATTCCAGATGTGAAAATCGTACCATTCAGGGCAAATTACTTAACTTCTGTGAATCTCAATATTCACTTAAAAATGTGGTGTTTAATTCAGAAGAATGGTTGTGAAGATTAAAATAGATATGATTAGTGAAGGTTGTTTATTGACTTACTATGATATGCTTACTTATAAGTGGGAAGCTATACAATAAATCTAAAGAGGACAAAAATATAAAGTTTCATTACATATAGAAAATATTTGGCAAGCAAGGTAAGAGTAAAAAAAAAATGAGGTATTCCATAAGGCTATTTTTTTAAAAATAGAATGTGATAGTTTGCAGGATGGTAATTAAAAATTAAGACAGTATGCTACATAAGCTGTGAAAACTAAAATTGATATGTATTTCACTTTCAAGTCAGTGAGAATTTATTTTTAAGAAAAGACTATGATTAACAGAAATAAAATTATAGGTACAATTCAAGAGAAACATGCAAAAAGTAATAACTATAATTTTCATGATAATAAATCCCTCTCTAAGACATTCTTCTAAATGTTTTACATGCCTCATCTCATTTAATCATTATATCAACTTTATGATGTTAGTAATGTCATTAGTACCATTTTACAGGTGAAGCTCAGTGAACATGTGTCACTTGTTCAGAGTTTCAAGGCAAATAATTAGCACAATGGAATTGGAAACTTACACTCCAACTGCAAAGCTGGAAGTGCTTCGTCCCTCTGCCCTTCTGGCCAGCAGCCTTTGGAGCTGGCTCTAGTGTCTTGCAAGAGTCAACTGTAAAGATGTCAGGAATTCTGTGAGGCAATTATTAAATACAGTCTAATCAACCATAGTAGAGATATTTACATGCAAGAAATTGGCAAGTGTTACAAATCAGAGTCCCAGTCCCTGTCACTAGAGTCAGTTGTGAAACATTTACCAGCATCCTATTGAATTAAGATTTCTTGGACCTGAATTAAACATTGAGCTGGGTTTGCTTTTTGTTTGCTACTCTTTAATCATTTTGAATATGTGACTCTCTTTCCTGCTAAGGATACATTTAATCCATATCTGGACTAACAGCAGTTTTTTCTAGATTTCTGTACTTTTAAGTGATACTTAAGCAAATTAAGCAATGAATGGCATCTTTAAATCAACTGACTCTATAATATCTATCTTTAATATACCAATGGTTTCCTTCTGCCTCTGGCTTTTTAAAAGGAGATTTCCTAGAGGACACTGCAAAGCAGAGGTACTACTTTCCAGTAAGTCATTTGTAACAGCTTGATCAAAACTGAAATGTTGGGGTTGACCACCGGGCTTGAAAACAGGTGTCTGTAATAACTTGGATGGCTGTTGCTTTTTTAGCTTATATATTGGCAGTTCATCTCTCATCTATGCATCTGCAAGGTTATTACCTCCAGCCTGAGGAAGAAGTTATCATTGTGGCTGATGGGTGCATACTTTATTAAAGCTGCAAGATTTTTTTTTATAATGCCCTGTCATCAATTTCCTCTGGCAGAATTTATATAATGTCCAATTTTCTCAGTCCAACTTACAAAGTGCAAAATGCCCAGTTTTTAAATGTATACTTGATTGTCCACGGTATATTAACAGAGTTAATCAACCCCTGAGATACAAAAAAAAATACCAAATTAAATTATAGGTTCATAATGAATAGATTAATATTCTATTCCATTAGAATTTATCTTTATATTTAAGAAAAGTGCAAACTCACTGCAGCACTCCCTGCATAAACAAGTGGCAAGAGGAATGAAATCAATTTTTAGTGACCTGTCTTCCCCTTATTCTTCCATTCCCTTCCTCGTCATGAGCTGGCCTTGAGAACCATGTGCACTTGATACTAATCCTTAGTGAATCCTGGCAGTAAACTCATATGCGGTTTCAGTCATAAATATATGAAGAACACAGATTGAGAATTGTGAGCAAAGGTGTGCCAAAGTTTTTTTAAAAATAAGTTTTAGGACTGGGGAGATAGCTCAGTTTGTAGAGTGATTGCCTCTCATGCACAAGGCCCTGGGTTCAATCCCCAGCACCACAAAAAAATAAATAAAAATTTAAAAAAAAGATAAGTTTTAGGAGAACAGCAAAGAATTTGTATAAAAACTATAACCTCAAGAAATTTGCTTATCTTAGAAACTTATTACTACTGAATGAAGTTGAGATTCTCAAGCCAAACCTGAGCCATTACTTTTATTTTTTTATTTTTCTATTTTAAAAATCATAAATTTACATAGGGCAATATTGTTTGATTCATTCTGTTATTTTTTCCCCTTTCCCCCACCCCTCCCCCCCTCTTTTCCCTCTATACAGTCCTTCCTTCCTCCATTCTTACCACCCTCCTTATCCCTAACCCTAAACCTAACCCTAACGCTAATGCTAACCCCTCCTACCCCCCATTATATGTCCTCATCCACTTATCAGCAAGATCATTCATCCTTTAGTTTTTTGAGATTGGCTTATCTTACTTAGCACGATATCCTCCAATTTCATCCATTTGCCTCAAATGCCATAATTTTATCATTCTTCATGGCAGAGTAATATTCCATTGTATATACATGCCACAGTTTCTTTATCCATTCATCAACTGAAGGGCATCTAGGTTGGTTCCACAATCTGGCTATGGTGAATTGAGCAGCTATGAACATTGATGTGGCTGTATCTCTGTAGTATGCTGATTTTAAGTCCTTTGGGTATAGGCCAAGGAGTGGGATAGCTGGGTCAAATGGTGGGTCCATTCCAAGTTTTCTAAGAAATCTCCACACTGCTTTCCAGAGTGGCTGCACTAATTTGCAATCCCACCAGCAATGTATGAGTGTGCCTTTTTCCCCAAATCCTCGCCAACACCTGTTGTTGCTTGTGTTCTTGATAATCGCCATTCTAATTGTGGTGAGATGGAATCTTAGGGTAGTTTTGATTTGCATTTCTCTTATTACTAGAGATGGTGAACATTTTTTCATATATCTGTTGATTGCTTGTACATCTTCTTCTGTGAAGTGTTTGTTCATTTCCTTAGCCCATTGGTTGATTGGGTTATTTGTATTCTTGGTGTAGAGTTTTTTGAGTTCTTTATAGATTCTGGAAATTAGCGCTCTATCTGAAGTATGAGTGGCAAAGATTTTCTCCCACTCTGTAGGCTCTCTCTTCACATTACTGATAGTTTCCTTTGCTGAGAGAAAGCTTTTTAGTTTGAATCTATTCCAGTTGTTGATTCTTGCTTTTATTTCTTGTGCTATGTGAGTCCTGTTAAGGAAGTCTGATCCTAAGCCAACAAGTTGAAGGTTTGGACCTACTTTTTTCTTCTATAAGATGGTCTCTGGTCTGATTCCAAGGACCTTGATCCATTTTGAGTGGAGTTTTGTGCAGGGTGAGAGATAGGGGTTTAATTTCATTCTGTTGCATATGGTTTTCCAATTTTCCCAGCACCATTTGTTGAAGAGGCTATCTTTCTCCATTGCATATTTTTGGCACCTTTGTCTAGTATGAGAAAATTGTATTTATTTGGGTTTGTGTCCATGTCCTCTATTCTGTACCATTGATCTACCTGTCTATTTTGGTACCAATACCATGCTGTTTTTGTTACTATTGCTTTGTAGTATAGTTAAAGATCTGGTATTGTGATACCCCCTGCTTCGCTCTTTCTATTGAGGATTGCTTTAGCTATTCTGGGTTTCTTATTCTTCCAGATGAATTTAATAATTGCTTACTCTATTTCTGTAAGGTACATCATTGGGATTTTAATTGGAATTGCATTGAATTTGTATAGCACTTTAGGTAGTATGGCCATTTTGACAATATTAATTCTTCCTATCCAAGAACATGGAAGATCTTTCCATCTTCTAAGGTGTTCTTTAATTTCTTCTTTAGTGTTCTGTAGTTCTCATTGTAGAGGTCTTTCACCTCTTTTGTGAGATTGATTCCCAAGTATTTTATTGTTTTCGAGGCTATTGTGAATGGGGTAGTTTTCCTAATTTTTCTTTCTGAAGATTCATCACTTATGTATAAAAATGCATTGGATTTATGAGCATTGATCTTGTAACCTGCTACTTTACTGAATTCACTTATGAGTTCTAAGAGTTTTCTGGTGGAATTTCCAGGTTCCTTTAAATATATAATCATGTCATCAGCGAACAGGGATAGTTTGAGTTCTTCTTTTCCAATTCGTATCCCTTTAATTTCTTTGGTCTGTCTAATTGCTCTGGCTAGAGTTTCAAGGACAATGTTGAATAGAAGGGGTGAGAGAGGGCATCCCTGCCTTGTTCCAGTTTTTAGGGGGACTGCTTTCAGTTTTTCACCATTTAGAATGATATTGGCCATGGGCTTAGCGTAGATGGCCTTCACAATGTTAAGGAATGTTCCCACTACCCCGATTTTTTCCAGTGTTTTGAGCATGAAGGGATGCTGTATTTTATCGAATGCTTTTTCTGCATCTATTGAAATAATCATGTGATTCTTAACTTTTAGTCTGTTGATATGGTGAATGACATTTATTGATTTCCTGATGTTGAACCAACCTTGCATCCCTGGGATATAACCCACTTGATCGTGGTGCACTATCTTTTTAATATATTTTTGTATGCGATTTGCTAACATTTTGTTGAGATTTTTTGCGTCAATGGTCATTAAGGATATTGGTCTGAAATTTTATTTTCTCGATGTGTCTCTGTCTGCTTTAGGTATCAGGGTGATATTGGCTTCATAGAATGAGTTTGGGAAGGTTCCTTCCTCTTCTATTTTATGGAATACTTTGAGAAGTATTGGAATGAGCTCTTCTTTAAAGGTTTTGTAGAACTCGGCTGAGAACCCATCTGGTCCCGAATTTTTCTTTGTTCGTAGGCTTTTGATGACCTCTTCTGTTTCATTGCTTGAAATTGATTTATTTAAGTTGTGTATGTCCTCCTGGTTCAGTTTAGGTAATTCATATGTCTCTAGAAACTTGTTGATGTCTTCGAGGTTTGCTGTTTTGTTGGAGTAGAGATTTTCAAAATAGCTTCTAATTATGTTTTGTATTTCACTTGTGTCTGTTGTGATATTTCCTTGTTCACTCCGAATTTTAGTAATTTGAGTTTTCTCCCTCTTTCTCTTTGTTAGTGTGGCTAAGGGTTTATCAATTTTGTTTATTTTTTCAAAGAACCAACTATTTATTTTGTTAATTTTTCCGATTGTTTCTTTTGTTTCAATTTTGTTGATTTTGGCTCTGATTTTAACTATTTCCTGTCTTCTACTACTTTTGGTGTTGGTCTGCTCTTCTTTTTCTAGGGCTTTGAGCTGTAGTGTTAAGTCGTTTATTTGTTGATCTCTACTTCTTTTGTTGAATGTGCCCCATGAAATAAATCTTCCTCTCAGTACTGCTTTCATAGTGTCCCAGAGGTTTTGATATGATGTGTCTTTGTTCTCGTTTACTTCTATGAATTTTTTTATTTCCCTCCTGATGTCTTCTGTTATCCATTCATCATGTAATAGTGTATTATTTAATCTCCAAGTAATGGAGAAGTTTCTGTTTTTTATTCTGTCATTTATTTCTAATTTCAATCCATTATGATCTGATAGAGTACAAGGTAGTATCTCTATCTTCTTGTACTTGCCAACAGTAGCTTTGTGGCATAAAGCATGGTCTATTTTAGAGAAGGATCCAGTGCTGCTGAGAAGAAAGTGTATTCATTCTTTGTTGGATGGTATATTCTATATAAGTCGGTTAAGTCTAAATTGTTGATTGTGTTATTGAGATCTATGGTTTCTTTATTCAATTTTTGTTTGGACAATCTATCCAGTGGTGAAAGAGGTGTGTTAAAATCGCCTAGTATTATTGTGTTGTGGTCTATTTGATTTCTGGATTTGAGAAGGATTTGTTTGACGTACATGGATGAGCCAATGTTCGGGGCATAGATATTTATGATTTTTATGTCTTGCTGATTTATGCTTCCCTTAAGCAGTATGAAATGTCCTTCTTTATCCCTTCTGACTAGTTTTGCCTTAAGTCCACATTATCTGAAATGAGGATGGATACTCCAGCTTTTTTGCTGTGTCCATGTGCATTGTATGTTTTTTTCCCATCCTTTCACCTTTAGTCTGTGGGTATCTCTTTCTATGAGATGAGTCTCTTGCAAGCAGCATATTGTTGGATTTTTCTTTTTAATCCAATCTGCCAGTCTATGTCTTTTGATTGATGAATTCAGGCCATTAACATTCAGGGTTATTATTGTGATATGATTTGTATTCCCAGTCATTTCACTCATTTTTGTTTTTTGACATGATTTGGTTTCTCCTTTATTTGGCTATTCCTTTAGGCTAGTTCCTCCCGTTGCTGATTTGCATCATTGTTTTTCATCTCTTCCTCATGGAATGTTTTGCTGAAAATGTTCTGTAATGCCGGCTTTCTTTTTGTAAATTCCTTTAACTTTTTTTTTTATCATGGAAGGATCTTATTTCATCGTCAAATCTGAAAGTAAGTTTTGCTGGGTATAAGATTCTTGGTTGGCATCCATTTTCTTTCAGGGCTTGGTAAATGTTGTTCCAGGCCCTTCTAGCTTTTAGGGTCTGGATTGAAAAATCTGCTGATTTTCTTATTGGTTTCCCCCTGAATGTAATTTGATTCTTTTCTCTCCGGCCTTTAAAATTCTGTCTTTATTTTGTATGTTAGGTATTTTCATAATAATGTGCCTTGGTGGGGGTCTGTTGTAATTTTGTATATTTGGAGTCCTATTAGCCTCTTGTACTTGGTTTTCCATTTCATTCTTCAGATTTGCGAAATTTTCTGATATTATTTTGTTGAATAGATTGTTCATTCCTTTGGTTTGTTTCTCTAAGCCTTCCTCAATCCGAATAATTCTTAAATTTGGCCTTTTCATGATATCCCATAGTTCTTGTAGATTCTGTTCATGATTTCTTACCATCTTTTCTGTTTGGTCAATTTTGTTTTCAAGATTAAATATTTTTTCTTCAATATCTGAGGTTCTGTCTTCCAGGTGTTCTATCCTATTGGTTATGCTTTCTATGGAGTTTTTAACTTGGTTTATTGTTTCCTTCATTTCAAGGATTTCTGTTTGTTTTTTTTTTTTTTCAGTATCTCTAACTCTTTATTGAAATGATCTCTTGCTTCCCATATTTGCTCTTTTAACTGTTGATTGGTGCAATCATTTAATGCCTGCATTTGCTCTTTCATCTCCTCCTTCAATGCCTGCATTTGCTCTTTCATCTCCTCGTTTTCTTCCCTGATTGTTTTAATTATGTACATTCTGAACTCCCTTTCTGTCATATCTTCTGCTGTGCTGTCATTGAGTTTTATTGATATAGCATCTAGGTTTGTTTGGGACATTTTCTTCCCTTGTTTTCTCATATTGGCCAGATATCAGTGGGACACTATGATATTGCAGATTTCCTCTATTTGCTTATAGTGTCCCTGTAGATTTCCAGTGTATCACCTCCCAGCCTTCAGTAGCCTGAAGTCATGGAGTAACTTGATAATGCAGTACTTCTGAAGAAAGCTGTCCCTAGCCTGCTACTGGTTCCAGGGCTTGGAGCTGGCTCTGTGTGGAAAGGCTCTCACTGGGGGGCCTGCTCCGAGAAGCTGGCCATGTGGGAGGAGCCCACCGCTGGAGTGCCCAGGGCTGTGTGGGGGAGACTCTAGCTGCCCTGCCCTACTCTAATAAGCTGCCCGAATCCAGGCCTGCCGCCCCGGCCGAGCTTCATGGGTGGGGGAGACTCACCCCGTGGTTCTATTTTAGTCCGAGTCTCTCAATGCCTCCCCTTCTTGAATCCTGGGTTCTGGAGCGACTGGAGATTCAGTCACCCTCTAGTCCACCATCTTGGATCACCCCGTTGAAAAAGCCTGCGGCCAGAGGCAGGCAGGGCCCCTGGAGAGGTCTCTGGCTGCCCTGCTCTCATCCCAGTGGCTGCTTGAGGGTTGGAGGTCTCCACTGGCTTGGGGACTTGTGGCTGGTTCTGTGTAGAAAGGCTCTCACTGGGCGGTCTGCTCTGAGAAGCTAGCTTGGAAAGGCACTTCCCGCCAGTGGGAGCTGGGCTACTTGGGGAAGTCCCTGGCTGCCCTGTCCTGGTCTCTAAAGCAGCGTGCGGGTAGGCCGGAGCTCACCGTGCGCTGGATCAGGGACTTGGAGTGGTTGTGTGCAGAAAGGCTTCACTGGTGGGGCCTGCTCCGAGTATCTGGAGAATCTGGCCCTGTGGGAGGAGCCCACCACAGGAGCACTCAGGGCTGCCTGGGGGAGACTCTAGTTGCCCTGCCCTACTCTAATATGTCCCCCGAATCCGGGCCTGCCGCCCAGGCCGAGCTTCACCAGGTGGGGGAGACTCACCCCATGGTTCTATTTTAGTCCGAGTCTCTCAATGCCTCCCCTTCTTGAATCCTGCTTTCTGGAGCAACTGGAGATGCAGTCTCCCTCTAGTCCGCCATCTTGGATCGCCTGAGCCTATATTTTTAAAGAGCACTCACCTACAAAGACTGAAGACAGTATGGTCAACTGAATTTCTGTTTAATGTCTTGCCATTTCAAGATTAAGAAAATGTTTTAATTATTGTTTAACTTTGCCTTTCTTTTCTTCCATTTTAAGTATATGGATCTTACTGTTAGGGGAAAAATCACCAGAAATTTTATTGATGATCTATGTCAATGCTAACCCCAACTCTTTCTAGATACTACTAGAAGTGGGAAGCTAATTTCAAGTGCTTGTAAGATTATCCCAAAAGCAAAAGTAAGACCCAAAATGAGCCATAAAGTATAAATACTGTTAACACCTAAGACTCTATTCAGATTTTCATTAGGCAATTTGTTTTGCTTGTGTTAAACCAAGTTAGTGTTTGATAATCTCTGTAAAAACAGGCTTGTCTTTAATGCTGAAGGGTTTCATATAGAGTTTTATCTCTGGGAATTTCCCAATAGAACTGATTACTTTCATTGAAATAAATTCCTCCTGCTATGCCATATGAATGGTAAATAAGTTGATTAAGTTTCCTCACCAGCATGTTGAATATCTGGTCCCTAGATGTTTTTATCATACTCAAAACCATGTACCAAAATCAATTCAAAGTGACACCTCCTTTTCCTCCAAGTTTAACATAAATTTAGAATTTCAAATTGAATAACAATTTAAACTTCATCTAAAATTATTTTACTGAAAAATTGGATTTGTGACTAATATGACATGCAACCAATTTAATTACATCTCAGATACAAATCCGTGTTTATTAATCTACATGCATAATTTTAACATCATTGATAAAATAAATGTTGTTCAAAAGGAATTATTTATTTTGAAAGTATTTTAACTCAAGTGCATCAAATGCTTAGTATAACAAATTACTTCCACAATTCTGGTATTTTTTTCCTCATTAATGAAATACATTTGGTTCAGAATTATATGCCAAAGAATATAATATAAATTATGTCTTTCAATTAGTTTTTCCTCAGTTAATGTACTTAGTACCTGTGTCTTAATATGCTACTGTCCATGATTTTCAAATACATCTGGGAAAAATCTCGTTGCCACAACTGAGAAGTGGCTATAAACCAGCACTTCCTCTCTAAGAACACTCCTCCATCTTTCTATGCATGTGACTTCTGTCCCATGAAGTGCTCTCTACCCTGGCCATGTTTGTACCTCTCCATGAGGTTCAATCCCTGCCTCAAAGAATCACATTCATTCCTTTGTCAATTATATTTTTCTAGGAATGTTAAATAAACTAATTTCACAATCAATTTAATGCTGCTTCCGAAGCTCTAAGAATACTCCTGTGGCTCAGTTCACATCTCTGAGAGAACCTCGATACTACCAATATCACCCAGTGACGAGCCTTTCCATCTCCTCTGTTAGATTAAAAGCCCCTGCAGTGTATTAAACAGGACTAATCATTAGTGACCTGAAGCTATAAGCTGCCCTTAATATTACAGTTGGTATTTACTAATTATTCTGTCAAAGTTCAAGTGAGAGAAGATTAGAATTTTTTTTTATTTAACATCCACAGTTATTTGACTTTATTGAGTCTCATCACACTATGAAATCTAACATTTTGTTACCAACAGAAGTCCTATAAAAATCAAGTCATTGAAATTAAAATGGAATTGACTTTCTATTGAGCACATTCCTGGCATTAGTACTTGGGTACTTTGGGTACCCAAGTATTCGGGTACTTTGGTTATTCCTTACCTCATGACAGCGTGTGTCATTAAAGAACAAGATCAACTATAAAAGGCATCCAACTAAAATGTCACATAGAATGTTCAACACTGATATATACTAGAAGAATAAGTTGGGTGTTGATGAAATAGAGGGAGGGAGGTTTGCAGATGGTGTTAAGAGTCTAAATATTTTGGACACAGAAGTAAAACCAAGGTGATAGCTTCTTAGAACATTTCAGGTTGAGGAAAGAGCCAGGTTCAAGGGCCTCAAGAGGAAATGTGTTGAATTGTCCAAATAGTAAGGAGGTCAAATATGCTGGAACTGAGTGGGAGAGTGGGAGGATAAGGAGCCATTGGAAGCTGTGAGCCATTGGAAGCTCTGAGGGGGATGGGAGGACATGGGCCAGTGGGAGGAGCTGGACTGTGGGTTAGCAGACCCCATAGTGGAGGTGCTGAGAAGAAGTGGAGGGGAGCAGGAAGAAATCGAGGCAGTTGGCAGGCATCTACTGCAATGCAGAAAGCAGGAGAGCTGGGTGCTCAGAGATTTGTGGCAGCAGGGAAGGCTGGTTTCTGGGGGTGCCTGACTTTGGGAGTATTTGAAATGTAGCTGACAGATGATGATGTGACAATTTGAAGGTAGAGTATGAGATGAGACAGGCATCAGGAGGACCCAGAGGACTCTGAGCTGAGCTATTGGAAGGATGGAATTGCCATTAAACCAGACAAATTGCTGTACCCCAGTAATGAGTAGTAGTAAGGAATTCATATAAGACACATTTGCATTGGTCCATTATGCTGAAAATTTTAAACATAAAATATAAGTGATCTGTATTCATATAAAAAATTTAAATGCTCTCATTGTTAACACATGTAACAGAAAATAATATGTAGAGTGATTAAAACTGTCAAAAGCAGCCACAATAACAAGACTCCTAAAATCTCTACCCTGGTAAAATAATGGTATAGTATGTATTTTAAGGCTCCCAAAGTATTTTACAAAACCCTCTTATAAAATATTAAGTGATATGTGGATAAAATTATTTTATTCTTTCAACAATTAAGAGATAGAAGTATTTAATCATAATTCCTTGATTTAAGAGCGTGTGCAATTACTGATTTGGGTACCATGTAGAGAAGTGTTCACTATGCTCGGTTACAGTTTATTAAAATACTACAAGAAATGACTGTGATTTCTTGACTATAAATTGCTCACTAAAACATTTGAAGCTTTAGATTCTACTCTAGAAGTTCTAATCTTGGACTGGCAAAATACTCATATAAATGTAAATAAACACAGCCCCCATTAAAGGCAGCAAAACCTTTCACATATCCTGGTTTTCTTCCAAAGGCATGTGATTTGGCTCAGAGAAGTTCAGGTATTTTATATTAACCTGCTCTGAGTAACAATTTAAATTTATATCTAAAATTTTAAGCAAATTGAAAAGTCTAGTTGTGAGAGTAATACAGATCAACATGAAGCCATTTCTAACCATGGCAATGGGGTAACTAAAAAATGAAAATTTCTTTCCATCAACTTCCACATATGTATGATTTTGTCAGGATGAACACAACTACTATGTGTAAATACAAAGCTCTAATATGATAATTAAAATTTCCAAGAACTGCTGTAAGATTTTATTATAATTATACCAATATAAATACCTAACTTATAATAAGAAAAGAAGAAATCACAGACACAGTATGTATACACACTACTATTAAAAGATTTCTATTTTTAGAATCACTAATATATTTTTTCATGTACATATAACTTTTAAACATCTCTAGTTTTCACTCTTAAAGGCCTAAACCTGTGAAAGCAGTTTCTAGGAAAAAGCTTAGCAGATCTTTACATTTCCCTATAAAGCCATTTCTATATAAAGTCTTAATGTATCATAAATACAGTATTGTATAATACAACTCACAAAGTAGTTGCCTCCAGGGTGAATCTTTGGGATCATTCCCTGCCTTGATTTACTACAGATGAACATATATCCTTTTTAGCGGTAGAGATTACCGACTCTTTGATACCAATTTGCTGTTTGTATGACATTGATAGACCTACACAGAGAACCTGTATTGTCTGAATGCTATCATATCACCTCATTAGGGTGTTCCCATTAATATTTGTTCTTCTGGGAATTGTGAATATATAAGTGTGTGTGGGTATGACTATTTGTGTACATTCATTCAGCCCATTCATTCTGCTCTCTCACCATTAAGATCTTAATACATACATAATCTTATTTTTATTGTTGCTTCATTTAAGCCCCTTCAGGTCAAGGAAATAAATCTTCATATATGTTGCAAGTTTTTCCCAGTTTATCATTTATAATTTAACTTATATTTCTCCAAGTTCCTCATTTGACATCTTATAGATCTCAGTGCTGGACACAAAAGTATGTATGGATTCATACTTTTAAAAATATCTTGAATGCATCAATCAATCTTCTGAGTGTGGCTTTGAATACATTACCTACAATTTTTGCATCTCGAATAAATCAAACTTGGTTAACCTATTATGTAATAATAAATATTTTCTCTTTAGTTTGAAATAGCCCACTTTGAAATAATTCCAGATAGCCATGGAAAAGGAGAGGAAACAGAAGTCCCAGCTCCATTAAGATCTCTTTTTTTATTTGTTCTTATTAATTATATATGATGGTAGAATATATTTTGACATATTATACCTATATGGAGTGTAACTTCTTATTCTTCTGGTTGTACATGATGTAGAATTACATTGGTCATGTAATCATACATGCACATAGGAAAGTAATGGCCCATTCATTCTGCTCTCTCACCATTAAGATATTAATATTTTAAAGTTTAATTTTTTTGTCTGATATCACAAAATCAACTTCAAATCTTAAATTTTGGGTGAGAGAAGAATGAAGGAACTTTAGATTAAGTAGGGAGATGAGAGGGAGGAGGGGGCAGGGGTATGAAAGATGGCGGACTGAGACAGACATCAGTACCCTATGTACATGTGTGATTACAGGAATGGTGTGAATCTACACCATACACAACCATAGAAATGAAAAGTTGTACCCCATTTGTGTACAATGAATCAAAATGCAGTCTGTAAAATTTTTTTTAAAATTTGTTAAATAAAGGGAACTAGTGAAACTCTTACTAGCATTAAGAAAAAAAATCAAAATATGTTCCCCTTACTATGGCAAAGTAAAATTCTAAGGTTGATTTCAAAATCTTACCTGCTAATTATGTAGCATTAAGTCAGTCACTTAAACTCTCTGGTCCTTAGTTTTCCCACTAATAAAGCATGAGAGTAGGACGGTTTTACTGGGGTCCCCCCAATGTTTGAAAGAGCTTAGGAAAGCACTGAAAGGGATCTACAGACCAAAAGTAAACTTGATAATCAACTATACCTGTACTGAGCCTCCCAGAAATGCTTCCGCAGCTAAGAAACAAGACCCAGGCTTGGAGCATTAGGTCTCCTTCCCCACCCTGCGAGCATCTGCAGTAAGTACACAGACAGGGTAATGTGCTGATGAGTGTGTATACATTGGCAGATAGTTTCCTCATAATCATCTAAGGACTACATTAAGAATGTTTTAAATTGCACACCTGGGTGAGAGTCTGAAAAGGCCTTTGATATTGATGTAATTATTTATATAATGGAACACATTGGCTTTGCTGAATTCACTGACTTCTAAACTCTAAGTTTCCATCATTTCAAGGCTGTCTTGATTAAGATGTAGGAAGGAATTAAGTTTATTCAAGATGGATTAATGAAATACTGATTTGAATAGAGTGTTATCCCACAATATTGAGTAGTTCCTTGCTTTGCCTTTCTTTTCTTAAAATTCATTTTCCTTACTCCTTGTGTTTAATATGATCATTTAACAAAAAGTATTCATATGGAGTGTTTCAGTATCACACATGTGGCTGCTTTATATCAGTTGCAATATTTTGAAATTACAGTTTCATTATCTTTTGGATTTTTTTTTAAGACAGAAAAATGTGTGTATCACCATCATTATAAGCATTGGAGGCTTTGAAATACTATTGAAATTGAAGTGCTATGCTTGCAAAAAAATGATTCTAACAAATGGCATGCTTTGAATTTTCCTTTCAACAGAGATTTTATTTTTTATTCTTGCATAGCGTTCTGAAGCAGTTACAATGAATGGTGGTGCTGAATTCGGCTTTGCAAATAAATTAAAAGAAATTTTCAGGCACTTCACTTCAACTAGAAATATCACTCAAGGGTGTGGGGAAACCTTTGCTAGCTGGAGTTGCACAAAGAACAGAAAGAATTCAATCAGTATTGTTGCTTTCATTTGACAAACACGAAATTGTACCATCTCTGAGAGAGGAAGTATTTGTAAACTTCCCTTAGCATAGTTACCTTTGTGTTCATTATTTACTAAGACCCATAGCATACCTAAGTTATATTGCATAAATACTACATGCATGAACATACATCATGTGCCTTGTTTAAACTCTTAAAATTGAGATAAATTGGTGATATTTAAATCTTTGCTCTGAGAAATGCAGAGGCCTGAGAGGACCTTCATTGATTTCCAAAGGTAATAGAAACTGTTACACACACTTAGGACTCTCATTAACTTTTGGATGGAATGAAATATGTTAGTTCTATGAAGATTCTCCAGTACAACTTCATGTATCTTATGAACAGCAACTCAAGTCATGATTTCCAATATCTCCATCCATAGGTGGCCACTTACAAATGGCTGTATACATGCTGCTTCAAATTCTATGTGTTATGAAACAACTTATAACTAAGAAAAATTTTCCATAAGTGGTCTCTTCCTAACAACATGTTCTACAATAATTGTGAAAAATATCCAACTGGCTCATACAGACGCTACTTTTTCTGTGTTGTTATTATACTGGACATCTGCTTATATACAATTTTCCTATAAACTATCATACTGAACTTTGGTTTGAAAACCAAAGAATAATAACAGGGAAAAAAGGGGGTTGGGTATAGGTAATCACAAGCATTTGAAGTTTTTGCATCAGCTCTGTATAAGTTTATGAAATAGTAGGCAAGCCACCATCTACATAAAATTAGGGATTATTTATCCATTAGATATGCTTTTGATTATCATGGATAGTAAGAAACCATAATTTTTATTCTATTCTGAGATAATGGAAAACTTTTAAATCTGAGTTAGCATGGAATCTGCCTACACACTATCTTTACTCCAATTCTTCCTATTCAGACTTCCCAGTGTTTCCTTTCTATGTACATTTTTAAGATAGTGTGCATATTCAGAGACAATATCAATACAAGTAAATTTAAAGGAACTTTCTACACTTCTTGCTTAGTACTTCCAGTATTTTAATAAATACCTTCTTTACTCTATTTTCAATAGGAAGCCCACATTTCAGGTTAAATATAGAGTACAGTAGAAATTAATTTCCTTTCATAAGATCCAAACTCCATAATTTCTTATGTCCATACACATAGACATTGTTATAGATGTAGATAGGTATTTATAAGTACATACAACTTATTTGAGTATTTGATTCACCGTTTTAGCTGAAACTCCTTAGGTTTCTATGACAACTAGTTAAATGCTGAACCTTGCCATCTCTGGGATAGCTGTTCCTCTCGTTTCTCACCATACTAGCTAAAACGTCAGGACTCTACAGGACTAAGGACATGTTCCTTGACTCTCTACAGGATGTTCTTGTGATCTCACTATGATTGCCAGTACACTGCTTTCTTCACTTCTTCAAAGAAGTGGGGATATTTAAGCGAACAGACAACCAATATTGAACTGTCTCCCTAAAAGGGTAAATTTGGGAACTTCTTACCTGCATAAATAGTATGATTTTCTGATAATAGTAAATTTGAACTCTTTTTTAAAAGCTGCTTTTCAATCCTGTCCTTAAATTGTATGACTTTATGGCATTAAACATTTATTTTCTTCAAGTACATCAAGAATGTCATTCATACAAAGCCTCATATTATCTTTACTGGTTTTAAAACACAACGAGGCTTATTGAATATGAATAAATTCTCTAGTTTGATGCATTATAAAATGTTGTACCTGCTTTTTTTTTTTTAAAAAATCTCCTTTTCAGTGTAACTTTGACTTATGAATATTATAAAAGTTCTTTTCTGTTCATACTCAATGAACAGAGAAATCCTTCATTCTAGTATTTGGAGTCTCCTTCCATGAGTTTGTCATATGAGAATGCATATTCAAGAGCTGAAGATCTCTGAAGATAAAGCATTATGGAAAGCTCATAACCTTTAGGTGTACTTTGGATTTTGCTTTTATTTTTTAGTAAATCTCAAACCAAAATTGTCATGTGCTCACTTTTCAAGGAAATTCTACGTAGGTCTTATAATGAATGAATGATCTTGCCGTTTCTCTCACCAGAAAGGTTTTATTTAGGCATATTGCATACTTAGTGTTCATCTTCCTCAATGAACAGGAATATCAGTCAGGCAACTAACATAATCATGTGTCTTTTGAATCATTTGAACATATTATCTAGAAAGGGTATTATTCAAATCACTGAATAAAACTAATGTTATTTTTTTAAACAGCTGAATTTAGGAGTTGTAAGTCAGAGAATATTCAAGTGTTAGAATAAAAGAAATGTGAAATTTCTTTTTGAAAAATAGGAACTTTTGGAGATATCACTGAAGAAAAGTTGAGTGAATTTAAGAATATAAGAATAGAATTTGTTCAAATGGACCACAGAAAGATAAAACATTGAAAACACAGAAACCATAAAAATCATCTCTGTTTTATCAAATATTTTCCTTCTACCTTCCCCCAAAATTAGGGGGATTTTTTTTCAATTTTAATAAGACTAAAAACTCAGCATTTGAGAAATATCAACAAAGACCAAAAAAGGCAACTATAATGACAATCACACCAAGGCAGATAATCAAAATTGCCAAGTAACAACAAGAAGAAAATCTTAAAATTAGCCACATATAAAGGACACCTGGTACTCACACACAAAAATAATCACATTGAGAATTTCTCAATAGAAACTATTAACTGCCACAGAAAGAAGTTAGGTAACAAAGCAGGGAAATCTAGAAAGAATCCAATGCTCTCACACACACACCTGCCTAGGCATAGGCAACAGACTAGATAGGTTCAGAAATAATTGTACATAGTGTGAATACAGTGCTTACTATATTTACATATCATTAGTATATTGACATGTTATTAGCATATTATATAATATGTGTTGATATATAAATTAATATATACGGTTACATATTATTACTTCTGTTTGTTGATAAGACTTAGAATCAATGGCATCCCAGTAGAAGTGAAAACTGAGTACATCCAAATTTTGACTTTTAAATTCCATTCTCTAATAAAAGGAACAGACTCCTTGGAGAAAGTCGATTCCTGAGCTGTTATAGGAACTACACAAGATGAGCTTGGAGCATCATGTAGAAACAAAATGCAGGGATGTGTTCAAAAATTAAAGAATGGCCCATGTCAACAGGATCTTGAAACCAATATGCAAGAATTCCCAAGATAAAAATGGAAACATTTAGGCAAAAATAAATAAATAAATAGCATACTATTACAGTAAAACACAAAGCATAAAATTAAACATCTGAGTCCACAGGGAAGAAAAGACAAGTCCGTCTTTATAAACAATTCCAAAGTATATATGAACATAGATTATTCAATTTTTGCATATGTTTCAAATTTTTATGATTAAAAGTTAGAAAACAAACATAATCTTCCATTTGAAAAAATTCTTTTATGTCCTTCAGAAATATTTGCCAACTAAGAGTTTATGAGTTTTCAACCTAATTATACTACAGAGCTATGTTTAAAAAAAGCAGCATGATATTGGCATCAAAACAGACATGAACACCAATTATATAGAAGACAGACAGACAAACTCACATAGATACAATCATCTGATATTCCACAAAAGGTGCTAAAAACATGTTAGAAAAAAGCCTCTTTAACAAATGGTGCTGGGAAAATTAGATACCCATACATAAATAAAATAAAACTAGATCCATATCTTTCACCATGCACAAAAGACAACTTAAAATGAATTAAAAACCTAGCAATTAGACCAGAAATGGTGAAACTGATACAAGAAAACATAGCATCAACACTCCAACATATTGGCACATGGGCACTGACTTTCTCTTTTTAAAAATTTTTTTTAAGTTGTAGATGGACAGCATGCATTTATTTTGTTTATTTTTATGCAGTGCTAAGGATCAAACCCAGAGCCTCAAGTGTCCTAGGCATGCACTCCACTACTGAGTCTGGCCCTAGGACTAACTTTATTAATATAAAACCAAGAATCAGTAAGTGGGATGGCATCAAATTAAAAAGCGTCTGCACAACAAAGAAAACAAAAGCATGAAACCTGCAGAATGGGAGAAAATCTTTACCAGCCACTACACTAACAGGGGATTAATATACAAAATATATAAAGAACTCAAAAACTTAACACCAAAAAACAAACAACTCAATTAATAAATGGATAAAACAACTAAGCAGACATTTCTCAAAAGACATACAAATGCCTAACGAACACATGAAAAAATGTTCAATATCTCTAGTAATCAGGGATATCAGATCAAATGGCAATCATCAAGAACACAAATAATAATAAATGTTGTCAAGGATGTGGGGGGAAAGGTAGACTCACACATTGTTGGTGAGACTGCAAATTAGTACAACCACTTTGGAAAGCAGTATGGAGATGTCACAAAGACTAGGAATGGAACCACCACATGACACAGCTATCCTACTCCTTGATATTCATTCCAAAAAACTAAAATAGGCACAGGAATATAGGGATGTTTATAGCAGTGCAATTCACAATAACCAAGTTATGGAACCAGACCAGGTGTCCATCAACAGATGACTAGATCAAGAAAATGTGGCATATATACACAATGGAGTTTTACTGAGTCATAAAGAATGAAATTATGGCATTATCTGATAAATGGATAGAACTGGAGAATATCATGCTAAGAGAAATAAGCCAGACCGAGAAAGTCAAGGGTCAAATGTTTTCTATCATTTGTAGAAGCTAAAGAAAACTAAGAGGGAAAGGGGAGTAGGGGATCCCATGAAAATAGATCAGTGGAATAGAGGAAGTGAGGGAGGAGAGATGGAAAAAGGGAGGAACTATGGAGTGAAATTGACTAAATTATGCTATGTACCTACAGAGAGTTTCTTTTATGTATATCTACAAAGTACCAATTTAAAAAGCAACTAAATAAAAGGAAGACCAGAAGTGTTGAGGAAGGGGAATGGGGAGAAAGAGGAGGGGAGGGAGAGATGCAGTACTGGGCATTGAAATGGAGCAAGATATATTCCATGCATGTGTGATTATGTCAGAATGAACCCCAATAATAATGCACTAATTAAAATCAGTACCTACATGAGCTCATGCAGAGAAGTTGGTCTTCTACAGAGCATACTTCGAATTTTATAATGGTTTCCTGAGCATCTCCTCCCCCCTCTGATGTGGAGATGGTCCAGAGAAAACTGAATGAAAATGATTTATATAACAATGTGAACTACTAGGAAGACTTCATCTCATGCAACAGAGAGGAACGTAGTATTTGGACTGAAATAGATTTGGGCAACTTTTCTGTGAAACATCAGTTAGGTTATAACCTCATGAAGGCACAGCTTCCTCATATATAAAACTACAGTAATTACACATATAGTGTTGACTTTATAGTTCAATTAGATACATTATACAATGGTGCTTTGTATGTATTCGATGCCCACAGTAACAATATTAAACATACATTGAATGATTATTTTATGTGAGGTGCAGAAGTACTATGCTTACTGCTCTTATAGGCTACTTTATTAAACTATCACCTTAATTACTTTCTAAACTTTCAATAAAATAAGAATTAATTGTCAGTTCTTAAATGTTATCATATATCACCATGGTGTGAATAGACTTTACTTTCCTCAGGAAGATGCGTAACACAAATCTTTACAGATAAATGCTTCAAATTACAGTCCTTTTCATTGTACCATATATAAATTTCAATTTGTAATTTTTTTTTTTTTTTGGTACCAGGGATTGGGCCCAGAGATGCTTAGCCGTACAGCTTCATCTCCAGCCCTTTTTATTTTAATTTTTAAAAATTTTGAGACACAGTCTCACTAAGTTGCTTAGGGCCTGTCTTTAAGTTGCTGAGGCTGGCTTTGAACTTGCAATCCTCCTACCTCAGCCTGCCAATAAATTTGTAAAATTTTGATAATGTCTATCTCTACTATATTGTATTATATGAATATCTACAAGATCATTCAACATGGTATGCTATTTAGTGAACTAAAAAAGAATAAAACTGTACTTCACTGCTGTGAGCACCTTCCAGAGACATTACATTTACCTAGAAGAACACTAGACTATGCTGTGGAGTTCTGGGTTATGATTTTGGTTTTCTTAAACTTAAAAATGTTATGTCACCTTTCAGGGACTCGGATTCTTCTTCAGTCACAAGAAAAACAAATACCACATGATTCCACTTATTTGTAGTACCTAACATAGTAAAGTCCATGGAATCAAAGAGTAGGGTAATGATGGGCAGGGGTTGAGAGGAAGAAGAGGGAAGTTGCTAATCCACAGGCATGAAATCTCAGTTAAGAGAGAGGAGCAGCTCTGGACATGCTCTGCCGATTGTGCCTGGGATCAACAGGATGTGCTGAACTTAAAAAGTTGGTTAAGAGGGTAGATATCATGCTAGTTATCTTACCACAATAAAATAAAATTTCTGAAAAGAAGAAAAAGAATGCAGTGTACCATCTCCATGCAGATTCCCTGGGAAACAGACTCCAAAGACAGATGGCTGCATGCAGGAGGCCAGCTGCAGGATCTCTGCTTCCTCAACCTGGGAAGACCTTGTGCATAGGCAGTACTCTGGGATCTGGGCTCGTGCCTGGGGATCGGACTCCACTGGGGCATGCTATGCACTGCGTTCAGCTAGTATCCCCAGCAGCTATGCTGTGGGGGGGCGGGCCCAGAGATGAGCACGTGATGGGATCACCACAGCACCCACCGAAGCCACCACACGGGTGCTTCTACCTCCATGACTCTGGAGCAAATTTTAGCGAAGGACAAGTCAGCATCCCCCTGGAGGCACTCACATGTCCTCCTAAGACCATGCGCAGTGAACCCTTGGACTCCTCTAGATGAAAAGAGAGCACTGTGTCTGGTGGGGTTGTCTGAATTCATTAGCAGACCCATGCATCTCTCGCAGGAGGAAACTATCCCATAAAACCCTGGGCTGGAGGCAATCCTGAAATAGCTCCACCTCGCAGGGACTTGATTTCGGTGCTCATCTACTCCCCAGGCTGGGCCCGTCATTTTGGGTATGATAGCCTTAACATTTTTAGCTAAAGCCTCCTCTTCCAGCTTCACAGGTGATTTATGAGGGTGGACTTTTTTATATGGACATATTGAAGAGCTGTCAGATGGTGTTGATTAAGCGCTGAGGCTCAAGAGGCACACTGCCAAGGTTGAAACAAGACGGTAAAGCATACCACCTTGGAGTCTGTCTGCAATTTACCAGCTTCTCTGGGCTTTAGTTCAGTTTCCTAATAAATAATATAGGAACGACGGTGAGGGTGTTGATAGCAATAGTTACAGTATTTACCTCATAGTGTTGTTTTGAATATTACATGAAATTAGTTCATACAAGGTACCTGGCAAAATCTGGAATGTGGAAAACACAGCAAACATGAGCTATTAGATGGCTCTAGGTAAATAGATGTACATATATACAAGCAAATGTGTCTTTATGTATTGTAGTTTAATTATATTCTAAAAGTAAATTCACTTGCACACCGGGATCCACAGTCCCAGCTAAGGTGTTGGACAGCACCCTAGAACTGAGCCGCCATCAAGAGACTCAAGAGATTAAAGGTGGCGCCTCAGACAACTGAGGATATACCTGCGGACTCTTCTCAAACCACTGCACTGAAACAGAATTCAACATGACAGAGGAGAGGAATCTGAGAGCTCAAAGGAGACACAACCTCACAGGCTGAGGTGTTCTGGTGAAGATGGAATGAGGAGACAATGGCTAGGCTATGTTTTCTAGGGTGGAATTTTAATTTTCTATCACTGACATAAATTTCCTCAAACTGTGTGGCTTAAAACAATATAAATGTATTGGTTTAGGGTTGTGGAAGTCAGAAAGTAGAAGTTTCTATCTTCTAACTTAAGGACCCTTGTTATTACATTGGTCTATAATCCAGGATTATCTCCATATATAAGAAAAAAAAAAAAAAAAGTCAGCCAATTGGCAACCTTAATACTGTCCACAGCCTAAATTGCCCTTTGTCATAAAAGGGTCTGCTCACTACTGGAGGTTGTTAACCTAAGGACCAAAATAGGGGAGAAAGTAAAAACACAAAACTGAGGTCTAGAAAAAAAAATTGAATATATAGTGATAAAAAGGAGAACACGAACACACACACACACACAATCCTGCATAGCAAGAATCTCCTAGGTCAGTTGCATAAATTTTTCCAAATAGGTTGATATTATCAAAATGTTTTCTTGTTTATTTTTCTGAGTCATGGAATATAATAAAATGATCTGATTGTCTGATTGTTTGCAAAATAAATGGGGAAAACTGAGGCATAGTTTCATCTCTGCTGGCACAGATTTTGTCTAATTCTATTGGCGTTTACCTGCAAACCTCACATCCATTGTGACTGCTCTTCATTCTTACTGGGGGACCAAAAAAAAAAGTCGGCTTTTATGTCACTACTAAAGTCAATCTAAACAGGAATAAAGGGAGAGAGAAAATAAGAGCAGGGAGGTAGTACTGGTATTTGAGCTTACTCTACTACTCTTTTACTTCAATAAGGAATTGTAAGGTGAAAACAGTATATAATTATTGCTTTATACAATCAACCAGGACATGGGGGTGTGTTCACTCAGAGTTCAAAAATGCTCCAAAAATCCCAATTCTTAAATATAACTGTGATTATTATTACTGTGATTAATATAACTGTGACATAACTGTGATTAATAGTTAGTGTGCATCTTTCCAGATTTTTAACAGGTGCACGCAAGCATATAATATAATTAGGACCCGTCTCCTATCTGTCTATCTATCGTTCTGCAGCATAGGGTGTATCTATACCCTACCACCCTATTCCTGATTGGAGATGACAGTTTAATTAGGAAACATTTACATCTGTGTGATAATTAATACACATATCCTAGAAAAGGCATATCTTTACTTTATTTTAGAATGTGCTTTTATATACTTTCAGTTATTTAGGTAGTTTTAAAACTTTCTTATAAGAACCAGACCTTCTTTTTGAACTTATTCTTTCCATATTGTATTTTTCTTCTTGTGTTTTTATTAGTGATCTCAAAGAAAAGTGAATCACAGAACTGCACACAATTACCTACACAACACTCCAATGTGGAATTGCAGAGCAGATTTTCAAGAAAGTCCATTGCTGAGTGATATTAACCAAATTCTGTTATATTGTGTATACATACCAATGTGTAATGACAAATACCATCATGTGTACAACTATAATGCACCAATAAACAATGTGGGCAAAAAAGAAAGCCCATTGCTTTTTTAATCTTCAATAATTTGAGGAACTTTAAGTCTCTGTGTCTTGGTCACAGAGCCATCTCCAACAGAGACACTGTGTGAATTCTTGCCCCTTGCAGCCACTACCAGCTTATATAACCTCTGATAAATCATTCACCTCTTTGGGCCACAATTGAATTATCTATAAGAGACTGTTGGAAGAAACTGATGTTTTTCAAACCATGTTAGGAGCCCTGACATTCTATGGGGCCACCCTAGAATGCAAGTTAAGGTCGGAGGGAGTCATCAGAGGTAGGTTCTTAATTGAGTTTGGGCATATTTTACAGATGAAAATAATATACATGGTATGTGGGCTATTTTGTCCTATAATACAGTGTTTAATTCTTAAAAATTTACTGAAACCACTAAATAACCATTAGGATTCACTGTCCAAAACTCAACATTGACATCTTTGAGAAAAACAAATCTGTTTTTATGAACTAAACATAAAATATCTGTGGAATGAACTCAAACCTAAATTAAGTACTAAGCTACACTCGCTTTCATTATAAAAACATGGAAAGAACCTATGATTCTCTGTACTTGAGTAGACTCTGTTGCATTTAATCTGGTAATTGTATTTTCAAAAAGCAAACATATGTGAAAGCATTTTAAAACTGGAGGACATTTTTATCCCTGTAAAATTTTGTACCTCTTTGGGGAACTCCATGTTCTTTTTTCTATCAACTATTTTCCAACCCAATCTACTTTCCCAAATAAGATTGATTTCTCCCAGTCATGGAAATCTACTGGCTCAAAACTCCCACAGCTAAATTTCTATATTTATTTTATAATTACTTTTAGTTGTGCTATACTAGAGATGGTGGGAAAAAAAGAAATATAGAGTAATTACCAAGAGCACAAGAGACAGGATGCTTGGCTGTGTGTGTGTGTGTGTGTGTGTGTGTGTGTGTGTGTTCCTTGTTCTGCAAATTCAGCTTGGGTAAGTTAAGTAATCTCCATGTATTTATTTTTCAAAATTTTTAAAATGTCTATATGAGAGTTCAAAGTTATGGTTTATATGTTAATCACTTGGCACGGCGCCCAGCATATAGTAAACTACAATTGGCTGATAATATTTTAATGTATGTTGTTCTCTTTGTCATCCCCCAAGTAAAACTACTACCCAGTTCCAAATTATAGATAGATAAATGCTTTATAAATTTTATTGCCATTATTGAAAAAGAGTAACTTGAAACTAATTAGGTTTTCCTACTTCCTATATTGCTTAATGAAATGTTAAAAATGCATGAAAGTGCATGGTTATTCTCATTGTTTAATCATGGAATATATAATCTGAACAAAATATTATCAATGTGCAAAACACTATGGAGAAAATAGTAACAGTATTTTTGGAACACTAGAGCAGAGGGAACGTATACAGAGTAATATAAGTACTAAAACTTCCCCACCCCTGTGGTCAACATCACTAACTGATAACACTCCTCTTCAAATATTCTGAATCACCTGCTATTCCAGTGCAGGTGGGCAGGCAGCCACCACCACATCAGCTGGGAATGCAGACAGGATGGATTTTATTTACCACCCTCCTGCCCTAACATTATGAAGACAGGCTCAAAAATACATCAAGACTGTCAGAGGTTCTGTTTCCTCTAAATAAACATAATAAAGCATAAAAGCAACAAGTGATAAATGTTAAAAAGTTCATATGACTAGGCCTTCTTCAGGAAAATACTTCTAAAATGAATAGTCAATATAATGAAGGAAGAAGGCTGAAAACTAAATGAGATATTAAATTTATTTTTAAAAAATCTAGGTTTTACAAGAGTCATTTTTACTAAAACAGAATAATTACAAAGTGTTGAAGATTCAGGAAAATAACATATTAATCAAATCCAGAATTTGAAGGTGCATATAAATTCATAACCAGTGTGGAATAAACATTTAATATTCAAAGATACAAAGTAAATTCCTAAATATTGTAGTTTCATTTAATTTTTCTCAAGTCCCAAATACAATTCTTGTAAAATACATTCCAATTTAAATAAATTCAAAATGTAATTTCCTTTAAAGATGCATGTTTACTGCATATTTGTCTAGTCACTAGATATTTTACTGGAAAAGAATGAAAACAGAGAGCCAGTAAAATCCAAGAAAATAAATTGTATGCTCATTTTCAAATACAGAATCCTAGAATATTGGTGCAAACAATTTTTCTAAGGATTAACTGACCCAACCCTTCTCAACCTTATCTTTATTTTTTCTTTTGTACTAATATTTTGTATTAATATCCCTTAAAATTTTTCTTATTTGTAAGAAATGTAATAACTTCTTATGCATATTGAATAAGTAATATATATTTTTAGAAATCACCTGAGATCCTTTTTAGAACAGGGTAAGACATAAATTTATTTGCCTTCTTTTTCTCTTTTGCTTGTTAAAAGACTTTAGCAACAACTGGTGTAGCCTAGCACATTAATTAGAAAGACAGAAATTAGGGGAAGCCCCTGTGGCCTGACTCTCTGTACAGTTTGGTTTTAGTCAACAGGAAACTTAATTAATCATAGAAATCTTCATCTATAAAATAAAACCACAAATGATAAAAGAATTATATTTTAATATAGAGTATGTTATAACCCTAAGTCTATGGGCATACAAAGAATAATGTCAATATTTCAAAGAAAAATACATAAAAGTTTTCTCTACTGAACATATAAAGTACATTATAAACATATGGAGAAAACATCTTCTGTAAGGCTACTTACAAATTTAGGAAAACAGGATTAGAACCATAGTATCAGTTAAAGTTGAATGAGTACTAATTTGAATGTTGTGACCCAGGCTAAAAATGGATGGAGCTTTCTATGATGCTTTGCCTGAGACTGTCTTCTTTAGGCCCTTAGTTTTAGAGTAGGTTAATAAGTGCTTCAAATGGTATTTTGTTAAAATGCACTTGTTAACTATTTGGTTAGATCAACACTAGCCAATATCCACTGCCTTCTGTGTCATGTGTAGACTTGATCAAGATGTCTCCCAAAGAGAGGGCAGATATCTTTGTCCATGAGACCATTCCATAAAAGAAGACCTCAACGGAGCTGAGCTCAATGGAGATGAACTCAACATCCTGTTTTATATTATATTGTTCACACCTATCATTTATCACATGCCACATGTGATGTATAAATTTAATTCCATAAGAGGGGACCCAAAGAGCATGAATGGATGTGCAGTAAGCAGGGAATGAAGATATATACACATATTCAAACGTTCTAGACAGAATCTTCATTTTCCTCCATAGAAACAAATTTCTTGAATCCAACCCTACCCTCACAAAGATGTAATCTCAACTTCTCCTATGGACATAATAGACATTTTCTAAGGGTGAATCAGATCATAAATAATAGTAAAATATTATAGGTTACTCCAGGGACTCCTATGACATTGTTCCCTCTGTGTACAAGGTGAATTCTTACAGGCATGTTCAATCAATTAATTACTTGGACTCAGGTCTTGACTTCATACTTTAAGGAAAAGCAGAATATTATTTTCCACCATTGTTTTTATGGGAATGTTACTTGAGAATCATCCATTACTCTTAAGAACAATGTATGCATCTTTAAGTGTTACATAGGAAAATAATTGCTGGAGGAAAATATCTTATTGAACCAACTTTCACGAATGAACAAATTTAAGGAAACTGAAAGAAATTCTGCTGCTAAACAGGTTACATTTGCCAAATGTAAGCTATATTTTATTTCTCTGAAAATAATTTAACACCATTGTTCTTCTTTACTTGCATCGATCGTCATTTAAAATGCACCCACATCATTTTTATTACTTATAGACGACACCTGCTGAAATTCATTCCATTATATGTGTAAGAACACAAATGAGACTCAGAAATAAAATACACACCAATCAGAATAGTTTATTCTTGTGAATACCTCTGCAGCCTACCTTTTCAGCTACCTTAGATCATCTGTAGTCCACACTTTTGTCACAGACTGTTAACTCAGGCATGTAATAAAACAAATAAAACTCTGAGGTGGATTATTTTAGGAGGTGAGTTTCTTTATCACTGGGTATAGCTCTAAACTCATAGAATAGTAGATTCTACTAAAAATAACTTTATTTTAGACTGTGCAGTGTAGTAGCTACTAGTCATCTATAGCTATTTAAATTTATATTAATTAAAATTAAATAAGGCTCAGTTATCAATTCTTCCATGGCAGTGGACATCTTTCAAGCATGCAATGATCACATGCAGTTTATGGCTACTATAGTACAATGCAGATGTACAATATTAACATTGTCACTGGATAGCCCTAAAGATCTTGCTGTTTCCAGATGTGATCTCAAGCTATGTGGAGATCAAAGAGTTAAATTGTTTTTCCAAATTTAAATCTTTTGTGCACAGTCATCAAATGACTTATTTAAGATGATATTGTTTTTAAAAACTCAATTTAAAAGGATCTGACTTTGTGAATAACTGGTTTACTGTGTATATTCTTGTGATCCTTGCTAATCGAACCCACATCAAGGTCCAACCTCAGGCAACAATGAATCTGTTGTGCCAGGATAGGTTGAATTTGCATTTTCTAGTGTCCAAAGGAGTCATATATATTTAGTGTACTCTTGCCTGTTTTGTTTAAATCCTACACACTTGTTAAACTCATTTATTTGTTCCAGTAGTTTATGTCCATTCTTCAGTCATTTCTACATATATGATCATGCCATTTGGGATGAGAGTGCCTTTTATATTTTTGTGTAGGCTAGAATCTCTAAGACAATATTAAATAGAAGCTATAAGAGTGTACATTTTATCTTATTATTAACCTTAGGGAAAAATATCCAATCTTACATTATTAAGCATGATGTTAGTTGTAGATTATGCAATGCAGGAGATTGGTTTTGTTTTGTTGTTTGACTCTTGGAGAATTTTTACAGAAGTCCTTTCCAAGGGTCTATTTTTCCAAGGGTCTATTTTCCAAAGATATTGAAAAGAAAGTCTCTTAGAGCTCATTGGTAAGTTCAGCAAGATGGCAGGTATAAGATAAACAACAACAAAAAACTGCTTTGCTATAACCTAGTGATGAACATCTGCATACCCAAATTAAAAATACAGAACAATTTATAATTACTCAAAAAATGAAATATTTATATGTAAATATAATAAAACACATACAGGACTTTACTGCTAAACACCATAAAATTCTGATAAAAGAAATAAAAGAAGACCTAAATAAATGCAAAGACATATCAAATCCCTGGATTGGAAGACCTAATATAGTAAAGACATAAACTCTCACCAAAATGATTGATAGGTTTACTGTAATTTCTATAAAGATTCCACCAAGATATGTTTGTAGACAATAACAATTATTCTAAGATTTTTATGCAAATTCAAAATAATCTAATGAAAACAACTTTGAAAAATAAAAACAAAGTAGAAGAAATCAGCCTGCCCACACTCAAGAATCATTGTATAGCTGCAATGACCAAGACTGTGTGGTATTAGTGGAAGGGCAGATACATATATCCATGGATCACAGTACAGAACCCAGTAACAGACCTACAAAAATATATTCAACTGATGCTTCATAAAGGAGAGAATGCTATCCAATGGGGAAAGATACCTTTTCAACAAATGGTACTCGAACAACTGGATATCCAAGCCAAAAAATGAACATTAACTTAAGTCTCACAACTCACACCAAAAATAATTAAAAATGGATCAAAGATGAAATGTAAAGCTATAATAGTTTAGAAAAAAATAAGAGACAATCATCAGTATATAGGTCAAGACACTTTCAGACTTGATTCAAAAAGCACTTATCGATGAAAACTTACTGGAAAAAAATTGATAACTCATCCAATTAAAATTTTTGCTTTACAAAAAACTTTGTTCAGTAGACAAAAAGAAAGACTAGAAAGTAAACATTTAGAGTCAAAATAAAATCTAATGAGGAAAAAAATGGTCTAAAACATGAAGACAATAAAGAAACAGCAAATAAACACATAAAAATATATTACCCATCAACTAAAATCACAATGAGAATATCATTACACACATACCAAAACATCTAAAATAAAAAATAGAGCTGATGCCAAATATTGATGAGGACATATTGGAAGCAAATTTTAAAATGTGACTGGAAAAAAGCCACTCTGGAAAAAAAGTTTGGAATTTTCTTCAAAAACTACAGGTAGACTACTTAAATATTCACTGATTATATGCCTGAGCATTTATTCCACAGAAATGAGATCATATGGTCATACAAAAATGTGTGCATGAACATATATAACAGTTTCATTTGTAATAGCCTCAAACTGGAAACAACTCAGGCATCCTTCAATGGGTGGATGATTGAAGACATGGTGGTAGATCTGTATCATTGAGTATCATTCAACAATAGGATGGAAAAATACTGATGCATGCAACTTGGGTGATCTCTAGAGAATTGCATTCAGGAAAAAAAATAAAAGCCAATCCCAGAGGTTACATATCCCATAATTCCACATTTGTATTATTTATGTAACAAACTACAGAAAATGAGAACAGATAGGTCCCTCTCAGAGTTCAGGATAGGTTGGGTGAAAGAGAAAACATATCCATGTTTCTTTACAAGGACAAGGAAACGGACCACTGTGGTAATGGATATTCTGACTGTATCTGTGCCAGCATCCTGGGTACAAGGCCAGCCTATGGCTTTGCAAGATGTTACCACTTTGGAAACTGGGTAAGGGGTACAGAGGACATCTCTGGATTATTTCTTATAGTTATAAAATCACAGGCAGCTTTATCAAATAAAAGTGCAAACTGAAAATAAAAAATTTTGAAAGCTGGAAGATTCTCTAAAATAATTTATGAAATTGAAAAACAAACAACAAAAAAGATATCATTACAGATGTTAGAGGCTTTAAAACACTAACCATATAATATTATCTAGAAATTGTACCAATCACTGACAAATGGATGAATAAATTTCTCAAGAATTGACTGAAGAACTTCTAAGAAATTATTAGTTTTTTTTTTAATTTTTATAGACTGCATTTTGATTCATTGTACCCAAATGGGGTACAACTTTTCGTTTCTATGGTTGTACTTGATGTAGATTCACATCATTCATGTAATCATTTAGTTTCTTATTTCTTGAAGGAATTGTGGTCATTATTAAAAATCATACAATGAGGAAACCTCAGGTTCACATGGCTCCATGGGCAAAGTGGGAAACCAAGAGGGAAAAGTTATACTAATGTTTAATGTTTTCAGACAACAGTAGAAAAAATTCATCCCAATATTTAATGAGGATACCATAACTATAAGGCTAAAGGTACAAAAGTAGAAGAAAAATAATATTCTTGCTAATATTTCTAAAATATAAAACTAGTATGATTCAACTCAGCAAACTAAGAATAGGAAGGAAATTCCTAAGTCTGATAAATAAGACATCCAGAAAATTCAGCACACCTTATAATTATTAAGATAGTAAAATCTTTCCCCTCAGAGAAGAAATTAATGATTTTTAATGTCAACACTTTTTAAGCAAATGTACTAGAAATTATAACCAGTGCAATAAAGCAAGAAAAGTGGCTATATTATTGGAATGGAAGAAATAAAACTGTCATTATTCACATGACAAAATTAATGTGATAGAAAATTAGAAGGAATTTGGAAACAAACATTAGAATTAATTAGTGACTAGAAAGGTCATTAAAATAATGTCAATACACAGTTACCAAGTTTATTTCTATATACTAGAACCACAATTAGAAATACAAATACTTCAAATTTCCTCAGCATAAAGAAAAAGAAACACCTTGGTTGGTTCCAGATTAATTGAAAGTCATTAAATATTTATATATTTGGGAGACTTATTATAAAATAGGTTCTCTCCTTTGCTATTTAACATAATGAAAATAGATTTACTTTTGTAAAAATTAATGAGCTTATTCTACATTTCATCTGTAAACAAAAATAAAAGCCAAACAAGAAAATTTAAGATAGTAATTACTCAAAGTGGAAGTCTCTCTCTCTTTTTTTTGGTACCAGGGATTGAACCCAGGAGTGCTTCACCACTGAGCTACAACCCCAGCCCTTTCTATCTTTTAGTTTGAGACAGGGTCTCTCTAGATTGCTTTCAGCCTTTCTAAATTACTGAAGCTGGCTTTTAACTTGTGATCTTCCTGCCTCAGTCTCCTGAACCACTGGGATTACAGATGTGCACTACTGTGCCCCATGGGAAATCTTACTCCTAGTATTTAAAGATCTAACAATTGTGATAAAGGCATTGGGATACCATACATAAAGACCTATTAGAGAGCTTTGGTAATTCTCACAATGTGGAATTGTGGTGCACATCTAGACAAACAACACTGAAACAGATCCAGTGTCCACAAGTAAAAGAAGAAGGTGTCCGAGAAACATTGCTGGGTTGTGGGTCACTATGCTGAAAATAAACAAGGTATATTCACCTTTATTTTGCGGTGTATTTCATGTACAAAGCAGTTCCTGGTAGGGTGCATATCCAACTATGAAAGATCATAAAGATTGTACAGGAAAATCTAGAATATTTCTATGACCATGAAATAGTGAAGACTTGTTAATCTAGTCAAAAAAAATTTTCTGAAGAAAAAAATGGGGCAATGTTTAAGAACGATTTATCTGAAGACATCTTAAGAGATTACAAGGACAAGTCCAAAGTGAGGGAGAGTTCTTAAAAATCCTATGTGAGGCTGGGGAGATAGCTCAGTCGGTAGAGTGCTTGCCTTGCAAGCACAAGGCCCTGGGTTCGATCCCCAGCACCACAAAAAAAAAAAAGAAAGAAAAGAAAACCCTATGTGAGAAGAGAACTCTATTTAGAACTGCAGAAGAGTACTCCAGGGTCCAGGGTCCACGGTCCCCTTTTTGGTTTTATTTCTCAAGAAGAACTGAAGACTTTGCTATGAACACAGTATCTTGACCCAAGAAGGAACTGGCTGAATCAGTTCCTTGATGTGGCCCTCAAGGTATGAAGATTGGAGTGGGCTTCTTTCCAGGGCCCCTCAGCTGAGACCCCATTTACCCTGTACAGCTTTCCTGGGGCTTGTGGGACCGACTTGTGCTGAAACCTAGGCTTTGGCTGTCCCTTGCTGCTTATCTGTTCTCTGTAAGAAATAAACTTACTTTGTGTAACTTGTGTGTGGGGGTAGCCTGTCTCTCCAACTCAAGTATAAGTCAGCAGTCAGCGCACAGTGAACTTATTTCACAAGAAAATAAAGAATTCCTAAACATAATGAGAAAAAGAAGAAAAAAAGAAAAAAAAAAAAAAAACAGAAAAAGAGAGCTTGGGAAGGATCTTTTAAATGGCCAACAAACATGAAAAATGCTCACTTTCATTCATTATCAGGTAAATGCATATTCAAATTGCAATACTTCACATCTACAGTTCTACCAGATTGACTTGATGAGGGAAAGAAAAAAGAGTTGGCAAGATTTTCAATAAACCAAGATGGCCATACACTGCTCTGAGTGCACATTCGTTCATAAGATATCCACTAGAATATTTATAGCATCACTTTTCTTAATACCCCTAAATCCAAAAACATCTAAATGTCTATCTATAGATTGGGATTTTTAAAATGTGGTATATGCAAAAACACCACAGAACAACGAAATTAATCATCTACATTAATATAGATGAAACTCGCAAAATCACTGTTGAGCAAAAAAGACAAAAACTGAAGAATGTATGCTCTATCCTCCACTCTTAAAAAGGAAAAAAACAGGCAAAATGAATCTATACTCTTGGAAGTTAAGGTAGTGGTTAGTTACCATTGGGAGATAGTGTCTATGAGGCTCACATGGAACCTTCTAGAATTCTGGTAATGTCTTGTTCTTTGGTGTGGAAGCTAGGTTTGCTTCGTAACTGTATATTAACCTATACACTTATGCAGCATGTATTTTTTCTGTGCATATTATACATCAAGAAAATAATTTTCAAAGGCAACTTAAAACTGTGCATCATGATTTTAAAAAAACATTTAATCATGATTAAATGGAAAATGAAAATGTTTTCAAATATGTTTCAAATATGATTAAATGGAAAATGAAAATGTTTTCAAAATGTTTCAAATATTTTTCTCATATTTTTCTTTACATTTATTATGTGTGTGATTTTAGCTACAAATGTAAAAGGTTTGTTTGTTACATTTAGGCCTCTAATATAACAGTCTAACTATAGTCAACTGTGGGACATTCTTATATATCCAGGTAAAGGTTACAGAAACTCCTGTCTTCCTAGTTGTCATGTTATGTCTCTTACCAAATTACAGCAGAGATTTCTCTTTGATTGCCTTTCCTCAGAATTCCTGCAGCCAGTTTCCAGAACCATCTCACATCTGGCACAGACACGAATCCTCTGCTTTATTTCCCAAGCACAATAGACATGAGTTAGTTTCTTATGAGTTTTCTGACTTTATTGAAGTTTTTCATGTAATCGAGCGAGTTTACAGAATGACATTGAAAGGAAAAAGAAATCTTAAAGTTGTATCAGGAATCCTTTGTTCCTAAAATCCACCAGCTACTTTATAAAGGGGAGTTTTAGGTTCACAAAAATTAGAGCATAAGATACAGAGATTTTTCCATGCATTCTCTATGCACACACACACACACACACACACACAGCCTCCCACCCCATTCATAACCAAAGAACTTATATTGATGTATTATTGTCAGCTAAAATTCATAGTTTGTATTAGAGTTTACTCTGGGTGATATACACTCTGCCGGTTTTGGGAATTTGTAATGACAAGTATCTACCATTAGAGCATCACACAGAACAGTCTCACTGCCCTCTAAATCCTCTGTGTTCCACCTGTTCATTCCTTTCTTCCCCCACTAAGTCATGGCAACCACGGATCATTTTCCTATCTTCATAATTTTGCCTTTTCTAGAATCTTATATAGTTGAAATAATAAAGTATATAGCTTTTCCAGGATGGCTTCTTTCTCTCAGCGATGTGCATTTCAGATTCCTCCCTGGCTTGAAATTTTGTTTCTTCTGTGTGCTGAATAATTTTCCGAGGAGCATGATTGGTGAATGGAGAGAATATTTTTAGTTTTATAAACTAAAAACTGACCTCCAACATGATTACACCATTTTGTGTTTCCACCAGTAATGGGTGTTTCCATTGCCCTAGCACTAGCGATATACATTTACAACCACCCATGTCCATCTGCAAGTGAAGCTAGGATGGTTGATGAGTAGAGCACAGACCTTACAATATGAGCATTCAGTGCTCGTACTGCATCCCACATATTCTGAAAAGTTGTCTTCCCATTTTTATTTAACTCAAAATACTTACAAATTGAGATTTTTTTCTCTGAGTCATGTATTATTTAGAAGACCTTTGCTTAATTCCCAAGTATTCTATGATTTTTCCAGCTATCTTTCCCTTTGATTTCTAGTTAAATTCCATTGTGTTCTGAGAGCAGACACAGTATGACTTCTATTCTTTCAAATGTGTTAAGACATGCTTTATAACACAATGTGGTATATCTTGGGAAAATGTTCTCTGTGAACTTAAGAAGAAATTCTATTCCACTGCTGTTTGATGAAGGAGTTGATAGATGTAAATGATGCTTAGTTAATTGATGATGTTTTGGAGTTATGTCCTAACTGATGTTTTGCCTCCTCTTTTAGAAGATGAAAAATTCTTTTTGGATCATTGTTTCAGAGGTCTCAGTCCATTGATGGCCAACTCCATTGCTCTGGGCCCAAGATGAGGCAGAACATCACAGCAGAAAGGTATGGTAGTGGAAAGCAGCTCAGGACATGGCAACAGGAAGCAGAGTAAGCTCCACTCACCATGGACAGAACAGATACTTCAAAGGCACAACTCCAGTGACCAGCTTACACCAGCCGCACCCTAGTTTTCTACAGTTACCATGCAGTTAATTCCTATCAGTGGATTAATCTATTGATTAGGTTATAATACCTGTCATAATCTCATGATTTCACCTCTGAAAATTCTTGGTGCCTCACACGAGATATAGGGAGGCACCTCATTTCTAAACAATAACATTCTGCTCCTGGCCCCTAAAACCTCATGCCCATCTCACAATGCAAAATAATATTTAGTCTTCAATAGTAGTAGTCTTAGTAGTCTTAAGAGTTTCAGCATTAATCAAAAGCTTAAGTTCAAAATATCATCTGAAACTCAAGGCAAACTCATGAGTGTTTTACCTTATAAATACTAAAAGCAAGTTACCATATATCCAATAGATAATGGCACAGAGTAGCATTTCCATTTCACAAGGGAGAAATTAGGGCATGGAAAGAAGGGATGGGACAAAGCAAGACCAAAATCCAGTTGGGCAAACAAGTCCTGTAGCTCTACATTTCACATCGGGGGCATACGGTGTGGTGATGCTTTCTCCAAAGGGCCTTTATATCTCTGTCCCAGGGGCCTTGCTGGTTGCAGCCCACATGCCTCTCTCGTGGCTTGGCTCTGCTTGATTCCTGTGCCTTTCCTTGGCAGATGTTCTATGATACTGGCATCTTTATCTTAAGAGTCTCCACTGCAACTCAGGCTTCTTTCTCACATCTTCTTGCACCTTTCTCTCAGGGAGAGCCAATAGGGTTTTTGACCCTGTTACATTTTGCCTGGCCTCCCAGGTTTCCTTTTAAAATCTTGGTGGAAGCCTCCATGACCCAACTCCACCATCTTGCTTTATTGTAGAACCAGCACCATATGGTTGACACCATGATCTGCCGCCACATTGAGACTCCTGGGACCATGACTGCAGCAGTCTCTAAGTGCCTGGGCAGCTGAATATGGCAAAACATCTTTCTAGTGCCCCCTGTGCAAGCAGGATGATCTCTTCTCAAATGAATTTTTACTTTTATGTCCTTAAACCTGAGATGGGAATGATCTAGCCAATTCCTGAGATGCCCTCAAGTCATCATTCCTATTATTTTTGGGTAAAGTACTTAGCATTTCTTTAATGGCTATAATTCCTTTAACAATCACACCTTCTTTAGCACCAGTTTTATTTGTATTATTATTTTTTTTTTTTTTTTTTGGTCAAATTGCAAGATTTTCAACTCCTTTGGATCTGCTTTCTGCTCCTGATTATCACTGTATACTTGGCTAAAATCCACCAGCAACATTCATGCTCCCCTCCTGAATGCTGTGCTGTCTTGAAATTTCCTTGGCCAGTTTAATTAGTCCATCACCCTTAAACTCAGCCTCACAAAACTTTTCAGGACTTGGACAAAATGTAGATAATTTCTTTGCCAGAATGTAACGTGAGTCTATTCCAGTTTTCAATAGATTTCTCCTTCTCCTCTGAAACCTCATGAACCCAGAATTTATCATCTGCTGTCCTGTTGGCATTATGGCCTTTTGAGCTACCTCTGCAATCCTGCATTAAGCTTTGCTTACAATATTCTAAACATTTTCCAGCTTGCATCTCTAAACCTTTCAAAAGTATTACCCCAACAAACCAGCTCCAAAGACTTCTGAACTACATGGTTAGATTAGTCACAGCAATGACCTCAATCCTCAGTAACAATTTGTTGCAGCCAGGGTTTTGTGTGTGTGTGTGTGTGTGTGTGTGTGTGTGTGTGTGTGTGTGTGTATGTGCCACTGTGAACAAAAGACCTGACAAGAACAATTAGAGGAAGAAAAGTTTATTTTGGTGGTCCCAGTTTCAGAGGTCTTAGTCCATAGATGCCCAACTCCATACCTCTGGGCCCAAGGTGAGACAGAACATGGCAGAAGGGCATGGTGGAGGAAAGTAGCTCAGGATATGGCAACTGGAAACAGAAAGCTGGATCTATTTGTTTCTGACAGAAGGGTGTTCAAATATCCAACTATAATGGTGAATTCATTTATTTCTCATTGTAGTTTTACAAATTTTGTGCCACATATTTTGATGTTTCTTGGTTAGGTGTATATATACATTAAGGATTATGCCTTCTTAGTTAATTGGTCCCTTTATTGTCTCATCATGCAATGTCCCTGTTTGTCCATGGTAAATTGTCTAGCGATGAAGTCAACTTTGTCTGAAATACAGCTACTCCTACTTTGTGTTTGATGTTGGCATGGATCTTTTGTCATTCATTTTCTCTTACTTAGTCTGCATATGCCTTTCTATTTAAGATAGTTTCTTACAGAGAACATGTAGTTGAGTCTTGTTTTTTTTTTTTTTTTATCCACTGTAGCAATCTTTCTTTTATTTTTAAAATTTTTTAAATTAGATCATTATGATTATAAATAGTATCTGGACTCATTTGACAAAATCATATACTCGAGGAATTTGATTTCAATTTTCATTCACCTACTTCTCCTCCTCCCCCCGTTCTCCCTCCTCTATTTGACTGATCTTCCTTTAACTCCTTTAATTTTGATTGGTACTTTCTCCCTATATATAAAGGTATAATTCCCTTTGATACACGTATATATGTATATTAACATGATTTTGTTAAATTCATTCCGCACTTCTTCCTCTTTTTCTTCCTTTTGCCTCCCTCCCATTCTCCTTCATCTACTCTACTAATCTTCTCTATGTCTTTATATCTGATCTCTTCACCCACCTTCTTCTTATCCTTATTTTGCTCTAGCTTCTACATATTAGAGAAAACATTCAGACCTTGATTTTTCTGAGTCTGGTTTATTTCATTTAGCATGATTTTCTCCATTTTCATTCATTTTACTGGCAAATACTATCATTTCATTCTTCCCGTGGCTGACTAAAATTCCATTGTGTATGTGTGTATATGTGTGTGTGTGTGTACCCATATATATACATTTTCTGGATCCATTCATCTGTCGATGGGCATATGGATTGATTCCAGTCACAGTGGCAATTATCAAGAACACAAAATTCGGAATGAACAAGGAAATATCACAACAGACAGGATTGAAATACAAAACATAATTAGAAGCTATTTTGAAAATCTATACTCCAACAAAATAGAAAATTTCGAAGACATCAACAGGTTTCTAGAGACATATGAATTGCCTAAACTGAACGAGGAGGACATAAACAATTTAAATAGACCAATTTCAAGTACTGAAATAGAAGAAGTCATCAAAAGCCTACCAACAAAGAAAAGTCCGGGACCAGATGGGTTCTCAGCCGAGTTCTACAAAACCTTTAAAGAAGAGCTCATTCCAATACTTCTCAAAGTATTCCATAAAATAGAAGAGGAGGGAACCCTCCCAAACTCATTCTATGAAGCCAATATCACACTGATACCTAAACCAGACAGAGACTCATCCAGGAAAGAAAATTTCAGACCAATATCCTTAATGAACATCGTCACAAAAATTCTCAACAAAATTTTAGCAAATCGCATACAAAAACATATTAAAAAGATAGTGCACCATGATCAAGTGGGTTTCAATCCCAGGGATGCAAGGTTGGTTCAACATCAGGAAATCAATAAACGTAATTCACCATATTAATAGACTTAAAGTCAAGAATCACACGATTATTTCAATAGATGCAGAAAAAGCATTTGATAAAATACAGCACCCCTTCATGCTCAAAACACTAGAAAAAATAGGGATAGTGGGAACATTCCTTAACATTGTAAAGGCCATTTATGCTAAGCCCATGGCTAATATCATTCTAAATGGTGAAAAACTGAAAGCATTCCCCCAAAAAACTGGAACAAGGCAGGGATGCCCTCTTTCACCACTTCTATTCAACATTATTCTTGAGACTCTGGCCAGAGCAATTAGACAAACCAAAGAAATTAAAGGGATACGAATTGGAAAAGAAGAACTCAAACTATCCCTGTTCGCTGATGACATGATTATATATTTAGAGGAACCTGGAAATTCCACCAGAAAACTCTTAGAACTCATAAGTGATTTCAGTAAAGTAGCAGGTTACAAGATCAATGCCCATAAATCCAATGCATTTTTATACATAAGTGATGAATCTTCAGAAAGAGAAATTAGGAAAACTACCCCATTCAAAATAGCCTCGAAAAAAATAAAATACTTGGGAATCAATCTCACAAAAGAGGTGAAAGACCTCTACAATGAGAACTATACAACACTAAAGAAAGAAATTAAAGAACACCTTAGAAGATGGAAAGATCTTCCATGTTCTTGGATAGGAAGAATTAATATTGTCAAAATGGCCATACTACCTAAAGTGCTATACAAATTCAATGCAATTCCAATTAAAATCCCAATGATGTACCTTACAGAAATAGAGCAAGCAATTATGAAATTCATCTGGAAGAATAAGAAACCCAGAATAGCTAAAGCAATCCTCAGTAGAAAGAGGGAAGCAGGGGGTATTGCAATACCAGATCTTCAACTCTACTACAAAGCAATAGTAACAAAAATGGCATGGTATTGGTACCAAAATAGAAAGGTAGATCAATGGTACAGAATAGAGTACCAACCCAAATAAATACAATTTTCTCATACTAGACAAAGGTGCCAAAAATATGCAATGGAGAAAAGATAGCCTCTTCAACAAATGGTGCTGGGAAAACTGGAAAACCATACGCAACAGAATGAAATTAAACCCCTAACTCTCACCCTGCACAAAACTCAACTCAAAATGGACCAAGGACCTCGGAATCAGACCAGAGACCCTGTATCTTATAGAAGAAAAAGTAGGTCCAAACATTCAACTTGTTGGTCTAGGACCAGACTTCCTTAACAGGACTCCCATAGCACAAGAAATAAAAGCTAGAATCAACCACTGGGATAGATTCAAACTAAAAAGCTTTCTCTCAGCAAAGGAAACTATCAGCAATGCGAAGAAAGAGCCTACAGAGTGGGAGAATATCTTTGCCAATCATACTTCAGATAGAGCTCTAATCTCCAGAATCTATAAAGAACTCAAAAAACTCTACTCCAAGAATTCAAATAATCCAGTCAACAAATGGGCTAAGGAAATGAACAGACGCTTCACAGAAGAAGATGTACAAGCAATCAACAAACATATGGAAAAATGTTCAACATCTCTAGTAATAAGAGAAATGCAAATCAAAACCACCCTAAGATTCCATCTCACCCCAATTAGAATGGCGATTATCAAGAATACGAGCAACAACAGGTGTTGGCGAGGATGTGGGGAGAAAGGTACACTCATACACTGCTGGTGGGGCTGCAAATTAGTGCAGCCACTCTGGAAAGCAGTGTGGAGATTCCTTAGAAAACTTGGAATGGACCCTCCATTTGACCCAGCTATCCCACTCCTTGGCCTATACCCAAAGGACTTAAAATCAGCATATTACAGAGATACAGCCACATCAATGTTCATAGCTGCTCAATTCACAATAGCCAGACTGTGGAACCAACCTAGATGCCCTTCAATTGATGAGTGGATAAAGAAACTGTGGTATATATATACAATGGAATATTACTCAGCCATAAAGAATGATAAAATTATGGCATTTGCAGGCAAATGGATGAAATTGGAGAATATCATGCTAAGTGAGATAGGCCGATCTCAAAAAGCCAAAGGACGAATGATATCGCTGATAAGTGGAGGATGACACATAATGGGGGGGAGGGAAGGGTTAGTGTTAGGGTTAGAGTTAGGGTTAGGGAGGGCAAGTATGGAGGAAGGAACTACTGTATAGAGGGTAAAGAGGGGTGGGAGGGGTGGGGGAAGGGAAAAAATAACAGAATGAATCAAACAACATTGCTCTATGTAAATTTATGATTACACAAATGGTATGCCTTTATGCCATGTACAGAGAAACAACATGTATCCCATTTGTTTACAATAAAAAAAAAAAAAAGAAAAGAAAAAAAAAAAAAGAACACAAATACTAATAAGTGCTGGAGAGAATGTGAGGGAAAAGGTAAACTTGTAAGTTATTGATGGAACTGCAAATTAGTACAATCATTCTGGGAAGCAGTATGGAGATTCCTAAAAACATAGAAATGGAACCTAACTATCCCACTCCCCGGTATTTATCCAAAAGAACTAAAATTAACCTACTATAGTGACTCAGCCACTTCAGTGTTTATTACAGCACAATTGAAAAAGCCAAGCTATGGAATTTCTCTTTTCATTGCTGAATTTAGAACAATGACATTCAAAGCGATCATTGATATAGTTAGATTAATATCCATCATATTTTTACTGTTCTCTATTTGTTGCCCTCATTCTTTGTTCCTATTTTTGTCTTTCATTTATTACTGCCTTTTATGGTTTTAATTATGCATTTTGTAAGATCTAGTGTATCTTGTTTCTTAGAATTATCAGTTATGCTTCTTTATTCTTAGTGGCTGCTCTTGAGTTAGCAAAATATATTTGCAACTAATCCACATCCAATTTCAAATAAAACTGCCATCTTTTAGGTGGTACAAGTACCTTACAATAATAATCCTTATTCTTCCTTCAAGCCCACTTTATTACTGCTGTCATTCATTTCATTTATACATCAAAACATGTGTATTAATCAAGTATATTAAGCATAATTAAAAACATTGTTGCCATCATTATTTTGAGCAAATTTTTGTGTTCGATCAATTAAGAGAAAGAACAAAATATTTTATTTTGCCTTCACTTATTCCTTCAGTGATCTTCCTTCTTTATATTGATCTGAGTTTCTGACCTTCATCATATTCCTTTTCTTTGAAAATTTTGTACTATTTTTTTAAATAATAGGCTCACTGGCAAGTAGTCTTTCAATTTTTGCCCTTCTTAGAAAGTATTTCTTCTTTGCTTTTAAAAGATAGTTTCACAGGGCACAGAGCTCCATGTTGGTTTTTTTCCTTTCAATTCTATAAATGTTTTTACTCTTTTCTCGCTTCCATGGTTTCCGAGGAAAAGTAAGATCTAATCTTAACCTTTGTTCCTCTATAGGCAAGGTGATTTTCCCACCACCTCTTTTTTGTTTTCAGTTTTTTTCTTGCCTTTTTTTTATCTTCTAAGTTTCAATATAAGATGCTTTAGAATAGTTCTTTTGGAATTCATCCTGTTTGTTGTTCTCTAAGAATCCTGGGTTTGTAGTTTATTGTATGACATCAGTTTGGAAAAGGAATTAGTCATCATTACCTCAAACATTCTTTTGTTCCTTTCTTTCTTCTCACTCTTGTATTTCTATTATGCATATGTTATATTTTTTTATATCTGCCCCACAGTCCTTAGGTATTGTGCTAGACTGGAAAATGGAATTCTATTGGCTAATTTTAATTAATAGGTGTTTAAAGAAAATTTAGAACCACAAGTATGGAGTAAGAATACAGAGCCCATCATACAAATAATAAGGTATACATTTAAAAAAAATCCGTGATATTGAAAAGGAAAACCAAGAAAAACTCCCCCCAACTCCATCTTGTATTAACTTTGAATAACAACTTAATTCTACATTTTCTTCACCTCTCTCATCCAAATCTTTTCTTTCATAAACAAAAGGCCCACCGAGATGCTAAATCACATAATGTCACTGAGTTCTGTGGAGGTACATGAAAACCAATATAAGAAACATTTTAAAAAGCAAATTTTCTTTCCCACTATGACCATACATAAGGACAAAAATAATCCATAATGGTCCTCATCATAAACAGTCTAAAAAAATAATTATTGAAAGAGTTTTGTTGGGATAAATACCAAATGTGTCTTCTTACAAGAATAGTATTTGACTTCTTAAAACTTTCATTTAAAAAACTATGGCTGAAGTATTTAAAATAGTAAAATTTTAACAATACATAAGGGTATGTAAGGATTGATAGGACCTCCATCTTCATCAAAGTACAGTAGAATGCCTTTTCCCCCTAGCCCTATCTGTGAGGAAACCATCAAGAACTTACAACTGAGATGCACAACTGAGAAGCAAGGGAATTTGTTCAGTTAGTCAACAAAGGTCTAAATGTGTCTAAATAAGATTACTAAATTATGTATGAGACCAGCTGTCTAAAGTGCAATAAATTATGTCATCAATATTTGCTGGTTAACCTCTAACTTTAAAGAGCTATAACCTATGCATTCATTTATCAGTTTGCATTGTTATTCAAATATACTGTAACCACAGCATTACACCTCCAAGAGTCTCAGATGAGAGACAAGTAGAATTTTCATAAAATTTTCTGACGTAATATCAAAGTCAGTCTTTGCCTCTTTCAAGACACAGCTTCATAGGTCACCTTGTTTTCTGCACCAGAATATTTTTTGGGTTCAGGGAAATGAAGTAAAAACTCCTATCCTCTGCATAGCCTCACTGAAGGTTTATTTACAGTCTACAACCCAGACAGACCAGGTATAGCATGCTAAAAGAATTTTTTAGGTACAAGATCAGTATACAGCAGCCCCAGAAGACCCTCATTTATCTTCCAGGTAGTAAATTTCATCGGTATGTTTAAAGGAGGTCAAAACTGCCTGAGGTGTCCCTAAGGAGGATGAAACAGAGTTGCAGACCCATTGCTAACCCTATCTTCCCCATGTGTACTACAAACAGTGCTTCCATGAATATCATAGCATGTCTGTGTTGCAGTATTTGAAAATATATATACATACATGTTTATATATACACATGTATAGGTGTATATATAAATGTACCCACACCCATACATACATAAATATATATATATTATATATTTTTAAAGGTAAATTCATGGCTTTCATACAAATATAAAAAGAACACATACCAAAAATTTATGCAACTCACTAATTAATTAGCAAATCAGCAACATGTTCAGTTGGTTCAAAGGAGAATTCAAGTAATATACCTATCTACAGGCAATCAGGAATGCTGAACTGGTAAACATTAACTGGACAGTAATAAGTTGCTTTCCACAAGATTAAATTCATTAGCATTTTTAGGGAAAATAATACACCATAATACTATACATTTTCTGCAACCTACAGAGTTATAAAATAGCTCAAGAAACAATGAATGAGAAAACCCAGAAGATTTGGATAGACAGTAAAATCTTGCAATTTTCTATGTGGGTGTATGTGCATTTCAAAATGCTTTACAAATTTTCCTGACTATGGACATTTTTGTCAGGCATTTACCTAGCAATAGATTTGCTGGATCAGGAGTATTCATGTGTTCTGGTTTAAGTGATACTGTCGGATATTTTTTCCCAAGTGACTATACCAATTTACACACTCACCAACCATGTAGAAATCTTTTCGTGCTCTTGAAAATTAGGAAGTCCCGACCCTAGTTCCAGTCTGCAGAGAATGAATTTTCTTTTTAAACAGTCCCCTTTATAGTTCTCATACATTCTAAATTTTAGAGCTATGATCTATGATATAATAAATAATACATATGGTCTTTATCCCTGGTTCCAGGCACAGAGTTTCAAAACCTTTATAATTTCTTTAGTGAAAGTACTTTCTTTTTCATGCTAATGAGGTGACTCATGGTGGACCCATACCTACCTTCAGCTTGAGGACTGGTCACCAGAAAGACCAACTACATTATTAAAGGATTGGAACTCTGAGCCAGCCTGACCCCCAAGGAGGGGAGGGAACTGCAGATTGAATTTGACTGTGCCTCTCATGATAGAGCAATCACGCCTTACCAATGGCTGTCATTTGGAACTTGAATGTCCCCACAGGTCCATGTGTTAAAGGATTGCTCTCCAGGGTGATGTTAGTGGAATTTTGGAGGTGCTAGGCTAAGTGGGAGGTCTTGAGGTCATTCGGTGTGTGTCCTTAAAGGGGTCTATGGGACCCTAGCCCCCTCCCCACTCTCTTTCTATCTAGGAGAGAAGCAGGTTTGCTCCAGTACACACTCATGCCATGATGTGCCATGTCAGTACCCAATCAATGGGGGCCAATCATTCATGAATCAGAAGGTCCAAGACTGTGAATCAAAATAACTCTTTCCTCTTTTCTAAGTCCATTATTTTAGTGACATAGAGCTGACTAATACAATAATAAAAGCCTAATAAAATCTCTGGACTCAAATCTCTGGAGCTTCTTTATTGGTGAACCCATGGAACACATTTCTAATACCAGGAAGGTGGCATGCCATACCTTGATGGAACTTCTCTGCTCCCTCCAGGACCATACTTTCTATGTATTCTTCTTATTAAAATTGTAATTGCTATTGTATTTTTCAGTGAGTTCTACAAGTTATTCTTGCAAGTTATTGAGCGTGAGGAGGGCCATAGGAAGTCCTAAATTGGTAGCCAATTGGTCAGAAGCACAGGTGGTTTCTAGACAGAACTTGTGGCTAGGGTCTGAAGTAAAGCCAGTCTTATAAAGGACTGGACCCTTAAATCTGTGGAATGTGACACTAACCTGGGTAGTTAGTGTTAGCACTGAATTGTGGCATGTAGTTCTTGTTCTACCAGTTGGGGTAGAAACTGATGTTTCCTTAATACATGAGTGAGCCGCACTATTCATTTGGGATTTAATACCCCCAAATTTGGAGTTATGAAGATAGCAATAAGGAAGATAGAATAAATTAAACATCTGGGCTTCCACACAAAGAAATTAACAGAATCATGGCAAAAGCATCAGAGACTCAAACCAGGAGGGGGTACGCAGAGAAGAAAAGAGAGAGACAAAAATCTTTGCACATCTTTTGTGTGAATATGTGGGAGACATTAAGTAAGTTTAACTGTCATTCAAAAAATAATAATGATAGAAAAATACCTTTCAGCTGACAAGCTGAAGGAATAATGAATTATTAAAACAAAAAGCAACCAAATGAAGCAAAGAGTGTTGCCTGCAAGGCAGAAGTTACTGTATTATTAGGATTAACTTCTGTTTATTATTCATCATGGATTATTAGTCTAGAAGATACTCAATTTTTATTACTTTACATCATAAAATATTACTACCCCAAATTAATCTATAGAAACATATTAGAAATATAATTACCTAAGAACAAATAATTTAAGGTGAAAATACACATATACACACAGAGGAAATGAAGCAATTGTGAAATATAACGGGACAATTCATTGGCCCCCAAACTTCCTAAGAAATTGATCTTAAGATATTTATTCCCAGGAATGAGAGAAATGGAATATATCTCATTTATGTATGTTCCTCTAAGTCACTGAAAGATATCTCTGAGGTAAATTTAGCTAACAACTTAGCCTAAATTATCTTATATGATTTCCACCTTTCCCCAAGTGGTACCTTATCATTTCATTCCTGGTTTTAATAGCATAATTATATTTACGTTTTTTTATTATAAAGCCTCTTGGAAGCCCTTTGGGTGTAGGCAATTGTAAATAAACAGAACAAATAGAAAAACTTCATAATGATGATGAATTATTCTTTGTTAGAATTTGAAAACTAAGGTCTTTAAAGATAGAAACCAATAAATGAAGTAGAGAGAAGGGGGAAATAGAGCTGAAAAGTCAGTAGCAAAGTTTCAAATAATCAAAACACATTTTTAGCATTTGATGTAATCACCAAGTCTTTATTTTTTTTTTTTCTAGAAATTCAGAACAAACGGAGTACTTCCTGCTCCTGGGAAACCTCTCCTGCCCTTACCAGACGTGATTAGTAATCTCTGATTAATCATAAACTGATGTAATAACAGCCAAGTAAAAAGTCAATTCTGTTCCCACTGAGCAATCCTGCTCTTAAATGAAACCTCCTATATTTCTAACCATTAGATGCTTGATATGTCATCCCTTCTTATAAACATAAGGCTTAAAATGTCCAAAATTAAACAAATATCCAGTGAAAACTTTGCTTGCAACGGTTCAGCCTTTTAACAAAATGGTTGGTGGCAGAGAATCGAGTCTCTTCTCAAATCCCTTAACATGCTTCATTAGAGCTGGAAGAGATCTCTCTGCCTCTGTGTCTGATGCTTCCAAGATGATGCCGTGACTGTGCCCAAGTGTGGGACTGACTTGCTGAACCAGTAAATACCCAGCTCTAGCCTGGGTCTTCATTGAGTGCTTGAGTAAATCACTCTGGAAGCACAAATTCCACGAGCAGGAGGCACCGTGGAGCTGATGCTCCTGACCCTGTGGACAGAGTGTAGAAGACCCTTACTACCCGTCAGGGCCTCACTGTGTAGAAGGAGGTGCATGACTGTAGCAAAGGATGTCTTCTAGTCATTTACAGATTCAAAGCAGGTCGCAGTGAATGGACCCCCCAGGGTGTGGTCCTGACAGTGGGCGCGGGCCTCTTGGATAGGATTGACAGGATTAAGAGGACAGTGCGTGGAGCAGCCACTTGAAGTATGATTTGCATCTCATTACCAGAAAATAGAAAGAGTGTTCTAGTAGGAAATTCATAAATGTTCAACTTCTAGCACTTTGACTCAACAAGACAAAAGAGTTACATTTTCATCTCTGGAGAATTTGATTGGCCCACTAGGGGAAAAAAAAAAATCTTATTTCCAAGAATTATATAATTCGGGGAGGGGGAAGAATTAAGAACTGTTGGGCTAAAAAGTTTGGTTTTAATCCTTGTTCACCAGAAGAGCTTGAGAAGTTCCGACCTGTGAAAAGAAAGTTGGGTTATGGGGAAACGGATTTAATAATAACCAGGGTAAAATGAAGAAGGTAAAGCCAAGAGAGACGCCTGATGTTCAACACACAGGGTGACTCGATTTTCTCTAGGTCTGTTGTTTTACTATAAACTGTTTTTAAACTCCTGGGTTTTTGCTATTTACTTCTTCCCTGTACAGGGAACTTTTACATTTTCTTTTTAATAAGAAAGTTCACCTTCAGTTTCAGGCAGGTACACCATTTCTGAATAATTAAAGACATCTAAATATATCACGGAAACCTCATTGTTTGAGGATTCTGGCCAACTCGTAGCAACTTCAATATCAAACTCAGGAAAAGAGGAGGCTGGATTGCCCCAGGCTAAGCTGAAGAGCCAGGGAAGGCTGTTTGCAAGGCGACTGCACAGGGTAAGAAGGTCAGAAGGACAGTCTGAGCAAAACTTCACTGAAACCAAGAGGGGAAGAATGTTGTAAATGCTCGAGTGAGAGAGCATGCATAGGTGTTTGCTGATTGGCTTTACCTGAAAAGTAGACTTTTTCCTATCTTTGTGACAGAAGGTAGTTTCACCTAATAGTAAGGCACCCACCAGAGTGAGGATCCTACGCTCCCATAGGAACTGCAAGAGAGGGCTGTTTTCCTTGATGTGCATTCAAGGTGATGGGTCGTAAAAATGGCAAGAGGCCATCTCAAAGGGGCAAAGAAAGATGTATACATTCTATAAAGTCAATAATATAAGAAAATGGAGGTCAAGGACTCAATGGAGTCCTGAAGAAACCTGTGTAAAGTTCAGTCAAGCTGAGGGTAATGTTAAGTCCGTCTCAGTCAATATGTTGAGGTCTCTTAAAAAATGCTGAAAGAATCAGAGAGGGCAATGTATCAGAGTTCTCCAAAAAAGCAGAACAGAAAGATGTCACATCTGTATCTATAACAATGTCTAGTGATCTATTTAGACTTATGGAAACATAGATCTAGATAAACAGAGATCTGTAGATAGAAATATGGAGAGATTCATCTAATGGAATTGGGCCATGCAATTGCATGGGCTAGCAAGCTTGAAATCTGCAGAGCAGGCTGGCGTGCTGGGGACCACAGTGAAGTTGATGTTCCAGATTAAGTCAAATCTGAAGGAAGTCAGTTGATAGAATTCCCTTAAGGGTCTTTGAGGGATTGAATACGGCCTATTCACATATGAAAGGGAAATACTGCTCTCCTCAAAATTACTGAAATAAATAGGGGCAAAATAACTTTAGAGGAACACCTGAATTGGTGTTCTATCACATGTTTACCATGGCCTAGCCAAGGTGATGCATAAAATTAACCATGGTGAGCAGTGAGCCCGGGAGACAGAAGACCCCTCAGAAAAGGGTCCTGGAATTCTGATACTATCTTCCTTGGACAAAAAAAAATCTCTGAGAGACAATCCTATATAGTTTTACTGAGTAAATCTGTTACCTAATGTGGGGAAAGTCAGAGAACTTGACATAGACTAGGTTCTTGTAAGTCTTTAGGGTTTCTAAGAAGCAGAAACAGTCATAATTTTTCTTTTCTGGATAATGAAGATTGCTTTGAAATATGTGAGTATCAGAGGAGCACCTGAAGGCAAAGAGGACATTGCTTTTTTAAAGTAAAGGAGCCAATTTGGAATGTGGGAAGCTGCTTTCCATGGGCACATGGGTGAGAGGACTCTGACCTTCTGATGATAACAGGGTATTATTTCTGTAACTGCAGGGGACCCAGCACACAATCAAAGAGGCAGACAGATTTGCAATTTACATTTGCACTGTGATATGGCCAAAAAATGAGATGTGGAAGTACAGCTTTTCTTAGAGTTAGGTCTATGCAGGTAAAGCTACAATGCATGATAAGAATTAGATGTCGTTAGCCTTAGAAATGATAACTTTAGATATTGTGTAGTACTCAATACTTTGGGGGAGTAGGAGATAGGAGAATAAAATAGAAAGATGCATTCAAGCACTAAATAGAGATGCTAAGAAAGCTTGCAGCGGATGAATTTGTTATTCACCTGATGTGTTGCTATCTCTCAGATCATTGGCTACACCTTAAATCGCAAATTGCTTCTTTCTAGATATTGGTGGTTTTTTTTTTTTTTCTCTCTACGTGGGGGAATGAAGATAATATTAGCTCTCTACCCAAGACCCTGGTTTTCAACTTCCCAAGTCCTATATAAAGTTATTATAATCTGCTTCCAGTTTCCTTTTCCTGAGTCTTTATTATGCTAAACTGTTCAGCTCCAAGAGTCTACTAATGAATGGCAACCTTTAACAGGGAGGAAATTAAGCCAATCTGGGACACAGATTTATGGAATCTTATTTGCTATTTAATCATTTTTTTCAAGGATCAAAAATCTGCATAAAAGCATTGAATAATTACTGTAGTTTTCAGAGCCCACACCCTAGTTCCCTTTTCCTGTCTACCCCTTTGTATACTTTTATTCTTATGTAATGCCAAAACTTGATTTCATAAATATTGCATTATTTTTTCTCTACCCACTAAGAATACTAAATATTTAGTTATTTGAGATTGTAAAAATGCCTGTTGGCCCTGTTCCCTAGATTCTAAGACCTTACCAATGGTATGTTACTTCATAGAATTAATGACATTTCAGGGGGAGAAATTATCACATGAAAATAGATTGTAGGACCAAATCTAATATTAAGGTCTTCAAACCCAGAGGATATATTGGTTTTGAATGTGTAACTGAAAATCAGGAAATTGCACATAGAACTATATTTCTAGCCTCTCTAAATAAGCAGAAGATCTGGCCACCTCCCCTTGGCCATGCTTGCTCCAGATGAAGTGCTTTTTCCCCACACTACCACTCACCCTGCATCCACCCTTCCTCGCTCTACTGAGTGGTCTGCCTTAGCCCTGTGAGGTTTCAGTATGTGATCTCAGGTTTCGAAGAACCAGGGTTCTATATTCAAATAATTCTTAAAACACTTTCAATTAAAAACACCTTGTGGGAGAGGCACCCATCTGTTCCTGCATGGATAGAACCAAAGCAACGGGTGTGTAGTGGCAGGAGGCAAGCGAAGGCGGAGGAGTACTGGGGTTCAAAAGCGGAGAGATGGAACCCTGGTGAAATTCAGAGACCGGGGATAACAATATAGCAAAAATGCAGGGTCCCCCAGCACCTCTGCCAAGGGAAGGGGACCCTCCCTCCCAGAAGTCAAAAGTGGAAGACAGTATCAGAGCTTGATGCAAAACCCTACACCCTGTACAACTACAGCTTAAATAAATGAGGGGCCTGGAGTCCCATAGCAGGCTAGTTATAAAGAAGGATTTCTGTGCATCTCCCAGTGTACTCTCAGAGTGCTACAACCAGGAGTCAACTTGAGAAGGGTCCTATTGTCTGAAACTGTCCTCCTTAAGGCATCAAAACTCCCAGAATATTCATATCTCTGGGACCCCAGGGACACTCTACAGCATTGGCTGGGTGAGAGATGGCCTCACCAGAGAGTTTTGTCTCAGGGAACAGATGCTGACACAAATCTCCCGGAAGTTCTATGCAGAGGAGAACACTGTGACACAGAGAGGAACAGAAGACACTGCCCTCCGAAATTGCTGCATCTGGCTGGTCTGTCCTCTGAGACACAGGGCAGGACCAGTCTCGTATGGTTGTACATTGGGTCCAGGGCTAAAGAGACTGGATTTGAGAGTGAGAGAGTTCCCATAGTCCCTCTGATGACGTGGATGTGAGGTGACCTCCAAAAGTTCACATGTGAGACAATGCAAGAAGGTTCAGAGGAGTGAAAATGATTGGGTTGTGAGAGTCTTGACGCAATCAGTGAATTAATCCCCTGATAAGGATTAACTGGCAACTGAAGTGGTAGGGTAAGGCTGGGAGGTGGGAATGGGGCATGGCTATGGGGGTATGTATTTTGTACCTGGAAAGTGCAGCCTTTCTCTGCTCCCTGATCAGCATGAGAGCTGTTTCCCTCTGCCACGCTCTTCTGCCATGATGTTCTGCCTCACCTCAAGACAGAGAATGGAGCTCGATGTCTATGGATTGAGACCTCTGAAACCGTGAGCCCTCCAATAAACTCCCCCTCCTCTACAGTTGTGCTGGTTGGGTCATTTCGTCACAGCAGAGAAAAAGTTGACTTACACAGCCCCCTAGCAAACAAGTTGGTGGTTTCATTGTCACCACCCCATGGAGGCATTTGGGAACTCAACCTGCCTTTGGCTTTTGCCCCATCCCCAGGTACATAGCCTAAGGAGCCCTGGAGAGAATACATACCTGGCAGGACCTTCCTTTCCTACTCCTTAGATGGCAGGGATTTGTCTGGGCATCAGCTTCTGCACCTGGTTGTACCACCTGAAAGTTCTGGAGAAAGTATGTGCCCCTCATGGCGCTCATTCCACCATGGCTTGTTTGGTGGGGATTCCTGAGTCCTCTCCATTTGTCCCAGAAAATTTTGTCTTTTAAAATATTTGTATTTTATTTTATATTTTTAAATTTTATTTTCTCTTCTTCTATCTTTTTCCTCTCTTTCTCTCTTTCCTTCACTGCTAAAGAATAAGTCTATGTCCATCAGAAGGGAGCTGTCACTGAGTTAGACTGAGATGAAAAGGGCCCTGCTCCAGTCAAACTCTGAGCAACACTTCCACTTAAAGAAGAGAGAAGTCACAAGTTCCAGCTGCTGACCTGATGCCAGGCAGTTACGACTAAGGGGAATCTGAGGTGCAACTCTAGAGAGACACCCCCATAGTAGCAGCAGAGAGGCAACATACAACAGTTACTGTAACTGCATCTGCATGACTCAGTTACGTTGATTGCACCACACCTTGTCAATCAAGTGAAGGCGAGTTCCACAGAGGCGGAGCTGTGATTCCAGCTCCTGCCCCTTCCTTTCATGCATACAGATCTGCACCCATCTGCAATCAGAAGAAAAGAATTCAAGCCCTTCACTATGTTAATGGAACAACCAGCATCAGAACTGCTTTCAAATAGGAGAGCCAGTATCAACAGTGCCTGTGTAAATCCCTTCAACCTGATAGAGCCACCACTCTCCAGCAGGAGTATCTATACTTATATTGACAAAATAGACAAAATAGACTATGGTAACATCAGTTAGAAGAGCCCAAGAAAAATCAGTATGTCATGATGAAAGTAATGATTCATCAAGAAGACATACCAATTAGAAATATATATGTTCTAAATGTTGTAGCTCCCAATTTTATACAACTAGCATTACTGAACATAATGGAATTAGTCCCAATACAATAAAGTGTGTGACTGCAATACCTCCATTCTTACCAATAGAGAGATCATCCAGAAAAAAAAAAGTCAAAGAAACTTCAGAGTAAAATTACATTATCAATCAAATGAACTTAACATTTATAGAATATTGCATCCAACAGCTACTAAATACATTTATTTTCATCAGTGTACATATTTTCCAATACATACCATATATTAGGTCATAAAGCAAGCCTTAACAAACTCAATACAATTGAAATAATAACCTGCAATTTCTCTAATCAAAATGGAAATAAACTAGATATCAAGAGCAAGAGAAACTATTAAAACTATACAAACACATGGAGATTGAACAAAACACATCTGAGTGAGAGTGTGTCATTAAAGAAGTCAGAGGTGAAATTTAAGAATTGCCTGCATCAAAGGAAAATGGAAACACAAGACACCAAAACCCTTGGGATAAAGCAAAATCAGTGCTAAGTGGGAAGCTTACAGCAATAGAAAGATCTCAAAAAAAGGAAAAAAAGGGAAACCTAATGATGCATGTCAAGGTTTTAGAAAAACAAGGATAATCCAAAACCAAAATTACTACAAGAAAAGAAGTAATGAAGATCACAGCAGAAATAAATGAAGTAAGAACTAAAAGATCAAACAAGATCCATGGAACATGCTGTGGGTTCTTTGAAATGGTAAATAAAGTTGACAAACCCTTAGTTAAATTAACCAAAAGAAATAAAGAATACCCAAATAAATAAAATTAGATATGAAAAAGAAGAAATAAAGGCAGTATAAATTATACCACAAAAATTCACAGGATTGTTAGGGAATATTTTGAGAAACTATATGTCAATCAATTGAAAAATATAGAAGAAATTGAAAAATTTCTAGATACATATTATCTGCCAAAATTGAACCAATAATGTAATTAAAAACCTAAATATACCAATAACGAGTAACAAGTTTGAAGAATAAGAAGTCCCCCAACAAAGTCTAGAACTGGATGGCTTCACTGTTGAATTTTACCAAACTCTTAAAGAACTAACACCAATGATACTCAAATTTTCTATAAAATAGAAAGGGAAGGAACTCCTCCAAACTTGTTCTACAAAATCCTGCTACTAAAACCTGACATGGACACAGTAACACAAAAAGAAAACAACAGATTAATGTCCTTGATGTACCTACATTCAAAAATCTTCAACAGAATACTTGCAAATCAAATTCAAAAGCGCATTACAAAGATTATACAACATGATCAATTCAGTTTCATTCCAGAGTTGCAAGGATGATTCCACATATGTGAATCAGTCAATGTAATATAGCACATAAATAGAGTCAGGATAAAAATTACATAATCATCTCAATGGATGCAGAAAAAAATTTGAATAAATTCAACATCCTTTCATGATAAAAACGCTGAATAAATAAGGTATAGGAAGATCATACCTCAATATAATAAAGGCTCAATATAAGATATCCAGTAAATTCGGGTTTTTTTCTAAAGTTAGGAACAAGACAACAGACAGTGTCTATTCTTACTATTCTTATTGAATACAGTACTGGAAATTCTAGCGAGAACAATCAGGCAAGAGAAAGAAATAAAAGGCATACGAATAGGAAAGGAAGAAGTCAAATTACCCTTGTGTGTAGATGATATGATTCTATACATAGAAAATCCTACAGACTCCATCAAAAGATTTTACGACTAAGACAAATTCAACAAAGTAGTGGGATACAAAATCAGCATACAAAAACAGTCATTTTCCTATCTGCCAATAATGAATTCATCAAGAAAGAAATCAGGAAACGAATCCCATGTACAAGAGCCACGCAAAAATAAAATATCTAGGAATAAAACTAGCTACCTCTGTGAAATATCTCTATAATGAAAATTACAAAACACTGAAGAAAATGGAAACTGCACTAGAAGGTGGAAAGACCTCCCAGGTCCATGCATTGGGGAAAAAATAGCATTAAAATGGCCATCTACAGAGTCAATGGAATCTCCTTCAAAATAACAATGACATTCTTTACAGATCTAGAAAAAACAATCCTAAAAATCTATAGGGAAGCAGAAATTCCCTCAAGAGCCAAAGAAATCCTGTCTGAACAAAAAAGCAATGATGGATTGTGTAGAGGGAACTAAGGGGTGGGGAGTTGGGGGTAAGGAAAGATAATGGAATGAGAAAAAAATCATTACTCTTTGCACATGTATGTTTACACCAACGATGTGACTCTACATTGTGTCCAACCACAGAAATGAAAAGTGGTACCCCATTTGTGTACAATGAACCAAAATAAATAAATAAATAAATAAAGCAATGATGGAGGTACCAGAATACCTGATTTGAAAACAGCCATAGTAACAAAAGCAGCAGGGTATTCACATAAAAACAGACCCACAGAGCAACAGAATAGGTTAGAGGACCCAGAAATAAATCCAAGTATCTGCAGCCCGCCAATTCTCCACAAAGAGGTCAAAATCATACCCTAGGTAGAGGATAGCCACTTCATGAAATAGTTCTGGGAAAACTGGATATTCCCATGTAGAATATTGAGACTAGACCCACATCTCTCATCCTGTACAAAAATCAACTCAAAATATGTCAGAGATCTTTATGTAAAACCCGGAACCTTGGGACTTCAAGAAGAAAACATAGGTGAACACTTCAAGATATTGGCACAGGCAACAATTTCCTGGACAGGACTCTAGTAGCTCAGGAAGCAAATGCAGTAGTCAACAAATGGGTGTGCACCAAACTCAAGAGCTTCCGGGCAGCAAAGGAAACATTCAATAGACTGAAGGTACAACCTATACCATGGGGGAAAATCTTTGTCAGTTATTCATCTGATGGAGAATTAAGGAACTCAAAAAACTTAACATCAGAAAAACAAGCAATAAATTGTTTTAAGAAAGATCTGAACTGATACCTCTCAAAAGAAAAAAAAAATTACAAATTTCAATAAACATATGAAAAAGTGCTCAGTATATTTAGGCACCAGGGATTTGCAAATCAAAAATCACAATGAGATTCCATTCCACCACAGTTAGAATGACTATTAAGAAAAATAAATGAATAAATAAATAAGTAAATAAATAACACACGCGAGTGAAGATGTGCTGGTGGAAATGTCAGACCTCTGACGAACACTGAATGGAGATGCTTTGAAAAAAACTAAAGGTAGAACTACCATATGATCCAGTTATCCCGCTTCTTGGTATACAGCTGAAGGAAATGAAGTCAGCATATAAAAGAGACCCCTGCACACCCACATTTTTGAAGCCATCTTCACCATAGCCAAGACACAGGGCTGTGTGTACTCCAAATCCCTCAATGCCAGTCAACAGATGAAACTATGGTGTATATTACATAATGGAATATTATTCAGTCATAAAGAAGAACAAAATCCTGTCATTTGCAGGAAAATGTACTGGAGAACAACATGTCAAAGAGAAATAAGGCAAATGAGGCAGACACAGAAAGACTCGTAGAACATTTTCTCTTATATGTGTGACAGGTTAACATATTTGACTCCATGGAAATGTTATAGGCCAGGCTATATAGGCAATGACTAAACAGATTCCATTTTACCCTGAGACTCCACATTAGGTAGGAAATACTTCTCCCATGGGAACACCCTGCCTCTGTACCCATCATTAGTTGCTTAGCATGACATGTTTGGCAATACAAAATGGCAATTCTTGTATAATGAAAAATTATTCTCTTTTTGATTCCTGTTTTTCCTAAACAATGTACCACATCAACAGTATCAACAGGGATTGTCTAGATGTTAGTAATCATTCTTTAATTTATACCTAAGTATGGTCATTTTGACCCACTTCCCCCTCTGCTGATTTCAGATCTCACAATGTTAGTTTGTAGCTTTGAATCAAAACAACAGACACTTATGATTGATGTACTGAGTTATGGTATAAAAACCCCTGCAACACTATGATTGGGGCTGTTCTCCCAATAGCCAGTCAGCTAAGGAAGGACTCTAAAATTTGAACTTCTCAGTGGTGATCGGTGTGTTCTTAAGTTGTGCCCCATGACATATGTGAAAATCAAAATTAAAAATTTAGATAAATTGAGAGTAGAATAATTATTATTGGGGATTTTGAGGGGAAGAACAAGGACAGAAAGAGGGTAGAAAATGAGTAGATGGAAATGATAAATGCGTGATCTATGTGTGCATGAGATATCACAATGAATTGCATTCATTTGTATATTTAAATTGTGTTAATTATAGTATTTTGTAAAATCTTGTATAATTTTGAAATGATCTTTCTCTATCCCCTTCCTTCAACTATGGCTGTCATAGGAAGGTGTATAAGTTTTCTTTGGCTGCTGTAACAAAAGACCACAGACTGATTGACTTCAAATAGCAGAAATGTGTTGTCTCACAGTTCTGGAGGCCAGAAGTCTGAAATAAAGGTGTTGGCAGGTCTGTGTGTATTCTAAAACCTCCAGGGGAAATTTTGCTTTGCCTCTTCCAGCTTATGGAAGCTCAGGTACTCCTTGGCTGGGGGCTGCATTATCCCAACATGCTTTCTGTTAGTTACACTGCCCTCTCCTAATTCTTGAGTCTCTCTTTTGAGTGTTTCTTACAAGGACCCTTGTGACTGGATTTAGGCCCCACCCAGATAATCCAGGAATATCTCATAACAAGATCCCAGCTTAATTAATCTATAATAACCCTATTCCCAAAAAAGCCCACATTTATGGTTTTTGGCACTAAAAATGCTCACATTTTTTAAGGCAGGTACCATTCCACCCACCACAGAGATGTTTGATATTTTTTATCACTTCACAGTCACTTGACCTTGAAAAGCACTTATTTTTAAGAATATTAAAATGTTCCATTTGTAAAGTTTTCAAATAATACCAACTTTTGATCCTCTATTATAGATACTTAACAATTTCTAAGACTCTCTTCCACATCAGCATCCAGAGACATGCTAAGAAAAATGTTCAGAAGAGCAATGCCAAAATAACAAAAACAGGATACAATTCAATCATCAGAGGATTAGAAAAATAAACACAAACACTGCTCAAGAGCAAAAATGAATACAGTTTTACAAAACAAAACAAAAATTTAGTCTCCTACAGGCAAGTCATAAAAAAGTATGCATTATGATTTACTTCTATGGATTTCAAAAGCACACAACTGAATGTCATATTAAATGTAAACTTGAATATAAATATATATTAAATAAAATACGAATTGCTATGATTGGAATATAGTCTGACCCACTGGAGCTGAGGCTTGGTCCTCAGTTCAGGTGTTGGGAGGTGGGACCCTGTGGGAGGTGTCGGGCCTTCCTGTTTTGCATTAATGCCTTTCTCACAAGTGAGTTCTTGTTCCCATGGGTCAGGATTGGTTACCACAAGAAAGGGATGTTGTAAAGAGCAGCTGTCCATCACTCATCCTGTTGCTTCTTCTGCATGTACCCACTTGCCCTTCCAGTCTCCACCATCAGTTAAAGCATTGTGAAGCCATCCCAGAAACCAAGTGGATGCTGGCACCATCTTCTTGGTCTTGCCAACGTCCAGAACTATGAGTCATAATAAACTTTTTTTCTTTGTAAATTACCCAGTCTCAGGGATTTGGTGAACAGAACAGAAAACGAACTAAGAATAATTTGAACATCTATGCTTACATGACAAAACTGTGAAGTAAAGCAAGGTAACAGCAACAGAAGAGATCAATAGGATGTGTAGAATTCAAAGGTACCAGTGTCGTGTGAGTTCTTGAACAGGGAAGGGGGCTGCCTAGGTTTTTCATTCATTTTTACTTAAATACTTTACAAAGAGGCTGACTATGTAGATGTATTTGTTTGATACATTTTACATGCATGTTTATGTGTATATACTTATATATGTGTATACTTATGTATATATGTTTATTTAGATGATGAGTGTATGACACCTAATTTGTAGGCGCATCAATTTGTGATGACTGATTTATATCAAGTGTGGGCTATTATTCCCCGTTGAAATTGCTTCCTTTAGTCCTTGTTTATGTAACTCATATATTGAATTGCTTTTCAAATAGACTCTCTCCAACTTAATTTTGTTGGGAATAAACACTTTTGACAATATTATATGACATTACTTCTTCAAGATCAATCTACTAGATATCTTTCTCCATAACTATATAAAAGGAAATTTTTTTCCTTTTACAATAGCCCTTGCCTAAGAGATATTAAATGAAAACACTTTCACTAAAATCATTCTAATCAGATAGCATTGTTAAAGAATCTTCAACTCTCAGTGACCCCCCGTGAAATAATAGATAGATTTGGTGTCTGCCCCCCGTGCGTGGTACCTCATTCCCTTGGAATCTCTGAAGTGAGGTGTCTTTCTGTATGGTAATGAGATAACAGGGATGGGGGCTCCTGGGCAGCCCTGGGATGGGGGTTTGTTGCCTGGGAAACCACCCATGGAACTGGAGGACTGTAATTTTCAATGTCTATCTCCCACTCCCCAGGGAAAAGAGACTAACGGTTGAACTGATTGCCAAGCCAATGATTTAATCGATCACGCCAGCATAATGAAGCCTCCATAAAAATCCAGAAGGGAGGGTGGGGTGAAAGACCTTGTAGGTTCCTGAATGCACCTAGTGCGAGGAGTGTGACCCACCCCCCAATTCAGGACAGAAGCTCCCATTCTCAGAATTATTCTCACCCAGGAGCCTCTCCCCCTCTGGCTGATTCTTGCAATCCTTTAAAATATTCCTTGTGATAAATTGGCAATAGTAAATAAAATGTTTCCTGAGATCTGTGATCATTCTAGCAAATGACTGAACCCCAGAAGTGGGTCTTGAGAAGCCCCAAGGCACCGCTAGTCAGAAATGCTGGAGGCCCAGGCTTGAAGTTAGCATCTGAAGGGTAGGTTGGGACAGTCCTGTGGGACTGAGCCTCTAACCTGTGGGATCTGACAAACACCAGGTAGTGTCATAATTTAATTGAAGTACAGGACATTCAACTAGTGCCAGTGTGGGAAAGCCCTCCTGTCTAACCACAGAGGTGTTGGTGCTGAGAGGAAAGTTTGTTTCTTTCCTACAATACACATCCATCCCATGTTCTAGACTAGCTTGAACCTAACCGAAGACTCTTTCCTGAACAAAGACAAACAGGATTTGTCTTAATCCACCATGAACAGACCTCTGGACGCATCCTCCCTGTTCAGAGAGCTAGCTTTCAACCTGGAACCAGAAACTTACCACAAACTCCCTTCCCAGCTGTTGAAACTCCTGATGGGCCCCTCCTGTAACAACTCAGTGAAATTCTTCACTGGCTTGTTGTTATAGCTGACAAATAAACAAATCCAGATTTAAGAAATGAAACTGGGTGGCTTTTATACTGGCTCCTGTTGCTTTTGTAGTACTTTTGAATCCTGTGTTTAGAATGCTGATTTGATTCATAATCATTTAGATCTGAAAATAAATTTAGAAGAATGAAGCTGAGTGTTTCTGTTGACTTTTTCATCACTGAGACCAAAAGGCCCAACAAAAGCAACTTAGCTCATGGTTTGAGAGGTTCAGCCCATGAACCTCTGGGCCCAGAGTGAGGCAGAACATCAAGGCAGAAGGGTGTGTGGAAGGAAAGCAGCTCAGGACATGGCCACCAGGAAGCAGACAGAGTCTGTTCACCAGGGACAAAATATAATGCCCAAATACACATCGCCAGTTAATTCCTCCTTCAGTCACACCCCGTCTGCCTACAGTAACCACCCAGTTGATACATTCAAGTGGATTAATCCATTGATCAGGTTATACCATCCGATCTAATCATTTCATGTCTGAAAATTCTTGCATTATCTCATACTTTAGTTTTTGGAGGATGCTTCATATCTGAACCATAATATTGAAGTTATCTTTAGCCAAATATTTATTTAATATTAATTATTTTGATTACAAAATTGTTATCATTCTTTTTTTCACATTTTTTAGGATGCTTGTCCTATCTCTGATATTTTCAGATTATAACAAATTCGGAAACTGAATTTTCCTTTTATTTACCTTTTTTTGTGCTCATGACTATAATACCAGTGACTTGAAGGTAAGGTTTGTTGCTTGTTGCAGTTGTTTTTAAAATTCCTGGGCCATATTGTCGCCTCCTTCAATATATAATGTATCCATCACAAATGTATCCAACTGAGCATGATTATACCAAAGTGTCAGGCACTTGGAAAGTGCTTTTTTCTCTACCTGCCTCCATCTCCAAAAGAAAAGAAATGATAGTCATGTTTTCACAGACTCACTGTGGGATCAGGGAGTGAGAATGCGGTAAGCGAAGGATTTAAGTTAAATTTCCTTAACAAACGGGTAATCCATCCTCCATCCAAATTGGTTGAACACTACAACCATCATGGTTTCCATTTCATTTAATGCCCATAAAAATGAATTCACTTGAATCCAATGACTACAGGCTCAGAACATTTGCAGTGCAATTTTGCTGGACTATAAGACTGATCTCCTCTTTTTCTTTTGTATTCCCATTTTATTAAAGAACACTTACACAGGAGTAAAGGGAATTGTTTCAAATTCCATCACAACTTAAACTATTTTGAAATTTCTTGCCATTCTAAGCTTACAGACTCATTTTACACAGCTCTCCGCAATACTTTTATAGGGTGATTTTTAATGTAAGTATTTTTGCCATTACCTTATATTTTATGATGATATCTAGCGGATACACTGTATTACATCAACTTGATTAAGTATAGTTTCCATAACCATTTTTTCATCATGGGAAAATTTTAAGTTATTTCTACTTAAAACACATGATTAAAATTAACCTGTAGTTTAATAGTTGTACAAGTAGATTTTTCTCCATTGTCATTTATTTTAGAACTGGTAAATTTAAAATGATGGTGGTTCTAGGTCAAATACTATGTGTTTTTCTAATGACTTTTCTTAAGAATTTCCAAAGGCATATGCATATGCGCACATGTGCATATTCACATTTCCCAATTATTTGGATATAGCTTGCAGACTTCACAGTCCAGCTTTCCACAAAATTGATGATTATTTCATAAGCATTTGGATTTTTTAGGCTTTCCTTATAACATTTTTATCAAAATCAAGATGCCTAACATTAACACAATACTTTTAATTATTCCACAGTACATATTCAAATTTTGCTATATTTCCTAATAATTTCTTTCATCATAATTTTTCCTTGGTCATAGTCTAGTCTGGAATCCCATTTCACTGTTACATGCCTTTATTCTCTTTTAATATGGAACACTCTTTGGTCCTTTTTATGTTGTTGTTTTTCAAGACCTCAAGATTTTTTGAAGAGCACAGTCCAATTATTTTGCAAAATGTCATCGACTTATATTTGCCTCGTGTCTCCTCAACGCTCAACCTGGGTTACGCATTTTTAGCAGGAATCCTGTAGACCTGATGCTGTATTCCTCTCCTGGCATGATTTTAGGAGACATAGAAGTCAGTTTTCCCCTTTATTGGTGATCGCTTCATCAGGTGTTGTCAGCCAGGATTCTTCTCTATAAAGTTACTATTTTTTCTGTTGTGATTAATAAGTAATTTGAAAGAGATACTTTGAAATTATGCAAATATTCTGTACCTCATTAAAATTTTATCCGGTATTTTTAGCATCTATTAATAATTCTTGCCTGAATCAATCATTACTATGATGTTTGCAGGAAGGTGGTTTTATAATAAATCATTAGTGCTTTATTTACTAGTTGGTCTGCTACTATACACAGAGCTTTCTCTTTTCCACCATTAACTTATGTATATTAGCATAGACTCATATTTGCTTCTCTTATTTGGGAAAAATTCTGCTAACATCATTGTTTTGATGTTCACATTGTTCTAGATTTTGCCACAGGAAGCCCCTACAAGCTGGCTTCTGACTTGTTCTCATTTAAGCACTGTTTCACTTTTAAGCACAAAAATATTACAGGCTTACCTGGTACTTTCCCTGCCCCAACACATAAATCAGCCATTTGCCCAAGAATCTCTGATTTCTTCAGTGAGTCATGGCACATAGAAATCAAGATCAGGGTGCTAGGTGTGCTTATCACAGGATGCCAATGCTTCTGGGTCTTATTGAATTGCACAAAACATGAAAATGAACATAAATATAAGCAGCACTGTATTAGATCTAGCATCAGTATATTAGAAATCATAATACCAGACCAATTTTTCCAATTTTGATTCACCATGATAGACTACACTGTGGCCTTTTTACTTACTAAAAATTACACTGTAATTTCTATTTATTATTTATGTGTTCTAATTCATCATTAAGTTAGCATATATTTATTTTTTCATTATACAAATATGCACCCCAAAAATAAATTTCCAAAAGCTTCCCAGTCATCTTCCCAACATGCTTCATTTAATAATAGTATTTTTACAACTTGTTACAATGTTTAGATTCATTTCTGAATAGGATGAATTCCTCTTTAATACAATAACACTTAAAACCCACATTTTGTTATTTTTACATAATTCTCTATATTCTTAAAGCCTAGTAAAACTTAGTTACATATTTTACTGAAAACTGGATCATAGATTAATAATAGGAAGTTTGCAGCATAAACGTGAAATTATGAACACAAAACCATAATAAGAGGGATCAACTTCCAGAATGACAGAGCCCAGCAGACTTTCTAAGAAAACAATCATTTAACTGGAGGAAATTATTAAAAATTCCTGTAAGTTCTCTGGAAATTGAACTGAGGGCGTACTGCAAATGGAGTAAGATTTATTCAAGAAAAACCAAATCTTGGTGAGTACAAGAAAAATCCATGGCATCTGAGCCCCAACCTATTTCCTCTCCCTATGTGACTACCCTGTGCAGTACAACTGAAGATATGGGGCTCCTTCTTCCAGCAGCTCAGCCTTCTCATCAAATCTCCCTCATTTCCTTCCGCTCTTCATTGCAGAGGGTTGTTCGGAAGGCTTGACTGAGGACAGGCTCCCTTTGCCTGCATGGGATGGGGACTCAACTCCAAGCAGAGTAGGCCAAGAATACTTGACACTAATTGTCCTTGCCCCATCTTGCTCTTAAGGCAGGATTTCAAGACTGGAGGAGAAAATCAAGAACAGGTGTTACTGATCACCTTGCACCTGCTTTTAAGAGAAAGGTGTCACAATGGAAGAAGTACTCACCATAGAAGTATCTGTTCATGATATATAGATGGGAAGCTCTGTAGCTCTACCTGATAGGACTGGCTTTATTTGGAAAGCAATATGGAAAAATCCATGCATAAGGAGATTGTCAAAACAAGTTCAAAGAATGATTAAGGAGGAGTGCAGTAGAGAGTACCTGGTTCCATGATCATTATATCAGCAAACAAAATGGCAGAGCACCTAGTGGTAAGTAGAGAGGACCACGGAAAGAGGTAGCCAATGAGAGCCGCCCCCACTTCACAGGAAGCAGGGCTCTAGAGTGCTGGGCTGTGCACACTCAGGAGCAATTAGAACATAATGTGACATAGACTGAAATATATTCACCAAGTCACGCACAGATCCATCAACAAAGGGCAGAAGCTCACTGTCATTAGGGAATTAAGTGCAGAGTCTGACTCAAACATTGACTGAAAAATAAACAACCCTGACCCAGAGGCAACTCCAAGGAAGCTGAGCGTAAAAATAAAATCACAAGCACTCCTGTCAGTCTAAAATGCTGTGTGCATGTCCAAACCTTCCAGGAGAGACCGGAGAGGGAAATCCAAGCTACTAGTCCCTGGGTGAACATGGGGAGGGGATGGAGATTGAACTTTTTGAAGTATAACAGCAGCCTCGAAGCCTTAAACTGATCTTATAGTAAAGGCTAAAAGGTAGCCAGCCAAGCTAGCCAAGAAGGCTTAAGCACAACCTGTGGGCAAAGCATGATTTATGCTGACCAAGAAGTGAAGCCAAGGCAACTTTTATAACACCAAATATACTTATTTATTTTAATCTGAGCATGGACATCAGAGGTTATGACCTGCAGGAAAATAGTTATCACAGAGTTAGCTATGACAAATCATTAAAGTAATATAGGAAAGACCAAGTGAAGAATTAAAATAACATCAAAACCCAGGAGAGAGAACAACCCATATCCAGAGTTGCTAAAATATATTATCTACAATGTTTATATTTTAGATAATCATGAGCCATACCAAAGCAGAGAAGTAGGACTCAGATATAGGAAAAAAGTAGGTAAGAGAAACTGCCTTTGAGAAGCCACTGGTCATAGACACCACTAAGGAAGACTTTACAGCAGCCGTTGTGTGTTAAAAAAAAGAAGAAAATCATATCCAAAGAATTGAAAATATAATGACAATGTCTCCTCAAACAGAAAAACAAAAAAGAAACAGAACTTTAAAAAGAGAAGCAAGGGAAACTTTTGGAGTTGAAAAGTATAACAAGTGAAATCAAAAACTCCCTGAAAGAGCTTGACAGTAGATTTGAGCTGGCAGAAGAAAGAACTGCTGAATTAAAGAGGAAAAATTTCGATCTGAATAACAGAGAGAGAAAAGAATAAGGGGAAACAGCCTCAGAGATGGGTGGGTGGTCACCAAGTCCACTTATCAGATTAAGTGGCAGAAAAAATATGCAAAGGAATGATAACCAAAAACTTTTCAAATTGAGTGGAAAAATTATAAATTTATACAGCCAAGATGCTTAACAAACTGTAAGTAGGATAAACATAAAGTTATTCATACCTAAACTTATCACAGTCAAAATGTTGAAAGCCTGAGATAAAGATTAAATCTTGAAAGCGGTAAGAGAAAATCAGTTTATCACACACAAGAGAATCACAATGAAATTGATAATGGATTTCCCACTGGAAAAATGGAAGCCAGAAGTCACTGTTATGTCATATCCAAAAGGAAAAGAAAAAAAAAAAAACTGCCATTCAACAGTTCTATACATAGCTAAACTTTTTTTTCAAAAATGAAGGAGGAGATTTTGACCTCAGAGATAAACAAGAGCCAAAGGGAGCTGTTATATGACTTGACCCACCTGAGAAATAATGTATTGTACACATAACAAAGTTACTTAGTAAATTCCAAATGTCTAACCATAAAAATTTATAGGTAAGCAAGGTGAGGGATTTGTTAATTAACTTGATTCAACCATCTAGTACTTAAAAGAAATTCTTAAGGGCAAAGCAAATGACACTAGAGTGTAATTCAAATTGTATGAGAAGTCATAGTTCTGGTAAAGTGAAGATGTAGAGAAATGCAAAAGGGAACATACTCAGCCAATTGGGACCTTGGTTACATTGGAAGAATCCATTAATTGTTTCCAATTCTATTGGTTAGAATCCAACCTGAGGTTCTGCACACACTCTAGAGGAAGAAATTATACAGATCATGAACATTGAGGGGGAAACAAGTTCTTGAACGTCACCTTAAGTGTGACCACCCCAGAGAATAAAAAGTCAAAATTAAGTGTTATTTAAGATACTCTATTGTTCTTTGTTCTTATTGCTATGAAGTTTTAGATGAAGAAGATGACATCATACATTTGCCCTGGGTACTACGGGAAATTGCAATATCCAGTATGAGTAGCTCTGAGGCTTGCAATGTAGCAGAAATACTTGTTTAGATATGGATTTTGTTATTAAGATGATGCAAATGTCTTTGAGAATCAGTGTCCCCCATGTGAAAAATTCTGAATAACTACTGAATGAAATCAATTTGTTGCCAGAAGGAATCACATAAGTTTGGATGGAAAATAAACAGAATTATTTACAACAATGAATAAAGACAGACCGTCTTTTAGAAGTAAGAAAATCCAATAAATTAAGCATGTAAAAAATTGTTTGAGGCTTCTTTAGAAATCCATTTAATCAGAAAGAAATATTTTGGTTTGCTCTGAAAAGGAATATGCTGTAGATATGACCAAATCAGTTTGGGATCTAAATGAAAATAACTCATCTCAAAAGCATGATCCTTTGGAAAGAATATGTCCCACGATGCATCTGTGCTAATACACACATGGGTGCACAGGCCTGTGTGTACACATGTACACGTAGCCTAAAATAATCCATAAGTTGCCTTTTTAACCCATTCAGAAGTTGTAACAATAGATGAAAATCCCACTCTTGACTGGATTTCTGCTAGCTGACCTTCAATTCTCCTTTATTGAATAAAAGCCTCCTGAGTGTTCTCTTTCCCCACTTGATAAAAAGCAGTTGCCTCTTCCAGCACTACATGTCCTGGATAGCTGCTATGATTTTTGCCTCTCAACTTATTTCAGGCTCCAGTTTTCCAAATATTTTTATCGCGGCGTAGAATGAATAACCATTGTTAGAGGCTTCAGTTATCAGTTTATGGTCAGTCTGCCCTTACTACACTAAAGCTACATATATTAATTTTCTTGACCACAGACTCCTTCTTCTACATATCATTGTTTATAACAGTCAGCTTGGGCCAGGTGTGGTCATAACTAACCCCGAACCTCAGTGTCTTGGGACAACAGAATTCCATTTTTCCCCATCACGGGCAGTAGGTGGCTCTATACTTCACAGTCAAGCAAGGATACGGGCTGATGAGGCAGCCATCGTTTCAAATATTACCCAAGGGAAAAAGATCTTTTGCAGGGTCTCCCACCAACAATTAAATGCTCCTTCCAAGGAGACACAGGTCTCTTTTGCTTACATAGGTCATAACAAGTCTTATGACTTCAGTAAAGCACAAGAATTTTAGGAATCACAACCCTCCCTGTGCCCTGATGGCAGAAAGTCAGAAATATTTGTGATCATCATTAGTGATCATCATAAAAATAATCACCAGGATTTGAGAAAAAAGGACCACATTGAAGAAACTTTTTTTCCTTTGAAAGTGAAGACTATTAGGGCCCAAACATGCATGTTCAGACATACACGGCAGGAGAAAGATGTCACAGTAAAGCAGCAGAAACTGGAGTGAAACCTAAGTGACAATACAGTAGAACTAATGTATTTCTATTTCAATCCAAAGGTAATATTTCCCAATCTCTCTGCTGGACAAATCACAACATAATAATATCTTATATCATTTTGCAAAATTCTCTTTCAAGTATTAAGATGAATCATAACATTTTCTTTTCATTAACTGAAATGCTTGCTCCCTCATGCTTGTGAAGTCTGCCATGCAGAGAATTAGCAAATGATAGAGTTGAACAGGTTTTAAAATCATTTAATAGTATAACCTTAAACACGATTGATTTGATTAACTTAGCCTCAGACTGCAAAATGCAAAAAATTGGCAGAATTAAAAGTCACTAGGTGTTGGTAGTGTAGGGGTTAAAAATCAGGCAGTCTCACATCCACCTCAATGCTTTTGATGATGTATGCCATTTCTTTTGATGCACCAAAGTCAAGTGCAATAATTAATTACAAAATGTAATAAAAAAATCAAAGACTTACATCCACCCTAGCAAAAGAAAAATTTGGAGAGGTAACTAAAAACAAAAACTCAAGATATTCTTTAATGGAGCATGGTGTTAGTGCACAGATAATCAAAGAGAAAAAATAAGAGAATACTGAGCTCAGACACATACTTAGGTGCATGTAGAGACCTGGTTTACAATACAAAAAAAAAAAAAAAAAAGAGAAGTCTTACAAATCACCAGGAAGCAATGGCTTTTTATTAAATGCTAATGGGAAAATTGAGCATGCATAGGAAAAAATATATCCTTTGCTTATATTACATACCAAAGTCAAGCCCAAATATACTAAACACTCCAATGAGTAAAGCTAATCTAAAATGTCTAGAAAATATATAGGTAATTATCCTTAGGACATCAGAGTAAAGAAGATTTTCTTAAAGTAGCATGATTATAAAGGAAATACTGCTACAGCTATGCATTAAAATAAATCATAAACAGATTCAAAACACAAGACCCAGACAAGGAGTATCTTTATAGCTTATTCAGGCACCAGCATAAAGAAATCCTAAAAATCAATAATGTACAAAATATGTATGAGCGGTTTACCTGAAAGCAATAAACACGTGGAAAGAAAATGTTCAACCTCACTGGTAATCAGGAAAAATGCAAATTCAAGCCAATATTTCAGTCTCGCACAGGAGAAACAGTAGTATATTTTGAGGAAATGGATCTTAAGAAAGAATCAACAGATTGTGTTGTTAATGGCTAATATGACAAGAGAGATAAATACATATTCTGCTTTGATATTATTTGCAGGATCCTTTTTGGCTTCCTTCACTACATCAATTTTTACTATAAATAGTTCAGGGACAGACAGCAAAGGGGATATAATCAAAGCACGCCAGAAAATAATGTGTGCTGCAGTCTTAAAGGAATTTAGAGGCTTGGAGCATCATTGAGCTGACAGCCCTGCAGAAAACACACACCTACACAAGAAATGTAGCCTGAAGGAAAGACACCCCTGCATATAATTTAACAAGGTGCTAATTAGATGAACAACAACAAGAAAAGAGCCAAGAAGATACTTTTGGAGATTTTTTTTAAAACTCTGAATGGATAGGATAAAATGCTAAATCTTCCTATTTGAAATCAGAATGTTTGGTTATGTATTGTTGCACAATCTACCACCATCAGTGCAATAACTGATTAGTATAGTTCATAGTTTTGTGGGTTGACAGAGTTTGTACTTGGGGTCTGTTATATACTATAGCTGACATCAGATAATTGCTGGAGTTGGAAACTCACATCAGACACTCAGCTGAGATGGCTGAACTGACAAACCATCTTCTCTTCCTAGGCAAACTTTTTGTAAGGTAAGTTTGGACTAGCAAACTAGCAAAGCATGGTAGCTATGCTATGGTATCTGAACTAGCACTATCAGACATGGCTCATGGCTTGGTTTCCCCAAGGCAAAGTTGAGGCGAGTCTGCCATCTTTCTATAACTAGCCTCCAAAATCAATTCTGTTGCATTCTACAAGTTAAGCAAGCCATTGAGAACAGCCCAGATTCAAGAGGCTGAAGGGATCAGAGGTCATCTCTTGATGTAAGTGACAGCAAGGGGTACAGGGAAGGAAGGGCACATAGCTGTCTTCACCCACCACCCACCACCCAAGATTATTTCTATAGTCCTTGATTCCTCACGGTGGGCTACAGAATGATGAGGAAGGGGTTGGTATCTTTACATAGCAATGCTGTAGAGTGGGTCAGCACTTCAAGCTTTTATCCCAAGGCTGGGCAGGGACACAGACTAGGACTAATGAGAAGTCGTCACCCCAAGTGCTTACATGAGAAAGAGGCTGTGTTATCACTGTATTCCCCAAATTATTCATTCAATGGCCGATATAGTCACCTGGCTCTTTCAGCAGATTATTGGGATCACTGAATGTCAATCAAACTTAATACCTGGACTCAGATCAATTCAGTGGAATCAAACTGATTAAATGATCCTCTAAAATTAGTACATGCCTGAAGAAATTTCAACCTTGGTATTTTTCATCTCATGTGACCTTTCCTATCCTTAAGTCAGATAAAATACTGATTTGCTTCACTGAAAAGCTATTAATAGGTCCAAGTGGGTATTTCATTTTGATAATTAATATTTTTTTTCTTGCAATGTCTTCCAAGTGAATAGCCAACTATGATTTCCAGCTATTACTATATGGTGTTAAGTCTAATTATCAAAAATTACTTGTAACTGTTTTTGGGGAGACATGATATTATAAATTTCTTGTTTAAATGTCTCCAAAAACCAAACAAGTTCTTCAACATCTCTGATTTTCCTTATTTGCATAAATATCATTTTATAATTTGTCATCACTAGATATAAATTTGCTTTAAAATAATTTCTAAGTTCTCTTAGGAAATTGGCCCCTCTTTTAAGGAAGTTTTCATAATTGCAATTCAGTAAAGACTGTTTGCTCTCAGAACCATTCTTTTTATCATGAAATTCAAGCATTTTACTAAATGTTTAGCTGTCCACTTTAGTATTTAGATACTTTCATCTTCTAGCTCTGACTTCTGTCACCAAGAAATTCTGAATTCAAAATAGTTTGTATTCCTTACTTTGTTTTTTGGTGCAACTCGAGGATCTGTTCTCTATGTTATAAAAGACTATGTTGTATTTCTTTCCTGATAATGGTTGTTTGATACCCAGTTCTATTTCCCAATTCTTCCCTTTTCAGTCTAAAAATTTAAATCTCAAAGACTATAAAATGACATGCAAAGCATCTAAGTGCTGTAGGATATTTTGCTCTACTCTGTACTTCAGGGGCTTCTGACCTACATTTCCTGGCAAGAACCAAAGTCCAAATGATCATCCAGTCTCTATGTGCATTAAGAAACTCAATGCTATTTCTCAAAGCGGTAATGAGCTACAAAAAATAAAAACAAATCTTTATTCCTCGATCTTTCACCTGTATTTCCTTAAATGTGATCTGAACACTCATATTTTAATCCTATTGTGTCAAATTACTTTTCACAATGGTTGAATAAACACTCCCATAAGCCCTGGATGAGTTCCTGGGGCTCCCCATCCTTCTGAACGGTGGATTTGGCCCAACTTTAAAGAAGCTATCCTAGAACTAATTGTGATGAATAGGAATCTCCGATCAGATGTAGTGGAATTTACTAATGCTTACCATTATTCTCTATGCTGGAAGCAGCCTATCTTCATTTTGATAGAGGAAAAATCAAATCAATATCTTAGTATCAAGCATTTTGCACAGTTGGCCTTCCAATTGTCTATAATATGTCTGCACTACCTTAAAGAAATAGTACTTGGCTTACAACTGCTCTATTTGGTTACTTCTGGGACCATAAGAAGTCAGAGTACTGGGATCATTGAATGTCATTCGAACCTTTCCAAATGACTCAACTCTTTACCTACCCACACCATCCATTCCATACCCATGCCAAACCACTGATGGCTCAGTTCATTACTGAACCATCTTGAAACATGCAAAGTTAATTCAGCAACATCATGGGGGAAATAATTTATCTTTGCCTCAAAGTCCTTGCAGGGACTTTGGGTTTTTGTTCCTTTCAGAGTATAGCATCTTTACTTTCAAAAATTTGCATTTGGAGAGTACCGAGTGATGGAAGTTGTCATAGAAACAACAATAACAACAAGAGACACAGTTTTGGATGAAGAAAATATGCACCTTAAGACCCAATCCACTGCTTCCTTGTTGTACAGGAAAAAAAAAAAAAAGTCACTCCTCAGAGCGAGTTTTCTATTTCAGAAGCATGCAGAGGCTTCTGACCTCTGTTTCCCGCTTAGGGGAGTCATTCTTTTTCAGGTATCTTGAGGCTTAATTTAAGTCAGTGTCCTGTGTCCTAAACTTGTTTCTGAAGAGAGGGATGTCTCCTCCTCAGATTCCCAACCACTTGGGAGAAATATCAGAATGAGGTCTTAGAAATTATGTGACTGACTAGAATACACTGTTGTTTGTGTCTGAGGAGAAAATACCCACAACATCTCCCAAGGCAAGTAATTATCACCAACAATGTTTATCCTTAGTGCATTCAGAGTTAACAGAGAAATCAAAGCAGTAGTAGCAGAAGAGACATTTGTAAGTACCTCATTTATTTTTCTCTTAAAAAAAAAAAAATATGCCTCTTCCTTCCCAGGTAGTGTTTTTAGCTTATCAACTTTCTCATAATCCTAACTCCATGACCACCTCATAAATATCTTAAGAACCGTGTCCAGTGTTTAAACAATGTTTAAACTTATTTGAAAATATATTGTTTGTTCATAACAAATTAATGTGCTTAATATATTCATGTACTAGAATACATTCAGATGATCTTTATTATTTATAAAATATATATGTTTAAAATGCATATTTTAATGCACGAACATATTTTATATACATTAATACTTCTGATACTTGAAAATTTAATAATTTATTTTGAGTTTTCTTCCAGAAATGATTTATGCAATTTTCAAAAGAGTATGAGATTAACTGTATATCTAGTGAGAGGGTATAATGGGATTAATGAGAATTATTATTTATTGAAATAATGGTGAGAAAATTAAGTGGCAAGAATCAGTTAAAGATAGAAAGAAGCAATTTAAGATGGAATCTCTTCCATTTATAGTGGGGAGGGGCAGAGAAGCTGACTTCCTTCTCTCCATCCATCAGTGCAGTGGGACAGCACATTGGCTCCCACTTGGCATTATCCTAAGGATGCCAAGGCAATGCTCAGAAACTCCTCTGTGGGCGTCACAAAGCAGACCCTATGTAAAGCACTTAACTTTCTCAACAACACCTTATGCTACATCATGTAGGTTTGACCTTGTATATTCAAATACTCCTTAAAATTGTGGTGACAATGGTGGAAAATAGTGTTTTGGGGAAAAGGATCCTATGATGGTGTCAGAATGCTGGGGTCGTGGCTTATTCCTCCTCTGAGTCAATATGAAGACAGAAGTTAGACCCTGCAGGGAGACAGACTGATTAATTCACTTCCAATCTAAATGTCATTTCGCTCAACTAGAATCCTTCAAAACATTAAGAAAAGCTGAATCACCAAGAAGGATCCCAAGGGGCTAACGGGACCCAAAATTCAGACCAGGACCTCACTGCCAATTGCTGATCATGGAGTCACTCTCCTCTGTGTTCCTGGAAGAACATAAACCGAGTTCCACGGTCCCTGCTGAGACAGGTTCCTGCTCCACTGCCAAGATCAACAGCCCCTGGAAGTCTAGTTTTGCTGCCCAGGCCTGACCAATAAACCACCACCTCCCATCACATGGACATGTCAGCAGTCAGGAACAGGTGCCTCCCCCAATCCCCTCTTTTATCTCTTTGCTTGAATTATTTTCTAGTGAATTTCAATGAATTGAACTAGCAAGTTTCAATGAATTAAATTATATTCACTGATAATTATTGGAATGCAGGTGCTCTGTGTTTCTATGATTTGATCTTCCAGCCGGCCCTGAGAATTTCACTTTGTGAGAAGACCCTGACAAAACCACAAGTTATATAAAGCTTTCTCCCTGCAGAACCTACAAGTTTCTCTCTCCCTCCCTTTCCCCACCTGCTCCCCCAACACACACAAACACACACACACACGCACCATCAGAGCCTCAGAAAGCCTCAGAACTCTGTACCCCAGGGAATAGCTTAGAAAGACTTCAGAGCAAATGCACAAAAGTTAAGAATTTGGGTAAGGACCTAAACTATAACAAAGTTTAAAAATAAATATCTTAATGTATATAAGATTAACTTTATAGAAAATATATGCTAGGCTAGGCGTGTCTGCCTGACAGATTTGTTTGTTAGCACACATTTCTGCCAAAGTAAAGTTTGCCTTGCTGAGTTTAAAAAAAGAAAAAAAAAAAGGTAAAAGAAAAGAAAATATATGCTAGGTCTTTAGTTCTTGGGCCCCGAATTTCAAGAATCACTGAAAATTGTGTGTGTGTATGACATATTTAACATATTCATTGAGCATTTACTGTGTTTTAGGGATGTTCCTAGGTGACTTAATATGAATAACAAACAGAACTCCAAGAGAAATGTTTACATTTGGTTCACTCTGCCCTATCCCCTAGGCTACAAATTTCTTTTCTCTTTTAATCATTAAATATCTTAGAGAACACTTTCCAGTTATATCTAACAGGATGACATGACATGGTTTCATCAAACAGAGGGAGAGTTGCTAGGTTACACTTACATTCTCAGTTCAAAATGCTCCTGTCTCTATTATACCTAGCAGAAAAATCCTCAAAATTATGTCATTTTATTTCCTATTAGCTTTCATATAAGTATGCACATATTCTGACCCCATTCACAACTTATTTTCATAATTTCCATCAGAATATAAGAAGCAGTAGAAAGGAGAAAGGAGATTAGATTTCCATGCTAACTTGATATCATTTTAAAGATTCCACAAAAGATAATGGTTGAGCAAAAATATGCAAAGTTTAAATATAGAAATAATCTTAGCTTGGAAGGTGAATTTAGTGATCCATGCATTCTATCTCTATCTATCTGTACTTAGCGGTGAGGACAGTAATTCGAAATATTGATGCTTTTGTTGTTGAGGAATGTGTTTATCTGTATTCCAAGAACCTGCTATTTTTATATTTTCCCTTATAGAATTGATAAAAGATAAGATATGGATGCATCCGGTATGCCAAATACAGCTGTTTTTCCCAGATATCTTTGTCTCTTAGCTGTGTTTTCCTCATTCACTTTAGGGATGCTTCTTTGCTTACTTCATGTAACAAATGGACTTTGTTTTTTTCTCCTCTGAATTGATCAACTCCTGCTCACAATGCAACATATGGTGTTTTTAAATTGCCAGGCCTATGGAACCTACGCTTTTAATTATAAACCTCGAATCCTCCCAATGAGTGCACGTTCCCCCCTGGATTCAGCTTCTGCTGTACTTATGCTCAGGGCCACTGGTCCCCCACACCTTTCACCATGGTGAAATGTCCTTCCCTGTTTTTGTCTCAGTGTAACCCCTGGGTCTCCAGACTCCCTGCCCAATGCCAACTTGGGGTAGAGCCTGCTGTACTTGAGCCGCTACAGGTACTGAAGGCGTAATTTCACGGGCATGACCTGGGTCATATTCAATGGTCTAATCACTTGGGGGCCGATTTGACAGTCATCATGGGTCCTTATGCTACTGCACAATGTCCCTTTTTTGTTTTCTTGACCTAGCGAGCTGTTGGACATTTTTCACTATTTATCTGGAGTCATTATCTTCTCAGTGAAAGCGTTTACCTTCCAAGTCACAGGGAAAATAATCATCAAGACAGGCAGAGGGCCAAAATCAGCATGCACTTGCTTTGTCCATACATTTTCATTGAATGCTGCCTCTGTATTAGCTATTCATTGCTATATAACAATTTATGACACATTTAATGTCTCAAGAAACGTGTTTATTATCCTACAGGTTTTATAAGTCAGGAATCTGGGCAGAGCTCAACTGGCCCCTCTCCTTCAGGGTTTCCCATGAGACTACAATCAACTGCCAACACTGATGTGGTCTCCTGTGAGGCCTCAACTGGAAAAGGCCCAGCTTCTGAGCTCCCAGAGTGGGCGCCCCAGGAGTCCATCCCCTCTGGGCTGTTGGGCTGAGGGTCTCAGTTTCCAGCCAGTTGCGAGATGTTGCTCTCAGTTCCTTGCTATCCAGCCCTCCCTAACAAAGCAGCTTGCTTGTCAAAGGCAGCAAGGGGAAGCCATCAACTACTAAGACGGAAGTTACTATGATATGTAGACTAATCACAGAGGTGACAGCCCATCACCTCGGCCATTTTCTGTTGGTTCAAAACAAATGACTCTGTCAGCTGGCACTCATGGAGGGATGGCACAGGGATTGTGTGTGGAAGAGCAATCACAGGAGGTCATCGAAGAAGCCACCTACCGCAGCGACATTATAGAAAAAAACAACATCACAGACGTCCATGTCCATGACCAGCTTATGGGAGCTTTGTCTGTGGGCAAGTGGCTGTTTTCAGACAGGAGAACATCTGTTTCTACAGAGGCACCAAGCACAGTCTGGGCCTTACTCAAAACTACAAGCTTTTATCTTTCGGGCAGCATTACAGAGCCGGCTACTGCCAGTCTAGTTTTTCTAAATTGACTTGGCTGAGGCAAGAATTAGATTTCAGAGAGAATCTTTTCACATAATGGCCTTTTAGATATCATATGAAAGGGTAACCATGGCCTTGTAATTTATTCTTCCATCCTTAGGGATCCCTGAAGAAGTTTTGACCCTGACCAGAATTCTTCACAAATATCGACTGATGGAATATACTAACTACAAGATAAATGAGGGTCTGGAAAGGGTGTGCTATACACTGATTACTTATCTAGAACTGATTTCAGCATTAAATCCTGATTCATTTAGATTGTTTATGTTAAATTAGTCTGCAAATCCTGGGCTGTGCCGAATCATGGACATTATACAATTAACCTAAACGAGGCCATGGACCCAGTGAAATTCCAGAACTCAGCAGTCTTCCTGGTTAACTTGCCCCATGGACTTGACAGACTCCAAAATCAAGTGTGTCTGGTGTGTAAAAGGAAGTTCAGAAGTTGTATCCATGGGTTTGGAGTCTCCCAGATGTTCTGTATGGAATTGCTCCTGTCTCACATCTGTTGATGATTATGCATAAGCCTGATGCTCAACTATCTTTCTGGAGCAGTAGGAAAAACAGTAGAGACAAGTTTAGATTGGTTAAGTGACAATGAGAGTTTTACATTTTTTATGACAGCTTTGAGATATAATCGACACATAATAAAGTGCACACATGAAAAGCTTTGTATCAAAATCCCTCCAAATCACCACCACAACCAAGATGATGGACACATATAATTTGGTAGTGCTGGCCCAAACCATGGTAGATGTCATGATGTAGGGTGCTCTCCGAATTTGGACTCCATATGAGTTATATTTCTACATAGGGGTCCAGAAAGTACTTCAGAGGCAGTAACCGCAGGTACTATGAGTGAAATTAACTGGGGAGAAAATGTTGACACTGTCCAAAAGAAGGTGAGACTGCTGGACTTGGGGCACACCTGTAATCCCAGCTATTGGGGAGGCCCAGACAGGAGGATCACAAGTTTGAGGCTAGTCTGGACAACTGAGCAAGACCCTGTTTCTAAATAAATAAGTTAAAAAGAAAAAGGACTGGAGATGTAGCACAGTGGTAAAATGCCCATGGGTTTGATCATCAGTACCTGAGGGGAAAAAGGAAAAACAGGTAAGAAGTGAGACTAAGAGAGGAGATGGTAAAGGGAGCGAAGAGTGATGCACAACCTATTCCACTGGAATTGCGTCTCTGTTGTTGGAGAACAAAATGGAAAGGGGCGAATGGATAGGATCACTAAACGGTATTCATAGCGTAATTTTGAAACAATAGATTGTTAAAATATTATCTCTGGCCATGACAGCCACAAACCTTAAAAATTCCCCTCAAATTCACTGCAGATAGCTTAGCATGGATAAGCACAGATGGAATTATAAGGGACACGATTTAGAATGGGAAAGACTTCAACAGGGCTGACTTCAATGAATCTCTCAGAATCGCAATTTTGGGGTAAGTTAAATAAGATTTTGGGATTTGCTCACCCAGCCCTCAGTGGAGGAATCCCAGAAACTAGAGAACGGTGTGGGTGGGATGGTCTAGGAGCGATGACTAAAATATCTGGATTCATTAACTCTTGGCACCCACGCGACCGTAATCCACATGGGGAAGAGGTTTTCCAAGAGGCCTAAACAAAGGAGAGGCTGTGGTGGACGACAGGAATGTCAGAGCCGCACTCTAATTTGGAAACTAGGACCAGGGCACGTGTTCTCTGGCTTTCCCTCATCTCCCTAAAAGCATCACTGGATTGGATGCCACCCCAACAAAGCCACGTGTGAATGCAGGACTGTGCCCCTGTATGCTTTTCCTTTTTCCTTTTTCACTAGCCAGAGCCTCACACATGCTAGAAAAATGCACTACCTGTGAGCCACATCCCCACCTACCCCTCCATCCTTATCTTGTGTGTGTTCCACAGCTGCCCTCTACCCGGTTTCAGTTGAAATGCTAAATGAGAATCTCTGCAATTGCCCGTGAGCTCCCCTGTAGGAATTACTAAATAATACAGAATTCCAGGAGTATGAGAGAATATTCATATCAGCATTAATGGTTGAAGCAGGGGTATTGAGCTTCACTTATTTTCTCTGTTTCAAATTAGCAAATGAAAATGATAGACCTATTTATGGTACACAATGTGATGCTTTGGTATATACTGGATTATTTATTAGCCCAGCCATAATGGGAAAGAGTGTGAAGGTTCCTCAAAAAGTTGAAAATAGAATTATCATGGGACTTATGAATTTCACTTTCAGACATATCCAAAGGAAATAAAATCAGTATGGCAAAGATATATCAGCATCCCCATGTTCAGGAGCCAAGAAATTGAATCAACCTACTTGTCCATCAATGGGTTAGTGAATTTGAAACACATGATGGAATACAATGAAGACTTAAAGAGAAAGGAAATCCACGCATTCTCTATGGTTTTTGTTGCTGTTGTTGTTGTTTCGCTTACGATATTGGGAATTGAACCCATGCCTGGAACATGCTAGTCAGGTGCTCTACCACTAAGCTATATCCAAGTCCTGCTAATTTTCCTTTTAACAGCCCTTTCAAGCCAACGTGCAAAACAGATGATTTATAGATACAGATAATGGAGCACTGAGAAGAAGGGCAACAGACCAAAGGAGACCAGTGTTCATATGAACTTCGACTAGGCTTTCTTTTCTGCATCTATTTCAGAAGTCAGTTAAGATCAGTTTGTGTTCATGTGGAACTGTCTCCAGATCACATTAACGGTGCCCAAAAAGAGTATTTCAATTAACCATTATGCCGTCACAATCTAATGAAGCTGCACTTGACCTTGAAAACCAATAGGAATAAGTTGATAATGGCAATGATAGTACAACTGCCTCATCAGACAAAGAAATACAGGAGAATTCAGACTGGCTATCTACCTGCTGGTACAGCATGACAGAGAAACCTTGCTGAAACTCCATACCTACCCCAGACCGTGAGAACATGGAGAAGAAGGTGAGCCAGAACCATGAGAGTTCTTCTTCATACTCTAAGAAATCATTTATAAGCTGATCTTGACTCTGAAGCTAAGCCCAGAGACTGGAGAAACTCTTTGACTTATGGCAAAATCACATCTCCCATTTGGGGATATTGTTAGTCCTGTTCACAAAGTCACCAGAAAGAATGCTGAGATTGAATTGTGCCCTGACAGAAACAAGCAAATAAAAGATTTATAAAGGGCTGTCAATCAGGCAGCACCCCCGAAGCCTGCCGACCTGAATCCACAAACGATTGCCGAGGTGTCAGCAGCTGGAACACACACAGACTAGAGCCCTTGGCAGAAATCAATACCGCTGCTCAGTGGAGGAGGCGGAGATTTGGGGCTTGAAAGTGGTCTGATGCTGCTGCTCAACACAGCCCTTTGGAAATGTACTCGGGAGCTTGTAGTTGGGGACTGGAGACGTCATTTCTACCTCAAGAAAAGCAGATAATCCCAGATCAGAAACACAAGCCATGACTTGGGTGAAGTGAGGAAAGCATTCAGACTGAGAAAGCATCTCCATGGAACTCAGTGGTAAAAGGAAATGGTGTATCCAAGACTAACTTTATACCTCGTAAAGATGTACGGTCCCTGAGTGTCGATTAATTCTGAAAACAGAGTACACTATACCTGGGGTTCCAGACTTTCTCACTGCATTTGGAGCCATTGGGAAACCCTTGCCCCACCCCAGGGATCTCCCTGCTGCAGCTGCCTAATTGTCTGAACCTTAAATCCTCTCCTGGCTGTGCAAAGTGACTCTGCATTTACCAATTGGACTTCCCAAAGCTGGCGTAGCCATCGGATTTCATGAAGCTGTTTAGAACTCAGAGGTTACCTTTTTGCATATGGTGAATCCTTGGTTGGAGAAGAAAAACTGCTGACATGGCATTTCCAGGAGTTTTACATCATCCTGAAAAAGACTCACTAAACCCCGGACAGACACTAGAGGGAGCTAAGTTTCAGGAGACTGGCCCTGGCCGGCGATTGATTGGAGAGAAGATGGAGCAACCTGAGAAGGGAGAGTCTGCATTACTAGACTCATCAAACACCCAGCTTGCCAGCGACTCTGGGAAAGAACATCTGCTCTTACTCAGGGAATGTTTTAATAATAACCAAATCAGACGTACTTAACAAGTGGCAAGATATCACTAGAACCCAGCAGTCCAACAAGGTAGCTACCTACTACATATGACCCTTGAGCATGTGAACTGGGGCCAGTCCAAACAACATGTGTCCTAAGTGTAAACTACATACAGGATTTCAAGACAGCACGAAAAACATGCAAAATATCACATTCATAGTTCTATATTGGTTAAAGGCTGAAACAATATTATTTTTGGATAAACTTCAACAAATAAACGAAACTATTAAAATGAACTCATAAATGCATCAATTCCTTAGACTTTTTTAGTGTGCAACCAGAAAGTTTTAAATGACATAGGTACTGTGCAATATATTTCTCCACCGTACTCCTCTAGAATGCTTACAAATAACCCAAGATTTATGGGCTTCAGGTAGCCTGAATAAGGAAGATAGACATGCAGCCAAACTCAGGTTAAATAAAAATCAATATATATAAGCTGATAGACCCCAAAATTGGCTGCCTCCCCTTGCTAACTTTTCCTACTGGTCTACTTTTGTTACTATAAAACCAAATGCTTTCCAATGAGGAAAGAGACTTGGGCAGGGACGTCTGTTAGATGTAGCATTTCTAGAAATGGATATGGATTAAGAACTGTGCCTGTCTACCTACTTCATTTCTCCATCATGAATGAAGCTTTACACTGGGTAAGATGTGTTTTATGTGAATCTAGAACATTCTTTAAAAGGGAAAGGAAAGAATGGAGGAAGGAAGGAAGGAAGGAAGGAAGGAAGGAAGGAAGGAAGGAAGGAAGGAAGGAAGGAAGGAGGAGGGAGGGAGGGAGGGAGGGAGGGAGGGAGGGAGGGAGGGAGGGAGGGAGGGAGGAAGGAAGGAGAAAAGAAAGAAAAGAAAGACACTCCAAGCAGGGCAATATTCAAAATATTTAGCAACTATTTGGAATGAACCTCATTTTGATTTTAGATCAAATGTGAGCACTGATCAAGCAAAACAGGCGGCACACCCTTGAACAGGCAAACGTGAATGATTGTGCCCGGGCAATCAGCCGAGCACAGGCAATCCCTCCAGTGGAAGACAGGCACCTTGAAGTTATGGTAAGCTCGTATTTTAAAATTAAGACACACACACATTGATTGATCATTAGGAATGTTTGCAAAACTAGTTAAAAAAAAAAAAAAAGAAGAAGATGAAACAAGATTTGAAAAATGTTCAAGCCACAAGGGGAAACAAAAAATAAATTGAAAAAGGAAGAAAGAAATTTAATATCCAATCATGAAAACTAGATTAAAGTTAATTGAATGCAAGTCCAAATAACTTCATTTTCTTCACTAAAACAGAATATCAAGGAATAATATTGATGTAAACATCAGAGAAGAAGACATAGTAAAGTTATAAACGGGTGTATTTTCAATGTCAAACCATAATAAAATTAGAACAGATTATTGACATATTCCTATAATTTTAACTTTCATATCAGAAACAAGTCTCCTCTCGTGTGTGTTAAGTTAGTCATTTGAATATATTTATTTAACAAATTTCTATCAATAGCCGACTATTGCTAGCCTGATTCTTTTCACTTGAGAAATAGTGAACATTGTAAGAATTTCTATTATACAGGCAAAAATGAACAAAACTATGATCTTATTTTATGATTTTGTTATTACAATTTCCAAATCATAATTATTTTGTGATTTTTCAAACATGGTTATGTGGAAATCTAAATAAAATATGTGGTTTTTCTTCCAAAATAAGGAAAACCTAAGTTGACATTTCTATTAGTTTCCTCAGGCCGCTGTTTAAAAACACCACAAACTGAATAGCTTTAAACAAAGAAATTTATATTCTCCCAAATCAAGGTATTCAGAGGGCTGCATGCCTCTGCAGATCCAGGAGTCAGGGGATCCTCCCTGCCTCTCCCAGCTCCTACCTTCCCTCCACATCTGCACCTGTCTCTCTTCTTATGAAAACACCAGTCACTTTAAATGACATCATATCCTAAGTCATCATGACCTCATCTTCATTGATCACATCTGTAAAGACCCTATTTCAGCACATGGTTGCATTCACAGATACTGGGGCCTAGGATCATCTTTTGGGGGAACACAATTCATTCTGCAGCAACACTGATAGGAATCCTAAACCGGCTGGCTGTGTTAAGGGTCTTTAAGACCAGCCCCTATTTCAGTGATCATTAGGAGCAAAGGACAGATGGTCAGGTCTATCACAGTGAAAGGCTACACAGCACAATCCCCAAACACAAAAGGTTCATGGGGAGAATCCGCAGGAAATGGGATAAAAACTCCCAAGAACCCACTTCAGTGCAGCTGCACAAGCTGTCCTGAATTTCTTCACACCGAGTTGTGACATCAACCAGGAAGGCTCAGTAGAGTCTCAGTGCAGGGGACCTTTATTTGGGACTAGTCATACAGACATCCTCTGCCTCACATGTACCGAAACTCCAGACTCCAAGAAGGAAAGCAGGTACAACCTAAACCAGATTGTGTATGCAGACGAGACACAAGGAGCCACACTTATTGTTTCAGGTCAAGGTGTACCAGCAGAGGGAGTTCCCCATCAGCTAAGTTCCCAGACGCCTGCCAAGGCCCAGTCCTGCACATAGGCTCTTCTGAGGAGAGTTACATCAGGTCTGCTCTTTCAAATTCTTTTCTGCAAATCAATTAAAGGAGAAAAGCCCAAAGTTACTGTGAAGAGTGTTTCCCCTCTGAAAAGCCACATAGGTCATTTGGCTAAGTCAAACTAATACTCACATCATAAACTGTTCCATGAAATAGAACATGTTAGAAAAGATATGTTAATTTAGATAGAGCCATTGTATGAAAGACTAATCAACAATGGGGGTCTTTATTATTTGTTTCACTTATATATTCATTCTTATTATTAAGTAATAACTTATTGCTATTAAAAACTTTTATTTAGGGTTCCTTTTCATGAATCTGTTTCATATCAAGTCATATTCAGAACTGCAAAACTCTAGCTTACATGTTTTATAAATAAAATCTATAAAAACACAATAATGTAAATCATATGTTCTCAGTGGGGAAGTATCACTTTCATGGGGTGAAAAATGTTTTGTTTTGTTTTTTTACAGAGAAAATAACCCTATTGTTCATATATATGAAGCATAAATGGACATACAGTACATATACAGTCATAAAAGTATCTGTAGTATTAAAATTCAATGTGGAGAGGCAATATCTCTTTACCTCTATTTTTCTAGCACATTCTACCTGCAAGGACTCAACCAAGCTCTTACTAATCATTACCTCTGGCCAGCAGAATTAGGGGCATGGAAGAGAGGACTTGTTTTCTATACTTTGTTCTTTTTATAAAATAATGCAATAAACACAAATTTATTTTGACAGGCTCAAAAGAATCAGCAAAATACATATACCCATTTGTCTTGAAGAGGGATGCATTTAAGTTATACACATGGTGAAAACTTACAACTTCAGAATCAAATCAATGAATCCATTTGTGGTGGGAAAAAAATCAATAAAGAGTTTCCTAGTCACGGGAAAAGATTCAGTAAAGGAAAGGAAAAACCCAAGATACATTGCTATGAAGAGAGGTGGTATTTTTAAAGAAGTGTTTGTCAAATATCATCAATTTAAAAAGAGTCATTAGGTTAGGCTTCACAGATGAGGCTAGAATTCTCTCTGATGCATAAACAACAAACCCACTTGCGTGCACACGTGCGCACACGCACACACACACACACACAGGCACAGAGCAACTCTTGATAAATTGGCTGGTGGAAATAAGAATTCAGGTTTTCAGGTAACTGATATACAGGGAAAACTTTTTTTTCAGTTGTATTTTTGTATTAACAAAATAATATTCATAATGCTACTGCATTTGACCACCAGGTAACATTTAAGATCTAAGGCATCATTCAACATTTCCCTAAGTAGCAGCAACAAAACTCAAGGAATTATAAAACAGATAAGGACCTGGATTTCTTTTTGGATTGCCTGATTTGAAGGAATTTTTAATTTATAATCAGATCCTCAAGGCAAAGAAAGGTTATGGGCCTCATCATTAAAAAGTAAGATAGACAGTAATAAATGGGATTGCCTACCCAATAAATCACTCACTGGAAACAAACCTGAGTACAGTTAAGTACTTTTCATCTTTTAAGTTCAAGAAAGGGCCTTGGGAATATACCCCAGCTAAGAGAATTATCACAAAGCTTATATTTTGCAGGGCACAGACTCCAAATTATCCTGTTTAGAATCTCTTTCAGATTAATTCACTCTATAATATTTGGTTCAGTTAAATACATATATTCCTAAATACTACTTCAATCTACACTTATATATCTGGAACTGTATTATTTCTACAATTAAATCTTTAGTCCCTCTAGGTAGAGAAAAGTGTTTGTATTATTAAAATAATTCTGTGCTTTTTCATTCTCACATCCAGTGACTTTTCATACTGAATTTGTCCTACACACTAAAGACTAATTGTTCTACTTAAAATCATTTTTATTTGAATATTTTTCTCTTCCAAGTGTAAACATTTTATAATGCCAACCTCATACCAGCACCAATCAAAAATGTATATTAACAGACTATAGACCAATATCCCTCACATGCACAGAATCAAAAGCTCTTGACAGAAATTTAGAAAAGAGAAGCTAGAACTCTATAAATTATAATGCAGCATGACAACTGGGTTTTACTTTGGAAATCTAAGCTTTGTTAACAGCCATGATAAACTGCTCAGCCAGCTAGGAGTAAAAGGGAATTTCCTCCAGCAGTTAAAGGGCACTTTTATGGTTTAGACGTGAGGTGCCCCAATGTGCCTGTGTTTCTGCAGGAATATTCAGAGGTGAAGTGATAGGACTGTGAGAGTTGCAACCTAATCAGTCCATTGTAGTTCCGAGGCAATCGCTAGGTGGTGATAGCAGGCATGCGGGGCATGGCTGGCAGAGGCAGGACAACGGGCAATCCCTGGAAAGCTGCAGGCTGCATCTTCCCTGTGGTCTCTTCCCTCTCTCTGCCTCTGCACCCACCCTGGCCACTTCCTGATGCCTTCCATGAGCTGAGCAGCTTTCCTCTGCTGGGTCCTACCCCAGGATGTACAGCCTCATCTCAGGCACAGAGCAATGGAGTCAGTCATCTATGGATGGAGACTTCTGAAACTGCAAGTCCCCAATGAACTTTCCCTCCTGTAAGTTGTTCTCATTGAGTATTTTGGTCACAGCAAAGAAAAGTTGAGCAAAAAAAAAAAAAAAAAAAAAAAAAAAAACTCATCTAAGAAGAACCTACAGAAATACAAAACTCAGCAGTGAATGGCTACGTGAAATTTCCTTAAGATCTGTAACAATGTATGAAATATTTTAATAAGCAAGTCACAAAAGAAGATTCATAAATGCTAATAAATTGAACAAAATGATGAATACTTTTAATCATCAAGAAAATGCATATTCATGTAATAAAATTTCTCTTAGTTGAAATTTGGAAGTCTTGCAGTATTAAGTGCTCACAACCATATGGAGAAACTGGAATCTCATACATCTCTTATGAGGATATGAAGTGGAAAACAGTTTAGCAATTCCTCATACACATGTTTGCTAGATGTCTAAACATATGCCTCTCCTCTTTTTCCTCTAGGAATTTACCCAGGCAAAATAAAAACTCTTAACTACCTAAAATTTCTACATGATAATTCACAGGAGTTTTATTCACTATAAATCAAAATTGGAAATACTTCAAATATCTATGACTTTGTAAATGGATAAACTTCTGCATGTCAATTCAATAGAATACCACTTTAAAATGAAAATAAATGGGCCATTAATACACATAATAACTTGGACCAATATAAAAAATATTATACTGGGAAAAAGAAGGCAGACTAAAAAGTCCCTACCTTATGATTCTATTTATATAAAAATCTAGAATAAGAAAACTTGATGTATAGTGTCTGCGATATCAATACTTACCTAGGGGTGAGGAGAGTGACTTTTAAATAGTATAAGGTAGCATTTTGGGATAATAGAAATTTACAATATTTTGATCATGGTAATGGACACATTGGTGTGCATATTTGTCAAAACTTACCTAAATACATTCAAAATCAATTGATTTCATTTTAGGTAAATTAATACATCAATCAACTTGGTTTAAGATCATATGGTTAGAAATAGGAGTAGACACTAAATCAAGGGGTTGGATAGGGCTAACAACTCCTTCTATCCTGGAGATGCCAAGAGGAAGAGTCCCTACCTTAAAGGTATGAATTAGTCCATGCCTATCCATTAGTATGACATTCAAGAAGGAGAATTGAAGAACAGACTGACTCTGATAATCAACCAAGTATTTTTGCACTTAGAGATTTGGAAATGTGCTATAAATTCAATATCAAGTGGAACAACTTGACCAGAACTTATTACAAAGAATTTGTTAGTATAGCTTTTTAAAATTTTTCTCTCATTTTCAATAGCAAATTTATGCATGGAAAAAATATGTAACCTGGGAAGAAACAATGTTATTAATGCATTTGAAACTGTACCTAGTGGTTTTTATGTCAAGTTAATTGACATTTCCGGGTGATGCCTCTGGTCTTCACAAGTTATTTACACCTTGCCTCCTTCCACTAACATTGCTCTCTGGGCCTGAAATTCCGTTCCCTCTTCTATGCTTGGTTGGCTCCTACTCATTCTTCCAGACCCAATATGAAAGTTCCTTCTTCAGGATCATCAGTGGGTTTCAACGAAATGTTCATTATTAGATTTATCCCTTGTGCCACATTTCACTTCTTGAAAACACTTAACACATTTGGATCTTTTATATTTATAAATGAGAATGTTTCCTTATTATCTGAGCTTCCCCTATTCTAAGTTCTACAATCTCTTCTTTTTTTGTGTGTACAAATGCTATTTTTGATTATTGAAATTGTGTTGAACTCTCAGATATGTGCAAAGTAGGAGCAAAATTTCCATACAGCCAAAGCAAAGTTCATGTTTTAGATATGTTCTTTCTAAATGACTTTATGGCTTAATCTGAAAATAGGAAATTCTCAGTCAGGGACTTCAATTTTATCCAATTCTACATGTATGGTTCCTAAAACGGTGCTGGTGGGGGAATAGCTATAGCTACCAACTATGAAGCAAACTTTTCTTTTTAAAATTGGTGAGTTTTGAAGGATGATAAAAAATGAGTCATTACCATGAAAAATGTCAAATAAAGGGAAAGAATCAAGGGTTCATCCTGTCTTAGCCATATGAAGTAACATTGGGTATTCAATTAGAACTAACAGACATACACAAAATACTCCATTCAACAACAGCACATTCTCCAGACTACCTCATTTAGTAGCCCTTAAACCAATCCAATAAATGTAGAAGCATCCCAATCATAAAAGGATGTTTTCTGGCCACAAGACAGTTAAATTAGAGATCATTATCAGGAGTAAATATAGAATATTCATGAAAATGTGGAAATCAACAACACATTACTAAACAGCCCATGGTTCAAGAATAAAAAAACACAGGGAAATGATGAAACGTAAAGATTAATGAATGAAGATGCATCTTTTCAAAATATCCTACATGCAGCTAAAGCAGTACTTAGAGGGAAATTCATAGCTGTGAACACATTTTATTTAAGGTAAAAAAAAAAAAACAACAAAACTCAAATCAACAACCTAATTTTGCTCCTTAAAAAAAACCACTAGAATAGAAAGAGGAAAACAAAACAACAGAATGAAGGAAGTAATAAAGATTTGAGTTAAAATGTATGAAGCAAGGAATAAAAAAAAGGAATAGGAAAGAAAAAACGAAGTTTCTTCTTTGGAAAGTTCAACTAAATTAATGACTTAAAGACTGACTGACCAAGAATCAAAAAAACAAAAAATCAAGTTACTAAAAGGAGGAGCGAAAGAAGAATTATGTCTACAGATTTCACAGAAATACAACGGGATACTATTAATAACTATGTGCCAACAAGTTCATAACCTCAATGAAATGGACAAATCTTAAGAAGGACACAGACAGATTCAAAGAAAAATTGACTCAAGAAAAAAATAGAAAATCTGATTGGACCTGTAACAAGAAAAGAAATTAGAAGTAAAATACTTTCTTCACAGAGAAACACAGGAACAGAAGTTGTGGCTGGTGAAGTCTACAGAACATTTTAAAAAGAACAAACACCAATTCTTCACACACTCTTAGGAGAAGAGAAACTTTCCATAGTTCATCCAATGAGATCAGTCTTTTCCCGATAACAAAACCACACAAGACATCACACCTACACACACTACGTACCATTTTCCCTCAAGAATACTGATGCAAAAATCCTCATCAAAACATTAGCATCACCACCACCATAACAACAACAACCAATACTAGCACAACAAGTTCAAGAATAAGTCAGAGATTATACAGAATTAGTGGGAGAATTTATCTGAGGGATGTAAGGTTGACACATTATATAAAAATCATCATATATATGTATATGTATATAAAGGATAAAGCGATACATAATCATTCCAATAAACATCAAAAAAGGCACTTGACAAAACCTGAACCTTTTTATGAGTTTAAAAAGAAAAACCTATCAGCAATGAAAAGGGGTATCTATGGTGGATCTAAGGAAAAGTTCATTGCCATCCTGTTCTTAATGATGAGTGACTGACAGCTTTCCCTCAATATCAGGAACAAATGAGTACATCAGTTCTCACCACGACTATTCATCACTCATCCCAGTGACTATTAAAAACTGCTTTAAAAGGTGACCTTTATGGTATTTGAATGATAAATGTCAATAAAATATAAAAGTACCTAGGCCAGGCATGGTGGTATATGCCTATATTCCCAACCCTTGGAAGTTGAAGTGGGAGAATCACTTGAGCCCAGGAGTTCCAGACCACTCTGGGTCAGCAAAGCTATATACTATCTCAAAAGAAAATATGGAACTAAAATTTGAATCATAATAACAGGACCAACTTATTAACTTCAAGTTCATAAATAAATAAATGTGCATTAATTCCCTAATATTTCAAAAAGGGAACAAGGCCTTTCCATGAATGTGATTCGATGATTGTCTTCCTGTGTAATTTTCTGGTAATCCACACCCTTAATGCATCCTTTTAGAATCCTAGTTTTACATTATTTCAAATTGAGTGAGAAATTAAAGACATTTTTTAGATCATTCTGAGGGCAGAATCTGTCTAAATATTTTTCTGGTCTTTTGTAGTTACCTCATCAACACCTAATTTGACAGCTATTTTAAAGCAACTCTTCGTGAGTCTCTCTCAAGCTTTTAATTTAGTTTAAATTGAACCACCAACTTTCTGTACTTTAAACTCATATTTAATCATAGTCTTTGGTATTTAATTAAAACATGTAATGAGAGTGACAACTACATGTAGCATAAGAAGTTTTGAAAGGTACTTATTGGTTCTTGAAAAGCACATAAATAATTCAGCCTATATAAATGGAAGGACAAGGGAAGGAAAAGAAGAGGAACAAAGTTAACAGGTAGTGGGAAAAAAAAGAGTCTCGTTGGTTCTGTCTGGGTTAACTAAAATAACTCCTGCTGTGCCTAAGCCTGAGGTAGGGGTGGGTCTGGATATGAAGACAGGTCATTTCACATGTCTGTATCCCACAGTCCAGTTTCCATCACTCTGACTGCCAAGAAATGGTGATCACTAAAATGGAATGAATGTAGGCAACCTCTTCAACATGGAGACCTACCTCCGGGTCTCCATTCCACTCAGCATGCAGGGTTTCCTAAGTTCTATCTGGAAGCAGTTTCAATAGCCTGGGGTGAAAGTCCATCCCTTTTACATTCCAGATAGGAAATGGCTATCCTCGTCTTCTAAATGACTATAATGCCAGAAGCATTAGCAGAAAAATGGCCACCAATGATGTCCACACCCCAACCTCCTATGAATATATTGCCTTATACAGCAAAAGGAACTGCAGATACAAGGAAGGACAAGAACTCTGAGATGGGATGACTATCCCGAATGATGACTCTGTACCCAGTTTAGTGATGGATTCCCAACAGTAGAACAAGGCAGATGGGTATGTGCACCAGATGCAAAACGAGAAGGACTTGACTTGCGTTTAAAGATGGAAGAAGTCCTTATACTACATCCTGTGCAGCCTCTGGGAGCCAAGAGTGACTGTTGATTAACAACCAGCAAGGAAATGGAACCTCAATCCTATAGCCACACAGAACTGAATGTTGTTCTCAATCTGACTGAGCAAAGAACCCCACTGTGGCCCAGAGTCTCCAGAGAGGAACACAGTCCTGCCCAATGCTTAATTTTGGCTTTGTGAAGTCTGTACTGGACCTTTGATCTACAGAACTATAAAACAGTGAATCTCTGGTGCTTTAAAGTCACTAAGTGTGTGTTAATTTGTTAAGGCAGCAATACAAAATTAGTATAATTGACCTGTCTGCACAGAATGGGATCAATTTTAAGTTAGATAATCCATGTAAAAACCCTATATAGAGCCTGGCACGTGACTCTTATTAGCTTTATCATTGTTCTTTTGCTAATCATGATCATCACAGAACTGAAAACATAACACAGGGTTTTAAAAGACTTCTGTCACCGTCTTGATTTTGACACTGGAAACTAAACACAGGGCCTTGTACATGCTGAGCATACACTCTACCACTGAGCTGCAACCTCAACTCCTCTCAACTTCTTAAGAACTGGCTGGATGTCCTTTAGTGGCAATAGTAAGATCCAATCAATCTTGGAGAATTCATGCTAGTAAGATGACATACTGTTGCTAAGTCCTATGATTCTTTTCTGTATATAATGAAATAAGCAACTGAACAAAAGTGTAGGATTTTGCAGCTTCACATACTCTAGGTTTTGAGCTAAATAATTACCAGAACACTTGGCAGTAGCTAACTCTACCTACCTAAAGTATGTCTGAGGGAAAAAGCAGGAGCAAAAATTAAAGGAGGCTATCTGTTGCAATTGTGTCTAAGCTAGGCAAGGACATGGCCAGCCACGGATTGAGCATGGGAATCCTTACACAGGAAATGTATGGTGACATTTGCTAGCTGGGCCATGACACAGTTGTTGTTGGAGATAAATTTTATGAATGATGAAATGTGTGGAAGCAAAACACATCTTGTACATTCATTGCTAATGTGATTGTGGTATTAAAAATACTAGGAGTTATTATTTTCCTCTCACTCTGCTCAATACGGCTTTGTAGAAAAGATAAACAAGCAACAGTAGGAACAGCTCTGTGATCTCCTCTATAAATTTCTTACCAGTCAGTATTCAAATTGTTCCAAATTGAAGCCTGTTTGTGTTACCGCACACACAGACTACTCATCAGGGATTATAGCAAAGGATATTAGAATAGAGAGAGGCTTGGAGAACTTGAATTGAATTACTAGACACCCTGTTACTAAGACATTTTTTTCTCTAAGCTTCTATTTTCTTTGCTAGCAATGACATTCCCTGAGTTACAGCAGCATAATTTTCACTGCTTTGGAAAATGATGTTGTATTTTTATGAGTCAACTAGGTTTAGATAATGACTCAGTTGAAGTTTACAGACAAAACTTTTGATCTATTGAAAATCAAACATATAAGATAGGTGAAGACAAAATAAAGTTATGTTTATAAGATTCTATCATTTCAATCTAAGTATTACTTATCCTTAAGCATTAGAGACTAGATAGGAAAAACATAATCTAGGGGCTCCTGGGAACTGAGTTCATTTTTCTGTAGCAGACTCCAAGATGGTCCTGTGATCCACACTTCATGTTCTCACTCTTACAAAATGTCCTCCCCTTTAGTGTAGGACAGACTTATGACTAAATCCTTATCTATAGAACACAGCAAACATCACTTGTTCTGCGTTATACTGGATTATAACACGTGGCTTGCTAGGGGCTGCCATTTCCCTTGCCAGCTTTGAAGGAACCAGTGGCCATATCATGAGTTGCCGATGGAGAGGGCCACCCCATAAGCTACAGCAGGAGGCCTCTGTCCAACAGCCAGCAAACTACTGCCACCCTCCGTCCAATAGCCTGCAAGAGGACTACAACCTGCCAATAACCACACACAAGCTTAACGGGGATCCTGCTCAGGTTGAACCTCAGATGAGACTGATCCCCTGGATGACAGATTGGATTTATCTTTGTTCGACCCTTGAAAGGGGACCCATGAAACCTTGCCTGGACTCCTGACACAAGAAATGGAGAATAAATGTGTATGGTGCTAAGTAAAGGCTAACTAATACACTGGATTTCACAACCTTTTATTTGTGAACGCTGAGTTTCTTAATTTAAGCGGTTACTTCATATTTTCTCAAGGTACTACATGTTAAATCGTGATGCAATAGCATCAGTTGATTCTTTATGACCACACACATATGGGCAAGTGGAAGTTTCTCACTCTAGAATGTATTGAGGCTATATATGAAAAGTTAGCCATGTGCTCAACTTGGGTACCCAAGTTATTCAGTTTGTTGTAAATAGTTCTCATCCCTTTCTTCTTTCTTGTCTCCACTCTGTCTGATCACTAAACTAAGCAAGTTCTCATTACAAGTATTTCTACAATACTTCTGGATCTCTTAGTTCATATTCTTAAGTCCTGGTTCAAATACTGCTCTCCCACCTTTGACTCCACCAACTTCCCTCTGTTCTTACTACACTTCACTCTCACTGTTGCTTCTCAACATTCATTTTTGTCTGGTAGCACACTGGCATTTCCTATACCACAATATGATCATTTCAACCATATTCTTTAAATACTTTCCAAAGGCTAAAAATTTTTCAGTATAATTCATGTTATGCCCCAGATTTATATATTTCATGTAACTAGCTAAAAGAAACACATTTCGTTTTATTGAGAACAGGGTTTATGTGTATATTTTATTCTCATAATTCCTGAATGTTTGATTCAAGATGAAAACAAACATAGCAGATAATATTTTTTGAAGGAATATACAAGACCATCAATAATATACTTTAAAAATATACTCCTTCAAAAATGAGCCTCATATACATTTTATACATTTGTTTCCTGAGATTGATACCTATACATCATTAAACTTTTGTGCAATGGCTAAGAGGCATCTGTGGAGCTGCAGATGTCAGCAAGATGGTGGAAGAAGAACTTTCTACCATCAACCTTTTGCAGAAACATCAATTTTGATGACTACTCATGAATGAGGATACCTTTGTGGAAGCCCAGTGAGAAGAGATAGCATACCGCTTTAATAAGAAAATCCAACAATATATGCATGAAAAGGGCAAGGGTAATTTCACTTGACTTGCATTGTACACAACTGAGCACAACTCAGTCCCAGTAGAGATTCCATTGACCTGCTATTTCTTGCATATGGGAAGGTGAGAAGATAGTGTATGAATGACCAACACCTCCAGTGAGAAATGCCCAAGAGGCCCTTTCTTTTTAGTTGTTGATGGACCTTTATTTTATCTATTTATTTGTATGCAGTGCTGAGACTTGAACCCAGTGCCTCACACATGCCAGGCACAACTCCAGCCCGAGGCCCACTTCTATCTCACCTAATCTAGGATGTTGAGGTGATTAACATGGCTGAGATTTTAAAAGGCTAGATGCAGAGAAGAGAGCCTGCAGACTCTTCTAATCACTCTATGGACTTCATCAGGAACTCACACACCATGTGGTATTCCTTGCCTATAGGCTCTCCCAACTGGTCCATGGACATCTCAAATATTCCTTGTACCTCAACATCCATCCCAAGTCAGCTTCCCAAGCATGCCCCAATGGATAGTAAGTGCAAGAATTTAGCACAGGTAATTAATTCAGCTCTACAGGATTGGAAGAAAATGCACAAACTTTAACATTTAAGGGCATCATCCTACAAATAAACAATAGGAATTCAGCACCAATCTGCCATTATAGGATCATGAGAAGGCATACAATCTTAAGAATCCCTCTCAGAGAGAATGAGGCATATGGAAAAGGCATATCTAACCAAAAGGTTTGAGAGAGCATCAAAATCTCTAGCTAAACTGTTTGGTGAAGGTGTTTCTCTCCTGAAATCAATCAGTAAAGACTGGAAGAGACTACTGCTTCCTCAATTTGGAAGAGAACAATGCAAGGCATCATGGAATGCAAAAAAAAATTAAGATATGTGTCACCACCAAAGGAACACAAAATTATTTTATTAACCATCCCCAAAGAAATGAAGATCTCCAAATTGTTGGACAAAAGAATTCAAAATAATTTTTTGAAGGACACTCAGCAAGCCATAAGAGAACACAAACAACTCAACAAATCAGAATAACACATGAACAATTGAGGAATTCAGTGAAGTAATAGGTATCATAAAAAAGAACCAAACAAAATTTCAAAGCTGGAGAATACAGTGAATAAAATTAAAAATACAATGAAGAGCATCAACAGCATCTGATAACCTACAAAAGTGCCTACATGGTTAGAGAATAAGGCTTGCAGTTGTGGACATAGGCCCTTGATCTTCACTAGGCCCCACATAAGAAGGATGTTGAGATTCTGGATGATATTTTTATTGACAATTCTCCCTAAAAAGTCCTCAAGAGATATGGCTTCTTGGTATATAACAACAGATAGTAAGATTGGCAGCAGATTGGGAGTTGGAAATACATGTTTTTAAAATAAGGAAATTATGCTAGAACACTAAACATAGCATGGTTTTAAATGCATCCGCTTATGAAAATAAATTTTGTAATTTAAACAAAAATTTCCTGTCTTTCCAACATTGAATCACCCCCTCTCAATGAGTCCCTAATGAAGATTGAATCTTAGTTGCAAACCCTTTTGACTCTTTTAATCTATAGGCATTTATTGACCTATTTTTCTTAGTTCAGTCTCTAAGAAGAAAAGATCAAGGAACAGCAGGTAATTGCATATAGACATTTCCATTAAAGTGTACCATGTAGGTCTTTTTGCAGTTGTTCATGGTCTGTTGACACTATGAGAGTGACTTGTTAAATTCCCGACTTTATGTAGAGCTATTCATTCCTTAGAGTTCTTAATTGAAATTATCAAATTTTAAAATTCTTTTTATTTGCTTAAAATATATATTCCCAAAGTAATCCATACATTTCTAAAAATATATACAATTTCAAAAAGCTTATCATGTAAAGCAAAATTCTTCTAAGATTTCATTTCTCACTGTTAGTTCCACCTATTTTAATTATTTATAATTTCAATTATTCTAGATGTTATTCACATGACTTTAAATATTCATACTGCAATTTTAAAAATTTATTTTCTATACCCAAGATATTGAATGACAACATTCCTACTTTGTGTTTCACAGTCTATTGATTATATATCATAAACCACTATAATTGGTGGAGGCAGGGTAAAAGTATTAAGAGGAATCACAATGGAAAGATAAAATGGACTAAATTAAAGGTGTTCTAGTGTTGATACGCTCATTCTGTTTGGCCTTACTCTGACTCTCAAAGCAAGAGAACAATCTGGGGAAAACTGTCAAGAAGTCTGGACATTCATTGAGTCCATATCTAAGAATGGGGAGAATCACATCCTTCCTCCCAGGTCTGATGAGCAGGCATTGAGCTCACCTGTAGCCTCAGCCCTGTGGGACCATCCCTTTGTAACCACTGGAGCAAGAATATTCTCTCCTCTAATTTGCTACACTTTCTCTTAGTCTGTTGACAGTTCAGCAGGGAGAATGCAGCTGCTATTTGCAGCTTGGTTGTTTTCCCTTAGAAAACTCCAGCCAAGAGAAAAATGTTAAGGAAGCAAAATATATTTTTGGTTCTTATCCATATATTCAGGATTTTCATGCCATACATCAGAAGAATCTGAACGACATTGCATCCCAAGCACCACAATCAGGGTCTCAAATTAGATCAGGGGAGTAGCCATCTATTTTTTTTTTTTCTTAATTGTAAACAAATGGGGTACAACTTGGTTCTCTGTACATGAAGTAGAGGCATACCATTTGTGTAATCATACATTTAGATAGGGTAATGGTGTTTGATTCATTCTGTTATTTTTCCCTTCCCCCCACTCCTCCCACCCCTCTTTTCCCTCTATACAGTCCCTTCTTCCTCCATTTTTGCCTCCCTTCCACCTCCCATTATGTATCATCATCCGCTTATCAGCAAGATCATTTGTCCTTTGTTTTTTTGAGATTGGCTTATCTCACTTAGCATGATATTCTCCAATTTCATCCATCTGCCTGCAAATGCCATAATTTTATTATTCTTTATGGCTGAGTAATAGTCAACTTCTCTAACTGCTTTTTGTTGTTTGGTATATTTTATTTACACACATTTGCATATATTATTTCTAAAGATAGTGTTAATTAAAATTAAGTTTTGCAATGGTATTTTGAGAAACACAAACATGAACGTGGCCCACGTTTTAGATTGTTTAGGTATTCAGGTGAGGATTCTTGCAGGCATTTTGTCCTCCAACGCAAAATCTGATTTTTCAGCCTTGCCCAATATAGTCATGATACTGCTATCCTTCCATGTGCTTTGGCCAAAGTTTTCAATTATCGTCTATAATTCTCTTTATTCTCATTTTGATTTTTCTGTCACAAACTGCAATCAATCCATCAATAGCACTTTGGAGCTGTCCACTTAATATACATTCAGAATCCAACCACTGGTAGATACTTCCATAGTTACTTTCTTGATCCACCCCTCACTGCATTTTGACAACAGTGTGCTAATGGTTCACCCTCCCTCCATTCCTCATCCCCTTAGGTCTGTTTTCCATACAGCATCCAGGGTGATATTTTTTGTATTCTAAGTCATTTCAGGGAAAGAAAATCAAAACCCTTATCATGGCCACCAGGACCAATGTACCTGGTCACCTGCTGACTTATATCACTTCCTACCACCCTTGTTTACTCTGCTTGATCCAGATTTGCCTTCTTCCAAGATACATCAAACCCGACTCTTATTTTCTGATACCTATGAATAAAAAAAGAGATCCTAGCTCAGATCTCTGATCCTTTACCCTTCTTACCCCTTTCATTTTTCTCTAAAGTTCATATTACTCCCTGTTCTTTCATGTACTTGTGTGTGTGTGTGTGTGTATGCATGCTTTTCCCCTTCTCTCAGTTTCCCATCTCAGAATAGAAGCCACACAAGTGTAGAGGGTTTGCTTTTTTTATTTCCATACCACGTGTGTTTGAACACTGGCTGGCATAGAGTCAGCATTCACGAATATCTGATCAAAGAATAAGTGAATGGCTAACAGAAGACAAGTTGGTCCTTAGAAAAGTGGTACAGTGACTTGGTTGGATTAAAACTAGGTCAGAAATACAACCCTCCTATCTGGCACTGTGCAGGTCACTATCAATTCACGGAGAAAAGTTGGAGTGGAGATGCAGGCTTGCTGTGTATTCCTAAATGCCATTCCAAGCCCACCTTTTCTCTGTATTCGAAAGAGTGGTTTAGATCCAAGATCTTCTGTTAAGTGTGAGCCTGACACTTGAAAGTGTTCCCAATCTCAGGATAGCATGGAGGAGGGGCGGGGGCACTAGAACTCATTCCACCACTAGGATTGGCGGTTCTGCCTGGGCCCTGCCGTAATGTGGAGGCCAAACCACAATCGGACAGAGGAGAGCAGTGGCATGTTGGAAGCGAAGGTGAACAAGCCCAGCAGCTGGCCTGATGTTAGACCACCCTTACATGTCCTTGGAAGGGAAATACTTGCAAATTCCACACAACCTCTTTCAGCCAAATGCACTACTTCCCAAAGGATAAGAGCAGAAGGCCCTGGTTATGAACCCTGGGTCATTACTTCACCTTTTAACCTACTGCTGATGTATTGATGCTGGGAGAACTTCACATACTCCTGAATTCATTCATTTAATACAAATAATACACTTCTCTTAAAGACCTAATGCTTTTCTAAATACTGGGCAGAGAACAAGAATGGAGCATGGTTTCTGTTCTCAAACCACACACAAATTGAAGTATGGGGAAAGTGTTTCATAGTGTAACCAAAACTGGCACCCACTGGACTCTCTTCTGAGATTGTACAACAGGGAAGGAGAGTTGCATTGTGCTTTTTCTTAAATAAAAAAGTTGATGGTGGTAAATAAGACTCAAGATATCTGCCTTCGGATGTCACACAATCTTAGACCTAATTGCAAGAAAAGAGAAAAATATATATGGGTGCCTAATTTGATCATTTCGTGACCATCTTGAATTGTACCTATATGTACAACTATAAGTAAATTTTAAGAAATTCTAGTTGGAACATTATTTAAAGCATTAAGATGGGGTTCCTTCATTGTTGCACAAGTTTAAATGCTAATTGGTCATTGTAGGTTTTGTTTGAATGCATACTCCACAATTCAATAGTCTATGATTATTCTTATATGCTCTTAAATTGGCATATCATATGGGATTAGGGAAAAATCAGCTTACTGCATTAAAAAGCTTAATATGTTTGAAAGATTTATTAAATAAAATGGTATTTTAAATGTCCACATAATCCCACTTACAGACTTGATGTTTTGTAGAAGTGTATAATTTTTTTAAAAGTAAGTAACCCTATGATAAAACAGTACTCAACAATGTTCAGGGGTATTTTTAAAAGTGCCCCCAAAAGATAATTACAGTGAAACGCAACTCTAATTACTTCGTCTATTAGACTTTGTTCATTCAAAATTCATTAGTTTATTTTATGAATTTTCTCATATATACTTACCATGTGTTAGGTATCATGAAGTGCCCTAACATCTTGAAGATATGTTTCATAAATATTTATTGAATCAATATTGGTTCTTCTAGTACTTCATCTTTAGGCCTTTTTAGTCTCCACAAAAGTTGGCAAAATAAATTGTCTCTCTTTTGAGACCTGAAGGATAAGCTTTGGAACAAAGTTCATCACTGGTGTGATTTATGATGGATAATTGGACTCTTCCCTGGGGCAAGGGATGAAGCACAGTGTTCAGGTGTTCATTAATTGCTGTCCTGGCACTGTGATTACCAATGCTTTCCTTGGTAAAGACCACTCTACCACCTGCTATCTCAGGTGACCTTAGGGTACACAGGTGGTCAAAAGGCTCCTTGAGAAAACTTTAAGCCACACACTAGGGAACATAATCCCTTAACTGTATTTGGAAACTTGAAAGTAGGTTCTGGATGTTCAAATGGACAGGAAGTTTTCTCAGGCTTTTGAGCATCTGTCCATTTAGCATCATGTATCTCTTTCAACTAAATTGTACCTACCTTGCCAATGCACTTCACCATTTCTAACTAAAAAGAAATCCTTTAACCCCACACCTCTCCAATTGACACTCCATCCTCTGCTTCCTTTTATGGGTGATCTCTAAAGAGGATAGTTACACATGGTGTCTCCATTTCCTTGTCAATCACATATCATCCAACCTGACTGCCAAAATCACTGATCCATTTTGCAAAATCCAGCTGGCATTTTTCAGTCCTCATTTTATCAATCGTCTCAACATTTGCTTCACTTTCTTCCATTCTCCTCCTGAAATGTTCTTGACTTTGGTCACCTCCCTATCATTTCTCATGTAACCTGAAATACATTTCAGTATGTCTCTTTCAAGTTTCTCTTTTCACACATTGCCTTAAATACTGAATTCCTTTTAACTCTTAATCTCTTCTTTTCACTCTCTATTCCCTTCCTGGATGGTTGCAACCATTCTCATGGCTTTAAATACTATGGAAACGGCTCCCAATTTTAGATTCCTAACCTTGGTGAGCTCCAACTTTTTTCAGTTAAATGCCTGGTCGCCAATTAGAATTAGATCCCTCACAGAGACCTCAGACTTCACCTGCCTAGGACTGACACTTTTATGTTTTTGATATTCTGATACTAATCTCAATTAAAAGAAATTCCATCCACCTAGTTGGTCAAGGGGGGAAAGTGAGACTCCAGAGTTTCCTCATTCCATTTCCCCATGCCTAACCAGAAAAACCCAGAGTCGCCATGGAAAGTATTTTTAATTGCTCAATTGTCTTCGCCCTAAAGCCAGTTACAAGTTTTCCTCATCTCATGCCCACTTCTGCCAAGTATACTTTGTGAGACTCACTCCTGTCCATTCCCAACACATCACACAGATGGAGATGTCACAGCAATGAGCTATACCATTTAGTTGCTTAAACATCATGGTGAGCGTCCTATTCCATCACTGGTAGGGTGGTGTTCTCTTCCACAGATATGAATACGATACAGTGCAAATGAAGGTGAATCCATGTCATCTGCAACAACATGGATGGATCTCAGATAGATAATGTTTCCTTGTCTAGTGAAACAATTCCAAACCAAAATAGCCCTTACCTGGAAATCTCATTCATTTAATGCCCATGATAGGAGTTCACAATGCAGGTTGCATGTGGATGGATAGTTGCTACAAAAAACTAGAGTGGTGATGTGGTGGGGCAGCCACCTGAATGCTTGATTTTATGGAAATTCACTCAACTATACAGTTATGATCTGTGTATCTTTTATGCAGGTTATGCCTCAATATGAAGTTTATTTCAAAAACCAGATAAAGAGGGATGGAGTCTTATATTTTGTTGTTGTTGTTACTAACCACTGAGTGTGTTAAATCTAAGAAATAGAAATGGTAGCACTTTCTGCTAGGTAATTATTGTGTATTTAGAAAAATGCCTAATTATACATTCAACTGACACACTACAATGATTTCCGAAAGCCTTGGCTAATACAAAAAGTATGTGTTCTGAATAAATAATACCCTGTTGTCAGAAAAGCAAACATCCAGGCCTATGATTAAATAATGTTAACACAACTATGGTAAAGAAAAAAATTAAAAACATAAACAAAGTCTAGAAATACAATATTGCAAGTGCTATTCTGCTTATTAGGTTGACAGGAACAGAAACACTACTCTGTTTGAATGGGAAAAGAAACACAGAGGAGCCATGAGAATCCATGTTTTACAAATCACATTTAAAATATGGGTGCTGTCCTTGTAACTGTGAGATTACTTAGTACTCAGGGATGGAATTTTATCTCAGGTATCTAGATGTAAAAGAGCGATGACACCAATTTCAGTTTTAGAACCTTGGAGTTACTTTTACGCGTATTTCATGTTTTTCACTTCTTGATCTTTTTCTAGAGATTCAACAGCATACATTTATGAATGAAAGCTATCGAAGCCAGAAAATAGAACATTTTTGGCTTGCAATTATACACAATAATAAATTGTTTTTGAATTTTCAGGACAAAATGATAATACTTTCAGAATAAATGCCCTTCTTTGAAATGTCTCAACCAATCACAAAATATAAGATGAAATATAAAACAGAAATAACAAGTGCTATAGGTTATAGCATTAATTAGCCTCTTCCAATTTGAGAGTTATGCTCACCTTAACTGGAGACTGGACTGAACTGGAACACTGAAGACTGTCCTTTGGATGTAGGATATGAAAATTATTAATCTGAACAAGCAGTTCATTTGAAACCGAAATCCTTCCCTACCCTTGAAAACTCAGCTTTACTAAATCATTAAAAGTTCCATGCATTAAAGTCAGGAATAAAATCACAAACACATGTATTATAGATGTTTTCTGTTTTGCCACCTTTATTATTAAAATAAAAGATGTTGAATTTCTACACTAACATTGCTTCCCTTTTGTTTCTTTTATTATTTTTCATAAACTTTTATGACAACTTTTGCAGAAAAATTAGAATCTTTAGTAATTTTTCTATAGTACTAGGCATTCAAGCAGATTCCTAAAATATTCTTGCATACAGCTTTTAATAGGTAAGATTTTGCAATATTTTAATGTTCCCAGCGGAGGAGAAGTCTCTAAAACAAATAGGAATTTCATTACGAGTGTAAAAACAACTTCATTTTTCTATTCTCAAATGATTACCTCCATTTTACAGCAGCTGATAAACATCAGGCGGAATGACGGTCGTGTGTGAGGATGGGGCCTGGGTGGAGTTGGGCAGATGGGTCTTTCAGTCAGTCATGAGCCTGGAGCACGACCCCTTCAAATTCCATTTCACGACTCACTTCATGTTCAGAGCTGAATTTGCATGAAAATCAAATTCATAAATTCAGCCACGGCTTTGATCAGGAATTTTGCGGTTGTTATTGTTCTTTTTGAATTGTTGTAAAAGTCATGGCAGATGGTAATGTTTCTTGAAATGTCTGTCGATACGCATCTCCTTTCTTCTCCACCAGGGTACAGTACTAGAAAAGCATTAGGACCTGCAGAGGAGCAGGCCACCTGAGAACTTGCACGATCCGGGATGTAACTCTTTCCTAAATGAAGAAAGTAAAGCTACAACTCTGACCCTCTTACTCCCAGTCCAATGACCAGTGACCTTTCCAAAACACAGTATGGTTTCCAAGAAATGAGTACTGAAGCCTGGGGAATACTGACATTACAAATTCTACAGAAAATAAGAAAAATAAGGCAATTCTCTCTCTCTCTCTCTCTCTCTCTCTCTCTCTCTCTCTCTCTCTCTCTCGCTCTCTCTCTCTCTCTCTCTCACACACACACACACACACACACACACACACACACACACTCACATATACATGCAATTTCTGTTATATATTTATACCTATCTATATTTGAAGCTACATATGCTATAAGAAAAAAAAAAAAAAACGCAGTACTATAGATTGAAGCCAGGAGCATCTACTACTGAGCTGCAACCCCAGCCCTTTTCTTTCTTAATTATTCAGACAGTCCCTCTATGTTGCCAAGGTTAGCCTTTAATCTAGCGATCCTCCTGTCTCGGCCTCCCAAGTAACTAGAATTATAGGTATACATCATTATGCTCAGCTGCTGTAAAAAATTATAAAGAGAAATAAATGAATTTACCACAAATCCACTTGCTGTCTCTCTCTCTATATATATATATTTTTTTCTTTATATATGATATTTATATATTTACATCTGACCCTATGGATGATATTTATGATTAGCTAGAAAAGCACTGACTGAGAATGTGAAGTTTGAAAAGCAACAAACGTTGGAATCCTAGATTCGCCACCCAACACCTGTGTAGCTGTGTGAACTTGAGCATGCTATTTAACATTTTGGAGACTGGGCATTGGTGGTGGTGGTTGTTATGGTATCTGTCTATGGAATTGGCATGTGGATTAGACAAGCAAATGTTTATAATTGCTTACCATTGACCATGTCTGATGCCTGGCCATTCAGAGAATTTATTCCATTTTTAAAAGAAATTTCCCACATATGCATATAAGCACAACAGCTCATACCGTGGGCCGGGCAATGGATGAGCTGTTTCCTAAGCACAAGCAACCAACTCTTAATTTCCCTATGGCCAGTACAACTGAGCCTTGGTTATAGATGAGGGCACAAACACTTAGGGGAATGGACTGGCCTGCCCCTCACCTATGGACCATGACTGGTCCTGGTCTCACCCATGACACCACCACATAGACAGGAATTTAACTTCAATTTAAGCCACACAAAGAGCTCTAATTTAAGGAGTGCAAATGTGTTCATCTCAACAGCCCTATCTTTAAAATTAACCTCATTCTTACTATCTCCATTTTCCCCAAGTATGAGGACACATTTTTAATAAGGCATGGATATTTCCTTGATACTCTTCACCCAAATCTGTATAATATAATCATAATTTTATACAAAGACTCATATTCAAATCTGGTTTTTCTCCATCTAAGATATAACTGATAGTTATATTTTTAAAGAGTAACCACCAGAAGAAAGAGAAATTAGACACCTGTTGCTGGAATTTAACCACACACACCCTGTTGTGATCTGATATCTCAATAACCATTAATAAATCTCTAGGCTAGGGCCCAAGGTTCTATTTAGTCCTATAATTTAAAAAGCATCACTTGCATTCAACATATAGGCAACTTGCCAAGAAAAGAAACAAAACTTGTCTTGATTTATTTGCCAGCTGGCACTTTGGACTGAATGGCCAACTACCAAAGAACTGCCATTACTCGGTCACACAGCAAAATAAAATGAATATCTTTCTTCGTGTACATACTTCTTACTATTGAAAAATTATCCTAAGAATAAACTAATTGCCACTGTAAAACACAATTTTATTGAACCCAGCATCCATCTGGAAACTCAGAGAGACAAATATAAAACTGCTGGCCATAGGGATTTTGGATCTAATGCAACTATTGAAATATGATTGTTAACCTTTCCTTGTTGCAGTTGTTTCAGTAGATAGAATTCAATATCAGTGCAAATAATTTGCTTTTATTTAGTAACACCATTCATTAAATGGGAAAATCTTTAAGTAGCTGGGCTATATGTATGCCTATAGTATAAAACATTTGTGTATATATATATATATATATATATATACACACACACACACATATATACATAATATTTTTATGAAATATTCTAGGCATCTAAAGTGCACTATGAAACCAATTAAAATCCACAATAAATCATCTCCTTCATGAAACTAAAATTAAAGTTCCAAGCTGGACATGATGGTGTCCACCTATAATCCCAGTAGCTCGGGAGGCTGAGGCAGGAAGATCTCAAGTTCAAAACCAGTCTCAGCAAAAGCGAGATGCTAAGCAACTCAGTGAGACCCTGTCTCTAAATAAAATACAAAGTAGGACTGGTAATGTGGCTCAGTGGTCAGGTGTCCCTGAGTTCAATTCCTGGAACCCCACCACCCCAAAAAAATAATTAAAGTTCCAGGTCATTTTTATTAGGTTATTAATAGTGTTGATAGTATTTCAAAACAGGAAACTTACTTTTAAAAATGGAACTTGAGATTGGAATGATGCAAGAAGAACACTAAACTTTAGACAAACCCATATATTAAAAATGAAACTGTTGGGGTGCGGGGGGTGGGGAGTGAGAGAAGAATGGAGGAACTTTAGATTATGTAGAGGGAAATGAGAGGGAGGGGGGATGAAAAATGGTGGAATGAGACAGACATCATTAGCCTATGTACATGTATGATTACATGAATGGTATGAATCTACATCATGTGCAACCAGAGGAATGAAATGATGCACCTCATTTGTGTTCAATGAATCAAAATGCAGTCTATAAAAAAATAAAAAATAATAAAACAATAGAAATTTTTTAAAAATTAAACTGTTGTGTGTGGGTTTTTTTCTAGCTACCACTAGTTGATCTACTGTTATTTCAGGTATTTAGCACAGATATTTCTCTTGAAGATGTGCCAATTTGGAATTTCTTATCCCTTCATATTCTTCACATGGTTCAACCTGAAGTTTAAAAAGGAAAAGAACCTTAGAAAATTACCCACAAGTGCTACTTTAAAGTGGATGAAATCTGGTGGGATAGTTTTAATAATTTTTGAATATACTAGAATATGGTACAGCGAAATACATTACATGGAAACCCTGCCTCTTAATGTGATCAACTGACTGCGTCCATATGTCCCTTTAACTCTTAAAATAATTACTTGAGCCATAAAGAGATCCAGCTTCAAAAATTCCACTTTATGATAATTCTGTTTTGGGAATATCTTTGTTTCATAAAAAAAATTATCAGATTCTTAAAATTTCTCATGAATAATTACAAATACCTATGTATTTAGGCATCATTTCAAAATTAGAAGTTGGCTACTGTTTCTCTACAGCTGATTATTGCTTAACCATCTTTATATTGTAAGGACTTGGTTGCAATCATGAAACACTCAGTGGTTCACTAAACTTCTCTTTTATTCAAGCAAAACTTTCCCACTGGAAAGCTGTGTAGTTTGGATGAGCTTAATGTAAGTAGGTATGTTATTAACACTGATTATAACTAAATCTGACAAGTTGTGCTGACCTATGGAAATAAAATCAGAAAACTTCCATTTGATTCCTTCCAAAGGAATTGAAACCCTAATTTGAAGAAATGCTCCATTTACATTTACATGCAGCTTGATGATTTATGACAGGGAGAACTTTCAGCTCAGATAGAAAGTCAACTCTCCAGGAGTGATTATATAGTGAAAATGAAATTTCCTAACCTATTTAGACGAACCACATCAGGCATTATCCCTCACACCCATATCTCACTGCCTTCATTTCAGTAACTACTGCTATTCTCTGCTTACTGAGGGGAAAAGAAGATAAAAAAATGTTATTCCACAAGAGTGGCAGAATATCTCATATTTATTAAATTAAGATAAGAATCTGCTAGAAGAAGAATAATTTAAATATTTATGTATAGTGATGAGTTTATTCCTGAATGATCGCGTATTTTGTTGCAAAAGGTAGAGATGTGGATAGCGCACTTCGTTGACTGTTTGATTTCATTAATGGTATTTCCCCACACAATAATTGGGGAACAAGACAGAAAAAGAATTTTGAAACTTATGTAATGAGAATCAAATTCCAGAAAGGTTTGTGACGTTTCTCCAAGTTGCTAAGTAGCCTACAAGTATTCACAGGAATTCTCAGAATGGGCAAACTACATTGCACATGATATGCCATAATTTTTTCATATTGTCATTTTTAGAGCGTCACTTACCTAATGCAATGGAATTACAACTCAAGATAAGGAAACTAGTATGTGCAATAAGAAAACTTTGGAAATATTATCTTGACTTACTCTTTCCAATAAAAGTAAGTTTTGATTATTTTTTTCTTTTGATTCCCAAGTTCCTGTTGAGGTTGTAAAATGAAAAATTGCCCGGATTGTAAAACTTTCTGTCTTTGCTGAAAGCTCTCCTTGTCATAAATCATAAAGCTGTATGTAGATGCAAATGGAGCATTTCTTCAAATTAGGATTTCAATTCCTTTCACATTATAGCACTTGCCCAAGCGTGACTTTCAGAGATAGTTCTTTTCAAGAATCTCCAAATGTGACAGGAAGTGCACTATCAAAGAGCTGCCGTGTGTATATTCCAGAGGAGTGTCAGTCAACCGAGTGCTTATGATCATCAAGTCTCAAGGTCAGAAGGGAACTTAAAACTCACTTAGTTCAACCATATGTTCTCGTGCTTGAGACATCTCCAGAGAGAGGGTGACTCTGGAGCTTGCTGCATGGGTTGTAACCCCAGCTTTTGCTTTTTGGCCAGGGGTCAGTTATTAACCTATATCAGTATTTCACCTTCCTCATGTGTAAAATGGAAATGAGAGCAACAGGACCTCCCCAAAGCATTCTAAGATTAGATGAGTTACTGCATGTAAAATGTTTAGAACCCTCTCTGGTTCCCACTGGCCCTACCTCCCTTCTTGTAATCAATACCTGGTCTTAGCTGGGTCACCTCTGGGGAGTCTATGTATATTTCTTCAGCACTGATTGTTGATGTTTTTCTTCTAATGAGACCAAATCCAACTCTTTGGCCGTCCTTCTCCCTGTCCAATTCCATCCCTTGGAATCAGGCAGCAAAGATGCTTCATCAGGACCTTACTTCAATTAACTTCACATATTTGAACCAGATACATTGGGTTGGAACTTGGGAATTTACTGGGGCTAGTAACCTAAATCACTTGCTACCATGTTTTCTCATGGGTTTGAGGAGAGAAACAGAAGGGGATGTAATGTTTTAATAGTGATGACCACTGTCAATCATCATGCTACAACACAAATGCTTCCATCATTGATGAAAATCTTCTAACACACACACAGACAGAGGCACATACATGGTCTTTGATTACCACTACATCTCTTGGGAGTCATAGGGTCAAATGTGTTTAAGGGCTTGGTCTCAATTCATGGTGATGTTGATAATGAGGATGAAGACAACAAAGAAGATATTGATTTCCATGCTAGGTTAAATATGCCCCAGTCACCTATCCTGGTCAAACAACTGGCTAAGAGCATCATTGTGTATCACAGGCTACCATTGATTTTACATGGCTGCAAAGTTACTCTCATGGCTATAGTCCTCAAATTATTTCTGTTGTACATCAATTCTCTTCTAGTACTTCAGATGAAGAAACCATCTGAAGAATATGCTTCACCTATTTCATTGACAAAAAATGTCTTTGAGAGTTTCAACATGTTATCAAGATCTAAAATTTTCCCTGATGTAGAAACACTATAGCCAATTACCTGTGTTCTGGACAAGACACTTTTATTTCTTAAGTTGTGATTGCTTATAAACACTCACATTATTTTCCTTACTTTTCACGTTGAAAATAGAGATTCCTTCTATAGAAACTTTCTTCTATGTAATCACACTGCTCTTCATTCTAGGAAGTATCATTTTTCATGTTACAGCTAACTGTTGCCCTGAATTGTTTATGTTATGTGTTTTCTAAGGAAAAACAAAGACTATTGATAAAACAAAGGATCCTATCATACCTCACTAAAAGAATTAAGATAGCCTGATCACTGTATTTTTGCTTCTACCATTCATCTCTTCTAATCTAAAAACAACTTTCAGTCATTGTTCTACAACACAAATGTGTCCACCATTGATTAAAATCTTTTATCTTGTATATAGGTACAAATACACAGTACTACTGTTCATCTTGAATAGTCTTGTTTTTTGATTACCAGCTCAGACATTTGCTAGTCATCTTATTCTGGTGACAAGATGATAAACTATACTCTACAGAATAAACTTTCTATCACTGGAATGCATTTGTTTTCAATAAAAGTATTTTAAAAGATAGAAGATAATTTATTCTAGAATATGTTTTTCTCTGCACTTACTAGCTCTCCTGATTTTTGTTTAGGTGCTTTTGAAGCTGAGTACAGTAAGTGTCACCAGTTGTAAACAATGATTACTTTTGGATGGTGATGTTTAGGGAAATGTCTTTTTGTAAGTCCACTATTTATTTTTGTCACCTGAATTTTATGCATTTATCATTAAAAATAATAGGAGATTTTCTTCAATGGGAACTTTAAATGTTTTTAGATTTTTCAAAAACAAATATTGAAAAGTTACCAGTAAAGTGAAATAGAATGGATCTGCTAATTACACATCAAATCCTTCTAAAGATCATTAGATTGAAATTAAGTAAGCAATTTTATATAATTCCTAGAATTTATCTATTTGGCATATATGATAGACACCCAGATGGCATTGAAAAGAAGAGGAATTTTCTACATTTTTTAGTGCCATAATGATCTTCCTACCATAAAATTGAATCAAGAAATAAAAATATTCATTATGTGGTACAAGAATTTATATAATTGTAAGGACTTTATGGAAATAGCTGCGTAGTCAAATGTAAAAAGGAACTGCTGTGTTTGCAAGTCTCAAGAGTAACTGGACCACACTAGCTTGAGCATTCTTGATATTTTTCCATAGGCAAAAACAATTATGAGAATTCTTTTTATAGGTTCTTACAGTAGAAAATACATCTTTAAAATGAAATACATTAAGTAAACACTCCACAGGCAGAGAAGGCCTGAGTGATGTTGAGTGTCTCCGCTCTGGCTGTCATTTAAAAAAACAGGAAAGAGATAACATTATTTCAGTTTTTAATAGCTGGTTAACATTTGGCTCGTGTGAGTCTGCAGACAAATAATATCAGTTTCATCTCATCTAACTACATCTGACTTCAGGCAAGGACAAGAGAACCAATTCTCTCAGTGATGGTAGAATGCTAAATCAGCTCTTCCAACTGGTTTTCCAGGATATTAAACCATAAATATACACTTACTCGCAGACCAGTTTCCATTTAAACCCCTTCACTAGCGCCGGCCTGTCCTGTCCCCACTTCTTCCCTTGAGGACCAGGAGATGTCAAAGCATCTGCTCAGCCCACATATCACAGAATTTAAAAACTGAATTTCCCCTTCGCATCTAATAAATAACCCACCTGACAAAAAGACACAAGCAAAGCCAAAGCAAACAAAAACAACAAAAATGTTAATAATTAGTTTCAAATAGTCAAGTACTTAACAGGAAAATAATCAATAGGTCTACTCTGCTCAGATAATAATTTCTTCCTGTTTTTACTTTATCATGAATGTGAAACTTCTACTCCAGAATCATCTGATAACCACAGCTGGGCTGCATTAGAAACAAAAGTAAAATAGAAAAACCCAATAAATTTTGCAGGCTCTAAGTAAGCCGTTTGGTAATTTCCTCAAATGTCTAACATATATAAACATGTTCAATACTAGGGACAGTACAACATTCGCCTCTTAGGTATCTCACATAAGTGAGTTCAAGTCGCTCCCTAACTCTAAGTCTTGGGCACAACTCCCATTCGCTCAGACAGAGTTTTCCCACATTTACTTGGGGCAGAATGGTTCTGTCTCCTCGTGATGATGGCACCTGAACAGGACAGTGACTTTTGATTTCTAAGTAAAACACCTGGAAATAAAAGCATGATGTCATAATTCTTCTTTCCAAATATGTGTGAACATTCCTGGTACTGGACTTTCTGGTGTCTGAACCCAAATCCTAGAGGAGGCTGATAGCTCTCTAGGGTACTGAAGCACTGGTTCCTACAACTCAGGGTCCCTACAGCTGAGTCACCTACTTTGATCTACTGATTGAGCAGAATCCTTACAGTTTGTTGCAGAAATCAGACCTCCCAGGATTCCTAACTTTAAATAGTTTTTACCTAAACTTAAGAAAGAGCACGATGATACTTATATGTAGAATCTAAAAAAAAAAAAAAAAAAAAAACAAAAACCAGACTCACAGAGAAGGCGGCCAGTTACCAGGGACTGAGGCTGAGGAAAAGAGAAGATGTTAGTCAAAGGTCACAAACTTTTGGTTTTAAGTTCTAGAGCATGGTATGCTAGAAATTTGCTAAGCAAGATCTCAAATGTTCTCAAGAAAATAATAAAGGTTTCATTCCACATATTAGCGAAAATATTTGGTCTTTGGCTTTTTGGAACTGGCCTATTGCTTATATAATTATATCAAAATGGATTCTACTGGCATGGATAACTTAAAAGAATCAATTAAAAAAAACAGTTAATCTACCATTTAAAAAAAAAAAGTAAAAAAATAACTCTGAGGTGTTGGATGTGCAGTTAGCTTGACGGTGGCAACATTCACAGGGATGTTAAATGTTAAATGAGGGCAGATGGCCCTTACACTGAGGGAGGATGGGAATACCACCACTGTCCCATGAGATTTCTGGGCAACCATGAACTTCCTCCCCGAAGGACTGCCCGTGTGCCACCAAAGGCACTTCTGGTGACAGCCATGCTCAGCTCACCTCCCTGCAACTCCTTCAACTCTCAGAGCCTCTAATGGTACAGATCCTCTGGGGAACCCAGTGCCCCATGTTTACCCAAAAGAAAAAAAAAAAAAAAAAAAAGTGTTTGGCTTCTAAGAGGATCAATAATTCTCTATTAACCTGTCAATATCAGCTCCAGAGGGCAGCGCACAAGGCTTCACAAATAAGAGGCACATTTCTATGTTGGAATTTTCTCACAAAAAGACTTCTAAGTGAACCTGGCCCATGTTCTTATAGGCCCTCCAGGGAACCAGCACGGTGCACAGCGGGAGTAAAGCAGCCAGTCACCACTGCTGCCTGGTGTTCTGGGCCCTGTGGTAAGAGGCAGGCGCCTTGGACCAGCCAGGCAGGCTCAGCCCTTCGCCACTGGCCTGAGGTAGATGACAGGGCACTTTGTATTGGTCTGATCAGAGCCATGTGCCAGACATGTCGGTATCCTCTTGCAGGAGCACCCTTGCCCCCAGCTCCCTCCCCACTTCCTATACATCCTCTGGTCTTCTCACCGATGCACCTAGAATGGACATTGAAGAGGAAAATAAATCTCTTTAAAACACATCACGGGGGCTCTAGTTAGAGGCAGGAGAGATAACAGTCACATTTATAGGTTAATCGGATGAAAACAGCTGGAGCTGAACTGGGCAACTCTATGCTTGTGTTTTTAAAAATTTGCTTAATGTTAATATAAATAATAACAGTTGATAGCTGTGCTATGTTTTGCAATTTCTAATAAAATTTTTATGATGGAAAAGCCATTATTACCTGCCTAATGTGTTAATCTACTCTCTTGATTTCCCCACACACCGAAGTAGCCTTTGCCAAATGATTAATCGTTTTATGGTCACAATTAACCGTAATTGAAGCCAGGGAACTCAGGAGGAAATGAACAATCCCTAAAATGCAACCTTAAAGCCCATAAAGAGACAGCAACGCTGTGCATATTGAGTCCACTTAGAGTCCTTGCATGTGGATCAAGACTCGTTTTGCGGTCACCATTAAAAATGCAAGGCCATGGGCCATCACTTTCTTTCTTGACAAGGTTTACAGCAGACATGTGCTGGAACCAGCTTGTGCCAGCTCCTGAGTAAGTCGATGCATCAAGTTGGTAGCTTGCAATTGTCCACGGTGGGAGTGTTTCTGTCGTGGAAATCGGCAAAAGTGACAAATCAGGACAGTTTTTTCCTTTATTCTCCCCTCCCCATTTCCCATTCCTTTTCTATTTGTTACCAGGTGGGCCTACTGAAGAGAGCAAATTGCAAAATGTGCTTAAATTAGAGCTCCTTCTAGAAAGATATTTTGGGTTAAGTTTGTCTGAACGAATATGAAAATTACCTCAACAGAAGACTACTCTCTTCATTTCTGTCTCACCTTGTTGAATTATCTGTCCACCTATAGGTTTTACTTTCTGAAAGTTGTATTTTTTTTTTCTCAGTCCCACTTTAACTCTTGTGTTGTCTATCTTATAGTTTTTATTTATTATTTATTTATTATTTGTTTGTAACAGAGTTTGATCCTAGGGGTTCTTAAATTCCAGTCTTTTTTTTTTTTTTTTTTTTTTTTTTTTGAGATGGGTCTCACTGAATTGCTTAGGGCCTTGTTAAGATGCTGAGGCTGACCTCATACTTTTGACCTTCCTGCCTCAGCCTCCCAAGTCACTAGGATTACAGTAGTGCAGCACCACACCCAACTTTATCATGCTTTTTACAAAATGTTCACCTACTTCTTCCTTTTATTAATAACCAAAAATCATCTAGATGCAGATTGTCTGTAAGAAGTTGGAAACAGGTTTGTCAATGAGAGCAAATGTGTGGAAAATCAGCACATTGTGAGAACCTGGTAGTGGTGATAGAAATGAGATGGTATAAGCAGCACAGTGATGGTCAGTTGCAACTGTCTGCTGCTTTGTCGCCTATGTCAGAGGTCAATTTGAAACTTCCTGACTTTTTATGCACTTGTCAAATTTAAAATGGGCTCATCACTTTTGATGACGTCACATGGTGAACGTGTTGGCAGAACAGAGATGTGAACCCAGTTTTTATTCATGCTCTCTCTCATGCTCACAATGTAGTGATGCAGAAATGTGCTCATGTCCAAGTTGAGTATGGTCACAGACCATCTTAGTGCATTGTAACGTGAGAAGGAAGAATATCTAAATAGATCAAGGGTGGTAGACTACTTTTAAATTTGACAAAATATACCCTGAACTAAGTAAATGAAAGGAAAAAAAAATCAAAGTGGTAAAATAATTGATATAAAAACATCTGGGTAATTTTTCAGAGTTCACCATGATTTTGTTATCACTTCCAACAAATATGAGTTATTGGCAGTTGGATGAAAATTTGTGTTTAGCGTTGAGCTTGCTGGCAGGAAAAGGGCATCCTTGTGAATGGACACCAGGGTCTGCTTATAAAAATGTGGGTCTTCCTGATAAACCATTTACTTGGAGTTTCATTTTATATACCCAGGGTCTGTGTTTCAGTAATTGTCAGCTGGACCCAGGAGAATGCTGTCTGGGACAGGAAGGCCCTCAGACAGGTCTAGAGCAGCCTGTGCTCCTCTGTTTCGAATCACATCCTCTTCAGCTTGCGCTAGATATTCTAGAGCGCACAGACTCCGAGTCCTAGAACTCACCACACTATGTCCCATTTCTCTTAAATCGCAAGACCCATTGAAGGCAAGAGAGACATCAGTGTGGCAGATGACCACATCCCTGCCACTTACCACTGCATTTCAATGAACAGTGTTCGAGTCCATGGTTGAATGAAGGAATGAGGATCCCAGGTGGCTATGAAGGCCCTACCATTCTGTACAAAGCCCAAGTTGGTTGGTCTCTTTAAAACTCTAACTACAAGGATAACAATACCACTGACTGTTAGGGTCTGAGTGCTTGTGTTCTTTGCAAATTCATATGTTGAAACTTAGTCCTCAGTGTAATCAGTGGTACCTTTAGGAAATTCTTAGGTCATGAGAACTCTGTCCTCATGAATGGAATTAGTGTCCCTATAAAAAAGGACAGTTCTGTTGTTTTCAAATGACCTAATATAAGCTATTTTGTTATAGCATGCCAAATAAAACAAGACATCTACTAATCACAAAATTTTGTTGGAGAAAAGATTAAATAATAACAAATAAATTGTTTCAAAAAAATAAGTAATTTTATCCTGGTCTTTTATAACCATATCATAATTTCCTAGAAATAATTGTATAAATTATTGCTAAATCCTCAGTACAATTTCAGCAAGATTAAAAACAGATCAAATGTTAGAAAAGAATTTTCAATTTTAGAATAATAACTTTCCCCATTTCCGTTCTATTATTTCTGATTCTAAAACTGAACTCATCAGGCTTGCCGGGCCTCTGACAAGAAATACTTCAGGCGCATTATTGGCTTATGTGAATGTTGAAGCATTATTTTCACAGAAAACAGCACAATTATTTGTGTATAGAAGTAATCGCTAGTATGTCAAAAAAAAAAAAAAATCCTGCTAATGTAACTGGGTCTTACTGGAAAATTCTACTTGTCTTCAATCAGCAGGTTTTAAAAGAAATGTGAGAGGGAGCAGATAGTTAGACATGTGGTACATAAGAGTTAAGGATTCATTGGTCCATATACATTCAGCTGGAAATAACTGAAAAATTTCGCCCTACATAATTTGAGTTGGATTGAAACCTCCACAGTGAAACCCACAAGGTCAGTAACAGTAATCAATAAAATGGATATAAATAAAAATTACCCACTATGAATCAAATTTGCTATATAATTACACAGAAAAGAATAAATTTCAATGAAGTTACTTTCAACAACAGCCAAAAATAAAATATTGATATAATTTCACATTATGTATAGAATGCCAATCATCAAAGTAAACTCAATTAGTCTTAATATCTCTAGAAAATATTTTTTTTACAAATCCTATCAACAGAATTTGTCATTCATTTAATTATTATAATTGTATTTATAATTATAGATGCAAGATTCAGGAAATAATTGATCACTTCATGCAGAGGGGCATTTTAACTCTATTCCTATAATTAGAAATCATAAGAACTTCATTTTAGCTGATGATAGCAATATTCTTAAATATTCTTATCTATAACTGCATAAACTAAGCATACTTGGTCAGTTAGTACTAGGCTTACTAAAACTATTAGAATATACCATGCCCTGTGTAGTACATAATTTATATAGGAGTTGTTTAAATTCAAAGTTAATCATATTATTAAAGTTTATTTAATACCATATGTGGTTTCTTTCACTGGTGGAAATAGATTTTGATAACATTTATCCTAAGAGATTAATAATAGCATGAAAGGTAGCCCTTTGTCCTTGAGGAACAACCCAGATTTATTGATAAAAGCATCCAATGACTCAATCTATAGATTTAATATTTCAAAGTGTATTTACTTGACTATGTAAATATACTTCGAGAACTACATAATCTTAGCCCCCCTCGGAGATCTTAGAAGCCATTTAGTTGTCTGACATGCTTCTGAAGTCCTAATTTACCTTTGTTGGCAACATTTTCAACCCACCTGGGTAAGTTCGACATGAATGTAGTTCATAAGTATATTCAATAGTTTCTTCGGAACTCATCTTACAAACAAGTCAAGTGAAGCAAGTTGCCTCAAATCACTTAAATTTGTAATGACAAACCAACATTAGAAATTGAATGTAGAGACTCAGTCATAAACCCATTTCAAGAAAACCAAGTATTTATATATTCTAATTTTATAACATTTTTCAATTTTCAATGTTTGTCAATAATTGCTAATTGACGTTAGTCTTGGTGACTTCCATCTTCTCTCATTCATAGCCCACCTCCAAATTATGTCACCAGAGAATGCAGAATTGACTTCTAAGCACATTACAAGGACAAAATGTATGAGAGAAAAATTATAAAAAGAATCTTTAATGTATCTAATATACCATTACTATTTGCCTTTTGGATGAAATTCATCAACTATCTTTTGCTGGTTTCCTTTTTCAAACCTTTCAAAGAAAGAAAACTCCTCAAAGAGAGAGGCAGGTCAATTACATCAGATGGTAGAGTCCTAGGCTGTACATCATAAATCATTTTAACATGCCTGCCTCCCTGAGTCTTCCAATTTCTTCTTCTTTACACAAAGGCATTTTCACTTCATTTATTTGGTAGACTAATGTTTGATCTAGGCTTCATGGGGTCATCAAAGAAAGCCATTACGATCAGCTCCAGGTGTTTTTACTAAAATGTTAACTTCTGAATTATGGCAGCGTGTGCTCCTGTCAATGAATCCTGCCATATTCCATTTTGTACTGCACGTGTGTACACAACACACCTGCCTAACCTCCTCAAAATTCATCCTCACCCAGGCACCCCTGGACTGGACTGACTTGTTAGCAATGTCTTGAATCCATTTTTCCTTGTTTGTGCTTTCCCTGGGCAGGGCTTGCATTTCCTCATTCAAGATATATCAAGCAAGCACTGACCCTGGTTATTGACTGGCAGGCAATGAGGCACAGTAGGGACAGAACAAGTTTTATCCTGAGTGGCGCCTGTATCCAGTAAGGTCTTCACTTGGACCCCAGGCAAGGAAAAACTAATCTCCTCTAGCAAGGAGAGACTCAGGGAACTCTGGGGATCAAAGGGTCTGGAGTTTATCTATAACCTTTATTTACCTAGGCAAGTCTGAGGGACTTATTGTTTATATATCTCCATCCTGACATTGACATGGGAAATCTATTTAGAGTTGTGCATTTAATTTTGTTAGATTTTTCAGTTGTTTTAAAGTCAGAGCCTGATTCTGATTTTCAGCATACTGCTCTTTGAGGTTCGAGAGAGTCTCCCTCAAGGAGACTCTGACTTTCAGATCATGTCTTAAATGGGTAGTTGACTGCCCTGAAAGGGTCATCTCTTGCTCAAGTTTCGTCAAAAGTCATCCTACTCCCTTATCCTGATGTACAGCAAGATTTTCTTAGTCTCCCGGGACATGGCCATGCGTTAGTACCTCCTTCCAAGTAAACTCAGCCACTGTGTACTCAGGATCACCTGCCCACCAGCTCATAGTCACTATTATTTCCACATGGGTGAGCAATCCAAATCCTAAAACCTATCTTGGGGAATCTGTGCTTTACATAACAAAATTGTTATGCTTCTATAACAAAATTGACCTAGTTTAGGAACTTGAGAAAACAGAGCCCAAGGAAAGCATTCAGGTGTCAACATTTTATTTGGGTGTCCCAAGTCCAGAGCAGAGAGTGAGAGGAAATAATGTACATCAAAGAAAGATGTGTGCTACATGATGGACCCTGCTTCACTCTGATCCCTTAAGGGCCACAGCAGGGCACAGGCATGTGGACTAGGGACTTGGGTTCCTCCAGAAGCATTGCTAGGTGGAATCTCAACTTGGAGAGAAGAGGGGGAATTTTTCTGCCTGGCTCCCTTCTGCCTCCCATTCTGTGTTGGTTAAATTTCACTTTTTGAGGACCTAATGCCCTCCAGATGTCTGGCAGGACACCTAGAAAGTCAAATCTTGTACCCCAAAGTGTGATGATTCACTGACTCCAGAAGTCTGGCATGGGTTGAGATGAAAACCAAGAAATGGAGAAAGAGTGTCTAAGAAAAGAGATGGAAATTTTGTCCCAAAGAACCTTCAATTTCTCCTTTGCTTATTCACCAGTCCAGTCATGTCCTCTCCCCATAAGCAGATCTCATCCTGAAATGGGGACCCGTTATTCTGCTCATGAGAAAAACAGATGCAAAAAATGGAGCTAGAATTCATGTCCATGGGACTAACGTGCTATGATTAAAGACAATGCATATGGGAATAAAAGAATTTGAGCTTGCGGTGATATATAAAATCAGGTATGTATATATAATGAAGGGGTATTAAGCAGTGAAGAATTTGTTACTTAGGAGAAAGTCGCTAAATAAGATTTGGCATGTTTTGTTCTATTCTTCTTATTTTTAAAACAAAACCAGCAAGCACAGCCCCTGTCTTGAATGTCTTGGTCCATTTTCATCACGCTGCATGGCCTCATTCTCTCATTATATTGACATGACCTTTCACAGTCCAATTAATCCAGCAGAACCCAGGCCCTCCAACGTGATGACACATCTACACGCAGCTTGAGAATTAAAGCTAGGTATATCTAAATTTATTTATTTATTTATTTATTTTTGGTATTTTAAATAAGGTAGCAGATGCAAGCTGTTTTAACAGTCTTCAGGACAAAGCTATCAATGAATCCTGCTACCTCAATGAAAAATTTTAGTAAAAATTAAAAATTAAATGTAAAGATGGATGATAGGGAGAAATGATCATGTCAGGGACACCACAATCATCACAATTCAAGTAACTATGAATATTTAATTACTATTCAAATCACACTTTTAATCCAGTAGCAATTGACAATGAACACAATTTATATAAATTGGATTTATATTAAATTATTATAATGCCCATAGACAAATTGCTTCCTGAATGTATTATGTACACAAAGATAAGTACCTTCCAAAAGCATAATAGATAATTCATTGATTCTTTTTAAGTTTTCTCAACAAAATGGGCTTTATTACTATTTTGAATGTATAATACTTGAAATCTACAACAAACCATCCCCAGATGGGTATTGAACACTAATGGAATATATTTGTTTACTCTGGGTACGAGTGTAACAGTTTGAATCATCTTAAATAGAACAAATATTGTTTCAGTTTTATGTGACAGATTTACACACACACACACACACACACACACACACACACACAACCTCTATAAATATGTTATAAACCGGGAATCTTGGCTAGGTTTAATGATGATAATGTGATCATAAGACATACTACTTTGAGTCAATTAATTGCCTTTATTTTAATAAAGTCACTTAAGAGCAGTGGGGAAAAAAAAGTTATCAATTTAACATTATGGCAACTAAATAATATGCCTCCAAAAAATTCATTTTTTTTCCTCCATAGTTCCTACATTATGATCCCACAGTTAATGCCCATAGTTCATGGTGACATTTAAGATTGCCCAGATTTTCCTCCAACTTTGGCCATCTCATGTGATAATGACTTGAGTAACTTGGGACAATGTAGTTAATAGAAATATCTAGGTTTTCTTCTCAAAGAAGGATCCTTTTAAGGTTTAAAGCTCAGTGCATTATTCTATTTCTATCTCCAGATATATCTTCTGTTCCCTACAGTGGAATGTTTGGATTGGGATGAGTAACTCTTCCCCTATCAGTTGATAAATGTAATTTCTACATTTTTATCAAGTTTTGTGGGAAAAAAAAGAAAAACAAAGAACTTGCAGAAAATTCATCTACTGCATTTGTCCTTCACCATTTGAATCGACAGAACTCTTTGACAATCTGGTGAAGTTTATGGCCTCTAATAGTAATATTGAAATGTATTTATGGAAATGAAATATTAAAAATATCCAATAATGCATGTTTATTATTATAAATAGTGAGGTCTACTGGCAGGCTAATAACTACTATAATTCCTAGAAATTAATATAAACTGAATTTGAAATATCTGAAGTAACTTTAAGGTGACATGAAAATATCTGATTTCTATTAGTGGAAATCACAGGTACTATTACTATTTCTGTTGTCAACAATCCTAAGAGAAAAGCTCCATTCTTAGTTATTAATTCATGTCTTAAATATAAAACTAAGGTACCTCTTCTAAAGTGAAATGAAGTGGTTAATTAACACACTTTGCTTAGAGCTACAGGTGTGATTTAAATTAACTCTGCTATCCTCCAATTTGCTTTTTATTAACCCCAAAATATACTGTGAGAGTTTAGTAAAATATCTCATGAAATTGTCTTTCAGCATAGATTCTATTTCTAATATAGAAAAGGAATTTCCAAAGAATAAAAGACATTCGATTTTATCTATTAATATTTCTGTATGTCTACAGTCTGCAGAAGAATCTCTACCTTTCCAAAACTCCAATTTTCAAAGTAATAAAGTCTTCAGAGAGAATATAGTTGATATATAACTTCTACTTCATGCTGATTTTAGTAAACAAGGCATTAGAGAACTGGATAAACTATTAAATACTAATGAAGATATCATGCTCCTACCAAAAATAATTCTTTCCTTATTTACATAATCACAAAATTATAGGTGTATTTAATATTATCATGTAAATTTTAATAAATGCAATTCAAACTGGCAGTGCTATGTGTCTTTTAAAATAAATATTATATTTACAGCCTGTATTTCCTAGGTTTCCCAGTGTTAGTCCCTAAGTAATTTGATTACATCACAAAACAACTTAATTTGTGTTTTTTAAAAAAATTGCCATCTGACCAGCTAGTAAATCAGTATGACCCAGACTCCAAATCACAAAGACATACTTCATTTGAACATACATCCATCAAATTAGCTCCATGTGTCAACTCCAGGAACATTAACTTTCACACAGACAGGAGATTCTATAAAATCAACACTCAAAAGATAGTTTTGCAGCTCTTGTTTTTATGTGAAACTGAAAGGTGATTTAAATGCACACAGGAGAAGCTTGCTTTTACAGAATACATGAGATGTCTGATACATGCTGTTTCAGCCTAGCACCTGCTCTGTTTGGATGTGCGTGTGGCTGAGCATTGTACACCCAGGCTTGCCACTGCCTTAGCAGTGAGTGTTTAATTCTACTGGATTACAGGCAGGAGACAGCAGTCCCTGGGATAAGAGCAGAGAAAATTGGTGGGAGGGAGATGGGATACAGATTGGGTCCCCAAGAGAGTTTCTACAACTTCAAAATATCACCTGAAGAAATGACAAACTGTGAAGATGACAGATATGCTAATATCTCTGAATTGCTCATTACACAATATACACATGGATCAAAACACCACATTGTGTCTCATAAATATGTAAAATAGTATGAATCCCTTAAAAACATAAAAAGTTTTCTGGAGCCTGGCACCTACCCTTACGTGCCATCTCTGGTCAGCAGGCCGCACTTTATCATCAGCACTAACAATCTTTCTTCTGTTTAAAAATATAAAATCTCAAAGGTCCAAGTGATGCTTAAGGTAATTTACTTCAACCCCCCATTTTGGAAGCTGCCTAAAGTTGAATAAAATTCACAGGAGTTTATTACTTAAACTTTTTTTTCCCCTTGCAGAACATAACTGAGCCTGTTCCAACTGTGTGACTATGTGTGACAATGACTATTATATTTGAGAGTATAAAAACAGCTGTCGCAGAGAAGAAAAGGCAGAAAAAAGAAAAAAGAAAAAAAAAAAAAAAAAAAACCCTCAGGAACATAGCCCATCACAGAAGCAAGTGGGGAAAGTGAGAACTGAACGAACTTCAGATCTGAGAGGTCATGTTGACCCAGAGACATGGCCTTGGGTTGCACACAAATAAGCCCCTGTGGAGTTTCCAAGGTGGAGAATTAAATCAAGCAAATCAGCTCATTTAGCTCCGATTCCTGGTCCTCCTCCACTGACTTACTTATTCTGTGAATTCTGAAATCTTGACTTATCACCCTAAATGGTCAGTCTGGATACCACCATGTGGACGGTGGACTCCAGATACAAACCAAACCCCAGCTAATCACAGCAAAATGGTTCCTTCTACCTGCAATTTCACAATATTTTTTACCATATCCATTTTCTTGAGTATTTTATGCCTTTAAAATATTTTTATTTACAAAATATTTTATTTTCAGGAGGCAATTTTGTGACTTACTAAACCCTGAACAAGAACAAAGGAAAGTACCCCTCAGGCTCAAACCTCAGGCCCCTTTCTATTGTCCTTTCTTTCCAGGCAATCTTATCCAGGATCATGACTTCAAATATCATCATTTGATTCATGACTTCAAATACTGTATTCAGTTCCAGACTCTGTCAGGCCTCCAGATCCATATATCCTGAAACTTCCTCTTTGACATCTCCTACTAGTATCTCAAAGTCAGGCTTTACATGTCCAAAGGGCATAAAAGAAACTTAAGTAAAAAGTCATTGCCTTTCACTCTTCTTGCTGTCAAGCAACTATTTAATTTTTTATCCTTCTGGAGACATTGTATGCATTCAATAAGGACATGTGCACACGTGTGCGCGCATACACACACACACACACACGCACACTGGTAGGTGCCATTAAAATGGCCCCACACAACCCCATCTCCTGTATGCAAAGACTTTCCTGTTCCCTATCCTTTGACTATCTTGCCTCTAACAGGATTCATCAACTTGGAGAGGATGCCACCTCAGGATTAGGTGACAAAAGATTGCATCCTGGGTTTTGCTAGCTGGTTCTTCTTTTTGCTGGCCTTGGTGGAGCAAAACCAAAGAAAAGCCATGTGAGGAGGAACTGAGGACAGTCTGCAGCCGACAGGCAGCACAGGAGTCCTCGGCCCAAAAGCACTGGAGGAGGAGGAGAAGACCCCCCAACAAGCATGTAAATGAGCTTGGAAGTGAGTCCTTCCCCAGCTGGGATTCAGCTGAGAACCCTGCTCTGTTGGGCACTGCCAGGCTTCTAAGAGACCCAGAAGCAGCAAATATGTGCCCATCTCCCTGACCACAAAAGCTGTAACAATTTTGTTGTTTTAAGCAGCTAAGCTTGACTTGATTTTAAGTAGCAATTCACATACAAATTTTTTTAACATAAATTTGACTGTAGTCTATGCACTCTCTATATTCTCACTTATTTAACATATCAAGTTAAGGAGGATTAAGTAGAGATTAGTGGGATAAGTTAAATGGGTTCAGAATAGGTTCTCGGTACATAGAGTTATTTTCTCAGTAGACTTAGCTCTGCTATAAGCTCCACCTGCCTGCTTTGCTGTGCAAAGGTGTTGACAGTAAGTACAACCACTACTGCCTCCACCACAGCTGCAACTAGAACTGTTGGATGTGCCCAACACAACTGTCCCAGGGCCTTTGCACTTGGCTGTCCCTAGCCCAGAATTGGGAGTCTACCTCATGAGTCTACCTGGTCTTATTTTACTTGGATCATATTTCAAATACCACCTCTTCAGGGAAACCTTCTCTGTCTACCCTCCCTAAAACAGTAGTACCACTCCAATCTCTTTATGCTGTTTTTGATTCCATAGTTCATAACTGAGAACAAGAAATGCAACCCCTGATGTTCAGGAGTAGGTCTGACACTCACAGCTGGGCCTTCATGTTCTCTTGCCTAGAAGAAAAAAATAAACTCACAGCTCACCAACATCAGACAAGGCCACCTTGTCCCCATGATGACATAAAACAAAAAACAAAGAATTTTTGATAATTTTGCCTCAGCACAGATATAAAGCACAGCACAAACCCAAAATATCCCAAACTTCCTGTTTCCCAGCTGGAATAAATGACTGTTGCATCTTTACCAACCCCAGTGCTGGCTTCCCTCTATTCTGCACTCTCAGATAAGAGTCATTAAAATTCATAATCAGTAGGGCTGGGGGTGGTAGCTCAGTGGTAGAGCATTTGCCTAGGATGTGTGAGGCCCTGGGCTCAATCCCCAACACTGCAAAAAAAAATTTCATAATCAAAGAATTACTCCCATATCCTGACAGCATCCAGTTCAAAGCAGAGCCCTGCTCTCTTAAGACCTCCCCGATAACATCTAACACATTGTTGAAGTCCTAACACATTGTTTTGGAGACACCCCGGTTCCCCATAGTGTATTTGGTCTTCTGTTGCGAGGAGCAGTAAATCTAGCTTTGTTTAACTAAAACTGCTTTGGTGATGGTCCTTAGTCAGAGGGCTTTGACATTATTTAAGGTACTATTTACTTATTCATTGGTTGATCATAAGATCTGAAAAGGCAGGGAATTTTGCTGTGTGTGTTCACTACCAAGTCACTAGCATCAAAAACAGAGCCTGGCATGGGATCAGTCCATTTCTGCAGAGACACTGAAAAGAAGTTAGTCTTTCCTTCTTTTCCCAATAGCAAAGCTGTAGCCCAGTAACATACACTGAGTGATAATCAGGAACAAATAGGTTTGGTAAGTCATACCTACAGAATTTCTAATCTTTTTCAGAGAAGGTTCCTCTCAAGTGACTTCACATAATATAAATCAGAAACTGAGAACCTAGTAGGGATTTTCTTCTCAGATGCAGATGTATTTTGGAGGTACACAGAAATTTACCTCATCTTTAACTGCTCCTTACCAAGCAGTAGAATCAAAAATATCAATTTAAAGCAAAGTTTTTTTTTTGTTTGTTTGTTTGTTTTTAAGAAAAAAATAACTAAACCAATGGGTAAAACAGGTAAGACGACCTTCTCGACTAAACCTGAAATACAGTTATGGGATCCCACCATTGATCACAGCCTCCTTTCAAACAGGAACTACACAGTTGTAATTATTCTAAGAGGACACGTTTCAAACAGCTTCCACTGCCAATATTGGCAATTGTGGTGATAGATGGCTTCATGATTCTCAAGGGCCTGGGAACATCAATAATCTTTTTCCCTGAGTCTGCTCCATTTCTGAGGAAGTTGGTTCTTCCCTCCTCTAGATCTTGATGTGGGCATCAAATCTACAGTCTGAAGAGATTTTGTTCATTATTGTTCATTTTTTGTTTTTGCCTGTCCTGAGGATAGAACCTAGGGCCTTGCACATGCTAGGCAAGTGCTCTACCAACTGAGCTACATCCCAGCTCCATATACCCATTATCCTGAAGGGCTTAGTTACGTCCTTTCTACCCATGTGTGGATATTATATATATGACATACAATATATACATAATATATATGTATATATATATAAATATATATATTTCTAGATGGTAATCTCTCCTTAAGCTTATATCTTTGTTCTTAAGTTTCTTAAGTCATTCTCTAGAAAATATGTGCCTTTCAGTAAATTACAGTAATTTCTACAAAATAAAAGTTGGATTACCAGAGGAAGGCTTTCTTTAAGAGAAAAAGCAACTAAAACCGGGAGATAGTGACAGACCAAAGGACCCAGTCTGAGTGACTGTGCTCAGCTTCCGTCACTTGCTGGCTCCCCTGAACCACACGACCACACTACATCACATTGTCCTTCATCCTTAATATAAGGAGTGTCAGGAAATAGCAGTAATAATTACAGCCATCAAGGACACTTACAAGCTGTTTGAATTTTTTCTTGGCACTCGATTCCAACTTGCTGACCAAAAGCCTGGAAAAACTACTGAATGAAATTTCTTGGAAGCTCCATCATTTTCCATTTCATTTGGGGTGTTAAGTATATGACTGACATTCATCTGGAGAAAAGAAATGAATATGCTTGCTTTCTTCTATGTTTCCATTTTACATCTTAAAGGCACCCCCATCAGATACCCTCACCCTCTTCAATGGCAGATCCAAGTTCTTGGTTATTACACGTGGTCCCATCTCCCTGTCTCCACCACAGTAACTGCTAGCACATTGAAATCCTAGTTACATATTGCATGCAGTAACGAGGAGATGCTGGGCTAGAGAGTTTTTAGCTTTGCCATTGTTGTCTTGGATTAGACCATGAATGCCAGACCATCTGTCAGGGAAGCTCTGCCAAGAGTGGATATTTATCTGGCTTCTCTGTCAATTTAAGAGGACTTAGCAAGTTGGCCACCTGCCAGCAGCTACAGAACCAACCTTCAGAGAGATGACTGCTGAGGAAATGACTGAAATTGTACAATTTTAATCTCCCTTTTCATTTATCCAATTTCTCCACATCTGCACATAACGAAAGGGGAACTGGCTCAACCCCCCTCTGCACCTCCACACTCATTCATAATCATTCTTTCTCTTACTTTCCTCCTGTCGAAATCCCAACCAACCTGCAGGGTTCAGCTGAAACCACAACCACAGGTAGAATCAAAGTATCACTTCTACCTTTTGTGTTCCTCTCAGTCACCGGTTTAAAACATTTATTAAGCATCTATTAGCTATTATGCTGTTACTGCCAGACAACTAATGGATCCTGCACAGCTTCCTATACAGAAAAGCTAAAGTCTCTGGAACTCACTTCCAGCAAGTATTTAGCCAATGATATTCACTCACACACACATATAACACGCAACACACAACACGCAAAATTACAAAATAAAAATGGAATAAAGAGACAAATTTGTAACCAAATTTTGGTTGTGGAAAATGCATAAGAGAAGTATTTGCTGAGTTTTCCTCTGGACAGACTTTGGAAATATAAAGACAAGTCAGACACAGAAAATTGGAGGCCAACACAAGTCAAACAAATCTCCTTTCAGTGTATTAGGGGTTCCCAATGAGCAGTAGGGGTAAACTTTCCAAAAAAGTTATTTGAATCAAGATGCATTTATGTAATAACTGGATTACTAAATGTTCTGATTTACAAACACAAATAGCACAAAATGTAAATTAGATATTTGCAACATAGTCCTATTTTAATTTACAACATTTTACTTTCAAAAACCCTTCTTATCTGTGATTTCTCTTTCGGTAGTTTCAGTTACCTGTGGTCAACTGTGGTTTAAAAATATTAGATGGAAAATTCCAAAAAATAACTCCTAAGTTTTAAGTTGCATGCCATTCTAAGAATCATGATGATATCTTGTGGTGTCCCAACTATCCATGTCCAGGATGAGAATCATCCTTCTGTCCAGTGTATCCATGCCGTGTATACTACCAGCCCATTAGTATACACGGAGCCATCTTGGTCATCAGATCAGCTCTTATGGTATCACAGTGCTTGTGTTCATGAAACCCTCACTGCACTTAATAACAGTCCCAAAGTGCAAGAGTAATGAGGCCAACAATTTTATTACAATACATTTTTGTAAACCTTCTATTTTGCTAGTAGTTATCACTAATCCCTTACTGGACCTAATTATAAGTTAGACTATATCATAGGTAAATATGTATGTATATATATAAGGAAAGACATACTATAGATAGGGTTCAGCACTGTTTTTGGTTTTAGGCATGTACTGGGGGTCTTGGAATATAACCCCTGGGTAAAGGGAAACTACTCTACTCTAATGGGCAAAGAATGAGTTACAGAATGATTTTCCCTGGGAAAAATCTTTGGTTGCAAAATATAGCTCTAATTTTGGCAGATCATTTTTGGCATAGGAAACATGTTTTGAAGGAAAATGGAAGACCAGAGACGTCAGATCTGGTTTATCTTAGGAGAACAGCTTCCCAAGTGTTCTCAAAACACAATTATTTCAACTGAAAACATGACATTTCTTTCTGGGGTTAGGCTAGTGACTTTGAAGAAGAATCCAGAGGGAGAACATCAATAAGGGAAACTTTTAATGGGCACTGTGGAGTCCAACTGGTTTGCAGGCCTGGGGCTCAGAGTATAGCCAATGTTGTCAGCTCTGCCTGGAGCCCAAAGGACTCCCAAGAAGGCTGTGCACATGACTGGCAAGAACATCAATGCTAGGTGTACAGAGTAGAGAAGAATCCCATATGCATTGGCTTCCATACCTTGCTGATGTTGGAATCTCCCAGAGCATTTAAAAAATATCAATAAATTGATCCCACCCCAAGAATTCTGATTTTATTTGTCTATAGTACAGCCTGAGCCTTGGAATATTTAGAAAGACTCCAAAATTTAAGAATCACTGCTATAGAAGATATGGTAATTCAAGAAGAACTGGGGGAAGATGGGTCAAAAAAGATCCTGAAAAGACAGAATTCAGCACTAGTCAGAAACTCCAGAGTATCAGAATGTGTGGAAAATCAGGACACATGAACATACCCCTGGGGAAGAGGTACCCCTACAAAAATCATAGAGGACTTTTTAAATAGGGGGACAAGATACCACAGAGTGATAGTCGAGCATGAAGCAAAGGCAGAAAATGTCCAAGACCCTGTGGCCATGGGTCAAGGACCAAAATGACTCTTGGGACAATTTTGAAGAGGCCATGGTAGCAAAGCACTAGGTCCTGAAACTCAGTCTCTTGTTGGTAGTAGCACAAGGTCAGTCCGTTATCACACTCAAAAACCTAAATGAATTGCACAGGTATACCAGAAAATATAACCAAATATTATCTATCATCTATTTAGTGTTCCACATCCACTTGTCAGCTTATAAAGTCCTAAGTAAAACTTTCAGATATGTTAAGCCAAACATATGTGGCTAACCTTCTGAAGATCACACACAAAATAAGACTGCCTGTTCAAGGACAATATGACTGGTCATTCCCAGATGGAGAATATTCTATAAATGCAAGAGCTGACCACAGGGACAAAGTTTGCTTCATGTTAAGACACTGTTGTACCTCTTTCACTCTAGAGAAAACCTTTTACAAAATCTGCATTTACATCTTTGAAGTTTTCCATGTATTACTAAAGAGAATAAATGAAAAATTGTCCAATAATAATGAACATGAACTTAAGTCTACAACTGAGGGAGGCTGAGGCTCTATAATTGAGTACTGGGTTCAGTTTTGGCAGAAAATATTTAAACACATGTCCTTTCAAAAATGTTCAAGTATCATTAACTGACAAGACTCCACCTGCTTGATCTTTATATGCAGTTGCTAATGGAAGTCATAGTATCTGTCTCTGAAGCAGAGAAAATGTATGGCAAGACCAAGTAGACCTACAGAAGGAACTTCCCATTATTCAAAATGATAACCCATTCCAAAATCATCTCGCCCAGGAATTTGTTAGATCCAAAATCCCAAGGATTCAAACATTTTAACAATTTTAATTTAAATCGTCTTTTCCCCTGGATTCTACCTGATTAACTCTACTTCCTAACATCTGTTTCTCTGCCCAGCAGTGTCAGCTGGACTTCAGGATGCTGCAATTCCAAGAAGTTAATCAGTGCTCTGTTCTCCCTAGCACCAAATCCCAGTGGGAAAAGAGCACAGAGTCTCATGAGGGATTTCTATCAGCAAAACACTGCATTCCTGAGGAGTGTTGGCATAAGTCGGATTTTCCTTTGTGTTTCTTCTCCATCTGATCATTCAAAACACAGGAGCTCATAGATATGCATGCTCTCTGTTTAATATCTCTCTGTTCAAAATGCGGTCCGTGGACAAGCAGCCTCAGCTTCCCTGGAAGTTTGTTAGAAGTGCAGAATCTCAGGGCCAACCCCAGATGGTCTGAGTGAGAAACAGCTTTAACAAGATCTCCAGTGATTTATGTGTAGGTTAAAAATGACAATCATGGCTCTGGATAACCTGCCCTTCAGTTTCCTCTGAATATCTACCATGTGCATGTCATGTATATAAAGTTTTTGTATTCATTTGTATTTTAATTTTAGCAGTGATATTCGGAAAAAGTTCACAGTAGGCAAAGCAAATCAACAAGTGAATTAATGATTGCCCAGTTGTTCTATTTGTCTTATCACGTGGTCCTCCCACTCTCCTACAGCTCCACAATTCCTATACAAATCATCTCCCTTCTTACACCTGCCACCTCTCCATAACCTGTTTCAGACTTAAGACACGATTATGAGGTACTTCTATCTTGATTAACTTATAGAAATTAAAAAATAACTATAGCTAATTATCTTCTGCCTTCAAGATGTCCTGGTTTGACTATTATAAATGATAAAAGAGATTTCCAGGTAATTTTGATGATCAGACCAGTGTGATAAATGCAGATCTAAGAGCATATTAAATATTCCTTCCTTCTTAAAAGAGGCATCTGACTTTTTGAAATAAGATACCATTAGTCCAATCAATTTTGTTATAACTCAACATATTTTTTTCTTTTGCAATTGCATTTTAAATTCCAAGTTTGGGGTTTATTTTTATTGTGGGAGGTTACTTATATTGGCAGTAATAGATTTACCACTGGATTAAAAAGTCAGAAATCCTCTATACACTAGCATATATTAATCAGGAGTTTTACCTTTCCAAATGACTTTGGAAGAAATAATTGGAAAATGGGCCTTAACCACAACAAAAAATAAATATTTTGCTACTATGAAACTCTGAGAGACTCTAGTCATATCCCTAGGTGGAGAACTTTGTTTACATTCACATTACTGCTACCTGGGTTTGATTCCCAGAGACTGGGGAAACCTGATACATTTTACAGCTGAGAAGATGCTCAATGGAACTGAACATCAGCCTACTCAGCACACCAGACATTCACTCTTGAACTTCAAAGGAGTCAACATGCTTGAAGGGAAAACGGAATGCTACATTGTCTCTTGAATTCAAGTTTAAAAACAAATAGAAATAGGAGAGTGTGCAAAAACATATTTATATCACAAAAAAAGGAGATGAACTGATGCTCTCTGTCCACATTACAGGCTAGGAATGAATCTGTTGAGAAAAATAACAAGTTGAATGAGTCTGTTTATAAAAATAACACTGATTAGTGAAAAGAAAAAAAATCATCTTCAAGTTTGAGCTTTTTCTTAGGTGGTATGATATAATTGTGGATTGGGTGCACATTTTGAAAACACACACTTAAAATCTATTCCTTTTCCTGAGATCAATACTGGGAAGACTAGTGGTCAATAAATGTAACAAGGAATCAGATGAGGTCGAATTCCAGGGTCGCCTGGTTTCTGGTTTACTGGAAGTGAGGACCCAGACTCCCACCAGCTTCCCCCAGTGATTCTGCCTCAGTACCTCCTGGAAGTCACCAACTCCCACTCTGCTCATCTCACAGGCTGCTGCTTCTCATAAACACATCCAGTTCTAATTCCTATCAGTCCCCATTTGCCTTCCTCTGGCCAAGCAAGCATGTCCCAAGGACGACTCTCAAGCCACTGACTTCTGCCAGCTGGGGATGCTGATTAAAAATGGAAATTCCTGTGGCTCACACACCATCAGAATCTCTTGACTTGGAGCCTGGGACTACACACCTGAGATGACTTTTCACAAAATAGAGAACTATTGCATTTCACAGAGCATGTTAATCAAAGGCAGCGATGCCCCTAGCATTTACCTATGTCTTTACCTTATTCTGTGAATTGATTTGGAAACTTCTTTGGAAAAGATACTTGGAACTTTTGCTTCAGTTTTACTAAAATAATTAATGTTCTCTTATAACATTGAACATTGTATGCAAATGATTATTATCTATGTATTACTGGTGAGCCCACTGTTTAGATTGAAGAGGAATATGTGGTACTAACATTAACACCTCTGCAGCATTTAGTATATTCTCAATTTCCCTGTATCCTGACTTTTCCAAGGTGGCAGGACATGCTTGAGTGCATTCATTCAGGTAACATTGAAATTTATCTGCAAGGTTAGAATTTATAAGACGAGGCTTTGATGAGAAGGCTTTGGAGTATGTATTGCTAAATAAAGTTAATTCAAAAGAGAAAGTCACTTTAAAAACTTAGTGGGCCCAGTGAATCAAAGTAATTAATGTGTTTTTTTTTTAAACCCTCTCAATCAGAAAATAGACCTGTCTTTCTAAAGGTCCAGCAAAATAGAATTTTAAAATGCCTGATAATTCAGACAAAGAACTATGTTATGTATGTGACATATACTCATACAGAACAAAGTACACACAGGAATATATACATATACAATGAAATATCTATAGTGTTTTATACAAAGATGTTTTAAAAGATTCAGAGAAAAAACTGTGGGGTCCTTTAAAAAATTTCAAGTTTCCAAAATACATTGTTACCTTCTGAAATATTATAAAGGTGTAAGTAGTTTATGGGTATGTTAGCCAGTTTTCTGTTGCTAATTGCACAATAAAACAGATCGCACAAGTTTCAGAGAAAAGATTTGTCTTGGCTCACAGTTCTGGAGGTCCAAGGTCAAGGGTCTGCATCTGGTGATGGTGGAGTCCTGAGGCTGCGCCGTGAGTCACACCATGAGAGACAGGGATCCTGCATGCATGCATTCTCTGCTCTGTCACTCTTTCTTGTATAGCCACCTATGTTCAATTGCAGGCGCTCCACCTGAGGATCTTATCCAATCCTAATCACCTCCCAGAGGCCCACCTCTGAACAGCATAGTTAGACCAAATTTCCTTCCCCTTAACAACTCACAATGGGATTAAACCTCAACATAAGTTTCAGAGGGAAAACCCATATTCAAGCCATGGCTAACTAGAGTTGTGGCCCAAAAAAGTAGACAGGAGGCATGACTAGCAAGCCCTCTGAGGGTACAGAGGCTCACACAGCCAGTGCATGAGGCAGAGGTTAAAAGCTGTGTGTCAAAAAAATGTTCTTTTATACAGTTTCAGAATCTTTAGAGCTCTGGTGTCTACACAATAAAATCACAATCATACTTCCGTGTCAAGTAGAGTAAAGCAATTAGCACCAATGACAGATGAAGAGTCAGAGGAATACAGCAATACAGACTATTTAAAACAGCCAAGTCAAAAGAGAAGCCACAGGCTCCCTCTTAAAGGAGGGAGGAGGGGAAGGGAAATTTGATTTAAATTGAGCAGAGCTGTGCTCAAAATTGTTAAAGTGCAGGGTAAAACCTACTTCACATGGAGAAATATGGTTACTTAGTCTTGCTCCATTAGGAATTTTTCTCCTAGAAATGTACAGAGGTTAAGTATTTGTGATTAGCTAAATATTAGTAGGCAGACTTTATTTTAGGGAAAAAAACAAAAAAAAACCAGATGACTGGTCATATGACCCTCTATGTCCATCTAAAAGCTGTACCTTGGGGTCATCACCAAGAAAGCCAGAGGAGGAATGAGCTGAGCAACCAGTCACAAGCCCTGGATTATAAAATAAATATGCATGTGTCCATACTAACTAAAATAAGCAGTTCAATAAATTATTAAATGGTGGAGGGGAGCAGCTGTTCCTTTTAGAAAATATCAAATTGATAAATGTGAAAGGAATGAGAAAAATACACAATTGCTGTTAGGATACACCACGGTAATAATTGTTGATGAAATCCATTGACAGATGGATGCTAAAATCAGCAAGTAAAAAATTAAGAAGAAATAGGTGATCTGTAAAGGCCCAAAGTAACTTTTGAAAGGAGAAATCCGACATCCCCTCAACCAAGAATTGAAGACCCACATCATAAGCAATAGGACATATTGATGTAGGTACATCATAAGAAGGATACATTTCTGTGGAATTCTTACCCCAAACTCCATAAACTTGACTTAATAGAAAACATCAGGCAAAACCAAATTGTGTGACATTCTAAGAAATAACTGATCATCCTAAAAAGTCAGAAGTGTCAAGGTCATAAATGACTAAGGAATTGCTATTGAAGATTGAAAGTTGCAGATTGAAGGCTATAAAAAGACACAGCCACAAAATGCACTCAGGGATACTGAACTTATGCTAGAACAAAAGTAAGGCATTTGGGGAGAAAGTAGAAATGTTGAGTATGATTTGGAGGTTAGTAACCAATGATATTTTTCTTAGTTGAAGTATGATTATGTGCATTGTTAATGTTTGGGAACCCCCCAGGTGCAAGGCAAATGTGTACCAGTTTTGTTAAGTTTTCTATAAATCTAAAACACTTTCAGATTAGAAAGTTCTTCACGACATACAGATACAGCATTTTCATGTGGACCCGTCCTTTCTTGGGCTGCTTGCAAATTAAGCCCAAACCACTACTACAAGCTTTTCTTTCTCTCCTGGTACACATTTGAGTTTTCTTTGGAAAGTTGCTACTTGTCTGTGAAGATCCAGACACACTCACATGTTAAATTTTGAGGTCAACTGTTGAGTGAAAGCCCAACTCGATTACTAATAAAGGCATTTCCTATAATATGTATTTACACTCTTTAGACATCACAATCAGCAAAAGAAAATTACTGATGAATGTAGCATGCTAAATTAAATGTTAATTGCCCCTAAGTGTTATTGTGGGTAAATTGGTGTTGTAGAAGAGTAACATTTTTAGCACTACGATATACATAATATGACTCACTTAAAAGACATTTTAGCATCCCCAAAATAAAATTTAGTAAATTTAGGGTATGGAATAATTGACTTTCATTAAACTTTTCTTAATTAGATATTTGCTAAATAGGTTTATTAATGATCACAAAGTGAATCTATAAAGCAACTTGTAAAACTGTAGAATTTACCATGTAATGGGCTTTCTATTCATGAGTATTACTATCGAGAGGAGCAGGGCATGTGATAGATAGGCTACATTTTGCTTAATGTTTGCTTTGAGGTATTTTATGTTCTAAATAGGTAGTAAATGTCCATTTATAAAGAAAAGCAATAGTCAGCAAGCTGCATAAAAACTAACTGGAGGACTGTCTATATTTCTACCAGTTTTAATCAAGTAAGTGAAAGCAATCATCCTTAATCATCCTGCATGCCAGACTCACTTTCAAATGGAGCCTCTCTGACTCCTATATAAACCACAGCAGGGTGGTTGCATCCTGGCACTGAGAACCGAGAAAGGACGCACTGGAGCAACTTGCAGCATCCAAAGTAATGCAAGAAAATTTAATATGCCCAGCAAATTATCCAAAGCATTGTGAAAAAAAACTTACACTTTTTTCCAGTTTGAATAGACTGCCTAATCTATTATGCTCAAAACTCTACCCATTTTAAAAATAATAATTCCAACACTTACAGCAATGCCTTTAATTGTGACTATGCTGTGTATACCTGAATGCCACAAAAGCAGTTTTATATCAGGTAACATTTGAGCCAATACAAAATGGCATAAATAATACTGAACAGCCCTCTTTTATAAAATATGGAGAAGTGGTGCAGATGCTAATGTATTTCGCTGAAAGCAAATAAAAGACATCACAATTGGACAATTTGTAACTGAGGAGCAAAGATTTCCCTGCACACAATTGCCTTTTGCTTTGTTTGCCTGTGCATAAGAGAAGTAAAATCAGGTTGATTTTAGTTATGAGGACACTGTGAGTAAAGAAGCTTTATTAATGGATTTACTGATATAAGGCATAGGGAGGGGTTAATCTGTTTTGCTAATAATAACAGAGCTGCGTTTGCACATTACGAGGGTCTTCAGGTTGTAGAGCTGAAGGTAATTGCTCATCTCAGCAATAGGCAACCTTTCCTGTGAAGCGCATCACCAGAAATCCACCCTTCAATTACACGTGTGCAGAAAACAACCCATTTTCGTCCTCATTTCATCAATGTTTATTCAATTAGCTCTATTGACTGTTAACCATCAGAGACTGAGTGCGAATCAGAGATCCCTCTCCTGACCTCATGGGTTCCATCTCGTGGAGGTCTGCAGGTGCAGGGAAACAAGCACTTCCATGAACAGATTTGAACCTACAAGTGCAGATCAGGAAAAGCTAGGCTGACAGAATGATGCTCCAAACAACTAAAATGAATCAACTAATTACACTGCGGAGGAAAGAATTCACCAGACAGGAGCAGCAAATACCACATCTATGCACATAGAAGCAGGACTCAGGGGCTTAGGGAAAACAAATGGGAGAGGGTTCAAAGAACACCAATGTGAAAAAACACGGGTACCTCTGTTTGATGAGTCTAGGACCAGATCATGATTATGTTTAAATTAATCACATAAGTTATCATTGCAATGGAAGCTCTTGATAGGGAAATACACCTTTCTAAGTCTCTGGAACAATGAGAATAAACCTATGTGAAATGTATGGGAATGATCATATTAAAAATAATGCCTACCTCCTACAGCTGCTGAATAGGGAGGGTGAGCAGATGATGGAGAGGCTTGTAAGGGAGAGAATGGCTAGGAGATTGGGAGGTTCACGGTCCCAATGTGATGGACAACTTAGAAGGCCACCCGAAGAGATGGCAGTCCTGGGTGCAATTTTTTGAGAAATAAATGAGGATAGATTTATAATATATTTAAGGAATAAACTGATGGATCTTGAAGATGAATTAGAGGATATGGTGGAGGGGAAGTCCGGGCTTGATTTCATCTTTTGACAACCAAGTGGATGGAGCTGCTATTCCATGAAACAGGAAAGCCTGAAAGAGGCCAGTAGCAAAGAGTTGCAGAAAGATGCACCTTGGGATAAGGCTCAAATCAGCACGAAAGATCAGGGTAATCTTTACATCAACCCAGAGATGGGTCTCTTGAGTACATGATAGAGGGCAGTCAAAGTCTGCTAATTAGTACTCTGCAAGGATAGTTGTCTGAAGAGTAGGCAAGGCGCTGTCAAACAGTGTAATTGTCCTGACAATGACAAGAGAGCTAGACTCTATCCTGTGATTATGTAACGAATATGATTGTCCCACTGAAGAGTATGATTGTCATTCACCCAGGACAGAAGGGAATCAAGTGTTGGCAAGGATCTTCCCTTCCCCTTGTACTGTGTCCTTTATACTTTGGGGCAGGGATTGGGGTAGCAATGGTCCCAGCTTGGGTAGGAGGGACAGCAGTGCAAAAGAGTAAAGTAGAGGACCCAGTGGAAAGATTGGTAGACTCTGGGCACTATGATAATGGCTATCCAATTCAGTTTTTCTGTGTTGTACTTATCTTCTGTCATTCCCAAGACTTCCTTAATATTTTGCCTTAAATGCTGAGGTCTAGTTGCTGCTGAATTTGGTGAATTAAGGGAGAAAACTGAGCTTCAGCTGAAAGAAGCTGATCATAAAAAAACAGAGATAATCTACTTAGCATAAACTAGACTTGAGTTGGGTGATTAAGTAATAGCTTGATGTAAACCAGTTAGCTGAAATGACCTCCAAAGACCAAGATAAGATGATAGATTAGGGGCTGGGGAGATAGCTCAGTCGGTAGAGTGCTTGCCTTGCAAGCGCAAAGGCCCTGGGTTCAATCCCCAGCAACCCCCCCCCCCAAAAAAAAAAAGATGATAGAATATGATACCCTTTCTTCTGGGCCTCCTGAAGACCTTGGGAAAGGGAAGATCTATTTAAAATATCTAATTTCCTATTGCTTGAGAGAAGAGTTCAAACTATTTTTATTTGGGTATTAAAGGAATGGATACTATCTGAATGCTATGTGAATTAGGTTGAGGTCAGCCTTGGTTTTACTGAACTGCCAGGGAGTCAGTGAGAGAGTCTATATCTCTTCCCAAACCTACTCCTTTAATGTAAAAACATTCAAATGGGGGAAAAAAATTGTATGTGTATATTAGTATTTATTTTGACAATTTAGTCACAATTTTGTACATGCAATATTTATAGTATTTCCAAAAATATTTTCCTTCAGAATATGGATTTCAAGAATAAGTTTTTATTGTCTTATAGCTTAGCTTCTACACCTAAGCTTTAATTTTAAGATAGAAACCAATATAAAAGTAGAAATTGCTACAAAGAAATTTTTAGAAGCATTTCAGTACCATATCAATTTCATACATCATGAAATTTCGACTATGATAAAGCCAAAGTGTGCTAAAATTTCCACTAAGAAAGACATCAGGAAAGATGAAAGATTTTCACTCTCTTATACAAATCATAGGTAGAAGAAGAACATGTGGGTAGGAAATGTGATACCATTCAAGAACTATCATCACATTTTCTTTATCCATTCATCTACTGATGGGGTCACTTGGGTGATTCCATTTCTTGGCTATTGAGAATAATGCTGTAATGAACACGGGAGGGCAGATGTCTCTCTGTCTTACTGATTTCATTTCCTTTGGATATATACCCAGTGGTGGGATTGCTGGATCATATGGTAGTTTTATTTTGAAGTTTTTAGGGAAACTCTAGACTTCTTTCCATAATAGCTCTACTAATTTGCATTATACCAATGGTGTGCAAGTTCTCATGGGTAAATATGAAGGATGTTATGGTAAGTGAAATAATCCAAGCACAGAAAGACAAATATAGTACTGATATTTGGAACCTAAAAAGTCGACTTCATAGAAGTAGACAGTAGATTGGTGGGTACCCAGAGGCTGGGGTGGTTGAAGAGAAAAAGGGGTAAGAAAATGTTGGTTGAAGGACAGAAAATTCCAGTTAGATAGGAGGAATAAGTTCAAGAGATCTATCAGACCATGTGACTATTGTTAATAATATATTATATTCTTGAAAAATATGAAGAGACTGAATTTAAAGCATTATCACTCCAAAAATGAGAATGTGAGGTGATGCACATGTTAATTAGTCAGTCATTTTACTATATGCATAATGTACATATTCTTCAAAACATTAGGCCATACATGGTAAATACATATAATTCCATGTCAACTTAAATAAATAAAACTATCAATCTTTATACCAAAGGTTCATAACATAAGAACTCCACCTAATTTTCAATGAGTTTGGTCAGTGTTTTATTTTCTGAGATTTTTGTGAGATAAAATGTGGGTTTTTTTTTTTTTTTCATTATGTTTAGCTTATTTTCCTTCATATATTGACGATCTCATTCTGGAAGGTGCTATTTTCTAATAATTTTCTAACTGCTATTAATTTCTACTGAGAAAAGTCAGTTAAATATCTCCAGCAAATGAAAGACATGGTTACAAAGTCTCTCTTATGGTCATTTGTAACCATCTTCACATGTATTTTGGAAGAACAGGTCATTTCACTGCTCAATTAAAAAATTAATTTGTTCCTGTTGAAAATAGAAAGAAACATGAATCATTTATAACAGCTTATTTTGAATGAAAACATGAACTCATTCAACAGAAACATAATTTACCAGAAAGTTTGTCACAAGGACAGCTTGGAAGCAGACAGGCTAGTTCAATGGGCATAAAGTCATGTCTGGTATCAGCAAATGTAATGAGGAAATCATTTTATAAGAGCACACACAGGCTAGTCTGGCGTGATAAAAGGAATCATGATAAGGACCAGTCTTGCTAGTTCCTGGTATGAAGAAATAGAAATTGATGATATAATGGCTTTTTAAAAAATCATGGTTAGAGTTCCAAATTTTCAAGAGGCAATAAGAAAGCACCAGGAAAGTCAAACGGGGAGAGTTTCCAATCCTTTCTCAGGAAAAAGAGAAGGGCTCACAGGAAGACAGAGCCATGAGAGGGGCCAAAGCCACATTTTGGCTAGATGTGCTCTTTGCATTTGCTCCCAATATGAAAAGTGAGGCCAATTTACAAAAATAAAAAAACTACACCTTCTCTACATGACTGGTGAATAGTGGGTATAAGCAGTTACTTCACAAGGACTTTACACATAGAAGTGTAAAAGGACACCTGAATAGAGATTTCTATCCAGAAAAGATCAAACAAAAAGAGTCTGAAGTGAAGGACATCAGGCCAGGCTGGATGCAGCAAACTACAGGAAGTGGGGTTGTGAGAAGCAGATCAATACCTTCCAAAGCCGTCCGTATCCTCGCCCCTGCAGCCTGTGATGATGTTCCTTTATGTGGCAAAGGGGATCCAGGCTGCAGATGGAATAAAGCATACCAATCCACTGGCACTGAGACAGGGAGATTTTCCTGGGTTATTTGATTATCTGGACTGTGAGTCCAATATAATCCGAAGGGTCTTTAGAAGTGGAAAGGCAGGCAGACAAGGTCACAGTGACCCAATTTGAGGACCTTACCTGCCACTGTTGACTTTGAAAAATGAAGGAAAAGATGAGGAGCCAAGGAATGTACAGATGATAAACAGAAACTGAAACAGAGTCTCTCTCTCAGTTCCCAGAAAGAAACAGAACCCTATCCATAGGGTTTGGAATTGTAAACTACAGAACTATAAGATGATAAATTTTTACTGTGCTAAACTATCATGTTGCTGTGATTTATTATAGCAGCAACAGAAAAGTGATAAAGGGGACACTAAGTAAAAGTCCATAAATAGAATTCTGAGAATCTCCTCAACCCCACAGATACTGAGAATTTGAAGTGCTTCCTAAAGCAATAAGTTTCTGAGAGTCCCACCTAAACTTAGCTTCCAATCAGGCAATTATTTCCTAGATTCCACATCTGAATGAGAGACAAAAATCATCTGATACTTGAGGAGTCATTACTATGAAAGAAATAGACAAATCAATATTAAGCCCCCCCAAAAAAATAGGAGTATGGAAAAAAAGATACAGTAGAAGGAACATAAGAAATTATCAAAAAGCTATAAAAATATGATACAGATAACCAAGTTGGTATGCAATTAATAAACCAGGAAATTCTGGGGGAAATTTTCATCCATAGAACTTGTAAAATGTCAAAAAAAAAAAAGAACTTGTAAAATGTGAAAGCTGAAATTAAAAATTGTCAATGGAGGTATAGGGGGATACTATTGGGAAAAATCTTCCAAAATATAGAATAATGGAAAATAGATGAAGGCAGAAGAGAAACTAAGAAAATAAAGTAAAATCCTAGAAAGTAAGAAGAAATAAAATGGTATGTGGTAAAGGATTAACTTTGCCCAGAAAGAAGTCTGGCCTTTGCCCTGGGCTCCTGGGAAGTAATCTCTCGAGTCGTCAAATATCCTGTCCTGCTTACATAAGTGGTCTATAACCTTCACAAGGCTGCAGTGGTCATGCAAGTCTGAGGAGCTACTGCAGACTAAAGGAAGCTACAAACATACAACCATTGGATGCAGCGTCTAACTCTGAACTGGATCATTGTGCTAGAAATAACATTATTGGGACAATTACTGAATCTCTGAGATTTTAAAATTAGGTAGTAAGAATGTATCATGCTTCCAAATGTTCTGCAACATTTTTCTTTTTCTTTTTTTCTAAATCATAGTCCTTTGTTTCTGGACATGAGTCAATTTTCAAACCTAGAAACCACTGCCTGAAGGATGGCCTAGGTCGACTCTGTCCCATGATGTTGAGGGTCCATGTTATTGATTCCCCAAACCTTTCCACAGTGAACTAGAACCATATACCACAATGGCAGAACCATGTGCAGAAAGGGGAAGAGTCAAACATTTCAAGGACATTGACACTGTGTCTGAGTTGACACTGAGGATAGTCCCTCAGCCCATTAAGAGTGAAGGCATATTGAAGATTCCTGTCTCAGGTCCAGCCACTGGATCCCATAGTAGTCATGTCTCTGGTCTCCAAATGTGTTAATAGAATGAATATGCCTGGTATTGGTACTTGCCCTACTTTAGATCTTCAGTCAATGAGGTGAGTTCATTTAGCCAATGAAGTAGTCTCTGCCACAGAAAGATAATCCAAATGGAATTCTCTGACAGTGATTCTGGTCCTGCCCCACTCGTCAAAATAACACACCTACACAAGGTAAGGAGGACAGTGGTTAATGCTGTCCTTATGGGTCTTAGCATGCAAAGGTCTCCAGAGTATCTCTAGTAAATTCACTGATCTTACCCCTGAATGATTCCCTGAATGATGCTGAGAATGATAAAATGAAGTGTCACAAAGTCCAACATGTGGAAGCCCCAATCGCAACTGTTCTCCCACATGTGATACTTTTGTTGACACCTATTAACATGAACTTAGGTATATCATGTGTGGCTATTGATCTGAAAAATCTATCCTCTTCCCAATCTATTCTACAGGAATATTACATTGAAGAAATTCAGGGTTCTGGAGATATGCCATATTACCTGCAGCAGAGAAATAACTTCCTAAAAAGGACTCTTGGTGTGCTGCTGAATCCAACCAGAGATGAAGTGCCTGACAATGGGACACTGAATGTGGGCCAGATAGCCTATAATGAGCTGGGTTCTCAGAGTCACCAAGTCCTTAGTTAACCAGACCCAGCAGAAGATCATCATAAATTAGAAACGGTACAGCTGAGATCACACACAAGCAAGGACAAGCCAGCTAAGCTGTACAAGCTGATGGCTTGGACCACACATTATCTACCACTGCTCTACCATCACCTTTCCCCAAGGGCCACTAGGGCTGCATGAGGGGTCTCTTATTACCACCTTCTGGAGGAGGGAAATTTCTAAACTTGGCATGGATGAGTTGATTTAGAATGGGGGTGCAAGCTGAAAATAAAAGATGGCACTGCTCCAATCCCAATCAGAGTGGTATCACAAGACAGCAGTGAGAAGAACCCCCATCCAATGAACAGAACGCCCAGGTGACACACCTGCCTGTTCACTTTGTATGAGAGAAAAGGCCCATGGTCATGATTTTTGTATATTTGGGGACAGTGAATTGCCCAGTTTGTCTAGAAGGTAGAAGAAAATTTGGCAGGTGGAAGACAAGGAGGTCTAAGGTACAAGCATGTGGTTAGATCTAGAAGTGGGCATGGAATATAAAGAACTTTGCCCACCAGAGAGTACACGCTTCCATGAAAGAATCACTCAAGAACCAAGCAGACAGAAGGACCTGGCTTGTTGATATCAACCAGCCTCAATCACTGTCCACCAAAATTCTGGCACAAGGGGCTTAGGAGGCCTGGACGGAAGCTGTGCGTATTGGAATGGCACAAGCTCCCACTCAGCCAGACTGAGCTAGCTACCACCACTCCTGGATGGTCAGAAGGTCAGCAACGGAGACCAGTGCTGATTTCCCAAAATCAATCCCCTGTACAAGAAGACAAATTCTGAGGCAAGTCAACCATATTGGATCCTTTCCACCATGAAAAGGACAGAGATTCACCTTGATTTGAATCATGACTTCTTTGGGGTATGAGTGTCTTACTTGCAAGGCACCAACTGACACCAGCAGCAGAGTGTCTGCAGAGACCCTCTGTGGTGTGGCATGTGACAAGATGTGCAGCAACATCATGGTGATGTCACTCATTCTTTGCTATAATGTGGCTTCTTGATGAGGCCGTGCTTCATGCGAGGCTACACTGGAGGTAACCGACTCTAATCAACAGTAAGTGAGAGAACTACTATTACACTAAGGGGCAGGGGGAATATGTTTGGCACTTAGATACTTGTTTGATCCATTTTAATGATAAATATATAAGTGTAGCAGATATAGCCTAAGAAGGTTGTTGTAGACAAGGGTTCATATTCCCTGTAGTGTTGCCAGCTGGAGATGTGAGAATCAGCGTGGATGATAGAGGAGGGAGGAGTACACGTTGCAGCCCACGGCACAACTGCAGGGGCAGGGTCTGTGGTCAGGTCCATCCTGTTCCCCAACTCACCCCAGGAAATGAGGTTCAGTGGAATCCTGCAGAGATGCTGCCAAAGCTCACATGAAGCAGAGGATCTGAGAAGCACAGCAGGGACCTGTAGGGGTGCTGGACTGTGCCACTGAAATCCCTGTTTCAGGACTTAATGATTTATTCTCCCAGGTTTCTGGAGAAGATTGTCCCCACTCTTCAGGAACTGCCTAAGCTGAGAAGAGACATTTGTCCAGGTTCACACCCATGTCATCCCGCCCTCAACATCCATTGCCTGGTCCAGACAGGAGTAGAAATTCCAGCCTGTTCCTTCCAGCTCAGACATCTCCAAAGAGCCATGTCAGCAGGATCCTTGGTTCCTGGTCCTGGTGGCACCCCTGCCCAACTTGTCTGTCTGCTCCATCCTGCACCACATCATCCTCTCTCCCTTGGTGGTTGTGTGGTACTTCCTAATAAACTTCCTCTATGGTAATTTCTGTCTCAAAATTTACTTTCTTGGGACTCCAACCCAGGACAGCATGTTGGACAAAGAGACAGCTAAAATAATTGGACTTGGTGAGACAGGGCTATGGTCAGTGCAGGATCCTTTCTCCTTATAAGATTTGTTTACCTGGTTTTTTTTTTTTTTTTTTTTTTTCAAGATCAGTCATGTGTTTTGATCAACATTTAAGTATAATAATAAAAGAGGAAAGAATTTAAGATACAAATGCACTGGGGAAAACATTATTCTTGTAGGTCAGCTTTAATTTCATTTGCAAATCTTCAAAACCAAGTTCCAGGGTAGCTATCCATACACCAAAACGCCAGTCTCTTACTGTGTAGGATGCAGACTGTTCGATATTCCTTCAATCTTCATTTCATATTCTTTCTTAGAGACATGAATGTGCTCATTCACACACATCCCCAACACACAGACACTTGACTTCTGGACTTTTGATTCCCTGTTACCACCCTCTATCATCCAGACTTTGGAAAAGCAGAGGACAATGGGAACATATTGAAATCAGTGGGAAGAATCACCACATAGTTGATACATGAATTTGAAAGCCAGACATCAACTGAACATACTCTGATTTAGACTGTGACTAATTCATCCTTCTATCATGGTGGGGGAATTTGATGACTCAATCTGTCATATTAACTCACGGATTTCAGAAAACCTATGTAAAAGTGCTCCAATTTTAACTGTCTATCCTGGGACCGAGGACGATAAACTTAATAAATAGTTTTAAAAGAAAGTCAACTCTATCAAGGCAATGGCCTGTCAAATAAAGGCTGATGTTCATTAAAAACAGGCAATGGATAAGATCTAGAACTATAGGTCATTCTGGACAAGAAGGCTTATCAAGATTCTTCAGGTTTTTCTATACCATTAAATAATTGTCAAAATTTCAGCTCTTGGAAACACAAGATCAATACTGTGTGGAGTAGAAGGGACACTGTGGTCTCAGCTTCGCAACAGACACACTGTTACTGTCCTCTTGGGAACGGCAATTCACATATCTGCCTCTTAGACTTCTCATCTGTAAAACTGAGTGGTTCACATTAAACAGGATGTCAGTATTCTCCAGTCCCATGAGGAATGTTGTCATTCTGTCACCCTGAAAGACAATACCACCTAATGAAGGATAATTTTAAATGACTGACTTCTCTTTGATGGTTGTCTGGTTGCTTCTTGCTGTGTTTTTGTTTGGGGGGATCTTTTTAAAACCAACATCTAAAGAATGTATTTAATGTGATTTAAAGAGCAACACATAGGAATGGATTAAAACCAAGCTCTTTTCCAGAATGGAAAAGGACAATTCAGTGGCATGATTCCCATAAAATGAACATGTCATTTCCCACTCATGTTCCCATTTCATATAGGCAAGTCTTTGATGCTACCCTAATTGTATTCTGTTTGCATATTGTACATTAGAATTTAGTGAGAGTTGGAAAATCTATGTCTCCTTAAAATGGTAATGATAATTATATATTGTTTTCATTCTTTCTTTTGAAATCACAAAAAAGAGTTTTCTTTTTAGTTTTAAATCACAGAAGGGTACACACTATTTCTCCATATAATGTATATATTTATACTGTGTTCATTGGCCAAGCTCCCTGGAGAAGAAGAAAAGATAAGGAAAAGAACATCATCCAACTTAAATACACAGTAACCTTTCCACAAACAATTGCTGACAGCCAAATCATTATTCTCTGGCAAAACTTGAAATCTACTGTAGTTTGACTCACTGTTTAATTAGGAAACCTTTATCTATTTTTCTTGTCTTTCATTTTTTGTTTGGTCCATTTAAGTGGAAAAACACATGATAACTGTATTTGCTAATGATTCACAATAATCACAAAATCTATCAAAAGGATTAAACACACACACTAAAATAGAAAGCAAACATCTACACCTCTTTTTCCTGTTTTAAGGGGGGAAATCCAGTATAATTCCCTAGTTTTAAATTTTATACAACATCTCTTAAAATATATTCTGCATTTTATTTCAAAAATGCATTTTATTAAGAAAAAAGAAGGAATTGATTACAAATCAGGAAATCAAATCATGGCATACAACATATCAATGCATTTTGTTGGCATACAATGTATCAGTGCCTTCCGGTTGCAGTTGCTAGCAGCGCAGACCACAGAGGACTATGTGGCTTCACCATTTACAAACCTGTCCACATTCCAGCTCCTGGCAAGGTTAATACTGTTACTAAATAAAACAAACACTCAGAAAAGATTCAGAGCTCTGATGCTGACTGTGTTCTTCTTTGCATCAAATACCACCATTGCTACATTAAACCCTTCCTTTACCACTACAGTACCTCTAGTTTAAAGGGGAAAAGTAAGTATGCCATTTACCAATACGGGTCCTTCACAAACTACTATGTTGATTCAAGTCCTTAAGATTCAGTCAGGCATTTACAGAAACATCCATATGGATATATGCTATGAGAAAAGACGCGCAGGTTTCCAAGAAGAGTTAACAAAGAAAACACGGAAAATAAGGTGACGGTGAGTATATAGATTTCCAAACGTATGGTATACACAAACTAAGGAATCTGATTTTCTCTTGGGAGGCACTTGAAAGTGGGAGCATGGAAAGCAAAGTGCCTTTGTTATTTAGTTGGCTTATGGAATTCAAAGACAGTTCCAGGCTAGCATCTTGGTTACATGGCCTCAAAATTAACTACTGTAACAAGTTCTCTCGGGTTATTGGTAATTCTTTGATCTCCTAGTGCATGTATACTCTCTTGTCAGAATGGTCTCGTCAGTGGGTTATATGGATTCTTGTTGAGAAATTAACTGTCACCCTAGATAAGAAGGGACTAGAATAACAGTTTAGCATAGATCATTCAATACACTCTCCCCACCCCCCCCCAAGTGGACATCCTGTAATTAGTCTACTGATTGTGCAGAAAAGGGGGCACAGTCACAGCTCATATTTCAAAAACTACATACTAGAGGTCAGCACACAGCAAAATTTATGCCTGAAGGGGTGTATGCGTTAGAAAGTAGAAGGCAGCATTAAGCTTCAATTTCTCTCTAATAATGTTTTATGGAATATAGTCATGGGAGATCAAAGAAACACTGGTGAGAAACTTTAGGAAAAAAAAAAAAGAAAGATAAACCTACCAAAAACTGACAAAAGGTCTGGGGAAAATAGTCATAGATTTCCTTCGAGGTATTACAGTTGCAATTAAAAAATATTTTTTTTTTTTTTTTTTTTTTTTTGCTGTGTTAATAATTCTTTCTATCAACAAGTTTCATTGAAAACAGTTTACATTCTTTGGGAAATCGGAATTTATCGGGGTCTTAACTACTGTCACCAGTAAACAATGACAACGAATTAAATAGAAAACCCCTAAAGGTGATGTACCACATTCTGACAACCACCGTTGAGTCTTTTTACATATGAACTGTATGTTCAGAGAGAAAGTCTGACACTCAAAACCAAATGGATTCAAAATCATTGAGTCAAATAGAAAAAGCAACAAGCAACGGACAACAGAACATTTCTCAGGACTATCGATGTAGCGAATGTAACACAGAGAAAGGCAAAGGGGCTTTATATACTTTTGGCCACTGAAGATGCAAACACCAGCCAAAGAGGATCTCAGAAGCATTTCCAGGTCTATGAACAACATCACGGGAGGACGAAAGCAAACGCAGCATGTTCTCAAACAAAGCAAGGTCATGGCAGTCCAGATTTCTTTGTGACCTCTAATGAAACTTATGCATTACATAGGGAAAGAGACCGGGGCTACGGTTTTCCCATTTAAAAACCGTAGTCATGAAGCAAGTTCAGCTTGTTTTAGATCATATCAGAAACGGTTGAAAGTTAACAGCAGTATCTAGGTCCTCGCTACATAGGATGACGGCTACGGGAAGCTTGTCGCTGGGGGAGGTCTCCTGGAGCCCTCCAGAGCCTGGATGTGGCCAGAGAGTAGTGCTGCAAATCCATCGCCTGTACATTCAGTGTAAGAACAGTTCTTGTCCATCGAGAGCCCCTGGCTATTGGAACGGACCGTCCTAATTATCGGGAGGTGGCAGCTGCCCATCCATCAGAAGAAGTACTCTTTCTGATTTTCATTGACTGCGTTTTGTATATTAAGCTCGCTTTTCAACACGGCCTGGGCGCTCTCCACCTTCTCTGACCTTTTCGCCTCGTTTCTCTTGTATAACCTTTTCTGCTGATAAATGCGCACAGCTATGGCAGCGATGCAGAGCAAGATAAAGATCACAACCGCTATCAAACCTAGAGAGAGAGGGGAAAAGAAGTGAAACGTCAGGAAAGAAACTCTGTTGACGTCATTGCTTAATAAGTCCTAAGAATATTATTTGCCACTTAAATCAGGCCTCTGCTTATATAAATTGGAAGTGAGAAAACTTCAGGCATTTCTGATTCAAGCAGTATCACAATAGATTGAGTTTACTTCTGAGTTCCACCAACCTTGTGGATTCACTTCCTCTTCCGAATGCACATCATGTTGGATCCACTTAGTGCATCCGTATTTAACACGAAGTCTTACCTAAGTAACTCTAAGACCATGTGGCCACTTCCTAAGGAAAGGTTTGAATTATTCTGAAATTACATAATAGTAGTAAATAGTAAGAGAGTTCAAAGTTTTTATAATTAAATATGTGAAATTATACTGTTGGATAAAGGAGTAGGTTATGTATATGAGTAATCCTTTCTTTGAGGGGGAAGGTACCAGGGATTGAACTCAGGGGCACTTGACCACTGAGCCACATCCCCAGCCCTTTTTAGTATAGAGACAGGGTCTCACTGAGTTGCTTAGTGCCTTGCCATCGCTGAGGCTGGCTTTGAATTCATGATCCTCCTGCCTCAGCCTCCCGAACTGCTAATAAACATAGATTTGGATATAAAAAATATATTAAATTACTTCTATGTAAGGAATCTTGATTTTTTTGAAACTTCTCATTCTAAACAAAACTTTAAAGCACTACAATTCTTCACTATGCTTGTGGTTATCAACCTGGTACCGCATGAGGTCTGTAGTCCTTAGAGTGTGATCTGTGAACCCTTGGGGGTCTCCAGGAATTATGGCTTGGATGTGAGGTGTCCCCCAAAAGCTCACGTGTGGGACAATGCAAGAAGGTTTAGTGGAGAAATGATTGGGTTGTGAGAGTCTTAACCCAATCAGTGAATTAATCCCCTGATAGGGATTAACTGAGCGGTAACTGAAGCAGTAGGGTGTGGCTGGAGGAGGTGGGCATTAAGGTGTGTCTTTGGGGTATATATTTTGTATCTGGAGAGTGGAGACACACGCTCTCTCTCTTTGCTTCCTGATGATGTGAGCTGCTTCCCTCTGCCACACTCTACCACCATGATGTTCTGCCTCACCTCAAACCCTGAGGAATGGAGCCAGCTGTCTATGGATTGAGACCTCTGAAACCGTGAGCCCTCAAATAAACTCCTCCTCCTTTACAATTGTGCTGGTCAGATCCTTTCAGTCACAGCAGAGAAAAAGCTGACTAAAACATCAGGATACTTTGGAGGGAGGAGTCCAAAGTATAAAAGGTAATTTCAGGATTATTCTAAGAAGACTTTTTCACAGTGTTGAAATTTCCACTGACAGAATAAAATGAAACTAGATCAAATCCCTGGTACTCAGTGCAAATGAAGGTGTGGACGCCCAAATGTAATAATAGTCATTCAATTTATTATGTAGAAGACTTTGCACTACCAATCAAAAGCCAGATGTGTGCAAGGATGAAATTGATGAAGCAGTAAATGCTACTCAGTGTGCTGAATCTCCACCCTTGCCTATAAGTCTTTTCAACATTTTGTTTGTTGAAATGGGAAGTATACACAATGCTCTTCAGGGGTGCTCTGAGGATGATGGGCTATCTCCAAAAACACTGCACTGTGTGGATGGCTGAGTTGTGAACTGAACAAGTTGCTCCTTGCTTCATGTAGCACCACTTTTATTCAAAGAACAACCAACAGACAAACTCTGGTTGTTCAGATATGCATATCTGGTGGAAATTTTCTCTAAAATGAAGTTGATCTATCACTGATAGCATATATTGCTAACAATAAAATTCACACTTTCATTAAAAAAACAAGAATTTAGAAAACTTTTATCCATCACCATGAGTTTCAGAGTTTCTTCATATCTAAAGACTCTTCTGATGAGATCAGTGGAGGTTATTAACTAATGCAGGTTTTTCCAGACAAACATAGGTATAGGAAAATAGCAATGCATATCAAATCTCAAATTGAAAAATTAAGATACCATTCTAATATAAAGTAGGTGCATGCAACTATAATAGATTCAAGTCAGATATGTAAAGTTTCTTGTCAGTCACAGTAGACTCCAAAGCATATGGTTTACTAACCATATTCTCCATGGTCAATCATAATATTAGTAAGCCAATTTTTGCCTAGGTCGGCCTTACCTGAGAAAGGTTGCAATTAATATAATACAAATGTAGTAACAGACTTATGTACATAAAATCTGAATAGCTTACTAATGGGTATGGTTACTTACATTATTACTAATTATATTGATAAAGAATAATTTTAATCATAATACTGATCTGTAATTCATCGTTTTCATCTCAGGAAAACAATCAGTGGAGTTGCTATAAATCTTTCCTCATCTGATTTAAAAGCCTTTGCCTTAAGGAGAGAGATTTGAATAATTTCAATGGAATGTGTTGCAGAAAGCAATCCACTGCAATTATAGAGTAAATGATGCTATAACATTGGCCCAGATGGGGTATCCAGGCAATGAAATCATGGATGGTCTCTGAACTGTTTTATCTCTTTTAATTTGGGGTAAGTTTTATGTCAGGTTTTACTGTACCCAAAAAAACCCTTGATCTCACCTATTATACTAAAAGGAACAATAAATAAATAAATAAATAAATACAATATTCTCTATAAAATATGACCAACTGCTATGTTCTATGATGTTGTATCCAAAGCACTGTGTGGGACTGTTCTCATGAGGAATCATCAGCTTTCTGTCCCTCTAAATCTTGTCTATTCACATCTAGGGAGTCTAACCAAAAAAACTCCACAGCTTCTGGGTTACCACTTTAGATGTTTTAATAATCAATTCTCCCTTTTATACTACTACCCACCTTATTTATTCTTTTTTGTTGTTGTTGTTTACTTTTTTGGAAATGAAGAGAAGGACCATCTAAGATGTAGAGCACAGGGGGAATAGCCAGTCTAGAAAATGCTTAAGTGGATAAATGTAGTTACGGAGTGGGTGCAATTTATGATAACTAGACAACAGGCAGAAATTGTACAGCAAAGCTTCCAGATGCGGTGACACCCTAGAGGAGGATACACTGTGATTTAGCAGCTAAAGTGCACGTGGTCCAGATGAGGCCTTTGAGCTTAGATGGCCACAACCAGCTGCTCTATTTCTGCAGCTCAGTCCCTGCAAAGTTGAGAACTGGTTCCATGGACCCTGGCAAACCACTGAAGGGCAACCCTTCCATATTGTCTTTCTCTGCCCTATGCATTTGAGCTAAGTGAGAATTTCACAGGTGAATTGTAACTTATTTTTGTTGTTGAACGGCAGTACAAGGAATTAAGCACATCTCCTCCTGAACTCTGTAAATCTTATAAATGACCTTTACCCAAAGCAACAATGACAGTCTAAAGGTTAAGGACTTGTTCTAACATTGGCTGGACTCTACAGTGCCCTACACTTATTTCTATCACAGTGTCTCTAGTTACCTCTATCTATTTTAAGTAAATGTATGGAAAGAGTGCTATTATAAGACTGAGATAATTTGACTAGAGGGAATCCTATTTTTAAATGTTGAGCACATTGTAAATCCTATAGGTTTAAGTGAGCTTTTATTGTATAATGTACTTCTCTTACACATACAATTATAATGATTAACTACAGATTATTTTAACTATTATTCAAAAAAATTTTGGCTTGCCAAGTGGTCATATGGGAGTTCTACTTTATGTATCTTTAACTTACACATTATCAATTTTAGAAAAAGAAACAGAAACAGAAATAGCAATGGTCAGAAACACTTGACCAGTACTTTCCCTTCTAAATAAAATCCTAAGTACTAGAAGAAAACTCAAGTCTAGATAGCTATGGGTGTAAAAATTAGATCCAAATGGATTAAGTATTAATAAAGCCTGGTAAGTTGCTCATATATATGAATAATCACATCATGGGCCATGCAAGGGCATATTTACTTCTATATGTCCATATCACATTCAGACTGTGGAGAAAAGCTAAACCACTTAACATTTCAATAATCTGATTAATAACATTCTTAAGAGCATTAATCAAGAAGAAAAAAGGTTTATTTTTGGAGTTGGTTCTGAATAAATTATATCTCAGAGAATATGCAGTCACATTACCAGGGAAATATACTTTAAAAGTTTTTTCTGTTAATTCTTTAAATTAAAATTGCTAACCACGTTTAGTCCATTGAGCGAGTATGTGATAAAAATGCAATTGAGGTGAAATCTCCATCAATAGAGAGATCACTATGCAAACAGCCCCTCTGAAACACTTGACCAGTACTTTCCCTTCTAAATAAAATTCTAACTACTAGAAGAAAACTCAAGTTGAGATAGCCAGGGGTGTAAAAATTAGATCCAAATGGACTAAGTATTAATAATGAAGGGAACACCAGATATGTGCTTTTAACATTGGTTTTCCTACTTTTTACATGAACCTTGATGGAAACAGTGATATATCTAAAAAGCCAAAGAAAAATGACACACTCAGATATATTCAGAATTCCTGAGGGCTTGCAGTGGGCCACGTTCAAGCTCAATAACATTCATTATTACCATTTTGCAACTGTTCTTTGAGTGTGATGCTTCAATGAAATTGTCAATTATAAAGACTGAAAGTTTCCAAGGAAGCCAAGAGTTCTGAAAGATTCTAAAAGACAATCTGGCACAAACAGTGCCTATCCCATGGTCTTCCTGACAGTGCCTGGCACTTGGGATGTGTGTGGATCTTTCATAGAGAGCTGCTACATAAGTCCCCATGATCAGGAATGACAGTAAGAACCAAGGAAGTGCTCATCCGCACGTCCCATTACCTCCAATTACTGCAGAGTCACTTTTGATTGCATGAGTGAGGGGTTCTCTGTCATCCTTTGTTCCAGAATGATCTGCAGTTAAAATACAGAAAGGGTCAGGGGTGATATCACTCAGTAAAAGAAACAAGTTTTGAAAAATGCACGAATGTGTTAAACCAGGTCAGAACGCTAGAGGGGCGGCGGGATCTACGTGAATTTTTAACTTAAACGACATCAACTGCAACGAATAAGAAATTAAGAATGCAGAAAAGAAATGTGACAAGAACAGAACATTAAACAAACGAAATGCCTTTTAAGAAGTCCATCTTGAAAACCGAGCAAAATGACAAAATCAGAAGTTTTCAAAACCCCAGGGACACAGCTGGGCTTGTGACTGGGGTAGGGGAAGAGTCTTAAGTCACCTGCAAATGAGTGCGTCCTTTCCCTTGAGGTGGCATCAGTGCCAGCGGGAGCCACACAGCTGGACTCAGTCACGTGCCCCGTTACGGTGACGGGGGCCGGGTGGCTGGGGTGCAGAGCCGCCTTCAGAGGGGCCACATGACTGAGCTGCACTGCAGAGAGGCAGCCCGTGAAGCCCTGTGCACCAGCCAGTGCTGTCTCCTGGTCTATGTCACTGTGTTCTGTAACGCCAAAGAAACATCGTGACATTAAGGACAGTGAACAGGGAAAATGGACCCTGACACAGAAGATGAATATTCTGGGTCTGTTAATGCATTAGCATTAAATACACAGCTACTAAAATGTCTTTGTCCTCTGTCTGTAACAAAAGAATGAGATCTGTTAAGTCTTCCCACAACGAGTGTGGAGATAAAAACAATTTGTAAGTCTGGCTAATTAAGAATGATCCAGCAAATTCTCTGGAAATTATTAAAGGCTCCATAAGAAGGGGTCAGGTTATGAACTAATGAGAGGTCATAATATTTCAAATTTAAAAACATCATTAAAATGTATTTATGAGAGGACTTGCAGTCAATGCCAAGAGGTGTCCTGGATTTAGAAATTACTTCTTTCTCTTCAGTTTTCGAGATTTAACCCATGGTCATAGCAGAAGCTAGAGGGAAAGCTGGCCCTGGGAGTACCCTTACCAGCTGCTCAGTCTGCCAGTGTGGTCCAGCTGGATACTTGCTCATCCCACCCAAACATGCCAGGAGACGGATGCTATCATGTGGTAGAAGCCAGACTCCAGAGTTACTGGGCTGTCTCCTTAATTAGGTGCAGCCCTGAAAACATTCATACCTCATTGCCCTTTCTCTGTTTTAATGACAGCCTGTTACTTAGACAGAAATACATTTGTGTCCTCCATAGATAGATAACCCCTCCTCCCACATTAATGAAAGTTTAATATTGGACTGTTGTAGAACAGAGATTGACTTAAATGCTGGAATATTAATTCATAATCTGACAGCTAAGAATGTATCATACATACCAGCTGTTTTGCAAGCATAAAATCTAAACAAAGGTAATTTATTGCAGAGTTGGAAAGATTCAAATGTTATCAGACTCCCACACATTCATCCACCCACTATGATCATAAAACAGCAGGATTACTCTCCCTTACCTTGCACATATGTGAACACAGACAATATTTGCATTTTGTCTTTCTTTCAAAAAAATAACAATTACTTAGTAAGTAACACTTAGTAAGTATTTATTGGGTATGTATTATGTGCTGGGCACTGTTCTGGGGGATTTGCATGCTATTATTTCAATTTTACAGTAGCCACATGAGTATTTTATTCTGATCATACAGATGTGACACCTGGATCCAGAATGTTAACGATTTGTCTGTCTTTCAACACTCACTGGCACTGGGCGCTGGACCCCAGGACTGTTGGGCAGCAAACCACACCCTCTTTGGTTTATGAACCACTTTATGGTTCAAATACTAATTCCTTCTTTGACCTTGTATCATCCACAGTGTCTGGCTTCCTTTCATTTTGGGTTTCTTTTTGACTTCAAAAAGAAACTAAGCTAGGATTTTTGGTTTGGTTTTGTTTTGTTTAGGGTTTTGTTAGTTTCTGGGACCAGGGATTGAACCCAGGGACACTTAACCATTGATCCACATTCCCCAACCCTTTCTAATATTTTATTTAGAGACAGGGTCTCATTCAGTTGCTTAAGGTCTCACTAACCTGCTGAGGCTGATTTTGAATTCGCAATCCTCCTGCCTCAGCCTCCCGAGCCCCTGGGATTAATGCTAATTTTTAAGTAACCCTGGGCATCCTAACTGGGACTGAGACTTTCTTTTCTTGCTATATCTAGGTTTTTGAAGAACATTTTCTTTTGGTACCATTTTCCATGCAGATTTTATACCTCATGACAAAAACACTGATGAAATGTTTGGTATTATGAGAATCGTTGTCTGTAGAAAGAAAACTGAAGATTAGTGCGACCGCATCTCTTTCCTGTTGGGGGCTTTAATCATTTCCAGAGAGTTCGCCCTATCATTCTTAATTAGGCATACTGAAAAAATGTGTGTTCATTAACCTGGGAAATCTCAACACCAGTTGTGAAAATGCTTCAGGTATCTAGTTCCTGTGATAAAGACTGAAGGAAAGGCGGGAACGCAGGTAATAGGCCCAGGTGATCTACTTCTGGAGGGCATGTCTGACCCCCCGCACCACCACCACCTTGGCTCTCCTGTCTCCCTAAACAAGGAGAACCCTGAGGGAACGTCACTGCAAAGCACATACAAAACTGTGAGCTTTTGAAGCTTGTGATTGGCCCTCCACACGCAGCATCCGTGCTGTTTCACACAGGAGCACCGTGTGAATAGAACCAAAGAAATAATAGTATGGAAGCTGCTCATTTGATTGGGTGCACAGTCAACTCTCTGGGCCGGTGGGTTCCACATCTACAGGCTCAACCAGCCTCAGATTAGAAAATATTTGTTTAAAAAACAATGACTATATTAAACTCGCACAGACCCTTGGTGTTCCTTGTCACTATTCCCTAAACAATATAGTATCATGACTGTCTGCAGAGCATTTACACTGTGTTAGGTAGCAAAAGTCACCTAGAGATGACTTCGAGTACATGGGAGATGGACAGAGGTCATATGCAAACTGTGCCACTGTCTGAAAAGGCACTTGCGTATCTGTGGACCCTGGTATCTACAGGGGTTCTGGAATCAGCTCCCATCAATGTGGAAGAACAAGGGCATATTCAAACTTACACATATTCTAGAGAAAGATGGCGTTTTTTAACTTTACCAAAAAATGAAAAGAAAATATAACATCATCAGGATAACGTTTTCCACATTTCTTCTACGAGGCTCAAGTGTTGAATATTTCTGTAGGCTTTTAAAATAATCTTACCTTTTGAGCTGAAAAAAATGTAAACAGTCAAAATTCACTTCCCTAAAAGTGTGACATGAGGCCTGTTTTAAAACATATTTACAAATTGAACACATCTTACCATTTAGAAATTATCACGCAAAAACTTAAACCTTTAAAACTTGAAACTTAAACTTTTAAAACTTGACAGTGAGCTAGCATTTTACTATTTTCAGAGTTAAAGACAAGAAACAAATTCCCTGCAATTCAGGTGTCTTGCATTTTAGGGGAGAGGACAGATAATAAGCATAGAAACAGAAACAGAATGAGAATTTCCAAGAGCGATAATGTTGTGAAGAAAATAAACTGGCCCAAGTGATGGAGGGAACCTGAAACAGGAAATTATCTTGATGGATTAGGTTATTTCTTTGTGTGTTTATTTTAAGGATGGCTCTCTTCACAGTTCTATTTTCCTGGTACTATATGGATATTACCACCACATCTCCTGGCTCTATTATTCCTTTGTTCAAAATTCGTAAGATTTCTTATGATTTTGTCATGTTTATTGGATTGCTCCTAGTTGTGGGTTTGTTCTCACTGTTCTGTAGAGAACATGGTATGGTCTTTCAGTTTGTGTCCATGGTTTTTACTGAGCCTAGAGCATTTCCTAGATTGTGCACACTCCCCTTTTGATCCTTCTGGAATGCCAATCATTTATATGAAGTCTCTGTACATTCTCCAAATCTACTTTATTTCTGAGTTTCTATCATTTAGGGATTCTTTCTGTGTGGGTCAAATGCTTTTCACTTATTTGATCTTCCCAGGTAATGAATTCAGAAGTTAATCAAGAGCATTCTTTCCAGTTGAATATTTTAGTTTGGGGAAATCCTATGTTTTAGTTCCTCCAGTTCTTTTTGGTGCTTTGCTACACCGTCCTTAACTTGCTCTTACAACATTCCCTTCATGCTGGCATGCTCTCCTCTACCTTGATAGGGAATCTTTCTGGTTGCTTTGCTTTTTCCTCCCCTTTTGTTGACGTTGAACTCCCTTAAGTACGGAGGTTTGTTTTAAATCCGTTTGCTGGTGCTCAGTTACTTCCTGCCTTAGATGGCCGAAAAACAGAGAACAGACAGTGTAGCAGCCTGTGGCCCTCTGTACTGCAGTGTGGGGGTTCCAGAGGACCTCGGAGACTCTTCTCCTCACCCAACACTGGAATGGAAAGAACCCGACCCAAAGCTCAGCTCATTCTCAGCTCCTTGGGAAACAGAGAAACTGGCAAATCTGTTTTCTAATTCTGCACTTTCACCAAGGGATCCAGGAATCTCTGTAAAACGAGCATTCCCCAGGATGCCCACAATTCAAATTCTCTCCTTGAGATTTCTCTACACTGGTCCCCAGACACTCCATCCCAGAAGGTAGGGAGTCCCAGGACAGCTCCCTCTCTGGCACTCTCCAGACTCACCCCTCCTGCTGGACAGGACCAGTGACTCCTGGCCTCTGGGCCATGGGTGGGTGGAAATAGAACTGAGAGTGGAGGAAAACTGTAAGGGACTTAGCTGCCATCTTCACAGAACTGAATCCAAGCAAAATGAATAGCTCTACGCCTAAAATGCTCATAAGCAAGGCTGGCCCTAGAAATACAGAGCACCATCTATCTGCTTGATGATTATGCTAACAGAGCCAATGAGCAAAAATATACATCTTTCCTGTTATCTGACTCCTGAAATGTAGCCAACACAGTAAAAAGGGCTAGAAAAGAGAAGGTAGAGGAAGACATTAAAGAGAAATATCTCTATCCAGCAATCCTGATAAGACCACTGTGTTTTGAATGTTTCTAACCCCTTAAGTGACTCAGATTCTTGGATGGTTTTGCCTATTAAAAAATAAGCCTCAATTGTCTATGCCAACAAAGGAAAAGACTTCCACTTGTGGAAAAAGGTCTACAAGAAAAATGGAGTACAAAGAAATTAGAAATTGAAAGAGTGCCTTTCTATCAAAGAACAAGGACTGTTTCTGTAAAGATATGACAGTAAATGTAAGAACAATTACAAGCAGTGCTTTATAAAATTTCTAGGGACACCCCCCATAACCAAAAAAAAAATTCTTTTTTAAATATAAAAACTCAGAAAACAGAGATAAGTCATTTAAGATGTCAAACCTATGAAAAGGAACGATATTAGAGAAGATTCTCCATATCTTCAATCCATAAAGATAAAGTTAAGGAAGACTTTCCAGAAAATGGTGCAATGAATTAAAGAAAGAGCCAGGGCTGGAACCTAGCTGTGCTCTATTACCTTGCATGCAATTACACCAAGACTCCACCAGAAAAGAGTTAGCAGGAAAATAAAATGGCAAAGCATGCAACAAATACTATGCAGATAAAAGAGAAGTCCATCATGAAAAGATATTTGTCTGCCAAACACACTGCTTGGTGATATAAACTTGAAAACCTAATTAATACACAAGTTATTTTCAGGTCGCTATCTCACACTCACCTGTACTTCTCTTTGGCTCTGAGCACGATCTGTCTCATCTTAAGTATCATTTGACAAGGTGTGTGCTAAATCCCAGAGACCTTAAGAAATCTAATTAAACTTTCTTATGTGCCCCTTGGCTTCGAAATGGTTGTTCTTAAAATATCCTTAAGATTGAAGAGTGTTCCTAAAGCTCTCCTGGGGAGACAGAGGAGACATTCTCTTCCCTCAGACCACACACTTTATTTACATCTGGCCTAAGTGGCCACTGCAGAAATCTGAGGGCACTTCCTGACTCCTCAGGCTCAGAGGAGATAAATGATCCCGATGGGTCATTGCTTCTGAGTATCCACAGCTACTGCTCAGAACCAGCAAGAACGGTCCTCCGGCTGTTCGAAAATCCTTCTCACATAAATATCAACCTCTGAACAGAACCCAGAACTTAATTTTACAATGTGTTTTGGATACAAAAGGCAAGTGTAACACAGCCTGTTAATTATGGTGAACTAGACACCCCGCTGGTTGGATGCGACCTGGTTTTTCCCACCGCCACTGCCAAATACCAACAGGCTCCTGCAGGTCAAGACTCTTGCACCAGCTCTTGATGTAAAAAGTAACAAACAGCAACTGTGAACTTCGCTCAGCCTTTGAACAGTCATTTTCACAATGGGTTAAATGATAGAATTTTTCCAAACATGGGCACATTTTCCCATGAGAGGTTTTATGCCACTTTAAGATCATGTAATTATCTTAATTGGGATTTTTTTTTCATGTGGTAGAAATGTAACCCCATAAAAGCCTAAGGAATTAACAGAACAATTTATACTTGCATATTTCCTTTGGTCAAATTCCATCTTAGGGAAATGTTTTTCATACAATTTTCCCATAAATATTTATCTTAAGGGAACTCGCTGACAAATCACTCACTTTGACATTGGAATTTATGAAATTATGAAGAACATACTTAATAAAGAAATGACATCAGGCTCATTGCCTTTGTGCAAGGAAGAGAGAATGCAAGGAATTGCTCCCTCTCCATCCCCTGGGACTTAGTTTTACCTATGAGTTTAAACTATAACAACAATTTTTTAACTTCAATCACTTAACAAGCAGGACTAGCAGATATGGAGTGGGAGGTAACTTTTTGATAACAATGTCAAATTGTGCTATGACGACATGGAAATCATCTCTGTGGCTCCATTACACTGAACAGACAATACGGGCAGAATTCAAATTTCAGAGCTCTTATTCTGACTAGTCCTAGGGATTATCATCACACTGAATCATCGTGTACCCGCTCTTCCCCTTAAAGGTTGTTATCCACACCTTTGCCCTAGTCAATATCTTCCTCTCTCCTCCACCCACCGCTAGTCCTTAGTAAATTCACTTACACATTAGCCTAAGTGCCTCGCTGTGGTTTTACTTCTTACTTATTCCAAGTGCAGGTACATTTTAAGTATGTTAATAATTAATCAACAATCCTTTTCTCCTCTTGATTTTAAAAAAATTATTCTCCTTTTATCATTGCATGTAGATTTCTAGATTTGGCACCTGAAAGATGCTAGTTGGGATTAATGACTTTTGCTTTTATCGTTGGTATTTGTTGAAATGTGAGCAGAGTTCGTGTTTCAGTATGCTTGACTGCCAAATGAGAGCAAGAGAACATGCCATCACCAGAGGAGATACCTGCCACCCAGAGGGACTGTGTGCCTCTGACAAAAAAAGAAAAAAAATCACAATTTTTACTTTATCATTTGCTCTGCAATTAAAATTGAGTAATATGTTTCTTTTGGCATCATGAATGTTCTTTGGGTTTGGAAGATGTCACTTCTGATCTATGTTCATCTATCATGATTACAAAAAAGGTATTTTGAGAGTTTCTAACTAGGACCAGTCTGAAATGACATGAATGACACTTTGCAATAAACCTAAGTTGTCACAAGGTTAAAGTTATACTATGCATTTAAGATCATCTATGACAGTTCAGTTATCAAAAATCAAAAGCAATGCATCTGTTAACTTTTAAAAAGATTTTAAGATTGATTTCTTGTTTTTCTTCTCTTTTAAAATTTGCTTTGAAAATAATTGGTCCATTATCCTGGGAGTCATTTCACAATATATTTACGAAATCAGCATCCTTAAGTTATCTGGGTCGCCTTTTCTCTTCAGCTCTCGGTGTTAAAGCAAGTTTTAATCCTTATAAAGGATTTCTGTTCACTGGAAGGTGCTCTTAAAACTTTTCAGAGGACACTGGTAGACTGATGCTCTTTGCTGACTGTACGCTCTGTTTAGATCTGGCCCAAATCTCCTCTGCAGGAATCTGGGTTACTTCTTGGCTCTTCAGACTCAGACAAGAGAAATGATAACTGTGAGTCATCACATTGAATATACAAAAGCCATAGTGCAGAACAAGTGAGGCCGTCGTCCAGTTTTTATTTAAACAAATCATGCAACTATTCTAACATTTACAATTATCCAGGCACATAACTCAGAGCTTAATTTCACAGTGAATTACAAATGTGAAAAGTGAATGTCGTCACTCAATGATGGTATTACCTGAAGTGAGCTGCGTGGCTAAACCCTGGGTCTTCCGCCACAGCTCTGAACTATCAATATACAATTATGACCACAGTCATTGAGTCCTATGTTTTAAGTGCAATATGGAGTTAGAAATAGTTGCCATCTGTTATGGTTTAGACAATAGCTGACCCCAAAAAACTCATGTGTGAGACAATGCAAGACAGCTCAGAGGTGAAATGATTGGGTTAGGAAAGCCTTAACCCAATGAGTACATTAATCCCCTGATTAGTACTAACTGGGTGGCAACTGTAGGCAGGTAGGCTGCACTGGAGGAGGTGGGTTGCAGGGGGCATGCCTTTGGGTTTCTATTTTGCCCACAGTGAAGGGAACAGTCTCTGCTTCTTGGTTCCATGTCCTGAGCTGCTTTCCTCCTCCACACCTGTCCACCATGATGTTCTGCCTCACCTCAGTCCCAAAGCAACAGAGTTGGCCATTTATGAACTGAGACCTCCGAAAGTATGAGCCCCACATAAACTGTTCCTCATCTAAAATTGTTCTTGTTGGGTGTTTTGGTCACAGCTGGAAAAAGCTGACAAAACACTATATTATCATAACACCATTAGATATTGATTTATTAAATTCATTCACCTTGGTTGATATCTGCCAGGAATGTTTAACAGTGACCATAATCCAAAATTATCCCCATATTTCTTCCTAAGTTTAAGAAATGAGTACTAGGGAAAGTCAAGGGAAGACAAGTACTTCCTTTTGTTTTGGAGTTCCCACCTGCAAAAACCATGAATGGACAAACCTTTAAGGCTTTTGTTGAAAGTGTATTTCATCTCACTCCAGTCAGAATAGCAATCATCAAGAATACAAGTAACAATAAATGTTGGCACAGATGTGCAAAAAAGGGTACACTCATACATTGTTAGGGAGACTGCAAACTGGTACAACCACTCCTGAAAGCAGGATGGAGGTTCCTCAAAAAATTAGGGATGGAACCACCATTTGACCCAGTTATCCCACTCCTCAGTGTATATCCAAAGGAGTCAAAAATCAGCATACTACAGTGATGCAGCCACATCAATGTTTATAGCAGCCTAATTCACAATAGCCAAGCTATGCAGCCAACCGAGGTGCGCTTCAACAGATGAATGGATAAAGAAAATGTGGTATATATACACCATGGAATATTACTCAGACATAAGAAAAAATGGCTTTGTTATTTGCTGGTAAATAGATGGATCTGGAGACTATCATGCTAAGTGAAATAAGCCAGATCCCTAAAAATAAAGGCCCGATGTTTTCTGATATGTGGAAGCAAGTAAATGGCAGAAAGATCAATAGAGGAAAAGGAGTGGGAGGGGGGTCACAAGAAGGAAGGAGAAGAAGAATTATTGGGGACTGAATTAGAAAAAGATATATTCTGTGCTTGTATTACTATGTCAAAATGGATGCTACTGTCATGTATAACTAAAAAGAACCATTTTTTTTTTTAAAAAAGAAAATGTAGCCTAGCAAAGTGCAACTCATCACCCCCAAAAAGGTCAACTTATATTCTGCTCCCTTAAAAGAAATATCTAGCCAGGTGCAATGGCACACACCTGTAATCCTAGCAACTCAGGAGGCTGAGGCAGGAGGATTGCAAGTTTAAAGCCACTCTCAGCAAAAGCGAGGGCCTAAGCAACTCAGTGAGACCTGTCTATAAATAAAATAAAAATAGGGCTGGGGATGTGGCTCAGTGGTCAAGGCCCCCTAAGTTCAATCCCCAGCCCGCCCCCAGAAGAAATATCTAAAAATTATTTTTCAAAAATAGAGGCATGTCAGTCAATATGTGATAATTTTGGAAGGTGAATCTGGATTGTGTTATCTGAAGCAATATAGGGGTATATTATAGTTTATTAGAGACATAGGAACATGTTGCTATACAATGATTGAGTGCCCACTACAAGTTCCATAAGAGCAGGGGTAAGGTTTGCTTTATTTAGTGGTAGTCTCTGAACACACCGGTGATAGCAAAGTATGTGCTGAATCAATAGATGAATCTATGAGCCCAATGGCCTTACAGAAGTGAAAACCACACTTGATAAGGGTGGGACCACAGAAGCATGCCTCAGAGATCTCCAGGTAGAAGATGCCAGCTGTCAGGCTCTGAAACTTAACTGGAGCTTGGACCCCCAGTTGTTCCCAGCAATGGCTGACCACAGCAGCAATGCTAAGGAATCTTTATTCCTGGGGAACATGACTGACTTTGATGCAAGGGCTCCCAAAGACTGCTAAATTTCTTTTAGACCACACAGTGGGTGAGCACCCTTTGATCTGACCCTCCCTCTTCCCTCTCTCCTTTACCTGTAGAGAGAGCCTTAATCACCTCCCTCCCTGTTTTCTCATATGTAAGTGTCCCCTTAATAAAATTCTCCACGTAATCTTCGTCTTGGCAGTTGATGCTCAGAGGATCCAACAGGTAACTTCAAAACAGGGTAATGTTCTTTGAAAAATTAATAGCTTTACTTTTTAACCATCCTGTTGATCTATTTTACTATAAATTAATATGTTATACTAAAATATAATAATATAATCTGTAATATGATAATGAATTCATATAACATGCAAAATTTGACCATAAGTTATTAGTCTCCTTTGAATTACAAACTATTAGTCTTCCTCATGATCCACACCTTAGGCACACATTAAATAAATTATCACTTATACTTTTGGGAGAATGAATTGATTCAGACTATAAATTTCATTGCTCAATTTGGACTTTAATCTTATTTTCCAACATGAGTGATATGCATTTGAATAATATGCAACTTGAATGAAAACATTAACATCTTTGATTCCATACGAACCTTCCATATTCACTGGCAAAAAGGGAAACACATTAAATGTCATTGTACCACTTAGCTAACACAGTCCTCACAGGACATAGAACAGTTTTATAATTATTTTATAATATATTTAACAAATTCTACTCCAAAAAAATAATTTATCAGTAACTCTGGCATTAAATTTGAAGATAAAAGCATGATTTGTCAACATGAGCCATAACTACTAGAACCATCTGTCCTATATTATACATGTTAGGTACATGCCTCATTTCAGTGCCTGCTAGACTGAAGAGCTCTTGAGATCAGGAGTTGTTTTATTTATGTGGTTATTTTCATTACTTTCTGCCACAGTTCATGGTATATTTTGCACATAAAACCTACTTAATTAATGTGCCATCTTGATATCGTGAATGCAATATCAGCTCACACTTCCACTCGTTGATAGCATCCATTCTGGTAATGTGGAGTTTGGTAGATGGGGACCCCTGTACACTACCAGTTGCACATGCTTTTAATTCTATGAATGACAATAGTTATGGGCACGCAGACTTAACGGAGAACAGAATCACAAGCAGAGCCTTCTGTGAGCCTGATGCTCAGCAAAGAGGGTCTGCGACAAAGGATGGAGCCTCTGATCCTTCAGCTCTGCCTCAACCTAGGACCCTCCAGGACTCTCATTCCTTCCCAGCCAGCTCCCTGAGAGCAGAGAGACTGAGGGAGGAAGACAACCCCACAGCTAAGGCTATTGGGGTTTGTTGTTGCTGCTTGTTTGTCTGTTTAGATTTTTTTGTTGTTGTTATTCCAACAGAAAATGTATTTTTATTTACATGTAATAATTGTATATATTTATGGCATACATTGTGATACGTCAGTACTTGTTCACCACGTGCACTGATGAGACTAATTAGCATTTTCACCTCCTCGTCATTTCTCCATGTTTGGAGCCCGGGAGCACCTCTCTTCTGGTTATTCATGAAATGTATGACAGGCTATTGAGAACTATGGTCCCCCCACTGTGCAACACTTGAACCCACTCCTTCCACGAGCTGCGCTCTGGAAGCTTCGCACATGTCCCTCTTCCTCCCCACCCCCAGTGCTGCCCACCTTCTTACTGTCTGTTCTGCCTTCAGGTTGACTCTTTCCAGCCTCCACGTGTAAAAGAGAATATGCAGCATCTGTCACTTAGCTTAATGACCTCTAGTTCTATCCATTTTGCTGCAAATGACAGGATTTCATTCTTCTTAAAATTCCCTTTGGCCTCCTGTGCTACACCAAAGTTAGAAGTGGAATAAAACCCTCTATCATTAGGGAAAAATGATGTCTAGAAACATTTTAGGTATATGTTCAAACTTAAATAGCCAATTCATAGAGGCCACTGTCCCTACCTCTACAGTGGCCTGAAATAGATATCAATATTTCCCAAGGCCAAATATGAAATAAGTAAATATTTTCCCTCCTGTTTTTAACTGAGGGCCTAGCCATTGCTTCTATATGTGTGAAACTTAGTTTCAAACTACTAATCATGTGCTCAGCCTGAAAGTGCATATTGTCTTATTCACTAATTAGACATCAGGGACCAGGATTTGAATCAATTTTAAAGCTACAAAATATCACCATTTCATGCCAAATGTGCTATTGACTATGCATGCATCCATAGAGCAAATGATATAAATGTCAATCTTAAGTAGTTGGATTTATGTAATTAACACTGTGAGACACTTGGAATTTTTCAGTTAAGCTTCCAAATAACTAAGTGGTTCTACGCACATATCTTTTATGTCCACTGTGGCCTACTGTAAAGACGTATAATTCATGATATTTCCCCTGTTTGAAGAAAAAAGAGCACATAATTTTGATACTCATCATACTACTTGAAAGCCTATAAATATTTATAAACTTAGCTATTAACCTTCTCGAGGGCCAATATTTTGATCATTCACCCATGGGTTTAATCAAACATTCTGAAGACTCTGAAACTATGTACAGGGAACATAAGGAATGAATAATGGAGGTACAAATAACTGAAAAGGTCAAAAATAAAAAGATTTCATTTACTATCTTGGATAAAATATTCCAAGTTAGTGTCAAGTATTAGACTAGGAATGAAAACCGATCTATAAGAAGCCACTCCCCACTATCAAATTATGTGAAATATCAATACTCTATAATTTATTACTAAAAATAGAATCTCTTTTAAAGTTGATTTCCCTATTTCTAATTCATTTCCTGTTGGCAAGTATTAACAATGCATGCATGTTTTAATGTTAAAATGGAAATCATACGTTTCTACTCCAGAGATGTTATCAGAAGTAATGATGGTGATGAACAAGCATGATAAGCCACTTAGCCTGAGTTTAGGTGGGAATGGCTGGCAACGATGAGGTTGCAGCTAGGCAAACAAGAGCCAATCATCACCTAAAACCTATTGCTCCCTGGAAGGAAAACCATTGCTTTCTCCTTCCATTTCTCTTAGACCTTAACCTAGTTTTATCATTAGATGAAGGTTTGTACACTTGGCAGCTGATTGACACAGACTTTCTTATTTCTACCTTCATTTGACATTTTTGATGTGTGAGAACAAAATTGGTGTTTTCTTCTGCTGGAGTGACAGAGACCAATGGACCTTCCTCTCAAAGGAGGATGCTTTCCATCCCACAGGGATCCCCAATGCACCATTGTATATGACTCTGTCATGCTCATCACCACTCAATTCATAATTAAAATAAGGCCAGAGTCTTCTTTAGACATGATGAACTGTGTGCGTGCTTGAGCCGATATGAGGAGACTCTTCTGACCCAGGGCCATGGATCACCACTAGGAGGAAGGTTGTTTCTCTCACTTACCTAAGATCCTGCCCAGTACCAGAGACTTGATGGCACTGAATTCTGTGCCTGATGCCAGGTGGACCTGTCTCCTTGTATTCTCATCAATCTACAAAATGGTCATATGAGGTGCACATATTCAAATGGATGTTGTTTTGTTGAGAGAAGAACAGGAAGAAAGAAAGAGAAAAGAAAATGATGAAACAAGCAATTCTAAGTTCAGCCCTAATGGTTTCAAAAAAATATTTGAAAGTGTTAACTGTTTAAAAAAGTGGATATGATTTTCTATATTACACTCGGGTACCATGCATCCACCTTCCATCCTGTTTAGATGGCTTTAGTTTTTTCTCCACTGTCTGAGGAATCCAAGATTAGTAAAACCAACCAAAAGGGACAAGATATTTTTCACCTCAAAGCTTGGTATTTTGACTGGAGTCCTATAGATATTTTCTTCTATATCAAGGGCTGAAAAATTAGTGCTTTTCTTCAAAAGCTGTTGAAATGAATAATTTCAGTTTCTCTTTTGGGACTCACATTCTTTTTCAAAATATATTTTGGTCCTACATTCATTTTCTGTTTAGAATGATTATTAGCTTTATACCCACCCTGTAAGTAAATGGTTTCCTTGAAGTACTGATATCCCTACACTACAGTAAACTAAGACATCATTTCCCTACCAGCCAGGGTAAAGACAGGTAGGAAAGTTGGGAATTTTATGAATCAGATATTGATAATACTTTGGACAGAATTTTATTGCTTAAAAAACTGACCACATTTGATGGTCTGTCTATGATCTGTAGAGGACCATTGTTTATTTTATTCATGATCAAATTTCTGCAACAGGTGTTCCATGCTGGGGACTCATATGGCAACTGTGGCTTCTGATGGATATTCTATATTACCTCTACAAAGACCACTCCTTCTTCTCTGTTAATCTTTACGTGGTGAAGTTGCCCGTCGGCCATGCTTTTAAAATCAAAGTTAACAACATCAGGTTCCTGATATCTATTTAGCTTGTACCTTATCTGCAAACTTCCTAAAGCAGAAAAAAAGTTAAATTTTTAGTAAAAATTGCATTTAAAAATCTGTGAAAACTCATAATTCTTGTATTGCTGTTTATTCATATCCAGGGAGAGATTCACAATCATTCATTTGGATGTACCCTCTAAAGTTAATTCCTAAAAGTCAGTTTCTAAGTAAAACCACAGTATTTTGTTCATACGCCTTTTCTTGCCTGCAAATCGTTAATTTTCATCCCTAGAAGTCAATTTTGAGATTAAGCATATGCAAATCCTTTCGGCACTAGTCTCTAATTTAAGCAAAGGAAAATAAGACTAAGTCTCTCTGAAATGTAAAACTATTATGGACTACTACAATGACATTCTTTTTATATAATCTTATATTTAAAATATATATCTCACACTACTGAAAGACAGTTAACTAACTGAATTATTACAAGAAAATATACTTTTAATAATAATGAGGAATATTTCCAAGGGGTTGTGGTCACAGACTCTGGAATGAAACTAGGGTAAAATGAATGATTGTAAGCTAAATTTACCATTAAACTTAATATTAATTGCCTACAGAGATTTCAATTAACTTATTTCAAAGGATGCCTTCCAATTTAATAATGAGAATGTCCTAATGTATACATAAGCTGCAAGCTAAAACCATACAATCAGGGTAAATATGCTTACTGAACAATAATATTTTTACTGTGGTGTTCAGTGCTCTTGGGTCATATTTGATTTTGTTGAGATAACATATTCACATATTTATGTTTGTTTTCTCACCAAGAAAACGTATTTCTAAAATTCTCATCTTTAATCCGAATATAAGGTAGAAAAAATAGCAGTAAGTGGTTTTCTGTGACAAGGCTTATGTTACAAACATATTTCCTGATTCACATACTATGACCCTACATGGACACACCAAGATTCCCCTATTTCATTGCCTATTATTAGAACCGACAGGTCATCTTGTGGGCATTTTCTTCTGCATAATGCTGTTTCATTAATACTCCATTAATACTTATTTACTTTGATTAGAAGGAAATATATGTCATGTCCAAGGAGATATTTTATTTTCAAATGAACTGCAAAACCAATCCAATAGTCATGTCAGCATTATAAAAAGTAAAAAGCTTCTAGCAATAAAGAAATATAATAAACACTTTATATGAATAAACTAAATATTTTATATTGCATATGTAAAATTATCAAAATTATAAAAAGAAAAAAGCATTTTAACTATTTTAAATAATCCCTTTAGATTAAGTTTATTTAAAAAGCCAGTAGTCTTAAAACGCAACATTAGAATACAACATAGGTACACTCTTTGTTCTCTGGGTGTAGTTTGAGAAGCAAGAACCCCAGGAATGATTCATATTACTGCCCTCAAGTCTTCATTCAATTTTCTTTCTCTCATCTAAACAGCACTCACCATTTTTGGCAATGATAACTGAAAGGTATTCTTTGTAGAAGGAGCTCATATAAAGCAGTAAGCTGGGTGCCCGTGTTGTTCGGAAGCTGAATTTGATCATTTCTCTGCTCAGCTTCATATCACCATGAAATGAAGCAGCGTGGGAGCTGGAGTTTTTACTTAAGGAATAATTTTCTTGAAAATTGTAAATCACAGATGAGCCAGATCCAAAATATGCAGAAATCTCTGAAATGACATGCGTTTTTTTATGTTAAAGCATTGAAGTACAAGCATCTTGTTTTAGTTACGTTAAGTGATATCTTAATATTTTTAAATAATGAATTCTGCAGATAGAAAAACAGCATCAAACTAGAATAGCACAGTCACTGAACAGGACTCTCATAATGGCCCTTAAAATGGCTTTATGTTAGGATGACACATAATTAATTCATTAACATAACTTTAGAACTGAAAGCTTAGTGTCTCTTCCTCTGAGTTCAGACAGAAACTGGGTTGCCTGTCTTCAGTTCCTTGAACATCCACTTTCTTATTTTAACTCCTATTTATTATTTTGTAGTTAGGACACACTAGTCTCAAATTTACACACACACATACACACAAATATATATGCATGCCAAAGAAGAGGATGCTAGGAGAAAGAATCCTGAACTTGCTTCTTTCCAGTGCTATGCAGGGCTGTTTGTTGGATATGTGTGTAGATGATGCTGACTGGGTCTTATAGCAGCACCTTGATTTCTTTGGCATTTCAGGGCACCTTTCATATTCAATACTGTGTGTGTGTGTGTGTGTGCGCGCGTGCCAAGTAACATTTCTGATTGCACCTAGCAACACAATCTGGAAACTATATCTAGAAAATGGAGACCAGTTCTCAGGAAGAAGGGGCTGAGCACTAAATGTAAAAGCCTCCTAGAGTGATACCAGCACTGTGTCATTATGATCACAAGTCGATTTTTAAATTACAGCTTATTCTTGATAAAAGCAGATGCCTTGAAAGATGTACTTTTGCCAACTTTCATTAACTGATCCCAATGCTTTCTCTGCAAATCAGGAGTTGCTTTGATTTGGAGCCAATTTCTGTTAGCCTTCTTCAGAAAAATGTTCAGTAGCCCAGAGACACTTAAACAAAGTAATTGAATTTAAATTAATTGGAGGTCAGTTTTCTATGACAAACTATGCAAGTAAAATAAATGTTTGTGTATTCAAAGAAGTCTATCCAGAACACTTAATATGATAGCTGGTACTTTTCTTCTTCCATGACAAGTTATCAGTTAATAACAGAAGATGCAAAATATAGTTATTTTATTTTACCAGCAGATACTCATCATATCTTACAACAAAATGCCTGAGTGTCTCTATTTTGTTGTACATCAATATGTAACAGAAAGTATTTGTTTGGCCAAAGCAAACAAAAATAAAAATAAAGCTTTCTATATTTTCTTGCATTGCTGAACATCTTGGTCATAAATAATAATACAGCATTTAATGATTTTAGAACAGAGAACTACCCTATGGGCCAGTTGTTGACAGGCTTATTCTTTAAGAGCATCAAAATGAGATAGAAAAAAGAAAATAGCAGACTGAGTAGCTAACACTTGAAGATACCTAGAGGCGACTATTTGTGAATTTATCAGTAATAGAGGCTCGTTTTTCAAGAACCAAGTCAAATAGCTAAGGGATGAAATATGATTGGCATTCAATAGATACTTTGCAAAAGAAATTCAGAAGTGGAAATATTTTTGTTTTGAATGGCTACCCAGAACAGAACCAACGGACGTTTTATTCATATTGGATAAATTTTCTGGTTAGAGAGTCTAATGTCATGGCTTACCATGGGAACAGAATGGCCCGGTGTAGGCAGAGGAAGAGCAGTCACAGAAGAACCCACTGGGCTTCTCCCTGCACTTCCCTCCATTGCGACATAACTTTCCGTAGCTGCCGCAATGTCCTCGACACCCAGGCTGCACCCCGGGAGTCACCATGGCTCTTTCTTCCAGATCCAGGGCCATCCCGTTCAACTGCAGAGACCGGATGCATCCCAGAAAGCCCCTCTGTCTGGTGGCTGTCCCACCTAGAAGGGAAACACTGCCAATGCAAACACGTTCCTGGGTGTTTTATTCGAGATTTAAATACCAAACCAACCTGTGACCTCACCAAAAAGAATAAAAATTGGGACTTGACATAAAATGGCAAAAATTAGAGGAGCACCATATAACCCAGCTATCCCACTCCTTAGACTGATCCAGAAGAGGAAGAGTCAGCATACTTCAGTGATACATGCATTCCCACGTTTAGCACAGCACCATTCACAGTCAGCTAGTGACAGAACCAGCCTAGGGGTCCATCAACAGATGACTGGGTAAAGAAAACGTGGTAGAGATACACAATGGAGTTACTTTTGGCCATACATGGGAAAGAAATCATGTCATTTGCAAGAAAAATGCACGAATCGGAAGTGAAACAAGCTAAGCACAGAAAGATAAGTACTGAATGTCTTTTCTTATAGGTTCAAGCTAGAGGAAAAGTAAATAAATAAAAAGGATGTCATGAAAGCAGAAGGAGGACTCTCAGGGTAGAGGAAGACCATCAGGGGAAGGGTAAAGGGAAATATTGGGAAATGAAATTAAATTGTGTTATATATAAGAACGAACGTGCCACAATGAAACCCACCATTATTTATAATTATTAGGCACCAATGAAAAAATTAGAAGATCAATTATAATTTAGGAAACAATTTTCTTGACCAAATCTAGACCTCAAAAGAACACAGCATAAATTCTACTTTTTTTAAGGTTAAATTGTTGCATACTTGTTTTCTATAAAAGATTTATTAGCTGTACAGTAACTAACTACTCCATCCATCCATTCCTTGGCTGGCACAGCATGAGTGGGGGTTGGGGTCAGAATCCCAGGGTTCAGGAGGGGAGCACCTTCTGCCCTGCAGGGATGCTCGGGGTCCCTGTCACTGAGAAGGAGGACCAAACTCAATGAACATTTCTGAATAGGTGAATCATATGTAGATAATGGAACATCATAAAAAATGAATTCCTGAGAATCTGGATTTATGAGGAACTAACACTATTTAGAAACCAGATTCATAGATACAACGGTCCAAATTGCTGAATTAAAATTTCTGTGTTTGAACTGCTTCAGTTTACATTATCTGTGCCTCTTCAATGAAGGATACAAAGATCTTAAGGGTGTGGGTCATATTTTCTACTTATAAATTCACAGGTGGCGTGGTGGGGGTCAGACATATTCCAATGTTATGTGGGCACGGCAAGGAAGGGGTAGATTTCCTCCCAGAGTTTTGGAAGATCTGGCACTCTTCTTACTTTACTCCATCTCCTGCCATTCCTGAAGTCTCTCTTCGGCCCTTATTCTCAGGATTCCTCTCTTCTTCTTTCCACCGAGGTGCTACCCTTGACTTCACCTCTCTACACTCCCACTCAGTAAGCACCTAGGGCTCAATGTCTTCAGCCAACCTTCTTTGGGCATCCTGCCTGGATTTATCTTTCCTGGGCAAGGCAGGCTGCCTTGGTTTAATCTTTGGCATGGGAACGTTCTGGAAAGGATCAGGTGCCTGCAGTTTAGGTTAGAAGTGTACCTCTTGTGTATTTTATTTACTTCAGGTCATGATACATTAGATCATGGCATACAGTCTGTAGAATACGGTCACATTAAATGGCTTTGTTATGCCTTTGCTGCTCTGAAACATCCACAGTGCTGTAATTCAGGCATTAATCTTAGTGTGCCAGCAGATAACAATAACTAACTATCTTGGGATCAAGCAACTAAATACAATCCGTTCTTAGTTATTCCAGTTTTTTTTTTTTTTTTTTTTTTTTTCTTGTTTGTTTTGAATGACGAGGAACTTGAGGCACAGAAACGCCCGAGGATTGGCCCACAGGGACAGCTGAGGAAACATTTAGAATAAACACATTTAGTTAGAAGCAGAAGTTGATTAAAACCCACAGGGAACCTTCATTCCAAGGCAGCCCCCTTTCTCTCCACTCCGAAATACGGTCGAAAAGGAAATTCATTTCCTTCTAAAGCTCAGATCATTTTTGGTTTGAATGGCATTAAACTTCTCCAAGTTTAGACAGCAGCTCTTTGCTGGGCACTGTGTCTGACACTGGGCTCTGGAAGGGCTCCTAGTCTAATAATAAATTTAGACAGATTTAATGGTAGAAATAGGCACAAGAATGCCAAAAGATGGGGTCATTAACAGGAAAAAAAAATGTGCGTGTGTATATGTTTAAGCTCGCCTGTGTATAAAATATAAACGCCAATGGTATTTGTAATAATGAGAAGAAAATCAACACCTAGCTTTGTAAATAGAACGTCTTTATTTTATATTTTCAAAGAGGTAATGTTTACCTAGTCAAAGAGTTTGAAATGGCATCTTTAAATGATCAGAAAATGTAAAGTCTAATGAGACATAAATAGTCATGTCACACATGTCCTGAGGATTTTCACGAGACCATTAGGTTTCAGGTAAATAACTTTTTATTTTCAGATGTAACTTTTCTGGAAAACATGGCTAACGTAAATGGGATTGGGCTTGAAAGCTTAATTAAAGACTGCAGTGCTTTTTCAGGGTTAGAGTATGTCCAATTAAAATGAGCTACAGTTTGATTAATTGATTCTGGATGTTTCTGCTGAGCTATTATGTTCAGAACTATCTTCCAATTAATTTCCTATCAATTTACTTGCCATGCTATATCAGACGTAATGAATTCTGGAACTTCACAGAAACTGAGTATCTTGTGAGGCAGCTTTCTGCATGATTGAGCACAATGGGCTCTGTCCACCCACACTGCAGTCCTGAGATCTTGCACCTAAATAACTCAGGTGGACACCAGGTGGAAACCCGGCTATCCTTTCCCAGTTAAACCAATCCTTCCACCACGTTCCTTATCCTCAGGAAGTTAGTCTAAGTGACAGGTATTAGAGGCACCAAGAAGGAGCTGGCTCTTTCCTAGTCCCATGCTTCCCTATTCTTATGGCAGGAAGACCTTTGAGATAAACTTTGATTTTTTTTATAAAAACAAATTATTCATGTGCTGTGCTTGACTATTATTGAGGATTAATTAGGAACAACTGCCTAATTGGCCTGGGAGCCTTGGAGAGAGAAAGAAATCAAGATCTTTATGCTGCCCTTTAAAATTCAAGGTTACAGAAATCACCTTGCAAAGTCTGGAGGCTGTCCCTGACCCTGACACTGTGGCAGAGGAAGACAAGTAAGGCTCCAACCTCAACCCAGCATAGGTCAAGAGAGTGACCAGCATGAGGGCCCAGGAGCAAGTCAGGAGACTGAAGGGAAAACACTGCCTTCCATACACCACAGAGCAGTTCCAGCTCGCAGTTGGCTGGCAAAGCTGACATGGGTGTTGAGTTCAGACACTTTTCCCTGAGCCAAACTCAGTGGTGAAAACCTGTCCTGGTGGCGGTAACCTCAGGGAAGAGGGGGTTCCTTTGCACTTCTCCCCTGTGGAGGCCACCACCGCTCTCTGATTTTACCATGCTAGGGCCTATTTATGGAACTGAACTGTTGGCCGTCTTAGTCACATTCTCCATTCCCGAGAGACTCCGTCTGAATTCTGCCTCCGGTCAACAGTCACTGAGGTTTACCCACCGGACCCAGCAAAGTGCACTGAGGGCTTCGTAGGCTAATCGTGAAAAAGACACCTCAAGGAAGGCAGAAGAACATAATTAAAACAAATGATATGATTACATTAAAGAGAAATATGACCTTTATTGTACTGAATTGGTAATAAGGGAACACACTTACTACAAAAGAAAATTAGACTGAAATAAAAATTATTCAAACATAAGGCTATTTGATATTCTCTTCCCATGACTATATTTTAGCATATCAAAAACCGAAAGTTAAAAAAAAGAAAAATGTGGAATATATTATAATTAAGAACTTCTGTTCATCAAAGACACCATTAGCAATATAAAAACACACTCAATTCACAGAGAGGTAGAAGATATTTGTCATAAACTTAGATGACAGAGACCCATAATACATAAGGATTCTTATACTTTTTTTTTAAAGAAGACAACCTTGTAGAAACTAGACAACAAATTTGAACAGTCACTCCATAAAAGGATATCCAAATGGTCATAGAGATCTGGCTGTATCCCCTGCTCAGTATAGAAAAATGCTATGACCCAGTAATTCCTCTTCCAGATACAAACCCAATATATGCTCACCATCTCCCCCCCCCCAACAAAAAGAAAGAAAGAAAACAGTACAAAGACATATTTGTAACATCCAATCTTTGAAACTACTTAAATACCCATTGACAGTAAACAAATATATCTTTTTAGGGCAACTGTTGTTTTCCCAAAATGTCTTAGGGAATACCACTGATCTCAGAGCTTCAGTACACTTAGAGTTCAGTATCGACCTCTGCATATGGCATCTAGAAACCGTTCACTCTGGACACTCAATAAATATTTGTTGGTTTGATCCAGCTCAAGTGCAAAATGCAAATGGCACCTGACTATGTCAGTGGTCCTTACCTCCCCGGCTTCTAGTCACAACACATTGAACTGGAGTTTAACTTGTTTAAAAACTTGTCAGTAAAGGAATTTAGACAGGAAACAAAAATTGCAGAGCTGGTTGAATGAAAATCAATTCAAGGCTAATTTAAGAAGCTTCTAGGAAAAATGCTGAGTTGACAAACCAAAATAGAAAATGACCACTGTCACATTTCAGCTCGCAAAATGATTGATTCTTTTCTCTCCATCATTTCCGTGGTTGCTGAATGTTTGTGAGCCCGTGATAACAACAGTGACTCTGGACACTGAGTTCTCCATGTTACCAAGGTCAAGGGTACAGGTGGAATACACCAATAAGCATTGAAAAATTGTTTTTTCAAAGTAATAGGTAGCAGCTCTGAATGGGACTTTGAAGATGTGTCATAAATTGTATACAGAGAGCGAGAGAGATCACAAAGTGAAAGAATGTGAAAAGAATGGTAAGGAACCAATGCCATGATTAAGAGCAAGAATGAAACAAGATGGGCTGTCTTATTATGCAAAGCAACCCGGTGTGACGTTGGGAGTTACTTAAGGAAGAGGAGATGTCCACCACCTAGATGTTCCTGTTTCTGACTATCATCTCACATTGGTGACCACTTTTCCACTTGTTCATACAAAGGTTTATGTTCATGCTATTCCTCCTTCGCTGCACATGACATCCTACAGTTTAGATGAGTTGAAGAGAATTGCTCTAGTATTTGGAACTCTTAGGATCGTTCGAAGTCTCCCATCCCCTATTTCCTGGATGTGGACTAACCCAAAACCCATCTTGGCAATGCCATTTATCATTTCCTTATTCCTATTTCAATTGTTATATATAATTGCTGCCCAGCTGCCTCCATTTTTCACAAGTACTTTCTATTATTTTTATTGGTTTTCCTCAGAAATTAAAGTATTCATCTTGCCTCAGAGTCTTGCTGTACAACGGAAGCTTACTCTGTGACTGGTCCTCAGGGGGGAGGAGAAAGCAAGAAGTGGGGGACACATCCTGGACTCCTTCCTGTCACCCCCCTGCAGTGACTATGTCTGAGAGACCACCAAAACATTAATGTCAAAAAATTAGATGTTAGTAAATGTTATCAATATAGACCAGGTCAGTATGATGAAGAGTATAATTTAAATCTAAATTAACATATATTCAACTACCTACAACATATTATTTATAGACATCAGTGTTCAAGATGGTATGCCAATCATATTTGCTATTTTTCTAATGTTCCATATTTGTAGGAACATAAAACAGCTTTGTTCTTTGAAACATCCTATAATAATTGGCTGCTAAATTTGTTGACAAACAAAAAGATGAAGTTTTGGTAAAAGTTACTAAACACTTAGATAGTAATCTAATCTATCTTAGACTAACTGAGCCTTTCTTTGTTCTATATTTATGAAGATTGTGCTTCTACATGATTTAGAACATTATTGTTATTATTATCATGAGTCTCTAGATTTAAAACATCTCTATGAAAGTCGTGCTGAAAACTATAGGTGCATTTTTCACAATCATGTTTACTTCATTCGTCCCTGAACCCAAATATAAATGATAGTTGTTATGCACACTTGAAAATACTGATTGGTCATAATTATTGTTAAAATGGACAGATGAACTACAAATTAAAACTCTTGAACTTGTAAGTAAGGGGAATTAAATTACCCTTTAAAATTTCAACCATAAAATCAATTACATTGTATGAAAGCAGAGATTCCCAGTCACCCATGGAATCATCAACTCTGAGAGCAGAAAAAGACTTAACTCTCACTTTATTTATTGACATGTGAAGAACTGACTTCCAAGATAAGGGTCCTTCTGCACATGACAGGTATTGACACGTAATCTCTGATTTCCTGATGAGACTGTGGTTATGGGGCAGGAGGATTTCAGTGGAGGACCCAAAGGAGGCAAATGTTTACACCAGCCTGTGAAGAACAGATTTTTCTGCAGTAGGGCAAGAATATGGCTTGTGGAATATAATCTGAATTTCAGGAACAGAAAACAGCTTTAATCACTGCTACAAATTAAGATAAGGGGGAAAAAATAAGAGAAGTTAACTTCAGGTGGAATTTAAAACTAGAAAGGGATGTGAGAAATTCAGAGACCTATGGAGGAGCATCTTGCTCCAAGGATATTATCATGGCTCAAACACTAAAGAACTCATGGCAACTATCAAATCATCATCATGTGTGTGTCTCCATGTCAAATGTCCCAACTCCATTTCAGCATCTCTTCTTCAGTCCATGCCTCCATTGTCCCTCACATGGACAATAGCCTGCATTCACCCTATTCCCACCATCTGAGCCCCTCATAGCAGGAGGAGAGAGACAACTTAGGAAATGCAAATTAGGTTGTGCACTTCCTCGATTGGTTGAAATAAAACTCCCACTCCTTGTCATGGCCACCTGAGTCCTGTACATAACTTGGCCACTTTCCGCTCACTTCCCCTCACACTCATTTTCTCTGGTCACATTATTTACTTCCTGTTCTTTGAATCCTTAAACCCATCCCCACCCCTTTGAGCATGATCCACATGGAATTCTCTTCCAGAGTTCACAGGGCTCTCTGCTTCCTGTGGCCTCTGCTCAAATGTTAAGGTCCACAGAGAGAGTCCTGTCCTGACCACCCTCCTTGAAACAGAAGACCCCAGCCCAAACTACTGCTTGACTCTTCACTTTCTTTTTTACTTTATAATTCTTCTTGCTATCCAAAAATGTATTTATACATATGGGTATTGATACATGTATTTTTGTCAGCTTTTTTGCTGCTACAACTAAAAGCCCTAACAAGAACAATTTGTGGGCTCACAGTTTCAGAGGTCTCAGTTTATAGATGGCTGGCTCCATGCCTCAGGGCCCAAGGTGAGGCAGACCATCGTGTCAGAAGAGTGTGCTGGAGGAAAGTGGCTCAGGATATGGCACCAAGAAGCAGAGAGGGAGACAGCTGCCCTCACCATGGACAAAATATAAACCCCAGGGGCCCAGCCCCATCAACCCACCTCCTCCAGTCATTCCCTACTTGCCCACAGTGACCACCCAGTTAATCCCTATCACTTCACCTTTAAACTTTCTTGTATTATCTCAGCGTGAGCCTTGGGGGACACCTCCCTTCGAAACCATTATAGCATGTACACATATGTGTATAAATATCTACATCCAGTACTTTCTCATTTCCTGTTATTGGCTGTCTCTTGCCTCCTCCAGCGAAATATACACTTAGGAAAACAGAACTTTTTGGTCACAGAAAGTGCTTCATTAAATTAGCTCTAATTATTACTGAGTTTTTACTAGTCTGTCACCCACTGTGGTCTAATGCAGTGTAGCCTTTGTAATTATAATTTGTTTTTCATACTGTCTACCTGCAGGGGAAAAAATATCTTTATCTACAAACTTAGAAAAAAAATTCTGGTGTATTAGTAATGTTGTACATTGATAAATTCATGCTTTATCTTCTGAGCATGGTTTTAGCAAATGGACTGAACCCTTTCCTGAGAGGATGGTCTACCCTATGGTAAAGATAAAAGTAAGCCCCTCAGTTCGGTCTCTTGACAGTCCTGAGCTGCTCCACCTGACTCCTTCTTTATGAATCTTTCTCTCAGTATGTCTATACCACATCAAGTCAATGTACCCAGTCACCTCTAAGTAGTGAGGAAGAAATCATATAAACAGATCTTTATTAATAGCAGATGTAACTTTTCCAAAGATCTTTTATTCCTGCCTTTCCTTTTTATTTTCAGTGACTTTGACTTAAACATAATCAAGATTTCCATCTTTAAAACTTTCAAGAGACACTGCCACTCTTAAATCTGAACACATATGGAGATGTCAAAGGCCTGACTAATTGCCTCAATAAAGATGAAATCTCTTCGATCCTTATTCAAATTATAGCACATGATTGATGGCAAAGGACTCAAGCCTGTTCCAAAGCAGTTTTCTGATGTCATACTAGTCCTTCATTACAGCCACCTGAAATCAAATTAAGGCCAGAATTCCTATCAGACACAATATACGGAGACTCCATTTCTATGAAGTTGAAATTCATACCAAGGATGAAAGGTCATCCACAGGCAAACGGCAGCATATTTCACAGAAAAATTCGAGGACAATTTCAGCCCTCTCAATTTCCAAGAATAGTAAGGCTATTTCCAAGCTACTGACAGATTTTAAATTGGCATACCTTTTGTTGTGGCCATCTCTCATTTTTTTTTTTTAAATTTAAGAAATATCTATGTCAATTTCCTGACCAAGTTTCTAGCATGGTAGCAAAAATTATACATCCCTTCTCAAGTATTCTTTAGTATTTCCCATACTTCCAAGTAAGTCAGTCAAGTGGCCATGAGATCATAATTACATTGTCAAAATTATTCACAGAAGATATTCATTAAATGTCTTTTGAGTAAAAAAATAAATAATAAAAAAATGAGAACATAACATAAATTCATTAGAAGTTCTAAATATATCTTGGTCAAATACATCACAGTCTTCACCCATTGCATGAAATAGGGCTAATAAGACCAGAGCATTAGGCAACAGGAGGAATAATGGGGCAGGGAGAGGGTGATGAATTTCCTTCTAAATACAACCCTTGAAACTGTTTGAAATACAATTTCTGATAATCCATCATTTATCCTGTTTTAGAGTGACACTGTATCTTTATTTACATGATATGAGCAATGATCAAATAAAAGATAATTCCTCGAACTTCATGGTCCATAAGTTCTGTAATTATCAAAGATGAAAAGGAAAATTAACACATCCCAAAGAATCCCACTAGCAAGACTGTAAGGCCAAGTCAACAGATTTGGGAAATAAAGGAACAACATCTGAATATCAGTATGAAGTAGGTGATCGAAAAACGGCACGAAAATGTGCAAAATGAGGAAAATTAGCAGAGGAACTGGTGAGACTGGTAAAGCCATGAATTCTATATTCCACTCTTTTTTTTTCTTTTTTTCCCTTCTTGCTTGTGGCCTGTGTATGATGCATGATATGTGGATATGTTAGGATAGGGGTTAGGGGGACTGGTTTGCATTGATTAGAATGACAAGGAGGGTTTCTCAATCCTGGGGACAGAGATAAACATTTTCAATATCATACTAGAAGCACTAATGAAATAAACAAACTTGAACAAATCATATAATGCAGGTTTGCAGATTTAGGAATTAGTTTCATACACATTTGAAACTCATTTCCTAGGTGGATTTTGAAGGCAAGCCAAGCCCCTGAACCTCAGTTATCCCATCTGTAAAGGAGGAAGAGTTCCTACTTCACAGGTTGGATACAAGGAAGAAACGAAACACCTAGAAAAGACTGGCACATGGGTTTGGTTTGCTGTTATTTGCAGTGCTGGGGATTGAACCCAAGGTCTTGCACATGCTAGGCAAGTGCTCAACCCCTGAGCTACATCCCCAGCCCCTGGAGTGTGGGTTTTTAATAAGTGGTGATTCATTATATCCACTGGTTGTGATTATCATTATTTTTATAGTTAGTGTTATTTTATTTTGGCCCATCTGTGTACTAACATTGTAAAACTAAATGACCATTGGCTTAAAAGACAACTTACCCACGAAGAGCTGACTGTTGAGCTGTAACAGGACATGCCCGTCAGCTGGAGCAGCCTGAGTCTTTGGTGACAGCTGGTCCACCTGAATGGAGGCCTCCTTCATGTTCCTTTCCACTCTAACATGGTGCCACTGGTTGTCATTGAAGTGGGTGGGTGACTGCACTGAGATTTCCAGAGGCCCATTGCCCACGTCAAATGAAAAGGTCACTGTTGTTGGAGCTGAAAATGTTAGACATGAGACTATTTAAGTGAGTTCACATAGCAGAGCTGAGTGTTCAACACATGTAGTGTTCAACAACTGCATATCATCACTGGACATAAAAAAAAAAAACTTTAATTTTATGAAAGAAGTCAATAACATCATTTAGAAAGGGGTCTTTGGATGTGGGTTAAGATGGTAAGATACATTTGTACTTTTTGAAAAAATACAAGAGATTTTAAGAAATTCATTCTCTAAGTTAATTTTATATTGATAAAGAGTAAAGCTTCTTACCCAGGGGATGAAAACGAAATAGCATCTGGCATTTTATGTAAAAGTAATTGTTTCCACAATTTGAAATCTATATAATTTTACAGGCATGCAGCATGCATTTGATATTAAGATAGTAATAGCAACCATGAGTATATCAAATTGATATGAGTAGTTGGTCTAATTAAGTAATTTTGTAATTACCTGAAATTTTTGGCTTTAAAATTTTAATTATTTGAACTTAAGATTTTCTTAAATTGCTTCTAAAAAATATCAATAATTTTGCCATATTTCACAATTTAATATCAAATTATTTTCTTGTGAAAAGAATAAGTTAATATCAGAGAATTTTGACAAAGGGACATACAAAGAAAAGATTCAGCTGATGAAGTAGAAACATGAGTTCTTGAAAAATTAATTAAAGGATTTATTACTAAAAAATAGATTCCCATAGACTTCTCTGCCAAGGAGACTTACAGCGTAGCTCTATTCGTATGAAATCAGTAATTCCCAGGTTTTCTAAAAACACCCCCGAGAGAGCTGTTGTCTTAAAAAAAAAAGACACATCGGCACTAAGTTCTCCATGGAAAGTAGGAAAATGAAGGTATGAGGCCTCAGTATTGAAGGAAGCTGAATTCCAAAATGACCCTGTTTAAAAAGAAAAAGAAAAAGAAAAAAATTTCAAAAAGTAAGAAAAATTCAAGACACACAATGATACATAGTATTTTCTATATCAAGCATTCTCACTAAACTGCTGCTCAGTCATACAAACTGCTTTTGTTTTTTCATATGATTAGAAATTTCAGAGGAAAATCCTGATTCCTTCCAATAGGATGGGCATGATGGGTACTGAAATGGTTTAAATTGAAAAAAAAAATCCCAACTTCAGTACGTCCCCCTGCCAAAGGAACATTCTAAGGCTTCACCCAACTTTGATTAATAGCTTAACTTTTATTACTTGAAAATGTTAATTTTTATTGGGTGTTAATTGTTATTCATATCTGCTTTGAATAACACAATTCCTAAAGAAGCTCACACTGGTTCTTGTTCCCACACACACAACTTCACAGAGTTACATTCTCAACCATTTCCATTCATGAGCCTTGTGATTTCCTCAGCTGAGACTGACATTCAAAATAGTGTCATCCAAACAAAGACCAAGGCAAACTTACTCTGTGCTGTACGGATCTTCTCATAAAAAAATACTCTTTTCACTCAAAATCATTTCTTACTTTGCTTATAAGAGTGAGGTAGATGACCAATAGAGGCAAAGCATTCTCAGAAAGTTTACAGATGCTCAGAATAGACAGAAAATGCTTAAGAGTTTTGAGATACAAATTAACAGATCTGAAAATATATGTAGGCTATAAAGTTAATTATAATTATTCAAATACAACATTTGATCTTCACTTTCGCATGCCTGGTTTTTCTTTATATCTGTAATTTTCCTTTTGAAAAAAGATATTGTAGGTGTTATACAGCAGAATATATGGAAAATACAGAATAAATGCAATGTATCCAGCCAGATACATGCAACAGAGAAAGACCATGCAGTGCAGCTGCCCCAGCAAGTTTTCAGAACTCAGCTAGGAATTTACATCTTTAGTCTGAGGCAACTGCCTTCATAGCACTCCCAACACTGGGTTGAATTCTCCTATCTAAATGACCTTCCTCTGGAGTGAAAATTCCATTTCAAAACAACAGCTAGTTATGTTAGTGAAGAACTATACCTAGCTACTTAAAAGTCACCAACTTGACTCTGCTTCTACATGTCCCTTAGACTTTAACTTATTTCCTATAAATGCTGGACTAAACAGTTCTTACAACTATTTCATTTTTTCTCTTTTCCTTGTGAACCTGATTCAAAAGTCAATTCTTATTTTGTATGTGGACAATTTTAGAATTGAATTTATTCAGCTGAGAATAATCTTACTTCGAGGATTTTTTTTTCCCCAGAGTCAAATGAAACTATATATTATCTGAGTCATGTCAAGCCTAGTCTTGTGTCCTTTTCCAAGCTATTTCTATGCTTACACACTTTAGTCTCTAGGAAGGAATATAAGAAAAGATATAATATCAAGTCAGAGATAACAACACATTTGTGTTCTTGAGAGTTCTTACCTGGTCTATTTTTAGAAGGAATTCAACACCCTTCTCTTGAAATGTTGTATGTGGAAATTAAAATAAAGCTGTAACATTATGGAATGTTATTAAATCTTATTTTGTCTGATTAGAAAGGGAACATTCAGAATTACTTAAAGGTTTGAATTAGATAATATTATTATAAAACATAACATTTCATTTGTTTCATATTGTAACATAACTAACCTAATAAAGCATCATATAGAAGGCTTCAGGGAACTGGTAGAAACAGAGGAGCAATTCTGTGAATTGCTGCTGTCTGTACAATGGATGCTTTTATAGTAATGAAAACAATTCGTTACATGAGGTAGCTAAAACACTCTCATACACATAATAGTATGTTTTGTTTAGTTGGCAAATCTTATTTTATAATTCACAATAAGTACAAAATGAAATAAGGACAGTTTATGGGATTAAGAAATGGCTGCTAATTCAAAACAATTATAAAGAAAGTAAAGGCCAATATTTACATGGTCAAATAATGTTAATGGCATGTGATATCTCAACTCTGCATACAGTGTGCTAAGATGCCCCCAGAAGAACTGGAGCAACCTCAGAGAAAGGCAAGGCATGGAGGAGCCAGAGCAGAACTCAGCAGGCAGGCAGCAGGAAGCTGAGGTCCTTGAAAGAGGATTCCATGGGCAAGGGGCTGGAAAATCCCTGAGCTGCCCTAGGAGCAGATCTGAAAGTACTTGCATGCTATGTGACTTCCAGTTCTAAAAGTAAGATGCTCTTGTGCTATCCCAACAAAATCATACTATGACCCATTATTCTAAGTAACAATACTTAATAATTAACAAATTAATAATATCTATTTTCACTTGAATTCAACAGAGAGTACTAGAGATTTGAAATTCCTTTAGGAACACCACCTTCTATCTTTCCATAATGGGTGTGTGTGTGTGTGTGTGTGTGTGTGTGTGTGTGTGTGTGTATAAATAAAAACAAGATCCACAAATTATTTACATAGAAGATGTACTAGTTTGAGTCCCTTTATAAAATTAACTTAGTACTGTGTTAAAATTATATGCACTTTTAAAAAGAATTGTTTTGCTCAACTTTTGTTTATCTTCTTTGTAGACTAGACTTTTAGAAAGAGCAGTTCTATAGAGACACAAAGTAGGTTAGTGATTTACCAGAGCTGGGGAGGCAGCTGAGGGAGAGTAGTGACGAGAGCCCTTTCTTAAAAGTTTAAAAAAAAAAAGAAAAAAGAAATGTTAAAATATTGAAATGCTGATGTGAGGAATATTTTAGTAGTCAAACACATCTTCTAAATATTTATGAATCAGGGAGGGTGGGGAGGGGATTGGGGAGTGAAAGTGATCAATTACATTTTTATGCAATATGAATATGCTACAACAAAACCCAACAAAAATTAAAAATATTCATGAATCCTTAAAAAGTAAGCTGGAAAATAAGGATTTCTTCACAGAAATAAAATTCTAAGATTAATTACATATGGCGTTATTGGAACATAGAAACCTATGTATTGGTTTTATAATTCACTGGTTCCCCTCTTTAGCACTTTTATTCCTGTTTTCAACCAATTTATGAACCTCCACAGAAATCCATGAGCAAAATAAAATTGAAAATGAAATCTGGCTGGAGAGGATTACAGCTTGTGGGTTGCAGATAGTGTAAAAGAGAACAAAGTGGTTCGTAGATGTTTCCTAGAGTAAGAAACTCCTTCCTGCCCTCAGGACACAGACTTGATAGGGCAAATACCTCTCAGGAAGCCAGAGAAGAAGTCTTTGTAATTAAATAACTGTATGCATCATTGATAAAGAAGATATTTCTTATCATTATTCTTATGTTAATTTTGTATAAAACTGTGTGGATATCAATAGCCAAGGCAAATGCATGTGTATATACTTAAATTATTCAAAGACATACACTTTCAATTTTGTTTTAGAAGGAGCTAGAAGGATGGAATTTTGGAGCAAGCATCCAATTATTTTTGGTCTAGGTGTAAAAGGATATATAAAATAGTAAATGAGATGAGTGAAGCACTTTTAAGTTTGTCATTGCTTATCCATCAGTTGTTCCTATGAAGGTCACAGCAAGGTGGGAAAGGGTGGGAGCTGTGTTAGAAAACGGAAGAGATCCATCCCAGTGTTGCCTCCCTGTAGGAAGCAACCTATTTTCAACTAACAAATAGCAATATTTTAATACGAGGGAGATCATATTATAAATACAAGATAAGTTTTGTCTACCTAAGATCCAATCCCTTCATTAATACACGTGACCATCCAGTAAAATCCCTGTCCAGTTATCCATTTGGGAAGGGGAGAAAGCGTCCAAAGGTCAGTTATAACCAAATTTAGGTATTCAAACAACAGAAACAGAGTTACTTTGGCTTGAGCAAAATAGATAAGTGACAAATTAATCATGAACTTTTCATTGACCATACACTAATGAAAGTGTGATTCTTCGATTTACATGGTTAAAATCAAAAGTAACTTGGTATTCAGATGGTTGTGTTTTTAACACTCCAATTGACGATAAATATTTGGATGCTCCAATTGACTTTAAATGGAAGAGCTCTTAATTTTTGGCTTTGTACTTGTATATACTTCATGCTACAAAGTATAGACATCACCTTTTTTTTTAGGTGGGCACATATATACACTGGCCATTTTAGCCATTTGTGAAAAGGCACACTGATTTTTTTTTTCCAGGCCTAGATTATATTTTATGTACTAGTTAATTTGATGAAGTATTTTATCAGACCATCATCAAAAATAAAAACTAGTGAATTATTCATAATGTGTGTATTGCCTAAGGATTCCTGCATATAGGGCTTAATTATAATCAAAGCACACCAGCTGTAAGTATATGTTGGATATAGCAATGCCCAACGTGAGCTCTGAAGACAAATCTGTGATCACACTGTATTTCCCTTCTAGTTTCTGGCCCATGCTCTTGGAGGATGATTTCACACACACTCTTCCCAAACACACCCCATCCCATTTCTCATCCTTGAACTTCTCTAGTGATCTTCTGAGAGCAGAAAAGGAAGAAGAGATGTTCTGTAAACTCCCACCCCAGCCCCACTCTCCTTCCTGCATCTTCTCTACATTCTACATTCACTCCCATTACGATGATCAGCTGCTCTTACTCCACGGGGCCTCTCCCATTGGCACAAACATGCTGTTTGCTCCCATCTTAGAAACTCAATCTTGTGTTCCTACTTTTCTTTGCACTTAACATTACATTCCTCCATTTGTGTTCTCTTATTTCTTGAACCTATTCCAGACTTTTATCCCCAAATACTTGCCCAAAACTGCCATCAACAAAGTCATCAATGGTCTCCACATTGTTCAATTCAATTACCTCAGTACTCATCTTCGGCTATCAGCAACATTTACCATAGTTGATATTCCCTCCTCCTTCAAACATTTCTTCACTTGGAGGTCACGATGACTATACTTTTCTGCCTTACTTATTAGTGGTATGATTCTCAGTCTTGTTTCTTTCTTCCTCCTCACCTCCTCAATCTATCACAATTGGAATGTTCCAAGGCCCTGTCATTCATAACCCATCTCCATTCACAAAATCCCACCTAGTCTGTCTCACGCCTTTATACAAATATAGCTATATAAATATAGTAGCCTGAAGCCTGGAACTCCCAAACTGACAACTGCACATCTCTATTTGAATCTCTAATGGCACTTCAGCCTCTACATGTCCAAAAACTGAAGTTATATTCCATTGTAACTCCTTCACCCCAGAAGCAATCTTCCCCATTTCAATTCATGTCAGTTCTAGCCCTCTGATTATTAGACCAAATAATAATAATCAAATGGGATACATGTTGTTTCTCTATTTGTACATGGAGTCAAAGCATACCATTTGTGTAATCATAAATTTACATAGGGTATTGTTGTTTGATTCATTCTGTTATTTTTTTCCCTTCCCCCCCACCCCTCCCACCCCTCTTTTCCCTCTATACAGTCCTTCCTTCCTCCATTCTTACCATCCTCCTTAACCCTAACCCTAAACCTAATCCTAACCCTAACGCTAACCCCTCCCAACCCCCATTATATGTCCTCATCCGCTTATCAGCAAGATCATTCATCCTTTAGTTTTTTGAGATTAGCTTATCTCACTTAGCATGATATTCTCCAATTTCATCCATTTGCCTGCAAATGCCATCATTTTATCATTCTTCATGGCGGAGTAATATTCCATTGTATATATATGCCACAGTTTTTTTATCCATTCATCAATTGAAGGCCATCTAGGTTGGTTCCACAATCTGGCTATTGTGAATTGAACAGCAATGAACATTGATGTGGCTGTATCTCTGTAGTATGCTGATTTTAAGTCCTTTGGGTATAGGCCAAGGAGTGAGATAGCTGGCTCAAATGGTGGTTCATTCTTGACTTTTCTTTTTGCTACCTATACCAGCCCATCAGCAAAGTTTGTTTGTCCTCCTTTTAAACCACACCCGTATCACAATGCACCATTGTGGCCATTATTCAAGACACCACGATCTCTCAGCTGGGTTAGTAACAAGGTCTCCTTCACACTCTCCTTTCTCCTTGTTGGAACAAGTGCTCTGTTCAATCTCACTGAAACATAACTTAAATCAGGCCATTCCTCTACTTGAACTCTCCTAATACTTTCCAAACTCATTAAGGATAAAAATAAAGATTTTCAAAATCCTCCATGATCTGATCACTGGGTTCCTCTCTGACCTCCACCACCCTCCCCTTGCTCACTAAGCTCCAAACACTGGGACCTTTGGCTGCTCCAAACATGGCAGCTACATTCCCTTCTCTGCATGGTTCCTCTGGCCGCTCCCTCTATCTTGAGTAGAGTGCTCTTTCAAAGACATATGCATCTCTAGCTCCCTTACTTCCTTCAGATCTTTATTTGAAAGTCACCTTCTTAGTGAGCCTTTAATGGTCATTCCATTTAAAATTGCCCCCTGTGCCTCAATTTTACTTTCTTCATGCCTATTAGCAGTACCATACCATATATTTTACATAATTGTTTACTGTCTCTCTCCAAGAGATTGAAAGCACCAATAATACAGATTTTTTTTTGTCTGTTTTGCTCATTGTGTGTAGTCTCTTTCTCTCTCTCTCTGCATGTGTGTGTGGGGGGGGTGCATGACACAATGCAGGAGATTAATTAATACCTGTTGAATAAAATTATAAGATTTTCTTTATCATTGTATTGTGACCATCAGATAGCTTAGAAGAACTCCAGGTTAGTTATAGAACATATATCCAAGGATACCCACTGGAATCTTTGTTGAACAGATGGAAAGAACAAGGAAAACAGAGGAGGAAAAAGAAGTAACATGAAAATGAGATTATAACGTAAAGCAACTTCAGGAAAATTAAAGATAGGAAACCCAGTAAGTTAAAATAAAACACAAAAATTAAAATAATTTCCCAAAGGGGGATTGCCAGGCATAGTGGAGCTAACAAAATTATCTTATTATCTGCTAAAATGGAATTGATCCTTACTTTTTTTTAATGGCTTATATATTCTCTGCCAAATGGAAGAGAAGTCTGTCAAATGGAAGAGAAATTAACCAAATTATTGGTCAATATCTTTTTCCAGCCTGAACACCTAACTTCTGCAAAGTTATTTATTGCCTACATGCACCTTTGATTATTTAATGCATTCTGGGCAGCTGTGATTTCTCAGACAGCTGTACTAGTCGATGAAGACAAAATGAAGAAACTAATTTCAATGACACAAGCATTTCTTAGAATAAAAAACTTAGAACAATTTTTCCTAACTTCGTAAGTTTTAGAGGTGCTTTGTTTAATCACAAAACTTCAACACAACAAATTAACTGAAAAGAAATACTTCTAGTAAAACGGGTTCAAAGTTCAAAGTCAAAGAACTTAAAATATTGAATGTTCAGATTAACATACAGAGAGCGGAAATTTAGAACATGTTTGCAGCAACTTCAAAATACATACTACATATGCCTTGTACCACATTGCATCTATTTTGGGGAACTGATTATTGGGGTAATATGCTAAAATGATTAAATATAGTGAAATAGGAGTGAACAGTACATGTTAAAAGGGTGAATTGTAGGGCATGTGGATTATATCTCAACAAAGTTGTTCCCCAAAATCAAAAACAATGCAGGGGTGAGCCAGATGAGTTTGTTATAGAATCTTAATTCAGGAAATAGATCACTAATGCATCTTTCTAGGACAGCAAATAAAAGGAAAATATCAACCACCTAACAATAAAATCCAAGAAGAAATAAATCAAATTCAAAAAAATTTCATGCATAGAGAGGCTCTAATAATAGGATGAGGGGTTAACAGTTAAAAACAAATCACTATGCAAATAATAACGTAACTAGTAGCAAAAACTGGCTAGGTAAATGTTCTTGTCAAATGAACAAAACAGAAAACAGACTAAAATGACCATAAAATAATATTTTTCTGCAAGAAGTAAAAACGTGATCCAATTTTATAAAGGAACTAACATGGGTGAAAAAGTGAACTTTCATAGTAAGTAAAATCAAGTTCCCATTTGAAAGTACTTTTATTGCCACAGCCTATATATATTTATATATGAGAAATGGCTCAGATGGAACTAGATGTTCTTTGTACTATTTTTTTCTAATCAAAACCAGTCTTCCAATATATCTAAACTCATTTCACTACTAAAAGTATATATCTGCTTACCATTTAATTACTTATGCAATCAATAATTTCTGTTTCTTACTGCTATTGGTTCCTTTAGCTATATATGATGGATCATTATTCTTTTATAAACTGCTTTTTATTGATTACCTTTCATGTAACAGGTAATGTGCAAGACACCAGGAACACAAAAGTGAATGAGTAATGGACCCTGCTCTTGAGGGGTTCAAAAATAATTAAAAACCAGTATGAGAAATATATCCTTGAAATATGTTCAACCTTTCCCCCCTCCCCCCAAAAATGCAGGACTCTCTCTTCTAGAGATCTGTGGAAATCTACACTGAGGAAAAGTTTTCATCTGAGTTTGAAAGGGGACCATAAAAGAATTGGGGAGACTTTTGCAGACAAAGGCAAATGAGTGAGAAGGAATTGGAGCTGGATACCATCAGGAATTTTCTTTCTGCAGCAAAAATGCAGGAACAGAAGAAGGTCCCTATAGACGTCTTCCTGCTGTAAGCTAAAAACCTAACCTGACCCTGTGTGTCAATTCTGCACATCTACCCCTTCTACTTAGCATCTGAGGGAAGCTGTGGAATATAACAATTAAAACTGGAACACTCTGGGCCCTGCCTCAGCTCACTTGGTCACCTTCAAGCCCAGACCAACCGCTGAGCTACAGCTGTGATACTCAAACCATATTTAGAGAACATGCTTCTTCCTCTATCCTCCTAATCAATCATGAACCAGTGCTTTTTGTAAAAACAGGATAAAAATAAACTACTAGAAAAATGGAACGAGAAAAACAAAACCATAAAAAATATCATCCCTAGACCATTTTTACTACCACTATGCTCAACAGACATAAATTACTCTGTCCGACTGACATAAATCATTCTAAAAATGTACTCTGAATTTCTGTACTAACCTCATCATTGGTAACACAGAATTGCCAGATGGGCACTAGCCTGTGGGCCACAAGAAGGAGCGGTGGCATCTGGAAACTTGTTAGGAACGCTCCCATCCCAACTCCTGAACCAGAAGCTCTGGGGATGTGCTGCAGAAACCAGCGTTAGAACAAGCTCTCCAGGTGTTTTAATGACGGCTGGCAGGGATTGTTGATGCAGAGGACTTTGGATGATACTTCAGAAATAAAGATGCCCCCACCATTCCTGGTAGACCGAGTAGATACAACAGCACCCGAAGCCGTTTATCATCACCTCCTGCTAACTGGTAAACTGAAATGTTTTCCCTTGATTCTTTCCTTGACTCTTTTGTGTTTAAAGTTAATACGAGTTAGAAACATCTTCAGCAGGATTCCAGAAGTGTCCTGGAGAATTGGAGAGCGACCATGTTGTTAAATTGTTTACTATTTTAGGAGTTTACTCCTGGTGACTTTTCAATGACCCAGCTTTTAAAATCAGGCAAACATAACTATTCATACTATCACTTGTTTTTTGGTTTGGGGTTTCTTTTAGTCTCTTTGCATAGAGTAAAACTGAGCCTTTTGGTGTATAGCTCTAGGAATCCTGACAAACGTATAAAGCCACAAAACCACTGCCACATTCAAGATATAAAACATTTCCTTCCTTCACTTGTTGCAAGTTCCCTTGTGCCTTCTAGTAAAATTCCTCTCACCTTGAAGCCCTTGCAAAGGAGACTCTTTTTCTGTTCCTATGGTTTTGACTTTTCCAGACTATCTTAAATATGGGATCAAAGAATGTTGCTCCCAGTCCAGATTCTCTCACCTCACATATGCAATTAAGATTCACCCATGTGGTCATGTACACCAAGCCTCCATTCCTTTCTGTTCAGTAGTATTCCACCATGTATCGTGCACACACCAGAGAAAAATGGGATGCATACCCAAACACTAGCTGATGTACATGTGGGTGGCTTCTAGCTTTAGGAGACTCTGAATAAAACCAATATAAGCCTTTGCATACAGGCATTTCATTTCTCTTGTATAAAATCCTAAGAATGGGATTGCTGAGTCATGGCATGTTACCTGGGTTAAATAGTAGAAGAAAATGCCAAACTGCTTTCAAAGAAGGGGTACCATGTGACATTCACAGCCTCAACGTATGAGGGTTCCAGATACTCTGTATCTTCGCTAGCACTTGGTATTTGTAATCGTTTTTTATTGTTATCATTACTTTAATTTTAGCCATCCTTAAAGTTATATACTGGTATCTCAATGAGATATTATTTTGCACTCCACTAATGACTAATGAGGTTCAGGATCTTCATTTCAGATGAGCTTACTTGAAATCCATGTATTTCCTCTATTAGGAATAGTATGTGCAAATCTTTTGCCCATTTGTTAATATGATTTTTTATTATTGCACTGTAGGGTTCTTGTTGTATTCTGGATACTAGCCTTTATAAGACATGCATTTTGCAAATATTTTTTTCCAGTCAGTGGCTTTTTTTTTTTTTTCCCTTAACAGTATCATTTTAAAAGTAGATGCTTTGGATTTTGGTGAAACCCATGTTTTTTAACATTTTATTTTATGGATTGTGCTTTTAGTGGTGTGTCTAAAAACACTAAGCCTAACTCAAGGTCACTCAGATTTCCTCCTATTTGCTGAGAGAACTTTTATAGTTTGTGGTTTTATATTTAAGTCTATGATGAATCTTGAGTTGATTTTTTGGGTACACTTTGAAGTATGAACTGAGATTCTTTTCTTTCTTCTTCTTTGTATTCTTTTTCAAGTGAATTCTGATTGTTCCAGTACTGCATCTTGAAAAGAATTGCCTGGCAGCTTTGTCAGAAAGCACTCAGGCTGGGATGAGTAGGTTTATTCTGGGCTCGCCATTCTATGCCGTGAATCTCCTTGTCCATCTTGATGTCAATACCACATTACTTTGAATATTGTAGTATTATAAAAAGTCTTAAACTCATGCAGTGTTAAGTCTCAGGCTTTGTTTTTAGTTTTCAAAATATTTTAGCTTTGTTCCTTTGCTTTTCCAAGTACATTTTTTGAAAAACATGCCAATTTCTTGTACAAATTTTTTTTCATATTGTTGACACTACTGTAAAGTTACTTTTAAAATTTCATTTAAATTTTTCTATTATTAGCATAGAGAAATATTGCTTTTGCATACTGACCTCCAATCCTGGGACTTTGCTGGACTCATTTTTCAAATAAATTCTTTGGGATTTTTCTATCTAGAAAATCATGTAATCTAGAATCAGAGGAATTTTCTTTCTTCCTTTTTGATCTATAGCCTTTGGGTTTCTTTTCTTGATGTACTGTATGTGCGAGGATCACCAATGGTATGTTGAACAGAAGTGGTGAGATCAGACTTTCTCACCTTGATCATAATCTTAGGGAAAAGCATTTCAGCCTCTGATCATTCAGTGTGACATCAGACACTGGATTTTCACAGATGCCCTATATAACAGTGAAGGTTTTCTCTCTAGTTCTTCGTTTGCTTAGTTTATATCATAAATAGAATGGTGAATTCTGTTACTTTTCATTTATCTACTGAAAAGATTTATTTTATATTCATAAATGAATTAGCTAAGGATAATATTTACTAAGTTTTGGTGTCTGCAGCACAACTTTAAAAGACTTTATCATTCCTATCCATCCTACTTTTGAGAAAACACCTAACAATTTCTATCTGTGACTTCTAACATCAACAAAATCAGCAGTAGTCACACCGAATTTCAGCCCCACCTCTGTTAAAAGCAAAATGAAAAGACTTTGGGGAAAAGGTGGCATCAATTAATTAGGGGTAAGCTCATATCTGGTACAAGTAGGTCTCAGAGTCATTTTTTATTTATCTATCCTTGTTTTTCAAAACTTCTGCCACCCCCCAGAAAACTATGAGTAGACCTAAAATTTCCCTCAGCTCTAGTTTGCAGGCAAAAAGAGAGAATTATTTTCTTTTATTCTTACCTCTCCAATTTTCTATTTAAAGAAAACTTCAACATCTCTTGTCTCAGTGAATGACACTAATGGTTTTATTCAAATCAGAAAGCCGGAAGTCATCCTCAAACCTTCAGTTCTACCCTTTCCATCTACATCACTCTGCATTTGCCTCTCTAGTTGACCCCCCTCCTTCAGCTCCCTGCCAGCCTGTGCTAGTTCAAGCCTCTAGCGCTTCTTCTTCTTTACCATCAAAGTTTACTTTATTGGTCTTCAAGGTCTGTATCTTCATGCATTCAATTAAATCATGTGAATTATTTTTCAGCTTTAAATTATTCAATGTCCAGTTCTGATACCTTCAGGGTAATGTTCACATACCTGCTTGTAAGGCCCACTGCAGGAATCTGTCAGTCCCATATCTGCCCAGAGTACCTCAATTGGAAAGAAAATTAGTGTTCCCAGGGCATTGTGCCTCAAGAGGTGCAGATTTCCCACACAGTGAAAAGGGGTATTTACTTTCTTTTCTGAGCGAGAAAACTACAAAAAGGCCCTTTGATTGGAAAAAAAAAAAAAAAAAAAAAAAAAAAAAGTCCTTATAACATCATGTGAAGATGAGCCTCAACCCAAAAAATAAATGTAGGAGGCAAGAAAGCCAGTTACTCATTGACAGTTCCACTAATAAGTGAGAGGTTATTAGCAGGCCAATAAATACTTAAAACCGTGTGTAAATTCTTATCACTAATATTGTCACCCTCTTCTGTATCCCCATGGCCACAACAGCTCAATGCTCCAGTTTCTCAACCTCAGCATGATTGACAGTTCAGAGCACATGATTCTTTTTGTGGAGGGCTATCTCAAGCATGGTAGAATGTCTCACAGCATCCCTGGAATGCAAATAGCAGCCCATTCCTAACAAATGACACAACCAAGAGATCGCTGAACTTCACCCAGAGAGGTAGGATTGCCTTGGGTGGAGAATCACTGCCCCAGGAAAAGATTTTATCTGCTTAAGTTAACAGCAGAAAGTTCTGGGGGCAAAAAGGTCTAAGAGATAAAATGGCAAGTGACCTCAGTCAAAACAGACTGATACCAGGGGATAGTGGCAAAGGAAATAAGGAAGACAGAGGAAGCCAGGCTGGGTTGCTGCAGTGTTAATATCAGTAAAAGGTGCACGTGATGTACTGAACAACTTCCCTACATTCTTGAAAAATCATCACAATCCCCTCGGTGCATCCTAAGTTTACAAGCACATCACTTTGCACATAATTTTTCTCTCCGTGAAATATCCTATGTCATCTTCATGTGACTGTGGGATTGTGGCAGGACAGGAAGTAGAGATGATACACATCAGAGGTGGTGAGGATAATGGCAGGCAGTTTTATACAATGTATATATAATTTTTATAGGCCAGCATCATCTTTGCTTTTTAAGTAAGCAACTTCTGCTATGTATCTCCCTATATCTACTGAGTTGTCAGATCCTCTCGTTTGTTGAGTTCATAGAATAAAACTTTATTTTAGGGTATGCTTTTAATGTAAACAAATATTTCTTCTATTTCCATTTGAAGTTCGGGAAATGCTAAAAGCGTACATGATGAATGCTCCCTCCTCTAAGTGAACCGATTTCAGAGGCCGATGATCTATGAATGGATACACATGTGTGTTCCGTTCCCTGCTGAAAACGTATAGGCACACGCATGCATGGGTGAACTACAAACTGTGTTTGAATTTTGAGTTTTAAAATTTAATATACCGAATATACAAACTAGAAGCTTCCATTGGTTTAAAGTCAACACACACACAGAGACACTGAAAAAAATAGAAATTAAAAGTTGAAATATATTGGATCAAACTAGCATTTGAGTCTATTGATGTTCTGATGTTTACCCCAGGTTTACCAGAAGGAAACTCACATAAATTCTTCACAAGGTCATATAGCATGGAGGCTTGTAATGATAGGGAGAAATTCAAATACACTGGAAGGCATTTAGGAACCAAATTGACAATCCCAATGGTTTCTTTCTCTCAGAAACCTAGCAGCGTTCCCATCACTTTGCGCTTCATGGGGTACTGATTTGTTGACTGACTAAAAGAACATTTCTGACCTTAATCATGAGTTTTCATGATGGAAGTCTGAGCAATTATTATGTGTTGGACACATGACACTTGCCTCAGCTATGTTCACAACACACGGGGACCACTTACTGTCTCCCCGGCAGAGCAGAGGCCCCAGTCGATAAGCTGCTTCGGAATGCGGCCGACCTGTGTCTGTGATCACAATCTTAGTTACAGGCAGATGTTCTTTATAGGAAAGGAATCCTGTGTCGTTGGTCCTAAAAAAGTGGCAACAACAAAATTCTTAAAGTTACTCTAATGACGTAATTTTAAAGTAAACAATAAACCTCACTGCATTTCAAAGCCAAGATATCTATGTTGAATTTGCACATTTACAAAAGAGTAAGTCCCACTGTACATCTGAGCACATAAAAAACAGGGTAACGTTTTAATGTCTCTCGCACATATTAAAATATAGAATATAAAATGCAGCATATGTTAAAATTGCAATGTATTTTTTGTTTTTTTTTTTTTGTTTTTTTTTTGCTTTTTTAGTTCACTGGGCCATGTACTACTTTTTGACTGAAACAGTTAATTTATTAACATTTAGCATAAAGACCAATTGTGTGTTTTCGGTCTAGCATTTCGCTATTTGTTTGGTTGTTGTTTTGATTTTTCTCATGATTTCTTATGCTTCTGTTCTGCCTTTGTTGCCTCAACTTGGCCTACTGCATGTTTTTTGTATTCAATTTTATTTTCACTCTTCACTTTTTAGCTAAAACTCTATTGTATTTTAATCTGTGCTTTATGCATTAGAAAATGCATCCTTAATTTATCATAGTCTACTTTCATTTTATGCTGTAAAACAATATAAAATGTCAGAAGCTTGCTAGGGGATAATTTATTTAACACCCCTCCACTCACTAGGGAGTGTGCATACACACAGACACACATAGACTCACACACACACACATTTCTGCTTCTGTTGCAGTATATTTTAATTCATGTTATAAATTTTGCAGTACAATTAAACAGTGAATTTAATTTTGTAATTAAGAAAAGAATTTAAACACTGGGTTTTATATTCATCAACATATCTATAATTTCCAGTGCTCTTTATTTCTTCCTGAAGATCTGAATTTTCATCCATTATTTCTCTTCAGCCTACAGAAGGTTTATTAGAATTTTTCACTTCAGATGCTGTACTTTGCTATTTTAAAATTTACATTTTGTCCTTTAATATATTTCTCACTTAAATCTCATTTATTAAATTTCCTCTTCCCTCACTGTGATTGTTTTTACCTTTAAGTCTTGGAACATGTTTATAATAATTACTTGAAAGTCTTGTCTGCTAATTTTTAACATCGTGTCCCGAAGTTTATTTATGATAACTTCTTTTAATTTCTTGACTTCGGATAAGTTTCTTCTTCCTTGGAATATTCAGTAACTGTTATAATATCCTGGATATTATAGGTGATATAAAGATTCTGGAATTTGTGATTGTTTATACAGGTAGTTAAATCACAACCTTATCACAATAAATTGTGGATGTTTGACACTTCCTTCATTTGTACACTTCCCTAGGGTGGGCTGAGTCTGCTTTGCTCTTAGTTTTCAATCCTGTCTTCCATTTCTAGGACCTGGTCCTTGCTGTAAAGACATGGTGCTTCTGTCAATTCAATGGAACATTGAAGGATTAATAAACCCCTTCTCAAATAGGGAGACTTAAACTCAAACTCTGCCTATCCCCTGGTATTAATTGCAGAAATCTCTGTACAGCTTGTTCAGATTTCCAGCTGTAGCTCTCTTCTTGGTCCTAAAAATCTCCACACCTGTGCAGTTTAAGAGGCAGCTGAGACTCTGAGGGGAGTTTATAGGGTGGATCCTTCAGGTGGCTTTCTACATTTCCAGTCATTCTGGAATCTTCACACTCTGTCCTTTAATACCTTAAGCCAAACAAGTCAAAACCCAAAATTTTCTTGGAGTTCTAGGCACCCAGGACCATGTGAGATGGACAGTGTTCCAAGAGGAAGGGCAATTAAATCCACATCTCACCCACTTGGGTTCTCTGCTTTCAAGCCACGCTGGCAATTTCTACCTATATTTGGTTGCTCTCTCCTTACTTCAGTAGTTGTTTTCATAATATTTTTCCTGGGTTTGTAAATATCATATGAAAAAGATCAGTTCTACACAAGCTAAGTCAATATGAGAAGTTTAAAATACTTTTATTTTTAAAAATTAATTTTGATTACCAATGTTATGGAGGCACTAGAGAGTTCTTGGTGGTTGGTTGGGTTAAGTTTTTTATTGTTGAGCATTACTATTGACATTTTTACACATTTTAAAACACAATATTACCATGTAGGCAATTTTTGTAAAGGAAGCAAGAAAAAATAAGTTAAAGAGTACCTTCCAAAAGAAGTAGAATTTTGAAAAAGTAGAGTTTGAGTAGGAGGGGCAGTATTCTTCACACAAAACATGTAGCCTAAAAGTCCATCATGACTATATAAAAAAATCTTGATCAAAGTAAATAAGCAAAATACCATATAATTCAAGTTGTGAGTTCAATTAAAAACAAGCTGATCACTGGAATCAATCCTATAACCAATTCAATCATATTTACAGTCAGATTAACTATTACTACTTCTAAATGTAAGTCTATGCAGGTCCTGTGGCCTAGTAGTATACATATGGGATGCTGAAATGTGAATACTAAAATTTCTAAGTGTTCACACTTTTTAACTTTTTTTTTCAGATAAAGGAGAACACATGCACAAGATTTCATTTTTGCTTAAAACATGCTTTATTTTTCAAATTCCTAAAATGTTATAGATTCCTTTTTTTTTTTTTTTTTTTTTTCAAAATATGTTCCACAGAACATGAGCTCTTTGTGACATGGTTTTTTCCTTTTAATAAAAATGAAAGAACCACGTTTAAGATAACTGTGAGATATTCTATATGTTTAAAGTCTTATATGAAACATGTTTTGGTAATTGGCTGAAAATATATTCTGAAAACAACAGAATGTCTAATTACATTTAAAGGTTTAAAGAGAATGACAACTGACTCTCATGTAATAGTAGTCTATTGCAAAAATAAGCTGAAAAGCTCAAGCTCTGAACATTCAGGATTAGCTTGATTGTACCACATTTCACCTTTATCTGATTAAATCCTTGTGCTACCTCGTTCAGTATCTTCCTGGCTATACACACTTGGAGTGATTCATTTAATTAATTTTTTCTTGAGTAAAGGAATCGTGGAAATCACCATTCGCTGCGGTCAGCGTCACAGTTGCAGTGATACTGGGCATCCGTGCAGCTCCCTTCCAAGCCACAGGTACACTTTTGAGGATCAGGCAAAGCGCCTCCCCAGTAGGTCTGCGTTTCATTGGTTCTTCCAACCCACCAGCTCAGAGGGGTTCCGTCTGCAAGAAAAGGCAGGAACCATGACACCTGCTTCCACCCCAGCACAATTCCCCTTCTTCCTAAATTGTTCAAAAGAATAAAAGGAGAAAGAGAATGATTGATGTGATAGAAAGATATTTTACACATTACCATGGATGGCATTTCCTTAAGGAAGCTTTATTTAAAAAATGATTATTAGCCTTAAATGATTCATAGTTTTTTTCCCCCTTTGGGTAGAAAAGAAATGAGTGATTCCTACTTAATTTAACCATGATAGCAAAAAAAAAAAAAAAAAAAAAAAAAAAAAAATACTGCGAGCAGTTCACCTATGCAATTTCTTTAAAAAATAATTTTTGGAGCAAGTTCGCATCAAATTATAAGCTGCAGTCATTAACATAAGAAAGCAAATTTGATTTGGAATCATGAAATTCCCATTAAACACTACAGGCTATTATGTAAAGGCACTGATTTATGTCAATACATTTATTGACTAGAAACATACTAGCTATTTATTAAATAGTAGGCATAGTATGGCACTCCCTCTCCATGATTTAAGATTTACTTGGAAGTCTGTATTTTCTCTTCCATTTAATAACTTGGCTATTTATTTAGAGACTACAGAAATAACAAAGAAAGATCTCCATGCCTGAAGCAAATATTACACACACAAAAAAAAATTTCCCTTAGCCAAACGCATCTCTTTCTACAATAAATGTTCAGCTACCAGCTTCTTCTGAGTGAAGACTAAACATGATGCCAAGGAGCTCAAGCAAAGAACAGACAGAACGTTTAGCCAGGGATTTGTAGAAAGGGAGGTGAGGCATGTAGGCAATCCATCTTGGGGGAAGGAGAAGAAGTTCAAAGAAAAAATCATCGTCATTTGAGAATCAGGGCAGGAGGAAAGTGTAAGCACCACCTGACTTGTCGGCTCCTCAAAGGCGAGTGATCATTTTTCTGTTGACTTTCAGACCTTTAAGTCATCACCATCCATCCCAGTGAGAATTGGGGATTTTACTAATTCCTCTCTTACTAACAAATGCCAGTGCTCGTTTTAACTTACTACTAGGTAGCCCCCTCTGCTGAAGCCGATGACCTGCCCCCAGGGTTGCTCTACATGCTGGTCCAGTCAGGTTAAAACACAAAACAAAACAAAAACAGGAAAGTTGGAAGCTTATGTTATGCACAAAGGTATGAATATCTGGAAAACTTGAATGATCTGAACTTAGTAAAAGGTTAAGACTACTTGAAACATTGAGTAGGTATATTTTAACATACAGCTTAAAACACTGTGTTCTTAGGTAGAGGAGATAATAAATCATTATTCCGAAGTGCTAAATCATATTTTCCCATCTAAATTTCCAATTTTCCCTGTAAAATAGAAATTGCTGAATGTTTTAAAGGTACCAAATACCTTTGGTTCCACCCAAGACTTTTTAAAGAGGACAAAACAATTTAAATCAGGATGAGAATGAAGTTTTTAGCCAGGTGCAATGGTACACAACTGGAATCCCAGTGGCTCAGAAGGCTGAGGCAGGCGGATTGCAAGTTCAAAGTCAATCTCAGCAACTTAGCAAGGCCCTAAGCAACTTAGCAAGACTTTCTCCCAGAATAAAAAATTAAAAAGGACTGGGGATGTGGCTCAGTGGCTCAGTGCCCTGGGTTCAATCCCTGGTAGCAAACACATTTCCAAAAAATGAATGAATTTTTCAAATCTTGAGAAATAAAAATTAAAATTAAAAATGTCAGTGATCCAGGCAGAACATTCCACCTGGCACCATTAAAATCCTAAATGACCTGAGTGCTCCCTGGATGACATCCTGTCAATGTGCTGAGCCACAGATCCTCACTGCTAAGAATACATTTTTATAATATCCCATTTTATCCATTCACAGGGGGGCCTCATTAGCTCTTGACTCATTCACTGAGATCTGAGGCTGTAAACTTAACACTACTTCCTTGCTCCCTCCTTGTGCTTCTTGTTGTGACCTCAGAATGTGAATTGTTCTCTCCCTTTTCAGTCCCTCTACCTCAGTCCATTATACACAATTCCAAGGTCATGGACCTGAAGAAACTTGTGTTGTCATCACCCCTATTCCACAGCCTCCGGCATTTCCTGCTGTCTTTGCCAGTGGTCTCAGGTTGCCTGAATAGCTTGGAGGGTTTGTGGGCAACCCTGGCCACAAAGGTGGAGTTCCTTCACCTTCCATGCAGTCCCATGACTGTGTGTCATCTATAAGTTTGCAGTCTGACCAACATCTTCTCACACTGCCACCTCCAGTCCCCATAGCCACCCTGTTACTCTCTGTGAGTTTGACCTTTTTAGATTCCACATATAAATGATAGGATGCAGTCTGTGTCTTTCTGTGTGTGGCTTTGATGTCCTCCACTATCTCAAAGAGATTCCTATAATTGTTGCAGCAGTATTCACAACAGCCAAGACAGGGGAAGAGCGTTAAGTGTACACTGAGAGACGAATAAATACAGAAAATGGGATGCATACATAACGAAGTATCATTCAGCTTTAGAAAAGAGAGCCGTCCTGCCATGTGTGATGAGGATGAGCACAGAGAACCGTGGGAAGTGAAGCCAGACAAGAGTTCAGCGCAATGACAAGGAGTTACACACGAAGCTGGGCACGTCAGTGGTAAGCAACCTCAGTGTCCTGAGAGCCCATCTCGTCATGCGCTCTGTGTATGTTACCCCGTCTCAACAGCACCACAGCCATGGGAGCTTGGAGGGACCAATTCAGAGAAGAGAACAGGGAGCTGTTATTAATCCACACGTTCATTTGATGAATCAGAGATTCATCTAAGTTTTTAATCTAGGAAGTGGGAGAGCTGATACCTCTTCCCTCTGTACATCTTACCATTTTTGCACAACTGTCTGATCCTCATTTACAGGGGGAACTAAATTTTCAGCAGGGAGGTAAAATTTGAGTTGGGACCAGCAAGTTGGTATTGGAGGGATAAAATTTGAATGAAGACCTTCTGAAAAAGAGGAAAAGGGGCAGGGGGTATTGAGAGACTTGGGGTTTAAAGACAGTAATATTTTATTAAGTGGGTGGAGAGCAAATAGGAGAGAAGCTTAACTGGAAATAAAATGTTAAATGTCAGACCAACAGCTTAACATTTTTGTAGATGATCCAAATGACACATGATATTCACATGAGGTCACCAGGGCCCACTCCAAGGCAGAAGTGGGGAACCTGATATTCTGACATCAGGAGATATTCCAAAGGGAGAAAATATAAAACCCAAAATAGAAGTTGTAAGTCTGGTTCTGGATAGAATAAAACAAAGAGTAAAGTAGGCTTTCTGATTCCTATTTGGTGCTCAGCAGGGTTTTTTAGTTTTCAGTTGTACCCAGAGGCTGCCTGTCAACAAGTCATGAAAAAGGAGCCAAGAGAATAGTCACTTTCAGGCAACCAAGTCATACTCGTATTAGCTCAGGATAAAATAAGCCTGATGTGTCTCGTGCCCTTCATGATGATCAACACTGTGCATTCATGGAGTGTTAGAAGAAAGCCTTGACTGTACATGATCCGATTAAGGCCAGGAGGAGCGAGCGCTGGAAAGCAATCAAGGCTTTGAATGAAGCTCAATGTAAATTGACCTTGCTCTTTTCTCCAGGCAACAGCATCTATGTGACTCCCAGGTTGTGACATGTTTGCTAAGTACGTAGACCCTCAGCACCTGGGTAGAATTAAAATCCTCGGGATCTGGTTAAGTAAGGACACTATGCACTGGAGCCGGGGGACAGTGTGGCAGATGCCTGGGTTTACGCACCTTGTGGATTGACAAGCCGTGACTTCTTGCAGTAGTAAGCAAGCTCCTGTTCGCAGTGCTCCGCACGGTTAATGGTGGCCTGGAGCTGCTCCATGCCAGCCACATACTCGAAAACCCCAGTGTGTGGGTTCTCTGGGTCGGTATTTCTGACTCTTGTTAAGTCAGAGCCGTTGTGCTGTATGATGGTCCATGCAGTTTCTTGTATGCGGAAATGGGGGGAGAAAGAGAGGAGACCATCACTAGTCTGCAAAAGTTAAAATAAATAAAGAAAATCAAAATCACCTTTTATCTGAGTCAAATTTTTCTAGTCATCAAATCTCCCTGTGAGGTAGAATCAATACAAATGGATTCACAAAATTTTTAAATTAAAGTGACTCTTTTCCCTGAAATGGATACTATCACCATACATTTGCAATGGTTTTATTTTACTTTTCCATATGATTTAGGCAGACAATATTTATGATGAAAAATATTAGAAAATTATGATTGCGAGATGCTTCTGATATATTTCAGATCACCAAATCTGATATTCTATCTCTTTAAAGATGCATGATTATTTCATTTTCCTTCTAGAAAGAAAAAATGCTGCCTACTATAATAGCAAAACATTATTGACTGCTGACACACTCAGAATTCAGGGATGTTACAATGTAAAAACAGGATGCATGTTAAAAAATAGTGAAATGTTTTATTATTGCATAATACAGGCAGTGACTTTTTTATTCTTTATGCACGTTACCAGCAAAGAAAAAAAGTAAGTTTTTATATATCCCTCTTTAGTCATGATTTAATTCTGTGGTCAATCTGCGGTGTGCATCTTTTTCTTTTCAAATCAAATTTTCCAATGTTCATTTTGGTATCATAGGAGAGTTTGGCAATGCAGTAGGAAGTTACTCTTTTGAAGGAACACATTTGATACTGTATCAGTATCTCAACTAACACACACAAATAAAATATTTTTGAGTATCTACTAGAGCACTCACAATTGCTATCTGAATATCTGCAAACATTTCCATCATATTGATTACCAAAATTACTTAGGTGAATATAAATCCCACCGTGTCTGTAACAGAAGATGGGCATGTTATACCTATCCTTCAACTTTCCCTTTTCATTGTGCACTCACTGTGATATATGTGGGCAGAAGAAGAGATTCATCAAAAGGCCTCTGATTTACTAAGTGGTAGGAAACACACTGGAAACTGTCACAACTCCTTACAGATTCGCTGTTGAGTCACTTAACTCTTCCGTGTCACAAGCAAATTCAAAATTGGAAGAAACCGGTAATGGTAATCTCCCCCCAAATTTTTTTAGGTGATCCATTCACAGTTAACAACAGTGCAAACAAGATAAAGTGGTAGACTTTGGCAAATCTCCCTCCCACCCCTCCACAGTCAGGTTAGCGAAGTGGGTTAAATGGGGGTGGGAAGGAAGCCGTAGCCTTAGCAACTTCCATGTGTGGGTCCACAAAACAATAGCTGAGACTTTCATTTCCCCCTTGCATGCAGCTCACCCTAGAGCTTTATCAGGGGGATGCTTTTCTCAAAGAGGACATGATCTATAAGCTAATGAAACTGATTATGGGTAGTCAGCAATACAATACAGAGGCCTCCAGGAGGTGTGACGGTTGGCCTGGCAGGAATCTGTGCCTTTAGGGAAGTCAAGTAAAGCCTAAGCCTCCACTTCCAAATCTGGTAAATAAATGGGCAAAACAAGGCACTAGAGGATGTTGGAAATTCTCTAATTTTAGCCAACTCCACCATGGTTATTGGAAGTTGAGGGTTATAATTAGCCAAGACAAATCTGTCAGTCTGGCCTCTGCTGGGCTCTGCCTGCACTGTTCAGCAGAACCAAGCCGCTTTCCTGGGGTCAATCTGTGGCGGGCACTGGGAAACCTAACCCTGGCTGGCCAGCTGCCAAGAGGGCAAGACAACAAACCTGCCTGAAGCCTTTGTCTCTGTGCCTCTGGGGTCACGCTGAGAGGGACTCGTATCCAGTTTAGCATCCACTAGATCACAATCAACACATGATTCTAAAGGTTTTTTACAGTTTTTTACAGTGTTTAAGAGATTCGTGGCCATGGGGCATAGCAAGGACAACTTGCCATGGGGCAATAAAGGACAACTCATATATATGTTTTCTTTGGAAATCCTAAAATATTTCAATATTATGATAGTTTCTGTATGCAATTTTATTATCTAATAAAAAGTACGACAAAGTATAAAATTAAACAGATGACATAACATAAACCATCTAGATTTCCAGGACTTTGCTGACACCATGAAATCAGCATAGATTTTGAGCAATGGAGATAATAGGTCCCCACAGCCAGGCTCCAAATCCCCTGTGCTAGATTAACAGGGGAAAGTCAGAAAACTTCCCACCTAGGGCCTCTTCCCTGCTCTTCCAGACACAGCTGTGTTAGCTGAGGTTTCTACAAACACCTGTTTGGAAATGACAACTGAAAAAGTCTCAGACGTCACCACAACCTGTAATGTGCTATTTGGTGATATTTTATTTGTCTTTCCCTGTATGAGATCGGCAATCGTTTCTGGGCTGCTCACTGTGGTGTCCCCTGCATGTGGCACGGGGCTTTGACACAACATGCAGAAGACATGTGCTAGAGAAATGAGAGCATAAACAAGTAAACAATCTAAAACAACGCAGGGTCCAGAGAGCACAACCTGGCAGTTATAGGTTCTGATCTATGGGGGTTGTGAAATTTTCATTGCCTTTGAGCTGTTTTATAACTGTAAATTATAGATAACTGATACGATTATAAAATTAAGTTAAGTTGGAAACTCTGAAGTATCTAAGATGTAACTCTACTTGCAAATTAATAAAAGATTCTATTACAGATTATAGCCAACTCTATCTCTCTGTTCATCTACCTATCTACCCGCCCATCCTATCAGACACAGGGGGCCTGGATCAGAGATATTTACTAACAGACTCTTAGCAGCACGGGCTCCCCACACACCGTTTTCCCACAGGGTAAGGCCATACATTCCAGCTGCAACTCCACATCCTGGCACCAAACCACTAGAAGGAGTCCAGTGGAGCTTAAGCAGGACAAATCTCTTATGAAAAAAGGGACAAATCCTCAGGTTTTATTACTCTTGGAAGGCGTACCTGCAGGAGACACACCTGGGAACCTCTGTGGAGAAATGTACTATCTTTAACTTCCAAGACATATTTACAATCGATCATCCTTATCATCCTTTAACGTGAGTTGTTGGGATCTTTTACAACTTGTGTTCACTTCCTTATTTTGTTTGTTTTTTGTTTAGAAAGAAAAGCATTGTCATGTAAAGGGACAGACAGAAGAGGATGGTGGGAACAGGGGGTTAGGAGAAGAATTCTATAAAATGAGCCCATTCTACTGCCTCCCCATATGCTTTCTTTGCCAAAAAGCGGTCTGCCTGCAGGCCCACCTGGTCTGAGGGGGCAGGACATGTAACATTCCTCATCAATGGCAGGGGGCTGTCTGTAGGTGGTGAATAATAGGGATCCAGAGGATGAGGGCTGGTTATTAAAGAAAAGTCAATGGATTGCGCATAGCTAGCCTCCAGGGTTACTAATAACTAAACTGGGGATCAGACTTCCCAGCATATGTTGTGAACATCCCCCACCCCTGGGCTCCACCCTTAGGCATGGACAAGGAGAAGAAAAAGAAGGTTTGTGTGTGGGGTGGGGGGAGGCTCTGGTTTATAAAAGAGCAAGACACACCCACTCCCATGGACAAACAGCGCTGGGGCCCCTTCTCTTTGGGGAAGTCTGCTGTCTCTGTCTCTTCTTTTTTATTTATTTATTTTTATTTTCTACCCTCACCTTGGCATTTCTTGGGTGTTTAATCTTCAACACCTGAGAACCAGGACCCTCTCCTGATCTCCGAGACCCGTATCATATCCTTGGACACATCATTAGTGATTCTTGTCAAGAGCCAGCCACCTGAACCTGATAGAGGTCCACTGACTTCCTTCCCTCCTATCCAGGAAACTGGTATTTCCTCCAGTTTTAGTTTTAGGAGCACATTTCTTTCAATATTCCTGACGTGTAGATGCTTCTGTTCTTAAGATTTCTCCTTTGAACTGGTTTTTAACAGCTTACCAATTTCTTCATTAATAATGTATTAAACAAGATCTTTAAAATGTGTTTTTTAACATTTACTTTTACCTCTGTATGAGAGTCATGATTTTAGTTTCTCAAAAATTATCCTTTACTAAATGCAACAAGAGTTGGAAGGCAAAGAGACAGGGAAATGAATAAGAAGAGATGGCTGAAAGAGGCAGAAAAATCTATGAAGTTTAAAAAATAGAATGGTAATTTGGGTTTACCAGTGTCTCTCCCCAAAGAGATTTCTAATAATATGAATTGTAAGCTACAGAGTAATTAAGAACTTGATTTACCTTAGGCGGACTGCTATTTTTTAGTGTGATAACAGCACAAAGAAAAAAAAAAAACATGCTGTTTAAGCAACACAGTTGCAAAGCTGAGGTGCTCTCTGCTTAATAGCCGAGAGTGATAAATGTGATAAAGCTTGGAAGAGCAGGTAGAGAAGGAGAAGGGAGAACAGCTAGCGTTCTGGAGCAAACCTGGACGTAAACGAGGCTGCGACTGGATAATGCCATTTTGTTATTAACCTCCTCTAATAACGAATCTCTAAAGTAAAAATAATGATGATGCTATTTTTATAAGACACAGCATATACATCTCATGCTAAAATCACATGGGGTATTTGTTAATGATGCAGAGACTCAGACTCTGGTTTGTAAACTTACTGCATCAGGGAAACTAAACCCAGGAATCTTGTGGTCATGTTGCGGTAGGAAGTGGTGAGTTTAACGCCTAGAATTTCCATTTTCACCAAAGTTTGAAAGCTGCCACTTCAGCTCTCATCAATTTCTACCCACTGAAACAATCCTCCTTACAATGCAATGTTTAATAATGAGAAACTTTGTGAACATAAAACTATTGCATTATAGGAAAAGCAATGAGTTTAGTGTAGGAGAAAATAGTCCCCTGCATCTCAATAGGGACAACCACTGGGATTCATCTCATCCCAACTAATTATTTCTAAATCATACTTAGAATACTCTATTTACAAGGAAATTTCAGTCTTTAACGTGGTTTAGGAAATTGCCCATTCAAAACAGAGATTTTGTTTGTTTGTTTATATTGTTTAGTTTGCAATGCTTGCAGAGTCATTTGTGCGACACTAATCCTAAACTAACTAGATTTTTTTATAAGTTACACATTTGCAAGTTGCTAAATCAGCATTCTGTTTTGCTTTCATAATTGTTATGCCAGATTTGGATACAAGCGATGGGACACTGATCAAAGGTGACCCTTTCTAGAGGGAAAAGCTCTGTGAGAAAAGGGACCAAGGTTTTAGTTCTTGAAAAATTTGTCCCATGTCTTCAATCGGTTACACTGACCCTTCCTGGATCTTGCTCACTTGCAAAACCAGATTAATGAGGAGAGTTTCGACATGTCCTCCTCTCTGGGGGCTTCATATTCTGGGGTTGTCACATCTGTTTGACAGTTTCAATATTCTAGAGCTTCCAGAGACCAGTAACTGTCCCTCAATATCTGTGTCTCAGTGTCACAACACCTTGCAGATATAATTCAGTAATTCCGTAATTTACATATGCTGGAGACATGACTAAATTATTATCAGTAATAGACATAAGATACATGATAGATAGAGGTCAATACTCGTTAAGGTAGACTCTCATTATTTGCCTATGTGCTAATGTTATCTGTGACCCCAATACTTTTGCAGTTATTTGCCAACACGTACCAGGCAGGGAAACCTGGAGCATCCAATACGCAGGTACCCGGCTGTCACTGAACAAACCGATGCTGTCACCTGTCTCAGCTTTCACTCTTATCTGGTAAACAAATGTCCTGTTTATACACTATTTTGTGCCACATTTTTTCACATTTTTGTGCCTTGGATTAATGATGTCACTGTGTAAAATGGCCCCCTAAAGTTGATAAGGGGCTGTACCCCAAAGCACAGAGGCTGTGATGTGCAAGGTAAAGGAAGCCTGTTAGGTAAGTGTTGTTCAAGTGTAAGCCATGTTGCTGTCGGCAGTGAGTTTGACATCAATGAATCACACATGTATGCATGTTAGATAAAGTGTCTTTAACCTGAAACGCACATAAAACAAGACTAAGTATTGACTGATTGATGAGAATGTCGCCTCCAGTGGCTTACAAGAACCTGATCTGACTGGATTTCCCTTTAGGAGTAATGGTTTAATATTTGTTGATTCAATGTCCATGGTGACTTTATGGAACAGACTACTACAATAGTAAGAATCAGCTGCATGCATGTGTGTGTGTGTGTGTGTGTGTGTGTGTGTGTTCTTAAAGCATGTGTGTGTGTGTGTGTTCTTAAAGCTTTAAAGAATAGAGACATTTATGAATTTAAAGAGATTAACTTTAAGAATCAAAGCTTTATACTACATGTGGATGTAAATGTCAAGATACATCTACAGACTGGGCGTGGTGGCACACGCCTGTAATCCCAGCAGCTCAGGAAGCTGAGCCAGCCTCAGCAAAAGCGAAGTGCTAAGCAACTCAGTGAGAACCTGTCTCTAAATAAAATACAAAATAGGATTGAGGATGTGGCTCAATGGTCAAGTGCCCCTAAATTAAATCCCTGGAATCAAAACAGATATGTTCATGGTCACATGGAAGTCACAGGTTTGCACGATATATTTTTAACTCTCACTCGTAATCGAACCTACAAAAACTGGAATTTTTTAAAAATTTTTGGACATTTGAATTAATATCTCACATTGGCCAAGCTTTTCTTTTCTCTTTGTAGGCTTATCACATAAGTGAGCAAACAAAAGTTTGAGAACCGTAAGTCTAAAACAGCAACTCCAACTGCATACACATAGGAATCACTGTTTCAGACACTGGTTCCATTGCGCTACCCTGAGTCCCAGCCTGGGGTGCTGACTGTGAATCTGTGTGATGCAGACTGGGGAGCTTCATCTGGAGACCAGCATATGGGAATCATCAACTGCTTTGGGTTGCTGCGGTCGATGGGGCAGTTCCATTAATGGTTTGAGAGTTATAGGAGCCACTAAGTTGTGCTATATGAAAAATCTCTGAAATACATTATCTAGAAATGTTCCACACCCACCCACCAAATCAATATCTCAGCTCTGACCACCACCCTGAAGATTTCAGAATCACATATTAGAATCCAGGAACCCTCCTTCTCCATCTACACTGATAATATTCAGAGCAAGAAGCCACCATCAACAGTGCAAGCCTGGATTCTAGCACGGTTTGTAATAGCTTCCTGACAGGTCTCCTAACTCCTGTTCTGCAGGTGCAGAATCTAACTCCTCTCTGCCCTGCTCTTGGCTGGGTACTTCCCAACACAGGAGCAAGTGTGGTCCCATTAAAGGAACCCAGATTGCATCCCGCCATTGCCTAAAACTCTCTGATGTCTTCAGAGCTCAAGCCAAAGACCTCACACATGGCGGTAGGAACCCCATGGGTCTTCCATCACTGTCCCCCTACCTGACTCTCCACACTCCCTGCTTATCCGCCATCCTCCAGTTACCTTGGATTTTTTGCTGTGTTTTGAATACACCTGCCAAGACCACCTGTTTGGGGACTTAGCCCTTGCTCTTGCCTCTGTTTGGATGGTTCCTCCTCCAGACACTCATGCCCAGACCTGGGGACACAAACCCTCTACAACACTGCCTGCTCCATCTGCTTTGGCTCCATCAAACTCAGACTTCACAGCACAGCGCTGTCTGGTGTGGAGATGGAGATGTTCTGTACCAGGAGGATCAACAGGTTCCTCCCTAGCCACAGAAAGCTACCGAGCAGCTAAAATGTGGCCAGGGACACAGGAACTTCACATTAAACTTCAACTTAAATAATTAAGTTTTAAAAACCTTTTAAAGTGTATGTATTGAAACTTATTTAATCTTATAATTAGTTTAAATTAGAAACTACATAAGTACTTGTTGCCAGCAGCTACCGTACAGGACTACACAGTTTATCTAGAATTTGTTTTTGTGTGTGTATGTGTGTGTGACTGATAAGGAAGGGATTAATAATATTTTAAAAAGTATTTATATACATTTTTCACTCAGTACCATTGGTAGAAAAGACCATCTTTCCTGCACTGTACATCAGTATCGCCTTGACTCAAAATCAATTATCCACATATAAGTGGATCTGTTTACAGATTCTGCATCTTGTTTCATTAGTCTGTTTATCTTGATACCAACTACACACTGTTTTACTTAGCCTATTAGCATAATGTTTGTATCTGATCGAGGTGAGTCCTTCAACTCTGTTCCTCAAGATTCACCTGGTTCTTCTTGTCTCTTCCTATTTGCTTATAAATTATAGGAGATACCTGCCCATTTTTACCAAAATAATCATACCAACCTACAAACAAGTACCCTCCTGGAATTCCAATTTAGGTTTATACTAAATCAATATCAGTGATGTTATACAATGTTGAGTCTTCTAATGGATGAAAATTTTACACTCCTCCATTTATTTAGGATTTTTGCTGATTTAAAGAGCATTTTATATTTATCTGTATAGAAACCCTGCACATTTTTCATTACTTCTTTTACCATGTTTTTGAGACGTTTGAGGCTATTTTCTAAAGGGTCATTTGCTGGTATACAGAAATAAAATTAATTTGATATCAATTTGGTATCCAATGATAATCCTGAATTACAATACTTTATGATGTTTGGAATATTCTTAATACATAGCCTAGTCACTTGTGAATAATGAGAATCATAGACCTTCCTTTTCAATACCTAAATGTTTTATTTCTTTTTCTTGCTTTATTGCACTGGCAAGGATCTCCAAAACAATGTTGAGTGGAGTGGTATTAATGCTGGTGATAAAGGATGGGCTTTAAGTACTTCACCGTAAACTGCTACATATGCTATAAGTTCTTTGTGGGCATTTTTTTGTCAAATTAAAGAAATTTTCTTCTATTGGTTATTTATTAAAATATTTCGTATCATGAATGCATGTTGAATTTAATCAAACACATTTTCCATGACTACTAATTTCTGTGTAAATTTATCCAAGTAAAGAATGCTAGAATATAAGCAAACAATGTTTACATACGTGTTTACATACGTTTAAAAAGCAATTTTTTTTTTTCAATTTTCTCTGACAAAGTCTACCTTTTTTTGTTTGGGGACATAGTAGGAACCATTTATTATTAGATGCTCTAAAATAATACCTCATGCATAGACAACAACAATATTTTAAGTCATTACCATTGAACTGATTTTTAAATATTTATGCTCAGTTATTTTACTAAACAATACACATTTTAATTAAGTTGCAAGCTGGATCAAATCTCTATTTATTTCATTTGAATTTTTGTATTGAAGGCATTAATGCAGATTTAACTATTGCAGTAAAGTTGGTTAACTCACCAGTCATATTGCAGTAGAGAAGAGATGGTCCTAGTGGACCACTTCCATCTGAATCTATATAGTAAAACCCTGAGGTGTTTCCTTTGTGTTTATAGGCTTCACATGACTGCTCATAGATAGCTGTAAAAAAAGAAGTTTCATCATAAATGAAATAGTATGAAATGAATACCTTATACTTTAATTTGAGCACCAAATAATCAAAGTATTGAAATCTAACATGCATAACACTAGCCAAGAGAAAAGGTAAAACTTTCACTTTAAAACAAAATTCATTCTTTTATTCTTTTTAAATGAAAATGGATGAAAGTGGTAAGAGGAAAAAAAGAGGAAAATGAAAGTATTTCGTGGAGATGAAAAGTTAGCTGATTTTTACATAGGAAGAACAAGGAAAGAGGAGGCAGGTGTTTAAATGTTAAGAACTTTATAATGGGACATCATGTGCCACCCATTCTGGAATTCCTAATTCTAGTATCACTTTGTCATCCCTCACTTCTGAAGCATAATAGTGGGACCTCCGTTAATCTACTGCCACCCAATAATTAGGCAACAGACACATTTTAAATAATGTTGAAACTCTATTCCATTCTCACATAGAATTCACTACAGGTTAAAACAATTTTTCATAGAACAAATATGATTCACCAAATTCCTCATCAATAAAAAAAAAAGTAACTGACTAAAGAAAACTTCTCTAATGCTCTGTAATAAGAATTCAAAATAATTAGAATTCAAAGCCAAGGAAATATTTATGTGAAATATGCCTGCAAGTGGTCTCAATGTGGTTTGATTCATAATTATTTTTTATTTTACAAGCATATATTTGCCATATACAAGGTTTGGTATTAGCTCCTGTATGATACACACCTCTTACTGAATGTTTGACCGAGTGTACCAAAAACTTCTGTTAAACGTTTTATCCTGTGAAACTTGAAATAAACAATCCCCTGGACATCCTTCCCTGAACCTATTTTAAGTTTCTGAAAATTGTATTAATTAGTGGTTAGGCAACATGAAACATTGTGGCTGATTTGTTCAATGTTAAAAAACATTTTCAAATAATCATAGAAATTTACTTCCCTGTTTCTCTACAATCTGAAGGCTTTACTTTGTCCTTATTATAGGTGGAAATAAAAGCATGGATTGTTTTGGTTTTGGTTTTGGTTACACGTGCCTTTTGTTCACTAAAGTGGGTGTGTAAAAATGGTTAAACATTTCTTTTTTTTTTTTTTTTTCAGTAACAGGGAATGAACCCAGGGCATTTTACCACTGAGGCACATCCCCAGCCCTTTTTAGTTGTTATTTTGAGACAGGGTCTCGCTAAATTGCTAATGCTGACTTTGAACTTGTGATCCTCCTGCCTCAGCCTCCTGAGTTGAGTTGCTGGGATTACAGGCGTGGGCCACTGCACCTGGCTGGTTGAACATTGCTATGTACAGATATAAATGTTCATCAGTGCCTTGGAGGAAGGCATTGATGGTGCAGGATTCAGGTTGGCAAGAATTACATGTGACTCTCGGAAAAGACACGTGACTGGATGAGGGTAATTGAAGGACTTCTGCTTCGCATTCATTGCTTGACTTCTTATAGCATGATGATTAATGCATTGTTTCCTAGTAAAACCTTTTGAAAGTCTCCATCTCTGCCTCTCTGCCATAACCACGTCTGTCATTCTGCCCCTATTTCTCAGGATGTTTATTAACAAAACAAACGCTAGCTCCATTTGGGCAGTCTGCTCAAAAGCCTAATAAATTATTTATTGAATCAAATTGTGGGCCCTGATGAAAATACCTTTTTATTTATCATTTAATTTTACCCCTCTGAGTAATTCGTGTTTATATTGTATTCAGTCATTGATAGAAATTAAAAGTGAATAGTCGATTTAAATATATTTAATAGCTTTCAGTATTGAGTTAGTCACTATAATGGGGATGGTGGAAGATATGAAAAATTAAAATGCACTGTCCCTTCACCAGCTGGGTGACATGGCTCAAGGAACCTGCCTCTGGTGACAGGTGAGTTGAAGCTCTTATCACCAGCAAACATTCTTCATAGACTCTTTCTGCTCCTTAATGACTGGCTGCAGGGTGGGGCCAGGAGATCCTCCTGAGCACACCCTTCCCACCCTGAAACAGGGCTTCTGGGGGTCCTCTGTGGAGAGCCCAGGGCTGGGAGCACCAGATCCAGTACTGCACGCTGGCAGGATTACAAAGCACTGTGCAGAGTTGTAGACCCAGGGCGGTGAGGTCTAACTCTGCACCTAACACCTGCAGTGAGTCAAGGCTATAAAAGGTAGTACTAGGAGTTAAGTTGCTTATAAACTCAATAATAAAAAATGGGGGAAAATGGGTATTTTTGTCACCCTGTTACATATACTGAACAGATAACAAAATCACTCAGGTGTCACAACATGTGCAAGAATTTCATCAGAAAAACACATGGTTTATAACACAGGAAAAGGGTATTGCTTGTGATCCCAGGCTCCACAGCATGATTTCAGGTGCCTCCATCCTCACTCTGCCTCCCTTACATAAGTAGCCTTGGGAAAATTTATTAATATCTCTGTGACCCACTAGGAATTATAATAGTTCCACCTACTAGGGTGAAGACCAGAATTAAATGAGTTAGGGTTTATAAAACAGTAGATCGATACTAGCATTTAGCAAGTATTTCATAACAGTTAACTACTGTGATTCATATAATAATTACCCTATTTGTCTCTACCGTCCTCGTTAAACAGGGTGGCACAAAAATTTAAGTATTACCTGGTGCTATAGGCTGGGCATTTGTGTCTCCCCCAAAACTCACATGCTGAAATGTAATCCCTGTTGTGGTGGCATCTGGTGATGAGGACTTTGGGAGGTGACTGGGTCACCAGGGTGGAGCCTTTATGATTAGTATTAGTACCCCAGGCAGATTCCTCGTCCTTCCTCCACGGGAAGACACAGGGAAAAGATGGTAGGAAGCAGACCCTCACCATACGCCAAATCTGTGGCCTCTTGGTCTTGGACCTCCGGCTACCAAAACTGTAAGAAATGAATTTCTATCATTTCTAAGCCACCCACCCAACCCACGGTAACTCGTATAAATGTCCCAGTGCACAACAGAGGGTCTCTACTTGAGATCTGCATCCCTGTGCCACAAGCCACCCTGTCCTAGTCCATCCAGTACTGCCTTCTGAGAATCTTCCATTAGTATGAGCAGTAAGAATCTGGTCACTGATCATGTGTCCGCTCGTACTGTGTCTTCTGGAAAGCATAGAGTCAAACACTGACCAAATTCAAGTAGAAGAGCAAGGTGATCACCCTCTGCATTTTATTTTGCTTTTTTGTCCTCGGATCTCTTTTGTTTTCTGTACCTGCTTTCATTTGCATCATCCTACACTTTTAGATATTTCTATAAACTACCTTGACTACTTAAAGAAATGGGGTGCAGGTTGAAAATAAACTAGAAACCCCTGGGTGCTCAAAACCAGGACTGTCCGTTCCAAGAGCAGGTTGCACATACAAAGACCCATGGACACAGAGTAATGAAAGGGAAATGCAGTAGGAAGTCACACAGGGGCAAGATTGGAAAGGTGCACTGGGCTTACAGCTGTGGCAGGTGGCTCCCGTGTAACCCGTGTCGCTGCAGTTACAGTGGAAGGTGCTCCAGGACTGGGAACAGGCGCCCCCGTGCTCGCAGTAGTTGGGCAAACACCTAAGAGAAGGTGAAGAAATAACCACCCTGTGTCATTTTTGATATCATAAAGTATTGATCATCTACCCCTGGCCAGGTGGAAGAGAGGTGTCAAGCCCAACAAGAAGAGTACCATTGACATGAACGATGGTCATTCGCTCTGGCATGAAGGTAATTTAATCACAGAACTAAACCCGAGGTCATTAAATTCAGCCGGTTCCCGCCCATTCCCAGGTACTGTGACTGCTTAATCTTCCACTTGTCTCACTACATCAGCGCTCTTTATTTTCCCTAAGTGACACAATGTGAATTCATTGTACATCCAGGAATATCAAAAGCTTATGTGAAATAGTGTTTTGTCACACTGAATTACTACATCGAACATTTAAAGGAAGAAGGAGTAAAGAAAAGGGAGGGAAGAAGGAATTGGGAGGAAGACCATCTGTGTGCACTCGGCCTGTGATCCAGGAGCTTGCAAGGATGCGCGGATGGACGCACGGATTCCAAGCTGTGCAAAGGGCCTGAATGGAACTCACAGGGGCTCCCAGGTTATTTTAAAATTTCAAGAGAAATAACTGGCACACTCGACATCTGTCAAGCACAGTGTGACTTACTGGCATGAAGTAGCTCAGTTCCATAATACATTCCTTTTAATCACAACCTGTCTTTGAGAAGCTGGATTTTAATAATTGATTTTAAAAAGCAAGTACCATGTGAAATCGACATTGAACAAAAAAATGGGGATAGCAGCATTTGATCTGATTCCAAGCTTTGAAAGGTTGTGCAGGGCCCAACAGGTACACAGCATAATTACTAAATAAATGTGTTTTATTATGAATGAAATAATTTCTGCAGATTATGTATATCCCTTTTTCTTTTTAAATTGATTTTTATTCTGTATATTTAAGGTATACAACATGATGTTATGGGATACAGGAAGATAGTAAAAAGTTCACTATGGTGACCAGTTCTTTGTTTTTGTCTTGTTTTTTTGGCAAGAGTAGCTAAAATCTATTCATTCAGCATGAACCCCAAATATAGTACAACTTTGTTGCCTACTCCCCTCATGTTGTCCATTAGTTCTCTAGATTTGTATCATTTTTTCAGTGTTAGTATGCGGTTAGGACAAAAATATTTATTGCGTCATTTAGATCTAAAACACTTTTTAAATCAAAGCATTAGGTGTATCTTTTGGCTTTGGAAAAGAGAACAATTATAGAGACACAGGGCACCAGGGAAGAAAGCTAGGGAACAGCTGCTACCAGCTCAAATAGCCCTAGGTTAGCTTTAATAGTCCCCCTGTCCCCGAGTTTTGCCTGTTAGATAGGTTTCTTGTTGATTGCACAGTTCCTGACCTCCTTTTCCTTAAAACATCTACTTTGGAAAATTTTCCATTGGGGATTAAACCTAGGGGCACTTAACCACTGAGCCACATCACCAGCACTCAGTACTTTTTATTTTGAGACAGGGCCTCACTAAGTTGCTTAGGTCCTCACTAAGTTGCTGGGGCTGGCTTTGAATTTGCAATCATCCTGCCTCAGTCTCCCCAACCTCTAGGATTTCAAGTGAATGCCACCTTGCCTGGCCCTTCTTCACCCTTTTGAGATATAAAACTTCTGTTATTTTGCAAGTTTTACAACTCAAGACTGTCTTTCTGGAGGACCTGGGAGTCACCTCTTTGAAATGCAGACGTCGAGAAGGACATAGCCCCTATTTCCCAGTCTCTATAGGAGCCCAACTTCCATAAATGCCAATTAGCAAACAAGCCAGCCTAACTGCATTGATACTGCTAGTCAGCTGTTAGGAAATAAACCCACTGAGTTGTTTGGACCCATAACACTTTTTAAATGGAAGTATCAGGGATATCTTTTGACTTAGAGGTATTATAAAAGCGAAGTAAGACATCATGGACAAAGAATTTGGGGACTTCTTGTGTCCAAAATAGCCGGGTCACCTGAAGTGACTAGAAAGATAATTGAGGCCCTTTGGAATTTAGAATGAATGATAGGTTGAGACCCAGACGTTCAATTATCTCATACACTTTAGATTTATAAATATATAAACCGTAACACCTGCCAAGAATATATTCATGGTGGGGCTTTTGGCACCTCCTTTATTAAAACTAGGGATGAGAACTTCATGTTTTGCTTATAAGATTCTTTTCAGTTTTAACTTAACATAATATTATTGATTTTTTTCTGATTATAAAAAATAGAAGTTCACTGTACAGAAAGCAAACAATCCAGGAAACTATAAGAAGAAAAATCAGTTAAACTCTCACTATATAGAAACTACCACTAATATATATATTTTTGTATATATACACATATTTATGTATATACATAAATAATGAGTAATGTTACTTTACAATATGCTTGTTGAAGATCCAAAAACAAATAATGGGTATATTTCCATGCCCATTAATTTTATATATGTTTTAGCAATTTATAGATTTGCAGGAGTATATTCAAAGACTGTATCATGATTTATTTAATTTTTAAGCATTTCAAATCAATGGTGATCTAGAAAAAGAAGGAGACTTTAAAATATTAAAACGGTAATAATCCTACTTGGTAATCAAATCAGAAAAGGACAGAGCAGATCATTCTTTAGTAGACTCCAATCTTGTTTGAAAAAGGGGCAGATATAAGTGGCTTTGCCTCAAATCCCAAAGAATGAATCTTTAATTATTGTAATATATATGCTATTTCGATGTGATCTGCTTCCAAAAGACTGACTGAATCCACATTTCTTTGATTCTTGCCAGACAGACGAGATTTTTCATGTTTTTCAATACACTGTGAAAGACTAAATTGTGAATTTTATTTAAATTCATTATATGGCAATGTTTGCATGCTGGTAACCTAGGGCAATTTGCAGTGAATGTTCTAAACAATTGTGTTTTACACTTTTCTTCTTGGTAGGCATTCAAATACAAGGTAAGACAATCCATCAACCCATTTTCTCAGACTTCTAAATCTTTCTCCTGGACGTTTCCATCGTTACTTTCATCGCTTGTGAATTGAACCAATGCATACATCAACATACCCAAACCCAAAGTGACAGGAAAGATTTTGATTTAGATGGATTTTTATTCATTGTAAAGTTTGGCTGGGATTAATGATATCAAAGTCAAATCTAAAAAACATTATCACACTTATGGAGGTTCAATAGTGAGAGTTATCTATATGTTGTAGAATAATGATTGACAACAGAATTCCTTTCTAATAATCTTCCTCAAAACTATGTCTGGCAAGAACTAACCCTATTGCCCCTGCCCACCTCCCAAAAGAGACATGCATTCAGGGCTACAGGAGAGAAAATGATACCATGGTCTTTAAACCAACTAGAGTAACACAGGGGAGGAGGAAGCCAGACTGCTAGGGCTCAGTGGAGACAAGAGAGGGAGTAGAGGCTGTAAGGTAGAGACTCCAGCCTGAAGGGTAGACAATATGATGGAGGCCCAAGGCCAGAGCCCAAGGACTGGGCAGCACAGGTGAATTGGAAGGGTAGCATGGTGGGGCTCCAGGGGCTGAGGCCAGGAAAGCCAAGAAATGGGTGCTGGGCTGTGCAGTCATGGCGTGGACACTGCCACACAGATGACTTCTAATACTCGTCAGGGGTCTCTGCAGCCTGGGTATCACTTGAGACCCAAATGCACTTTACACTCTCAGCCTTTCTTGGCCCAGGGAGGGTAGGCTGTGCTGGCAGCTGAGGTGGTAACCTTCCCAACCTAGTGATATCTTAAAAAGCTGGTGCTGGAGGAAAAACCAGCAGAACACATGTCCTAGCAAGATGGCAACACGCATCCCAATGGAAACTAGTAGATCTAGGGCCAATTATCTGAGATGATTCAGAGAATTGTATATTTTGATTGATTTACAAGGACTTAGATAACATTTATAATTGCATTCTGTACTTTTTTCTGATTCTGAGAATAAAATTTGTAGGAAAAAAAAATTTAAAAGCTGATCTCCAAAGATGTACTTAATACATGCAAACAACTTAGTATTTATGTCCCAATACTTGTCAACCCTGTCCCAACCTCATCTGAGTTTCTGTCCCAGTCACAGGGACCAGAGCAGCAGCTGCCTGGGCAGTTCTGTCTGCACCCTCTGTCACCCAGAGTCCCTAGACTTAGCATGACCTCCCTGAGGTCCACAGACCAAGGGGAGAGCTTCCAGATGACAGAGTGCATCTGAGTGACCATGTCTGAGAGAGGCATGGGTGTGTTAAGGAGCGTGACAATGACCTTGTAAGTGTGCGAGTGTGGGATGGCATAGGTGTATGTGAATGTGTGCATGGGTGTGAGTGTGCACAAGGAGTTGTGTAAATGCATGTAATGACAATCTGTGAGTGTGCGAGGACCTTTTGGATAGGTGAGTGAGCACACGAGTGTGTACGTGTGAGAGAGACTGCGAGCAAGCCTATGTTAGCATATCTGTGTGCAGAGAATGTTCACTCACTTGAGCATGAGCACGTCTGTTTGTATTCCTTTATGTTCAAGTCTGATTCGGCTTAAAGTCAGTTACATTAGAAAATAAAAGGACTGCATTAAGTTCCTGTCAGATTTTTAATATGCTATTAATGTTACTGCTTGCTTTTTATTATAATTGATTAAAACATTCAATGATACGTTTATTACGCTCGGATGAAATATTCACCCCCATAAGTGCTAACGTGCACTGGGGAGGCTGCTGGCAAACATTTCAGGCACACCTTCCTGGCTCTGGGGCTGGACTCCGCCTGCTCTGTCATCTTAGCCCACTCCTCTGTCGTCTATTTCCATACTTATGCAAAACAAATACTATTAAAAACAGGTTCTACAGATTTTTTGAGGAACGATTTAAATACTCATTTATGTTAAGTCTACAGGCTTTTAAAAATCTGGACTGTGTGTGATATTCCAATGAACTCAATAATTGAAATTAACAGCGCTGATTATAAAGTATGGCTACTAAGATCTCATTGCCACAGTTGCCCATGCCTACCACAGTTTTTAACCATTATTAACTGCTAGTGCTGTCAAAGTTGCTTGTCCTGCCTGGCCATGTCCTTCCTGGTGCTCCTGTGAACCTATAGGGCCATCCTTGCATCTTGATAAACACTGTGGCCCCGAGCTTTCTAGAGGAGGGTTTCCCCTTCATGTTTCTGAAGAGAAGATGGTAACAGGTTGTGTAAGGTGGAAATTAGCATAGGCATCGGTAAGTTTCCCCACCTCTGAAAATATGCAAATGTCAGGGTAGCAAAAGCCAGCTTGACAATCAACCACACAGGTCTCTGATTTATTGGCACCTGATGATCCATTTTACTGTTCACGTGCCCTCATCTATTGAATTGAATGACATGGCTTTGATACAATTATACCCATCTAAAACGACAGCAGCATCCACATTATCTTTTGTAAATTGGTAACATGTACGTAGAATTGACATAGTCACATGTCTTATATCTATAAATGATCATTTGAAATATGACATACAAAGCAAAAGCTCTATTTTTTTCCAATTTCTAATGTACATACAATTCATTTCCTGTGGAAGAAAGGAAGAGAATAAATGTTCATTTTACAAATACATTTTAATCTGCTACCAAAAGTTTGAACAGGCCAAAATAAAGAAGTGAGACTATTCTTACCTATCTGAGATGCCACATGAGTCTATCTGAAGGTCACTGAAGTTCCCAAGGGAGCCCTGCTGAACTGAAATCAGATCTACCACCTCATTGCTGATAGAAATGAGTCTCATGCATCCCTGAAATCCACCAACTGGGCTTGTACATTTCGATCCAAAGCTTTTGTCAGGACAACCTGAGGAAAGCAAATCAGAGTATAACCCAGATGCACTGGAATGAATCCAGATCAGGATCATAGAATAGTAAAGAAAAAAAAATGAAGAAACATACATTTGACTATGTGCTGTGTCCAAGACGGCAAGCAAACTCATCACAGTCATTTTTAGTTTGATATAAATTAAAAATTGTGACTTATACAGGGAATTTTTTCTTGATTTCCATAGGAGTCACAGGAAGACACTAGCACTATCATAACTATAAGCAAGTAGACTAGCTCAATCCAAATTGTAGATATATACATGTTAGGTCCAGAATCCTAAGCAAGCCAGCCTGCAGTATTAAATTATGTATAACTTCAACATGAGAACTTAGTCTTTTAGACTGTAAAACTAAGAGCATAAAGGATGAAAATGTGCACTGTAGATAAGAAGAGATAAGTCAATAATGATGCAATGCCTCTCTATTTAAAGTTAACTATCTGAAAGAGGAGATATGCTGACTTGGAATAAAAGTACCAACGACTTATTTAATTAACTACTTTACTTTCCTATACATGAGAGTCATATTAACATACATTTTAATAAACGCAAATGGTTAAATATCAAAAACACTCCACTGTTTGATTTTATTTATCCTTGGTCTCATTTAAAATGTTCCCCTTATATTGATTTTTTTCTAAGATTTAACTTTGTTCTGATTATTGAAATAATAAAGAAATATAAACTAACCATTGTTGTCTAAAGTTTAACAATGTTCTAAATGTTTACCCAGGTGAAATAAAAAAATTTTATTGAGTATGAACATATATATTATACTTACATATATTTCATTAATCTTTCTTTGCTTTTATGGCTGTCAGTCTCTACTACAATTTCAAAGAAAGAGAAACAACAAACCCGTAACTTCTTAATTCCTATATAACGTGTGATAGTTCTCTACCTGGGAATTTCCATTAAAATGAAATGTTTTGACTGAGGGTATTTCTCTTTAATGCTTTGTTTTCCTAACAAAATATGTTTACAGAAACCAGTAGTATTATTTAAAACTATTAGCAGGCATATTGAAATAGTCTATTTTAACCTAATGGAGACTTTGAAGTTTCAAATTTAATATATCAGAAAAAATGTAATCAAAGCTGTTGGAGTGTTAATTTATTATACATGGTAATAAACAAGTTTCTAGTACTTAAAAATCCTCTGTACTATTGGACTGGGTTACCATAGTCTGTATATGATTTCCAGATGAATTATTAACCAATTAAAAATGTCAGGATAAAAACTGAAAGGATAATGGTTCAATAATATTTGGTGGCAACTATCCTATGCCAGAAATATAAACAGCTCTGCTAATCTCCTTTCCCCCAGGTGGTGATTCCTGACACCTCTCAAACTATTTCAGAATAACATAAATTGTGCAATATGCCTATAGGAAAGAAATCTGAGCACACTCGGAGTCACAAGGAGAGGTCATGAAGCCATACTGAGAGCACAAAGTCAGATCACGGGGCACTTCATTCAATAAACAAGCGATTCTAAGAACAAAGGGCTCAACCAGCTTAGTCTCAGCCGTTTCTAAGAGGCAGGCATGTGCTAATATAATGTTCAGCACTGAACCCATTTGAGATGGAAGTTCTAAAATAGGAAGATTTCTGGAGAACATTTAAGGCTGAATTAATGGATGGGTCCATTACCAGAGGCAGTCAGCATGTTAAACACCTCTGAGGATGACAGATAAATTATCGGCAGGTGCCACTATACCAGAAGTGAGATGTCAAGTTAGACTTCATGGTAGTGCCGCCTGGTCATTGGATGGATAATGCTTACCTTACACAAGGGAGGGGAAATGTGAGAATTCACACACAGTTTAATTCCCCAGCTTATGCTGTGTGGTATGTTATGCACAGCACGAAGATTCCATAGGGGAATTCACAGAAATTAGACACTCATCCATCTCCATCTGGAGAACCCAGATTTAAAAGTATTTATAAATAATAGAAGTTGAGCATAGTGCAACACAATGCAGTCAGACTTTTTGAAAAGCACTTGTTTGGGGAAGGAAAAAAAAGTCCAAAAGTACACAGTAATGGAGGAATAGGGAAAGTTTTGTGTGGCACACACAAACTGACCCAGAAGCTGTCCTCTTTCCCAAAGTGACAGTCACTCTCAAGACTGGCAGAGAGCAGAGATTGAACCCAGGCTGCTGGGACAGCCTGACCCTTTGCAGTCACTGCAAACCCTTTGCAGTTAGTCAGTCTAACCTGACTGCATTCTGATAAGACAGCTAGAAATTTGTAGCCAAATTCAGGGAGAAGCAAAGGAGAATTGATGGATGATGGAAAGTGTTACACCGCATGGATTTTTTTTTTTTAACTTGAAGATCAACTAGGCAAAGAACTACATGCCTAAAAACCATCTTGCACCTTTAGATAAAACAGATCCTGGCAATGAAAAGGACTCTAGTCCACACAAAGCAAAAGGATTTCTATAGTGACCAACTTACACAGTTTGCCCAGGACTGATGGGAAAGACACAGGACTTTAGGTAAAATGAGGAAAAGTTGTAACCTCATGGCCAGTACCATCCACACAATCAGGGCCTCTGTGCCAGTTCTCCAACCTTGGGGATGCTACCCTAGCCCTGTTATAGACATGACTTTGCTTATGGTCCAGGAGGCCCCACAGGGAAAGGTGACAAGTCCACTTGGAACCCTCTCCTCTGAATGTCCCAGAATTCAGGATTCCTAGTCCCCAAACACTAAATGAACTTCCAGGAGAATGGACCTTCTTAATCAGGATTTAGAAGCACATGCCCTGGAAATTCTAGGATAGCCTAAATTCTGCAGGGCCTATGTTAAAAAGGACTGGAGTTGGGATTTTACTGTGGAAGCTTCTGCAGTACATCTTTTAAGAACATCTTAATAGATGTAAAATTATAATGAACAAGAAGTGAGGAACAAACTCAAAATTCAGAAGAGTACTTACCCAGGGAGATCAAAAGATGTGATTCTAGAGGGACAGACATTATTGATGATCTACTCTTTCTTAAGCAGAGGTATGCATGAAGATGCATACTTCAAAATGTTACTAGTACTCCTTAAAATGCATACATGATTGTAACATTCAAAGAATAGAGGCAACTGGATGTGGGGTATACAGGGATTCTCTATAGGTCTTTGCAACTTTTTCATAAAACTATCCAAACTAGTTTTAAAATATTATACTGTGTAACCTGAGTAGTAAAAAGAAAAATCATAGAGTGCCTATGTGATATATTTCACTATAAAATATTACAGTCTGAATAAAAGCAACCACTAGAGAAAAAAATTTGTAGACAAAATAGGCAAAATATTGCTAAATCTGAACATGAGGGATATAAAGTACTTTAAGAATGATTATTCTATTTTCATGATTTATAAACATTTTTATCCAATCTTCTTTTTTATTTTGTATAATTTAACAATATGTCTTTTTTCTTACCTCTTTTAGTGCTTCTAAATCTTTTCCTTTGAAATGAAAGCTCTTAGTTAAGTTGTTCTGTACATTTTACTATCGATTAAAAGAATGTGTTCCTATGGATTGCCATTAAATCAATCATATTCTCTGAAACAACCTGGTTCAGAAATGAACACATCTTCGTAAAGAAAACAATTGCACCTTTTAAGACTGTGGCCCCATGCTGCCTTTGTGGATCGTGGACAGGTTTTTAAATGTTTTTTCTTTCATTGGCTTTTAGGTTCTGATGAGTTGATTCATGGGCTTATGTACTCACTGTCAATTCTTACAAACTAATTTGTATTTTAGTGGTGAATAATGAAGCCTTGGCTACTTCCCCCAAATTAAAAAATGAGTCAGACAGAAGCAACTGTCCAGATGAAAGGTAATGGTAGCAAAACAATGATAATATAAGAAACACCCTTTGTCATAATTAGACAGAAGTTTTAGCCACTAACAGTTTTAAAACTGCATTTCTAATGGCAAAGAACATTTTGTTCTAATTTTTTAGTGATAAAAATTCATTTCCATTTCTCCAGTTTCTTTTTTCCAAGCTTTTAATTCGAACATCCATGGGGCAGGTAAATGCTTCATTTGTTCTTATTCTCTAAGGAAGATGACCCCGTGTTGAAAGCCGAGGTCCCCATTTCAACAAATGCATCAATGCACTATTACTTAGCAAGGAGAAGAGGTTTCTCTGGCTAATTAAGTTAAATCATTTGTCCATCCGCATCATATTGCCCTTCTGCATTGGGCAGTGGGAAAGATGTAGGGATGCTGGAGAGGAGCTAAGAGGGACACGATCAGGAAAACACTGCAATAAAATCAACCCATGAAGGCAGAAGAAGACATAGAAGGGCCATTTAGTATTAGGAAAATATAACAAGCTATGAAGGTAAGAACCGAAGAAGGCGGCCTACTCCAAATAAATCTCATCACAGAAATTGTAAACATCAGTAAGTCCACTTAGTAAGGACGCACTTCAGATCATAATTTGTCATCTTGATCCACTCAGCATTTCCATGTTTAAGGAAAGTGAGAAATTGTTCCTCAGTATTAACGGAGGTCAAAGCACAGAAACTTCTCCAAGACACAGGAGTTGTAAAGGTAAATATGGCCCAACTACCAGAAGGCCTCACCCCTTTTCTTACCTCCAAAATAATAGGTGCCTCCTGAATAAATCTGCTCAGGCCCAAGCAAAAGAGAAGCAGTGGTCACATGGCCGTCCACCACCACGCTCAGGTGGTTCCTTTTAGCAGACACAGAGATGGAATGCCACTGGCCATCGTTCATTCCAACACCTGGGGGAGGGGGACTCAGTTGAAAGAGATGACTTAACAGAAGCACCCCAAGCATGGTTGTAAACATGGCCCTCTCTCCACCGCACCATTACATCCACTGTGGCCCCCCCTTACCTGTGGGGGACACATTCCAAAGCCCCCAGTGGATGCCTGAAACCTTGTGAACACTTTATTTTTTCCTAAACATACATACCTGTGATAAGGCTTAATTTATAAGAGATGAACAAAATAACTAATCATAAAACACAATAACTACAGCAATATACTCTAAAAGTTATTTGAAAGTTATGAATGATTTGTTTCTAGAATTTTCCATTTAATATATACATGGACCATAGTTAACCCTAAGTAACTGCAATGCAGACTGGGAACTGTGGAAAAGCAAAATAATGCTATCGTATTCATAAAAAGGTAACGCAAGGAGGAGAGGAAAGGGAGCTGAGTGTCAAATCAGCATCCTTCAGCTGTGAGGTGTGTGTGGTCACTGCCCCTTCTTAGGGCCCCCCAGAGAAGAAGGGCTCGCCCCTTTTCTTACCTCCAGCATTCCCAGCACCAGACATCCCTGAAAGGTTAGTGTCTCCATTATTTGGCATTGACTGAATTTCACCTTCCACCCATATGATTCAACTCTTGGGGGAGGGGCTTAGGAAGAGCATAGATATATCCAACAAAATGTGTTGCCTACTTTTTTTGTACTTTTATGGAGCCATTTTTATGATATATGGTAGAATTTATGCAAACTATATGAGCAGCCAAGAATTTCAGCTACCCTATGAACATGTTCCCCTGAGGTCCAACAAGAAAACCCTCTGCCCTATAGTTTTAGCTCTCAGACTGTAAATTTTGGAAGCTTTATAAATGAATTGGTGGGTTTTGCTGTTTGTCTTGGCCTCGTGAGTAGGGCCCTGGTATTCCTCAGTGTAGAGAAAGCTGCACCTGAGTCTTTTGAAGAAAACAAGCATGCTAGATAAGCTTCATCCAGGCATGAATTAGGATGCTGTTGGCCGTGTCAGTAGTTAGCAGACCATGCTGTAGTTCAGTGTTAACGAATCAACAACACACTGCACACTAAATTGGGTGTCTTTAAACAGAAACACACATTTAGGAAGGTTATACATTGATTGCTTGAGAAAAATTTTATGACCAGAGACTCATAGGAGCCTAACCCAATGTTTCCCCTAAGCGTAATACAGTGTTCATGGGAACTTTGTGGAAGAGAACTATGACAAATAATGAGAACCAGCTCTCTATGTATGTATACAGACAAGTGTGTGCACATACATACATCTATATACACACATACACTCTTCTAATTATGTTTTTATTTTTATATAATGTTGTCATAATCAAAAGTCAAGGCGTTCTTATTGTTTCTAAGATCAATCTTCAATACTTCCGAAGGAGTCCCACTGACACTAATCCACAGGACGGCACACCATCCTGTTCCAGGGAGCCACATACAAGGAGCTCTGTGGTTGAGTTCTGAGCAGAGGCACAGAGCCCAAGCATCTCTATTGCGGACTTACCAGTCAAGTTTACACCCACCAAGTACTTGGCATAATTCTGCAGATCAAATCACTAAACAAAAACACAACCACTCTTTTCAACCCAAAGAGCTGCTTTTCTAATATTATATGCAATTTCCTTTCTGATATCACATGGGCCTCTTTTCTGATATTATATGCAATTTCTTTTATTCCACTTAGCTGGCTTCTACCACAGGCTTTCAGACTGAAAATGCATCCATGTCCCCTTAATTGAATACACTTTTTTGCCCTGGATGTATTTTATCTAACTCCGATTCTAGCTGGGACACATAAGTCCTACATTACATCCAGGAAGAAGAAAAAAAAAAAAATGTCAAGATCAAACTCTGGTTTGGTTTGTGAAAATGATGGAAAAGACTTGAAAGCTGATGTGGAGCATGTAGGTTAGATACTTTTAGACATATTTCCTAAGAGTGGACTACATAGACACCAAATAGAGTTATGTAATCCTTGATTGGACTCAAATAAGTCAGACATCCCTGACCTGTCATTCAGAGCTTCCCACAGGAGGATGCACATTGTGTGGAAATCCTGTGTACACTTTGCCCTAATGGATAGACACTTCTCGCTCCATCCCTATCTCCAGAGTGTCTCCATCTTGTTTGTGAAGCTTGGATGTGCCCTGTGTGCATGACTCTGCTTCTGTTAGTGTTCACGTCAGGCTTTCCCTTGGCTTTGGACAGTGCTTCTCGAACTTCCTTTGGTGACGGACATCTTATTTCCCGATCCATGGCAGATTGATACTTGTATAAAATGTGATCAAAATAAATCATGAAAAATTCAAAAGACATGAAACACAAGCCTGCTAACCACGTGCTTTGGTGCTGTAGCCCTCTATTCTTGCGGTAACCATTTCTAAAAGCTTCATCTCAATTTGTACATTTGTTTTGTCATGGATCAGTAACAAGTATTTCAGTGAGCCAGTGCCGGTCTAGAGAATGCACACGTTGTTTGGAGGTGCTCTGGGCAACTTCTGGGGAGGCACACAACAGAATTCATCAAAGGCTTTGGGGAGGCCTTTTGAATAACCTTGCCAATGCAGAAGCCAAGTCAGAACAAAAAGAAACGGTGACAGCCCACTCGGCAATTTTACACAGTTAAATGCCTCCCTCTGATCCACTGGCAGGGTAGGTACTTGCGCCTTGGTTAAGGAGGAAACTTCAGAAAACTGTCCCCCGGCATCCTTTGTAATAGACATCATTTACCTGTTGAGGAGACTTATTACCTGTCAGTGGGACTTATTATGCAAATTAAATCCATAAAGGATCTCTTTAACTTCATGCAACTAATTCTACATAATTTTCATCAGATTCTATTTTTCTTTGTAAGCGTACGAGTCCTTTCTACTTTTAGGGTGGTATGAACACTGGGCTCCTTTTAAGAATCACACTGCTATGAAAGAAGGGGAAGAGAAGCAGGAATCTTAGGATTTGTAGTTTTTTTTATTCATTATGATATTATGTAACTAAACAATAATTCTATTTACTACCACCTTCTGAGTTTGGGTGGGAAGCCTCTTGTTGGTATGGTAACAAAATAATGATGATGATGATGATAATTTTATTGAGCTATTAGTAATAACAGGTACTGCATGCTCTCTATACACAGTATCACTGAATCTTCACAACTATTAAAATCCTCATTTTATTTATTTATTTATTTTGTGTGTGTGTGTGTGTGGTGCTGGGGATTGAACCCAGGGCCTTGTGCTTGCAAGGCAAGCACTCTACCAATTGAGCTATATCCCCAGCCCTTAAAATCCTCATTTTAAGTATGGAGAAAATGAGGCTCAGGGAGGATAAACTAGTGAGTAGAGGAATAAACAGAAACTCCAATTAACTCCAAAATCCACATTCTTCTCTGCCTGCAAGCCCAGTGTCCCCCTTATCTTTTTTTTTTTTTTTTTTTAGCTATAGATAGACACAATAATCTTTATTTTATTTATTTTTATGTGGTGCTGAGGATTGAACCCAGTGCTTCACACATGCTAGGCAAGTGCTCTACCACTAAGCCACAACCCCAGCCTCATTTATCTTTTTCGATTGTGTTTAACAATTAACTTTGACAAAGAGAAAAGCAGTCCCTGGAAACCAGGAGCTGGCCCAGAGCTATAGGGAAGGCCTTAGGATGCAGGAAAATGGTACACACAGAGCCCAGCTTGATGGTGTGCTGTCCAACACAAGCAACCTCTGAAGACACCCACATCAGACAAGGTCACTGGACAATGAAATAGGGAGAAAAAAATCAAGTCCACTCCATGACCTTGTGTAAGTACAGACAAAAGCAAGGTCACTGTGCAAACCACAAAACATACCACACTCTCCCTCTCCTAGAGGACATGAATGACCAAGGTTGTTTTTGTTGTGTTTTTTTTTTTCAATTAAAACTTTAGCCTTATTGCTTTCCTCTATCCTTCTAGATAAGATTTACGATGATATCTAATCATAGAATTACCCCTACATCCTGACAGCATTTAATCTCTAGCACGTTTGCTTCTGTGAAACTTCCCCCTGGTCAATGAACACAACCCCAAATCCTATAATAAGTCATTCTTAACACCTCTGCATCGAGTCGGCCCCTGTGGCTCTTAGGGTGTGTGTTCCTCTTGCTGCAACAAGCAATAAGCCTGACTTCCTCAAACTCCAGGTATGTTTACTGCAGTCTTTGGTTGCAAACTGACAACTTCAAATGGAAGAATGGGGTAATAAATGGAAGTACTTGCAATTGAGGTGGTAGGACGGGATTGTGGACCAAAACCTTCCCCCTGCCTTCTCCCTTTTTTCCCATCCCCCTCTGACTCAAATCACATGAACACACAAAATGCAGCAGGAGGGAAAGTTTGTATCTGCTCCCTCATATATAACCTCTGGTACTATCCCAAATTGCTACAGAAACATAATGACAGCTCGGCTGACATCACTCTCTCATATGACTGTAACTGGCATCCAGAGGATAAGATGTATAAAGAAAAAATAAGCCTGCCATATAGGGTAGATTCTCCATAAAGGTGCAAAAGGCAATTATAGGGAGAACATTACTTAAGGAGCAACCGAAAGGTTGTGCCTATCTCCAAATATATTTCAGTGCTCTGAAAGCACCAGAAATTCCCCTATCTACTAACTATAGTCACTAACCGGAATTAAGGATCCAGATCACTAGATAGCTCTTGTCAAGATGATAGTATGGAGGTCACAGGCAGCCATCACTTCAGTAGAGAGCAGGAGCTTAAGGGAGGACAGGATTATAGTTTGCAGAGTGGGAACAGGCTGGCAGCAAAAGGAAGGCAGGGAGGAGTAGAAACATGTCTTCTCCTGGGTGGGGCAAACCAAGGGTGCAGCTCCATTGCCAGGGGCACAGGAATCACACGTGCCCAGCAAGTGATAAACACAAACACCCCACGCATGTCTAGCCTGTCTCAGCCAGGCCCCGCCACAGGAGGAAGAGGCCTCACGTTCACCATCAGGCAAAAGCTGCAGAGAAATGCTACAGATCAGCAGGAATCTCAAGTTTGACAACAGAGACTTTTGTTTAAAGTAGGAAAATAGAACTGCATTGTTCAGTGGGTCCTTGATGCCACATGAATGGATTTTGCTTTGACTTCTATGAAAGTGATGACGATATTGTATGTCATGAGGGATTTTAGAGTATTGCAAATATGTTGCATGATTTAGATAATATAATGTTTCAAAAATGATTTAGGCTGACATAATATTTTTGAATAGTTCCAAATGACAATTTGCAAAACCGTACATTACATTAAAATTTAGCTTAAAATTTCAAACATGTATAATTCAGTTCTTTCTCAATAGAATTTAATCTTTTTCATTGCAAAAGATAAAAATTTTGAGTTTTTTGAACTTTTAAGATTAGTATCTTTAATAGCTAAGAAAAATTAAGCTGCCCTTCCCTGGTGAGGTGGTGCGCACCAGAAATCCCAGCAACTCAAGAGGCCGAGGCAGGAGAATGGCAAGTTGAAGGCCAGCCTCTGCAACTTAGTGAGGCCCTGTCTCAAAATAAAAACTAAAAAGGACGGGGGAAGTAGCCCAGTGGTAGAGTGACACTGGGTTCTGTCCCCAGTACCACACACAGAAAATCAAGTCACCTTTCTCTAGTGGAAAGATATTATAGTATGATACCAATACAGTAAGAAGTGCATGTATTTTTAGTGTCATAATACAACTGATTTAATTATCAAACTTTGTACAGGTGAAGTCTCTCCTTATGAAAGAACAAACTGAGCCCCCATCCAACTGTCATTTAAGTAGCATAACAGCACATGAAAAATGTACTTGCTTCACTGAAATTAGCAAAAGTTAATGTTTTGAAAGAACTGGAAAAATAAGGGTAAAGTTGGTAAGTGAAGGCTGACTTTTGTTACCTGCAGTGTAACAATTTTGCTATATTAACTTTCTATTTAGTCTAGGCTCTTTATTAGTAGCTATGGAAATAATCACATGAAGTCATATGATATCATAATGGATTACATTGTATATGGATTTAAACATGCATTTAGAGATTTTATATCACTCACGGTATACCCTTCAGACATACACCTAGTAATTTATGAAGTCTATATTTCTATAAAGTGGTGAGAAATGAACTAGCTTTGTGGCGTTGACTACGGTAGCATTGTACTGAAGCAATTTCTTTAAGATGTTTAAAATTAAGCTATGAATATAACCACTTCAGAGAATGTCAAATACATCACAATAAACCACACATTAATGGCAAGCTTACATTTTTAGACCCTCATTTTAGGGGCCTATTAATTGTTAATAAGATACTGATTAATTTATTTCCTTTAGTCAAGTCTGCATATCTCTCACATTTTGAGCATGACATTAAGTCAAGCACAGCACCTCTTAAAATTATAATTAATAGTGAATTTCTAGTTCCCATATTTAAATTGCAATGATATATGAACAATAGCAGGAAGATTATAAAGAATAGTCATTTGTGTATGCATTTGTATGTTTGTTTTGCTTATGAGTTTTCAAATGTATTTCAACTTCTTTTACTCCCTCTCCAAGTCAAATTCTATGAATTTTGGTCGTAATAAATATAGAGGAATGGCATGCTGTCATTGGTAAATTGTTTTTAAAGACCATTTATTAAATTAATGTAGCAATTTACCTCAATGTGACCTTCAGTTTCTGAGCTTAGATGCTCTTCTATTTATGTAAAAACGGAGATACCTTGTTGAGAACTATATAATTTTAATGAAGAAAGAAAAATATTCCTCACTTAAAGCACTGACCTAGAGTGACATTAATTTTCTAGACACTCATATAGTCACCTTTATTATATTACTTCTAATTATTAAAACAAGACCGTATTGCCTACAAGTGGAGAGATTTCCAATTGGTGCCCAAAGGAAAATCTTTGCACAAAACTTTATGTCCTACCCAAAATCTATCCAATTCTTTACAAAGTACAAGTAAAGTTAGTTTGGCTAAATATTTAAGTTTTGCATTTACATGGGACACATTAATACAAAGATATAGGTGTAGATTCCAGAAAGACCTCTCCCATTCTCCAAAAGACAAGATAAGACACCAGCCGTGTTTGGCAAAGTCTAGTTTTTCTATAAAAGACATCCAATTAACTTATTGATCTATTTTAAAGTGTTTCACATTATCCTCAAAACACACATTCTCACGATATTCTATAATTTGCCTAAAGTGGGAGAAAGAGTCACAGAAGGAAATTTCCATTTCCCCTTCTCTATCATTTTGGTGAATAAGAACTGCAAATGTTGGAATGATATTTAAAAGGAAATTGGAATCAATTTCCTTGAAGGAAGAGTTCTGATAATCTTATTAACTCCAGTATTCATTTATTAAACAAATATTAATTTTTTGGTTATGCATAAAATTTGTGGAGAAGGAACAGAGAGATAATGAAATCTTTCAGATCCATATGCTTGGCCTGTGGGAGTACATTTATTACCTGCTGTGATGTCACTGGGTAATTTTCCCTGCCGGAGGAGATTCAACTTAAGTTTTCCATCACTAAGCAAGAGGAGGAGACCCCCTGAAACCAGCTGAAGTTCACTGAAGAGCAGAAGTCCAGCCTTATTCCAGGTTCGAAATTGAAAACTGGCCGAAATTTCCTCCTCTCTGGGAGAAGCCAGCAGAGCTAAGTAACTCCTGGAGCTCAGAAAAGTCAGAGGCATCCACTGTGGTTGTGAACAAGAAAACGACACATTTCCCTGAGGACAAAGTAGAAGAAAAAGCTTTCAGCAAGCTTTACACATTCCATTAGTAACAGAATTTGAAATATATGCGAAGACTGCTTATCACTTGCACCTTATCCTCAATTTAAACCAACAAATTGCCAACACCATGAAAATCCAGGGCCCTGCCATATGCTTTAAGGTTCTCCAACCACTTTCTCTGGTCTTCTCCCCATTTCTTAACTTTAAAATAGATTTGAAAGGTCCATGCAACTGACATGTTGGAAGGAAAACATTTGGTCTTGTTCAAATAAAAACATTAAACTCTATTATGAGTCTGTTTAAGAGTGAATTAACTTCCATTTGTGAATATTTATCATGTTCCAGTGAATGAAATAACAAAAACTAAAGAGCAAACAATGCTAACCTATACACTAACCCATAACATAAAAGCCGTTATAAGACCATCAAACTCAGGAAAAATGGAAATATTGTCCACTGCACTTGGGCTCGGGCTTCAATTAGCCTGCAAGAAACACACCCTCTTGCCAGTGAGGAGTGAGGTTCCTGGGCATTTTCTGGAAACTCACTTTTTGACTGAAACACATATCTACAATATTTTTATTATTGAAATTATTATTTTCTCTTTGATTAAAAAAAACTTTGAAATCTTGTTGAAGGTTAGGATCATATAAACACCACCAATTCACAGACAATTAGGAATAAAATTCAATTAGGAATAAAATATTTTTTCAGTAATATTCTTGTGATGTGCCTTGGGATTTGCTGAAGCGACATGAGCTTCAATTTACATATATTGAATTTTAAGTAATAAAAGAAATTACTTATTACCAAATTGGTAAAGCTGGAAACCATTTGCCCCAGAATTTCCTTCCCTGTCTGCTTCTGGGTAAAGCATGATGAGAAAAGTGTCTTGGGTGATATTTGACAGTCAAAAGTAAAACACCAGCCAATTTGCTCCAAGGGATTTTTGTGATCACACACGTGAAGGATGAGAGCAGAGAGCTGGTTCATCCCACTCTCCAGATCTCCTTCACCCTGTACTGCCTCTTCCTCCCAAAGGCTGGCCCCCACTGAGCAACACAAGCCCTACCCACCCCCCGTGCTTGTCTGGGGACCTCAGGGCCCTGTGGTTACCCAGAGACAACTGCCAGAGACCCCTCAGAAAGCCTCACAGACCGAAAATGCTTCTCAAAGTCCAACATGTCTGTACACAGTGCGACTGGAGGCAGAATTAGTGGCTTCTGTGATCTTCCAACTCCCCTGCCAGGCCTTCAACTTCCAAGTTCCTCTGACAATTGCTAAGATCCAAGTCCTAAGACAGATCCTTTGTTCACAATACTCACTTTGGAGATGCTTCCCCGACTAATCCCTGACCAATAGTTAGATTTATATTCTGCTACAGGTCCACTGAATTAGAATATAATGCAGCCTGAGCAACAGCACTATTTGGAAAGATTGGCAGATGCAATGCTGTAACCACCTATTAGGTTTTTTGAAAATTACTTGTTATGGATGACCATGAAAAAACACAAGTTTTTTTTTTTTTTTCCAATGTCTCTCTAATATACACGGATGTGTATTTGATTTCAGAAACTCCATATGCTCATCTAGTGAATTGGTCAAGGAGTATCCTATTAAGGCAATTGCAGAGCAAAAGAAATTAGTCTCTTAGGAGTAATAAAATCACAACTAAATCAAAATATTCACTGTTAAGAAAAACTGCTTTACTTCACATAAAAATAATTATGTGTTGTGAATTATAAGTCCTTTAAATAGAATTAATCCCTTATATTCACATTGCCAGAGAAGAAAATTAAATAAAAGCAACCTTGAAAATATCACATTGACTGGGAACCTACAATGTAGCAATTTTATTGCTGAAAAGACTTTCCATTTACTTATTCCTTCATGCAGATTCTTACCATGGTGATGATCTGCGATTTTTGTTGTTTGGCCAAACCAATGATGTCAACTCCATTATAGTAGAGATTTTCTAAACATCCATGGAAATTTTTATATTGGAATGACACTGATTTTTCAGGTGCTGGAATCCCTCCAAAGCTGATCTTAGAAAGAAAAATAGCATCAATAATATTGTTTAGTGATTTATGATAATCTGCTTAAATGATTACGATTAGCAACTATACTGGCAGCCTGATATACAGATCAAGTTTTCATCATCCTACATTGAAAAATATTAAGATAGAGATTTTAAAGCAAATTTCTATGCATTCCGTCCTTATTTACACTGGAGCTTGATTATTCCAACAAACCATTAATCACAATTTGTTTTGATATTTATCACTTGATGAAGAAAATCTCATCTTTATATCCACAGTAAAACTTGATCTGTTAATAATATAACTAATTGGAACATTTTATTTTGTATACATTTCTAGTACACATTGACATTTGTGTATTTGAATCAATGATCAATGAGTGAACTAATCTTTTGGTACCAGGTCTACCCCTCCAACACCCCATAGATCCACACTGCTCAGGAGTAGCCTAAACCAGAATGAAATCATACAACACATTTGCTATTGGTAATTCGATCTCATCACGTGGAAAATTTCCTACAGAATCAAGACACTTAAGGTAACAAAAAAAAAAAAAAAAGAGTGATCCTGCACTCTGATAATAAATTAGCACGCTGTGAGGAAGGTGTAGCCTCAAGACTTCAAGCCTGCTGTCGAGTTAGGCCATGATGGGAAGTGCTTCACCAGCAGGTGATGGACTGCACAGGGGGCTTCTCTACAGCACATCTTCTGTTGGGAAGCTAAATGAGACATAGATCATAAAATCTGTATTAATTGAAATGTAACCATCACACCTCATAATCAAGATCCAGGTAATTGAATTCTCCCTGTGCATGGAAACGATGCCTGTGCTCGTCCACTGTAAAGTTGACCTGTTTGCCCAAACGCTGGATGAGCACAGAATGCCAATGCTGGTCATCCAGCAGGCTGCCCAGGGTGAGATTGATCAGCGCATGAGTGGAGGGCAGTTTAGCATCACCTTAGAAGAGGGAGAGACAACAGAACCATTATTCCCAGTTAAATGAAAAAAAAAAAAAATTTCCCTCTTATGATACTGCATCTCTCAAAATAATGGCAATGTCCTTCCTGCATCCCATCCCAAAGACTAGTATGGATTTACCTAAAGTTTGAATACAATAGTCTCCCAACCTTGTAATTTCTTTCACCGCTCATTCTTTTTATTATTATTACTCATTGCATGCTCATTTTCTATGTAAATTTTATCTTTGCTACAACCTCATTATTTTTACTACTACAATATTTTTCAATGACCCATCCCTTTCTTTTATGGTGCTAGAAAATAGTTATGTAGCTCTATCAGAACTATAAAAAAAAATCATTCGGCAAGAATCTTGTGCAATTTACAAAATATGAACCATTTTGACATGAAAGAGTAATAATTGGCAGATAGACAAGCCCTTGAATCGGAAAATAAAGCACGTTAAATGTTAAAAAAAATAAGCTATAAAAGCATAAAGTTACCTAAATGATAAGTAAAGGATTGAATCTTCAAGCAACGCACCATATGGTTTTACCTGAATTAATAAGTAAAAAGAGTTTTCCTCTTCTTAACTCCAGTGTGATATGATCTCCACTTGGCCCTGCCCTGTGGAGTAGAATCCCATCACTCTGCATGGTTTTAAATTTCAAAGAAATAATATCTTTTATTGGGCTCAGGGATTTTTGATCAAATCGGTAGAGAAGGGAACTTTTTCCATCAAGATCAACCACCTCTGATCCTAGAGACAAAGATATTAAAAGTCATTGTAAGAATAAATATGCCGTCCATAAACGCTTTTTTAGTGTATATGTGTGTGTGTGTACATGTCCATAAGTTATGACCATCGAATGACTAATTCCTTCTTGAAACCCAGGATTCATTCCCTTTTAGTCTGTACTGCTTCCAAAATTCATAATGTAAAAATACATTTTAAATGTATACCTAATTTTCTCTTTTAAAAAAGAAAATCAGAAAAAAAGGTTATAATCAACACACATAAAATCACTTTGCATTTTCATGATCAGTACTTTTAACAATGCTTTTAAGTGTTGAAATTGATGCGTTTTCTAGCTCTAGAAAAAGTAATTTCCATACCTCAAAATGCTTTTATCCATGCTTTTATCCATATAGAGATCCTCATCCAAACAAGCACACACTCTACACTTACACCACTTCAAGCGCACATTAAACTGGCCTTTGTGTTTCTTGTACATATTTTTCATGAGTAAGCAAAAGTATTTAAGAGCAGTGCTATTTTCTGCCTTCTCAAGAGTGTCGTTGGAAAGACATTAACTTAATGATATTGTGTGGTTTATTCTGCCGCGTTTGTGTCATAACTGTGACACTGATGTGTTGTTTCAGCTTTCTGACAATGTCGTACCTACTCATTGTCAAGACCACTCTTACTCAATCCATCTGAAAAAAGATGTCATGTTATACTGGTAACATAACAGTACATCTGTCAAAATCAGTTGCACCCCGGACAAGAGACGCAAAAATGAATGGATAATACTCAAAAACCTAGCCGTGTTTTCTACATTTCACAAGTCGAAGATTTTTTTTTAATGCAATGACCCTTGAGAGTACATTTATGTAATAAATGAAGACATTAGAGAAGCCTAATAAAATATGAAGCTATTTTTCAACTGGTAAGCTGACTTCTTCCAGTCAACAAAATGACATTACAGCTTACTCATCTTGTTGCATATCACAAAATTATTACAGCTACTCTTAGGCCCAAATATGCATTTTATTCTGATTATCCATCATATTTTAAAAACCGTTTATAAGGACAACCCACCCCCAAATATTTTTTCACTATTTTATGCTGCTACCTTCTGGAAATTCAGAGATTTGATTTTTTTCTCATCTTGCTAATGTGCTTATAAAGAATTCATTCACCAAGCACACATGAATAAACATTGCATTCTTTAGAAAGAATAATGTTAACTGAACAATTATTCCTTGTTATATAGCTGGATGAATGTTCATGGTAAAAACATAATTCCGTGTCAAATACAAATAATGTGTTCCACAATTATTAGATTACAATAAATTAAGAAAATTTTCAATAAGACAGACTTTAAGTGCTCACACATTTGGAGCCAGGCAGTTATCTCTGAGTTAATGTATTGCTTAAAGGCAACCAATCATAGTCATGATTTTATTTTAGATAAAGACTGTTTGTGGAATTAGCTATGGAGAGAATTTTTTTTCCCCATAAAAAGTTTAGCCTATGTTACTTTAGCCGACTATTTCTTTTTTTCTCTTTCTCACTATGGTTATTATTACATTATAATGGTCCTATCAATCTTCCAAGGCATCTAAAGCTTTTGTGCCTGAATATTTCCATCAGCAAAATAAGGAAGTGAAAAACATTTCAGGCAACAAATGCCTAAGGCAATGGTGCTCGGCTTCACCTCTGAAACTGAAGTCACTGGACACGTCCTTGCTTTCTACTCAGCAGGTACATGGGTGTACCCTGGGATGAATTCCTTCAGTGAAAAATATTTACGCCATCATGTTTGAAGCTGGGATGAAAGCGTACTCGACACCAATATGGTTCTGACCTCATGCAGCTTATACTCAGGGAAGATGGACACTTGTTCACTTGTTTAGCAAGTGAACAAGTAAGTTCATAAAACCACTGTGGATTGTAACTAGCATTCAAATTAAGAAGACTGGGGCCACTTGTTAAGGTAAGGAGAAAGGTCTTTTCAGGCTCAGTCTAGACACCTGAGGCTAAGGCAGATCCTCATCAGTAATCTACCTTGTCCTCCTCCAAACTAGATGACTCTTTAAACACTTGATTTTAAGAGGCCTACATGTTCTCCCAACACGGTCCCATTCACTGGCATGAAAGGACACTTGAAAGATTGCTCAGAAATCACAGACAGACAGGCTCAGAGGTAGGAATGAAGTGGACTCCCTCTCAACAAAGAGGCCTAAAAGGAAAGGAAAGACGTACAGAAGAAGGGAGGTAGAAACATGGCTACAATCACATCACAGATTTCACATGCATGCAAACAACACCCTTCAGGGAAAAAAGCTAATTGCAATTGAGAGCACGTGTGCATTAGCAAGGCAGGAAAAAATCAAGTAACATACACGCAATAGATGGATATGAATTCTTATAAAAAAGATTCAGGATGATTCTTAACAGCATTACTTGAGACAATACAGTCTCTTAAAACAGTTCACTTTAAAAAGTATCACAATTAGGAAAAGTTATCTACACAAACACATCTGATATGTAAATATGATTTTAAAGCAACACCCCAAAACACTGACATGATGTAGCAATCTGGAACTACCTGAAAAAGGTCTTTGAAGAGAAAAATTACTCTTCTGATTTGTGCAGACAGCATTTGAATTCCATATATCCATCAGCACCTCCAAAGTGCTGGCAGGAGAGACAGATGCATGGTCTTGAAAGTGATTTTACCACCATTAAGAAAAATCAGAAAAACTAGAAATAAATCAAAGGTACAAGTCTGCTTCTTTCCAATGTTGTACTGGAGCATTACTGCAAACCAGTATAAAGAGTCTTTAATTCTAAGTAAATTAATAACTGTCTGATTTTATAATTTATTACTGACTAAAGCTAGATTCTATAAAGTTACATATTCGGTCGTAGATTATTTTTCCCAGTAGAGATGCAAATGCAAGAAAAAAATATTCTCAAAGGTGATGGTTGGACAGTAGTCACTTATGAACTTACCTGTTAATATTATTCCAACATTCTTTCTAGGATTCCTACATATTCCTAAGTATGTACTCAGTCTCTCTCTTTTTTTTTTTTTTTTTTTTTTGGACTAGACTTACCCTCCTTCTGATTCTTCCATTAGTGAATCAAAAACATTGGTGATATGCATTTATTCTATAATCAAATGAGAGGTGGTTTCATGCTTTTAGAAATTTTACTTTAACATGACTCATTTAAAAAGCACATCTGGACATTATATCATTGACCAGGAAAGCCAAGTTTGAAGCCGTAGCTGTCACTGATACCATTCCAAGGGAATTTATTTTCTATTCCACAAAGATTTTCAGATTTAAGAGTACATGAATTTTTTAAAGCACTTTCTCACAAAAGAATTTAAGGAGATTTACAATTTTGAAAATAAACACCTATAAAAGATCTAATCTGACTGTAGAATTAATGAGAAATTAATATTTCAACTCATAATGAATGGCTATCATATTTATTCCTATCTTTTGTCAAACACCTTTGAGGAAAAAATCTTTTGAGTTGTATAAGGAGAGAAAGTAGATGAATCAACTATTAAGAAAAATGAGAAATATGAAGTTAACAAAATTTATTACAATAAAAGTCCTGTAGTACAAAGATGTAGAAGATGACTTCTTACCTGATTGAAGGGAAGAATGATTTTTCTAATTGTCAATTTGTCAATTAGCATGCTTTTTAACTGAGATCATATTTTTACTAAATGGATTATTACCAATATTAATAACGTGACTGTCATGCACTAGCTCATCATGGGGAGGGGACCAACTCTAATTTCCTAATAACAGGTTGCAAATTGTTGTGCTATAGCCACCACTTTTTAGCCCAGCCCCTTGTAAGCATTTGTAATAGTGTATATTACCTAGTCAGGTAGTCAGTCTGTGTGAGTTTGAATTTTCACTCCATCTTGGGCAAGTGTATGAGAAATGTTGTCACTTAAAAATCACAAATTTTTTTAACATAATTCTGGAATTCAGAAGATCTAAAATCAAGGTGTGGGCACAAGCTGCTTTCTTTTAAGTCTCTAGAAAATCATCCCTTTCTTGGCCTTTTCCATCTTCTAGAGATGACCTGCATTCTTTGGCTCATGACCTTTTCCTCCAGGTGTTAGACCAGTTTCATGGCATCTTCAAATCTCTTTCACTCACATTCTCTCTCTTATTTCTGTATTCATAATCAACCACTTGTTCTTCTCTGACTAACCACCTTCCTCCCTCTCAAAAGGACCCTTGGGATTGCATTGGGTCCACCTAAATAAACCAGAATAATCTCCCCACTGTAGGAACCTTAACTTAATTACATCTGCAAAGTGCCTTTTCCATATAAGATAAAACAGCATTCATATTTCATCTTCTGTGAAGTGCCTGTTCAGTTCCTTTTCCCATTTGTTGACTGGGTTATTTGTTTTTTTGGTGTTCAGTTTTTTTGAGTTCTTTGTATATCCTGGAGATTAATGCTTTATTTGAGTTGCAGGTGGTAAAGATTTTCTCTTATTCTGTAGGCTCTCTGTGTTCTTGATTGTTTCCTTTGCTATGAAGGAGTTTTTTAATTTAATGCCATCCCATTTATTGATTCTTGATTTTACTTCTTGTGCTTTAGGAGTCTTATTGAGAAAGTCTGTTCCTGAACCAATATGATGGAGAGTTAGGTCTACAGGGTTTCTGGTCTAATGCCAAGGTCCTTGATCCACTTTGAGTTGAGTTTTCTGCAAGGTGAGGTATAGGGTTTCAATGTGAATCTACTACATATGGATTTCCAGTTTTCCCAGTACCATTTGTTGAAGAGGCTATCTTTTCTCCAATGAATGTTTATGGTGACTTGGTTTAGTGTAAGATAACTATTTTCATGTGGGTATGTCTCTGTGTCTTCTGTTCTAGTCCACTGGTCTTCAATTCTATTTTTGTGCAAATACGATGCCATTTTTGTTACTATAGCTCTATAGTATAATTTAAGGTCTACTATTGTGATGCCTACCACTTCACTTTTCTTGCTGAGATTGCTTTGACTGTTCTGGGTCTCTTAATTTTCCAAAGAATTTCATTATTGCTTTTTCTATTTCTATGAAGAACATCATTGGAATTTTAATGGGAATTGCATTAAATATGTATAATACTTTTGGTAGTTGGTCATTTTGACAATATTAATTATACCTACCCAAGAACATGGGAGGTCTTTCCATTTTCTAAGATCTTCTTCAATTTCTTTCTTCAGTGCTCTGTAGTTTTCATTGTAGGGGTCTTTCCCCTCTCCACATCATGTTTAGCCACAAGATGGGATCAAAATTGTAATGGGTTGTATCCAATGTATGTATAATATGTCAAAACACAACCAACTGTCATGCATATCTAAAAACAAGTTAAAAAACTTTTTAAATTAAAAAAATGTTGAGATATGTTCTTGCTTAAAAAAAGAATAAGAAAAAGGCAGGAGAGAGTATGATGTACTTTAGAAAAATAAATTTAAACATAATTACAATCTTAGAAAAATTTACACACATGTCAGTGTAGTGCTTGGTAAGTTTAAAACTAATCAGGTAAATTTATTGACTTAGAAAGACATTCACAACAGACTTTAAATGGGGTGGCGTGTTAAAAAAAAAAAAGAAAGAAAAAACCAGCATATCTGCAGTTTTCAGAGACTATGATCTTTGGTGGGACATTATTGTATCACAGCAGGTTACTTAACCTCTTTTTTCTTGTTTCCTCATCTGTAAAATGAAAATAATAATAGTATTTTTCATAGGATTCGTGTCTGAATGTATATCTGCATAGTTTTTAGAAGCGGACAACTAATGAGCAATCAAGAAATGTTAACGACTACTAATGATAAAGATATTATTTATTAGTAGAATATTGGGCAAGAAAAGAGGTACAGCAAAAATACTTAAAAATACCTTTTGTGTATGTAACTTTTTAAAACAAAATAATGAACTTCTGAAGTGTACAAGAAACTCTCAATTATCAATGTCATTGCCTGGTTAGGCAGCGAGAGTGAGCCAAAGCCCTCTGTGGGTTCTGTGGCTTTTTCTCTGTCTGTCAGTTCCTGCCTGGGCTGACACCACAGCAATCCTGGGCGACCTGAATCCTCCTGGGTGAATACCTCCATCTCAAGTCTTCTCATTTGCAGCAAGAATCAAGGAAGGAAGCGACTCACAAGGACTGGAGGCCCCACCCCCAGATCAGTTCTCTCTGTTAACCCTGGATATTGTCTGTTTTGTTTACATGATCCAGAAATACAATGTCCCATGGAATTGAAAATTTTCCAGTGGAAAATATTCAAATCTCTTTCAGGGAGTGTTGTCAGAAGGTGTGTAGCTGAAATATGTGCTCTGCCCTCCCTTTGGTAGCACATATTTATGGAGTGCTTTCTGTGAAAGGCATGGCAATGCATAAAAACAAAGAACACTTTTTTTTTTTTTCCAAAGAGCTTACCATCTACTGGGGAGGACACACATCCCTGCCATGCAATTATTCGTGGCTTTGTTCAGAGCTTTGCTTGTGCATCAGGGCAAAGTCCCAAATAATTTCTAAGATGTGCAAGAGAAGTCGATCTGCTTTAGCCTCTAAGGATGTCACCTAAATTGCAGAAATGCTTTACCTCCCTGAGCAGCAAACTGTTTTCCACCTCTGCATATTTCACATACAAAAGCTCTTGCCATTGTAATATACCTTACTGGACCTAGTGGCTTCCCCACACCCTCATCCTAGGCCTGCTCTAGAAGTTAGAAGTTTCTTGAATTTTGAGGGGTTGTCATTTGAAAAAGCAATGTCCTCCCTGTCCCCCAAGTATATTACTAAGAAAATACCCATGAGCACGGTTTCTTAAATTGGGCTCTATGGTCCAGTCATATTAGGATCACCTGAAAAAGGTCTCTGGTGGGCTCCATAAACATTCAACATCCTGGGTTACGCCTGGTGTCTAGCAAGTTAGAATCTCTGGAATTCACATCTAACTCAGGCATACAGGATCCTGGTGATTCTAAGGCAGATGACAGCGTGGGGGTTGTTTGACAGGAAAAATAAGTAGGTTACAGAAACCTGTTCCCTGAAATTGAATACCCTCATTACCTATTGAATGGTACCATGGAAAATGAGTATTTTTATTTATTTATACTATAGTTGATTCTTGCAGAAAGTTGTGGAGGAGGGAAAGATTTGTCCCTGAAAGCTGTTTCAGAGATAAATTGATTCTACAGGTTAAACTATGAATTATGGCCTTATTGATGAGGTCAGAAGACTAAAAGCTTAAAAGAGAAAAATTGGAATAGAAAATGCATGAACTGGAAAGGCAATCCTCCAATCATAGAAAATTAACTGTATTTAAAGGTCATGAAAAGAGTCTCCTTGAAAAAGGTAATAAGGTCTTCTATTTATTCTTTAGGAATCACCCCCCAAATATAAACAAAATAAGAAAAAGAGAAATTAAGGGAAGAACAAACAACTAGAGTTAGAGTTCTACCTTCAAAAACCAAAGGGAAAAAAATAATACAGATCATCCATCAGCTGGAGAAAATGGCTGGAGACCAAACTCTTCTTGGTTAAACATGAAGTCAGCCTTAAACACTGCTCAGACTATTTCTTTATTTGAAAATGATTACCCATGAATTACTAAACAAACAGAGGTCCAATTTTGACTTCTAAGAAACATAAATCAGACTGAGTCACTGTTAGACTATTATACAGTGAAATATTAAAACAACAGCATGATGTATAGGCACTTGAGATCTGCATTACTGAACTAGGTTTTTAGGAGGTAGAGAAGAGAGTCCAAGCCCTCAAGAAATCAACAGGAAACAGGCTGTACTATTTTTTGCATAGTAGGATAAAAGAACACAGAATGATTTAAGGGACTCTTAAGTTTTAAACAACTAAAATTAATACCCTGAAAAGGAAGAAGGTGCAGAAGCAATATGCACAGAACCACAGGAAAAAGTGACTTTCTTGTCCTGGTTTTAAATAGACAGAGTTAAGGTCAGCAATAACACAGCTGGGGGGTTGTGGAGACAAACATGATCGCTGCTACTGAAATATCAATCTAAATCAGCCTTCTAAACAGATTTGAAATTAGCAACATCTACCATACCAAGGACACGTCAGTGCGTCATTGGAGATGTAAGTTGTATTTCTGTCTCTAATGCTTGTGTGTAACTTTTATAATGTCACCAAAGTCATTTAAATGCTGACTCTTGGTTTCCTTATTTGGATACACATAGAGATTAACTCCAGCCTCTCATACCACATAAAGCTGCTGTGGAGATCAACTGAAGTATCAAAATGCTGCAATATTTATCATTTTCTATGATATTAATAGCCCTTTAATAACGAGAATATTTGTCATCTCCTGTGTTTCTCTCAAAGATCTCTCTCTAATCAATTTCTACTGGGTGAAAATAATAAATTTGTGAATTTTTTGTATTTATATTATTCATAATGTTATTTACATTATTAAATTACTTACTATTCAGTTTATCTCATAGCTGATTAAACATTTTTAATTCATCCCTTTAACAAACTGATTTTGAACATGGACTCTGCTGTGTGCTACCATGAAAGATGCGGTCCTCACATACCCTCCAGTGTAAAGGAAGAAACTTCATCCTGTGCTCACAGATTCTCAAGCTGTATGTTGATGCGTGAAAAGACAGAATGAGGTAACAGGAGAGGTCTGAACTGAGCTATTGAAGTTAGGTTGGCAGTCAGAGACTCCGCTAAGAAAGTGATGCTTAAACAGAAGAGGTGAACACTGTAAACAGAGGTCAGGAAGTGGGACAGGCGTGAGGGCCGGGGATGGGCAAGGATGTGGACTATTGGTTGGGTAGCAATGGAGAAGTAAATGGAAGTAGTTCACAGCGAGTGGAATTACCAGCAGATCCCTCTGCCATGGGGAGGCCTGGCTCCAGGTTTGGTTAGGACAAGTCTATTTTGGGGTTGTCTTTATCCCTCAAATACAACTATTAATCCTCAGGCCTGGTCTTGACTCCTAAAGCAACGCCCTTTGAGTTTTTCAGTTTAAAGCCCAATGTGTTTAACAAATCCCTCTAAACTGACAGGATTTGAACTCCAAAGTCATCTTCTCAGCACTGGGCAGATGCCAAAACCTTTAGACCTGTATCCCCCTGGTTCCTGTGTCCTCTGGGGATCCTTGGTATCTATCTCAACTCGGACAAGTGAAGTTCAAGAATCAACCAAGGCTGGGAGACTGTGTAGGCTCAAGCTGAAGCTCTCCGTCTCTGACCTTCCTTTGGCTACTCCTTCCTCAATTTCTAGTCCCTCTGGCAACCTTGAACTCTGACCTCTATATCCCTAACCTAGGAAAATCTGACTGTCCTTAGAGTAAAACTGGAGAATGTAGATATCCTGTGGTTAACTTCCCTTCTTTGAACAATGAAGTGCTTTCAATTTTCCATTTTGAGTTGAATTTCTGAGCTCTGAAGCAATTTTTAAAGTATATTTTATGCAGCACTATGCTTGTTATGGGTAGCAGGTTAGTTCAACAAAAGATATGCTGCATGACATGCCCAAAAGCAAAGCATCTCTCTTTTTATGAACATTTATAGTTATCTTGATCCATTCATTTACCCAGGGTTGCAAAATAGATATAATCTGAATTCTACTATTTCTTTTTATTTGTTATCTGAATTTTTTTTTAAAAAAGAAACTCTTCTATTTGCTTACCTTGGCACAGATCACATAGGAAAATAGGATAAATGATGTTTTCCTTTCATTTATTAGTTTTCATAATAAGGAAGTAGATTCCTAATGTTTCTCAAAGGTGAGCAATGGGGCTTTTGAAAGGTTATTATCATGAACCCCTTCACTTAAATATATTTACTATGCTTCAGAAGTCTGCAGTTACTCTTCTTAGAGCTGCTAGAACATTCCCAAGTTAACTCAGTGACAGCCGCCTCAGTAGGTTTTCACACGATTCTGATGGGTTTTCATAGTTCCCTTATTTTCTAGTATTATAATAGCTAACATCATTTTAATATTAATAGAGTTCTACTGTTCATCTAATTAAAATCTTAAGACTCTAACTTTGCAAAGAATGAGAGAATTTATCCTCAGTTTCAGGCTGGTCAGAAACTGTCTTCTTTTTAAACTCTGACATAAAGTAGGATTCCTCAGCCTCTAAATTAGCAAATATACGACCAAGATGAGCAAGATGAGCAAAAATATATGATCAAGATGAGCAAGAAACATGTCAATGCACCTGGTCAAGCTCTTCACAATTAGCACGTGGGAGTTGCTCAATAGGCATTACATTCTGATAATAACTGATTTTTTCATAAACGTAACAAATTTACCATATTTCATTTTCTTCCTAGCCAAACTCGTGGTATAAGAGATCCGCATCCTGAACAGACAGAGGCTGACACCTAGCTCTCTTTCAGTTGTTTTTTGTTTGGTTGTTTTTTTTTTTTTTTTTTTTTTTTTTTTTTTTTTTTTTTCACTTGGGTGATCACCTGTGCTTGTCTTGATTCTTGCATTTTCTACTTGTGTTTTCTAAACTGAAACTACAGATGATGCCATAGGTTGAATCTTCAGTGTCCCCCAAGGACCATGTGTTCAATACTCATTCCCCAAGGTGGTGCTCCTGGGAGGTGGTAAAATTTTAAGATGTAGGGCCTGGTGGGGGGTCTTCTTAACAGTAGAGGCACGTGCAGTCTTGAAGGAGATTGCAGGACCCTGGTGTGTGTGTGTGTGTGTGTGTGTGTGTGTGTGTGTGTGTGTGTGTGTATCCCCCCCCCCCCCCATTTATTTGCATCCTAGATATGAGCTGAGCAGTTTGTCACAGGCTACTGCCATGATGTGCTCCCTTGTCACAGGCCCAAAAGCAATGAGACCAATTGATTATGGACTGAGGACTCCAAAACTGAGTCAAAATAACCGTTTTGTCTTTATAAGCTGATTAACTCAGGTATTTGTTATGGTGGAAAGCTGACTATCAGTGTGCAAGTCTAACTTTCCATGTTTTCACATGATTTAATGTGCATTCTTATTTTTTTAAAACTTAACATGAGGTTTATAATAACTGACTTAGGTTCCACCTATTAAACAGAAGCCATCATTTGCTCTTAACTCAGTCTGCATTTAAGCAATTAAACACAATGGGTTAACACTTCTTTATATCCGATCTCACCCAAACTTCTCACCTGAACCCTAATCCTGATCTTTAGGAAGTTGAGATGACTGGGATGGGGATACTTAAGAGCCAATCTATGTAGCATCATCATCATCTGTAGTTTTCAGTTTAGAAAACTTAAGTAGAAAATGTAAGAATCAAGACAAGCACAGATGATCACCCAAGTGGGGAAAGGGAAAAAACAAAAAAACAAAACAAAAAACACTGAAGAGAGCTAGGTAATAGCCTCTGTGTATGCAGGATGCTGATCCCTCACGCCACATCTTTGGGAAAAAAAAATGAAATGCAGTAAATTTGTTACATCCCACTAGGATGATTGGGAAAACCTTCCTGAGGCTCACTTGCATTCATTCATTCATTCATTCATTCATGTGTCCAGAAGACTAATAAGAAAAAGAATCTCTGGTTGCAACCTGGTATAATGCTGGCATGCTATGATCAGGAGAAGAAAGACTGATCTCTGATAGCTGGAAACGCTGCTCCCCCAATCTGAAGGTGGGGTGTCAAGGAAGTTGTCAGAAGCTGACTTCTATGCTGATAAGTGGATGATGACACATAATGGGGGGTGGGAGGCGGGCAAGAATGGAGGAAGGAGGGACTGTATAGAGGGATAAGACAGGTGGGAGGGGTGGGGGGAGAATAACAGAATGAATCAGAAACTATTACCCTAGGTAAAAGTATGATTACAAAACGGTATGCCTATACTTTATGTACAAACAGAGAAACAAGATGTATCCCATTTGTTTACAATAAAAATGCATAAAAAAAGAGAATGAGTAAGAGAATTATCTAGGCACAGGAAAGAAGGCTGCTTTGTGGCAAAGACCCTAAGCATCTCTGAGGACCCTGAGGCTAGAAAAATCATGAAATCAGGTCAAAGAAACTGCAGTTAGCTCAGTATGGCTGGACAGTTGGATGCTCCTGTCCATTGGGGGTGAGGAAAAGAAGATCATGGTTGCAAAATGAGGATGTTTACACAGGAATTAGAGAAAAGAAATTCAAAGTTTATATTAAAGACAATTCCTCCACGATTCATCCACAATTAAATCCTTATCTCATGTGGTTTGATCCTCACATTTTCAGGGCACGTCAGAGACATTACTTTCTCCACATTCTTTCTCTTCCCTGCCTTGTTTACCATGGTGCATCTTTCTTTGGAACATGAAGTAGGAGAGTAACTTCTTATCACTGAAGATTTTCTTTTCTTTTCCTTTCTTCCTTCCATCAGTCATTTCCTTCCATACATCTTTCCTCTGGATCTATAAACATGTTCACAGCTGCTACGGCAGAGACATCTAAAATTTATACTTTCCCTTTGATCCCATAAAATTTAGCTTCTACTTCACTCATTACTCAGGAAACAACTTGGAGTTTACTGACATAAAAGTAGAACATGCTCTTTGATATGGATTTTCCATTCACTTGATGTCCTTTCATAACAAGTTATTGCTCTAAGTCATTGGGGTAGAGGGCAGTAAAATTATGTGTGCTTCTCACAATAGCCATCTTCCCTGCAATCATCACAGGACCAGCTTGCCCCCATAACTTTAGCGAACACACATATTAGGCACAAGAGGCGCCTGGTATAAAAATGTTTATTACTACCCAAAAAATAGTATAAAGGACCCGATTTAATTATGGTGAAAATGCATCCCCATTTTTCAAGACACAAGTAGTTGTTCAAACATTGCACTTTATACTTTTATTATTAGGAGTGATACAAGGGAACACTTGATGATTTACTAATAGTAATCCTATTTATGTAGTTTCCAATTCTATATCTTTAACCCAGAAGCCTGGAGTTGCAACCTTGCATATTTCACAGGCCCTGGAGCTTGGTGAGTCAACCATGGAATTAATTCTCTCTCCTGTTCCCTTCCAGAAACTATTTATTCTCCAGTGTTCAGTTCCAGTAAACGATACCACCTTCCAGATGGTTGTTCAGATGCACTAACTCAGTGTCCCCTTAATACACAATGACCAAGCTCCCTTGAGTCAATATCCTCAGGCCATTTTGAAGCTGCCTACATCTCTCTGCACTGATGGCTATCCAGTTTGGGGCTTCACCATGTCTTATAAGACAAATAAGAGCAAAAGACTCCTGAGGAACTGATGCCTCCAGGTTTAAGCCTCCAATCTTCCCCTTCGTGGAGGCTGAAAGTTTATTCTCAAATATGAACTGATCAGCAACAACAATCCTCTTTCTTTCCTGTGCTTGCCTGGAGTGTACCACTTCCATCTAGACTATTCTCCCATGTGAATATGTCTTCATGTTAATTTCCCAAAACCACTGCTATAAATTTGCCTATAGTAATTTCAATCTGTCAATCATTTTATCCTTCATACCTTACACTTATGCTATGATATTTTACATTCAGTGTATATAATTTTTCTGTCATTGCTCATATCCATCTTTTTAAATATATATATATATATATATACATATGTATGTATATATATATTACTTTAGAATTTCTCCATACTCAATACCTAAAAATAGGGTTTTCTCACCAGGTACTGTGGTGCACACCTGTAATCCCAGTAGCTTGGGAGCCTGAGGCAGGAGGATCACGAGTTCAAAGCCAGCCTCACCAATGGTAAGGCGCTAAGCAATTCAGTGAGACCCTGTCTCTAAATAAAATACAAAATAGGCCTAGGGATGTGGCTCAGAGGTCGAGTTCCCCTGAGTTCAATCCCTGATACCCACTCTGTCCCCCCCGCAAAAAATAACCCACAAGAGTATGGTTTTGCAAAGTCATACATCTGATTTTACACCCCAGGTCTGATGCAGGTTAATGTGAGCCTGGACAAAGTTCCTCATTCCTCTACATGCACCTTCTTCAATGTCAGGAGATGGGAAGCACCTGTGTCCCACTCTGGAGTGAATGGCTCTGGTGAGCCCACCAGGAGACACATTAACTTGGCACAGTTGGGAAGGCACAGGCAGAAGAGGCCTCAGGCCTCCCTCAAGCTCAGGAGAGGTGTGCTTCATGGGGCACGATGGGAGTTGCATGGAAAGAGGCTGTTACCCAGGGAAGAGACCCTGCCCACTTCCAATACACCTTTCCTCTTTATAGAGATTGCAGGGGAATGACCTGTGTATCCAGAGAAAACTCCATCTGGTCTTGGATCTGTGCTACTCAAGAGGGCTGCAAATGAAACTAAGCAGCTGGATGCTTGAGCTCATAGCACCTGGGCCCTTTCTAAGGATAAAGAAAGCCAGCTATTCCTGTGACAGGTGACCCAGAGTAAACCATATGGTTCCCTCAGCAGAAAATTCTGCTTGACTCCTCTTACTCCTGCATGAAATAGAGATACTTATGCACCCATTTCACTGTGTTGTCAGAACCAAATCAGAAAAGGTCTATAAAGAGTAGTCTCTGATACGTATTAGCTGGTTCATAAATGATGCCTCTGTAGTATTGTATTTTAATAAATTACTATTTTTTCAAGGCTGATTCTATAAACAGTGGGGAATATGAATGTGATAATGGTTAATTTAGAAATTAAAGTCAATTTGATCAAGGACATTTCCAGAGGTTCCTACACTCAACCCATTTGGGGGTTAAAATTGGTTGTATATAAGAATATTTTTCCACTAAACTTAATACTTTTCATCTTCTAAAAATAATTTAGAATTATTAAACCATCAATTTATATTGGCTCCTGTCCTACCATTTTACTATAGGTGTTTAAATTTTAATTTAAAATCAGTATTGTTACTTCAACCATGGGTCAGTGAGCAAAGGAAACTGACTAAATACATGGATGTTGGGCTTTCTCCAAAGATAGCAAATGAAGTCACAGCAACAGGAGCGTTCCCCAGAGTTTCAGTCCATGGGAGTAAGGAGCGATTTGAGTTAGAATCTGAGTCACATGGTGGCAGAGAACTCCAAGGAACTGGTACCCACAAGGTATGGTGGTACATGTCTGTAATCCCAGTGGCTCTGGAGGCTGAGACAGGAGGATCACGAGTTCAAAGCCAGCCTCAGCAAAAGTGAAGTACTAAGCAAATCAGTTAGACCCTGTCTCTAAGTAAAATACAAAATAAGGTTAGGGATGTGGCTCAGTGGTCGAGTGCTCCTGAGTTCAACTCCTGGTTACCTGGTCTCCCCAAAAAAGGAACTGCTACCTTATAGTCACTACCATACAGACACCATGAGTCATGCTTAAGTTTCAATAAAACAGCATTAAGTTTACAGCAAGAATACAAGTGTAGTGTGTGAAATTGAGCGAGTAGCTTAATTTCTCTAAAACCCAGTTTACTCTCCAGTAAATGAGTGGTTCAAGGATTAAATTAGAATATATCGCTAAAAAGCCGTAAATAACCATTGCACGTACCATAACTGTTAGCTCTCATTCTGCTGTGATAAATATTTGGCAAGGTAGATGCTCTGAATAAGTAAAGGATGCCACTATAAATATGAAGCATTTTGAAATTTCCTTTACTGATTGTCCATCACATGGCATGTAAGTTCCGCTAAACTCTGTGAACCAATGACAAATTTAAGACTTCCAGGTCCTAGGTTCAAGAATCTTAATCAGGAAAGGATAATTTTTTAAAGGATGATTCTTTTTTCGAGTGTGGTAATTGCAAAGTGAGGAACTAACACATAATTCAGAAGCCAAGCTGGACTGTGGAAGCCAAGAAAGCCAGCAGTTCAGGCGGACAGATGGTGGGAAGCAAGCTGCCCGCTGACTCATCTCTGCCATCCAACAGCTGGAGGGAGCAGAAGCTCGAGTCCTGGACTCTGGCAGACTTGGCTGCTCACCCAGCTCTGCCACTTCCTGTCTATGAGGCTTGAGCACAGCAACAGTTCTAAGCTTTAGTTTTCTCACTTGCAAAGTGGAGAAATGGCAGTGAGCTGGCTGTTTTGAAGAATCATAAACTACTTAGCCCAATGTATATTATAAGCACTCGGGAAAAGCTTTTTAATTCTGGATTTATGGAATTAATGCTCTTAACATTAATACCATTAATATTGTTATTATTCATTATGTATTAATACTGTTATTATTATTCCATAGATCCTGGAAGGAACAGAAGTTTATTGATTATGTCTGGCAAGGTGGGTCCTGGGAACAGCAATAAATATACGAGAACTGTGTGATCGCTGTAGTGTGGTCTCTCCATCAGACAGCTACAACAGTTGCCACAAGTCATTTGACCTCATTTTGCATGGTTTTCCTTTTATGTAAACAAAGTGAAAAGGAACTTAGTTGGGATTACATCAAAAAGTGACAGGCTAATCTTTAGGGGGGAAAGCATTATAACTAAAAAGAGAAATAAATGTTTGCTAGAGGAATAGCAATGGAGTGAAATTGAACAGTCCTGGGTTCTCGTCCGGATTCTTCTGTGTACTAGTTGTGAGAGGCCGGGAAAATTACTGAATTTCTCCAAACCTCAGACTGCTCATCTGATAATTGTAGATCATATTAACTAACTCATTGTTCTGTAATGAAAGAGCTTCTAACAGGATGGTGTGGCTTGAGGTGGACTATCAATAACTCTTAGGTCCCTTCCCCACAAAAAGATATAATAAAATGCCTCATTAAAAGGAGACTAAGTGAAATCTGTGGTTTCTATCTTTTTTTATGTGAAAATACTTCAAACACATTTTATATTCTGGCAGAGGTCTTTACTTTCTCTATTAATTTATGCTGAAGGCATAGCATATTTAAAAATGAATTAGATGGCATATTATTTTTAGGCTAGCAAGAATAGCATTCTTTGGTTTCCTAACAGTTGACTGGTTATACTAAATGGACTACTGTCTCTTATTAAATTCAGGGTGCCCAAATGAAGCATCATCAGTCTAAGCCATAGAAGAAAAACCCTAATATTTGAAAACTGAAATCTAGTCAATAATATTAGATTTGGAAAAAATGCACTCACATATATATACAAATATGTGTTTTTGTCTATCTGTAAAATGTTTTGGTCCCTGAATTAAAGTGGTGAAGTTGAACACTAAAGTCAATATTGACATGAAAAAGGCTTTCCACAAAAAAAAGTCTTTCCTGTCTTTATATCTCTTTACATACCTAAGAAGTCAATTTGAGTTTGCAGCTTGGGTTTTAAAACGTCCCCTTTGATATCTATTTCAGCATGTTGGATAAACAAATACTTACGGTATGCACATCCAAACACCTCGATCCGCATTCCAATTCTGCCCTTGGGGTTCCATTCTAGGGGGATGAAGCGCAGAAACCTAGCTTTGATGGAAGGCTGGAGTCTGTAGTACACCACGCTGTCTGCATTTGCATTTCCTGAAAACCCCTAGAATAAGAGGGAAAGAGGGAAATCAATGTTTCTCTCTGCTGGATGTCCATTTCACTTTGTCACCTGTAATGTCTAAGAACAATGTAGAATTTGCTTTTCTCACTATGAAAAGTGCTACCTTCTTTAAGAAAATCACATGAAAAGTTCTGCTATAATATCTCTTCATCCACAGAATTTACCATGCCTCCAATTTTTCTCTTTATTAAGAGTAGTTTAAATTTCACCATATCCATTGTTATGGTTTAGCTGTAAGGCATCTCTCTAAAAGGCTTCTGTGAGACAATACAGGAATGTTCAGAGGCCAAATGATTACACTATGAGAGCTGTAAGCTGAGCAGTGGATTAATCCATTATGTGAATGGAATACTAGCTGGTAACTGTAGGCAGGTAGTGTGTGGCTGGTGGAAGGAATTCACCAGGGGCATACACTTAGGGATTACATCTTGCACTTTGCGCTTTCTCTCTCCCTCTCTCTCTCTCTCTCTCTCTCTCTCTCTCTCTCTCTCTCTCTCTCTCTCCCCTCCACCACCCCCTCTCTCTCTCTGTTTCCTGACTGCCATAACCTGAGCAGCTTTCCTCTACCCACTCTTCTGGCATGATATTCTACCTCGTCTCAGGGTCAGAGCAAAGGAGTCAGCCAACTGTGGACCAAACCTCTGAAACCATGAGTCAAAATAAACTTTTCCTCCTCTAAGTTGTTCTTGTGGGATATTTTGGTCAGAGTGACCAAAAGCTGACTAACATACTCCCATGAACCAGCTTACAACTATGATGTCTCAATAAAAACTTCTGTAAGTTGCAGATTAAATCTAAAAGCTTGGTTTTGTCCCTGGCAGCTAACACAACAGCACACAAAAAAAAAAACTTTGGAAAAAACATTCTTCCAGGATTGAAAATCATCAAGTGATTCAGCAAAGTCACTCGCAAGGTTGATGAATGGGTGGAGTTATTTTGTGTTTTAGGTTTGCACTTTCTCATCCCACTCATTAACATAAACAAAAGCATCATCCCAACATCCAGGTAGGAACCACACACTGATAACAGGTGGCCAAGCTTTATCAACACACTACCAGTTATACACATTCAAAATTGTTAAGGGAAACTGGAGAGAGTAAGAATTTGTAAAGACTTGATTAGACCTACAGACTCTAGAATTCAAAAACTCGAGAGAACTCTAGAAGGATGCTAAGCCAGCACAAATTGCAGATGAGGAAACCGAAGTTCAGAAAGGTGAAGAATACCTCTGATGTTGGCAAGACTATAGTGAGCCAGTCCCACAGAGCAGAAGCAACCAAGAAGTCTACAGCGACTGGTCCCTGTGAGTTCACAGGAGATTTCAAGGGAGTTTGTACGGAGTGACAGGCAGGAGTTCATTAAACGTGGTGGAGAATGAGCATGCGCAGTATAGAACTGAGTGACCACCTCCAAGGAGAACGGTGTATCTTTCCCAGAGTCTGGGTTTTTTAGAGTTTGGGGTCCATTTGTTCTTGCCTTATTCTTCCATACCCCGCTTTGTGATTGCTATGTGTGGGTCATGATGACCTGGTCACAAGAGATTCTTAAGGGGTTATAATTAACTCTGGCTAGGGGAGGTTTGTCATGCCAGTTCCCGTTTTCCCCGTGTTTGTCTGCTTTGATAAGGTTTCTCATGATTCCCAGTCCTATCACTTCTGGGCTCACTTTGATATATAAGCTTGACATCCTCCCTCAATGTCATCGCCCTTTATTTTCCTGCCCTACTCACCTGCTCATGGCTGACTACCTACCTCACAAAACCACCACAGAGAACGAGCAGGAGCTACATTACAGATCAGGATACCCCACCTGCCACACAGCTCACCTGCGCACCTTACCTCCCACAGCACCCAGCTCGAAGCCACTGTTGTTCCTCCCACAAGGCACACTGTAGGACTTCACAGCGGGCGAAGTCGGCTGGAAGCAGGAGCCATTCTCCACCACAGACATTCCATGTTTTTTTCTCCTCTCCTCTGCCTCCTTCAATCCTCTCCTCTTCGTTCTTTCTCTCCTGCTTTCTTTTTAAAACCTTAACCTCATGTGTAGGAATGACCAGGACTAATGCTACTACATATGAAGACCCCCAACGGCTACCTCATGTGCATTGCCCAAGGCAGAGGCAAGGACTTCAGGAGCACCAAGACCCAAGAGTCTGCTCCTTGGTCTACTTCTTTATTTCACAAACATCGCTTTACTAGCATGTATCAAAATATTTTCTACAACATTAAAAATAAGTTGGGTGTTTCATAACCAATTTGATTTCCTTTAGCGATCAATTCTCTACCTCCTGTCTGCCCCTAAGTGCCCCCACACACTCAGATTTAAGGCTTATACACCATAGGCACATCTTTGATGATACCTCCAAATTATAAAAAATCTGGGCATCTCTCTCCATCTCAGGTATGACCACCCAGTTCCACAAAGTATCATCTCACCAGAAATACCTCCAAGGCCTCTTCTTTATCTTTTTTGTTCTTCTGTTCCCTACCAACACCCATACCCCAAAGTTCTTCCCCTATGAACAGCCAGTAGGATTTATAAAGGTAAATTAAATGATGCTACCCCACTGCTTTCTTTACCTTCTGGACAAAATTCAAGCTCTTTCCAAACATAACACCTCCATTGTGATTTAGCCCCACTGAACCTCCCTGAGCAAGCCCAGCTCAATCCTGTTAGGACCTGTGCACCAGCAGTTGGCTCTGTCTGAAAGGTTCCCCAGATCCTTGCACAACCAGCTCTTCCCATCATTTCAAGTCTTACCTAAAATCTGACCACCTGGGACAGGCTCTTTGCCATCCCAGCTCTGAAGCAGGGCACCTGGCACCCCATGTCAGATCTCCTTGTTGCATTTTCTCCGTTTCCTTCCCTGCGGGGAGGTCTTCTCTTATTTGTTATTTTCTCCTAGGAGGCACGCTTAATAAAGCAGGAACTCTATGTCCTTCCATCTGTATTACTGAGAATGCTGCTTGGTTTAAAGTGGTTCTTCGTATTAGTTGGATGTTTATGTTTGGGAAAAACTGGGCTTAAAACGAAGTTCAAAAGGTTTCCCAATCACGGGGCCTCTCCAAGCATGCCACCCAGTGATGTGAAATGTGCCCTGGACTGCCCATGACGGGGACAATCATCCAGCATGTCTCAAGCATATTTAGTCACAGAAATGACGACACCTCCCCCCATTTTATGATTGTTATTGATTTTGTTGTTGTTTTGCACAGCATATTGTTTCCCAGAACATAATAAATAGAACACTGTTAAATTCCAAAGATACTTGGACTCTGCTAATCAGCCCTTTCTAGGAAGTTGTCTTGTTCTACTGGTCAATATCTTTGACTGAGGGTTTGGAAAGAAAGATTCACTCTTCCACATTGTACTCCCACTCCTACCTCCGTAACACCATGGTCTTCAATTCTGTGGAAATCATGAATGTTTGCCTTAAAAATTCCATGTTCATTTATTCTAATTTTTCTTTTCTTTGCTGTGGGGCACTGTTCCCCAAACTTGGACAACCCAATACAATGTCCAGTGTTCACACCATGACCATCATTTTTGACTGTTGTTGTTGTATGTGTGTGTGTGTGTGTGTGTGTGTGTGTGTGTGTGTGTCCATGTCTCCAAAAGCTCTCCATATCAAGGTAATGGCAGCCAGGTTGAGAACCTGGTCTGTAGACATCCAGTTCGAATCCACAGCAACATGCTATCTAATAAGACCCTTTTATACATTTGATTTCAGTTCCCTCCTGCTTCTGGTTGCCTAAGACAAATCCTAATTATCAATCCTTGCCAAGTTACAGCTGGATGATTAATTAGCTAACACTCCAAAAGATCTCACTTTTTTTTTCCAAAATGAATGTTAAGTTCATAGATTTAGATAGATGTCACTGACATGATTTCAGCATCTTAAGATATTAAGGGAAAAGATGCAGAGTAACAGTGATAATAGGCACCTAAGTAGAACGGGAGGTCTATGAATGGTGACTTTGGCTTTGTAAGACCTGATTGATTTATGAGCTAAATGAATTTTGAAAACATGAAGAGCTATAAAATATGTATTTAGGTTTTTTTGGGTTTTTTTGTTTGTTTGTTTGTTTGTTTGTTGGCACTGGGTATTGAACCCAGAGGTGCCTAACCACTGACCCACATCAGCCATTTTTTTTTTTTTTTTTATTTTGAGGCAGGGTCTTGTTAAGTTGCCAAGGTTGGCTTTGAACTTGTGATCCTCCTGCCTCAGGCTCCCAAGTTGCTGGGATTACAGGAATGTGCCTTTGTGCCCAAATAAAATACATATTTTGTATAAGTAACGAAAGCATCTTTATTGGCATGTTGAAAATTTTTAAGTTATACTAAACTTTTGTGAAGTTGAGGATATGAGACTTAAAGCACATTTCAGTCAAATCTGAGTTTTTAAATGGACAAGTATTAATTTTATAATAATTAGTAAAATAAATATATACACAGACATAGGAAGGATATACAGTGGTACAACAGGGAGAAGCATCAGTTAGCATCCATCTGGCTACCTTCAATAACCTTTGAAGGTCAATGTCATTTGAAAAAAATCATTATTATTTGTTAAATTAAATTGATAATATTTGCATTATTTTGCTCCAATTTTTGGAAATTTTAAGTACTTAAGATAGTCAAGACTGGGATTTCAATATGTAAGGGGAAATTTTTCAGAATGTGTGTGAATGAGGCATGGGATTGACACTACATTACTTTATAAATGGAAGTCGGAAGCATGCTTCCAGGTTTCAAGTGTATCTCCTTTGCCTACCCAGACTTTCCTCAATTTGTTGTTTCATAAAGAAATACATGAATTCAAATGTTTCCTTCTCTTTGTGTGCACCCATGTGGTGCTAGAGATTGAAGCCAGGGTCTCATACATACTACCACTGGGTGACATCCCAGCTCTCTCTCTTTAGAAGATTTTATTGCATGAACATTTATGTATTCTTTCAAGGATTCTGAATTGTAGTGTAAGCCAGAAATAATTAAGTTACTTTTTAGAAATGCTAAATCTAAAATACTTTTTAGTATCTAAAAATACTTTTTAGATTTCAGGGTCCCTCACCTCACAGGTCATATCTGCAGGAGGGGGACGGCGGGGGGGCTGCAATCTACATTTCTAATACACACCAAGTTAATTTTATGTCTTAGTCTTTGGCTCCTTTTTTAAACATTCTTCTGGTTTGCAGATAAATCCTGTTCTTTCACCCTCCCTATTTTACATCAAATCTATTCAAAAAAGGAAAATATTTTAGAAGAGTTCGCTAGGGTTAACCTCCAAGGAGAAGTAAGTAATGCCCATTTACAATGCTATAACAAAATACCACTATCTGAGTAGCTTATAAAACAGAAATTTATTTCTTATAGTTCTAGATCTGAAGGCTGAGAAGTCTGAGCTCAAGATTCTGGCAGATTTGGTGTCTTGTGGGGAACCGTTTCCTGGTTTAAAGAAAGCTGCCATCTTGTGGTCTCCACACATTGGTGGAGGGGGCAAAGGGGCTCCCGTGGGCCTATTTTATAAAGGTGGTGATTCCATTCCCAGGAGTCTCTCTGGACCTAATGTCTTCCTAAAAGACCCCACCCCTTAATAACACTGCCTTGGAATTTAGGATTCCAAAGTTTGGAAGAAGGTACACGTGCCGACTATATACGCAGCAAATGTATCCTAGGTTATCAATTTAAATATCTTCAACATGAAAGTTTGTGGCTCAGCGTCAGATGCAGCTGAAATGTATTACAGAGCTTGAATATTTGCAACAATCCTGTGAAGTGGTTATTTTCGTACCCACTTTACAACTGAAGAAAATGAAAATTATAGAGGTTATGTGCCTGAAGTCACTCAGCTAGAAAGTGGCAGAGCAAGAATTTAATTCCAGGCTTTTCTGATTCCAAAGCCCATAATTTAGCTAAGTCATCGACAGGCCTCACTCCAACAGAACATGAAAGAAAACAACCTAACCGAGGAAATGTGATATGTTATCTGAGGCTCTTCTCCTTTTTCTCATATTTTATATTAAAAATCTTTTACACATTTGAGAATAATACAACTTAGATTATTGCCGAACAGGGACTCAGTTCTACCAGCTGACTTTTACAGGCAAAAGATTATTCTATTAAGCTTTACATTTTCTCAAAATTACTAGAGTAGGATAAAAATAAAAGACAAAAATATTCAGTAATCAATAAGTCTCTTGCATAGGAATAGCAACTTCCTAATAGGTGCAGAATGTAAGAGAATGTGTCATATCATCAAATATGTGAAACATCTAGAAGTAAAATTAAGGTGATATGTCAGACATGATAAAAATCAAAAAGCCTTCATTGTATTTTTTCTTTTCCTTTAGACTTGATAATTTTGAAACTCAATGAGATGGCCATAGATGATTTAGAAATGTATTCTGTTCAAGATAATTCATGAAGCTAATGCATTAAAGTTTCTCACAGGATTTTAAGTATTTCCTAAGTGATTCTAAAGTTTATGAAAAGGTACAATTGCACTAATTTCTTTTTCAGATGTTAATTGAACAACTCATGTATTTGGGTACCTTTTTTACTTTTTTATAAAATTTTGTATACAAATGTATTTTATACATTATATAAACATATAATATAAATAATAAATGTATGTATAAATGGTATTTTTATGCATTTTTGCTAAGATGTATAAAAGAAGATACACACATGGCAATTTATGAGAAGATCTAAAACATCTCTACAATAAATCAGAAACATGGGATCAGTTACACACACTTACATAGAAGACCACAATTACATATAAGCTGGTCCAACTCCAGCAAAAACAGCAGCCTCAGTAGAAATTTAACACAACAAACAGGCAAACATGAAAATATTCCTGTCATAACTGGTCTCAGTTATGATGACAAGTCTCGAGACCTCCATGTGACCTACCCATGACCTGCTCCCAAATATGACTCATTTTGACATAGCTAACATACAGATATGAAGTAAATCACAGCAACATGCTGTCAAACTGAAAACACTTCTTCATTGTATGATGTCAGTTATAAATCTTTGCTAAGTGTGTCTCCCCAGAGGTTATCTAGCATGGAAAAGGGCAAAGGGAAAGTAAAGAAAAACTAAGTCCTAAAAAAATGGGTAATCTGCAAACATAAACCTAGATAAGAATAACTTTAAACATATGTTGAACAAGACACGAAACCATATCTCTAAGAGATGACGCCATCTTAAGTGTGAATGTACCTGTTTTGTTGAAATACAGAAATTGCAATGAGGTCAATCAACTTAAAATGTTTTGATCATCACAAAATCTAAATTTAAAACTAAATTTTCAAAACTATAGAGAGTAGAATTCTGTTAATATAAAATCAATTTCTATCACCCTTCAGAAAATATTCAACATCTTTAAAATACTTATTTGAAGAACCATCTTTTGTTTTCATTGCTGAGGATGGGACCCAGGGCCTGGGGTATGCTAGTTAGCCCTCTCCCACTGAGCTACCTCACCCTCCTGGGGCATGATTAGCAACAGTTCAGTGAGGAGAACCAGTCATTGTATTGGAATCTATGGAGACACAAGGTTGTAAAATTCCTTTTAAAATAGAAAGGTTTGAATTTTCAAGACAGAAAGATCAAATGGCAAGCAGAGGAAAAGCTTGTGAAAGGTACAAACTTGGCTGTGGTCCCTAACTATTGTTGAAATACAGCAATAAATTGTTATAAGGAGATACACATACAGGTCATAAAGATGACATTTATGTTAGGGTATTACAGGGAAAAATGTGTGGAAGGCGAAATCTTTATTGAGATGGAAAATAACAGTTAGCTACTATTATGGTAGTGCTAGACTGGAAACATCTGGACGAACCCCCTGCAGGAGTGAAAAACGGGGAGGGAGCTAAAAAGACAATGGAATCCGAAATGTCCATGATCTGATCGAAGAAGAAAACCCAAAGAGGTGCTCCCACCATTCAAGGGTTTTTCTCTGTAGAGATGACTCGAGGATTCCTGGAGAGGACAAACAGAAGCCCGGCCACCTCACTAGATTAGAGAGCAAACCCTGGTCCCGATCCCTGAAGGATGATCCCTTGTCCATTTCTACATTTTAAGTCAGAGCTCAGAGGACCCGCAATTTAGATAGAGGGTAAGGCAGAGACGCGTGAGCCCTCACAGAACAGAGGTCAGCTCTGCATCTTCTCAGTCTATGAACTTGTAGCAAGATGGTCAGTGCAATTCAATGCTCCTTGTTGCCTGCAGAAATAATCAAAGTAAACTCTTATAGAAAGGCATTCCTCTAGGCCTCAAGTTATCTGTTTAACCTCTCTTATATAATGTTCAACACAAAACAATAAAACTTCAGGAAAAAAACTGTTCTCAAAGGGAAACTTGTCTTGACTCTATATAGACATATGTGTATACGTGCACATTGACGCACACGTGTGTCACATATACGTGCACACACACACATATCACTCTATTCAATTTCAAGAAAAACTAGACAGAGCAGAATAACTTTCCTTAGATCCCTCAGAGAACTGAGGTTTCATGGTACTATGGAATGAATTATATCCTCTCAAAATTCATATGAGATGGCGCTTGTACATGGAGACTTTGAGAGATAACTAGATTTAGATGCATGGTGAGGATGCCCCCCCTAAGAGAATTAGCACCCTTCTAAGAACAAGAAGAGACACCTGACCTCTTTTTTTCTCTCCATACCATTAAGGAGACTGTCAGAAAAGCAGATACTTCAAGCCAAAAAGAATGCCCTAATGAGTAACCAAACCAGCCAGTACCTTGATCTTGCACTTCCCAAATTCCAGAACCATGAGAAATAAATGCCTGTTATTTAATCTACCCAGTCTATAGCATTTTGTTATTGTGCCCCAACCTGATTAATACACATGACAAACCACCACCCTGAAATCTGGAGGGATGAGATCAGACCAAGAACCTGAGCCAAGATCTGCCTATCTGGAACAGAAGACACTGGCGAATAAAGAATCATATGTGGAAATTTCAGTGAACTGCTAGAGGCTAACAGAAGAGTGAGAAAGTCCTCACAATCACACCTTAGAGAAGCCCTAACATTTCTGTGGGCTTTGCCTCTTGGAACACTTCCATGTTTTCTGTGAGGATTAGGGAAAGATCTTCTCCTGGTCAATCAGAGAGAAGGCACAAGTAATCAGTGTGGCGGGCGAAACCCGGGGCCCAGGGTTACGCCACGTGCATCTAAAGATGGTGACTGGCAGAGAGCAAACAGCGTCCTGATTATGCCTGGAGAAAGGCGGGAAGCGTTTACAATTGGCTGTATGATAATCAGTTCAGCCGCCTAGCGCGTGGACAGATATACTTTACATGTATGCTTGAGCGAGTGATCGCTTGACCTTTAACAGGATTGGATGGACATATCTGGTTACAATTGCTTATGCGTGAGACTGCTTATATATTGAGGGTGTGTTATTTGAATAAACAGGAAGCTGCTTCATGAACTTCGGAAGAGTACGTGTCTTTTGTCCCGCTGGTCGGGCCGAAAGAGCAAGAAGCGGCACGAGACGCTTGAAGCAACCCGGGCTAGGAAGCGGCTGTTTTCAGTAAATCAGTGTGAAATGTGCCCAGAGTATCCTCCATAACCAAAGCCTACTGTCCCAGGGAAAAGACTTTTCCAGAACCTGTCCCAGTTAGGGGAGGATACCCCTCCCTCCCCAGTCTCCCAACCCCTTCTGTCTCATCCAAGGGAGAAGGAGTCAACAGCAGTCAGGACTCCAAGAAATAGCCTGGAAACTCAGGAGCCAAAATGGGGGAAGGGGTAGAGGAACACATACTGGACAACACTTGGAAAGGTCACAGTTCTGAGATAAAGGCCCCCCAAAACACCAATGCTTAGTAGGAATAGTGCAGCTGCTAACCCTCCCTCACATTATACCACCACACCAATAAGACCCCCATGATGATATTAGCAGGTACCACCAGAAAGAGCTGAAAAACACAGACTGTCTCTGAAGACAGAAACAAAAACAAGAGCACTAGATGAATCTGAAGCCATGTATCTGACACCTAACCCCTGCAGCAAACATTAAATATATTCTAATTCCTAGTCAGGTTAATATAAAACCTCACACTAAGGACCTTACTGAAGACAACATGTCCAATGCAAAAAAAAAAAAAAAAAAAAACATGACAAAAAGGAAGAAAAAACAGTCTGAAAAGACAAAACCATCATCAAAACCAGACTCATATATACTACAGATGTTGGAATTATCACTATGAGTTTAAAACAACTGATTCATATGTTGAGAGTTCTAACAGAAAAAAGGGGTCAACATGCAAGAACAGATGGGTAATGTAAACAAAAAGATGAAAACTCAGAGGATCAAAGGGGAATGTTAGAAATAAAAACACCATAGCAGAAGTAAAGAATGCCTTTGATGGACACATCAATAAACTCAGCATGGACAACGGGAACATCAGTGTAGTTGATGAGAAGATGCAACTTCTCAAAGTATAATGCAAAAAGAAAAATATGAATAAAAGAGACTATCTAAGAATCAGGACAATTAGAAAAGTTGGAAAACACACATAATTGGAATACCAGTGGAGAATGAGAAAAGTAAGCAGAAGAAATATTTGAAGTTATAATGGTCAATAATGCTCCAAAATTAATGACATATGCCAAGCTATAGATCCAGGAAGCTCAGATAATATCATTCAAGTTAAAAACCAAACTACGAACTACACTGAGTCAAAGCATATTCAACCTATAGAAAACCAAAAACAAAGAGAACATTTTCAAAGAAGCCCAAGTCTGGGGTGGTGGGGAGAAAAATCGAAAAATAGAGAATGCATTCCAACTTGTTCTGTGATGTCAGGATAACCTTGATAACAAAATCTGACAAGATTTTTCAAGAAGAAAAATAAAAGCCAAACTCACTCATGAACATAGATCCAACAATCTTTAAATCATTGCAAAGTGATTTTAGAATACAAAAATACAGAAAAAAGATAGTGAATTATGCCTTAATCAGTTTCTTCAAAGAATGTAAGGATTAACATTTAAAAATCATTTCATGTAATTAATCACATTAAAGAAAATACCAGCTTCTCAACAGATGCAGAAAGTGTTTGACAAAATCTACTATCCACACATAATTTCTCAGGCAAGCAGAGAATTTCCAACTCTGTAAAGGGTCTATACAAAAACCTTACAACAATCATCAGAAGTAATTGGAAATGCTGAGAGCTGCTTTAAGTTCAGAAATGAGACAAGTATGTCCTGTATGAACTCTTTCATTCAACATGTAGTGAATACACCATTTTGTGGAATTAGGCAAGAAAAGTATTTAGCAGCTAATCTAGATTGAACAGGAATAAATAGCACTACCATTATCCATAGTTTGTACAATAGTGTATATAGAAAATTTTGAATAACCTATACAGTGCACTTGTTAAGTCTGCTGAATGAAAGTCTATACATAGAGTTGAATTTTTTAAATGACATTATTTACATTAGCATCAAACCACATTATTTACCCATAGAAGAAAACTAATGAAATATGTTCAGGACCTAGAAAATTATAAAATATCATTGAGAATAATTTAGAAAGTAGAAGATTCAATATTGAAGAGAAGTTAATAATCTTCAAACTAATATTTAGATTCAATCAATCAAAATCAAAGTAGAAGGGGATGTATTTAAATTTAGATATACAAATTTATAAACCAGTATATATTTTTATGTAGAAATATAAAGGGACAGGAATCACCAAGATATTAATGAATAAAAACAAATTTGTAGCCAAGCATGGTGGCACATGTTTGTAGTCCCAGTGACTCGGGAGGCTAAGGTAGGAGGATGGCAAGTTTGAGGCCAACCTCAGCAACCTAGCAATACTCTCAGCAATTTAACAAGATCCCATCTCAAAATAAAATATAAAACCAGACACAGTGGCACATGCCTGTAATCCCAGCAGCTTGGGAGACTGAGGCAGGAGAATCACAATTCAAGGCCAACCTCAGCAATTTAGGAAGGCTCTAAGCAACATGGCAAGACCCTGTCTCAAATTTAAAAAAAAATTTTTTTTTTAAATAGCCAGGGATGTAGCTTTGAAGTTAAGTAACCCTGGCTTCAATTCCCAGTACCAAAACAAAGCAGAATAAAATATAAAAAGGACTGGGGTTGTAGCTCAGTGGTAAAGCACCCTTGGGTTCAATCCCCACTACCAAAAACCAAAAGCAAATTTGTGGGATTTTTCAAAACTGTATACCAAGTCTTATAATATTATAAGGAATAAGAAAATGCCATAATGACAAAAGATTACTAAAATGGATCATTAGAACTGAACAGAGAAACCCCAAACAGATTCAGCATATATGGACAGTGGAATTTTTTACAATGTTTGCAACACAGAACAGTGTTGGGGAGACAGTAACTATTTTTAATATATGGTGATGGGTCAATTGGATATCCACACTGGAAAAAAGAGAATTTTTAAAAGGTCATATGCTACCTTAAATCACATCAGAAATGAATTCGAGGAAGATTCTAGACATAAATGTGAAAGGCAAAACAATAAATAGTTACTAGCTGACAATGTAACTGAATATATTCACTACTTTGAGGATCACAAAGATTTCTTAAATATGGCACAAAAGCCCTAGCCATAACAGGAATTTTATAAATTAGAATATTCTAAGAATTTCTGTTCATCTAAAGATGTTGTAGGAGAAGCCACAGAATGCCAGACCTGTTTTTCAGTATCCAAAATACAGGGAGAACCATAAGAAAAAGACAAAAAAAAATGTCTATGTAGGTACCATATCTTGAAATGGTTTCCAATCTTATTAGTCATGGGATATTTCAGATTAAAACCAGTGTAAGAGTTCTGCACAGATCAAGATAGCTAAAACTAAACAAGAGAAATTATAAAAGTTAAAACAAAGGAAAACAATATCAAGTGTTGCCAGGATTGTCAAGTTGGGGCTGCGGGTGTAGCTCAGTGGTTAAGCATAGCCCTAAGCCTCTGTGAGGCCTGTCTTCAAGTCCCTGCACCAAAAATAATCCAGTTTATTTTCAAAAAGAACGTGGAGCAAACAGAATTTTGGCACACTGCTCTTGAGAGTGTAAATGAATACAGTCTCCATAAAAATTATTTCACATTTTCTACTGAAGTTAAACATACATATATTTCAAGAGTTGGCAATTCCTCTGCAAAGAACGTGCCCAACAGAAAAGCAGGCGGTTTTCCAGGTACCAAAAGACATGCCCATGAACATTCCTAAAGTAATATCCATAAAAGTCCCATTTGCATGTCCGGTTGTACAATAGATAAATAACTGGAATATATTCTACAATGAAATATTCTGAAGCAATAAAAACAAATCAGTGAACCTGTACACAACAACATGGGTGCATTTCACAGGTCTAATGTTATCCCAAGAAGCCAGGTGTAAAAAGGTTGATATTGTTGGATTCCTTTGTGTCTAATTCAAAACAGGCAAAACAAATCTACAGCATGTGAGGTCATGGCAGTGACTATTTCGGGGGAGGGGGAGGGAGGATGCACAGAGAGGGCAGGATCCAAGGGTTGGAGACCTGCAGTACTCTTGGCCTGTGACCTTCACATATTGGTTCTTTGATAATTCAATCAATTGCATACAGAAGTGTTTTCATCTTTTTCTTGATATGTGTTGTATTTCACTCTAAAAAAATTAAGTGAAAATAATCAAGCTAACTATGAAAATGAAATAACTCCTTAACACGTTAAAAGGTAGTTCAGTGAAGACGATCAAGATTTAAATTTTTGCAAGTATTTATCTGAAACAACAAAAAAAAAGACACTGAAGAATACCTCATTAAAATTATATTTTTCACTTTGTGCTTTTCTATAGATCATTAAGAACACCATGAAAAATACCTTTCAACTTCGGATTTTAGATATCATAATTTATCATGCATTATACCATAAAGAGCTCCATTAACATCTTTCATTTTTCCATTAAATATTGCAAAGAATAATGGCATTCTTATGACCATTATCATTAAAATAACTATTGTTCAGTGCTGAAAGAATACTACTGAGTTCCCCATTAGGGACATTATGAAATTTAAAGTAAATGATTTCTCACTCACCTCTACATTCTATTAATGTTTTTATACAGTCATTCTAATGTATTGATTAGCTTTCAGAAGGCTTCAAAATGTCATTTACTTATTAAATGAATCGTTAATCATTTTCCCAAGTGGAAATTTAAATATGTGTCTTAGAAAGATTTTTTAAATCAACCAATCTTTCCAAGCAGATTAAAATAAAATACCTACTTCATTATACTTAATTTGAAAAATTGGAATGCTCAAAAATTTGGATCGAGTGAATCAGCCTATGGACATCACAGAATCTGTGGCTCTCATTTCAGCCTCTAAAGTCACATGTCAGTTAATATTTGTTAATGATAGTATTAATGTACATCACACATACTTTAATATGTGGTTTATATTGTGATATACTTTAAACACTACACACATTTTTTAGCTGGTGACTGCTGCATCACATACATCCTGACTCACATGCATGTTCATAAAAGCTAAATATTGGTGGATGCTGGGTAAACTCTGATGTGTGCCTAATTCCAACTTTGATATTTAACAGATACAAAGATTCATGATCTCCATAGTGTTCTTTTTAAACTTGCAGGTGACTTTAAATTTTACCAAATATTTTTAGACTACACAGACAAAAATATAATGCTGTGTTTTGAGGGGATGTTTGAACTTAATATTCTGTACAATTTGGTCATACAATTAAGGTTTAATTCCACAGAAAGTCAAGACAGACTATTTTACTTGGTAATAACATAATCGAGGAGCAAAAAAATATCCAGGCTTTCTTAACATATTCTCTACCAAAGAGACAAACTCATCTGTCCTCTGGGAGCAGAGGGTGAATAAATTCATCTGTAGACACTGAGTTAGAGAGACTGGCGCAAAATTTTGTTTCAATCAATAATAACACCTGCCTACTTGCATTGCGTTTTGAAATACTGCCAGATGTAAAAACAAACCAGTAAATGTCTCACATACCCCTGGGTAACTTGATATAGATAAATGGAACAAAGAACACAGAAAACCTAAACGTTTTAATGCATGTGCTCCATTTTTAATGCTAAGGTGTCTAAGGCTGGGGAGATGCTCGGCATAGATGACACAAACTCATTTATTTCACGTTCAAACAAACAAACTCTTTCATCTGCACAGACAACTTTTTTCAAACGCCAACTCATTACTCCAGTATTGAAACAACACCACCTTAACACCCTCCCCATAAACAGAAGTTAAGGTAAACTATCCAGACCTCTGGTCCAAAGACTGGAGTGCGACCTCAAAAAACAAGACAGTCCTGGTTCTTACGAGGTGGGGATCTATCACTGAACTGCTGGGGAGACTTGAATTAGAGAAATCCTGATTTCCTCCTCCATACATAGAGGATCAAAAAACTTCACAAGTTTGAAGTAGGAATCGAGTGAAGGAGATCAACATCTGCCTGTTTCATAATGAGCCTCCATAAAGTACAGCTGCGGCCGTGGTGTCGTGCTGACAGCCTTCTTGGTGTGATGCGTTCGCAGGCACCTTATTAGCCTGATTCTGAATCTCATTATTGGGGCTTAAAACCCAAGCCACCCAGCTAGACAGTCAGAGAGAAATAGCAGCTCCTCTAAAAGTACTTTGATCAAAGTGACAATTCTATTTGGGAAATAAAGCCAACTTATTATTGAAAAAAGCTTCTTATTCAAATGTAGGTGACAATTTGTATCTCTTTTCTTTTTTTGCAGTGCTGACGATTGAACCCAGAGCCTAGTACATGCTAGGCAAGCAAGCACTCTATCACACAGTTACACACCCAGTCCTTTGAATGTGTGTGTGTGTGCATGTGTATGTGTCCAATGTATATATATGCGTATATAAATTATACACATACATATATATACATACATATATATGTATGTACTGAAGATGGAACCCTGGGGCACTTTAACACTGAGCCACAACCCCAACCCTTTTTTTTTTTTTCCTGTGGTGCTGGGGATTGAACCCATGGCCTTGTGCTTGCAAGGCAAGCACTCTACCAACTGAGCTATATCCCCAGCCCCAGCCCCAGCCCTTTAAATATTTTATTTAGAGACAGGGTGTCATCAAGTTGCTTATGGTCTCACTAAGGTGCCCAGGTTGGCCTCAAACTTGTGATCCTTCTGCCTCAGCCTCCTGATTTGCTGGGATTACAGGCATGAACCACCACACCTGGCTGCCTTGACAATGCCAACACAAAGCATATCAAGAAAATACTTCCCAGGAAAGTTGAACGAAAATAGTTTTAATTTCTTTGACACAGAGCTTTATTTCCTTTTTAACTGGTTTGTCTTCACATAATAAATTTTGAAAATTATACTTTAGTGGGATAATTATAGCACCATGCACCAAGAAGTAGTTCTGAAATATCCATAGTTTCCATTTCAATGCAACCAAAATTGGTTGATCAACATATTTCAAAGGTGTTTGATCAATTTAAAGATAGATAACTTACAGATATTTATATGCACCTTCTGAAGTCAGTTTATAAAGTATATTGCAAATGGATATTGTGTTAGCATCTTAAAGTCTGCTTATTTGAATTTTAAGAAACTACTTTACCTATAAAGTATTACCTATAAATATACAGAGAAGCTATAAGTATTTCCATAAAGAACCAACTAAAATGCCAGGCTGTTCTCTACAGACAAAGGAATTAAAATGAACCAGTCTGAGGACAAACTCTATCAGCATCCCAAAGGGACAATATTGGGCTCATTGTTTTCTACTTAAATGATATTTATCTCAATGCCACATGCAGAATAGAGTCTATTGCTCCATACGTTCAAATTTTCCTTTGAATTCTTTCAGAACAATCACAGATTTTTAGGCCACAAATGTAATAATAATGAATAAAAGAACAGCAGACACAATGACCTATCTGGCTTTGCTCCCTCAGGTCTGAAAAGCATGACTCTATAAGACAGGAATGCACATCTTCTTGGAACATGTGCACCTTAGCAATTCCTCAGGGACTCTCATCTTGATTGAGTGGCAGAGGGTGAATCAGGTAATGTAACCAGTGCACATTCAGAGAACCACATCTGAAATCAACATTTCTTCCTCCGAAACTCTGTTTCTCATTATAGGGAGGTCTCTGGGAACTTGGAGTCTTTATTTGTATATTAAGTACAATAAAATGCAGTTTTCCAGCTTTACCACTGGAAACTTGAAAAACCACAGGGTCGTTGATAATGGAAGTAAATTGTGATTCATTTTTTTTTTTTAGGTTCTATTTTAAGGAAACCTCCTACCTTTCAAAGATTTGTACTGGAATATTTAAGAATGAAAGGGTAGAATTTTTGCTATTTGTGTCAAAACAATGCAGGGGATGAGCCACACGAGGGACGTGCCAGGACAGGACTGACTGTGGTTGGATGCTGGGTCCCGCCAGGGAAGAGCGTGTGGGGGGTCATTTTGCTATTTTGTAACTTGTGTGCAGGGAGTGAATGTGGCAGGGGTGGTTGCAAAGGTTACCTACCCTACTTACGTGTATGTTACACGAATGGTGTGAATCTACATCATGTACAACCCTAGAAACAGAGTGATGTACCCTATTTGTGTACAGTGAATCAAAATGCAGTCTGTAAAAAATAAAAAGATAAATAATTTTTAAAAATAGTTAATTGAACTGGCACACCTAAGGAGTCTGGCATATTTACAACCTAACATTTTCCTTTGAAATATTTCTTTACTTACTATAGGCATATATTTAGAACATTTCCTGCCAACAGTCAAGAAGCTTATTTATTCTGATATATCTAGTTAACCTAATACTCTGAAGGCACCACATTAAAAAAAAAAAAAAAAAAAAAAAAACTTTATTTTTTAATCGAGATGGATTTTGTTTGAGAAAATTATCAGTTTTCATAGGTTACATCCTTTAGCTATGGAGCCCACTTCCACGCCATCCGTGTGTTTCCAAAATAATTTATTTAGAAATTCATGATACTGAAAGTTGCAATTCCCCATTTTATTTAGCTTAGCAATCACAGTGGCCAGACCTAACCCTACACAGGCAAGGAGTGACTACAACATTGGTGTGGTTTTTAAGCTGGTCTCCAGAATGAGGTAACCCAATGCTGTCTGACAGTGAGGATTAACTGTTCAGAGAGCCACACAGGCCACGGAAGTTCATCAACACCTGCACAGAGCAATCTCCTAATTCTATGTAATTTTATATTCAGTTCAAGAAATTACTTTCTCGATTTAAAATAAATACATATTTTGTCATATGTTATCATAGATTACTTTTTAAATTTATTTATTTGTTTAATTAGCAAATAATTGTATATATTTATGAGGTATGGTGTGACTCTTTTGATCTATGTATATATTATAGAAAGATCCAATCAAGCTAATTAAACATAACTCCCTAATTATCATTCTTTTGTGGTGAGAACATCGAAAATCTATTCTTTCAGCAGTTTTGGAATATACATCATGATCCATCATTCACCACGAAATCTCTGGCAAAATATCATTGTCATAAATTCTGAAAATCTCGACGTGCAAAAGTTGATATAAAGTAATTCACAACTCCTATATTAAATCTTAAGTTTCTAATATGTCCATTCACTGTGCTAAGCAATTTCATATTTAATGCTCACATTAATTTTGACAGAATCTTACACAAAAATGCCATGCATTAAACAACTTTCGAGCAATTTATAAAGCTTTTAGAGCACTCCCACGTACTGCAATTCCAAGCCAATCCCTCAGCCCTGCCCAAAGCTATTTCATTTGTGAAGGAGGTAAATTTAGGGCAGGTACACTGGAGAATGAAGCCTACTCATGAATCATTTTTTAAACAGTGTTCTTCATGGGTTTCTTTGAATCTAAGAGGTCACCAAAGTAGAGTTGATTGGGGTGAGTTTATTCTTTATGGATTTGCATACTATATCTCCACTGGAATATGTATTTTGAAGTTACTCTCAGTGATGATGATGTGTTTTTTAATTGTTAAGCCTTGTCTTATTTTTATGTTTTAAATTTTATTGTATTTCTAATTGCCAAATCATTATTGTATGATATACTTACAAGGTATTGTATATTTGAAAATTGTTATAAGAGTGGATTTTACATGTTTTTACCACAAAGAAATAAGAATATGAGGTGATAAGTACATTGATTAGCCTGATTTGATCATTGCATAATGTATAAACATATCAAAACATCACACTGTACCCAGTACGGACCCTTGCAAAGGTCAGAGCTAAGGCAAATTCCTAAACATGCAGCTGTGGCTGCCTCTTCCATGTGTGACACTATAGTAACACCAGGATTGTCCAGATCCCATGTCCGCATGAAGATAGTTACTGAAAGTGCCTTCTCTCTGTGGGACTGGACAAATACTGTATGAAGGCTGATTAAGCCACCCTGGCTTCCACTAAGATATCTTAGCATGACCAAACCCATTTGATTAAAATAATTTGTAATTAATACTATACATTTTTAAAGTTACCAAATTACTTTCAAGTCCAGAACGCTAAAATATAATTAACCTGGCATGTACACTTGATGGAATATTACGAAGCAATTAAAATGTTGATTTTTGCAGGCTATTGAAAAATTAGCATGCTCCTTTCATTACTTAAGTATGACACATGATTGTGTGATCAGCATACTTATAAATTAATTACAGTTAAGCAGAAAAATAAGAAAAAAGATGACATATCAGCTTGAAAATTGGCTTTGTTAATTGATGAGATTTTAGATTTATTTTTTAACATCCTCTATAGAGCTACTGCTAGTATGAAGTTGTGAGCACTGTACTTATACAAAATACTATAAACCAAAAAGGGAAATAAAATATGTTCTTTATTTTTCATTTACTATTAGTCTCTATTCTTGACCAAAATTCCCTTGTCCAGGACAATATTGATTTCTCAAACACCATCAAATGAGCTGATTCTTTCGATCTCCTTCCACTCTGCGCTTCAGTGACCTTGTAAGAACATCCCCAAACCAAATTGTGATTATTGGCAATTTTCCTATAACCCAATTCTCTGAATACTTTCTAACTTTGCCTTCTGAGAAATCGTGTTTGTCTGTTTTATCAAATCTGAGAATAACAACAAACACAGAGAACTCATTTTGAGGGCTCACTGCTCTGCAGACCTAGCAGGAATCACTGGATGCCTCATCTGATTTTACAACCTTCCCAGGAGAGACAGTCCATTTTTCTTCATTTTACAGATGAGGGACCAGGAACTGAGAAAGCTGAAGTGACTCATCCAAGGCCACAAGTTATCAAGGTGAGACAGGTAGAACAAACAAGTTACACAGGCTGGATATTATTATTTAAAAGAACAATGCATGTAAAAAGCTGGTAAAAGTCAAAAAGCTATAATACCACATGTAGGCATCAATGTAGGACACAGGAACACATGAGCTACTAGCAGGAGTGTAGAATGCTACAACTATTCTTAAGGGAACCTAGCATTCTGGGGCACGTCGACATGTGTAAGCCCTGTTATCTAGGGGATTTGGTTACATATCCCAAAGTAGTTCTCACACCCGTGCACAAGGGGTGTCCACATGGAGGCTCTGTGTAGCATAACGACTGAGAGACGGTAGCAACATGAGTGCCCACACGAGGAAGGTGAGGTGGACACACAGGACACAGTGTCCTGCCACGCTCACCAGGCCCTCTGGGTGCTGCTTGTTATTATTCAGACCTAGAGATGTCCCCCAGTGATTCATTCCTCAAGGCAGGAATGTTCAAAGGTGAAATGACTGAATCATAGCAGCTGTCACCTCATCAGTGGGTTAATCCATTCAATGGATTAATAAGTTTGAAATGGACTACTGGATGGTAACTGTAGGGAGTTATGGAAGGGATAGAGGAAGCAGGTTAGTGGGGGCACGCGCTTGGGGATTCCATCTTATTTCTGACTCCTCATGTTCCCTCTCTCTCTCTCTCCTTCCTGGATGCTATGAACTGAGCAGTTTTCTTCCCCCACACTCTTCCACCATGATGTTCTGCCTCTCCTCAGGCCTAGAGCAGTGGAGTTGGTCAACCATGACCTGAACTTCTAAAACCATGAGCCCCAAATAAACTTTTCCTCCTCTGAGTTGTCCTTGTCAGGTATTTTGGTCACAGCAATGGAAAAACTTACTAACACACTCTGTTGCATGTTAAATGAAGTTCGAGAAACTCTGTGCTATATGAACTCTGTTTCTTTTAGCATAAAATCCCTATCTCTCTCCCTTCCTCTCTCTCTCTCTCTCTCTCTCTCTCTCTCTCTCTCTCTCTCTCTCTCTCTCTCTCTCTCTTCCTCTCTCTGCTGTCTCTCCATCATATAATAATGCTTCCATTACAGCAATGAAATTTTATTCATGAAATGACAGGTTTATGACTTGACTATAACACTAGTATTTTATGGTTCAGGCCTTATTATTTCTGGCTATTTACTGCTACCATTAAGTATGCAATGCTTGCTATATATTCTTTTCCTGGAAATGAATAATAATGAACATAACCCTCCCCACTCCATATCTGATATGTGCTATATCCACATTCCCCTCCCTCTGTGTCTCTAGCCCTGCGCTTCTTCAAAGGAGGGCAACCAACCACTGCCTCGCTAGTACCAGCCCCATTTACACTAACCTCTGTAACTTAATCTTCTTCTCCACAATTCTCCCAACGTGGGTAGCTCAGTGATCACCGCATTCTCCTGTCCTCTCCAACAACTTTCCTCACTTCTCTCTACACATTTGTTCACCCTTCACCAACCCATTTTCCTGACCCACAGATTCCCCGCTTGGAAACTACTCCCCACACTCTGGATTCCTGGCTCAAATATCACCTATTGCCAAAGCCTTCCCTCACGCCCACAATGGGTTTATTTCTCCTTCCCCTGCAGGCTCCTGAGTTTCCATTCGCACGTTTACTATGACAGATGCTGGGTTACTAGAAGGTCTGTTTCCATGTCAGTTTGTGATAGCCTCTCCAAAAGGGAAAGAGCCCAATCCATGGTTGAATTCCCTGCCTGCAGATCACTATTGATGCCACGGTACTAGGGAAGCATGGACTGGATAAATGAATGAATATTTCAAGCAAAAAGCTCAATACACATTGACTCTTATCCATTCACCACTCCCGGTTTGGCATAATGGGAAACACTCAGCCACAACATCAGCGCCCTCTCCCCAGCCATCTTCAAACCCACCGGGGCCTGCATCTGGAGTCTTCCCTCCTGACTTCACATCTGTTTCTTCATGACCCGTCACTGCAACTGCACCGCTTCCTGTGCACCCCCACCTCTCCTCTTCTGCATTGCTTCAGGGGGCCCAGAGGCCTCCAGGAAGCCACCCAACCATGGAACCTTATTTTGAATTTCTCAAGTTCCATCCCTAATGCCCCAGTTCCACAAGACTTTGTCTCTTCCCGACCACTAGGGTTGTGACTTTCTCTAAAACCATTCGTGGTTTCTTGTGCATTTACTTATTTACCAAATTATTCTTGTAATAAACAGCTTCAGCTCTTTCCTTGTGGCCATGGACAAGCTACCACACTTCTGAGAGATGAGGATGTTTCACGTGTAGATGGGAAAGAAGGATGCCTTCTGGTTATGCAGGGTAGTTTTGACGAGTCAGTGATTTGTGCGCAGGTCTGGCAGCAGTGACTGATACACAGGAGGCAGGAGGTGAAGGACAGTGAGAGAGATGAAAGCAGCCCCCAACTGCTGCCAGCTGGAGCCGGGATGGTGTTTTAGTATTGAACATAAATAATTTCACAGGACACCAACATCACACGAGGTCACCTTGCGGCTGAGATGAAGTGAGACAAAAACAAGACCACTCTATAATCGTGTCGGATGAAGAACAAAACCAAAATAACGTCCAAACCACAACTGTGACCAAATGTTCACCTCTTTGGCCCGCACGAGTGACTACTTGCTCTTCTTTACCAATTACAGCTCCATCCCATTCCTCCCAAGATAAAAATTAAGATGCTCAAATAATGCTTTCTTCCTTGAGGACCAAGTAGTGTACACAACTTTCTTTGACCATGTGGTATGTTTCTGGTGGTGACTGCCTGGTGGCAGCCATTATTGCCATCAGCATGTCTGCTATTATTTGTTGAATTAAATGGTTAATGTCCATGTATGTTTCAAGCAAAGTCATCTGTTTTTTATTTAGAATCATGAAAAACCAAGGAAGTTAATAATCAAAGCTTAACAAGCCCAAATTATGAACTTGACATCATATTTTTAGATGCTGAGTGTATGTCCTCATTCATGATCAAGATTGTTTTATTTTTACCATTTTTCATCCAGAGAGCTTTTCAGGGGGCACAATTAAGCTGGTGACTGTTACTGGTTTGTAGGACCAAAATAGAGCCACCAAAAGGTTCTCCTTGTACACTGGTTTTTACCGAAGATGTTTTAAAAATGTAATTTCTCTTCCAGTACAACAATTTTTCACACCCTTTTTTAAGACATTTTGGCCTGAAAAAGGAATAGTGAAGTAAAAATAAAATTAATAATGTCAAGTCCCCTGACGCCCTCTAAGAATCAGATTTAGGCACTTCAAAAGGTCATGATATCCCAGAAGCCCAGTCTCGCTACCTTCCAGTTGGCTTCCACTGAGTGTGGCCATTCCTCCAAGAGGGTGATGGTCATTGTCAGAGGTGAACCCCACCAAACACACGCTTTCCTGAGAGAGAGGAATGTTTGAGGGTTCTGGTCCCATGAGCTGTCTAGTTGTTCTACTAATTCTCCATTAGCAGAAATCTACTTATCACATTAACTAGCTATCCATCACTTTAGGAAAAGGGGAGTAACCATGGCCCTAAATATTCTCTGCCCACACCCAGATTATTCTGATTGAAAGACAAGACATCAAGGGATGAATTCACCTTTGGGCACTTGTCAGAGCAGGAAGAGGTGAAAAACGGATCATTCATCAGAAAGGTGGTATTCCTTACACACTCCCTCTAGTTTTACACAATCATTTGTTGACTTGGGGCAAGACTTCTTTGGTAATAATAAATATTTTAATTGAACCAAATAAACATTTAAGTAGATATTGAAAATATTTAAATTTAGCTTTCAATTAAAAGTATTTTATTTTTAAGTACAAATTATGTTTAAATAAATAAAAAATTTTATTATAAAAGCAGTTAAATATGTTATAAAATTTTGGGGGAAAGAAGGCAAGAAAAAAGCCTACTCACAAAACCATCACTCTAGAAATCAGCAGGAAGTTGGGCCATTTCCTCTTACCATTTGTTTAAAGTTATAGCTCCATGTAGTAAATCACTTTACCATTTAATTTAATATCAGTAAATGTAACACCCTCCATTTTTTTGAGCTAATTAGCATTTGGAGGACCTATTTGCTCTTTTCAGACTTCTAAACGATATGAGATGTGGATGTATTTGCATGTGGGTATGTACCTGCAAAGCCAACCTTTCCAACTTCAGTGAAAGTAAAGGGCATAGCATCTGTGATTTCCAGAATAAGCCCCATTTAAATAGACACAATTTAAATAACTTGCTCAAGGTCAACTTGCAAAACAAGTAAACATCCCTGACCAACTCTATTCCACCACCAAGATCAGAATGTCTCATGATGAATGTCAAATGAAAAGATGAATTTTAAAAGGTACATATTTTCTCATGAATTTTCAGATGTTGTAGAAGCCAGAGCTCACCACAATAAATAGGCATAACTTTTCTCCCTGCTTCATTTCATTTTTCTTTCTTTGGCATGCCTGTTCATCCCCATGAAGAAGTATATCCAAAGGAAAAACAATCAGGGAAAATATTAGACACACTAAAGTGCTCACAGTCTAATAGAGTTTGTTTCTGTTGGGAAAAATGAAATAAAGCAATTGTATTGACTATATTTTTCTCTGAACTCATTTAAGCCCCTAATGTTTGAGTTATTTTATAGCTACTTGATAGATCCAACAGTTCTCTGAAGAGGCATTGAGTGCTTCTAGAGTTTAGCAGACATTCACACAGCACAGCAAGCAGAAATCTCTTTGCAGTGAGGCTGGAGATACAGCCTGGGATGCCTTTCACTTTCCCACGTGGTGCCTCTCATGGCTGTGTGAACACGCCATTTTTTTTCCCTCAGTAAGTACCTTGTGTTTGCTTTCTCTCTGCCAAGAATGTCCCCATCCTCCCCTTTTCACCCAAGTTGAAGCTTCACCCGATACCCCGAGGGTAGTTAGGACAATCTTTGCACTGTGTCATAATGATCTCAATTCTTTTGTAGGCCTCCAAGTCCCTCTAGGCTGTGAGCACTCTGAGGACCCAGGACTGTTGTGTGGCTCATGATTGAGGTCCAGTTTAGCACATACTGACTGCATGTGTATGTCAATTCCTGAATGACAGTCGTCAGCAATGGAGACTATTCCTATTGTCACTGGGGTGAAAAGAAGTGTGAGACCAGGGATACCGTGCAAGGTAGGTTCAACTTGGTGGCCTCCCCCATTTTGTGATATAATTAATACCCCTGAGTTTTAGTGATCAATTCATCCCATGTCCACTGAGGGCATATTCTGGGGCATTCGTATGGATATTAAAATGGTTCTCCATTGTTGAGAAGAATCAGAGCAATGGTAAATTAGAGTTTGCAGGGATTTTTCTTTGTTTTGTTTGTTTTCCTATTGGAAAAAGTTGTCCGATAGTTGGTGAAGACAGCGTTGATGGAGAATCTATGAGTGCAACACATCAGGAACAAAAGGAAAAAGAGCATGATGTTGGAATGAAATTGAGACAATCATGCTTGTTAAAGCCATTTTACAGGCTTATAGAGATTAAAATCTTTGTGAGAAAAAATGATAAACCTGTTATGCTCAGACTCTGTTTTTCCAGTGAGGTAAGGAGAAAAAGTGTTCGTTTCACAGCAAGGGATAAGCAGGTTGGGGGAGTGCCTGGCATTCCTTCCTCTTGCACTGCAGCTATAATGGCCTGTCCTTCTGTGACAGCCGTCCATCCCCATGCTGAGAGACTCAGGGACATCTGGGCCCAGGAAATAAATCCATGCCCAGGTATCTGTGAACATGTGCAAGCTTTAAAAATTCAAATTCCATGTCCATTTGTTATTTCAAATCAGAGGCCCTCCCTAAAGATTCAACACTCCAAAAAAAAAAAAAAAAAAAAAAAGATTTTTTTTTTCTTTGTGTTTGACTGAGGCACATTTCCCAAATGACAATATGTGCTTGAGCAGAGCTGGCAGTGTTTGCTAGAAAATAAATCTCTGCACTCCACGTTGTGGGAAGACATTTTTCCCCCATTTTCCTCAAGGATGTGTTCTAATCATTTTGAGTAGTCTTATGGTGTCTTTAAAGAATAATGAAGTTGAAAGTAACTTTGCAATCTGGCTTTCTCTACCCTTATTTTGCTGCTGATTCTTTGTTAGTTGCTCAATGTCCCAGTGTATGGCTTTCCAATGAGAACTTTGAGTTCAAAATTAATACTGGGACTCCCTCTGGGTGAGTTATGCTTAGGAACATAACTCTCCATTTAAAATATAGTAGATTCTTTTCTAATGTTAATTTTAGTGAGTGATTTGATACATCATATTGTTTTTTGACGTTGAAAATACAAGCTACAGCCTGTGGAATGGTGCTATTCAAAGTTTAATGTGCACACAAATTGCCTGGGGATCTTGTTAAAATGCAAATTTTGACTCAGGAGGTCTGGAGTGGGGCCTGAGGTTCTGTTTCCAAAAACTCTGTTCTCTAGTTATGCTGATGCTACTGGACCCAGGACCACACTTTGAGTAGCAAAGCTGTTGAACTGTGCTACTCAAACAGCTTCATATCATTTGTCATGTGGAGGGCTTATCAGGATACTGTTCTTGGACCTCATCCCCAAAGTTTCTAACTGGGTAGGTGTGGAGTGGGGTCTTAGGTTCTGCATTTAACAAGCTCCTAAGCAATGCAAATACTGTAAGTGAGTAGATCGGACTTTGAGTAGCATACAGTGTCATCTGGATGAGCCATGAAATGCCAACCTGATCCTCATTAGGCCAAGAGGGTTTGGGCACATCAGGACATTGAGCATGTTTTCGGAAAATTTTTACAAATAGCAATTTCTATAAGACGAACATAAATTGGAAAGACCACCACTGGTGGGAAATGAGGCAGGTTAACTGTTCTAGCAGAAAATAGGAAGACATGTGGAATTAAACACCATTTGAGTTCATTTACCTCCAAAGTGTTTACCACTTCATCTTGTGCAAGGGGACAGAGGAATCTGTACACTTTAGCCAATGGTCAGTGTGATTTTCTGTCCACGTCGGTATACAAAAACAGTTAGTGAGAATTAAAAGAAATACCAGAATCTATACTTTCCAAACTTGAGAAAGACAAAGTCCCAGAAGCTATAGGAAGAATTCAAGTTAACTGAGAGCCCAGGGGGCGAGCAGGAAATAAACACCCCGGTTGGCACAGAATAACAGGAACAGGGTGAGTAAGTTACCTGTCAAGGCACATCCCAGGCTTTCTGTTTGGGCTGTCCTTGGCAATGTGACCAAGCAAGGAACCATGACTGCTGAAAACAAGTAGGGCTTTTGTACTCCTTTATGGGGCAGAAGACAGAGTGTGGCTTTGCAGTTCAGAGTAGAGGCCCCTGGCTGGGAAAGGCTGATGACCAAGGAACACTGACTGGGCTTCTCTTAGGGGAGGCAATCACACCAACAGGTTTTAAGGAGGAGGCCAGAGACCTGACAGGGGTCTTTGTAGTCCAAATCCCAGTCTTCAGAGTGTATGAGCCCACTCAGGTCTCAAGTGCAAGGGCAAACAAAGAACTTCATGGCTTTGACAAATTAATACCAATAAATAAATTAGAATCACTGCAGCCAAGAGAAGCCATTGCCCTTTCCAGATGCCCAGGTGTGTCTTGCTAGATCCCAGCTTCCAACTCTGTGCAAGTTTACCTGAGGCTCTGTCTGTACTCCAGGGAGGAAGGCTGAGCCCTCTTCCACTGGCCGACCAGAGCTGGTGCATAACCCCATCTCCCTTAGCTTCCGGTGGATAATGTTCGCTCCTAGAATTCTCCAGCAAGGTTGAGCTCAGTTATCCATGTTGCACCCTTTACCAGCCACTATTTCTCTGTCTCACTCCCTCCTACCCTGACCACTCCCTGGGATCACCTTCCTAACAAATAACTTGTACTCAGATTCTTGCCTCAAGTTCTGTTTCTGGGGGTACCAAACTCAAACACAGAACTTGGGTAGCATATTTGGAAGAACTGGAATTTCTGAGGAAAGACTAGGTCACCACCACTGATGTCACCGGGTCCCCATAAGTAGCACCTTTGACACACTGGATACAAGAACCACAGCAACACTACAGCAAGAACTCCATAGCACCAATGTGAGATCATCTGCAGAGGTAGACACAACACAAAGCAGACGGAGTGCCTGGGGAACATGTGGATTTGAGTGTGCAAGAGTCAGAATGACCTTGTGTCTGTGCAGCCTAAGCAACAGTACCTGTGTCGCCTACACACGACTTCAGCTCATTATGACCGGGTATTGATTTCCTAACAGTTGAACTTTGCGAGTACCTAGCAATACTCATTTTCTTTCATTCCTTCAGGGACAGTAAGTTTGTACACACATACACTCTATTACAGACCAGAGAGAGTTCCAATAGATTACAAAAGCATTTTGGCTTCTGTATGCATATATAATGTCAAATATGAATGTTCACATAAGTTTTTTCCTGTTTTTAGAATTGCTTTCCATTTTTTTCCTATAATTACTGTAAGAGCATAGAACTGCTCATTAAATATTATCATAAGAAGCACACAGTCAGTGATTCTACACTGAAATCAGGGCAGTATTGATGAGACAGACTTGAACTTGGAGTTAGATGCTGCCCCCGTTGTATGACTTGGAAAAGCCCCTGATTTCTACTTCCTTGAATATAAAAATATCAATAAACCATATTCTTGTTAATTTAGGTTTAAATGAGAAATATGTAGATTATGTAAAATCTCCAAAATACTTTCTGGCACTGAAGGGCAACAAAATCAACAGATGCATATCTGTATGTCACAAGAAGTGATATTATTCCATGTGAGACAGTAGTCACATCATACATGGGATAACAGATACCTTGAGATTTTCCCTGCCTGTTTTGTGTTCATTCCACCTTGTGAGAACCAACTGATATGTTTGTGAAAACACTAGAAATCCATATGCCTTCATTTGTTTCAAATCCATTTGGTCAATAGTCTGCTCAGTGTACACTGCTAAAGGTTTCAGAACCACTTCATCACTGCTCCAAATAAGAATGACTACGGAAGAATGGTATTTTGTTCTGCAGAGGAAAGTTGGAGGATTTTTTTGTTTGTTTTGCATTTTGATGATTATACCAACGTTTGGAAAATGCTGACTTCCTAAGAGAGTCAATTCCTGGCAGTGCACGAAGCTGCTGCCTTTCTGAGGATGAATAAAATGAGCAGAAACATGGTAATGAACTCTCTGGGTGAATGTCTCAGTCTTGTTCCTGACACCAAAAGACGCTTGCTGATTTAGCTAAATCTAGGGTAGAGACTTGTAGAGTAATTGCTACCTACCTACATTTAAAGGTGATTTGTATGGATTCTTTCAAGTAGTGACTGATAGAAAACACAAAACCCTTGACTTTGGGGCAATATAGTCTAGTAAGCATCTGTTAATGATGAATATTCATTTAGTATTGATTTCAAAAAATTAAAACATTTTTAAATGAAATATTTTCCCTTGCCTAGAAAGTGAGGGAAAAGGGGATATCTCTCTACTATGTTTAACATACTCACCCTAAAGAAAGGGTTAAAATTTAAGGTGATGGATCCTCTAATCATGATAGCTCCAAGCAGTGCATACATGAATTAGAACATCACATTATATCTATACATACGTACAAATATCACATGCCAATCAAAAAATTTTTAATTGAAAATAATCACTTTTAAAACAATGACATTTTCAAGAATGGCAACAGTTGCTTTGTATTGAGCATGGCCTACTGCCTAGACAGTGTACTAGTGTTGCATATCTTCTTATTTCATTCTATGACAACAATCATCTACATCTAAACCACTATTAAATCACATTAGCTGACAAAATGCAATCAAGACTTTGTCTATGTTCAATGGTTTTTAAAACAACATTAATTTTCATTATTTCATTGCTAGGTGATTTCATGAACATTAATTCTGAAGTTTCAGAGGATAATTTTTAGTTTTTTTAGTACTATAAAATTGATCTTACCATATTTTATCACAAAGCCCGATTATAAAGCTTTTAGAAATACAGAAATATTACTTAACATGTGATTTGTAAATATATGAAGTTCTAATTTATCTCACACTCAAAAATAACAACAGTGAGATAAAATCAATTATTTTAGCCCTAAGGCAAGATAGACTATTGGTTCCAAATTATTTACAAAATCAATCAATCAATTTTATGAGTAACTGCCAAATCATATAGAGAACTTTGATGACTAGGAAGGAGCTTCCCTGAAAATATCAATTTCAGTCCTCACCATGATGTTTGATGCTGACAAATAAACATTCATCACTGTGTGTCTTAATGGATTTTCAAATTTGTGAGATCTCTTATTAGGCAATAAATACCATTTGGTGTGTATTAATTTTCTGAGGCAACAAATTTGTAAAAATGTGTGGCTTCCAATAACACAATTCATTACCTTATAGTTTGATAGGCCAAAAGTCTGACACAGGCCTCACAGGGCTAAAATGGAGATGTCAGTGAAACTTGCTTCTTGGAGAGGTTCTAGAAAATGGCTGGGTTCCTTGCCTTTTCTAGCAAGGAAAGTGTGCCCAGATCCCTTGACTCCAGGCCACTTCTTCTGTCTTCAAAGCCAACCACACAACATCAAGACATTCTTGGGCTGCATAACGCTACTCTCCATGTCTCCCTCTGAATCTCCTCTTCAGCCTTTTGTGGCTTTTAAGACTCTTAATGGTTACACCAGTCCCCGCTATATATCCAGGACACCACTCCTGCTTGACGTCAGGTGACCAGCAACCTAAATTCCCACTGTGGTCTTCACCATGGAAAGTTGTATATTCACAGGTTCCAAGACCAAGGAGGACCATTCTGGGTACCACAGTGGAAATATATGCCTAATGATATGGATCCATGTACTATGCTTAAATATTTCCTGAGCACCTATTGTATTTCCAGCACCAAGTTGGGCTCTGGAAAATTAACATTTACAAGACAGACATGGTACTTAACATTTGGTAGCTCATGTTTTAAATTTTAGCCTTATTAATTTCTGAGAACAAACTCAAATCGAATTTTTAAAAAATGTTTACCACTGAGAAGGAACAAGGCAGTTTACAAGATTAAAAAAAATTGCTCACTTTACTATTTTTCCTAAGGCAAGTTCTGTACATAAGATCATAAAAATTGTGGAAAGAATGTACCATAGTGACCCAGATAGTATTTTTTAGGCAAATAGAAAATTACAGCTAATTCTCATTATTCACGGATTCTGTGTGAATTCACCTACCAGCTAAAATTTATTTGTAACTCCAAAATCAATATTCAAGGTGCTTTTGTGGTCACTGTGAACAGGCCCGAAGCAGTGAAAACTTTCAGTTGCTTGAGGCAACAGCAATTATCAGTATTTGATAAACCATTGTTTGTAGAGACTTTATAAAACAGAACTACAAGGCATAATGAGAATCAAACATATTTACCATCTAACTTTTAATGCTTTAAGAAAAATCTGGAAAAATCTAGAATAAGCGCCATCATAGCAGATCAGCAAAATGCATTATGAAAATGCATTACAACATGACTTAAAAAAAGGATCTTTAAAGATTTATAATTATGACGCTAACATGTGAGCTGTTTTCTACTTGACAAGTCACAACTGTCAGGTGTCAGAATAAACTCATGTATACACGTCCACTATATTTATGCTTTAGACTATTTTCCTTAAAAAGATTATAGCTGGCTGAATAATTGCTGTTTATAAATTTTAAGTATACACTTCAACTGTAGCTCCTGCCTTGGAAGACATGTCTTCTTTTTCTAATTTTGTCTGATATTTGATATTTGGGGGGGGGGGACAACAGAGCTTTAAATCTAGATAATGATAAATTATAATAAAATAAAATCCTGTTTGAAAAGGTATCATCACGTGGCTCATGAAATTATTTTTCCAAACCTGGACAGATGTAGACGAGATGATCCAGGGGTCCTGACAATGCATACCTCGCATGACCCTTCCAGTCACCTGCCATGAGTGTCTGAGAAAAGATATCTACTCCATCGTGCGGAAGGTGCCAGAGGACAGATCCACTGGTCATTGCATCTCCATCCCACACTCCAGGTGTGGGAAAGCAGGTTGGTCACAGCCCAAACCAAGAGTCCTTGGGCTCAGGTGTCCCTGAGGCTGAGGCCTGGCTTCTCTTCCTTTCCTCATTTCTTTCATTTTCTTCCCTATAAAATCTGTCTTTTCTCCCTTTTCTCTATTTCTCTATCCTCACTTGGATCCTTCCCTGATGGCGACAGCTACTTCACATTAACCTTGATCCTCCATTCCCCTTGTCACCTCCTGGTGTCATTACTAGCCAACTTAATTCATTGCAAGTAAAAACACATTGTGCCTGATGGGAAACTTTAGCCACAGAAAATTTAAAGAGGAAACAACATACATTTGATTTTTTTTTATTATGAATGTTTCAATCATACACTCAAGTAAAAAAAATAGAACTAAAAAAGGCAGATACATTTGGCTTCATAGATTGTTAACCTGGGGCCAGTTTTATTCCTTTTGTGCCCATGTCTCCCCTGGTTTATCTCCTTTCCTACTAGAGGAGTTGAAATTCAGTCCCAGACATTCTTTTATTTCATACATAAATATCTGAAAGCCTATCTTTCAATGGCAAGAATTGTTGTTTTAACAAAAGCATGATCTCATTATGACACTAAACATTCAGACAGAGTTCTGCAGTGTCTTCACCATCCTGTGTGGACTACTTATCTCTTGAGCATGTATGTGCCTGTGTGTGCACACAAGAGCAATTTTATTCAAATTGGGATGCAAAACATTTCCAGTTGCATGTGGCTGTTGTTTCTCTTAAATCTCCTTTCACTTATGGATCTCCCTCCCTTTCATTTCCTTTCAATTTGTCTCTTAAAAGCTGCACGTTTTTCCAATAGTTGCCCATGGCAGGCTGATGGCTTCCCTATGCATCCTATGGCATGGTCTTCTGCGCCTCTATTTCTGGTAAACTGGTCTTGAGATCCTGAAGCGTGTTGGCTTTTGATTTAGGTTTGACTTTTCCTCAGAATTCTCCAAAGGACACATTCTCTCCTTCCATCAACAGGCCCATGATACCTGCCTGCCTCTGTTTCTGATGGTCAGTCATCAATGATGTTCTCTAAGTGCATCATTTTGTTTGAGTTTACAAAATGGTGGTATCCTGACTTTATCACTCCTTCTTCAATTCCTGTTTTTAATGTAAAATACTTTCATAAAGAGAAACTTCCTTTCATCAAAAATATTTGGTTTCCCTGAGATGCAGGTGAATTGGCAAAAGCGTGAATGAATGCTTGATTTTCCTTCTATGAACCAGTATTCAGAACAGTTGGTATTCTAGCATCTTCCAGGAATGGTGGAGGAACAGCTAGCACTGTGATGGACTCATAAATGTTTAACTCCCAGCTTGGTCATCACTGCTTGTCAGAAGGAACTAGGAAACAGCTGTATTTTCTTCAAGAAAAAAATGTATCCAGAATTTATACTGATAAGTCCAACTCAAATTCAGCATCGCAGGATATTAACCTCTGTGACGTTAGATTTGCTTCCCGGTTCTCTGTTTACACGGTTTCTAATCATATTAACATCGTCACATAACTGCCTTGTCAGAGTAAATTTCAGAGTCACAATACAGTATTTTAAATAAAAACTGCTTTCACTAATGAAATACAACCTTAAGGAGCTTAAGATTTGTTGGCAATGGATCTAAAACAGGAAACATACACAGACGACCATTTTACACACTTAAAGTAATTCTTTTCTGGTGCTTCGTTCAACTTTACAGGTTTGTTCATTTTACCTCTGATATTTAGAAACCTGGTTTTTTTTTTTTTTTTTCATTTTGTCTAACTGTGGTGTGTTACTGTAAAATTGTGTATATTGCTTCATAGTCAAATCTAAAAAATAATATCTATTCAGAAAAGTCTAGCACTTACCCATGCTCTCTCCCTTCTCCTAATGGGTCATTATGGATGTAAACTTTAAAAATTCCTTTTCTTGGTTATACTCCCATTTACATGGTATAGGCAAAGATGAAATATAGGTGAATATCGCCATTGTTTTTACTTAAATAAATGGTGGCATACCCTACCCATATTCTTCCCCTTGTTTTTACCAAGGTGGTTAAACAAATGTGAGGGGTGGGAGTGAACCACACGGTGATCTCACAGGGACATCTTGTTTGTGCAGTTGCCTGAATAAAACCAACTCCTGGAAGCAAGTGGCAATGGAGCTTTGGAAGTCTGACTGTGAATGTGGAGCCCTTTCCAATAAAATTCCTCAGGTACCGTAAGTCACCTTCATCTCTTTCCATGAGCAAAACTTCGAAATTACTATAACTTCTCATGGAGAGGGCTATATATCTCTGAGTCTCCTCTGTGGAAATACTTGGCAGGGAGGAGGGACAGGGAAGATGGTGTATGTGGTTAAAGGGCCAGCTTTAAAAACTCAAGAATGGCCTCTGTATTAATTCGCCAAGGGCTGCTGGATTTGAAAGAATGTTAACTCTCTCTCACAAACACACAAAGTCCTTTTCACCTGATGGAAAACAAAGTATGGGGGAAATAGCATGAACATATCAATAACTTCCTGAAACAGCTTTATGAAATAGTAATTGTCAGTAAATGGTAATGAGAAGCAGAGGAAAGGAGGTTCTAAGATATAAAGAATGACTTGGGAAAGTCACAGCACGGTGAGAATAACAGAAGGCCAAGTCCAGGGAGGGTCAATAATGAGACAATGGTAGGCATTTAATTTAGAAGAAAGAAACCGAGCACATGATGGGTCGTAACTTCTCAGCAGTCTCAGGTGCACACGTCGATGCTTGTGGTGTGGAGAAACATCCTCCGGGTGGAACTTCCTGAGCACACACTGACTCCATCCTTGGCAACTGCTGACATTACAGCCTTCAGAAATTTATGGGTGGCTCAAGTTCACTGCATTCGGTTCCAAGTACGCCCCATGGTAAGAATGCAGCTTTCAGCAGCACGGCAGTAGAATCGCTACTTACCAGTAAGTGGTTGATGAATGTTTTCAAGAGAGAAAGACCCCAATCACATTTAAAGCTATATCTTAGTCATCTTACTGTTGTACTTTACTTGAGTCTATTAACATAATTATAAGCATTTTTAAAACGGGAAAACATAGAAAATGCAGAATTCAAGACGCAGTTACCATTTCCCTTTATAGAAATACTGTTTTCAAAGGAACTTGGAATTTGAAGGAAAGCATGGAAACCTAGCCTTCAATGCTGTTTTCATCAGTAAAACTGAGATTGATTCCATAATGCAGAGGGCTAGATTTTATCAACATACACAAGCCTAATCCTGCACGCCCACACCAGAAACAGCAGGATTCCCTGGGCAGGCATAGGGAGCTCTCACCATCCTCAGCCTGAACAATTTCCATATGAGAGTCTACAAACCTTCTCATTATCATATCATTTGAAATAAAACAACCTATAGTGCATGTCATCTAGTTCTAAATGCATGGGCCATTTTGAACTCATTTATCAGCATAATATAATCGACCAGCAACATCTTGAGATAATACAGTAGAGCTGAGTTTGATTTGATAAAATAAATTTCTCAAAAAATATATGGAACTGTCCCTACATAAAATGTGAGTGAATGTCATTACATGAGGCAGACAAATAGACTCATAGCCAAGGACTTCACACCCTGAGGTCATCAAAATGCACACCATTATCTACAAGTGAAGCATATCTTTTGAAATCTGAACTTAAGCACAGAGAAATCCTTCACATGTCATTAACCCAAGCACAGAACAGGGGACCAGAGTATTACATATCTGTGAATCAATTTAGAGAAAAGATGAGAAGCATTGTCCTGGTCAGAACCAGCTAAGATCAGTCAGGAGTGATTGAAACTGATGTGTGCACGTCACTCCTAAATCAAAAGTAGAAAATAGGAAGTCACTTGGAAGACAGTGTCACAGCTTGGTTAATCACCAGTTCCACTGGGAGGGAAAAGCATGATGAATAGCTGCATCTTAGACAAATGATAAAACACCTCTTGAGTAATTAGGGTGTGACCCCTGGCAGCAATGCACAAGAGTGGCAATAATAAGACAAAATTGGAATATTTTGGAAGTGACTCAGCTCAGCTCAGAAAGTAAAATCGATGCCAACTTCAAATCCCAAAGAACAGTTAAATGAGAAAATGAATTTTACAAATTAAATTGTTAACAAAAGAGAAAAGTATGAATATATGATAATTAGCGGAGAAAAACTAAGCTCTGGGTTGGAGAGGTGAGGTGTCAGAGTGGCTGTCAATCTCATTCTCTCTCAGGATGTGTGGACTTCCTGGGTTGTCCCCACAGTCACTTCAACAACCACGATCCCCTTATGTTCTTTTCTCCCATTGCCCTCATGGTTCTTGGAACTGGAGTGATTTATTAAGGCCCAGAAAGTGGGGCTCAGATTTAATTAGAATCCATAACACCCAAAGAATAGTCCAGCATGAAAGGTATTTTACAAGTGTTGGTCTTAGAGTCCAGGTAACCTTAAAGTTCATATATAACCAGAGGGCGTAAGTTTACAGTTAAGGAAATTGGAGACCAGTCATATTTGAAGGTGTCAAGGTCACAAACCAAATGAATTGTAGGACTAGAGGTTGCACTGAAGCCCTCTGACCCACAAAGGTCCTTTAGCCACACTCAGATGGCTCAGGTTTCCCGGGATTTGCAAACAGGCAGCTCAAGCATCCGTCTCCCCTAGGTCACCCCTACCTAAGCACAGCTGTGCCTGGCTGTCCCCCTACCTCCTCCTCTCCTGCATGGAAGGCAGACCTGGCGGAAGCACAAAATCACTGAGGAGCTATGTCCTGTTCGGGAGTCTGAGGGATGTCTTGAAAGCAGGGGCAGGATCAGCCTGCGACTAAGCAAAGCCTTGTACGTGGACTGTCCAAAGGAGATGGTGACATCAGTGCACCCATGCAGGCCATCTATCCCTTCCCAAACACAATGCCTCCAAGTCCCCCGCCTATTCTTCCACTGCTCTGCTCCCTTCCTAACACATTTTGCATCCACCTGGGGTGCTCAGTGGGTTTTAATCAGAGGATTTTTGGAGTTTGGGCATCAAATGAAAACAGAGTTTGAGCTCTGGATTTGGGTAGCCTGGGTTGTTAATCCAGACTCCACCAGTTACTGGTTGATAACCAGGAGAGGTGCTCAACTCCCAGAAACTTTGGGTTCGTCTTCTATAAGATGGAGATAATGAGGCAATGCAAACAGAAGTCTTTGCAAGGTGCTACAACCATAGTGAATCCTTCTCACCTGGAATCCAAAGTAACCTTGGGAGACACAAAGTGCAATCTGCCAGCTTCTCCCAGTGCTATATTTCCTTGGAGTCAGTGAGCATTTTAATAGGTCTTCTGCCAATGACAGATAAGTTTTCTCTCCTCATCATGAAAATAAGTCAACAATAAAAGAGAGAGAGAGAGAGAGGAGAGGGAGAGAGAGAGAGAGAGAGAGAGAGAGACATTTCCTCTCCCATTTTATGAGTGACAAGTGTCAGCTGGACCCCCTCCAGGCTGGGTCCTCTCTCTCATTTCCTCAACTCACTGCATCTTCTCAGCAACTCTCCACTTCAGTCTCCTGGTGGGTGACCCATAACATACCCTGACCTAAATGACCTTCACAAAGCTTCTCTTCAACACATCTCTGCCCACACCCTGGGGGTCCTTAATGGTAAATGTTTATATTCTACTCTTGGATCTTAGATTATCAGATCTTTCTAACTCTCTTTCTCCCTCGCACCCTTAGCTGCTTTTTAGCCTCTACTCTTTCACTTTGTGGAAGACACCTTTCATCTCTGTGATGATTCATCGTATGCATCAACTTGGCTGGACCGTGATGCCCACGCACCTAGTCAAACATCATTCTAGATGCTTCTGTGAAGGCATTTTTGAAATGAATGAGATTAGCATCAGTAGACTATGAGTAAAGCACATTACACATCCCTCATGTGGATGGGCCTCCTCTGATCAACTGGAGGCCTTAACAGAAAAACAAAACCGACCTCTCGAGAAAAGGGGAATTCTGCTGATGGACCATATTTGGCCTAGAGCTTCAGCTCTGCCCCAGGCATCTAGCCTGGAAGCCTACCCTGTAGATGTGAACTTGCTAAGCTTCCACGACAGCATCATCCAATTCCTTTAAACACATCCCCTCCCACCCCACCCACCACTGCACACACCCCACACTGGGTTTGTTTCTCTAAGGAACTTTGACCAATGCAATCGCCCACCAACCCACCCAACACACACACACATACTTTGCTTCCTTCCCTACACGGTGCTAACTCTTCCCTTCCTCCAGACCCCTGCTAGCCCTCTGTGTCCTTGTCCTAGTGTCCTCCCACTATGGTATCCCTCTGGATTCAAACCCTGGGTCAACTGAAGCACCTGTGCCCTCAGTACCTGCATGCAGGCAGCTGTACACAGCTGGGAGTGTCCCTCGGTGGCCTCAGCCTGTGAGCACTGGCTCAGGTACTATCAGGAGTCTTCCTACCAGGCTCTGTGCTCAGTGAATATGTGACCTATCTGCACCCAAAACACCCTTTTACAGACTGAAGTTCAACCCCATCTTTCCTTTGCTTTATTCTTCTTCCATAAGAACACCTGTCTCCCTTCAAAGCCAAGTAGGACCTGGATCCTCCTGTCCCACCCGATGCTTCAGAATCACTTTAATGTTCGCCCTTCTCTCCCTTCTTTGCAGGCCAGCTGTCAGGGCTGGGCGTGGCCATGTCCTCTCCTCCGCCCCTCACCAGGTTTCCCTGCTGCACACACTGCAGTCAGCAAGGCTTCACTCTCACCTTTTAGCTGAACTGCCGATAACCCCAGATCTCATTAGTCCTGCATGAAGTGGAAATGTTTGGGAGTTTTTGTTGGTTTTATGGAGTTTTTTTTTTTTTTTTTTTTTTTTGGGGGGGGGGTGCATTAAATTTTGAAAAGGTTTTTTCTCCCTTTTTTCCTTTCTCTCTTTTCTTCTTCTTCCTCTCTTCCTCCCTCTCTCTCTTGCTCCCCTCCCTCCTTGCTCTCTCCTTCCTACACCTCTCCCTGTCTTGTCCTCTCTTTCCCTCTCTCTCTCCCCCTCCTCCTCTTCATTTGCAGTTAGTGTTCACTCTCTGTTCCTCAGAGGAGGGGAATGCAACCTGCCCAAGACCACACATCTTCCAGGAGATGGAGCCTGCCTGTGATAGCATCTGATCACAGATGACATTCCTGAACTGCCATTCAAAGCCTTCCACCTCATCTCCTTTTTGTGCTGAGGCTCCAATTCTTTGAACTGGCCTCACTCTGACATTTCAACTCTGCAGTCTCTCCTGACTCAGACAGCAGAAGGAGGCTCACTACCTCCATAAAGCCCCTGCAAGCTCGCCTGCAGAAAACCAGAGGGCATACTAATGACTTTTGCTATGTTGGTACCAGATGATCAGATCATCATGCTTACTGTTTCCAAACCAGATGCCTGGGGATGGTGAGATCAGTGGAAGAAAGGATGATTCACAAGGACTTTCTCTAGAGCAGAGGCAAGGGACAACCATATTCTATGGTTGAACATGCAAAGTTGCACAGGTTTCCCACGTAAGTCTCCAGTGCAATGTCCAAGGTAGGATGAGACAGAAAGAATACATGAATATATGCCTGTTCAAATCACACGAAATATAGTTCCTCATGGTGAATATTTATTTAATAAAATTTTGCCATAGCCAAATATATACTTTATTCAGCTCAGATAGATTACATACTCAAAGGTTCAGGAGTTTTCAAAATATGAAGTAAGAAAATGAGAACATTCATATGGAAATTCAAGGGTTGTGTGTGCACACATTCAAAGGGTTTGAATTTACAGGCACAAGGAAACTGAAGAGACCAATTGCTTTCCAAGTTGGAGAAATTTCAATATTTACCTGTCATCTCTGACATAAAAATTTTTAGACAGTACAAATATCACTTTAAACTTAATTAATTCATGTGTTTATTCTGATCTAAGGATTGAAAAATCTGTTTCCAAAGTGACATATTGGATGTTTTTTAACCTTTTATTATTTCAAGGGGTAAAGATGGAACTGCTAGTACCACTTTGTAGCTCTTAGGATAATTTCCCCAACTTTCCATAAACTTGTTAAAATAAATACAAGGTTTTTTTTTTTTTCTTCCTGAAACTGATATTCCCCAGCCTGCCCCTGACTCATGATGATTCTGACATATTGTAATAAAGCTATTGCTCCCCGAGGATATCTTTTCATTGCTCCAGCAATTTTTCTCTTCTCTGTCTCTTATTGAAAAAGAATCCTATTATTAAGTACTTAAAATATTCAAGGCTCTAAAAGGGAGACAAGCTTTCAGTATGAGAGATTAATAATAACAATAAGAAATACAAAATGCGAGATGGGGGTTCAAAACCAAATAAAAATTTCATTTGCAGAATACAAGCCAAATAGGATTTCTCCTGAGCGGCATCTCTCTGATTTACAGATGCGGCTCTGTGGGCCATGTCCTAAGATTGGTGCTTCCTGTTTTCCTTCTTTTATGTTCTCAGTTACTTCTGGACAAATGCCCTAACACTTGAATCTTTTCTAAACCACGACTCTTCTAAATCACCCAAAGGATTATTCTGTGTAAACACTTCAGAAAGCTGTAAGATACTCGTGATAATAGGAAAAGATCATTTTAGACAATGCCAACATGGAGGTATGTTTCCTAAAGGGAGTTGGGAATATAGATGATGAAGCCATAAGAGTTCAAGATGTGGTTCTTATGACTGCGAGTGTTTCTTTTACATATTTATACAAAATATCAGATGGATGCCGGGTCTAGTGCACACACAGATCTCTGCACTGGAAAGGAACAGACACATCACTGGATTATTGTATTTTGGATCTCAAGTAATCACAAGAGCATCTCCTTACGCTAAAATAGCATCCTTCAAGTCTATTCTAAAACACCGTAACAACAGCATGGAGTGTCTATCTCCCGGGAATTCGCAGCCTTGATTAATAAGTGAATATACTTTTTAATAAAGACAGATACAGAGCATGCATTTTAACCAGTAGCATTTGAAGATTCACTTGTATCAGGGTGTCTTTGGGAATGAAGGTCAACATACAGGTAGAGGGAAAAAGAACAAGAAATAAAAAGACGAGTTTGAAATTCACTTGATTGAGGTTACACAAGCCCTGCAAAATAACCCAGGGAGACTCCCTGGGAATGACACTATGGCAGACGTCCTGGAAATGAATAAGACCCTAGAGGGAGTTTAGTGACTATTGGAAAAGTGATGAGGCGGGGGGAGGTTTGACAAGCGAGTGACCTGACGGTGGTTGGAAGGCCCCGAGTTGGGAAGGATGATGGAAGCTGGTCTGGCAAGTATGCCAAAGAAAAAGAAAGACAGTGACCCAGGAAGGAAGTACGGAAGTACAAGGGACTCTGGCGCGTGGCTTAGGAGCAGATATTAAGCATCTGAGATTCAAGTTGTCAGTAAGGAAACAGTGGACGGAACCCGCCAGGTTCAGAGGAAGACAGAGCCATGGGGTCTACCCGCCAAGCAAACCATTACAAAAGAATCCAGGTTTTCAAGATGGCGGCCTAGAGGGTGGCTGCATTTCATGTTGCTCCAGGACTCAGGATTCAAAAGAGGAGATATTGGGACGCTTGGGACCAACTCAAAGCAGCCGGGTGACTCTCACCCCCTGGGGGGGCATCCCGGATGGGACGGGGGTCCCGGAACGCAGGAAACTTTGTGAAGTAGAACTGCCGGCGAGACGCCCCTCCCCCCGCTGGAGCAGTGAACTCGGACAGCTGGGAGCGCCGTAAAGGAGGCCGCTCGGCACAGCGCTGGGACTCGGAGCAGCCACTGGGGCTCCGGCGGCTGCCCGGGGGAGGAGTGGCGGGGAGAACTGTGTGGACTCAGGACACCGGGGCCTGCCCTGAGGAGGAGGAGAGGAGCGTGGCCACTTGGATTCAGAGAGACTGCACCAGAGCTGCAGGCGGTTGCCAGAGGAGAAGCTGCGCGGCGAGCTGTTTGGAATCAGAACGACGCTTCTGAACCCCGGGGCCTGCCCTGAGGACGAGGAGGAAGAGGAGCGGCCGCTTGGATTCGAGTGACTACACCGGAGCTACAGGCGGTTGCCAGAGAAGGGGCTGCATGGCGAGCTGTTTGGACTCTGACCACTTCTGAACCCCGGGGCCTGCCCGGAGGAGTAGGAGAAGGAGGAGAAGGAGCGCGGCGGGTCCTTTGGACTCGCAGTGACTGCATTAGCGCTCCAGGCCGCTGCTCAGAGGAGAAGGTGAGTGGTGAGTTGTTTGGTCTTAAAGTGACAGCTCCTGAACACAGGGGGGCTGCCTGGAGGAGAAGCGTGGTGGGACGCTTGGTCTTGAGTGGCCGCACCAGAGCTCCGGGCGGTGCCCAGAGGACCCGTGCAGCGGGTCACGTGGATTCAGAGCCACTCAGAGGGACTGCTCCTGAACACCCGGGGGGTTATCTGGAGAAGGAGGAGGAACGGGGAGGGTCACTTCGACTCGGAGTGATTGATTGCCCCGGGCTACGGGTGCTTGGTGGGAGGAGGAGACACGAAGTGAGTTTCTTGGACTCCTAGTGACCGCACCGGCATACTGGGCGGCTGTCTGGAGGAAGAGGCCTGAGTCTCTGGGACTCAGAGCGATTGTTCGGGGTCACAGGTGGCTGCTCAGAGGAGGGGCCACGCAGCCAGGCGATTAGGTGCAGAACAGGGTCCCAGGATCTAGAAGGCTTCTGGGTGGAAGAGCCGCACAGAGACAGGCTTAGGGCGGAGCGAAGGTTCCAGGCCTATGGGCAAATTCTCTGAGGAGGGGCAGCCTAAGGAGATTCATCTGCAAAGGGTGAGGCTCCCAGGCCCAGGAGGTAGGGCCGGGCCCCTGGAAACTTTGCAGAGGAAGGCAGCCCAGCCCAGGCAGTAGCTGTAAATTGAGGGGAACCTCTAGGAGGAAACTGACCAGCGAGACCTCCCCACTGGGTGAGTCTTCCCTGCCTGGTGAGGTTTCCCCACAAGGACGGTAAAACCAGAGACACAGGCCCAAACAGGCCTTGCCTCAGCTCACAGCCTAGGTCCCCTTTGGATGACCATTGGTCAACAAGTGGAGGCACCTCTGCCCACTAGCAGGGAATATACCCCACCTGAAGGCCACCACTCCTAGAGAGGCAGCTTCCTTGTGGAGCACCGCATTATCAACTTCCTCCAAGACTTCAGCCTACTGAAGGCTAAGAGGGGATATATATAGAAATCTTCAGAGACATTGTAAATCAACAGAGGAAATCTGCAATATCTCAGCGGTCCACTGATATCTGAACAATATGAGAAAACAAGGAAAGAAAATGCTGCAAACAAATCTAGATGTTACATCAATAAAACCCAATGACAGCATGGCAGAAGAAATGACAGAAAAGGAGTTCAGAATGTACATAATTAAAATGATCAGAGAAGCAAATGATGAGATGAAAGAGCAAATGCAAGCATTGAATGATCGCACCAATCGACAGTTAAAAGAGCAAATACAGGAAGCAAAAGATCATTTCAATAAAGAGTTAGAGATATTGAAAAAAACCAAACAGAAATCCTTGACATGAAGGAAACAATAAACCAAATTAAGAACTCCATAGAAAGCATATCCAATAGAATAGAACACCTGGAAGACAGAACCTCAGACATTGAAGACAAAATATTTAACCTTGAAAACAAAGTTGAACAAACAGAGAAGATGGTAAGAAATCATGAACAGAATCTACAAGAACTATGGGATATCATGAAAAGGCCAAATTTAAGAATTATTGGGATTGAGGAAGGTCTAGAGAAACAAGCCAAAGGAATGAACAACCTATTCAATGAAATAATATCAGAAAATTTCCCAAATCTGAAGAATGAAATGGAAAATCAAGTTCAAGAGGCTTACAGGACTCCAAATACACAAAATTACAACAGACCCACACCAAGGCACATTATAATGAAAATACCTAACATGCAAAATAAAGACAGAATTTTAAAGGCTGTGAGAGAAAAGAACCAAATTACATTCAGGGGGAAACCAATACGCATATCAGCAGATTTTTCAATCCAGACCCTAAAAGCTAGAAGGGCCTGGAACAACATTTTTCAAGCCCTGAAAGAAAATGGATGCCAACCAAGAATCTTATACCCAGCAAAACTTACCTTCAAATTTGACGATGAAATAAAATCCTTCCATGATAAACAAAAGCTAAAAGAATTTACAAAAAGAAAGCCAGCATTACAGAACATTCTCAACAAAATATTCCATGAGGAAGAGATGAAAAACAAAGAAGCAAATCAGCAAAGGGAGGAATTATCCTAAAGGAATTGTCAAATAAAGGAGGAAACAAGTTGTGTCAAACAAATAAATAAACAAAATTTTAAAAATGAACCAAATGACCGGGAAACCAAATCATTTCTCTATAATAACCCTGAATGTTAATGGCCTGAATTCATCAATCAAAAGACATAGACTGGCAGACTGGATTAAAAAGAAAGATCCAACAATATGTTGCCTGCAAGAGACTCACCTCATAGAAAAAGATACACATAGACTAAAGGTGAAAGGATGGGGAAAAACATACCATGCACATGGACTCAGCAAAAAAGCTGGAGTATCCATCCTCATTTCAGATAATGTGGACTTCAAGCCAAAGTTAGTCAGAAGGGATAAAGAAGGTCATTTCATACTGCTTAAGGGAAGCATAAATCAGCAAGATATAACAATCATAAACATCTATGCCGCAAACAGTGGCTCATCTATATATGTCAAACAAATCCTTCTCAATTTCAGAAACCAAATAGACCACAACACAATAATACTAGGTGATTTTAACACGCCGCTCTCACCACTGGACAGATCTTCCAGACAAAAATTGAACAAAGAAACCATAGATCTCAACAACACAATCAATAATTTAGACTTAACGGACATTTATAGAATATACCATCCAACCAAGAGTGAATACACTTTCTTCTCAGCAGCACATGGATCCTTCTCTAAAATAGACCATATATTATGCCACAAAGCTAATGTTAGCAAATACAAGAAGATAGAGACACTACCATGTATTCTATCAGATCATAATGGATTGAAGTTAGAAATAAATGAAAGAGTAAAACACAGAAACTATTCCAACATCTGGAGATTAAACAATATGCTATTATATGATGAATGGATAACAGAAGATATTAGGAAGGAAATTAAAAAATTCTTAGAGGTAAATGAGAACAAAGAAACATCATATCAAAATCTCTGGGACACTATGAAAGCAGTACTTAGAGGGAAATTTATTTCATGGAGCGCATTTAATAAAAGAAGTAAAACTCAACAAATAAACAACCTAACACTACAGCTCAAAGCCTTAGAAAAAGAAGAACAGAACAGCACCAAAAGTAGTAGAAGACAGGAAATAGTTAAACTCAGAGCTGAAATCAATGAAATGGAAACAAAAGAAACAATACAAAAAATTGACAAAATAAATAGTTGGTTCTTCGAAAAAATAAACAAAATTGATAAACCTTTAGCCACACTAACAAAGAGAAGACGAGAGAAAACCCAAATCACTAAAATTCGGAATGAACAAGGAAATATCACAACAGACAGGATGGAAATACAAAACATAATTAGAAGCTATTTTGAAAATCTATACTCCAACAAAATAGAAAATTTCAAAGACATCAACAGGTTTCTAGAGACATATGAATTGCCTAAACTGAATGAGGAGGACATAAACAATTTAAATAGACCAATTTCAAGTACTGAAATAGAAGAAGTCATCAAAAGCCTACCAACAAAGAAAAGTCCGGGACCAGATGGGTTCTCAGCCGAGTTCTACAAAACCTTTAAGGAAGAGCTCATTCCAATACTTCTCAAAGTATTCCATAAAATAGAAGAGGAGGGAACCCTCCCAAACTCATTCTATGAAGCCAATATCACACTGATACCTAAACCAGACAGAGACTCATCAAGGAAAGAAAATTTCAGACCAATATCCTTAATGAACATCGACGCAAAAATTCTCAACAAAATTTTAGCAAATCGCATACAAAAACATATTAAAAAGATAGTACACCATGATCAAGTGGGTTTCATCCCAGGGATGCAAGGTTGGTTCAACATCAGGAAATCAATAAACGTAATTCACCATATTAATAGACTTAAAGTCAAGAATCACATGATTATTTCAATAGATGCAGAAAAAGCATTTGATAAAATACAGCACCCCTTCATGCTCAAAACACTAGAAAAAATAGGGATAGTGGGAACATTCCTTAACATTGTAAAGGCCATTTATGCTAAGCCCATGGCTAATATCATTCTAAATGGTGAAAAACTGAAAGCATTCCCCCTAAAAACTGGAACAAGGCAGGGATGCCCTCTTTCACCACTTCTATTCAACATCGTTCTTGAGACTCTGGCCAGAGCAATTAGACAAACCAAAGAAATTAAAGGGATACGAATTGGAAAAGAAGAACTCAAACTATCCCTGTTCGCTGATGACATGATTATATATTTAGAGGAACCAGAAAATTCCACCAGAAAACTCTTAGAACTCATAAGTGATTTCAGTAAAGTAGCAGGTTACAAGATCAATGCCCATAAATCCAACGCATTTTTATACATAAGTGATGAATCCTCAGAAAGAGAAATTAGGAAAACTACCCCATTCACAATAGCCTCGAAAAAAATAAAATACTTGGGAATCAATCTCACAAAAGAGGTGAAAGACCTCTACAATGAGAACTATACAACACTAAAGAAAGAAATTAAAGAACACCTTAGAAGATGGAAAGATCTTCCATGTTCTTGGATAGGAAGAATGAATATTGTCAAAATGGCCATACTACCTAAAGTGCTATACAAATTCAATGCAATTCCAATTAAAATCCCAATTATGTACCTTACAGAAATAGAGCAAGCAATTATGAAATTCATCTGGAAGAATAAGAAACCCAGAATAGCTAAAGCAATCCTTAGCAGGAAGAGTGAAACAGGGGGTATTGCAATACCAGATCTTCAACTCTACTACAAAGCAATAGTAACAAAAACGGCATGGTATTGGTACCAAAATAGAAAGGTAGATCAATGGTACAGAATAGAGGACACGGACACAAACCCAAATAAATACAATTTTCTCATACTAGACAAAGGGGCCAAAAATATGCAATGGAGAAAAGATAGCCTCTTCAACAAATGGTGCTGGGAGAATTTGAAATCCATATGCAACAGAATGAAACTAAACCCATATCTCTCACCATGCACGAAACTAAACTCAAAATGGATTAAGGACCTCGGAATCAGACCAGAGACCCTGCATCTTATAGAAGAAAAAGTAGGTCCAAATCTTCACCTTGTTGGTCTAGGACCAGACTTCCTTAACAGGACTCCCATAGCACAAGAAATAAAAGCTAGAATCAACCACTGGGATAGATTCAAACTAAAAAGCTTTCTCTCAGCAAAGGAAACTATCAGCAATGCGAAGAAAGAGCCTACAGAGTGGGAGAATATCTTTGCCACTCATACTTCAGATAGAGCACTAATCTCCAGAATCTATAAAGAACTCAAAAAACTCTACTCCAAGAATTCAAATAGTCCAGTCAACAAATGGGCTAAGGAAATGAATAGACACTTCACAGAAGAAGATCTACAAGCAATCAACAAACATATGGAAAAATGTTCAACATCTCTAGTAATAAGAGAAATGCAAATCAAAACCACCCTAAGATTCCATCTCACCCCAATTAGAATGGCGATTATCAAGAATACGAGCAACAACAGGTGTTGGCGAGGATGTGGGGAGAAAGGTACACTCATACATTGCTGGTGGGGCTGCAAATTAGTGCAGCCACTATGGAAAGCAGTGTGGAGATTCCTTAGAAAACTTGGAATGGAACCACCATTTGACCCAGCTATCCCACTCCTTGGCCTATACCCAAAGGACTTAAAATCTGCATACTACAGAAATACAGCCACATCAATGTTCATAGCTGCTCAATTCACAATAGCCAGACTGTGGAACCAACCTAGATATCCTTCAATTGATGAGTGGATAAAGAAACTGTGGTATATATATACAATGGAATATTACTCAGCCATAAAGAATGATAAAATTATGACATTTGCAGGCAAATGGATGAAATTGGAGAATATCATGCTAAGTGAGATAGGCCGATCTCAAAAAGCCAAAGGACGAATGATATCGCTGATAAGTGGAGGATGACACATAATGGGGGGGAGGGAAGGGTTAGAGTTAGGGTTAGGGAGGGGGGCAAGTATAGAGGAAGGAACTACTGTATAGAGGGTAAAAAGGGGTGGGAGGGGTGGGGGGAAGGGAAAAAATAACAGAATGAATCAAACAACATTGCTCTATGTAAATTTATGATTACACAAATGGTATGCCTTTACGCCATGTACAAACAGAGAAACAACATGTATCCCATTTGTTTACAATAAAAAAAAAAAAGAAGAAAAAAGAAAAAAAAAAAAAAAAAGAATCCAGTTCCACGTGGTTCTTTGCACATGGAGTGCATGTGACACTCCATCCCAGAAATGACCACAGATGTGTGCCAATCCACATGTACACTCATCCACCTGGTCCTCAGTGGACAGCCCCGGCAGGCATCTGCAAAATGTGTGGTGAGGAACAAAGCAATGCCAGTTTCCCCACATAGAAATTTTATGCTTTGAACTACAATATGTTTTGATAAATACTAGAGGATTGATCTCATGATTTATCAAAGATAACATTCTACTTGCTTAAAGTAAATTATGTATAAAAACATAACCCTAAACCCACAGTTCAATCTTCTTCCTAGATTCCCTCCTTAAGGGCACAAAAAGACTGTTCTTGCTAAAAAAACTTCAGCAGGAGAGAAGAGAGCTAGAAGAATGGTGCATGTGTGACTCTAGTTAGAGAGAACGTCGGCGTGAATCTAGGATCTCAAGTCCCAATGTCCTCAGTGTTCGAATATCATTCTATGGGTTGCGGGGAAACATGCGTTTCTAAAATGAAGAGGGATGAGAGATTCTCCCTGCACCCTCATTCTATCAGCAAAGAAAATGAAGCTCAAACCTGATCTGACCCTCATATATTGTACACATGCATTGAGATGTCACACTGTATCCCAAAAATGTATACAATTATTATGTCAGTTAAAAATAAAAATGTGGTTCTATTTTAGTCCGAGTCTCTCAATGCCTCCCCTTCTTGAATCCTGGGTTCTGGAGAAACACATGGATCCCTCTCTAAAATAGACCATGTTTTATGCCACAAAGCTACTATTAGCAAATACAAGAAGATAGAGGTACTACCTTGTATTCTATCAGATCATAATGGACTAAAATTAGAAATAAATGACAGACTAAGAAACAGAAACTTCTCCAATACTTGGAGATTAAATAATACACTATTATATGATGAATGGATAACAGAAGACATCAGGAGGGAAATTAAAAAATTCTTAGAAGTAAATGAGAACAAAGACACATCATATCAAAATCTCTGGGACACTATGAAAGCAGTACTTAGAGGAAGATTTATTTCATGGGGCGCATTCAACAAAAGAAGTAGAAATCAACAAATAAACGACTTAACACTACAGCTCAAAGCCCTAGAAAAAGAAGAGCAGACCAACACCAAAAGTAGTAGAAGACAGGAAATAGTTAAAATCAGAGCTGAAATCAATGAAATTGAAACAAAAGAAACAATCGGAAAAATTAACAAAATAAAGAGTTGGTTCTTTGAAAAAATAAACAAAATTGATAAACCCTTAGCCACACTAACAAAGAGAAAGAGGGAGAAAACTCAAATTACTAAAATTCGGAATGAACAAGGAAATATCACAACAGACACGAATGAAATACAAAACATAATTAGAAGCTATTTTGAAAATCTATACTCCAACAAAACAGAAAACCTCGAAGACATCAACAAGTTTCTAGAGACATATGAATTACCTAAACTGAACGAGGAGGACATACACAACTTAAATAAATCAATTTCAAGCAATGAAATAGAAGAGGTCATCAAAAGCCTACCAACAAAGAAAAGTCCGGTACCAGATGGGTTCTCAGCCGAGTTCTACAAAACCTTTAAAGAAGAGCTCATTCCAATACTCCTCAAAGTATTCCATGAAATAGAAGAGGAGGGAACCCTCCCAAACTCATTCTATGAAGCCAATATCACACTGATACCTAAACCAGACAGAGACACATCGAGGAAAGAAAATTTCAGACCAATATCCTTAATGAATATCGACGCAAAAATTCTCAACAAAATTTTAGCAAATCGCATACAAAAATATATTAAAAAGATAGTGGGTTGTATCCCAGGGAAGCAAGGTTGGTTCAACATCTGGAAATCAATAAATGTCATTCACCATATCAACAGACTAAAAGTTAAGAATCACATTAACTTTTGATTATTTCAATAGATGCAGAAAAAGCATTCGATAAAATACAGCATCCCTTCATGCTCAAAACACTAGAAAAAATTGGGGTAGTGGGATCATTCCTTAACATTGTGAAGGCCATCTACGCTAAGCCCATGGCCAATATCATTCTAAATGGTGAAAAACTGAAAGCATTCCCCCTAAAAACTGGAACAAGGCAGGGATGCCCTCTTTCACCACTTCTATTCAACATTGTTCTTGAGACTCTAGCCAGAGCAATTAGACAAACCAAAGAAATTAAAGGGATACGAACTGAAAAAGAGGAACTCAAACTATCCCTGTTTGCTGATGACATGATTATATATTTAGAGGAACCTGGAAATTCCACCAGAAAACTCTTAGAACTCATAAGTGAATTCAGTAAAGTAGCAGGTTACAAGATCAATGCTCATAAATCCAATGCATTTTTATACATAAGTGATGAATCTTCAGAAAGAGAAATAAGGAAAACTACCCCATTCACAATAGCATCAAAAAAAATAAAATACTTGGGAATCAATCTCACAAAAGAGGTGAAAGACCTCTACAATGAGAACTACAGAACACTAAAGAAAGAAATTAAAGAAAACCTTAGAAGATGGAAAGATCTCCCATGTTCATGGATAGGAAGAATTAATATTGTCAAAATGGCCATGCTATGTAAAGTGCTACACAGATTCAATGCAATTCCAATTAAAATCCCAATGACGTACCTTACAGAAATAGAGCAAGCAATTATGAAATTCATCTGGAAGAATAAGAAACCCAGAATAGCTAAAGCAATCCTCAGTAGAAAGAGGGAAGCAGGGGGTATCGCAATACCAGATCATCAACTCTATTACAAAGCAATAGTAACAAAAACGGCATGGTATTGGTACCAAAATAGAAAGGTAGATCAATGGTACAGAATAGAGGACATGGACACAAACCCAAATAAATACAATTTTCTCATACTAGACAAAGGTGCCAAAAATATGCAATGGAGAAAAGATAGCCTCTTCAACAAATGGTGCTGGGAAAACTGGAAAACCATATGCAACAGAATGAAATTAAACCCCTAACTCTCACCCTGCACAAAACTCAACTCAAAATGGACCAAGGACCTCGGAATCAGACCAGAGACCCTGTATCTTATAGAAGAAAAAGTAGGTCCAAACATTCAACTTGTTGGCTTAGGATCAGACTTCCTTAACAGGACTCCCATAGCACAAGAAATAAAAGCAAAAATCAATAACTGGAATAGATTCAAACTAGAAAGCTTTCTCTCAGCAAAGGAAACTATCAGTAATGTGAAGAGAGAGCCTACAGAGTGGGAGAATATCTTTGCCACTCATACTTCAGATAGAGCGCTAATATCCAGAATCTATAAAGAACTCAAAAAACTCTACACCAAGAATACAAATAATCCAATCAACAAATGGGCTAAGGAAATGAACAGATACTTCACAGAAGAAGATGTACAAGCAATCAACAGATGTATGAAAAAATGTTCGCCATCTCTAGTAATAAGAGAAATGCAAATCAAAACTACCCTAAGATTTCATCTCACCCCAATTAGAATGGTGATTATCAAGAACATAAGCAACAATAGGTGTTGGCGAGGATTTGGGGAAAAAGGTACACTCATACATTGCTGGTGGGGTTGCAAATTAGTGCAGCCACTCTGGAAAGCAGTATGGAGATTCCTCAGAAAGCTTGGAATGGAACCACCATTTGACCCAGCTATCCCACTCCTTGGCCTATACCCAAAGGACTTAAAATCAGCATACTACAGAGATACAGCCACATCAATGTTCATAGCTGCTCAATTCACCATAGCCAGATTGTGGAACCAAACTAGATGCCCTTCAGTTGATGAATGGATAAAGAAACTGTGGCATATATATACAATGGAATATTACTCTGCCATGACGAATGATAAAAATTATGGCATTTGCAGGCAAATGGATGAAATTGGAGGATATCATGCTAAGTGAGATAAGCCAATCTCAAAAAACTAAAGGACGAATGATCTCGCTGATAAGCGGATGAGGACATATAATGGGGGGTAGGAGGGGTTAGCGTTAGGGCTAGGGTTAGGTTTAGGGTTAGGGATAAGGAGGGTGGTAAGAATGGAGGAAGGAAGGACTGTATAGAGGGAAAAGAGGGGTAGGAGGGGTGGGGGGAAGGGAAAAAGTAACAGAATGAATCAAACAACATTGCCCTGTGTAAATTTATGATTTTTAATAAAAAAATGAAAAAAAAGAAATAAAATATTGCTATTTTTAAAAGTGAAATAAATAAATAAAAATAAAAATGTGCACATTTTTAAAAATAAAAATGTGTGTTTCTGTATGTGTGTGAAAAAAGTTCCACATTAACAAGAAGAAGAAGAGGAGGAGGAGGAAAAGGAGGAGGCAGAAGCAGCAGCTCACAGACATTAGGCTTAGTAAATACCTTTTTAGGGCTTTCCTGGTTCTTTTCCTGTTTCACTCAGAACCGGGATCACTCTTTCCTGACCGGGATCGGAAACATGGGGCGCTAAGTGATGTGGTGAGTAGCCCAGGCTCCAGTGTCGGTGGGAGGATGGTTTCCGGTGACGGGAGGGGAGGGCCAGGGTGTTTCCCCCGACTCACCCTCTGCCTCCCGCAGCTCCTGGGCAGCCTATGTCTTTTACAAGGCTCTCGCTCCTGACGGGCATCCCGCCTTCCAGAACCCTCTCCTGCACAGCGCTTGCCGTGCTTCCGGTTCCAGCAGGACCTTGCCAGGCCCTGGGCTCTGGATTCCCTCCTCGGGATCCCCCGGCTTAGGAGTCACAGGAACTTCCTGCTGCTGCTGAATTCTGATTGCCTCTTCTCACATTTGGCTGCCCTGCTTTTCCATCACCTGCGACCAATTTCCTATGATGACATCCCAGTTTCGGATGCCCAAGGTAATTTCTGATTTTTCTGACTGGGCACTGATTCAGAGAACAATTCAGAACCAGAACTAAGGTCTTCTTTTTTCCTACTCTGCCATAATATAGTCGAAGATCAGATGCCACTGCTGTACATATGAGTGCCACCCAGTCATTACATAGCATCTAAAATTGCCACCAAAATTCTATAAAATAGTATATAATGCTTCATACTCTTAACTTCCAAATGCCTCTATCAGTAAGTGTTACAAGACATTGTCTTATAACAAGTAGGAGATCTCTGTTATCTATGTGATACTTAATTTTTTGTGTCATTTTGGACCAATGGGACCCAGAAAGTTGGTATCATCTGTGTTTCCAGAAGAGACTGGCATTTGTGTCTTCAGACAGAAAAGCTCTTCTTCCCCATTGTGAGGAGGGATCAGCCCACTCACTGAGGGCAAGAGCAAAAAGGCCCAGCATGGCAAGTCCTCTCTCTCCTTGAACAGCTGCTTCCCTCTCTGCCTTTGTACATTTGAGCTCCTGGATCCTCCAGCCATCAGAGTCTGGCTCAATGACACCACCACCAGCTTCCCCGACTCTCCAGCTGGCAGGCGATAGATTACAGGACTGCTTGGTCTCCATGATTACGTGATCCAATTCCCAGTATTTATGTATAAGATTATACATGTATTACAGTCTTACACAAAATAATATTATATTTAAATAATCTTGTTAATACATAGTAAGCATTATTTATTAATAAGATAATCAACTTTATAATTGATAAATAATCTTATCAATACGATTATTATATAGAATCTTTTTGGTTGTGTTTTTCTGGAGCTGCCTAATGCAATCCATTTTCCCTAACTACCCAACACTTTTACGATTTCCTTCCTATCCATTCTACTCTATTATCCTTTGTTTCTTTCACCTGCAGCTTGCTTTATCCCACTTGAAACCTTATATAAATCCAATCTTTGCCTATTCTTCTAGTAAACACCTATATTTCTTCCATTGTCCCCTCATCTCTTTCTCTTCACTCAAGATTCATTTTTTATTATCAAATGACAGCTCACTTCAAATTTTTGCATCTGTTTTGAAATTCACTCCAGAATGGCCCATATCTTCTCACCCCATCTCCTTCTGATGGCCAGGCACTATTCCACTATTTGGAGGTACTAGAATTTACTTAAGCCAATGACCTAATGCTGGTAGATTGCAGCAAGATTATTTTACTCTTATTTAGCTTTCTCCTGGATTAACCACTAGTATCTTGGGTTTGATGCAGTAATTCAAAGAAAAGGCATTATATTAAATGCATAACAATTATTTTGTTGTGTGCACAATTTGGAAAATAATGTCTTAAACAATACCATAGTTTTAAATACTCTCATTTATTCTTGTTTTTGAGGAAATGTCTAGAATAAGGATGAAGATACTTTTGTATATTTCTGTCATTTTTTCCTTTATATGAACTGCCCACTTACATTTTGTCTCTTTAAAAAATAATTAAAGCTTTATTTTTACCATTAACTTTAGGCTGTTTTGTGCCTGTGTCATACAAAATTTTGTGTTGACACAAATATGCAATAACTCCACTAATATAGTAACCACAAGTACTATGTATTCAGTACTTCAAATACATGAAGTACTACAAATACTGAAGAACTTTATTTACTTTGTTTATTTGCTTATTATTTATTTAGTTCTGGGGATGGAACCCAAGGCCTTCCACATGCTAAGCACATGCTGTACTACTGAGCTTAATTTTTTTTTATTTTACTTTAATTAACTTAATGAAATAACCCTATATGGCTAGTGGCTACTGCATCTGATATTCCTTAGATATTAAGGAAATTGAGCCTTTGACATGGGAAGGATAGGGTTAACATTTGGTCTACAGCTTTTTCATCTAGTCTTGGTCTTTTGCCAAATCCTTCTTGTAATATTAATTTAAGGAACGCATGGGAGCATACTGGATCTAAGATGATCAACATCCTGTTTGATGCTTTACACTGAACTAAGAATCTGCACCTGCTTGTCAAGTTTGTTGAGCAACTCGAAGTTTTACTTTGCTACAAATTGTAATCACCTGGGAATATTTTTTAACTCCCAATACCTGGGTTCCCACCACTAGACAATCTCTCAGGGCATCAAAATTTGAAAGTATGGAAACATTTAGGAACCATAGACAAAACCAGGGATTAACAAGCAATCAGGGATTAATGAGATGCAAGTACCCTGGAGAACAAAGTTGGCAAGTATCCTTGAGGAGTTACGCCATGACCAAGGTATAAGTCCAGGGACAGCTAGAGCTCTCCTCACCTGAGGTGACCACACACCCCCAGGCATGTGCCTTGTGACCATGTTTATCCTGACGGAAGCCACTGGGATAATCAGAAGCAATTCAGCAATGCTAGACATCCATCATGTCGTGTCGTGTGTGCCGTGTGGTCACCTGTCCTAATCCATCTGTAAATCTAAGTGAACTTGCAAATAAATGAAGCCTATTTCATCAGTCAGTGGGGTATCAATCTTAACCCACGATTACTGACTGTTGTGGGTGAATCAAGGTGGTATTGCTAGCATATAGACTAACAATATTTCCCAATCCATATTCTTTCTTTCAATGTCTTTTATGCAATTTTTTCACATAAATTTGTAAATATTATCTAATTTTTCCTTTTGTTTTTTCTTCTTGGTTTAGGTCTCTTGCTAACTATGAGAAAAGGGCCCATTCTAATATTGTATGTTTAGCTTTACATTGTCCTATATTTTCTGTTAATACTTTCCATCTGTATCTGAATTGTTTTAAATATTCAATTAATCTAGAATTGATATTGATACAAACAAGTTATCTTTCCAAAGGTTTATAATTTACCAAGGCCCATAGTGACTTAGATATTCCTCATATATTTTCAATGCCTTATCTATCATACCCAAATCTTTTAAGTGTATATGGACTTAGTAATTAATGTTCTTCTTATTCTTCCACTATGTTTTAATATACCAATATCAATATGTTTTAATTAAGAAATGCTTATAATAAGCCAGGCCTGGAGGCACACACCTGTAATCCCAATGGCTCTGGAGGCTGAGGTAGAAGTTTGCAAGGTCATGTTCAGTCTCAGCAATTTAGCAAAAGGCTCTTAAGCAACTTAGCAAGACCCTGTCTCAAAACAAAACACAAATATGGCTGCAGAGATAGCTCAGAGGTAAAATGTCCTTGGGTTCAATCCCCAGTACCAAAAAAGAAAAAAGTATATATAATATTTCTTAAAATGTCAATCCCCCTTACTACTATTCTTTTGCTAATTAGCTTAGCTATTTTCTTACATCTCTTTCTTCCTATATGAAATTTAGAATGATCTCATTTTGGAGGTTATTTTAGGAAGAATGAGTAGCTTTATAAGTACTATCGTCTCTTCAAAAACAGATATGTCCTATTGAATCAAGTCTTCGTCTACATTCTTTAGTAAAATGCTGCCTATTTCTTTTTTAATATCTTGTACATTTCTTAATAAGAGTCTTCCTTGATATTTATTCTCTTTTTTGGTTCAGTTAGAAGTAGACTATGCACTCCTTTTATATTATCTACTTATTTATATGTAGGAAAACAAATTAGAGATTTTAAAAATTAATTTTTTGTTAGGTACACTACTGAATTACCTTTTAAAGTAATAATCAGATGATTCTCTTGGATCCTTAAAGAATATAATTATATTAGTTCCAAATCTTAGCTCTTCCTTTCCAGCTTTATATATTGTTTCTATCCTCTTCTAAAATTGAATTATGCTTGAATAATTAGGTTGATAACATAAAATTGAATTATGTTTGAAAATCCAAGATGGAAAATTAGGAAAGCAAGCCTAAGGTTTAGTTTCATCTGGGTCAAATACAGCCACGAAGAAAGACTTCAAAGGGACGGAATTGCTTCCAAGAGAGAAGATGCCAGATGTAGACTCCTGGGCTATGGAATGAAAGCCACTTGGAAGCAGGCATCTGAGACCCCACATCACAGCCATGATAAGAGGGCATGGAGGAAAAGAGACAATGCTATTGTCACTAAACTGTCACACAGTCGAATGGGAGAGAAGCTCATAATGCACGTTTAAAACACGTTGCTCTCTGATAGACAATTTGAGGATGATCTTGACGAGGGCGTACACTTTCAGGAGGCGCCAAATCAGATTTCTTGCTAGTTCTAATGAATACAACAAGTTTTACTTTTCCTGCTTAGAGACAAATCAAGTTTAAGAACTTAAAACAGTATCACCTACATCTGTCTTCCATTGCTATGTGACATATTGCTATGTGAACTCAAGGGAGTTCACAGGTATTTTCTTATATATTATATATTGATATAAAGCTCCAACATATATATATGTGCCTGTACAAGTTTATGAGAAGGGACTGATATAACACTCAACAGAAAGGACACACTGGATAGAAAAGGTGCCTAGCAAACTTAACTGTTCTGATTCATGATGGATGACTTCTTAAAAACCAAATGTCAGTATATGTTAACACCTTACCAGATATATGGTGTCCAAATATTTTCTCCCTTTCTGAAGTATGTCATTTCACTCCATTAATTGTTTCATTGCTGTGTAGAAGGTTTTTAATATAGTATATCTTTTTTTTTTTTTTTTTTTTTGGTGCTTTTGTTTTTAGTGTCGTGTCAAAAAAAAAAAAAAAAAAAAAAAAAATTCCAAGAGCTAGTTCATACAGTTTCCCACTATATTTTCTTTTAATTATTTTTATAGTCAGAGATCCTCAAATGTAAGTCTCCAATCCATTTCAATTTGATTTTGGTAGATGGTGCAAGGTGAGGGCCCAATTTCATTATTTTGCATATGGATATCCACTATTCCCAAGCACTACTTGTCCAGAATTTCCCCATCACACATTCCTGACTGCCTTGTGAGGGATCCACTAGCAATAAATGTGTGGGTTCACTTCTGGGCTCCATTCTATTCCTCTGGTCTGATTTTATACCAGCAAAACACTAGTTGCATTACTGGACCTTTATAATATGTTTTGAAATCAGGGTGTGTGACACCCCCAACTTTGTTCTTAAAAGTGTTTTAGTTGATCAGGGTCCTTTGAATTTGAATTTCAGGGTTTATTGCTAATTCTTTAAAAAATATTCATTTGGGTATTGATACAGATTACTTTGGGTAGATTGCTCTGGGTAGTATGGACATTTTAATAATACTAAATATTCTAATACAGGAATACAGAAAATGGGTCTGGGGAGATAGCTCTGTTGGTAAAGTGCTTGCCTTGTAAGCACAAGGCCCTGGGTTCGATCCCCAGCACCCAAAAAAAAAAAAAAAAAAAAGACCCAGAAAGATTACAGAAAATACTTCTATTTATTCATTTGTATTCATTAAATTCTATTCATTAATTTCTTTCAGCAATATATTGTAGCTTTCAGTATATAGCTGTTGGTTAAATTTACCTCAAAGCATTTAATTCTTTTTGATGCTATTATAAATGAGATTTTTAAAATTCCTTCCTGGAACAGGAAAAGGGAGAAGAAAGAAAGAGAAAGTACTGCAAAATGAACTGGAGCAAATTTTATTCCATACTTGTATAGTTATGTCAAAATGAACCCTAATATTATGTAAAACTAAAAGAAACTAATAAAAATAGATTAAAAATTTCCTTGTTAGATAGAGTTCATCATTGGTGTATGGAAACTAAACACATAACAAAAATAAAAATATAAAGAACTTCAACTCAATAGCAAAAAAAAAAAAAGAAAGAAAAATAAAGCCAACAGGTACATGAATAGGTACTTAACACCATTGTTCATCAGGGAAATACAAGTCAAAGCCAAAAAGATATCAACTCACACCTGTTAAACTGTCTACTAGAACCCTTGCACACTGTTAAGTTTTTAAAATAGCAAATAGCAAGAGCAATTATAAAAACAGGGTATGGTACACAAGTTTCTCAAAAAAATCAGAAATACCATGTGATCCAGCAATCCTACTCATTGGTATTTATCCAAAAAAACTAAAATCAGGATCTCAAAGAGCCATTTATACTGCTGTGTTCATTACAGAGATAGCTGAAATGTGGAAACAACTTAACTGCTCAGACAGATGAATAAAGAAAATGTCATTCACACACACACACACACACACACACACACACACACACACACACATATGAATAACATATGAAATGTTATTCAGCCTCTAAATAGGACAGAAATTGAGCCAGTAAGGGACAACATGGATGAACCCTGAGGAGCTTATTTTAAGTGAAATAAGCCAGCCATAGAAGGACAAATACTGCATGATCCCACTTATATGAGGAATCTCAAATCGTCAAGCTCACATAAGCACAGAGTCGAACGGTAGGGTCACCATACAATGTGCATCACGTTCCAGCTACACAGGCGACTGAGTCCTAGAGAGCAGGGGCACAGCATCAGGCCTAGAATCAACACTATTGTCTTGTACGCTTAAAAATTTGTTAAGAGGATATTTTTTAGAAGATATTTTTCATTGAAGATGGACACAATGCCTTTATTTTATTCATTTATTTTTAATATGGTGCTGAGGATCAAACCCAGTGTCTCACTCTGCTAGGCAAGCACTCTGCCACTGAGTTACAGTCCCAGCCCAAGAGCATATATTTCATTTTGAGCCTTCTTACCATGATTTCTTAAATGCAGTCCTGTTGTTTTTTGTTTTTTTTTTTTTTTTTTTTTGGAAACAGGGATTGAACCCGGGATGCTTAATCACTGAGCCATATCCCCAACCCTTTATATTTTTTTTACTTTGAAACAGGGTCTCACTAGCTTGCTTACAGCCTTGCTAAATTGCTGAGGCTGGCTCAAATCTGCAATTCTCCAGCCTCAGCCTTGGGAGCTGCTGGGATTTCAGGCATGTGCTTCCATGCCCGGCTAAAACACAGTCATCTTTTAATCATGCACAAGTTAATCATTTTCAAAGGATGGAGAACTCATGGTTGAACAAATATAAACAGGAAACTTCCCGAGGATATAAGCTAATAATGTAGACTTTAATGAAAAATATCTTTTTGGGATTAGTGTCTTGAAAGACAGAAGCAGCATAAGGCACTCCCTGGGCACACGCCACGTTGTGCAGTGCATTATGCTTGACAACTTGACATGTTGACGTACATGGCGTTAGGACTATTGTACTTTATATCACTGCAGATGTTTTTGTAAGCTTAGGTCACTAGAATAAGGGCACAACATGGAGAGAGCTAGGGAAAATGTCACCTGCAAGGAGGGGTCATCCACCTGGCTTATTGCAAATCCCCCATACAGTTCTATCTTCCCAGGTTTTCTACTGGATTCCCTAGGCATTTGGTTATTTGACTTAAAACAAATGCATGCTAAAAATCTGCAGGTAGTGCTTCCATCTTGTCTGGCTTACAGAGCTGACAACTCAATCAGTCTCCTTGATAACAGTGACCTGAATATTTTGTGATGGGTGGTATTTGTATCTAATTGCCTACGCTATGTCACAAGGTCTCCAAGTCTTTTGCCAGTCAAACCCAGAACCATGACATTAGACACTTTCGGTCCAAAAACAGAAACAAAGATGTACTCAGAGATACACTAAAAGCTTTTGTTTAAAAAGCAGATGCAACCTAAATTCATAAAAAAATAAAGTGTTGTTGCATTTAACAATCATATTAACTTAAATAAGTTATAAGGTCGGTACTGCCCCACTCCTTGCCTTTCTAGTCCACAGGATAAAAGAACCTTGAGTGTTTATCAGAGAGAATTTGGATGGAAAGTTCTTGCACATGTCGATCTACTTAAAATAATTTCTAAGATGTTGGTTTCATGATATTTCGGCAATTGTTCTTAAATGAGCAAAAATTACACCTTACATTTACTTTTCCAATCACTTAACAATAAACTAGCTGAAAAGAGTCTTTTCATCTTAGATGTGGAAGAATTTTATTTTGTCTTCAATTTCAGAGGAGCAATTTTAGTGGCTCTCATTTTCTAAATTTTCATAAAATATTTATTCCCCATCCAGCAGAGTACTTTGTAGAAATTACATTTTATGAACGTTAGGCTATAAATTTTATTCTGAAGAAAAGTTTTAATGTATTTTTTTAAATATCATATACCTATCAAGTTCACATTTCCATTAAGCAGCCTGCATAGATAATAAATACAATACTTTGTCTTTCTGTTAAGGATTATTTGTAAGAAGCAGTAGAGCATTTCATGAATTCTTTCAGGTTGGGAGATGGCATTGTTCTCTCTGGTGCCTGATGTGAGATGAAGGGTCCTCACTATAGCACTTCAGCCAAGTTCATTGTCTCTACTGAGCTTGTTTCTAAGCTGATAACACTTGCCTCTTCTTTCTCTATCACATACTTGTAAAATGCCTAATGTGCTTCCTAACTCTCTTTCATAGATTTACTTGTGTCCTCTGAAGCACACTGTGACCCTCTGAAAGGAAATTGGCATATTTTGTATAATCGGTATATATCCCATAATGTATAGAAAACCTGGGCAAAAACAAGTTAGGAAATACGTATTTGTTAAGTGTGACCAAGGGTTAACTTCCTTCCTATGTACATCAATTCAAAGATGATTCTTTGAGTTTAAAAAAAAAAAAAAAGTTTGAACTGAAGTGATCTGTGTTCTTCCAGGTCAAAAGTCAAGACCCCAGACATAGCTTGCCAGGTTTCACTTTTCCTGTGTTGGCAACTGCAGAATCACAGAGAGGGAGCTTCCCTCAGAGTGAGCCCAGAATGACTATGGAATGGACTAGACCTCTGCCCCCAGGGATGACCAGGAGATAAACACAAATATACAAACATAAATATATATAAATCTGCATAAATATAGAACCATATAACAGGAAATATGTACATAAATATGTAAGTGAAATATTCATATACAATTATATGTGCTTACACAAACATGTAGAGAGCATGTGTGTATGATTTTGGGGGTTGTTCCATCTTTTCCATAATCTTAGATACACTATGTGCAGCACTCTCTTAATTTTGATCTTGACACTCAAAGCCCTTGGCTTTCTTCATCATGCCAAAAATCATCATCCAGTCCTTCTCAAACCTGACAATCCCAACTGACCAGGACTCTCAGTGGTTATCACACAGAAAACTGCATCTCTGGGTATCTCCTAAGCTCATGGTTCTGGTCATACTTCTCCTGCTTCATAAACTACTTTCCTTAATCCTTCCAAAATCTAAATCATAATGCTTTCCTCAAGATCTACTTCTTGGGGCTAGGTAGGGATATAGCTCAGTTGGTAGAGTACCTGCCTCGCAAACACAAAGCCCTGGGTCCAATCCCCAGCACCAAAAAAAAAAAAAAAAAAAAAACTACTTCTTGGACAAATTCAGTCTAATCTGCCCTCCCTCCATATTCTGTCCATTACCAAAACTTTAGGAGTCTGTACTTAATATTTGCATGCTCTTCTGAATATTCCCCTGCTTTGTTCTTAGGGTGCCCTAACTCTTCCATTGCATTAACATGAATTCTTTCAATATCTCCCAGAAATGTGTACAAAGATAGGCATAGATTAGGAGATCGACACCTTCAGATCTATTCATTTATTTACTGGTTCTTTTGCTAATTCATTCAACGAAAGCATCTTGTTATCACACTGAATTTTGGATGACAGAAATGCTAATGTAGATGAGAAGAAAAAAAAAACATAAAAAAAGTATAATATGTGTAAGTGAAAGAAAACAACCACCATCCTAACACTGTGAAGCCAGTACAAAACACACACACACACACACACACACACACACACACACAAAGGAAAAGCTGAGAGGGGCAGAAGCTTACTGTAGGACATGAACATCCTACAAGGAAGCGCACTTCATTCAACCATTCATTCATTCTTCTTATTCATTCATTCCACATTTGGTATTCGTCTGCAACATGCCAGGCACTGTTACACTTCGGGGATGCTGAAATGAAATGGGGGAGACGCAGGCTTTAGTTACAGGAAGCACACACTCGAGAAGGGAAGACAACGAATAAACCCACAAATCACAGCCCAGTCTAAGAGGCAGCGTTACCTGAACAGGACTAGAGAGGAGCCACGCCTTGACTTTTATTAGTGCGGATTAGTAAGGACACCACTCATGCCACTATTTCACCCTGAATACCTCATCTTTAAGAGGAGTAAGCAAAAAAAGGCAAATGTCAAAGCCTTGGCTTGACTGTACCCAGCCTGACAAACAGGAACACATTAATTTTCATGGTCGATCTATCCCTTTAAGAAAATCAAAACCATACCTTTTAATTAACACAGCTAAATATTACCAGGCCATGGCCACTCCTCATTCAGTTTAAAATCCAATGCTTAATTTACAAAGAAAAGAGTAAAAGATAACCCAAACTCCTAGTTAAAATAAATACCTCATTAAGCTTTCATTGTTATTGGTTCATAATTACTGTTTATTTTATCCCTAGTTTGAATGGTGCTCATGGAATTAACTCAACCTTAATGTTCAGTTGTTTTTTAATTTTTGTTTTTTCAGTCTTATACACAGTTTCAACTTTCTCTGGATTTTAAACCACCTTCTCTTAAAGATGCTTGTAGGAAACTTCTACCGGCCCGCTGTTCTCTCCGAAGAGAGTATGGCTACCTCTTCTCAATTCAATTTATGTCAATAAACATGGACTGAATGGCCTCCAAGAGCTTTTGAGATACAAAGGTGAGTAAATCGCACTCCATTTCTTCAATGAGTTTATAATGTGTAACAGAGTTCCAGGAAGTTTCAGAAAAGAGGCAATTGACAGGTCAAAGAAAATTATCATGATGTGCCCAAACAGGCTTCCAAATTATCTGTGTGCTAAGAATAATGCTTCATTAAGTTACTCATTTTCTCTGGTTCCAGCAGCCAGCCAGAGGGGGAAAATAGTTCTTTGATTGCAGTGTGCTATCCCAAGCCCACATGGATCCAAACAAATGCTTTCCTACACTGAGAATTCCTTTCTTTGTTATCCAGCAGGCTTCCTCTTCCTTCTATCAAGTGCTCATCTGCAGTCAGCCTCCCAGAGATTCTCCCACTTGCTCAAAACCTGCCTCTCACAGAGGAGGCACCCCAGGGCCCCTCTGCACAGCACCCAGTATTTGCACAATTTAAAGAGACCACAGACAGGTTTGGATATGAATCCTATCATTCCTATGCACATATGCACATATCTATAACTCCACACACAAGCTTCCACCTTCTAGAGAGACAGGTGAGACAGGAGCCATCAGAGATAGATAAATTCCTTTTGATTCATTTTAATTAAAGACAGTGAAAAACTGCATGTTACTGAACAAAATTTGTTTTTGTACAAGTCTTGCTTATTTCTTAGGATTTCACACTATCAAAGGGACTATCAGGACTTGTTTTGAATTTCCAAGGACTCTGTGAAATAAATTTACCTTTAGTATTGCCATCAATTTGCCAAGAACACTATTAGAAGATTAAATATTTGCCCTGTTTTCATTAGAAGCACTTTCGAAGCAATTCTGAAGATTCTGTATGTGTTTAAGAATGGGCAAAGCAGCTACAGCTACGACCACACCTCTTTCCCTAGGAGACTGTGGCTTTAATTAAAGAAACATACCCACATGCTGTCTTCTTGTCGGTACTGTTTCCAGTTCCTGCCACTGTCGCTGAACATCAGGAGGTAGCTGGTCACCCAGTTGGAGCTCCCATATCCCCCTTGGGTGGCCACAGAGGTGATCTCCATTCTCTCTCCAAGGTCGATCTGCAACCACTGGTATTTGTTGGACACCAGTGGAGACCACCCACCGGCTCCTTTTATGAAAACAGAAGCAGGAAAAATTGGGAAAGAAGAATTAGTTAAAAATCTGTGAGTGGAAACATCACACAGACTGTACTCTTCTATGAAACTTAGGAAAGTGAAATTTCCAGAATATGAAGCTTCTCAGAACTGTAGAAAAATACAGGAAAGCAAGTGTATTAGTGTAAATGGCTGAAGCCCATGTTGGTTATGTTCATTTCCACATGCTGTGGAGAACTCCAATTCTTGCTGAATGATTTAGGTGCCTCCTTGGAAAGATGAACTCGCAGGTCAACACTTGGGGCATGCTTACTGCTGACGTGCATGAGTGGGTACTGTTGAGCCATCCGTTCACCCAGGGATGGATATAAAGGAAACCTTCTAGATCTGGAGGAACTAGAAAACTACCTTTGGTCATATTCAGACTTTTTAAACAAGGAAATAAAGTTGTTAAACTTCGGTAGACAATGGCTCAGGAACAGTCCTACCCCCACGGCTGTTTCGTCTCCTGGGAAGGACAGACACTGACAGGCACGTGGAAGACACAGCATGAAAACACTCATAGCAAGACAACGTGCAGGGAGTAATAACACCAAAGAGGACAGACAGCTCTGTACTGGAGTCGACCTGCAACCTTGTATGATTGTATGATTGTTACCTTTTCCATTTTGCAAGTCAGTTATTAAACATGACCATCTCTGTGGTTGCTCATGGTGATAGTGCTTCAAGTATAAAAACTGGCAACTCTACGAATAAGCACCCACCCAACAAGTTTACCAACACACCACCACGCCCTCTTGGAAAGGGAGGTATCAGGTGAAGGAGTGGGAGGAAGCAGAACCAGGGAAAAAGTCTCAGCAAGTTGAGCTTCCGCACTGAGAAGTGGAAAACAGGAGTTTGATGTACACTAAAGGAGGTTTGGGTAGAGCAGAATATATTGTGCTCTTTTTTTCCAGTACACACCAGATTATAGCTGTGACTCCTGTCTGTCTTGTTAAGAGGATTCATTTTTCCAGTTTAATATAGTAATTTTGGCAATTACTTTGGGAATTTATTTTTTAAAATACTGACATTGATGATTATGTAGGTAATACATAATCATCACAAAACTCATGAAGTAGGGCATGACACATTCTGGAATCCATATTTATCTGATATCCAACACCTATTCAAATGCAGTATCTATTACATAATATTATCACAAATGGGAACATTAGTGTCTGTTTTCTTTCCCCTACTCTTTTGCCACCCACTTCAAGGTTCTGGTAATGAGGTCTGAAATTTTCAGTAGAGATTACCATTACTTTCCAATTTTTACATGAGCATTATTTTTGACATCTGTGACCTATTTTATGAAACCTTGAGTACATCCCCAGTTCAAAGAGGCCCAGTGAATATTTGCCATTATGGTGGAGGCACATGCCATTGCAGGACTCGAAGGGACACACCTGTGTTGACAACTATTTTATAAGTCTTAAAGAGTCTTTTTGATGGTGGAACACAACACAGTGACCCTCTGGTAAATGAAAGGCATAACTGTTTGCTACTTACTACTCCAAACAAGAGAAGGCTGCCAGTCAGGGTCACAAGGGGTTACACCAGGGGACAGGACAATAATAAGCTGCAGTTATAAGAGGTAGTTAATGTATGGCAAATGGGGTGAGGTGAGCCAGGTTTTGTGGGCTCCTGGTGGACCGACTAATTTGAATAATTTCTCTAGGAAACTCTGGGACATAGGGGCTGCCTCTAGTTGTCTGTACCTACCTTCGGTTTGATAAGGACTGATGCATAGTGACCCCACATGGTGACTGACCAGTTTAGGACGTGGTTGGGGTATAGCTATAATCAACTCCTCAAGGGAAACCGACCAGGGCATCTTCTACAGGTGCTATGCTACCCACTAACTTCCGCTTGCATGAGGGCACAATTCCCAATATTACTGTCACCACTGCCTTTAGGACTACTCTTTCAAATTTTCTTCTTTCTTAAAGTTAAATCATGATCCAAAAAAGTGACACACAGAGCTCTCTCCCTCTTTTATTAGATCCAGAATATTTATACACGTTGCAAAATTTTTGGTTAGTAAATGTTGACTTCTAATTTTCTCTGTCTTTGCCCTTGAAGAACCTGTGACTTGGGTGAAGCTCTCTTGGTCACCAATACCCACTACCTTGCTTAGGTTGGAGTAGAATATTCTCAGATGTGGGGCAAGAGAGCTTGCTGGGTAGACATGGGTGATGGCTGAATTGCAGTGTGCTGGTGCTGTTTGTTTAGCACTGCTTTCTGCAGACCATGAGGGCTGTGTCTTACTCCTGCCAACTGCTATCCACATGGAAGTGGTTCCCGAAGGATCCGAAGTGCACCTTAAATAGTACCCTGCCACAAGCAGCTCAGGGCGTTCTTGAACCCTCCATGGGAACTGCTCCATAGCCTTACTTTAAAATCTGAGCCAGGGTTTCTTCCACACTTCATTTCTCGTGATTCCATAAAACAGCATCCATCCTCCTCCACTTACCTACTACAGTAGGACTTAGTATTTGTGCAGTGATGAGTACTTTCTGTTAGACACTCCAGGAGGCACTGTTATTTAATTCTCAAAGCAACCTTTTTCAGAGAAGATGAGTCAGATACAGAGCTTGAACATCTTGTTCTTGCCCACAGAGCAGGCAAGAGGTACAGGGCTCTTAACAAGGACACAACAGCGCCTCTTACATTGTCATGTAGCTAAGTGGGGACTGGAAGTTCCCTGTGGCTATAGAAAAAACAGTGCTGAGAGGGGAATAAGACACCCTTAGGGTTTAGCAACCTTCCTCCCTCTGGTTACCAAGGACCCTGCAGGCCATGGCAGGGTGGTGAGTGAAGGAATAGTCCCTTCCATTGGTCTACCTAACCTCACTATTTCACCCCCATCAAAAGCCTCAAAGTTGAATGTCTTCTGTGATCTGATGTTAACCAAGCATCCTTGGCCCTCTTATTGCTACCACTGACTATCTCTCTGAATTTCTATCCTTTTTTATAATGAGACGTTAAAAAAGGTAAGTGCCCCCAGACAGCGATCATCTTTACTTGGACGTTCTACATTTGGAATTTTATCTGTAGCATCTTATACCTCTGAGAAAAATGCTGATTAGTTTGCTTCTTGCCCTTTCTAGTTAATTTTAATGATCTAAAATCAGTAATGAGGTGGGTTTTGTTTTTTTTTTTTTCCCCAATCTGGAATTTCACAGTATTTCTCTGACATTTCAGCACACCTTTATAGACCAGTATTTAAAACGCAAACATAAGAGAAATACAGCAAGGAAGAAAGAATCAGCATGATTCTTGCGGGTTAAAATTGGATCATCAATTCTCATCAGGAGAGAGTGGAGCCCCTCACTGACCGCTCCCTCTCCCCAGTGTTGCTCACAGTTCCACTAGCCCACTTGAAACATTTGCAGTTAATTGACCTTGAACATTTCAATTTCTTACCTGTGGTGAAAAGGTACTACTGGTATGCAAATTAAGCCATGTCATTAACAAGGTACACTGATAAAGTAATGGAAATTCAGATGCTCCTAGGCTTTACCAAGCAATTTCAGCAGGATCAGTCAGCCACAGGGAATCCAGAGATTGCTGTGGGGTTTTAAGCTGTGTGGCTCTGCAGATGTACCTGGTGTAAGCGCATGACAGAGCGCGCTTGTTCTAACTTCAAGATGAACGTTGAAGAGCAATACAGAAGACCTGAGACAGACAGACTTTGGTAAGCCAGATCATGATGGCAGGAAGGGGCCACTGTGGCACAGGAGGCAAATACACCCAGAGCTGGGGTCATACTCCACTGGCTGTGTGGCCACCGCCATCATCCAGGCTGCTGGAGACACCCTATCAACACCTTCACTTTCTTCGGGGAGAAAGTGACGCCAACTCCAGCAAATCGTAAACTCTCAACTACTATAAATAAAATGCTACAGTGAATTATTTATTAACTAAACCTTTCAGCTGCTAGTCAAGTGTTATTTGTCCTTAATGTGCTTTTATTATGTCAATATATTCAACAACCCAGTGAACCAATACTTAGAAAAATAAAGACCGTCTCTATGTCCCCCTTGCTAGTCCACAATTATGGATACTTAACCCATCAAATAAAAACTGGAGTCCCTCTGGTTCATCCCTCCCGACCCCAGGTTGCAGGCTTCCTTTCTCCGTTTCTGTTCTCCTTTTCCTCCCGCCTTGGCCTTGTTCCTGAGACTTGGCGCATCAGGGTCATCCATCTGTGCAGGTGGAATTATTTCTTAGCTTTCACGTTACAGTCTGAAAATTCACCCTTAAAAATAAAAATCCTTCCCCTTCCTAAGACTCTTAAACACTGTCATGTGACTCTGGGAATTAAACTTAAAATGCCTATTAAGTGCCGATTGATTTCTCCCATATTCAGCAAGCACAAGGGTATATGGCGGTTGTAACTTTTTGAGTTGTGAAACAATTTTAATTGCTGTTGGCTCCAAACAAAGGAGCTGGGATCACAGTAAAATTGAGCTTTGAAAAAAATTTAGTGACCAGACGGCCACACAAGATGGCATCTTTTTGATCTGTGACCTACCGCTTTTAAATATCAGATTTTTAAGGAACCTGTTTCTAGAATATGAGTTGCTATGAATTATTAGGAAAAGCAAAGCAAAGTAAAAATTACCCAGTGCCTATTTTATGCTAAGCAATTTACCAGAAGTCGTATGTATTGTATTAAACTTAATTATCAAAATTATCTAGTGAGATGAAATATGCTCTCACATCTCTTCAAATACAGCTTTAAAACATTTAGAGAAGATAAGTAAATTTTCCCAATATTATGCAAATTATTTTAGTGTCAGTGAGAAATTACTTATTTTTAAAGTTATTTTAATCTATGTGAGAATGTCATTTTAAAAATTACCCCCTTTTTCATCTATACCCCTGGAATAATTACAACTATCATTGCCTCATAGTGGTATATTTTATCCCAAGAACACATTCAAGTAATAAATTCAGTGTTATTCAATTATAAATAAGCTGGCGAGCTGAATTATGTTTCAACCTCGTATATCCTACCTTCTAGATATCACCAACATTTGCTGCTGGACAGGGAGACAGGGTTTAACAGCTTTAAGAAAACATAAGGGGGAAAAAATCCTCTTGGTTAGAACCTTAAATACAGATAAGAACCACATCTTTCCCCTATGATATTCAGAATAGCATGGTGGCCATTCCTGGTGGTTATCAGTGAAGGGGGTGAAACAGTCTTATATAGGTAGGAGCTTGATAGCTAGCTAGAGATTAAAGTGTAAGAGGACACAGGTGTTCAAGGACACAAAACACAAGTGACCACAGTTGAATGACACTCCAAGCCACCATTAGGACATCTCAAGTTCTAGAAAATAATTGGTTTAATTAAAACTGTCATCGGACGGTTTCCCTCTAAGATAATTACTTTTTTTCCATAGGTGATTTCATCTAGAGTTCCCCAAGAGTCTAAGTTTGCCTGGATCATTTTGATCTTGACATTAAATTACAATAATGCAAGGAAAAGGAAAGAACATGGTCCCAGAATCTGCCTGGTTCCACCACGTGGCCTGCGTTGCCTACCAAGCCCCATTTAGAACCTCTTGACCGCCTTACGTCTTGTATTTTACCAGTGTCGTTGTTTTTGCAGGAAGAAAATAAGACTCTACTGATGCTCCTGTATTGCAACCGGTCTTTTCTGGTGTCTGCCCCTGAATCTCGGCATTGCCTTCCCCCAGTTGTGGTGACTGTTTCAGGAGTGGCCCTGTGACCTTGAGCCAGGTCAGTGGAGCCATTCCAGGACTTTGCTGGGACGAATCGGGTGGGGACTCCTCCTCTGCTGGGGAGGCCGAGGGAGCAGATGTGAGCCTCAGGTCGCAGAGCTCTGTGGAAAGCCTGCCGGGGTGAGGCCCCAGAGAAGAGCAGGGGTGGGAGTGGGGGTTCTGGGGACTGGTGGGGACCCAGGGGCAGCCGCATCTGCAGTGCCTTCCAGGTGCTTTCCTCCTCAGCCGCTCCTCCCGTGCTGCTCCTACCTAGCTTCTCCCCCCCTGCTTCTTTTCTCTTTCCTCTTGAAGGATCATTCCTATCAGCGTCTGTCACATCAGTACACTGCCATCTGCCCCATTTTACAAAGAAAAGAGGAAGCTTCTCTTGACCTCGCTCCATTTTCTTTGCTGTTTCTTTTTATATGAACACCCTTCAAGTAGGCTATTCATATCACTCTATCCAACTGCCTTCACCCGCCCTCTTGGGTCAACTCCAGTCTGACGTTCCCTCCCTAACACTCAACAGAAACTGCGAGCTCCAAGCAGCTCCCGCCAGGGGTCAGACTTCCACCTACCAGCCTTCCAGGCCTCTCACTCAGCCTCTGTGCCTTCCCCTCTCTGGCCTCCCCTGAAGCACATTCTCTTCCTCACTCATTGGTTGCTCCATCTCAAGTCCCACTGCTGGTTCTTTTTATCCTCTATTATCTTTTAAAATTGAGACTCTCCAGGTCTCAGTCCTTTGCTCTGCTCCTGTTCTCTCTGCTTTTACCCCCCAGTCATCTCTCTCAGCCTCACGGGATGTAGAAATTACCTAGGCGTCAAAACATATCTGCCTCAGTTTATATCCAAAGGACTTAAAATCAGCGTTCTACAGTAATGCATCCACATCAATGTTTACAGTGGCTCAATTCATAATAGCTAGATTGTGGAACCAACATAGATGCCCTTCAACAGATGAATGGATAAAGAATCTGTGGTATAGATACACGATGGAATACTATTCAGCCATAAAGAAGAACAATATTATGGCATGTGCAGATAAATGAATGGAATTGGAGAATATCATGCTAAGTGAAATAAGCTAATCCAAAAAAACCAAAGGCCAAATATTTTCCCTGATAAGTGGATGATGATATATAATGGGGGTGGGGGTTGAGAGATGAGAGAAGAATGGAGGAACTTTAGATCATGTAGAGGGAAATGAGAGGGAGGAGGGTATGAAAAATGGTGGAATGAGACAGACATCCTTCCCCTATGTTCATGTATGCTTACACGAATGGTATGAATCTACGTCATGCACAACCATAGAAACGAAATGATGCACTCCATTTGTGTATAATGAATCAAAATGCAGTCTGTAAAAAAGAAAAAAAAGTCTGCCCACACCTCCTCCCAGAACCCTAGACATATTCAACTCTCTTTTTGATAATAGTTTCAAAACCAAAATTCTATTCTTTCCACAAAACCTACTGTATTCACACCTTCCCCAACCTTGTTTTTGCTAAATCTCTCTTCCCAATTTCTCAGGAGAGAAAAAGAAAAGAAAAGAAAATGGAGTCATTTTGATTCCTTGATTCCTTTCTTTCTCTCACACCATACTATCTGACCACCAGGAAATACTGCTGGTGCTAATCAACGCTCACAAATCCTGCTACTTCCCCATCTTCATGGAAGTGCCTTTAGTTCAAGTCCCAACGTGCTAGCCTGGATTCTTGCAGTAACCAAATGAGAAGTCTCCCTGTTTATACCTTTGTCCACTGAGATGCTATTCTCTAATAACAGGTACCAGTCTTGTGCTCAGAAAACGGCAATGACTCAATTTCACGGAGTGGAAAACAAAGTCCCCATGATAGAGCTGCGGGGTCCTACCACACCCTGTTCCATCCCCCATACCACCGCCATCCATCTCTCCTTTCTCTGCTTTTCTTCCCAGTGGCTATGGTTTGAACGTGTGCCTGAAAAACTCATGTGTTGGCATCTTCATCCCTAAATTCACGTGTTAGGATGTGGGGTCTTCAGGAGGTAATTAAGATTAGATGAGGTCAGGAGGACAAAGCCCTCACAATGGCATTAGTGACTTTTTATGAAAAGGGAGAGAGACCCAAGTCAACACCCATGCTCTGTCTCACCCTGTGAGGCCCTCTGACGTGTCCTGATACAGCAAGAAGCTAAATAAACCTCTTTTCTTTATAAATGACCCGGTCTGTGGTGCTCAGTTCTATCAACAACAACACCAACAAAAAAAAAATCAGGATGAGACATCAGCTGGCTGCCCTCCTTTAACCCGGGCTCCTTGCTGGTCTTTGAATGAGTGTCGTCCTTTCTCATCTCAAGAGCTTTGCTAAGCCATTTGCTCTGCCTGTGAGGCTCTCCTCTGAGGTACGCGGGGCGAACACCTGTGCCACTTTCAAGTCTTTGCTCAAGCCTCACCCTCTCACGGGCTTGTGACTCAAGATGTCCCTTTTAAAATTCCTTCCACTCAGCAGTCCTGTCCCCATGGGTCTTGCCCTGAACCACTTTTTCATATTTTGACAGAATTTGTCATCTCTCCCCACAGCACATGATTTTTCTCATTTATTATATATATTGTTTACTCTGTCTTCTCCCATTAGAATATAACTCCAAGAGGCCAGAAATCCTCACCTGCTTTGTTCACATACAGACCCCAAGTGCCTGACAGAATATATGCTAAATAAATATGGTCACATGTCACTTAATGACAGGGATGTTCTGAGAAATGTGTCATTAGGCAATTTCATCACTGTGCAAAGATCATAAAGGTTCTTACACAAACCTAACTGGTACAGTCCACTACACGCCCGGGCTCCCTGATGTAGCTGCCACTGTGTCTGTGGTCTGCCATTGATCAAAATGTTATATAGCACATGACTGCATTTCCTAAATAAGGGAATGAAATAAACTTAGAGCCATATGCGTATGATAACAGCGTCTAAATTCATACTAATTAGTAAAGGTGGAACTGGAGCTAAACTAAATAACACCACAGAAAGCTTTTCTTTGGAACACTTATTTTCAATGGTGTTGACAAATACAAAATCTAGACATTTGTCTGAGACACCTATACGCACATACAAACCACCAATCCCCTCACGGTTACAAAGTTTAATCTCTTGTAAATTACATTTCACAGACGTATCTATTGCTTGGTTTTTGAAATTTTTGATACAATGAGAAAGAAATGTTTTTTCACTTCACCTCCCCAGCAAGGTTCTAAATTAATAATACCTCCCTAAATTCTCTTAGGTTTGGAATCTTTGCCGTTGATCAATTCTCCCTTACAGTGAATTGGCAGACTGACTTTCAGTCCTGCTTCTTGGCTTGCCAGATCAAACATTTCTGAAACCTTTAATAATTCAGTGGATTGAAAAGTAAATATTTACATCCTTTCTCTGTTCAGCATTTTGATTTATATATTTGATTTGCAAATTTTATGACAGCCAAATTTCCTCTGGAAGGATACAATAAAGTGACAGAAACATCTAATTCTGGACCTTAACTATTTTTTTTTTCCACCACAGCAAGTTTTATTTCATTCAAATTAGTAGTTTGGGAAAAATGGGTTTTAGTACATGGTGTCTAGAAATTCGGATGGTAATCAGGACCTGCCCATGTTTTGCTTTCTAAGCCCATTATAATACTTGTCTAAAAGTTTCCATTTAGATCTATTACAGTGAGACAGGTCATTTCAGTAAATGACATCATGCATCAGAGAGAGCATACTGGCAATATTCCAGAGGTTTAAAGAACATTTTTTGCTTCTCTACCTTCCTTTTTTTTTTTTTTTTTTTTTTATCTTCCCCAGTCAGACTGAGATGATAAGCTGTCATGAGCCAAATATCCTCATATCACTCCTTCTGGGTCAACAAACTGAAGTCGCTCTCCGGCATCCAGCCGACATCTTTTCCACAATAATGGCTGGAAAGTCAGCATCAGTAGGGCCTGGTATACCAAAGGGGGAGAAAGTGCTAAAACAATCCCAGGTGTTTGATCCATTAAGCCATTTAATACTTTCCCAATCTGTAAAACTGCTCAAATATACTAATAAAGCATCCGGTTTCCAATTACTTACTGAGCTATATTTACCTCAGGGTTTACGAAATGGAGAGATTCAGACTTAGGTCCATACACGATATTTCACTGAATGATCTATTCCTTTTCAGGTATTATTTCCTTGCAGTCATTTTTATTTCACAGGCAATGGGAAAAATTACTGGTGATGTATACGACCAAGACAGCCTTAATGTTCCCCTCAGCTTGACTAAAGTTTAAACAAGCTTCTCCCTGGCTGTAAGCTCCTGGCTTCCCTTTTCTTACAGCATTCACTTTATGAAACTTGTGATTATAAATTCTTCCTCTGCCTCTTGAGATGTAAATCATCATGCAGTCTTAACATCCAGAAATGTCTTTCTCAAGGACCTGGGAGACACCCCCTTGAAATGCAATCATCAAGAAAGATGGGCCCTGTCCTCCAGTCTGTGGAAGGGTAGGAACGTAACTGCCCTAAGCTCCAATTAGCAAACAGATGGCCTAATTCCTCAGCCAACTTCCCCCCGAGTGTCCTCTAGTACATTTCCACTAGCTCAGTCCAGTGCTTCAATGGGCTTATTTCAAAGGAAGGAGCTCAGTCTTCCTCCTCTATTGCAGTCCTCTCAACCCCTATTGAGATACTCATGCAAATTCTCTTTGATGGGATCCTTATTTGGGTTGGGTAGCACAATGCGTTTCTCATTTTCCTTCCTAGTAAGTCATATTCTCTAGCAACCCAACCATTCTACAATCACAGTCTAAGAGAAGCAGCTGAAGAGTACCGGCTTGCAGTGAACCAGCGGGGTCTGAGCGAGAGCTAGGAAGAGGGATTCCTCATGGCAGTGGCAACACAGAAGTCTCCTACACTTCTGCTCCATTAGCCAAAAAAAAATCTGAATAGCAACAAGAAGTACCATAGGGCTCACTCAGCACAAGTTGACAACCTTTACTAAGAGGATCCATGTGCCACTAAGCTTGGCCATGCACAGCAACAAACACCCAGTGTTAGAACCAATCCACCCACAATCCGCAGAAACCATGCTCTGGGGCTCAAAGATCCAACCTGCGATCCTGTGGTGCTCACCAACACAACCAGCATCTATGCCAGGGGAGCCCCCACCCAATCATGTCTTGGTATCATCTGAATTCCTCTTATACCAACCGCCATTTTGGAAAGGAGTAGAAGAAAGGTCAGAAATTCAGAAAATCTAAGCATTTCCTTGAAGGGACTGACACAAGCAAAATAGGCTATTTTAGCCAACAGAGACAGAGCTTTGAGGGACTCTGATATGTAGTCATAAATGGGAAATAGTCTGCACTGAATCTCAAATAGGATCTCCCCCACCTCAAAACAGTACAACTGCTGAAGGTTTGGCAACAGTGAAAAATATGTGATGTTTCCAATGTTGTTCTTCAACTATGGACCTAACCTTTAGACACAGGGATTTGGAACTGGCCAGAGAAAATCCTATCAACCAGTATATCAGATTTGAAGAATTAAAGCACTGTGGTAGTACTGTGAAATGCTCACAGTAACTGTATAAGCATTTTTCTTGGGTGCCTAACATTCTAAGAGATGTCAATTATGCAAAATTGACCGCAAAAGCCAAAGATGTCATTTTATATATTATATTCTTATAAAACTGTATGTGAATTGTCAAGAATAATACTGTTTGCAAATACCCAGGCTGTCAACCAGAATGGATGCATCTATCCAACTCAAAAAGTGTTTTATCATATGTGTAGCATTGATACAGTCACATTCATACTTTAGAGCAGAATCACTCATCAGCTATTGAGCATCAAAATGATTTGGGGTTCAAACTACACAAACAAGCATATATATACAAATATGTAATCTATCTAGATATATAATTTATTGACGTTAATAGAGATAATGTTCTACAGTAGCATGGTGGAATGGTAGGCAAATAGAATTTAGAGTTTGAAGCCAGCAGGTACCATATTCTCCTGAGCACACATTCAACTCTAGAAATATTTTCAATTGCAGACCTTTTTGCTGCACAATGAATTGCTTCATCTAACATCCGTGCACCCCAGCCAGCTCCATCTGGCTTCTGGTCTATGAAAAACAAGGGTTATGAATTTACAAAAAAAAAAAAAAAAATACACAGAAAATTTGCTATTACAAAGCTTATGTCAAAATTTTTTGCTACCTTGAATTTTTCCAGGGATCCACTACATTTCAATATTTTTAATTATCACATGTGTTAGAAGTGACTTCTTCACCTTGTTAGACAAAACAAATCAAGTTTCAAGATATTTGATTTTTAGATCTCCTATCGTGCTGAAATGGTGAAGAGTACTTACAAACAGAGGCAAAGGTAATGTGACTGGATTATTTTTCCAAAGCAGGTACTCTTCCTTCATTCATCTGACATTTACCTGTGATTATAAACTTGTGCTTGGTCTTGTTTTTCTATCTACTAAGCTGAAAAATAAATATCTTCTCAAATTACCTGCCTAATAATTCTAATATTCTAATTCTAATCTAATACTTGTATCAGAAAAAAAGAGGCAAATATTTCCCTGATTTTGCCAAGACAGACTTTAGACAGTGGTTTAAAAGAGTATGATCAAGTTTGTCAGGATGAGAAAGATGAGACCGCAAAAGCCAAAGATGGAGAAACACATCATTTTGCTTTGTTTATCTCCATCTTCTTTCTATTTGTAGTGTACAATGGAAAGTTCTAAATTGTCCTTTTTGATAAAAATAATGTCTCACAAAACAACCTTATTTCCACTCAAACCAATGAGGCCTTTCACATGATTGTCAGGCCACCTATCATAGTTCATGATTCCTAGTGTATATTGATCCATTGAGTCATAATAAAGTAGTGCTTCCAGCTGGGAATGAGACTTAATGCAAACGTTTTCTGGATCAGAAAAGATGGACAAAAAAATAAAAAAATAGGTTGTGCTTCTGCCTAGCCAATTTCAAACTGCTTCAGGCAATACTATGAATCTCATCCACAACCCCTGTGTTTTCCCACACACACTGTTACCAGAGAGGAGAATGTGGTAACTGAAAAAAATGAAAGAAAAAAAAAACCCCACAGTATTCTAGCAGAAGCAGCTAATGCATGTTCATGATGAGAGCTTCAATAATTGCAAAAAGCAAACACTTTTGATAAGCAAAATGGAGAATCAATTACTAGCATGGATTATTCTATTGCAGTTGTTATTACTTTTATTATATCTGTCTTCTGAATATTTGTAACCCACAGTAACTCAAGAATAAAAAAATAAAGGTCAGTTTGTTGTTTTGAATGTACTTTCAGAGTCCAGAACTTTGCTTTTTCAATTTTAAAAATTTGCAATTTCTAGCTTTAGGAAATATGAATGTATTTTCAGAGTCAGCTAAGCTCAATAGTCAACCATAAATGTCAAGAACTTTATATTTTCATTTAATGGCACCAGTTTTTCCTGTGAAATACAATGGATACATAACTGAATAGAAGAATATTGTGTTGTATAATTGCCCCTGTGAAATTTTTAATCTATCATTTTTTGCAAAATTACATACAAATCCAGATGCAATCTTTCTAGCATTTTATACTCCTTCATATAAAAATGGGAGAGACGACATGACAGTAGGGGTGTTGCATTTAAGGGGAATTTTCAGATGATCTTCAAGGAGAGTGTCAATAAGAAATTCATGATTTACATGATTCTTGAGAGATGACGCTTTCAAAGCAGAACAATAATAGCTCTTTTCTTTTGCTATGCTGACATCAGTAACTTTAGAACCTCCATCTGGGTCAATCAGTGACCCGAGAGAAACCCGTTATGATAGATGTTGAAACAAAACTTCTGTCATTTAGGGAAGCTCCTCCTTCTTTAGCTTCTCCTACTACTGCAGCATCTCAGCCCTCTTCTTAACTCCCAGACCAGCTCTTTCAACATCTTTCATAGAGCTTCCTTTCTTTACCTTTGCATGAAGCTAGCATGACTCTCTTCTCCTCTTCCCTTCACATTCTCAGGGAACCACATTTCTCATGAATACAGCAACCATCACGTTTTTTGGATGATGAGGCCTAAATCTATTTTTCTAGCTCTGATTTGCTTTTGAAATCCATGCCTCAAATACTGAATAGTGCCTCTATAGATATCTCAAACTCCACATTCCAGAAATGGATGCTTTCCCTCCTGTCAAAACCAGATGGCTGGGGGCTGGGGCTCTTGCTCAGGGGTAGAGCGCTTGGCTGGCACGTGCAAGGCATTGGGTTCGATTCTCAGCACCACATATAGATAAATAAAATAAAGGTCCATCAACAACTAAAAAGTACTAAAAAAATAAAAAGATGGCCACATAATTCCAAATTTCCATTCATGCAGACTAAAAATCTTAAAGTCTTTTCTAATTATCACCTAATAATATTGTAGAGTTGCCGAATCTAGTCAAAGTGATTTTCACTGTCCTTTTTATTTATCCCTATCTTAGTTTTAGCCTTTATTATTTCTAACACCCCGTTGGGCAAAAAAATACATTTATTGGCTAGTCACTGGTTGTATAAACTTGAGTAAGACAGCACCTCAAAGCAGAAGACACCATATTCACCTGAGAAAGTGGCTTCGTGTAGGTGGGTTGACAGGTATAAGGTTGCAAGTTAGCAAAAGAGGCATGTGACCCACACTGATAATTTTGGGAAGACTTTCAGGGAGAGCTGTCATCTACACTGACTCCCTAACCGGAATTACTTAACAGGAGAAGAGAGAATAACAGGCTTTCTGAAGAGAGAGTAGAGATAAATTCTGGAAGTGAGAGCAATTGCAGCATGCTTGGGGACTTCACAATGTCTAAAATAGGTGGAGTATAAAGTCACAGGAATTAGCTTGAAGGGGAGACAGGGACTAGCGTGGTACACAGAAGCTGATCTTAAGGGCCATAAAGGATATACCAAACACCAAAGGAAGGAAAAATAGAACCACTGGAAGAGTCTAAGAAATGAGCACATTGCCAACTGGCAGTGCAGAAGATCTCCTTTGTCGAATTGTAGCAAACAGAAAGAATACTTTGGGAGTTATTGTATTAATCAAATCTGAGGCTTGGATTCTAGTTCGCGAACACCATGAGAGCAAAAAAATAGGAGGAAGTCTCTGCTTTCGTGGTATTTGCATGCTCAAGTAGGCTTGGGCACATAGGAGACTCCCCCTAAAAGTATACCAGGTGGATGAAAGAATGAAAAGACAAGAAAGCACTTGAGAATACGGGCAAGGTGGAATCGGGAGGACTCAGGGATCTGTGGTAACCCACAGACATGAGATGTTGGAAGGGAGAGGGCTAAGTCATGGGTGGTGGTTTGGAAAACTTCCTAAATGGTGGTACCCAGAGTAAAGAATCAGCAGAAGGGAAATCTGAAAAATCTAAATACTGAAGCACTAGGAAATTCAAGGAAGTACAAAACACTGCTGTGGTCCACTTGGAATGGAGGTACTACTCTTTGGGTGGTATTGAAGGAAGCAGGGACAGGCTTTGAAGAAGGCTACCTGATGTCCTAGGCCTCTCTAATAACCAATCTAGTCCCACCACTGATGGCAGGGCTATTCCACGAAAGCAGGTTGAGTCCCAGTAACCAAAGCACCCTTTTTGACATAGCATTCTACACAACCTCAACCTGAGGTTGAGCCTCAGAAAAGGGTACGTTTTCCTGGGAAACCTGTTCTCATTCTGCATAATTTCATTTGAATTACACACATTCCTATTCTTTTTTTTTTATTTTAATTAAAAATCATAAATTTACATAGGGCAATAATGTTTGATTCATTCTGTTATTTTTCCCCTTCCCCCCACCCCTCCCCCCCTCTTTTCCCTCTATACAGTCCTTCCTTCCTCCATTCTTACCACCCTCCTTATCCCTAACCCTAATCCTAACCCTAACGCTAACACCTCCTACCCCCGTTATATGTCCTCATCCGCTTATCAGCAAGATCATTTGTCCTTTAGTTTTTTGAGATTGGCTAATCTCACTTAGCATGATATTCTCCAATTTCATCCATTTGCCTCCAAATATTCTTCTCATTCAACCAGGGCTTTTCCTTCCTCGACCTTTCAACTGAAGCTCAAATACATTCTCTCCCATAATCTAACTCTTTACATAGAAAAACGTTGCAATATGAAAGAATAGAATTTACTGATGCTTGTTAAATAAAATAAAAAATCAAATCTCATATTTGAATAGCATTGTCATGCTAGAATCCAACTTTACTTAAACTTTGTGAACTGGGCAAACATAAAAGTGAGGTTTGTCATTAGTTGAACTATAATTGTTCTAATATGGCCAAATTCAGAGTGATTGAAATAAATTATACAAATTCTGAGATGAATCCAGAAGGTCAAAGGGCTATAAGAGCTTTGCCTCTCTGTAACAAAGTAAAGCCATAGGACTTTGAAACGAGCAAAGCCAATATTTCACAGTATCTTAAAACCACTTTTTGTCATTTCCTTTCTAAGAAATATATTTGATTAATTCTCATCAATCTTTTTCTGGAGTGTCTGAAATGTGTTTTGAATTCCAATGAATAAATGAATATCTCCTGAATATTGATGAGATGAAGTGTCTTAACATAATTAAATATCTTAAAATTTAAATTAATGTGGCCTGTGCAGAGATTACAAAGTGGCTAAGTTTACATTTCTGAATAATGCAAACAGTGTTTACAAACTACCCTCATGCCTTTTTAAAATGCAAAGGAGACAGAAATTAGATGTTATATGTAGAATATGTGGAGTGGCTATGATGTTGAGGGCATTTCTAATTCTTAAAACAGGAATGATGAAATTTTAGTAACCTCTGTGCAACACAAGATACCAGAAAGCTATACAAGACCACCTTTTTCAGATCCCTAAATCACAGCAAAGGATATTGAATTTATCTCCCTAATCACAGACTGATTATGGTTTTCAGAAGTACAACACATCCTTCGATTTCAAACAAAAACAACCACTGTTTCCAAGGAGTTATCAATACCATTCTACTCACCAATACCACATCCTAAAAACCTGACCCAAAATGTGATCCAAATCCCCCAGCACACACATAATCAAAAGAAATTCTACACGTGATTCTGGATTTGCTGGCTATACACAGCAACCATTTTCTATATTCTACAACAGACTAAGTGCTTTGTGTCCCAACTCACTAAATTCTCACAGTGGGCCTAAGTGATAGAAACTATTATTGTTCCCACCTTAGCCATGAAGATACTGAGGCCAAGGGATATAAAATCACTCATGAACAATCACAGAGGTCTGGTAAAACCCAGCAAACCATGAACACAGTGTGACTTCAGAGCGGGCTCTTCCTCACACATGATATGGGTTCCACCTGGAAGGGGTTTATCTTCCATGACAGAACAAGATGGTGCATCCGGAGGGGATCCATGCTACCCACGGAACTGAAAGGGATCAAGAACCTGAGAAGTTAGGATCTGAGAAGTTAGGATCTGGACAGCCCTGCTGGCTGAGTGATCAGGGGAGCAGACACATTTCACGGAGCTTCTAGGGTGGGATTCTGAGAGGCCAAAATGAAGGGCTGGAGCCTTCCACACGGAGAGGTGGCATTGGGGCAGACCCATGCAAGGCACTGTTTCCAGAATGGGAGGAATTGGACTGAAGGGAGCAGAGCAGGCAGGCAGGCAGAGGTCAGTGGTCACTAAAGCAAGAAAGTGGAGCCAGATTGTAGAGTCTTTCATCAAAACTAAGGTTGTCTAACTCTCAAACTTCTAGTATCCAAGAACCTTGTGGACCTCAAGTATAGGCAAACTTATAAAAAAGAAAGACCATCACAAGTTTAAAAGTACAGAATACATGATATTTTGAAATCACTAGTATATCTGTGATTGTTATGAATTATTTCACAAGAAGAGAGTATCCACAACCTCTTACCAAGCCATTGCCAGCTCAATGGTGGAGAGTTTGCTCATCCTGGGCGACTTCCAAAACAAGTCAGTGTCTCTCTTCACCTTTGAGATTTACTAAATGAAAAAAAAAATCTTCACTCATATTTATAGGTCACTGAGAAAGAAGATTTTGTAGCTCAAACAGATTTCTGGATACTTTGAAAAAAAGATAGATATTGGCTAGAGAAGCATCCTCCTTTAAGCATGAAAACAAACATTGAATAAACCAGCATGTCCACCTGAAAGCTGGAGGGCCAAATGTTTCCCCTTGGGATAGAAATTCTTACAACACTTACTTGCTAGGTATGGTCTGAAAACAAGTTATTTAACCTATGCTAAAGAGTTTAGATGTGCTTTGTGAATATACACAATGACATATTTATAGTTTTTTGGAAGCACCAAATAATCAAGTACTGAGAAGAGGTCATAGTGTTCAGATCTTTATGTCACTGTCCAAGTTTTGGAAGAAATCTCAATACCTTTTCCCCAGCATCATTATATTTTGGCTCATGAGTGATAAACTCAGGTCACCGATATGCTGGTAAGTGCTTAATAACTTGTTCTGTTGGGGGGAAAGTCCTGCTTTGCAGCATTTGTCAATTCCTGTGGTGTAAATGCTCCTTCCATGCAGATTTCAAACTACCAGCTTGGCACAGCTGAGTTGGGAGAAGATGCTCACAGCAGGCTCTCACAAGCCGGCAGGCGATTGACCATATCTCTGAGATAAGCTACTTATGCAAAGCATCTAGGATCATATTGCAGTTATGAAATTCTCTGTTATAGCCGCAAGTGTGAAAGTGCATTTTTTCTAACAATCTCATTTTCTATCTGAAGCTCTCATTCTGTCTCATGTAGAAAATCAATCTAATCATTTCAGAGGAACTCAGTCCAGTTCATGGATTACTCTATCAATTAAGGATCATATTTCTGCCACCTTCAGCTTTAAAACGCCCACAGGGCATTTATCTCCACCCCATCAACCCTGGAGTTACTGGTAGGAGCCGTGGACAGGGAGCCCACTTCTCAATATGCTGCCTGAGTTGTAAATGATCCCAATGATCAAGCATCTTCCACTCTGCCCTGTGTGGATGTATGGCAGGTTGGTGAGGATATGCCAGATTGGGACATGCCAATGTTTCACGTCCACCCCAGGTATGAGACCTTGCCCACGACCTCTGCTCAATCCTCCACTATCTCCATTCATTCTTGGTGCCACACTAGCTCTTGATTCTTCTCATATGCCATCTGGAACTCATGTGGGTTTTTTTCCACAGTACACTATGTTTCAGCAACAAGATGATATAGTGACTCCTCTTGGGGCAGGCACCCACTCCAAGCACATCATTCACATCCAGGTACCTACACAAAGCCTCCTATAATGGACTAGTTTGAGGACAGGGTTTCGGGGCAACTGGTCTACCTGTTCACTTGCTCATGTCTAATCCTCCTCCTGCCATTCCAAACTCTCCTATCTTCCTCTCAGTAGAAGAGGGGGAAAAGGGATTCCTTCAACCTCAGACCTTTTCTAATCTGTTATACTTTAAACTTCAAGGATTTCAGCTGACCCTTGTTCCTAAGCTGTGCAGTGATCCCAGAAGCCCTGGATGACTCATGCCTGTCTGAGCTAGGAAAAGAAAGGGCAGCAGGGAGACCACGTCCATTTCCACTCCCCACACCATCCCACAGACAGAAATAGCCTCTAAGGGAACCATTATTGCCATTAAAAATGATTTTATCTCATCCTTCATTATAGGAATTGTGTGTTCACCTTCTCCAACATCAACCAGCAACTTTCATACCAAAAAGCAGAAACTACTAACCTCTTTGCACAATACAATGAAAAGAACTCACCTGACGCCATGTCCCCCCAGGGCTCGGTTTGACAAGGCTGTGCCACAGAGACACACAAGGCACAGACTGACCTCTGTGAATGAAGCATTGGCTCAGTCCAGGTCCACAGACTTTCCAATCAACAACATGGTGAACCAGAGGCCCCAGCATACAAGCAAGTATCTTCTGCTAGGTATGAGTCACCAAGGCTACCCAGACTGCTGAGTTGTATGTTTTGGTCTCACAAAGGCAGGAGCAGGATTAAAATTCAGAAAGCAAAATAGTTCTTACACTGACTAAAGCAGAAGCCATCTAACATTGACTTATAGTATTTACTCCTCCAAATACAGAACTACTAAAAGTTATGCTTGTTGACAGTGTCCTTTGATAGAAAAGGTTTGCAAACAGCATGCATATTCTCCTTTCTTTCCCAAGCATAACATTAACAATGAGATGTGTTTTTGCTATAAGAGGACAATTTTGATGCATATGTAGTTCTATTCTTTTGTCATAGAAAAAAATCATAACATTTACATTAAAAATACTATTTTGTGTTTTATCCAGAAAAATTCAATTGTATTACAAGACATTTGTTTGAAAAAGAGTTGAAAGCTTTGGCAGGTCTATTCTATTCTTCCATGACACATAATTTGGGGGATTAAGAGTGAACACAATTTGGAGGATTGTCTGTGAGCAGAGAGTGAAAGATAAGAGAGTTTTATACAACCTGACTGGAGTCCCCATCCCAGAACCAGCATGCAAAGGCTGAGAGAGGATTTCATTTGGTTTCATTTTGTTATTTTTCCCTAGATGTTTAAGGAAATCTCTGTCAATACATAAACTGGTTTCCAGGGAAAAGAATGTGGACCTAAGAGACCACGCCTGACAAAGAATAGACTTTTAAAAAGTAATAAACAGTCACCCAAAAATCAAGCAGCTACAACCCAAACAACAAAAGCGAACTCTTTGAAGGGGAAAGGATAATCTAATTTCTAGAGATACAACATTATAATATTCAAACTGTCTAGCTTTCAGCCAAAAAAAAAAAAAAATACAATACATGCAAAGAAAGAAGAAAGTGTAGCCCATCCACAGGAGAAAACAAACTGTTCCTGAGGAGGCAAAGACATGGGATCTACTAGAAAGGACTTTAAATCAACTCTCTTAAATATGTTCAGAGATCTAAAGGAAACAACATTTAAATATAAAGAGAATAATGTCTCAACAAATGAAAAATATTAGTGAAGAGTTTACAATTACAAAAAGGGACAGAACAGACATTATGGAGCTGTGAATTACAGGGACCAAAATGAATTCATTAAATGGTTTCGAGAGGGGATTTGAAAGAATCAGTAAATGTGAAGATAGGTCAATTGATATTACTCAGTCCATGGACAGAAAAAGAAAAGAAAAAAAAAAAAACATGAACAAAGAGCAAGAGATTGTGGGGCAGCTCAAACACATCATGCACGTAGGTGGGAATCACAGAAGGGCAGGAGAATTTCAAGGGGCTGAAAACCTATTTAAAGAAAGAATGGCCACCAACTTTTCAAATTTACTAAATGATATGTCAGTATATCCAAGAAAGGGAACAAGCACCAAGCGGAATAAACATAAAGAGTTCTGCAGCATGACATGTTACAACCGAACTGTTGAAAGCCAAAGTCGAAGAATCTTCAAACCACACTAGTCATGTACAAGGGGTCCTCAAGCCAATTTCTCAGCAGCGAGCATGGTGGCCAAAGGGCCATGGAACATATCCAAATTGCTGAAGGAATATTTAAAAAAGAAAAAAACTCAACAAAGAATTCTACAGTTAGCCAAACTCTCCTTTCCTAACGGAGAAGGAATGATGACGTTCCCAGGGAAATCTGTGGAGCTTTGTCACTAATAGATCTGCCCAACAAGAATGGGGTCTTCCACATGGAAAAGAAAGAACACTAGATGTGAACTGTAAAGCCACATGAAAATATAAAGAACACTGGCAAGGCAGGTAAATGAAAGAATTATTGTATTTGGGATTTGTAACTCCTCTGTTTTATCCTTAACTGATTTAAAAGACAAATATACAAAACGATACTTGTAAATCTAAGTTCAGATCTCATATGGATAAAAACATGAAAACCATCCATGAAAGAAGAGAGAGCACTGGATAGTAGAATAGTATGTTTAACACTGAAGTAAGAAAGGTTAATTCAAATTAGATCATTATGAGTTCAAGAGATTAATTGTAATTCCCAGAGAAACCAGAAAGGGGGAAAATGCTTTTTAAACACAGAAAAATAAATGAGAATAGAATAAAAAATGATGGATCACAAAAATTCAATTAAAAATATTTAAAATGCATTTCAAAATCTAATAATTGTAGTGATTTCTCAACACTGTAAATGTACTTAATGCCACTAAATTGCACATTTTGCAATGGCTAATTTTATGATATATGAATTTCATCTCAATTTTTTAAAAGTTTAAGGGCGAATTACTTATCTAAGAAAGTATAATCTAGTACTTTACTCATTTAAATGGTAGTGCAAAATCATCACATTTCAAATAGTCTCATATTGCATCTCATATATTTCAGTTTTTATCTGGCCTAGAATTGTGGTCATTCCTTATATTTATGCCACTGTTCTGAATTTTACTCCTTCCATTTTTATTTCATTTATGCTTTTCTGCATCAATGAGCTCTTTATGTAATTGCACTAATCATAGAATGAATGTTGTACAGTACTAACAGCTAAAGAGCAAATCTAATAAATAAAAGGGATAGTGGGCAAATTAGGTGAAGATGGGTAAGAGAAACTATACTGTTAATAAATGGTAGGAAACTCTCTTGCAGCTTAATTTTTGAAAGCTTGTTAATTTTTTATTCTTTTTGCCTTGAAACTACCAACCACTGCAGAACATTAGCAGGATTCCGGAAAGCACATTCAGAAAGGCCCATATAGACAATATAGGTGGGATCGAAAGTCTTAAGCAGACACACAAGTCACCGCTGGGTTTTAAAATCTGTTTGCATTGGAGAAAGCCTCCAACTGCATGACCAGTTACAGTTCTACTAAAATAATCTTGACTGGAATTCACAGAACTACGTTAGGATAGTATCAGTGGATACAAGGAGTCTGACAAAGAAATCGTTAGCCGTGGATACGTGGAATTTGTCATCTTTCCCAGGAGGGATCAAGGGAGAAATAAAAGGAAAACAATGACAAAAGAAGCTGGTTGGAGGTGATGAATTTAACTTAAGTTGATAGGCTCTGTGTGTCTGTTTGTGTGTGTGTGTGTGTGTGTGTGTGTGTGTGTGTGTGCGCGCGCATGCATGTACATGTTTTCCAGACAGATCTCACAGGCAACTGGAAAATTCCAGTAGACCATGAAAAATACAAGAAATGAGACTGTTAGACACGTTCTCCAAGGCACAGATGCGGGAAGTGTCTGCTCAGGCCTTCTCCTGAGGCTCTGGCAAAGGTCCAATGCACAAATCCAAAGTCAATGATGGGGCTTTGGGGAGCTAAGCATTCTCTTTTGGGCATGGAATCTCTGACTTTTTTTTTTTAATCTTAATACAGCCATATATTTCTATGTAGTCCATTAAAGTTGGTTGTATTTTATATGATCAGTTATAGAAACAATTTTATATAGCTAAGGTCATTCTCTTTTTTATTTTATGTTGTTAATATTAATTACATGATAATTTTTAAGAGATTAAATAAGAAGATAGCAGAAATATAACAAAACAATTCTCAACTCACTTAAATTGGTTTTAAGCTAGGTTTCTAGTTCAATTAATAGACATTTAAGGCCATTCCCACTGAGAGAGAAAATCTTTGATTTTAAGTCTTTCTAGAGGAGAAATAAAGTGAAGTCCTCATAAAATCATGTAATTTTTCTATGCCTTTTCCCATGAAATCACATATTCAGAGCATCCTTCAAAAGATTTGTAGTTAAAAATCAAATATGTAAAACTATAAATAATAGTCATAAACAAATATGTTACTATCACCAAAGCAAACAATTTTTCCAGCAACATCATACTTTCAAAAATCCAACTAACTGGGATAATCAGAGACAAAAAAGGGGTCCCTGGTCCATTTTAAATTTTATATTGCATTTTTCATTCCTGTCTCTTAAATGTGTTTCTGCTACAGACACCCATTCTTCCTAGCATATTGTTCAAGTCTACTTTGCAGTTCATACTGATAGAGCCAAACTATTAGCATACATTTTTAATAAGTTTTTCTTTTATCTTCAAATAGTTTTAGAATTACAGAACAGTTGCAAGAATATTACAGATTTCTAGTATGCCCTACACCAGATTCCTCTACAATTAATACCTTACGTGGATGTATTTGTCACAACTAATGAATCAATATTGACACATATTTGTATCTTTGTTTGAATGCAAAAAAAAAATTCAAATAAATCTATACTTTATTTGAATGTCCTTAGTTTTTACCAAAATGTCCTTTTGCTGTGCTAGGATCCCATTAAGGTAATCACATTAGTCACCCCGGTTGCTTAGGCTCCTCTTGGTTATGACAGCTTTCAGGCTTCCTTGTCTTTTGATAACCTTGACAGCTTTCAGGATGACCGAGCAGGTAGAATGTTCTTCCCTTCAGGGATGTGTGTCATTTTTCATATAGGCTTTTGAGAGGAAGACCACCAAGGTAAAAAAGTGATTTTCATCACTTCCAATCCCAGGTACATATTATCAATAGAGCTTACCACTGATGACCTTCACATTGATCACCTACTTGGATGAGCTGGCATCTGCCAGGTTTCTCCACTGTAAAGTTCTTTTTATCGTCTATTATCTGGAAGAGAGTCCCTGTGTACCTTGCAAGTGTGACAAGTGTGACTTTGAGGCAAAGGCTCAAGTGTGTACATGGAAGAAGTGATCCCAGCAGCAGGCATGGAGGCCAGGAAGGTGTAGAACATGGGCAGAGGCCCAAAGAAAGCTGTGCTTTTAACTCAGACCAAAATCAGGCTCCTGGTGTGCAATCGCACAGGCACTTCCAAACGGCCTCGTGAAGTGCATCTTGCCTTTCCATCCTGAGGACAAATGGGGAGGCTTTGTCCATCCCTCCTCATCCTTATTGGTCACAGTCTCACAGGCAGATGATCTCCATTCCTCACCACCGGAATTTATGATCCAGGTGGATTCCCAGAGGCAGACCATTGCTCAGCATCAGAGAAGCCAGGGGCCAGGAAACTCCAGGGGAGTGCTACATCCCAAGGTTGGACACCTGAAGGAAGCTGGACTTGGCCATTGCCACATTGGCTGGAGAAAGAGGTGGGGCTCAGAGGCTGTAACTATCACACTATAGAGGGGTCTGATACACAGAAGTACATCTTCAACAGCCTCTGATCTGAGTGAATGAGACCAAAAATATTTTTTAAATGGGGACACTTTTTGTTTGTTACTGCTAGCTTGCCCCATCCTTATGTCCTCTGCTCCCCTTGCTCGCTGGGAAGGATGCTCCCCATACACACATACACATACAGGATATCAGATAAAAAAGCCAAAGCCCCTGCTCTCCCTGTTTCTTTGTAATGCACCAAACTCCCAGAGCTCATGTACATCCCACCTCACAGGGACATTCTCATTCTGAGCCGAGTCTGAGTCCCTTCACACATGTATGCTAATATTTTGTTTAGAGTAGTTTGCATTTATATTCATGAGTGAGACTGGCTTTTAATTTTCCTTTCTTGTTTGTCCTTGACAGAGTTTGGTCTCAAGGTTATGCTGGCCTCACAGAATGAGTTAGGAGTCTTTTGACTTCTTCTTGTTGTTGTTCTCTGAGAGAGAATGTGTGAGATTAGAGTCACATACTCCCGAAATGCGTTTGGAAGAATTCCCATTTGAAGGCACGTTAGCCTGGAGTTTTCTTTGTTGGAACATTTTAATTATCTTTTAGAAACAGAGGGATATTTTATTTTTTATTTCTTGAGTACAATTTTGTAGGCTGTGTTTCTCAAATAATTCTTTTAACTCATTTGGATTTGCAAAAATATCCTCTTTTATAATACTTTTGTCTTAGTTGTATGTTTTCTATTTCACTAACTCAATACTTTTTTCCCTTTATTTCTTGTGGTTTGATCTTTTGGGGTTTTTCCTCTAATTTCTTAAGATGGTTACTTGAATAGAGCATTTATATTTAGTCTTCTTTGTCTTATATTATTTGCAATTAAGACTCAATTTTTGTCTAAACAGTATCTCACAATTTTGATCTATATTATTTTTCTATAATTGAGTTAAAATATTTTTTATTTCAATTGAGACTTCCTGTTGAGTAATATGTTAATTAAATTCCAACCTTTCTGGATTTTAAGTATTTTTTAATTAATGATTTCTAGCTTAATTCTACTATAGCAGGGCACTTACTCCGTATGATCTCAATCCTTTGAAATATGCTGCAACTCTCTGATGGTCCAGCATAAATTTAGGTAATTATTCTATATACATTTGATAAGAATATGTATTCAGCAGCTGTTGAAGATGTGCTGGACATTATATAAATTATATATTTACCCATTTTGTCAAATTTATTAATTTTGCCATTTGCCATTTCTGTGTTTCCACTGATTTTTTTTTTTCTTGGCTACTTAATGATTAAGATACAGAGAAGGACCTTAACAGTGAACCTGCTACATTTCGCATTTCTATTTACAATATCTAGTTATGCTATTATTTCTGTTCATTTTTCTGTGTGTATTTTGAAGCTCTGTTATTAGGTATAGAAAATGTCAGGCCCACTACATGGTATTTCCTTTCTACCCAGTATCTCTGCCCAGGAAGGCTGGCTATGCTGGTTTCTCTCAGACACTTCAAGCAGTTAATATGTTCTGATTGATTTATTAGTTTCTAGAAATGCAGTTGAGTGATATGGGCTGAACGCTTGGGTGCCCACAGAATTCATATGTTGGAACCCTAAGTCCCCAGTGATAGTATTTGGAGACAGAATCTTTGGGAAGTGACTGAGTTTGAGGCAGTCAGGAGGATAGAACGCTCATAGTAGCATTTGTGCCCTTTTGAGAAGCAGCAAATGGAGCTAGTGCTCTCTCCACACACTTATACCCAGGAAAGGCCATTTGAATACAAACCAAGAAGACAGCCATCAGGAAGTAAGGAAGAGGACCTTCATAAGACGCCAAATCTGCCGCCTCCTTGATCTTAGACTTTCCAGTCTCCAGAATCATGGGGAAAAAATACCTGTTGTTTCAACTAACCAATCTATGGTATTTTATTTTGGAAGCCCGAGTTAACATTAACTTTTCTAAACTAATCACTCATAATACCAGATACCTTCTAGACTCAATACCATTACTTTGAAGTGGGACAAAGTCTTAGGTAAAATTTATCATCTACCATTTCCTGGGAGACAAGGCTATTTCTGGAACTTTGCCTGAAATTTTTTGGCTTCTTCTTCTTCCTTTCCCTCCTTCCTCCACTACTATCTTCCCCTGGGAGCAATGCCCTACCAAGGCACTTAAACCTCCTTCATTGTCTCCAGTTGTTCTGAGAAAACCCAGTGCAATGGGTTCACCAATCATATAGTGGGGAACCACCTGATTACTTAACTCTGTTTATTCATTGCACCTACATGTTGAATTTCTCCTCCATAAAATATTAGATATACACTAAAAGAAAGTAAGTTATGTATTAATGATAGCTTGTAGAATCATGGGTATATTTCACTTGGCCAAGTTCAAGGCATTCTATCAGTTTTAGTAGAATCATATTTATCATTAAATTCCCTTATCTTATGAAAGTTGAACACATTTCCAAAGCCGGGAACATCCTGTGTCTCTTAGCATGAGGGACTTAGAAAGACAATCCACTTTCAGGAACTCCCCTTACCTTCTTACTCAATAGTCACCAATTTCTCTTACATGCTTTGAAGATTTCCATGGTGAGATGAATGAGAAAGAAAAGAGAGATACACCGCCTATAGAATATTACATTTAAAAAGAGCACATTACCTTAGAATTTAGACACACTCAAACCAAACCTCATAATTTTATAGGAAAGGGAAAAAGGAAGAAAGGCAATGTCATTTCCCCAAGGCCACCCACAGTTTAGTATTATGATCTAGTTTTCTTGGTTTGCAAACCAGCAGTCTTTATCTCCGTGAAGGACTTAGGATTGGTAACTTGACACATCACTCAGATGACATTATATTGATATAGAGCTGGAGAAAGTGTGCCACAGGGCAGACAAGGACAATACGGGATAAGGCAGGGAACACCAAGATGTCAAGAAAGAGGAGGTGAAGGTGGAGCTGGTCCTTAAGAAAGGGGAGCCAGAAGAGAGAAGTGAAGAAGAAACACACGCTCAGCTGGACAGTCATCTCTGGTGCTAAATCAAATGAGTCGACACAAGAATAGAAGTGATTCTATATTAATCTCAGAACTGGCAGCCAACTCCCCTCTGCTTTAAAGAATAGAGGATATAGGAATATAGAGAAATAAAGGACATAAATCTTCCCTCATTTTCATTTCACCTTTTCAAGGCCAGTATACAAAATATAATCTATAAACACAAGTGATACACCATTGACTATAAAATTGATCTGGAACTTCATTTTCCAGACCTTTGTCAAAATAGTAATCTCTTAGTAAGGTTTTTTGTTTTCGTTTTTTGACTCATAAGCCAATTTTGATTGGTTAAAAAAAAAAAGTATTTTAAATTAAACCGTCAGATTATTCTAGTTCATCAACTTTGACCCAACATAAATAAGAATGTTTTATCTTTATTTCAATTTAATAATGAACATATAGAATGTAACTATAATTCTTTGACTCTATTTTCTTGATAATTAATCAGTATAAATTGACTTTCTCTGGAAGACTTGTACGAAGTCTGAATTCCTTGGGATTATCTTTTTATACATCAGTGTATATATTTGGTCTTATGAGATTTGCAAAACTGGACTTAATTGACAGGATACTCTTTGAAGTTGGTTAAAATTCACTTATGACCATGTTTTTAAAATTCATGTGGCCACACCGCAGTACCACCATAATGTTCAAAAAGGTCAATACCAACTCTCTAATACCAGGGCACTATTAACCCTGCTCTTCCAATAAGAAATTATAGAGCCTAAAATATTATGCTCATCCCTTTCTCTGATATGAGGATGCTGACTCACAATAGGTGGGGGGGCGGGTGGAGTGGAAGTTCACCAGATTGGACATGGGGGAGTGGGGGGAAGGAGCAGGGATGGGAATGGGGAAGACAGTAGGATGAATCAGACGTAACTTACCTATGTTCATACATGAACACACGAACAGCGTAGCTTTACATCACGTACAACCACAAAATGGGAAGTTACACTCCACGTATGTATGATACGTCAAAACACATTCTATTGTCATGTATAACCAAAAAGAACAAATGAAAAAAGAAAAAGAAAAAATAAAATATCTTGCCTATCCTTAAGTAAGAGGTAGTAGTGATTTAAGCACAAGAATAGTGAATTGATCCCAGATAGAGCTAATACTGAAATAGTTGTCCTTCACCTAAAATTTTATTATCTACCGGAGAGAGCCCAAAAGAGAGTAGCAGTATGGAGGAGCTGACGTTCAAGTGGGTTGGGAAACTTGAAGCTGACTTGGGGGCCTAACTGTGCAGAAATTTACTTGGGTTTAGGTGCTCCTGTGTCATTGTTAAGAGCTGTGCACCTGTGGGCTTAAGGCAGGGGGCAGGGCCCAGCCCTACAATAAAATAGGGCATGAGACAGAAAATTAGGCACAGCCATTAAGAAGTCACAGCAGGGTCCAGCATGACGGCACAGGATCCTTGTGATTCCAGTTGTTAGTCGTTCATTGCCAAAGGGCTTTCTCAGCACATCAGATTCTGGGTATGATGGGAAAACTGTTAGTATAGGAGCAAATAAACTACAGACATCTTTGTTCCCCCAGCAAACTGTGTAAGGACAGGTCACCCCAGTGCAGCTAATTCGACTGGTGAAGTTCACTGGACGCATCTCTGGTTCCAGGGACCTCTCAGGCACATTCTAGACCAACTGTGCCCAGCTGCAGACTTTTTCAATCCTATACAAAAGTTATTATCTATACTTTTTCTGATTAAGTAAGTATTGGTTAATGTTATGGTTTAGATATGAGGTGTCCCCCAAAAGTTCATGTGTGAGAGATGATGCAGGGAAGTGTAGAGGTGAAATAACTGGGTTTGAGAGTCAACCTAATTAGTGCATTAATCCCCTGATAGGGATTAATCGTAAGCAGGTAGGGTGTGGCTGGAGGAGGTGGATCACTGGGGACATGCCTTTGGGGTGTATATGTACTTTTTTTTTTTTTTTTTTTTCCTGGTGAAATGCTCTTTCTCTCTCTCTCTGCCTCTTGGTGCCACGTCCAGAGCCACTTTCCTCCACCACTCTTCTGCCAAGATGTTCTGCCACATCTGGGGCCCAGAGCAATGGAGCCAGTTGTCTATGGACTGAGACCGCTGAAACTTTGAGTGCCAAATAAACTTTTCCTCCTCTGGAATTGTTCTTGTCAGGTATTTTGGTTGCAGCAGTGAAAAAGCTGACTAAAACAGTTATTAAATAAATTAATATTATTATTTTTAGAACAAAATAATCATAAAGCATTTTCTGTGATATCTTCAACAACAGGAAATCTTTGCCAAAAAAGAAACACCTATTCCTTCTACCTCAGATCCTCTGTTCTCTCAAGTGCATAACACATACTTTGGAAGTTTACCTTGGGTTCTTCATCTAAGCATAATAGTTGTATACAACCAAGCATGATGATTTAGGGAAGAAGGATCACCAAACAATTACACAAAGAAAGTTCTAATGATTCCTTTTAGAGGTATATCCAAGAATGGGAGTTCTCTCTGTCAATTAACAAAGTAAGATAGTTTCTTTGAAGCCAGATACTTGATTTTAACAGCAAATTCTATATAGGGAAAACATAGCTTAATAAGCACTTTATGTAGAAGGACTCACTTGTGGTTAAAAAACAAAGGGAAAATATCCATGAATATTTCATATTTTGGCAATAGAAAATATTCTATCAGCTCATAGTAACCTATTTCCAAGGTCCCCTAGTACTAGAAAATAGTTTCATTTAGATTATGTTATAACATTATGAAGAGTAGAGCATGTCTACAAAATGTGGCTTCTTAATATTCTGTCCTAAGAACACACATGGACTATCAAATGGTACACTAGAAACTGTTTGAACTCTAATTGATAATAATAAAGATCAAAGAATGCTTAACTTTGAGTTGTTCACTAAAATTCAAATACTGTAAATGAAGCAATTAAGAATTATACAGTGGTCCCTACCCATCCTCTTCTGAGTCACTCCAAGACCCCAGTGGATGCCTGAAGCCACTGAGTACCAAACCCTACATATAGTTTTTAACTCTATATACATGTGATATATAATATATATAATAAAGTTTCATTTATAAATTAGGCACAGAAAGAGATTGGCAACAATAACTAGTACTAAAACAATTATAGCAATGTACTGCAATAGAAATTTCTTGAATATGATCTCTTTATCCCTCTCAAAATATCTTATTACATAGTACTCACGCTTCTTCCTTCTGTGACGATGAGGGTTGCACTATGCCTACCTGATGAGATGATATGGAGGTGACGAACAGGCACTGTGAACCAGCCTAAGGATTGCCTGAACACAACCACCAACATACCATGGCAATCAACCTGATTTCCTAGACTACATGACTAAGGAGCAGGTGCTGTAAACAGTATGGAATACACCGGACAAAGGGAGGATTCCTGCCCCAGGTAAACAGAGTAGGATGACGTGAGACTTCATCATGCTACTCGGAATAACACATAATTTAAAGCTTACAAATTATTTACTTCTGGAATTTTTCACTTAATATTTTCTTATTGTATGGATGGGATCTGGAATTTCCCTCAATGACTCTTGGGTTAAAGACTTGTCCTCCAATGCAGAGGTGGGGCTTTTGGGAAATGATAGGACCATGAAGGTCCTAATTTTATCAATGGATTTATCTCTTGATGGAGCCATAACTAAATAGACTCCAGGGAAGTAATGGAAATTGTAGGCAGTGGAACGTACCTAAAGGGGGAAGGTCCTTGGGGCCATGACCTTGGGGACTGTATCTTGTCCCTGGCCTCTTCTCTCTCTCTGCTTCCTGGCAGCCATGAGGTGAGCAGCTCTGCTCCACCACACACTCCCTGTCATGATGTTCTGCTTTGCTAAGGCCCAAAGCAAAACAGCCATGTGACCACGGACTGAAACCATGAGCCAAAATAATTGTTCCCTTTTTAAGTTTTTCTCAGGTATTTTGTCACAGTGACAAAAAGCTAACACACTTGTCATGGTTGAGTGAAACTTCAGAAAGCAAAGCCGTGGATCAGGAAGAACTATGATATACATGCAGAGAGAGATTTGATTCCATTATATCTCCAGCATTAGCAGTGATTGGTTTTTGTTTGTGTTGTTTACAGTTAATTTTAGATTATACTCCTCTGAGCCATGAAATCTTTCAAGTTCAAATTGATATGCATTTTCCCAGGGCAAAGGAAGCACATCATTTGTTTTTGAAAATTATTTAAGTTTAACAGTCCTCTGGAGCATCATTCAGTGAAAAAAGAAGTCATTTACTCTGTGGTACTTCTATTAGTTTCCTAGAGCAGACATAACAAAGTATCAGGAAGTGGGCAGCTTAACCAAACAGAGATTGACTATATCCATAGTTCTGGAGGCAAAAAATGTTGAAACCCAGGTGTTGGTCAGCAGGGCCATCTCCCTCTGTGGGCTTTAGAGACAAATCCTGCCTGACCACTTTCTAGCTTCTGGTGGTAGCTGGCAATCCTTGATGTTTTGGTTTATAGCTGCATGGTAATGATTTCCACTGATATCTTCTTCCCTTTGTCTCTATGTATCTTCAAATCTCACTCTCCCTATAAAGATGCCAATCATTGGTTCTAGGAACCATCCTAATCCAGTACAACCTCATCTTAACTTGATCATATCTCATAAGACCATATGTCCAGAAGTGGTCACTTTTAAAGGTATCAGGGTTAGGACTTTAGAGGACACAATTGAACCCACAATAGCACTCACATGGAAAAATTAAATCAGTATTTCAACAAAAGTAAGTTTTACTTCCTCCCCACTGACAGAAATGGAATCGTAATGTCTAAGAGGAGAATTTCCTATTCCCCGTCCACTGCGCCTGGGACCTGAGTCATTTTCTCAGGGTAACCCACAGTGGCACTGATCCACAGCTAGAAAATAAATGGGCTGTTTCTTATTTCCTACCTGGCCATTCTTAACCAAATTTCCCAATCCCTCAGGAAAAAAGATTCACTCTCTATATCTGGGTTATTGGAACCTGCATTTGCTGATTTTGTTTATTTATACATGATCCGCTGAGTTGGGTAGACACCCTTCCCAGCCTAATTTAAATACTATAAGGAATGTTTCAATAGTAGAAGTAATAGATAGGCTTTAATAAATCACTCAAAATCTGACATTCCTTTATGAACACTTCATGTAATTAATAGGAAAAAAAGAAAAACTAAATAAAAAGGAAAAATGTAATCAAGTAGGTTGACAACCAGCAAAAGATAATTAAAATGATCCTGTTTTGTTTTTCAGTTTCATTAACATGCAAATGAGATTCATGAAGTTTGATATTGTGTTTCAGCAAGAGCCATAGAAACAAATTAAGAATGAAAATGAGTCCCACTGATGGAGACTCCTGATGAGTATATAAATTAATAAAAAATATGATTGGATCCAATTAATAAAATATATTTTTGCGATTTATTAGACCTCAAGAAATGAAATAAAGATACATCGATAAATTAAATTTTGTCTCTTCCTCAGTGGGCCACATTCTGTGGAAGCTTTTGTGACTCAAGGGAAGTGGTGGTAAATGTCAAACTCTGCTTTACTTTAGATAGGAGCACAGGATGGACACCTAACTCTCAGAACCATGTTGTGAGGACAGCAAGCCTGCGGGAGGGCCATGGATACAGGATCCAAAGTGGACCTCAGCAGGGCAATGAGGCTCAGCTTGCCTGGTCAGTCAGGCACTCCAAGTAGCACATGGAAAGAGAAAGTCCCATGTTCCCAGGATTCTCACCGCAAGGCACTTAAACGGAACAGACAACCATTCACACAAATGCCTTCAAGTGCCTCCAAATTTCCTTCTTTTCTTCCTACAAAGATCTCAGTTTTTAACCCTGCATTGATATCTTTACTCTCAGAAACACACATCAGTGGGTATCACAAATAATATGAGAAAAAATTTTAAAATAAACTTAACTTTAAGATCATGTTAAACCGAGGAGTGGGATAACTGGGTCAAATGGTGGTTCCATTCCAAGTTTTCTGAGGAATCTCCATACTGCTTTCCAGAGTAGCTGCACCAATTTGCAGATCCACCAGCAATATAAAAGTATGCCTTTTTCCTACATCCACACCAACATCTATTATTGTTTGTGTTCTTGATAATAGCCATTACAAATGGAGTAAGATGAAATTTTAGAGTTGTTTTAATTTGCATTTCTGTAATTACAAGAGAAGTTGAACACTTTTTCACATATTATTAGTCACCTGTATGTCTTTATCTGTAAAGTGTCTGTCCAGTTCCTTGGCCCATTTATTGATTGGGTTTATACCCAAAGGACTTAAAATTAGCATACTACAGTAACGAAGCCACATCAATGTTTATAGCAGCTCAATTCACAATAACTAGATTGTGGAACCAACTTAGACACCCTTCAACAGATGAATGGATAAAGAAGTTGTGGTATATATACACAATGAAATATTATTCAGCCAGAAGGAAGAATAATATTATGGCATTTGCAGATAAATGGAGGAACTGGAGAATATCATGCAAAGTGAAATAAGCCAATCCCCAAAAACTAAAGCCTGAATATTTTCCCTGATGATGATATATAATGGGGGTGGGGAGTGAGAGAAGAATGGAGGAACTTTAGATTATGTAGAAGGAAATGAGAGGGAAGGGGGGGTATGGAAAATAGTGGAATGAGACAGACATCATTATCCTATGTACATGTATGATTACATGAATGGTATGAATCTACATCGTGTACAACCATAGAAATGAAATGATGTACCCCATTTGTGTACAATGAATCAAAATGCAGTCTGTAAAAAATAAATAAATAATTTTTTAAAAAATATCATGTTAAGGTATTATATAAATATGTACATTGTAACTAGAACTATATATGATATCTATATATTTATATATCTATAGATAGAACTATCTACACATAGATAGATCTAGATAGACAGATGGTCATAGATATCTCCAGATGGCACAACACAGACATGCACATAAAATCTATTTGTTATGTCCAAAATTCAAGGTGCTCAAACATTAAATAACAACACAGATAATAACATCAAGGAGTCGACTTAAAAGGAGTGGTGTTATGGTTTGGATATGAGGTATCCCCCAAAAGTTCATGTGTGAGACAATGCAGGAATGTTCAGATGTGAAATGATTAGACTGTGATTAACCTAAGTAGTGGATTAATCCATTTGACAGGTTAATAATTTGAATGGATTACTGGGAGCTCTATAGGCAGATTGGGTGTATCTGGAGGAAGTAGGTCACATGGGATGTGCCCTTAGGAACTGTATTTTCCCCTGGCTCTTCTCTCTCTTTGCTTCCTGGAAGCCATGAACTGAGCAACTTCTCTTCTCTACACCCTTCCACCATGATATTCTGCCTCACATTGGGCCCAGAGCTATAGAGTCAGCTGACCATAGACCAAACCTCTGAAACCATGAACCAAAATAAACTTTTCTCCTCTCGGTTGTTCTTATCAGGTATTTTGGCCACAACAACCAGAAAATGACTAACAGACTCATGAAGCCAGTTTTCAACTATGATTCCTCAATAAATATTGCTTCTGTAAATTGCACATCAGAAGTCATAGCATGATGTGTCCATGGCTGCTAGCATAGCAACGGCACCAAGAAAAAAAAAAAAAAAAAACCTTTGGAAAAAATGTCTTCTTGGTCACAGCTACAGAAAGCCAACTAACACGTGGTTAACTGATAAGGGGAAGAGAGAAGGGGATAATGCATGAGTGACACATGGTTTTGATAATACGTGATGTCGGCATCTGCTCTTCGTGATTGTTAAAAATGTTTTCCATGTTGGTATCGCCAAGCCCCTTTCCCTCCAAGGTCTGTGCAGATGATTTTTACCTCAGTATCTTATGAAAAGTGATTATAGTGATGCTCTGTCTCTGAGTACACAGTGTTTTGAAATCCTTCCTTATTTCTACAGCAAGTGGCATTTAATTATCTCCCCTTTCCTTTAAACATATTCAAGCCATCAAACCCAACCCACCAAAGAGATAGTAAACAATATAAACTGAGTATTCCTAAAGGAGCATGAAAGCTTTATGAAGTTCCTATTCCTCAACAGCTAAGAAAATCATGTCAACCACATTGAGAATTAAACAAACGGAGGGATTATTATATTTAAACAACTAACATCTTTTAAAATTACTTCTTGCAAACTTCTTTAACTGGAAATGGAAAGTCAATTGACTTTTCACCACGACTGTATTCAAAACGATTGCATATTGTTGTGGGACGTTTTATTTTATAACATATGTAATAAACTTGCCAGATTAAAGGCACTAAGTTCTCTGGATGTTGAAATGATGATACTGGCTTTTCAAGTAGGAGGTATCCTTTTGCTATTCCAGAATGGAAGCTAGATGTCATGTCCATATGAGTTTTAACCATGGGCTTATTTAAAATTTTACTTCCTTTTACAACAAGCACTTAGGATGATTTTATTGAAAGAAAATGGAAAATTAATCAGAGGAAAGGGGCAGACTCACCATCTCGTCGATTTAGCCTTGCAAATCCAGGACCATGACTGCCGGAGAGCTCAGAAGAACTGCTGAAGGATGCCTGAGGCAAGGCGGACACAAGAGGATCGTCACAGTCATCTGCCAGGAGGAAAAAGGCCACATTCTGGTTAGCACAGTACTGACAGTTTTCTCAGAGTCTATAGACACAACCAACAAACAAACACAACATCAAAAACTATGATGTAGGATATACAGAAATATGCCCACAGCTCCTAAACGGTATTCTACTAAGTTCAATAAGGAAAGAAAAGAACTTCAGGACAGGAGTTGGAAATACAGAAGGACAACATCATAGAAACTACATAGTTATGTAATAGCTTAAGGTATAAAAGGTTTATTTAAATAAGAAGTAAAAATTCTTCATTATAAATGGAAAGATTCATAAATTCAACTACATTAAAATTAAGAACCTATGATTCCTAAGATACCATAAAAAGAAGGTGAAGGAGAAAATTACAAAACGTATGAAGAACATACGAAAGAAACATGAATGTCTGTGAAAATGTGAAGATTCGTAGAAACATGGAAGCTTGTAGAACATGTGAAGAAAAGGCAGAAAGACACCTGGAAAAAACCACAAGAAGGTGCGTGTGAAACACATAAACCAGCATACAATCACGATTTCAAATAAAGAAAATTAAAAATAAAGAAAAACACACCAGCTTTAATTCAGTCAGAAAACACACTGAAAATAGGGTAGGAGACTCCATCTGAGACCACAAATTGATATAAATTGACACTATATAAGCTGATCGTCAAACTTGGCGAAAAGAAACTTAAATTAGGACTGCAATTGTAAAATGTTATTTTACACACAGTAAATCAGCCAGCTGGAAGAAGTCTGACAGGGCCAGCTCATCCAGAGAAACTGGGCCCAGGGCAGCTCCAACACACTACTGCTGAAGCATGCACTTGGGCAATAAGAATTTGTCATGAGCTCGTACATTTCAACTTTCACATATCCCTGGTTCCATCAGTTCCACCAAGAGGTAGGCCCTTCTGAGCAGAGCTTCCCCACAATGAAGCACAGGTCTAAAGGAGCTTGGTCTTTTACCCAAGGGAGCTATACAAATACTAGGAACTTTAAAAAAAAAAAAAAAAAAAGCATTCCATGAAAAGAAGAAATTGGAAAGTACAGTGCTCCAGAAACTTGCATGCATATACCAGAAGACAGGTACAAGACTGTTCATAACAACAGAATTATTAACAGTCCATATACCCAATGACCAAAGAATAGATGAATTATAGTACTGTTCGTAACAGAATAGTATACACCCCAGAAATGAACTACAGCGACCCCAAACAAAAGGGTTGGATCTTAGAAATAAAATTTCTAAGGAGGTCTTAGTTTTGAGAATCCTAAGAAGTCAACCTAAACAATTTGTTGTTTGGAAACATACATTATTTGTTAAAACACTTTTGAGAAAAAGAATGAAAATTGTAAAAGTGAATATTTATTGGCTTCCAGAGGAGGATAGAATCAGGATAAGAGGGAAGCACACAGATGAATGGAATTGGCAATCCTGGGTATAGATGGTACATTGAGTTTTCTACTTTATTATGATACTTCATGCTTCATGTATAAATATACACATAAATGTAAATGTATATGCACACATATATATCAATATGTATATATTAAAGAATATGCCTACTTATCTCCTTTTCTATGAATCACATTGTTTTCAATATTAAAAAATAAAATACAATGAAGTATAAGAATTGCACATTTACCATGACATACATACATAATATGTTTAGCTAATTTCTCATTATATTTAAGCTTTAAAGAGCTTGTCATTGATTTTTTAACAATTACTAAAATGTTCCTATTTTTTGCACAAATCAAGAAAACAGTATTCTCCTATTTAGGATTCAACATATATATACTGATAATTAGAAATCATAGAAGGCTATTGTCCCAAATGTCTTAACTGGCAGTAAGCAATTTAAATTAAATAAATCCAGGAATTACCTCGATTCACCTGAGATTTTACCAAGCTCATTCTGCCTGAACACAATTTGTTCTCAAATGCCTTTTGCAAGACTTTGCAAAGAGAGCATTTTTAAGATTGTCTCATTTTCATTTCAAGTCCACTTTTCTTCTCTTCTTCCTTAAATTCTTCAGCTAACTCCTAAGACAGTTCCCACATGTCTATTGATTGGCTTAAGTACTAACACCAGCCAGTCTAGCTGTAATTCAGGTATTAAGGAGTATATACATAAAAAGCACGCACCACCAGCACCATGTTGAAGGAAATTCCAATCAGCCCCCAGCAGACAAGCAGCAACCAAAACACATTACTGCACAGTGGAAACTACAATGTGTGTGTTTGCACACACAAATGAGCCCATGACACATGCGTGGGGAGGGTGCTGTGTGGGTATGTGTTCATTAGAAGTGCAGCAATTTTCAAATCATTATCAGTATGCAGGTGTGTGATGGAAAAGGGTGTTTAACTGCATTCTACAATCAATTATGCAGATTCAAATCAATACTTTGAATGTAAAATGCCTCCCTGGTGCAGTCGCTCTAGAGGGCATATATTTATTGCCCATTTGTTTTTGCCAGCTATAAATTGAGAATCAATGTTGCCCTACTTTTAGCTGTGAAAGAATCGAATTAAAATTTTAAAAGGGGTCCTTTTTTCCATTTGTTGGGAGAGGGACATGTCATGTGGAAGTCAGATCCTGAAAGGGCAGATGTTGGCAGATGTTTGTGAAGTTCCAACGGGCTTTGGATATTACACAGTATTTTTCTTTACCATGAGCATATACATTCTTCTGTAATCTGTTACATGTTTATTTAACAATAAAATATTTTAGTTGTTCTTATATAATGAAACTAACACATGTTTAGTGGGTACTCTGTGCTAAGAATTTATAATCATTTCACATGTAGTAACTAATCTAGACTCTCCCGTTGATTCCCCAATAGTATTAACCTACAGATGAGGTCATTAACGTTCAGAGTTTGGTTCATTTGCTCATCTCATTGTGGTAGAACCATGAAATTGATGAAGCAAGTTGAGATCCAGAACCCATACTACATACACCATGATTGTAATGATGATTTGGGACATAGGGATTTCACTGGATGCCATAATGGCCTGAATAAAGCATCTCTTAAGATGTGTACATCCAACTCGAAGTTGGACAGGCCGTTCATTTATCACCTACTTGATCTTCAATAGTCTTATACCAGAGGAGGCGGACCTCAGAAAGCAGTAATGAACCTGGACTGACAACAAGGGACATTTTCCTCTGGACCTTAATGAAATGAAATTCTAGATTAAGTATCAATCTCCTGTGAATTTAATTCCAGAAAACTGGCTTTCTGACTGCACTAATAAATGCTTTCTGACTGCAACTAATAAATGCAGTTCCTGGACTTGCAAAGCTGAGGATGACATTTCAGCTCAAGGTTCTCAATCAGGGATGATTTCACTTGCCAGGTGGCATTTAGCAATACCTACAGACATGCTGGTCATCACTACTAGCAGTAGGGTACTACTGGCATCTAGTGGGTTGAGGACAGGAACACTACTAAATGTCACATAATGCACAGGGCACAAATAAATATCTGGTCCCAAATGTCAACAGTGCTCAGGTTGAGAAACACCGTTCTAGACTCTGGTAAAAGCAATCCAAAGACTAGTCAACTGGAGGATTCTTTCTGATGGAACTTTCCAGTTTCCTCTCACATTTCAGTGATTATTATTTCTAATTTACAGTTTTCACATGCAAATAAAGATCATTTAGTGTGAAAAATATATAAGCACTTATGTAAGGAACTTTTGAAATCTGAAATAGCATGCTATTTTAGTTCAAAACAATTGTATTTTTTAAATTAAGTACCTTATAAAATCATCATAGTAAGCTGATGCCTTCACCACTGGGCCACAGGCACAGTACGAAGAGGCACAGGACAGGAGGTGGGCATGAAGACAGCACCGAGGGGTGAAATGTGTAATACAGCCACCAAACATTTCATGGAAGCTTGTACAATTCAAAATGGTAGCAGGGCTCATTGGGGTAATGACTCTTTTCTTCTGTTAAAGCATGAACAATACTCTCATTACTCTCTACTTTTTCAAAATTATATTTCATATTATTCATTTTTTTTTCACAGTTACATTAGATTTTCTACTTTAACCTTAATCTCAGAAACAGTAAAACTATAGTTCTTAACCTTTTTGGTTAAAAAAAAAATCTATACACTGATTGCATTTAAAGAGTGTTACTGAATTCTGTTAAAGTACACATAATACAGGGAAAAATTAACCAACTTATGTTGAGACATTTATGCGTGCACATGCACACATACACACACACACACAACGCTATGGCTTTCAGGTCAATATCAGGAAAGTCATCATTTACTCTTCACACGAAAGAAAAACCACTGTCATTAAAAAGACAATGACAAATTAGATCTCTGGCAAGTTGTATGTGTGGAAACATTCAATAACCTCTTACAAATAAAGATGCAAGCTATACTGAAGGTATTTTAATATAGCTCGATAGAAAAAGTAATTTAATTTTATTTTACAAAAGGCTTTAAATGCATAATTCTCATAAGTAAGTAAAAGCTGTTCGGTTTTTAATAAAAGTAATTCAATTTTCTTAAGCTGTATGTGATATTACCTGCACCAGGATAATAGGTATATATTATTGGCTGCTTAGATTCTCAGTGCTTCACATCTATTAACTCATTTGGTCCTGGCAAACACTCTATATTATCCTATTAACTCCTGGGACAATCAAGGGAAAATGGGACACAATAGTTAAAAAAAATTAAACCAGGGTCCATTACTACAACATGATAGAAATAATCTTTGAACCCAAGCAGAACAGTGCCAGATCTCCCAGTGTGAACCCAGACATTGTTGAGACAACCACTGGTCATCAAAAGTTTATTTGACAAAAAGATAGGACTGATTTTCAGTTGACAGTCAGCTTAGTTGTCGGTGAATAACTACTTTCTCTGTTCTTTTGAAGACCTGCCCAAATCAGGTGTGTGCCTGCTAATGAATCGTATTTCTCATGTGTAAGTCAAGATTTCAGAAATTTAAATGTTTTAAATTTCCAGAAATTTACACAATATTGTTTTCTAACCATAAGCCTAGTATGAATTCATGCTACAAATGTTCAGGCTGTTTCATGATTCCATGTAGAATCTGTCACCGGACCTGACATAACCCATGACCTACTACCTGATACATCTGCTTCCTGCCCAGTGAGAGACAGAATGTGCAAATGGACAATGTCCATTTGTAGATCCAGCCCATGAAGCCAACCTAGTACTTCTAGTAACCAGTTCAGGAAGCCAAATAATTACTCCAGCAGCAGGTGGCTCAAACCAGCCAGGACTTGATTGATAACTTGCAGCTTCCCTAATTTGGGGCCCTATGCCCTATTTTGGAGTGGCTAAGAGAAAGTCAAACATCTGCTTCCGACCCATCCCACTGCAGACCCTGCATCTGCTTAGCTTGAGGAGACTTCCCCGCCCAACAACCTCCAATCAGGACTTCCCTGAAACTCCCCTGTCCTCCCCACGTCAACCTTTCCTCTCCTCTGCCTGCTACCAAGTCTCTCCAGACTCAAAGGATGGCAGCTAATTTGCTTGCAGGAGCAAACTCTGAATAATCAGACTGTGCTGGTTCCCACTGGCGGGGTCTTCATTATTTCCGCTCCACGGAGTCCCTCCCTGCTCTGCCGTCCCAGTGGTAGTCACCCAGGTATTCACTCAGCACACTCAAACCCGGCACCAAAGTCCATCCTGAAAACTCGTGAAAGCCCAGGTATGTTTGAAAAGCAATCAGCCTCCTAATTAAAAAGTATATACATTCTGGATCAGCTCCAGCTTGTCTCATCCCAGCTGTGGGGCGGCATCACACGAGGAGATTTAAAACTTCCTAGGACAGCACCCAGCAGCCAGCACCAGGCTGGCTTGGGAACCGCTAAAATAGACTTGCAAATGAATTCTCCTCCAATGGAGAGTTTTGTTCTTTGCACAAATGTCTTCCTGCTCTTCATTCCCTTCTGCTGGGCTGCTTGAGACTGCAGAAGCGTCAGGATCTCACACCCCACCCCTTTCTCCTTGTGAAGCCATGTGGACGGATGGCACCAGGAGGCGGATGGTACACAGTGACATTCTAGTGAGAAAAAGAGTAAGGTTTCGGGGAAAGTAGGCTTGAAGAAAATAGAATTTCCCTAAGAGCATGTAGCAAAATAGGAGGCTAGCCTCGCTTCAGCTCATCAGTACTAAAAAAATAACATTTAGACTCACTTAAATACCACAGAGAGGAGACTGCTACAAATTCTTGAGCTTCTTTAGGTATTAATTTGACTTTGACATGAAAATTAATATTCACTCGAGGATGCTAGTTTTAGACATATTGAATTAGATAAACATGAGTATCTCACTCTGTCCATCAGTGACTTAAATCGAAAAGGTAACATATTGCTGCAATCCAAACAAGTAAATATTTATCAGCATGTTTTCCCAGAGCTAAGCTAAAGACAGAGATGGTTTTCAAGTCATTCTTGAGGCAGCAGCCTTTAAGTTTCCAGGATTTTCTCCTATATATACCATGGGCAAATTGTATATATAATTGTTAACACTCTCTGATGTTCATGGGGTAAGCTTTCATTTGGAGGCAAACACTGGCTTACGTGCCCCAAGTTATAGCTTTACTTTAAATAGCTTTCCCAATTAATCTTCACAAATTAATGGATTAATGGGAAGGCAGTTAACTTTTAATGACAGCACAGCCAGAGGCTGATTGATTTTAGTTTTAATAGCAACTGTTTAAATTCTACATATTAGGACAAAGAGACCCACAAATCCACCAGGCAAAGCCAACCAAAGGTGAAGAGTTAGAAGAAATAATTTTTTAAAGTCAAGAGAGCTCTAGGAATCTCTACACATCACAGACCTTTATTGACAGATAATTTGGCCACATGTAACTCCATGTCATCTAACTGATAGCAGGAATAGTGAAAAGGACAGTATTTTGCAGCAAATGTTTCTGTAGTGTAGTACATATGCATTTAAGATAAATGCTTAAGAGAATTAGTGGATCAAAAGTTAATTTTTTAAAATATGTGTTTGGCATCTGAAGATGCCAAAACATATTACAGTTTTCCCCCCACAATGATTATATTAATATACTCTTCGTTCCATCACAGATGCCTCGGTGAGATTTGCTCATTTGACAGGTGAATGAAATCACTGCTTTGGTTAAAGTGGTCAAGCAACGTTTTTATACATTGTCGTCTGTTCTTGATTTCTGAAAATTGCCTGTCATTATCCTCTATTTTGCCACTTAGAAACATAATCTGAAGTAATTACAATATTTTATTTATTGTTGATCAAACATGCTCACTTTAAATGCTTTTTTTTTTTTTTTTTTTTTTTCTGGTGCTATGTCCATCTTTACTTTGGTTTAGGTTTTCTTATTACTCAATGAAATATTTTTGTCATTTCTGTTAGGCTAGCTTACCTATTACAATCAAACACTTGTCTCATTGTAAGTGATCTATTTAAGCAGAAATGGCATTGGAAACAGTACACGCTATAAAAACAGCTTCTGGGGTTCTTCCAGGGTCTGTTGACGTACTGTTCCAACGTGATGCACCACTACCTGTAATGCAAGTAAAAATATCCCCTTCACAGTAGAACTGTGAGAACTTCATGACATAAAATACCCAAGATTTGAAAAGTACAGAATAGGTACTCAAAATAATTCCTCTCCTTTCCTTTACTTCCCAATGCTAGTGAGTAAAGAAAAATGTGTTCTCTTGAGGGGTTATTAATATGCTTGCCTTTTATGCACCACCTTGAAAATTAGTGTGATAAATGGATTTTTTTTTTTTTTTTTTTTTTTTTTTTTTTTTTTTTTTTTTTTGTGGAAACAAAGCATTCACATGGAGTGCTATGCTACCACTGGAGTTCTGAGAGTCATCTTGACTTCTGCCCTCTGACATCTCAACATTCAAAACCTTTGTCTGGAACCCACTTAGATTTTTTAACTTTATACTTTCAGCACATGCCTTCTATTACCATTTTGAGGCTTCATAAAATCAGTTCATGGAAGCTCATCATGTTTTATTGAGTTACTATAGGATTCTGTTTGCTTGCTTCTTGAAGAGCAGGAGGGTCAGAGTTCTAGAATGGAACTTAAGGGCCCACTTTTGATGTGCAGTGCAAAAAAAAATTGTTAAAAAAAATGGTTTAAAAGAAAAACCCTAGATCCTCAGCAAAAGGAGAGAAAATGATGAACTGCTTCAAAATGAAAGTCTATAACCACATCAAGAATGGTGAGGCTTGCCTGCCTGCCGGTCTGCAAACATCCATCATTCAGATTCCACTGCTAAGCCACATGAAACTGCTTTCATTGGTCAGCTCTGCTGCAGTCCTTAGTAATTAGTAATAATGCTCAACTAAGGCTTAAATTCAAAAGCCTTAAATACTTTCTTTATTAAAAAATAAGCAATGGAAACAAATGACTGAGCACTCAGCTTAGAAAAAACATTGAAAGGAACATACAGAAAGCACAAGGGAAAAAATTAGTAAAAATGAAAACTAGTCAACTAGAAAACAGAATAACAACAACATAAATACATCTAAGATCTGGTTATTTTCTGGCCAAAGCAATCAATCCTATAAAAATGTCAACAAAAACCCAACCTATATGTTTTAATGGAGAAAGTACAAAGATAAAAAGTTTTAAAGTAGGAAATCATCCCAGAGAGAAAACACAGCATTTTTCTTCTTTTTAGTAGGTTTATGTAAAGACTCTTGAGTAAATTACTACAATTTCTTGTTTTTCACAGTCCAGAGACAGTGGCAGAAGAAAAATGTAAATGGCTATAGTATTCCTTTGCTATTGCTTCTATAACGAGTTACCATAAACTTAGGATCTTAAAAACACACAAAATTTATTTTCTTATAGTCCTGAATGTCAGAAGTCCAAAATCAGTGGATGGGCTAACATCAAGGTGTCGGGAGGGTAACATTCCTTCAGGGAAGAATCCCTTTCTTTCCCTGTTCAGCAAGTAGAAGCTGCCTGCACCCCTCAACTCAGGGCCCCCCACCAGTCTGATCATAGATTCTTTCCAATTTTCCTGTCACTCTCCAACAATTCTTGTAATTACATCCGGCTAACCTGCATAATCCATCATCATTTCCCCATACCCAAATCCTTAATTTAGCCACAATGCTGAGTCCCTTCTGCTTTGTACAAGAACATGATCAAAGATCCCAGGGAAGAAGCTGTAGGCCTCCTTGGAGGCTGTCCATCATTCTGCCTACCAGTTGCCCATCTACAGGTGTAGACCTAGCAATTAATTTTTCTTCAGATCTTGTGGCTGAAAATACTGCCCACTGAAAGGTTAAAAAAATATAGTTTGGAAGGCAGACATCGCTTTAATAATAAGACCTATTTTGAGTGAGCCTTTGGAGTGAGCAACGAAATCCACATGTAAAATTTTATATTGAGACAGATACGATGGTATCATTCACAGGGCCACTTGGAGGATCATCCTGATCCCTCCTCAACACAAAGCTGAGAAACGCTCTTTCTTCTTTTGTGAGCCCCTGGGGATGCTCCCAGCTCAGTCTTAGTACCCGCTTCTCTGACACCTCGCCTGAGCGCCCACTCCTCCCCTCCCTCTACAAATTCTTAACTTGAGCAGGTTTCTACTGCAGTACCTCTCTGGTGGTCTGAGTCTCTGCCTGCTGGGAGGGAAGTGTCTGGAAGGTTCATATCATGTTACCTCACACCTTGCACAAAAGCCGGAATACAGTGATTCCAAGGGTCACTTCTGGAGCCCTCCTCCCTCGGTTCAAGTCCTACCTCTGCCAATTATGACCTGAGTTGAGACATTTTGTTTTGACTCATTCCCCCATCTCTCAATGGTGCTCAGAGCATGACCACACTAAGGTACACAGGGACTTCTGAAAATTCAATGAGTCAGCAGAAGGAGCCCTTGGCACCTGGGGAACAGTGAGAAACCTGCTCAAGCGTTCCTAGTTGCTACTTTAAATGCTTATTATTATCAACTCAAAAAGTTCAAGAGATGGAACTGAATTAAATTTAGCTAGATATTTCTCACAACATGTTATAAGAATAATTCCTTGAGGAGAAGAGGGCCACGTTCGACGTTCCTAACTGCATTGTTATCCTTCTCTTCACAGAGGGTTTTTACGGAATCATTAACTTAAAAAATCAAGTGAAGCTGTCCTTACGATGCATTGTTTTCATATTAAGGAAAAATGTTTAATGTTCCAAGAGGTCATGTCTTTCTTCATACCTCTTGAGCTTTAAAGGTATTTGTTTCATTTAATCCAGAAAAACAGAATTTAAGACTGCATCTGATGCAGAAATGGAGAGGCCTCAATTCATAAGGTAAGTGGAAAGAAATTCAGAGAACATGAGTAGCTCTCATTTATATACCTTTGATGATGTAGTTAGAATATTTTGAGAATTCACGCTGTGCTGACGGTACCCCATGCATTTGAAGCTACAGCAACAATGTCCTCCTAACTATGTGCTATTTCCATTAACTGATATTTTCAACCTGAAATTGCCATGTTTTAGACTTTGATTCCTGGAGAGAAAATTGGGTAAGCTTCAATTCAATTCTTATTGTAGTCATATTAGATGATATTTTGACATCACTGAACAAAAACTCCATTTTATTACTAAATTATTTTGAGAGTTATTATTTGTATCTTCAAATATCACACTTAAAGATGAAGGCTGAAATGCTTTGCAGCAATAAGGAATTTTTCTGCAAATAAATATATTTTAATAAGGGAGTCCATAAAGCTATTTTAATAAACAGCTACTTCTCACTAAGGAGGAAAGAATCAGGCCAACTAGGAAAAATACTTTTCTCTGAGCAATAACCTATGAGATCAGATGGAGGTCATTTCCATTTCATTGGCTAAGATTGTTGGGTTTGATTTCATAATCAAGCAAGGTATGAGCATGGCTTGCTTTGAAGTTTCATTTCCACTGTTCTGGCAGCTTAGCTAAAGGCCAACTGAGCGGGGGCACATTAGCTCAAGGGCAAAACAGAGAGCTCTGGAACTGTTCTGGGCTCTGTAACACCCTCCTTCCAATAAGGCCATGCCCTCTACCAGGGAACCACTGCTATCTCAAGGGTGCTTGGATTTTCCCAACACCTGATCTCCCTAAGCATAAGTGGTATTGTGGCCTGAACTCCATTCTGCTAGAAAGACAGGCAGGTATGTGAGCCACTCAGTAGAAAGAATTCTAAAATGACCTCTAAGACCCATCTGTTTGAGCTGCATATTGTGTATAGTCCCTTCCCTTTGAGTGCAGAACTTCTATGTATTATCACTCCTATGATTATTGTATTAGATGCAAAAGTGATTTTGGAGATGGAATTAACTTATTAAAATCCTTAATTTAGTTGACTTCTGAGTATTGAAAAGTGAGATCATCCTGGGTGAGTCTGATTTCATCATGTGAGTCCTTCAAAAAGACTAAAGGTCAGAGACAAAGATAGGAAGCATGAAAGAAATTTCTCCTACTGGCCTTGAAGTTGCTAACTGTCACACGGTGGAGAAGGCCATGTGACAAGAAAGGGTGGTTTCCTCTTGGACTGAGAAAGGTCCCCAGCTGATAGCAGTCAAGCAACAAGAGTCTCAGCTGTCAGAAAGCAAATTCTGCTAACAAACACATAAGCTTGAGAGGACCCCAAGCCTCAGATGAGACCACAGGGCGTACCCTTCATGTGTCTAGGTCCTTCGTCTCTTCTTAAAACTTGAAACCCTCCTAATATCCTAAACCAATAATGTCCTAATAACTAAATAATATCCTAATAACTAAACCAAATGGTAACTGGTAACTCATTCACTTTTAGTTCTTCCAGTATATATGAGTTCTGAAATTAATGGCAAATGCCACTATATTAATAGCTAATATTATCTTAGCCGTTGGTACCAGGTCTTGAATTTTTAAATCATAAGTGACTAATTAGAACACACATGTTTCAGTTCTGTTATGGTTTAGATGTGCAATGTCCCCCAGAAGGCCATGTTTTGAAACTCTGATCCCTGATGCAGTAATGTTCAGAGGTGGGGCTTTTAGAGAACGAGTAGGGCTCTGCTTCATTGGTGAATTAATCCACTGACAGCTGAATGGACTATTGAATGGTATGTGGGGCATGGCTGGGGTCACTGGGGACACATCCTTGTTTTATCCCTGGCTTCCCTCTCTCCTCTCTCCTTTTTTATCCCTTCCCCTTCCCTCTCCCCAGTTCTCATCTGTGTGTGTCTGTGTGTGTGTGTGTGTGTGTGTGTGTGTGCACGCACGCGCATTTCCTAGCTGCCATGCCATGAGCTGATAGCTTTCCTCCTCCATGCCCTTCCACCATGATGTTCTGTCTCATCTCACACCCAGAAATGGAATCAGCCAACCATGGACGGAACCCGACACTGTTAGCCCCAAATAAACCTTTCCTCCTCTAATTTGTTCTTGTCAAGGATTTTTGGTCACAGCAACAAAAAAAACTGACTAACACAACCACCATAATCCACTATTAGCCTCAAAGCACAATTTTATAGACACAAATCTTTGAATATTTGTCAACTTTAAAACTTAAAATTATTCATTTAAAATGAACTTTGGAGCTTTCATATAATAACGGTACTACAATTTTCCAAGACACTGTTTAAAAAGTGATAATTTTTACAGAAAAGGCTGTCACAGAAAACTCTCATAGAAAAGGCAGTTCCAGTCAAAAATCTTTTTGAGTTTTTGCTGTTTTTCATATTCATACTTCACTGAATTTAGAAAGAATGTTATATAGTTCTTTACTTCGTTTTCATGTCTATACATTACCATTGCCATGTTAACTCCTACAAAGTGCAGTTCACTTGTTCACCCCACAGGCTCCCCATTATAAATGACATCCCCTCTTCTACCCACCATTGACCTACCACTCATGAACTTCCCTGACAGACATCACAGTGTCTAATATACCAGAAAGTGACTTCACATTCAGCAGTGAAGGCATTAATAGGGTGATCTGATCCATGCCAATGTCCCAATGACATTTTAACTATAGCCTTCTAGAGAAAAATGCTAATAACAATGACAGTTACATGTATTCATGTTATGTCCGAGTCAGCTAAATCCTTACATCAATCCTATGAAGGAGGCATCTCCATATCCCAGTTGGGATGTAGAAATCAGAGAATTTGAATTTCTTACTGAAGGTTTTAGGTTTCTTTTCATTTCACATCTCCACCCCTAATGACAGTGATGCTGCCAGCTCAACTTTCTCACTTTATTGTCTGAACTCTTATTGAGTTATTTGAGCCAGCATTTGAGCACGTCCCATGTGGACGTGAAGTGGGATCAGCAAGTTGCCCCACAGCATCGGCAACAATGAAACCTGAGTTTTGTAGTGACATTTCTTTAAATGTGCATCAACGATATTCCAAGACAGGCATCACTCACAAAATGTTGATTCAACTTTGAAGACAAGACATTGTAATAAATGAAATCAAAAATCTCTACCAGGTCCTAGAGAACAAGTCACAATCAGTAAAGAGGAATTGTTAGGGTACAAACCACTGTCCTACCTTTCCTTCACAACCTACCCTCCCCACCACCCACATAGTATTTTGCTATGGCTTGATGAGGGAGAAACTGAGGGTCTCCAGAAACGTCCCCCTTGGTGGGAGTGTGGTCTGGAGATGGCTTACAGTCCTGCTGGATAACCTTCCTAAGGCAGATGAGCCCTTGGGATCTTTATATGGCCGCAGCTCCCGGCCCCCTTTACCTGCAGAATGTGGTCACGCCCCTTACTGGCTTTCTGCCCTCACTTCTGACTCTGTTGAATTTATCCACTTGTCTGGACCCTAGAACTGAGGCTCTGGCTGCTTTCCAGTACCATTTCCACCTCACATGCACAGGAATGAACTAATCTAAACAATCTAAGTGCCACCCATAAAATCTGGAGCATTAATTATACACCTATCTCGATTCTACTTCCTCCCACCCCATCAACCCTCGTATGGATGCTCCAGGACAATTACATTCTGATTATTACATTTTGCTTAAGCTTGACTATTACATTCTGATTAAACTAACAGTCGCCTTCAGGTTCATTACACTGCACCACTGCTGAGAACATCAGCTTGGAACAGCCTCCAGACAAAGGCCCACTGGCTGACCTCCTTGGGCTTAAGTGTTCTCCTTGTCTTTATAGCATCCTGTGTGAGATTCCTGCATGGTAATTAAAATAGGACATTAAAATACTGTGTTCATATGCTTCTCGGTCCCACAGTGTAGTTAAAAAGGCTACAGCAGCTTACAGTCCCAGCTACATGGGAGGCTGAGGCAGGAGGATCACTTGAACCCAGGAGTCCAAGGCCAGGCCAGGCAACAGTGAGACTCTGTCTCAAAAAAACAAACCCAAAAATCTGTGGCAGTAAAACCTAAGGGGAGAATAAATGTAGGACTCAGAGAAAAGCAGCACTAGGGATCTGTGATTACACGTTTAGATAGGTGAAGTCTACAGAGAAATAAAAGTGTCTCCTGGGGCTTCTGACTATGGCTGATCAGAAAAAAAAGATCACACATTTGACAGAAAGGTGTGGAGGAGGGGTCAGAAGAGCAGAGATGACCTCTGGAGTCAGCTTCCTACCTGGTTTATAGGGTCTGAGTGTATGGATGATATTTTTGAAAAGCTTTTAAAAGACATTTCTCTGTCTTGGAGATGTTGAACAAAATCAAAAAGGGCAAGTTATTTGAGGTTCTTGAATAAAACCTTCTGAAGACGGAATGCTGGAAGATTTACATACAACCCTTAACAAAGTGAGCTCCGTCTATCATGTATCTGTCATCTAGCTATCACCTATCATAAACTCTTAGGCTTCTTTTTATATAGTGAATGTTGACAAATTTAAAAAATAACAGGTGATTTCATAGCCTGGGAATACATATTTCAATGAGCTTGGGAGAAATTTAGGTGATAGATTGGAATCAAGTGAAATCAAGTAAATCAAACAAAATTACTCTTATTCTTCAGTACCAAGCATCTAATTTTCACTGTAAATCGACTTACAGATATACTCACCTGATAGAATAGCTCCTTCTGTATATTTTAGTGCAGCAACATAAGTTAGACATAGTATAATTGAATAAAATGAAATGTAAGTAATTGTCTTTTATTTTAGTTCATTCGACACCTCAAATACTTCATGATACTTGGAATACAGAGAATTTATATTGTTAGGGTTCAAATTGCTAGCTAACAGAATTTATAGTAAATTTTTTTGCCGTGTTTGTAATTTAAATAAGAGTGTTTTACAAATACTAAAATTCAAATGGCCATTAAGAGTTAGCAAAATAGCACTATCAATTAAAATAACTTTCTAAAGACCAGTTGCTGATTTTATTCTCTGTGCTTGAAATTCTGACATTCAAAATGCTGAAACACTAAAAAAGGAGCTTTCCCTCTTATTTTTCATGCATTCTCTGAATTCACTTATAAATCAATAAAGGTTATTTCTTTACAACTTTGATGAAGGAAAAAAAAAAAAAAAAAAAAAAAACCTTCCAGGTTTTTCTCCACAGCTGGATATGTCCAGGGGCAGACTTTAAAAATGTAACAGTTGCCACTGGAGAGTGACTAGAAGTCTCAAATGTTTCTGCCACAGTTTTAACTCTCAAAAGATTATGTGATGCTATAGAGCACACTGGAGAATTAAAGTTCTCTGGAGGGGCAATTACCTCGGCTCTCCTCAATGCTCGGGGTACCAGATATGGTCAATAATTCAGGAGCATTCACCAATGGCTGTTGAATCCCCAGACGCAGCAACAGAAATGAATCCAACAAGATATTTCCCAAAATGGTACGATTACTACCATCATGACATACTGCACCATTTCCCTTTCTCCTTACCCTCTTCCTTTTCCATTTTGAGAGCCGGGTCTGTCCTTCTTTATGGACCTGCTTTCTAGAACATACTTCATCATGGCAGGCACTTGGTAAATGTGCGTTTAAGTGAATTGAATACAACTTGAAGAGTCCATTGTAAAATTATGATTGACATTTACTTTCCTTTTCATCAAGGTCTCTTGTTTGTACGCATCCAGTGATCAATTCTCAAACCCTAAATATATTCGGACTGAAACATTTAAACCACCCAACAGTAGGAATTCTGCATTTTGTCCTAAGGGGTAAGGATTTAATCTTTACTACCTAAACCAAACGAATGGGATAGGTGAGTGGGAGACAAGAAAATATCACAGTGTCAAACTATCAATTCAGAGTAAGTTCTTGTTCCTGCCCAAAGCAAGAGATATAATTAAAATGCAACATGAGATGCCAGATAATATTTTGTTGTGAGCCTTATTTCTGAAAGATTTTACTCATCATCACCATGGAATGATTTTTCCCTAAAATACTGCATTTATATGTATTACTCACAAACTCAAAAATTTTTAGAGATGAATGCACTTAAAATCCCCTACTCAGAAAGAAAGCCACTATCTACAAAAGTAAATTACATATTTTGGAAGATCAAAGCACATTTATAATAAAACAAAAAGAACAAAAAAAAAAAAAAAAAAAAAAAGTAACTGGAATTGACCACTCCTTGTTCTCCAGTATCTCTTCTGTCAATCTGACAGAATTCTGACATTTGGTCAGTCCTGTGTGTTCATATGGAACAAATCTATTGCCTACCCTCTGTAGCCACTGTCACTGTCTTGTATTCAATGGCTGGTATTACTTCTTGAGTGAAGCTACAATCTCACTACTCCATGGTCCTGAGCTAGACTCCCCTCCCCTTTCCTCCTCACTCTCCTTGTTCACGTTGCCAAGAGTGTTACCATCTCAGAGATGCAGATCTAATTGATGTCACACACATGAATGCATATAACACTTAAAATATAAAATGACCCCCCGAGATCTGGATAAAATCCTCAGTCCTTGGCATTATGTATATGCATCCTCATGACCTGGCCCATTCCTGGCAAATTCCATCTGCTCTTCCTCACCTGAGGCCTGTCCTGGTGCATTCAGATGCTCCAGGCTTGTGTGGACTTTGTTCTGATTGGCATGTCTTCCCCCTTTCCTCCCCTGCTGGCTTTCTTATTCATCCTTCAAGAAATAGTTTCCTGGACTCCCATGTCTCACACCTGATGCTCTCTGCCTGTGGCCACCCCAAACGCTTTGCATTCCTCTCTCTCCTCACACCTCTCTCACTGTGCTGTGTTTTCCTGCTGAATCAGGAAGTGGCAAAGCTGAGCCCTGAGCCCAGGATGAGCTGGGTGAGAGTCAGCTCCCACAGTCACTGAGCACACTGCCTGTATTACAATGGGCCCCCTATCAGCACCCCATCAGCATCGTGTACGATACCAAACATTTTGTTTTAAAAGAAAACAAAACCTGAGGCATAAAATATGATCACAACAGCATTATGCATCTAAGACTCAAAACTTCCACTCTCAATTATTATCAAGAAGTTACTGAGGCTGAAGACATATGTAATGATAGGCACCGCAGTGGAGCCTTGCTAAATATTTGTTGAATGAATAAATGAATAACATGAGCAGAGTAAGGTGAAACCCAAGAAGCCTCAGAAATTAAAAGAGATAGGAACACGGTAACAGACTGAAGAAACAATGTAGGCCAAACCTGTGAGGAATAATTGCATGAAATCAAATACATTCAGAACATATTTTAAAAAAATCATGAAGAATTTTTTTAACACATTTAGCTAGTATTTCTTTCTTTCTTAGGTATAATTCTCTGAATTATCAGTGCCAACTGAAAAATAACCAGAGTCCCAAAGCACGCAATTACAGGGTTCATTTAACATGGAATATATTCAACCAGGGTAATTCTTGGGGATAAATTTTCAGACTTTTCACAGACAGATGAAAAATATAAAAGCTCATCTGCTATCCACTCTATTGATATTACTGATCCTTTATTGTTTTTTTAAGGGAAATGAGAAGAAACACAGGTTACCAAATAAATCAGAATACTATTGCCTAGGCGTCCACACTGAAATGTAGTGCACACCACAGTCTGCCTTTTATTGGAAGCTACTTTAAGGCATGTCTTCCTGTCTTCTTCATCCAGTTTGGGTCCCTGAGTGGCAGGGACTGGGATACATTTATGATTTCACCCCACTCCCTTGACTGGAACAAGAAACTTAAATGTGGCTGTACTGGAGACTGAACGGATGGATAGATGGTTTCTTTACCCACCCCGCTCCCTCTCCCAAATCTCTGATACAGTATTTGTTTTTCTGTACATCACACCAGAAGCTCACTGAGAAAATAAAACATCCCCAGCAATAACAGCCAGCTAGACACACCTGGACTTAGCCCTGTTCACATCTCCTGATTCTAGAAGGATAGACGGTTCAGGAAATAACCACAGGACACACACACAAAAAAAAACTAAACACACCTCTCTATTCAAATCACTCCACCAAAAACACTACATTGGTTCAGGGCATCGACTGCATCTTTTAATTTAAAAAATATACAGTTATTTCTAAAGGATGCAATGTTTTCCACTCTAGGATTAGCCATTTGCTGAACTGTTCCACCTGGTATTTTGCCTAGCATTTGAAATGTGTGATTAAATACATTTATTTTCAACAATATCTCAGTTCCAAGAGGAAAAAAAAAAAAAAAAACAGCTATCGAACTATAAAGGGATGCTCTGTAAAGGAATTCCTTAAGTGCAGAGCCATAGAAGTCTATCTAAAAAAAAAATATTCTACAAATTGTGAACAAATTCATTTTAGAACCAGCTCATTAATTCCCTGTGTAATCATGTCTCCTCAATTTTTTTCTTTTTACTTATGTAGTAAGCACACAAGTAAGATAGGAAGATAGGAAGGAAACCAGGAAGCAGCTCATAATTATTGTTAAAGAAAATATTATTAAAATGGTAATCTCATTGCATTGTTTGCTAAAGCAAATATTTAAGGGTGCAGCATATGGTTTGAGTGTGGTAGGAAGAGAAACCTAGAGCCTCAGGCACAGCTGGAAAGAGCAGGGCTAAAAGCATAGAGGCCAACAGTGTGCAGCACAAAGGGCCCTGAAAGGCTCTGATTTTTTCTGTTTCAGAAGGGGGTTAGAATTAACGAGGAACAGCACTCAGAGACGCATCAGATGTCACACAGCTGCATCTCCGCTGTCCCACAGACCGGCCAAGTAGCACTGGTGGCAGGTGAGCAATGGAACAGGGTTCGCCTTCAAAATTGTTAATCTGAAGTGTTTTCTTTCTCAGTTTGAGGTTCATTAAATATACATTGTTTTCCCTGAGCGGTTCTCGTCTGTTTTCTTGAAACACTGGAATTTTTCTCAAAAAAAAAAAAACATAAAAATAAAAGCTACTGGTTTTTACAAAAAGGAAGATGAAAACTCTAAGATGCCAGAAGAAAATCAAAATCAGTACCCAAAGAGGAGCAATACGGCCATAAGGGGGTTCTTCCCATAAATAGTTGACTCTCGCCTTCGGGATGGCTGATGGTGAGTGGGCTGAAGGACACCTGCGTCTGCAGCAGGCTCCGCGGCAGGCTCCAAGGGCGCAGGCGCCAGGTCTGGAGAAGGACACGCACGCTCAGAAGATTGGTGTTCCTGCTGGGAGCTGCAGAGATGGCTGTCCATGCAACTGACAAGACCAACTGATGAGTGTGGGGGTTTCCTGGAGGGTGACAGATGCGCTTCTGAGATCTGTCAAACGTGACACTCTACCCACCACCCCTGATTCATGTTTGAACAAACGATAGTGCTGGAAGAGACACAGAACTACCTTTAAGTGTTATAAATTCTGGAGTGGAGACAGGAGGGGTGGAAGGAGATCGCCCAGCTCTGAAATTTATCCTTCCAAAAGAAATCTGGATTTTTTTGCAAGACAGAGTGAGACAATGACATTGAACAGTTCATGACACTGACATTTGTAAATGGCTTAAGACACTGCAATACTAGAGAAGTACAAGAGTCCTAAGGGAGCCAGGTACTACTACAAGCAGATACAGGTAATGGAGAGAATCAAAAAATAAATCAATGAACCAAATGAACTGGTTCAAAATACAGGGATGTTTAAACAAGAGCATATCCACTGGATGAGTTACTACAAACCCTTCAAAAAGACAAACACAAAGACTTATTTAGCCACAAGAGAAATGCGCTGGAGAGGATAGGAAAACACACATGTGGGAGAAGCCTGGGTAGGAACAGATGCTGGGTTGAGACTGATGGAAATAATGTATGGCAAACATCTGCCCCCCCCCCCCCTTTGGAGGCCATTTTCCAAATGTAAAATCAGACTGATTTTAAATTGACTTCTAAAAAGTTATCCAAATAAGGATTATTGATTTGTTCTATTTAAGTTTTTTGTATTTGGGGCCTGGGCATAGAATGGATCCCAGACAGAAGAAGGAAAAGATGTGTACTCTGAGATTTATGGATTAGGAAGTGGGAAAGTGCCAGAGATAACAAACTGCAAGATCAACCTTTGGGGAGGACCTGGAAGAAACACACAGAGCAAATCACACCCCAACTGGAGCTCAGTAACATAAAGGAGGAAGTAATTTGAAGGGGATAAAATAATACTTGTGATAACAGCTATGAGAATGTTAGTGATAAATAAAGAGATGATTTTAACAAAGGGCAGTAAATTATCATCCTATGAATCTCTAAGACTGTTGGAAGGAGTATCTGAAATAGAATAATGTGCTCAAAGGAAATTACTTGCTTCACAGACATAAAACTGTTGTGAAATGATGGAAAGGCAGTTTTGGTATCATAGAGAGACCCACCTCTAAGAGATGTCAGAACTCCTGGGTAGAGGCAGCTAGAGAGGGCAGATAAAAGGCAAGAGAAAGAGAAGGCACAGGGCGGTGGTGACATCCATGGTGACAGCCAGCTAATGGATGAGCACACGGGGAATGATCCCAGCGAGGCCACCAAGGAGGGTCCAGCAGGAGGATGACTTTATCCATCCATCACATTTCAATCAGTAAAAGCAACATATTGGCTGAACTTGCAAAATAGTCTCCCAAATACCAAGAGAAAAGTCACTTTATATAGGCAATTGCCACAGGAGAACATCTGTTATGGACTGAATGATGCCCCCACCACACCACCAAATGCTCTAATCCTCAGTGTAAAGCATTTAGAAAGAGGACCTTTAAAGAGATAATTATGGTTCAATAATGTTCTCAGGGCACGGCCCTAATCGGATAGGAATGACATCCAGGTAAGAGGAGGAGACATCAGACGCTCATGTCTCTCTCCCTCCCCACTGCCCAGGTACACAGGAGAAAGGCCACGTGAGTAAGAAGGTGGCCATCTGTAAGTCAGGGAGAAAGAACTCACCAGAAACCAACCCTGATGCTACCTCAATCTTGGACTTCCAGCCTCCAGAACTGTGAATATCTTTGTGTCACTCAACCTGTGGTATTTTGTTATGGCTGCTCTAGCTAACCAATACAGCAAACAAAGCCTTCATGCCCTCTATTCTAGAAGGCACTGACTCAAAGAAAGGATGGGAATGGAGAGTTGGTGGAGACATTTTTTATAGGAGAAAATTTTTTAATTATCTACCCTGAGCAAGTGCCTGGCACCTCATCCTGACCAAAATACAAGTGACAGGATCCTGGGAAGACAGCAGAAGCATCATCCTAGAATTTCTCATGTGACCAAAAGACAAATATCGCACATTCTCACATACCTGTGAAAGTGGAAAAAGTTGATCTTATAGAGGCAGAGAAAAAAATAGTCGTTACTAGAGTCAGGAATGGGCGTCAGGGATGGACAGAGGACAGTTGATGGGTTCAGGGGTGAGTTGGATAGGAGGAATAATCCTAGTGTTCTCTAGTACTGTAGGATAACTATCGTTGACAACAACTGACTGCACATTTCAAATTGAATAGTAGAAAGGATTGTGAATGTTCCCAGCACCAAGAAATGATAAATGTTTGAGGAAACAGATACATTGACTTCCCAGATCTGGTCACTACGCATTGTATTCATGGGTTGAAATGTCACACTGTATCCCACAAATATGTACAATTATTGTGGCGATTAGAATTTTTTTAAAGTATGTTTTTAAAAATGTAATCATGGCAAAGAGGGAAACCTGAGAATGGAAATATGTGTGTTTTAATATTCAGGGACATGTTCCTAGAGGAGAGGGCAGATTCTGCTTCAAAGAGCCAGGGGTTTGGAGTCACTGGACTTGGGTCCAAATCTCAGCCCTGTTCCTTGCTCGGTGCCTCTGGACGTAACTTCTACTTTTGTTTCCCAGTTTGTAAACGAGTCAGAACAACATCTGCAGCATGTTCGGGTCTGTGTGAGGATAAAATGAAAAAAAAAAGCACCCTGCACCACCTTAGAGTTCACAGAGCCATCGCAACAGGAATGTCCATCATTATTAATGACAGCATAGGCCCACGCACGTGGAAGGCTGCGAACTGTAATATTCTGGCAGTAAAAATCGCAAATGTGAACCATGAGGAGAAAGAAACACGAGAGCAATCTAAACAGAAAGGATGGCGTTTTACAGGAAAATCATTAAAAAGGGCATGTGTGCAATTAAAAGAGGAAAATAAAAGTCCATGACTCATTCATGCTGCAAAAGTTTGCTCAAGGCAATGAAAAGAAACACCTTGCATATGTTTGTAGACAAGAGTGAGGCAGCTATGGTGTACTCTCTGTAAAGCTGGTGATGAAAAGAAAAAACAGAGGAGAAAGATTTTTTCCTACCCTCTACAAAGAAGAAAGGTTTTCAAATCAGAAAATGCAAAGTAAAGGCCAACACAGAGAAGGTGAAAGCCAGGGTGGATGGAAGAGCTGAATACTTCTTCCCAGAACATCAGGTGCTTTGCAGAACTCTCCTGCATTGCAAGTCACCATCAGGAGACTACGGGATGGAGATGCTGCGGGTGGCTTGGAAGGGGCGGGCTGCTCTGCCTTTACCTGAGGCTCATGGTGTAGGGTTTGTCTCCCCATCCACTGAGAGTCCTCAATCTGAAACGATTTGATCTAGTGGCCTATTACATTTGCTCTCAGGGGAGGGGAGAGAGAGGAACCGTAAGTCCATCAGAGAACAAGCCTTCTCACAGACCAGTAGAATGAAGAACTCGACCTAACAAAATGAAAAGTAACACAGGTAAAAATAGTCAAATAAAAGGAGAGCAAAAGCAAATGGTCCCCTAAATAAAACTATCTGTTCATCTCCTCGGATTTTGTTGCTTCAATCTAAAAATCAGAATACCAACCATCCACGGACATATTTTTTTTCCATATTTACTGATCATCCTCTCTATTCCACGTACTGTGCTAGGTGGTACAGATAAGAGATCTTATGGTTTTGTAAAGAAGACTTTTTACATATAAAATCCGTTTTGATATCGGGGCAGGAACAGGGGAGCACTCAGGAGCTGTGGATTTCTGCTTTCACAGGTTCCAGGAGGATTTGCAGGGAGGTGACTGAGAACAACCCAGGCAAAGAGAGCAACAGACGCAAAGGCCAAGAGATGGAGGCCAGAGGACAGGGAACACCAGGAATGAGAGAGAGGAATCGGAGAAAAAGGACCCAAGTAGAAAGATGAGTATACACAGAACAGCAAGATGTGGTTGCTGTGCTCATACATCCAAACTCGTCATCGGAAAGTCCAACAAAACAACAGAGCACGAGGCAAGGCTAGCCTTTTTAAAATAAAAATTAAAGCCTTCCGACTGATTAAATGTATCAATGCATTGCGTCAGGCTTATCTAAAAATACATTAATAGGTGTAGTATTTTAGAATCTCGCATGAAGTGGAATGAAGTGAACAGAATCGCAGGGAGTGGCGAGGTAGGAGGCGGGACAGCTGCCTCGCCAGCCGTAGGAGCCAAATCAACCCTGGCAATCGCTAACGTGACAGATGTCACAGCCAGATCTTCCTCATATCCAGGAAAATGAAAGAGGAAAATGATCACAGGAGGCTCGATTTTGCTAACTCAGAAAAACAGAGAACTTCCTGGCCTCTTCTTCAGAGAACCTTTCAGCGATTAAGGATGCTACATACATTGCCTTCATGCTAATCTACTTTACGTTGCAGTTACACACACACACACACACACACACACAAAGCAAGCATATAACAAGGCTACCAAGAAACGGATGTGGTCATTTACAGGGGATCCAGTAAAAAATGAATTTAATCTCAGTTTTACATGTTACACAGAGCAAATTATTGTAAGCGTAATTTTATTTTTAGCACCTAAAAACCTACATCATCTTTTTATTAGCCTACTTTTTCCACTCCTTTAACAGATACTGTTTTTGGTCATGAAGTCTTTTATTCTTATCATATTCCATTTTGTGATAAAGAATACTCCGAGTTTAAGAAACCCAATGCTATCGCCAGTATTTACTCTTTGCCTTCTTAACTGTATCCAAGGTCTCTTCCCAAATTGTCTGTTTTTTGTTTATTTGGGGAAAGGCTACACATCTCGCGATACTTAAGAGTGGCGTAATGACGTTTTAGAGGTGCATGAAGCTTTCTTAACAGGATTGTAATACAGTCTATGTGCCAAAGTACAACAGTTAAAATAAAAACAGAAATCATACACACTGTGGAACCAGAGAGTCACCTAATTGAGCAGCTTTATAACCTTGCACAGAATTCCCTCACCACCAATTTAGATCAAATTGCTTTTATTTTAGCAATGTTCTCTTAATTAAGTCCTAAACATCTAAAACGTGGTAAATGTAAATATGTATTATAAATCCTTTATTATGAGGATCACTAAGCACTCATGCCACTTTCTGCCTTGGAGATAGATTCCCTTTGTTTAAAATCAGTCAAAATTAAGAGATAAAAGTGAATGAAGTGAAAAATGTTCAACTCCATTTATGATGCCCTTCCCTGGGTACCAGCATCACTTTGTCACATTGTCCTGGAGAGTTGAATCATGTTCCAAGTTGCTCAGTGGCTTCTAAGCCCATATCTCTACTACCATTTTCTGCCTTCAGTCATCTGGTCAGAGACCAGCACTCAGGGACTGACAAGGAACTGAGTTAAACGCCAGGGATCCTACAGTCTCCGTATTATACCCTGGCAAACAAAGAACTTTGAGATCACAAAATGGCAATGTTATTTCTTGTGTTTGCGATGAATTTACACTGGATCTAAAAGGACAGCTTGTTGATTGTTAATCCTACACATTATTTTTTTGCTGTTGTTGTTTGGAGAGGGGTTATGATATTTATTTTTCTACATTACACATAAAAGTTGTATGTGTTTATGGGTAACGTGATGTTTCAATCGTGTGAATTGTGTGTTGCTCACATCAAGGGAAACATATCTATCTCCATACTCCGTTGTAAAAGCTTACTAGAGACAACTATGGTATGAATGGTAAATAGGAAACAACCTTCTATATCCCAACTCTACTTAATTCAAAGTATACAACATAGGAACACTCTTTCCCATTTCCCCTACCAATTCTTACCCCCAACAGCTTCTGATATATGTGTGAATACACACACATACACAGCAACTCAACTGTCTTAAAGATCACTTTTGGTTTAATTCTTTCCTCTTCCTGGTCATCTGCTGATCAACAGATTTTAAAAGATAAGTCTTGAAGATCCAAAAAATATAGAAAATATACATTTTTGTATATATTACATATATATACATATATATACATGTATGTTTATATACACTTGTACATACATAATGCATATATACATATACACCAATGTGTGTATATGTATATACATATGTATGTATATGTGTGCATGTGTATGTGTGTATATATATATATGCAATCCCTTAAAGCAAAGTCATAAGCTTAAAATTTTAACTTTCTCAAATTCTTCAAGAATTCTTCCATTGGATAGAGTAGATGATTGGTTACTACTGACAGGAAAATATGGGGTTCTCTGTTGTGGGCCAAGAGATTCGAACGTCTATTCAAGGTCAGCCAGGCAATTACCAACTCCAGAGCTATTATCAATTCCTAGAAGAGTTTATCAACATGTTGAGTTTGGATGTGAGATGTCCCCCAACAGCTCACGTATAAGATAGTGCAAGAAGGTTTAGAGGAGAAATTTTGAATTATAAGAGCCTTAACCCAGTCCCTGAATTAATCCCCTGATGGGATTAACTGAGTGGTAACTGAGGTGGGTAGGGTGAGGCTAGAGGAGGTGGGTCCCTGGGGGCATGCCTTCAGGGTATATATTTTGTATCTGGCCCGTGGAATCTCTCTCTCTCTGCTTTCTGATCATCATGTGAGCCACTTCCTTTCACCACCCCTTCCTCCATGATGTTCTGCCTCTCCTTAAGCCCCAAAGAACAAATATGGCTGTCTATGGACTGAGACCTCTGAAACCGTGAGCCCCCAAATAAAGTTTTCCTTCTTAAAATTGTTCTTGTCAGGTCTTATAGTCACAGCAGCGAAAAAGCTGACTTTAACAAAGGACATTTAAAACAATCTCTGTAGGTTATGTCTGTAGAGTAAGACAAGTAATAATATTACAGGTTATAGTTTGTCTAAAAATTATATGATAAATGTAATTTAGGAAAGCAGGTGAATTTATATATTTAAATACTACTTCCAAACTAATATCAACCTATGACCCCATTTGTAAGTACCATAATTGCCAGTAGGGAAGAAATGGTTACAGAAACAAATATGTCTTTTATGATTTAGAAGCACATAATACCTTATTTTAGAGCCCTGCTAAGTAATGAGAGGTACTTAATAAAAAAAAAAGTAATTAGAGCTATAGCTATGATACATATCATACCATTTTTCCTTTGTGATTTAAAAACCTTAGAGATGGATTTCATCACTACTCTATTAAATACTTACGGCATTAAAAATTTTTATAGTTACTAATTTTGAACTACTTAAAATGTCAAACGTCTTCAGGCTTCACTCACTTTTCCAATGATTACATTGGAATGACTCATTAACTGTAACATAAACAGGCTCATTTTTACCTCCTGTTATGCTATTTCCCAATTTTATTACCAGAGTACCACTTTCCCATGAACCATGACAAAAATGCATTGAAGGTGGGGGGGGGGCAAATTCTTCCTTTTCCAAATACCAGCAGAAGTAATCATGGATGGTAACTTGTAATGGAGTTTGCATGTACATTCTTATTATCATTACGAGACTTCGTAGTGGCAGGTACCATGTACGGGAATACCTTGATAAAAGAACTTGGGGCAAAAACTTTGTCCTTAAAAGTCAACTGGGAAATACATACTGCATCTTTCCTGGTGCAATAACACATCAGAAGCAGTCTTAAACAGAGCCACCAGCCCCTGGACTGATGAGCACTTCACAGAGACTAAGATCTTAGGTTAAGAACAAGGAAGGCAGGTTCCAGACATCAAGTGCATATAAACATATATATGTGGGCATGTGTTCACGCATTCATACTTAGTTGAAACACATAGTCGATGGCATTCTTAGAATTCACTGAAGCAATTTGAATGATGAAATCTGACAAAGATTCTCCCCCAAACTATTAAGAAGCCAATCCAACAAATAACAACCATCTTTCTTTTTCAGAAATGCAATTCATCATAACTTAGAGCTATAGGTAAACTATTATTCCTCAAGAAATTTAGATCTTAAAATCCTTCAAAATCTACTTAATACACTGTTCGTCTTAAGGGTAAATTCTCTCATGTCAAAATATTCAGTTCACTGAGAGGTTCATTCTTCCTAGAAGAAAACTTTCAGTAACCAACATATCATCTCTTAATATCCCGTAATTTTTATCTGCATATAGTTTGAGGCATTTCTAAGATTTTTCTTTTTAAAGTGAGAAAAATCCAGCTAATCTTAGAATTTGATGTTGCAATTCAAAACCTGTTTTTGAAAATCTTTTTGCTAAAGAGTTTCTAAAGGTTTCTAACTGACATATCCATTAAAACAATCACTCATACATTCCAAGTTCCCTCAACCAGCAGCAACAATACACACACAGCTCATTTTACCTCATAAATGTGGTTAATTCAGGAAACTCCTATTTTAAGTATGTATTCTATAATGGGTCAGCCCTTCTCTATCATATTAGTTAACTTGAAAACTAGCCATATTCCAGATAAATACTAAACAAGTTAATGAGGCCAAAATTTTTGAATCAATAAGAATGAAAAAAAAAGTAAGCCATAAGCAATCACTGTAATTGTAAGCCATTGGAAAATACCAGATTGAAGTCTGCATTATTTAATATTTCATCAAAAATGTTCTGCTACCAGTATAAATGTGGTAGCAGAAATACTGAGGTTTATGTAACAAAAGTTGGATACGTATTTCTTGTTCTTCCCATTGTTTTCAGAGGCTGGATCATTCTGTAAACTTTCGATAAGTAAGGAGGAAAAGAAAAGGTGTTTAAAAGGATGGTGAAGGATTTCTTAGATAACTTAGGACTAATTGGCAAACTATAGGTCAAGTGATACATTAGTTGACAATAGCGCCCAATGTTCATTAATCTGAAGTAAAAGAGATTTGAATTCTAAAGCATAGTATCAAATTGAGAAATAGGTATTGTAAAGTCAGACTGATATTGTAAGAGTTCAAAGCCATGCAATGCCTATGTCACTATCCCTAATTCTCTGTTCACATCATGATTCTTATTGACACACAGACTAAGGCACATTTTAGTACATTTCATAAGGCTGCAATTTTCTTTGATTTGAAAATTGGTCTTTTTATAAGACTTAGAAATCTTTATTTGGAGCTGAACTGTTGAAGTATTATAATAAAAAATAAACTTTTAACAAATGGCCATTTGTTTTGAAAAGAATGCTAAGATGATATTTCAATAAATACACTAACAATAGTATAACCTATCACATTTTAACTTACATTTAAAAAAAATAGTGTAATTTAAATAAAATGAATTCAATGATCAGGTTTTAGATATCAAAAATAAATACATAAGTCTCCAATTTAAAAAATAATGAATAAATAGAAGGAAGACCAGTAAAGTAGAGAAAGGGGCACAGAGGGAGGGGGAGGGAGATAAAGTAGAAGTTCCAGGGTCTGAAATGGAGCAAATTATATTCCATGCATGTATTAGTATGTCAAAATGAATCTACTGTTATGTTTAAATACAGTATATCGATAGAAACATTTTTAAAAGTAAATACAACTCCAAATGGATAAGGTATTTACATACAAATTAATTATACTAGCATGAGAAGGTGAGAGACGCTTGCTTAATTATTGTGAATTCTCAGTAGGTAGTGCTTAAATGAAAATCTATTTTTCAATTTGTTCTAGAAATCTTGCCAATTTCAGTGTTCTTAGGAAGCTACCCCTTTAAAAATCATAGAAGCACAAACACTCTTCAAACACAAACATTTCCCTCATTGAATTATTTGATTCCAAAAGTTAAGTTCCTGATTAATATAATGTGGAATATTTTACACTCATGAAAATGTAAATTTACAGAATTTTCATTCTAGATCTCTAAGAGGCAAATGTTCATATGCTATTTGAAACACCCTATACTATAGGATTACTTAAAATGCCCCATGACCAACCAAAACTGCTAATATTTTACAAATAAATATAAATAATGCATATTCATTGAAAAACAAGATTTTTGAACAACCAAGTATTTAAGGAGAACCATGAGGAAAATATTAGCTTGAAGGTTTCTTCTATTATAACTCCTATAAATATTACCACTACCTTCAGGACCACAACTCTGTGGAAGGCATCTTTGTGCTAAATGATTGACTAAATGTTATCGTAGTGTAATGTATAAATTACATTATGTAATATTTAAGTCAGAGGTCAATGAATACTTTCTATAAAGGCCCAGATAGTAAAGAATATCACATAGGTACTTACAGAACAAGAGTTAAAACAATTTTAACAAAATTTTATTTATAAAATTCAAAATATAATAATATTCCAATGCAAATTTTTCTCATGCATGTCTACAAATAAGAGATGATGAAAATTTGAATTGTGCATAGTGTTTTATACCATGAACAATTCTTATTTATTTATTTATTTATTTATTTTGGCTAAAAACGTAAAAAGAAAAATTCTTAGTTCATAGACAATACAAAAACAGGCAGCAGAACACATTTGATTCCTGGGCTACAGTTTACTCATCTCTGAGCCAAATATCACATTAACTTACAGCTGATGTTATATAATTCTAATAATTTGCTTTCCTTGAAGAAGTCAACTTAATCTGGATATACAGACTGGCTCCAAGAGAAGAATTATTTGTATATGATATAAATTCCAAAAAATAATCTCAGAAGACAACCATAATGGTTATTACTTTAAGCACTAGGTACCATTGGAAGTCATGTTTGATCCCTGTGTTAGTTTATGAGCTATGTCACCCCAGAGTTAAAAGTTGCCTTTAACAAACACAATTTGGGGCGGATGCAGTAAATGCAGAGAACACACCACGTGGATGAAAATAAAGCACCACTGCTAGTAGAAAACTGAGCCACAGTGCACACTAGTCATTTATATCCAAGGTTAGCCATTTAGGCACTGCATCGTAGAATTATATTTTGCCCATACTTCATTATTGTTTTCTAGCTATTTTTTGGCCATAGAAATGAATTTGGGGGACAGGAAGAAAGGGAAAGTTTCAAGGTTGAGTTTTAGCTTTGAGGATCCATCCCGTTGCATGTGGGTTACATGAGAAAGCCCAGGAGAGATCTACTCAGGTGATCACCTTCATCAATTACTGATTTTATTACATTTTTAGTACTTCCTTCAGAGTAGATAGCAACTCTATCCTTTATTCCAATTAGAAGAAAGAACACAGTGAGAAGCTAACTTCTAATTAAGTCATTGGTAAGCTACTTGGTGAACATCAATTCTTCTCAAGTAAAGCCAAAGAGCCGCCATTACATGATCTACACAGGTAAAACTAAAAGCAGGACTCCTGTTAGCCATACTACCTATACCTGCTCTTTCTTTTATGGTGAGGGGTCGCCTCCCCCAACACAGTCTTGATATTCAGAGACAGCAGATCCTTAAGAGTGAGTATAAAATAAAGAGATGGCTTCCCTTTCTTCATGTGTGTCTCTTAGTAGGAAGTGAAGAAAATTAGAGTCAGTGTAGCTTCTCACAGATCAAGCCTTTCTACCAGGATCTGACTTTACCCTATCATGGAAGGGACACGTCATATAAAAACAAACAGAGAGAAAAATTTTGGGGCTTGTTCAACTGCTTTCGAAATGTTTGGTGGGACACCAGTTGGCAAAGAATATGATCCATTCACTGTGTTTCATCCTTATGCATGAGAGTACTTATCAGGGCCACCAAAAGTACACAAGCACATGGGTCTAAGTTTATACATATTTAGATCTATATATACTCAGAAGAGCATATTACTGTGTGTGTTTACATAGAATCTTTCTATTATAAAGTTTCCCAGATGATTAATTGGATCAATTAATATTCAAATTAAAGTATACCTAATCCTATGTTTACAGAGTCCCTTGTGAAAGCATTCATATTGGCCTGACTCAGTGGATGACAGATTTTTTTTCTCCTGGTAAATCAACTGTAAATAAAGAGGAAAAGGTCTGTATTTGCCTCAGACACAGACCTTTTATTTTCTTTATTTATAGTCAGTCCTGTCTTTAATATTAGTGTTCATGATGGATTCACTTTTTACTAATAGGTGGTCTGGTCCAGAAGAATGAGTGGAGCTATTGGAACATTTTTAAACACATGCTAGTTGATGGTTGCTCATTCTCTCACCAACTTCCAACTTGCTCATAAACATACAGACTTGTTCTTCCAAGAAGGATAAAACACATGGTCTACTTTCCACTGTGACCTGGCAACAAGTGGACCTTGCTTCTTCCACAAAACAAATCCTTCCCAAATACTGAGTTAATAAAATAAAAATTAGGAAATGAAATATTTTCTTTTATATGCAGCTGCAAATCACACTGCCCACATAGTAACAAGAAATTACAAAATGCAACTTAAATTACGTGAAGGCATTTAATGATATTTTTGACACTTGAAGAACAGTCAACTCTTGACAGATATGCCAACCAAGAACTCCAACTTTATTATTTGAATGTTCCTGGGAATTTAAATTGTATAGGTTCTCTAAGTTCAGCCAATGTTAAGGAGAGCCTGAAGAAACCAAGGCTGAATGAATACAGAACCAGGATTGAGATTTTAAGTGTCAGCAAAAGGCCCAGCCAGAGCCAAGCAGACTGGAACATTGAGCTCTCAGATCTCATCACCCCACCTTTCCTTTACTGAGAAGATACACTACAAAAGAAAGCTCTTCAATGCTGATCTGCTCCTTACACTTTTCACAGGCTTCTAGAACACAAACAAACAACCAGCAACCCAATTAATCCTCTTAATATACTGCAAACCCAACTAGAGGCAGCATGTTGGAAAAGCATGCTGTGTTAGTCCAGCATTAAGCTCTGCTCCTTTTGAGGGAATGATCCTTGCAATGTGCTGCATATTGTAAGAGTGACCTCTAGTGCTTCCTTTTTGGTTGAATTTCAGCATGCCTTTTCCACAGAACTTCACTTGTGTGTGAGTGTCTGTGTTGTCTGTTGGTGGGTGGGTTGCAACGTTTATCAACAGCTGTACCATTGCAGGATTCCAAAATTTTGATGAGGGGAAGTGATGGGAATTTCCTTGGCTTCATGGGATTCCTGCAAACCCCATTTAAAACTGAATCTGGAACACAGGGCAGCACCTGGAGTGAAGTTCTCTCCCGAGAGAGTGATAGATGCACCGTGAGGTTAAATGAGCTTCTACGAATGGAAACACAAGATCACAGTCGCCATGCAGTGGAGATGGACAGTTGACTAGGGATGGTGAGTTTGTAATGTTTTCCTCACAGGAGAGCCCTGAGTGAAGTCAAATGACATGCCACCAAATGTCAGCTTGCTGGCTTCAGCACCCCAACCCTGTATTGGTAGTGGCACAGGAGCACCATAAATTCCTTAAGAGGCCTCATAGCCCTTTCTTGAAAAGCAAATGAGTAAATGGGCTTTTCCTTTAAAATTCAAGAAATAAAAAGTTGAATTTCTTGAACTTGCTTTTCATTCATTGTGGAGGGGGAGATTCTCCTATTTTGAGAATTTAAACTGAATATAACTTTTTTAAAACTTTTTTTTAAAATCTCTAATAACACATGCATGAAGGGAATCTGCCAAATTATTTGGGGTGATATTTTAAATTAGAAACAAGGTTGTCACAAATCTTCTCTGAATCAATTAACTCAGAATCAGAATATTCAATCACAAATTTTTGAAGTAGAAAATCCAACCACTAAAGAACACTACTTTTGAAAAAATCACCTGAATGCTTTTTCTTTCAGCCGAATGTAGGGATCAGCCCTGTCTCAGGAGTGCTCCAAGTCTCCTTGTCTAAGCAGCGAGGACACAGCTCTTATACCAAGGTTTGCCTCCGCCAGTCCTGCCTGCTCCTGAAGTCTGCAGTACATTTCAGTTATTAGCCTGCATCATTTTAAAGATGCAGCCAGCTACTATTCTGCCAAATTGCAAACTTCAGAAATCTAAGCTAATGCAGCATAACACAAAGTCTGCCAGTTGTTTTCATGTTAGACATAATTCCAATAAAATTTAGTAATCCTAAAGAAAGGAAGAAATGAAGACATTCGCAGGCGATTCCTGGTTAAGATGCTAATTTAATATTTTACTAGAACTTGAGCATTCTCAATGAATATTCAAAGACAAGAGAGTAAGATCCTGCTCGTAGACAAAAAGAAAGATCACACTTTGCATATTCTGACCAGATCAAGAGGAAAGATGAGCATAAACCCAGTCATATTTGCAGGATTTTTAAATGATGCTTCATCATTGAGAGCAATATGCTCTGCAGCAATCTCAGGAGCAAATCATAGTCATAAAAACAATAGAATCAAAGTTTTGCAGGGAGCCCCCCTGCAAGTTTTAAATCATTTGCTGTTACTTACAAGAATTCCCAGCTTCCACTCTGCTCCAATTGTGAGTAGATAACAGAAGCAGCATCTTGAGGACGGCTCCAGGGGCAGACCCCATGTTCATATTGACTGAGCTCCCCCAAAAGATCCTGAGTGGTTCCACCAGCGCTTGAGCCCAGCTCTCAGTCCCTCTCTGGGCTCTGACTGGATCTTCGTATCTCCAGGTCTCGCTTTCTGTCTCTCCCTCTCTCTCCTCCCTCCCTCCCTCCCTTCTCTCTTATCTCCCTCCCTCTTTTCTCCTCTCTCTCTCTCTCTCTCTCTCTCTCTCTCTCTCTCTCTCTCTCTCTCTCTCCTCTCTCTGCCTGCCTCCCTCCCTCACACACACAGCCCTGACTCCTCACTGAAAAGCACCCAGCATCTTTTCTAACACGCATCCACACCAACGAAGCCACGCCCACTCCTGGCAGCAGCGGTCCCTGAAATTGGCAGCAGCATCCTTCCTCCCATCCCTCCTGGAACACAGCAGCGCTCAGAGCTCAGCCACGCGCTGCGGGTGATGAAAGCGGACCCAGAGGCCTCCTGCTCGTGGGCCTCCTTGGGGCTTCCTCCCCTCCCCTCTATTCTCCAATAATCCTTAACCCTTTTTTCCCTACTGGCGGTGGGGGTGGAGGAGGAGGCCGGGCGGTGGAGCCTTCTGATTTTCTGGAGGTCTCCTATTTGACAGGTGCCAGCCAACCTACTGAGCTATTCCTGATTATCCGGGAGTGCATCCAGGTAAAAACTGCATTATGTTTCAAAACAAAAGCATAAAATAAGGCAGAAATAACTAAGCAGCCTTGGGAAGTTGTAGCTAAAACTGTCCTCAGGGAAAATACTTGCTTTTGTTTCTCTCTGTTTCTATAAAACTATCCTCTTCGGTTTTGGTGCCAGGAATTTATTATGGAAATTCCTCACATGGGAACAAACACTCCTGCTTGGCAGATATTTCAAATCATCTGGTAATAGTCTACAAGAAATTAACATTTCTTATTTTAGTTAGTGCTTCAGGAATACAAATCTACCAATGAAATGCGCTGGGTAGATTTATTTTGATATGAGCATCTTGCTGTGAATGCACAGTCACACTCACAATCCGATTCTTTAGCAGCAATTCCCAGGAGGCCCCAAATGGCACATGATGGAACAGTGAATAAGGGACACCCCCCCCACACACACACACACCCCAACACTGAACAATGCAAGGATGTAACTCAGGTGGTTTAAAAGAGAGAAGACTAGAGTTGACTTAAGAAGATCAATGACTACAGAGAAATTACTCTTCTCATGGCTATTTCATGAATAGTATTTCTTAAACAGAATATTCAAATATTTAAACAAGGAAGTTAAGATCATATAATAAGGAGCATGGTTCTGATGGTATCAGAAAAGATAAATAATCTCTTTAAAGTAAGCGTCAAGATGTTTCACTGGTACTGTGCTGGATTTTATCAGGATGGGAGTCTTGGAGTCCTTACACCTCTTGGTGATTGCAGATTGGAGCAGACCTAAGTTAGCACCCGCACTTTTGCTAGGGAATGAATCAAAGCCAGGGGGTCCACAGCAACATCCGTAAAAGCTAAGCATATGTGTTTACCTCTGGGCTGCAAAACAAAGCAGAGTGGTGATTTTTGCTTTTCCTGTGTTGCCAATGAGAAAACAAGAACGCAGAACGTAAATGACTTGAAAAGATCACAGCGTGAGTAAGCACTGAAATTGGACTTCATTTTTCTGACTCCAGTTTTACTGGTCTCACCCGAGGACTTGTCCTGAGATCTGAGTTCAGGTGTTCTCCACCTCCCTGCCTCCAGTTAGGGGCAGCGAAAACCTGAGGCCTAGAAGAACAACAGAAGAGAAGAGAAGCAGTGCTTATGGGTTTGCTCTGCATTCCGAGACCTACATTCCTGAGTTAACTCTTTCAATCGTACTGTGTGAAGTGGACACAAGTTACATAATTGTTGAATAGGGCTAAATTTATTGAACACATACTCTCTGCCACCTGTTGTCTAATTATTCTAGCCATCCTTTGAGGAAAATATCATTGTGCCTACAGATCAGACCAAGAAACTAGACCTCCATGAAATTGAGCAGTACAGCCAGTGTGCCATCATGGGTAGAAGAGGAACCTGCACTTGGCTTTCTGGTCTGTAGGTCTGTAGAGTTCTGAAGCTGTTACTCTTTTTTTTTTTTTACAGCCTGCATTTTGATTCACTGTATGTAAATGGGGTACATTGTGTAACTGTTACTCTTAATAACTCCATAGTGAGGAACAGGCTGCTGGGCTTTTCAGAAGAAAAGTGTTGTCTTCCTATTCAAACTGTATTATTCTTCCCAGAGAACCAATGAGAGAACATATTTTGAAAAGATCAGCACATAGAACAAATATGAAAAGATAACCTGAATGTTTCATGACAATCAAAACTTAGGACAAAGTATCAATGATCATAAGGGATCCCAGCAGCCATTAAGAAGGGAATTGTCATATGAGTGATCCGTGGGAAGGGAAGGAGTTAAAAGCTAGCCCTGACTGACAGATCTGCCCCTGCCCCGTGACCACAGAGGGGAGGACAGCTTAGACAGGTAGACAGAAAGACCTAGATATGGATTCCGCTGTCCTTGTTGTTTTAAGTGACTCAATGACACTGGTCATTAGTGACATAACACTGGACCATCTGCTGAGGGCCAGCACTGAGTGGGCCCTCAGTTACTTCCCTGCACTAGATCTCTGCCTAATAACTGCACAGGGTAGTGGCTTCAGCAGACAGGGTCAGAGCCGGTAGCAGTCCCAGGCTTATGCGGGCCCCACCTACCAACTGCCTGCACTGGGGCAAGTTGCTTATCAGCCAGAAACTGGGTGGCCTCCTCTGTGCACCAGGGGTAGGTACAGCACCCATGCTATGACCGAGATGGTGAGCTGTGACACAAAGGTCCCCAGGAGCACCTGATCAGCGTTGCTGTGGTGATCAGGACGGTCAGCCACACCTCACTCTGAACAGACCCCTGGTGAGCAGAGGATTTATGGCTTGTCAGTAGGATGTGACTAAGACCTACCGACCTGTGCTTCATTTCTCCATCCCCACCTGGATGGTGGCCGATGTCAGAAAAAAATAAGGGGGGAAATTAGAAAAGTTAGAGCTCTGATTTTGCACTGCTGATTCAGACTCCTTGATTCACGTCTCACTTTGTATTTTCCACCAAGGAAGAAAAACCACCCCCAGGGAGACTGAGGGTCTGGTGTATGTATTTTCTGGTATGGATCAGGTCTTACCTGAGAAAGTACCGTAACTCATAGCAAAGTTTTGTAATTTGAAACTCAGACTTTCCACATCCCCTTGGTATCATTTACTAGAGAACAATAGGTCCCACCAACATGGTTTGTGGAAAATTCTGCACTGTAGTCTAGATTAGAAAAGGACTATCAGGCATAGTGTGGCACAATGTCACATCAAACCACTAGAAAGATTAAAATGCAACTCCTTTGTTTCCATTATGCATCTAATAATTATTCAACCTATATTTCTATTATAACATGTTTTCCTTTCAAACCCCAGTAATCATTTTTATTTTGTATCCTAAAGTTTGATTTATATTTATATCCCCAAAATGAAATTAATTTTTTGGACATACTATTTTTACTGTCATTTTTGTTATGGTGGTTTTTTAAAAAATGTATACATTAAACTTACCATCTTAATCAGTTTTGGAGTATACAGCTCAGTAGCATTAAGTAAATGTACATTATTATGGGACAGATCTCTAGAAATTTGTCATTCTGTAAAATGGAAAGACTGTACCCGTTAAATACTAACCCTGTCACATAGCAGCCCTTGGCAAACACCTTTCTACTGTTCCTATGATTCTGATTATTTTAGATACTCCACATGAGTGGAATCATAAATATCCTGTCATGACAGGAATACTTCACATAACATAATGTCCTCAAAATTCATACATGTTTACAGCATGTGACAGGAGTTACTTCTTTTTGTGGTCTGCATAATATTCCATTGTATATATGTATTTTCTGTATTCATTCATGTGTCAGTGGATATTTGGTATTTGGGGTACTTCCACCTCTTGGCTATAATGCTGCAATAAGCATGGATGTACAAATGTCTCTGAGATTCTGCCTTCAATTCTTGGGGTAATTACCCAGAAGGACTGCTGGATCATGCAGCAATCTATTTTTAATTTTTAAAGGAATGTTCATATAGGTTTTTATAGCAGCTGCACCACTTTACATTCTCACTAACAGTGAACAAGGATTCCAATTGTTTTTTTTTTTTTTTTTTTTTCTCTTTGCCAGAACTTACTATTTTCTGTTCCTTTGATAGTGGCTGTGCTAATGGGTATAAACTAAGCTGGCATTATGGCCTTTATTTGCCTTTCTCTTATCATTAGTGACACTGAAGCTCTTTTTCGTAAGTTTGCCAGTTGCATCTTCTTTGGAGAACTGTCTATTATTTTGCCCATTTTTAATGGTGCTTTCTCGTTTGTTCTCGAGGTTGGTCGTTGTCTCGCTCTCGAGTGGCAGGAGTTCATGATGCCTCTTCTTCTTGGTTATCCAGTTGTGTTGGTAGGTAGGTGTTCAGAGCAGTGCTCTCTCATCCCTCTTAATTTCTGTGACATTAGTTGCAATGTCCCCTCTTTCATTTCTAATTGCATTCCTTTGAATCTCTTCCCATTTTTTCTCATTTGTCAAAATAGTTTATATTTTTCAACACAACATTTGTTTCATTAGTTTGTTGTCTTTCCTCCTTGTCATTTTCTCTAGCCTCAGTTATTTCCTTTCTTCATCTAGCTTTTGCTTTAGTTTCTTCTTCTCTTTTCAGTTCATTGGGGTGTAAGATTCAGTTGTTAACTTGAATGTTACAGTAGTGTTTACCACTGTCTCTCCCTTCTTAGTCCTACTTCACTGTCTTGCACAAGTTGGGGTATGCAACGTTTATGTTGTCTCTTGTCTCTAGATAGTTTCCAGATTCCCTTGTGAATTCTTCTATAACTCTTTGGTTATTAAAAAGTGAGTTCATTTCCACCTATGTGTGAATTTTTTTGCTTGTTTATTTCTGCTACCTTACATTTCACTGTGATCAGAGAAATTACTCTGCAAGATTTTGGTCTAAAACCTGTTAGGACTTGTTTTGTGGCCTCACTTGGGGTCCATCTTGAACGTTCCATGTGCTCTCGAGGAGACTATGTATTCTGCTCTGGTTGGTTTTGGTTGTGGGTGTGTTTGTTAGGTGTGAGTGCCATGTGGTGGTGTTCTGGTCTTCCTGTTCTCTCACTGAGATTCTACCTAGTTTTGTTCTAACAACAATTGAAGGTTGCCTGGCTCAGTGGCACTTAAGAGGCTGAGGCAGGAATTGGTGTGACCCCAGGAAATCAAGGTCAGCCTGGGAAGGTAGCAAGACCCCTACTCAAAGAATAACTTCACTGAAAGTACAGTATTGAAGTCTCCCATTATTGTGCAGTTTGTCTTTTTCTCCCTGTAGTTACATCCACGTCTGCTTCATGGAGGGAGCTCTAACATTAAGTACATAAATTCTTAGGTATTGCAACTTTCAGGTGAATGGACCCTTTTGTCATTTCCTTTGTCTCTGATGACAATTTTTCTTATAGTTTACTCTGTTTGATGTAAGTACAGTCCCCTCTGCTCTCTTAGGTTCCTGTTCATGAAATGCATTTTTCTATCCTTTCACTTGCAAGTGATGCAGGTCCTTGGGTCTAAATAAAGTGCGTATTTTGTGGTGGGGATCTTATGAGGAGATCAGTGATTTTCTAAGGGGAGGAAGTAAGAAAGAGGTCCTTCTCTTTGCCACGTTAGGACACAGCTGGAATATGGTCATCTGCGAGCCAGAAAAGGGATCTTATGAAGACTCAAATATGCTGGCACCTTGATCTTGTTATTTCCTAGTCCCTCGAACTGTAAGAAGTAAACACCTATTGTTTAAAATAAATAGAGTGCATTGCAGACAACATATGATTTGATCTTGTTTTATTTTGTTTTGATTTTTTTTTTCATTCAACCAGTCTATGTTTTTTAATTGGGGACAATTTAATCCAGTTACATCTAAAGAAATTACTGATAGGGAATAACTCACTGTTCCCATGATGTTCATAGTTCCCTATATGTCTGAAGCTTTTCCAGCCCTCCCTGCCTCTCTTGCTGCCTTCTTTTATGTTTCATTGACTTGATTTTTTTCTCGTGCTATGTTTTGATATCCTTCTCAGTCCCCTTTGTATACATTGTATAGATATTTTTCATTGGGATTACAGAAAACATCTGAAAGTTATGAAAATCTGTTTTTAAACTGATCACAACTTACCTTCAATGACATGTAAAAATTTACTCATTTACATCTCTGCCTCCCTCAGTTTAGAGGTGATGCAAATTACCTCTTTAGGTTGTGTGTCTATTAACCTATTTGTTTTTATGCTTCTGTGTCTGATACTACAGGATTCTATTTGGCTATATCTTTACCCTTACTGTGGTGTTTTATGTTTTTGTATGGTTTCATGTTATGATTTATCATCCATTTACATCAACTTGAAGGCCTCCTTGAAGCATTTCTTAAAAGACAAGTCCAGTGGTGATCAATTCCCTTAGTTGTTGTTTATCTGGGGAAGTCTTCACTTCACCTTCATTTTTGAAAGATAGTTTAGCTGGATATCGTAGTCTTGGTGGTCAGTTTTCATCTTTCAGCACTTTGTTTGTATCACTCTATTCCCTTCTAACCTGCAAAGTTTCTGTTGGTCATCTCATAGGAGTTCCTTACATATTTGTTATTTTTCTCTTGCTGCTTTCAAAATTACTCCTGTGGCTTTTGATTGTTTGATTATGATACACCTTTGATAGTGTTTCCTTAGGTTGTACTAGTTGAAGTTCTTTGAGTTTCTTGTGTGCCCATTGCTTACCTCGGATTTGAGGTATTTTTTTGGCCCTTCTCTCTGTAAATAGACTTTCAGTCCTTTCTTTCTTTTCTTTCTGGAACTCCCATAATGTACATGTTGTTCTGCTTGACAGTGTTCCATATGTTCCTTCAACTATCTTTACTTTTCTTCATTCTCTTTTTCTTTCTTTCTTTTTAGCCCTCTGACCTGATAATTTTGAATATACCATCTTCAAGTTCACTGATTCTTTCTTCTACCTGGTCAAGTCTGATGTTCCCTATAGTGAATTTTCTAATTCAGTTTTCATATTCTTCAACTTCAGAACTTCTGTTCATTTCTTTGCAGTTTCTCTTTATTGATACTCTCATCGGTTCATCTGTTCATTTCCTGATTTCATTTTGTTGTCTGTACTATTTTAATTCACTGAGCATCCTTATGAGGTTTGAATTATTTGTCTGGTAACTCATATATTGTCATTTCTTTAGGGTTGGTTCTGGAGAGTTAATGTGTTCCTTCAATTTGGACATGTTCCATATTTCTTTGTATGCATTATCTTCTATTGAGACTTAAATATTTGACAATGAACCACCTCTCCCAGTCTTTGAAATTTGATTTTATACAAAGTAGACCTTAACGTGTCAGCTGGGCTCATATTCTGAAGACCTATTAAAGCTTTTCTGGTAGTGCCTCCTTTCTGGGCTTGTATATATCACCTCATTGAAGAAGTTTGCCAGTTTCTACTTGGGAGTTCCCCCTGGTGTCTGCATGGAGTACTGCATGGAGAAACTGCCACTCTGGTAAACTGATCTCCTCTGTGATCATGAGCTCTAACCTGGCAGTGGTTGTATTCAGTGGCAGTACTTAGATTCAGGAAAGACAGAAACCAATCTCTCAGGCAGTCAGCCCTATGAAGAGACAGAATGGTGAACATACATTTCATTTTCCTTTTTACCTCCCCAGAGAAAAGTTGAAAATTGATATTTCTCTCCTGATCACAATGCACTGAACTTGGAGTAGGGCTTTGGTGAATGAGTAGCATGATTTTCCTACCAGCCTTCCATTCAGCTGGTTTCACAGTGGCCTGGGGTGCAGAAACTTCTTAGCTGGTTTTTAGAGTTCACACCAAAATGATTGGGCATGTACTATTTTGTTGAGTTGATATCTCTGTGGAAGCAGGAGGGTCTGAGGCTTTCTATTCTGTCTTCTCGCTGATGTCAGTTTTCAAAATTGATAGCTTTTATAACTAAAATATAGCACAGGCAACAAAATTTTTGCCAGAATCCCTCTCACCTAATATTTCTACTAAATATAAACAATGTTTTCTAGGCTATAATCAGCAAATATACAAAAATAGTAGTTGTTGCCATTCTAGGGTTTAATTAACCTTTTATAGGCTTAATATTTTATTAAAGGTATTCGTCACATTTTTAATTAAGAGACTTGTTCTGTAACACAAATGCATTTTTCATTGGCAATTTTTTATTGCCCAAAGTGCTACTGTTTTTCTACTCTTTTAATCAGTACGTTAAATAGTACAAATGAAGACCTTAATAATAACATATATACTGAGCTTTACAACTTTACAAATACCTAAAGCTCTAGAAGTATACATTTCCTATTAACATCTCACCTGACATAACCCTTCCATGATAATTTCCACTTAATTGGCAAATTGAGATAAAAATTATAGGCAACATTGGGTGCTTTCTTCAGAAACAAAATAATAATAACAGAAATCCATGTTTCTTATGTTGTATTGCAACAATAAAACAAGAATTTTGGAATTCTTGCTTAATGAAATTAGACATATGTAATATGTACACTTACTATACATAGGCACATATTGTGTGCATAAACAATTTGCAAAATTCAACAATATTTGAAATATTCAGATTTTAATAGATTGTAGGGTATTTAGGTTTTAGATATCATTCTGATTTAAGTATTTTAAATTAGATAGTGAATGTGTTTCTGATGACATTTGAAATTCATCACTTTTACATAACCTTAATTTTTAAAGTTTTAGATTTGCTGAAAATTTACAAAGATAGTAAAGAAAGTTCCTTTTTAGCCTCACACCCAGTTTCTCTTGTTATTAACATTTTATAATAATTTGCTGTTTGCTATGACTAATGAACCAGTATTGGTATATTATCATTGACTAAAGTTCATACCATATTCAGATACCCTTCATTTTTACCTAGTGTAGATTTTCTGCTCTGGGATACCATTCAGGTATTCACATTACATTCATATCTCCTTAGAATTACCTTGACTATGACAATTTCTCAACTTCTTTTATTTTGGATTATTTTGACACTTTAAAGATACACTGGTAAGTTATTTCCCTAATGGAAGTTGTTGTTTTTCTTATGATTAGATGGAGATTAGGAGTTTCATGGAGGAGAATGTGGCTTTCTACCACATCATATCAAGGGTACATACTTAATAACATGACTTACCGAGGATGATGTTGACCTTGATCAGTTGATGGAAGTAGTGTTTGTCAGCTTTTCCACTGCAAAGTTCTTTTTTCTTCCTTTCTTACCTCCTCTTTGAAAGGAAGTCACTTTGCCAAGTCCACTCTTAAAGAATGGGAAATTATACTCTGCCTATTTGAGAGTGCATATAATTATATAAATCATATGGAACTTCTGCATGGCAGATTTGTGTATTCTCAAATATATATCAGATAATATGGACTAACAGATTTTTATTTTATCTATTGATTTATATTCCAATATTCCTATATTTTGTATAACAATAAATATACTATTAATGAGTTTTCCCATTATGAAAAGCTTATTATTTCCCATATCTTTGCATGTCTACTAATCTTTGGACACCACACAACTGCACAAATTTTACTTGTTGGTTGTTGTACATTCTTATGTAGCTCTAAATCTTCTTGAGTTTTGTTTTGGGGATGAAGTTAAGTACATGGAAATAATTTGATCCATTCAAGTCTTACTTTCCTGATTTTGTTAGGTGGCTATAGAGTAGTTCTTAATTTAGAGTTAATTATTACCCACTACTGAGACAAGACTGTCCTTAGTGGTCCATCCAATGCCCTGTGAATTATGAGTTTTCTTGCCTGACTGTTAAGCATAAGCAACATTCCCAGCCCTGAGTGACAAATGCCTATAATAGTTTTTAATATTTGCTCCCGCTCCCAGATAGTGTCTTCATTCATGTGGGCCGATTAGTATTCCTCTGAGCACTCAACAGGAATCCTCCACAAGTGCCCATGGTTCTCTGTACACTTCCCTTCACTGTAGCACTTTATCTATGAATTATAAGTAACTTTGTCTTTCCAAACTCATAGTTGGATTTCCTCAACTCAGGGAACCTACCAACTCAGTGTGGGTTCCCTTTCTTCCACTATGGCCTGGAAACTTTCTACAAGCAGTAAACTAAGACAGTCACAGTGATTGCCTTGATTCTCACCTTTCAGGGATCAGTGTCCCTTGTCACTTCATATCTGGTATCTTAAAACCCATTATTTGAGGTCAGGTGCAGTGGTACACACAATCTCAATGGCTCAGGAGACCAAGACAGATGTAAGTTCAAGGTCAGCCTCAGCAGCACAGCAAAACCTTCAGTGACTTAGTGAGATCCTATCTCAAAACAAAAAGGACTGGGAATACAACTCAGTGGTAAAGCATGTCTGGGTTCAACCCCCAGTACCAAAAATGTCCACATAATTTTATGTATTATTCCTGTTTATTTTGACTGTTTCAATTAAGAAGCTAAATCTGACACCCGTTTCTCTATATTGAGTGGAGAGCTTTTTAATAGTGGTGTTACGTCTGTTATCCATGAAAACTATTAGAATCTTTGTTCTAAACTATGTTCTTGAACAAAACTTAGTTTTTCTATGAAGAATTGAGTGATATAACAGAGAAATGGTGTTTAAAAAATCCCTGTCCTAAAATATTTTCATGCATGTTTCTTCAAGGTAACCACTACACAAATGCTCTCATCTCTAATATCATAAGGTATCCTGATACTAATATTCAGTGATAGATAAATTACCTTATAGTGTTACTATTTTTGACTTAGACAAGTCCAGCTCTAAAAATCAAGGGTAAGTTTATGTATAACAAAAGTTTCATAGATTTAGGGTGAAGTTTCATGTACAATAAAATAAATCCTTAATCAATTTCACACAATGAAGTTGAAGATGCCATCAAAAGCCTACCAATCAAGAAAAGTCAAGGACCAGATGGATTCTCAGTTGAGTTCTACAAGACCTTCAAAGAAGATTTAACACCAATATTCCTCAAATTATTCCATGAAATAGAAAAGGAGGGAAGCCTTCCAAACTCATTCTATGAGGCTAATATTACCCTGATACCAAAACCAGACAAAGACATATCAAGGAAAGAAAACTTCAGATCAATATCCCTGATGAACATAGATGCAAAAATTCTCAATGAAATTCTGGCAAATCACATACAAAAACATATTTATAAGATAGTGCATCACAGTCATGTGGGGTCCATCCCAGGGATGAAAGTTTGGTTCAACATATAGAAATCAATGTAATTCATCACATTAATAGACTTAAAGATAAGAATCAGATGATCATCTCAATAGATGCAGAAAAAGCATTTGACAAAATACAACACCCCTTCATGTTCAAAACACTGGAAAAACTAGGGATAGTAGGAATATACCTTAACATTGTAAAAGTCATATATGTTAAATCCAAGGCCAACATGATTTTAAAGGAAGAAAAATTTAAAGCATTCTCTCTAAAAACTGGAACAAGACAAGGATGCCCTCTTTTACCACTTCTATTCAACATCATCCTTGAAACTCTAGCCAGAGAAGTTAGAGAGGAAAAGGAAATTAAAGGGATATGAAGAGAAAAAGAGAAACTCAAACTATCACTATTTGCCAATGACATGATTCTATATTTAGAAGATCCAAAAAATTTTCACAAAAAAACTTCTAGAACTAATAAGTGAATTCAGCAAAGTAGCAGGATATAAAATCAACAACCATAAATCAAACATGTTCCTGTACATCAGTGATGAATCTACTGAAAGAGAAATTAGGAAAACTATCCCATCCACAATAACCTCGAAAAATAAAATACTTGGGAATCAATCTCACAAAAGAGGTGAAAGACCTCTACAATGAGAACTACAGAACACTAAAGAAAGAAATTAAAGAAAACCTTAGAAGATGGAAAGATTTCCCATGTTCTTGGATAGGTAGAATTAATATTGTCAAAATGGCCATACTACCAAAAGTGCTATACAGATTCAATGCAATTCCAATTAAAATCCCAATGATGTACCTTACAGAAATAGAGCAAACAATCATGAAATTCATCTGGAAGAATAAGAAACCCAGAATAGCTAAAGCAATCCTTAGCAAGAAGAATGAAGCAGGAGGCATGACAATACCAGACCTTCAACTATACTACAGAGCAATGGTAACAAATATGGCATAGTATTGGCACCAAAATAGACATGTAGAACAACAGTAGAAAATAGAAGACACAGAGACAAACCCCATAAATATAGTTATCTCATACTAGACAAAGATGCCAAAAACATACATTGGAGAAAAGATAGCCTCTTCAACAAATGGTGCTAGGAAAGTTGAAAATTCATATATAACAAAATGAAATTAAACTCCTATCTCTCACCCAGTGTGAAACTCAGTTCAAAGTGGATCAAAGAGTTAGGCACTGGAACAGAGACTCAGTGCCTAACAGAAGAAAAAGTAGACCCAAATCTTCACCATGTCAGCTTAGGATTCAACTTCCCTAATAAGATTCCTAAAGCACAAGAAGTAAAATCAATCAATAAATGGGATGGATTCAAACTTAAAATTTTCCTCTCAGCAAAAGAAACAATCAATAATATGAAGAGAGGGCTTACAGAATGGGAGAATATCTTTACCCCATGCACCTCAGATAGAGCATTAATCTCCAGGATATATAAAGAACTCAAAAAAACTTAACACTAAAAAAACAAATAACCCAATCAGTAAATGGGCTGAGGAACTGAACAGACACTTCACAGAAGAAAATATACACTCAACAGATATATGAAAATATGTTCAACATCTTTAGAAATTGAGAAATTCAAATCAAAACTACTCTAAGATTTCATTTCACCCAGTCAGAATGGCAATTATCAAGAATTCAAATAACAATAAATATCAGCAAGGATGTAGAGAAAAAGGTACTCTCATACATTGCTGGTGGGACTGCAAATTGGTGCAACCTTAATGAAGAGTGCTATGAAAATTCCTCAGAAAACTTGAAATGGAACCACCATTTGACCCAAGTATCCCACTCCTTGGCCTATACCCAAAGGACTTAAAATCAGCATACTGCAGTAATGCAGCCACATCAATGTTTATAGCAGTTCAATTCACAATAGCTAAATTATGAAACCAACCTAGTTGTCCTTCAATAAATGAATGAATAAAGAAAATGTGGTATATATACAGGATGGAATATTACTCAGTCTTAAGAATGGAATGATGGCATTTGCCAGTAAATGGATGGAGGTGGAGAATATTATGCTAAGTGAAATAAGTTAATCCCACAAAACCAAAGCCTGAATGTTTTCTCTGATTTGTGGATGCTTATTCACAATAAGGGGCAGGGGGAGCTAGGGAAGAATAGAGTTACTTTGGATTAGGCAGAGGGGAGTGAAGGGAGGGGAGAGGGAAGGGGAGTAGGAAGGATAGGAAAATTAATCAGACATTATTACCCTATGGGTATGTATAACAACACAGCTGGTGTGATTCTACATCATGCACAACCAGAAGAATGAGAAGTCATACTCCATTTATGTATGATCTGTCCATGTGCATTCTACCGTCATGTATAGTTAATTAGAACAAAAAATGAATTTTAAAAAATTATTTAAAACATATTTAGCATAAATCAAAGCTCTTAACTCCTTATGCTTGAAATTCAAGTATACTACATAGCTCATTAGCATTGTCTTAGGTCACCCTCATCTGATCATCATGAATTTGAGCCATTTTCCTAGGAACTGATCATGATGTTTGGATCAGGGGAAAGACTACCTGATTCTAGAGGGTTGGATATAAGAGACACATAAAAAGGGGAATAAAGGAAGAGGACTGTGCAACAAAGGTTGGTAAGGGGGTCACAGATGGGTTTTCCTCCCGTATATTTCTGAGTCAGTGCAAACCTAAGACTACAACATTGAGTTTCTCTTCTCTGATAGAAAAAGTTTATCCCAGTAGGAATGCAGTGTTTGAAAATACCATACTTAGATTTGTGATGTCTTTATAGTGAACTGATTTTAAGCATAAGAGAGCAGTTACTTACTGTACAAAACAAAGAATTCAATAGATAAGGACTTTGAAAATTTTTGTATCTACCAGCATTTATGTTTCAGAACTTGAGACTGCTTCATGAAAAGGTTTTCATTTCTCAGAATAATGAAGCAGAAACAGTTTTGGCCTCAGGCAGGTCCAGGGAAATCAAATCCACCCACCACCTAGATCTTCAGATCCACAACACATAGCAAGCATTGTGCCCAGCAGTGACGTGCCTTAAGGGAACAATTCTCCAACTCTCAGGTAGAAAACTACTGTTACAGAAGACTGAAGATGGCTGCGGTTAATCTCCTACAAATAAAATTGGTCATTACTTTTGCAAACACAGTAATGGTGCCATCTTCACAGTAGCAAAAAAAAAAAGGAAGAAGGTAGCCACAGGGCTCACTTGCTTTCTTAAGGAGACAAGCTCATTTTCTGTGTGCTGTCTGAGCAATACTGGGAAGTCAGTCCTATGCGGTAGATGAATGCATGAAGTCGTTTGGACACACTATCCAATATGGTAGCTACTAGCCATGTCAAAAGTAGACACAGTTACTAACCATACTTCAAGTGCTCAATAGTCCATGTCTAATGACTACCATACAGGACAAAGCAGATACTGAGCATCTCCATCAAAGGAGAAAGTGCAAACATTAGATGTTTGCAAAGTGGAAAAAATTGTTTCTAATATGCCAGTATTTCAGTATACAATTTTTCCATGAAAAGTATTTAACAGCAATTTTTCCTTCCAATTTTATTGAAATTGTGTGCATTAAAATTTTAGATAATCAAGTCTCAAAATAAAAGTTCTCACTCTTTTGGAACAAAGAATGAAATCATTTGATTGAAATAACTCTTCTAGACTACTCATCAGTAGTATTTATCACCTCCAAGGTGATAAGCAAAAGTGAAAGATTACATGTGAGTTAACTTGCTAAAAGAATAAACAGTTTTCTAATACAACTTAGTGTACATACTCCCATATTAATTGCAGCATAACATACAATGGCCAAGAGATAGAATCAACCTAAACACCTGTCAAAAGATGAATGGATGAAGAAAATGTAGTATATACATATGATGGAGGACAGTTCAATCTTGAAGAAGGAAATCCTGTCATTTTTGACAACATGGATGAACCAGAGGACATATTAAGAGAAATAAATCAAACACAAAAGATAAACATCACATGATCTCACTTACATGTGAAATCTAAGAGTTGAATTCACAGAAGCAGAGAATAGAATGGTAGATACCAGAGACTGGAGAGATGAGGAGTTGGAGAGATGTTGGTCAAACTCTACAAAATTTCACCTATATAAGAGGAATAAATTTAAGAGATGAGTTACACATCATTGTAACTATAATTAATAATAATGTATTATTTTTTTTCTTTTTTTATTTATTGTAAACAAATGGGATACATGTTGTTTGTGTGTTTGTACGTGGGTTAAAGGCATACCATTTGTATAATCATAAATTTACATATAATAATGTTGTTTGATTTATTCTATTATTTTTTTTCTTCCCCCCCACCCCTCCCACCCTTCTTTTCCCTCTAAACAGTCCTTTCTTCCTCCATTCTTGTCCCCCTCCCTAACTCTAACCCTAACCCTAACCTTAACACTAACTCCCCCCAACCCTCCCCCTTATGTGTCATCATCCACTTATCAGCGAGATCATTCGTCTTTTAATTTTTTGAGATTGGCTTATCTCACTTAGCATGATGGTCTCCAATTTCATCCATTTGCCTGTAAATGCCATAATTTTATCGTTCTTTATGGCAGAGTAATATTCCATTGTATATATATAACACAGTTTCTTTATCCACTCATCAATTGAAGGACATCTAGGTTGGTTCCACAATCTGGCTATTGTGAATTGAGCAGCTATGAACATTGATGTGGCTGTATCTCTGTACTATGCTGATTTTAAGTCCTTTGGGTATAGACAAAGGAGTGGGATAGCTGGGTCAAATGGTGGTTCCATTCCAAGTTTTCTAAGGAATCTCCACACTGCTTTCCAGAGTGGCTGCACTAATTTGCAGCCCCACCAGCAATGTATGAGTGTACCTTTCTCCCCACATCCTCGCCAACACCTGTTGCTGCTCCTATTCTTGATAATCGCCATTCTGATTGGGGTGAGATGGAATCTTAGGGTGGTTTTGATTTGCATTTCTCTTATTACTAGAGATGTTGAACATTTTTTCATATGTTTGTTGATTGCTTGTACATCTTCTTCTGTGAAGTGTCTGTTCATTTCTTTAGCCCATTTGTCGATTGGATTAATTGTATTGTTGGTGTAGAGTTTTTTGAGTTCTTTATAGATTCTGGAGATTAGTGCTCTATCTGAAGTATGATTGGCAAAGATATTCTCCCACTCTGTAGGCTTTTTCTTCAAATTACTGATAGTTTCCTTTGCTGAGAGAAAGTTTTTTAGTTTGAATCTATCCCAGTTATTGATTCTTGCTTTTATTTCTTGTGCTATGGGAGTCCTGTTCAGGAAGTCTGGTCCTAGGCCAACATGTTGAAGATCTGGACCTACTTTTTCTTCTATAATCTGCAGAGTCTCTGGTCTGATTCCAAGGTCCTTAATCCATTTTGAGTTGAGTTTTGTGCATGGTGAGAGATATGGGTTTAGTTTCATTCTGTTGCATATGGATTTCCAATTCTCCCAGCACCATTTGTTGAAGAGGCTATCTTTTCTCCATTGCATATTTTTGGCGCCTTTGTCTAGTATTAGAAAGTTGTATTTATTTGGGTTTGTGTCCGGGTCCTCTATTCTGTGCCATTGATCTACCTGTCTATTTTGGTACCAGTACCATGCCGTCTTTGTTACTATTGTTTTGTAATAAAGTTGAAGATCGAGAATTGCGATACCCCCTGCTTCATTTTTCCTGCGAAGGATTGCTTAGGTTTCTGGGTTTCTTATTCTTCCAGATGAATTTCATAATTGCTTGCTCTCTTTCTGTAAGGTACATCACTGGGATTTTAATTGGAATTGCATTGAATCTGTATAGCACTTTTGGTAGTATGACCATTTTGACAATATTAATTCGGCCTATCCAAGAACATGGGAGATCTTTCCATCTTCTAAGGTTTTCTTTAATTTCTTTCTTTAGTGTTCTGTAGTTCTCATTGTAGAGGTCTTTCAACTCTTTTGTGAGATTGATTCCCAAGTATTTTATTTTTTTCGATGTTATCGTGAATGGGGTAGTTTTCATAATTTCTCTTTCTGAGGATTCATCACTTATGTATAAAAATGCATTGGATTTATGAGCACTGATCTTGTAACCTGCTAATTTACTGAATTCACTTATGAGTTCTAAGAGTTTTCTGGTGGAATTTCCAGGTTCCTCTAAGTATATAATCATATCATCCGCAAATAGGGATAGTTTGAGTTCTTCTTTTCCTATTCGTATTCCTTTAATTTCCTTCGTCTGTCTAATTGCTCTGGCTAGAGTCTCAAGAACAATATTGAATAGAAGTGGTGAAAGAGGGCATCCCTGCCTTGTTCCAGTTTTTAGGGGGAATGCTTTCAGTTTTTCACCATTTAGAATGATATTAGCCATGGGCTTACATAGATGGCCTTTACAATGTTAAGGAATGTTCCCACTATCCCTATTTTTTCTAGTGTTTTGAGCATGAAGGAATGCTGTATTTTTTTTATTGTAAACAAATGGGATACATGTTGTTTCTCTGTTTGTACATGGCGTAAAGGCATACCATTTGTGTAATCATAAATTTACATAGAGTAATGTTGTTTGATTCATTCTGTTATTTTTTCCCTTCCCCCCACCCCTCCCACCCTTTACCCTCTATACAGTAGTTCCTTCCTCCATACTTGCCCCCCTCCCTAACCCTAACTCTAACCCTAACACTAACCCTTCTCTCCCCCCCATTATGTGTCATCCTCCACTTATTAGTGATATCATTCGTCCTTTGGCTTTTTGAGATTGGCTTATCTCACTTAGCATGATATTCTCCAATTTCATCCATTTGCCTGCAAATGCCATCATTTTATCATTCTTTATGGCTGAGTAATATTCCATTGTATATATATACCACAGTCTCTTTATCCACTCATCAATTGAAGGGCATCTAGGTTGGTTCCACAGTCTGGTATTGTGAATTGAGCAGCTATGAACATTGATGTGGCTGTATCTCTGTAGTATGCTGATTTTAAGTCCTTTGGGTATAGGCCAAGGAGTGGGATAGCTGGGTCAAATGGAGGGTCCATTCCAAGTTTTCTAAGGAATCTCCACACTGCTTTCCAGAGTGGCTGCACTAATTTGCAGTCCCACCAGCAATGTATCAGTGTACCTTTCTCCCCACATCCTCGCCAACACCTGTTGCTGCTCCTATTCTTGATAATCGCCATTCTGATTGGGGTGAGATGGAATCTTAGGGTGGTTTTGATTTGCATTTCTCTTATTACTAGAGATGTTGAGCATTTTTCCATATGTTTGTTGATTGCTTGTAGATCTTCTTCTGTGAAGTGTCTATTCATTTCCTTAGCCCATTTGTTGACTGGATTATTTGAATTCTTAGAGTAGAGTTTTTTGAGTTCTTTATAGATTCTGGAGATTAGTGCTCTATCTGAAGTATGATTGGCAAAGATATTCTCCCACTCTGTAGGCTCTTTCTTCGCATTGCTGATAGTTTCCTTTGCTGAGAGAAAGCTTTTTAGTTTGAATCTATCCCAGTGGTTGATTCTAGCTTTTATTTCTTGTGCTATGGGAGTCCTGTTAAGGAAGTCTGGTCCTAGACCAACAAGGTGAAGATTTGGACCTACTTTTTCTTCTATAATCTGCAGGGTCTCTGGTCTGATTCCGAGGTCCTTAATCCATTTTGAGTTTAATTTCGTGCATGGTGAGAGATATGGGTTGAGTTTCATTCTGTTGCATATGGATTTCCAATTCTCCCAGCACCATTTGTTGAAGAGGCGATCTTTTCTCCATTGCATATTTTTGGCACCTTTGTCTAGTATGAGAAAATTGTATTTATTTGGGTTTGTGTCCGTGTCCTCTATTCTGTACCATTGATCTACCTTTCTATTTTGGTACCAATACCATGCCGTTTTTGTTACTATTGCTTTGTAGTAGAGTTGAAGATCTGGTATTGCAATACCAGATCTGTTTCACTCTCCCTGCTAAGGATTGCTTTAGCTATTCTGGGTTTCTTATTCTTCCAGATGAATTTCATAATTGCTTGCTCTATTTCTGTGAGGTACGTCATTGCGATTTTAATTGGAATTGCATTGAATTTGTATAGCACTTTAGGTAGTATGGCCATTTTGACAATATTAATTCTTCCTATCCAAGAACATGGAAGATCTTTCCATCTTCTAAGGTGTTCTTTAATTTCTTTCTTTAGTGTTGTATAGTTCTCATTGTAGAGGTCTTTCACCTCTTTTGTGAGATTGATTCCCAAGTATTTTATTTTTTTCGAGGCTATTTTGAATGGGGTAGTTTTCCTAATTTCTCTTTCTGAAGATTCATCACTTATGTATAAAAATGTGTTGGATTTATGGGCATTGATCTTGTAACCGGCTACTTTACTGAATTCACTTATGAGTTCTAAGAGTTTTCTGGTGGAATTTCCAGGTTCCTCTAAATATATAATCATGTCATCAGCGAACAGGGATAGTTTGAGTTCTTCTTTTCCAATTCGTATCCCTTTAATTTCTTTGGTTTGTCTAATTGCTCTGGCCAGAGTCTCAAGAACGATGTTGAATAGAAGTGGTGAAAGAGGGCATCCCTGCCTTGTTCCAGTTTTTAGGGGGAGTGCTTTCAGTTTTTCACCATTTAGAATGATATTAGCCATGGGCTTAGCATAAATGGCCTTTACAATGTTAAGGAATGTTCCCACTATCCCTATTTTTTCTAGTGTTTTGAGCATGAAGGGGTGCTGTATTTTATCAAATGCTTTTTCTGCATCTATTGAAATAATCATGTGATTCTTGACTTTAAGTCTATTAATATGGTGAATTACGTTTATTGATTTCCTGATGTTGAACCAACCTTGCATCCCTGGGATGAAACCCACTTGATCATGGTGCACTATCTTTTTAATATGTTTTTGTATGCGATTTGCTAAAATTTTGTTGAGAATTTTTGCGTCGATGTTCATTAAGGATATTGGTCTGAAATTTTCTTTCCTTGATGAGTCTCTGTCTGGTTTAGGTATCAGTGTGATATTGGCTTCATAGAATGAGTTTGGGAGGGTTCCCTCCTCTTCTATTTTATGGAATACTTTGAGAAGTATTGGAATGAGCTCTTCTTTAAAGGTTTTGTAGAACTCGGCTGAGAACCCATCTGGTCCCGGACTTTTCTATGTTGGTAGGCTTTTGATGACTTCTTCTATTTCAGTACTTGAAATTGGTCTATTTAAATTGTGTATGTCCTCCTAGTTCACTTTAGGCAATTCATATGTCTCTAGAAACCTGTTGATGTCTTTGAAATTTTCTATTTTGTTGGAGTATAGATTTTCAAAATAGCTTCTAATTATGTTTTGTATTTCACTCGTGTCTGTTGTGATATTTCCTTGTTCATTCCGAATTTTAGTGATTTGGGTTTTCTCTCGTCTTCTCTTTGTTAGTGTGGCTAAAGGTTTATCAATTTTGTTTATTTTTTCCAAGAACCAACTATTTATTTTGTCAATTTTTTGTATTGTTTCTTTTGTTTCAATTTCATTGATTTCAGCTCTAAGTTTAACTATTTCCTGTCTTCTACTACTTTTGGTGCTGTTCTCTTCTTCTTTTTCTAGGGCTTTGAGCTGTAGTGTTAGGTTGTTTATTTGTTGATTTTTACTTCTTTTATTAAATGCGCTCCATGAAATAAATTTCCCTCTAAGTACTGCTTTCATAGTGTCCCAGAGAATTGATATGATGTTTCTTTGTTCTCATTTACCTCTAAGAATTTTTTAATTTCCTTCCTAATATCTTCTGTTATCCATTCATCATATAATAGCATATTGTTTAATCTCCAGATGTTGGAGTAGTTTCTGTGTTTTACTCTTTCATTTATTTCTAACTTCAATCCATTATGATCTGATAGAATACATGGTAGTGTCTCTATCTTCTTGTATTTGCTAACATTAGCTTTGTGGCATAATATATGGTCTATTTTAGAGAAGGATCCATGTGCTGCTGAGAAGAAAGTGTATTCGCTCTTGGTTGGATGGTATATTCTATAAATGTCCGTTAAGTCTAAATTATTGATTGTGTTATTGAGATCTATGGTTTCTTTGTTCAATTTTTGTTTGGAAGATCTGTCCAGTGGTGAGAGAGGTGTGTTAAAATCACCTAGTATTATTGTGTTGTGGTCTATTTGGTTTCTCAAATCGAGAACGATTTGTTTGACATACATGGATGAGCCACTGTTTGGGGCATAGATGTTTATGATTGTTATATCTTGCTGATTTATGCTTCCCTTAAGCAGTATGAAATGTCCTTCTTTATCCCTTCTGACTAACTTTGGCTTGAAGTCCACATTATCGGAAATGAGGATGGATACTCCAGCTTTTTTGCTGAGTCCATGTGCATGGTATGTTTTTCCCCATCCTTTCACCTTTAGTCTATGGGTATCTTTTTCTATGAGGTGAGTCTCTTGCAGGCAACATATTGTTGGATCTTTCTTTTTAATCCAATCTGCCAGTCTATGTCTTTTGATTGATGAATTCAGGCCATTAACATTCAGGGTTATTATTGAGATATGATTTGGTTTCCCGGTCATTTGGTTCATTTTTAAAATTTTGTTTATTTATTTGATTGACACAACTTGTTTCCTCCTTTATTTGACAATTCCTTTAGGATAATTCCTCCCTTTGCTGATTTGCTTCTTTGTTTTTCATCTCTTCCTCATGGAATATTTTGCTGAGAATGTTCTGTAATGCTGGCTTTCTTTTTGTAAATTCTTTTAGCTTTTGTTTATCATGGAAGGATTTTATTTCATCGTCAAATTTGAAGGTAAGTTTTGCTGGGTATAAGATTCTTGGTTGGCATCCATTTTCTTTCAGGGCTTGAAAAATATTGTTCCAGGCCCTTCTAGCTTTTAGGGTCTGGATTGAAAAATCTGCTGATATGCATATTGGTTTCCCCCTGAATGTAATTTGGTTCTTTTCTCTCACAGCCTTTAAAATTCTGTCTTTATTTTGTATGTTAGGTATTTTCATTATAATGTGCCTTGGTGTGGGTCTGTTGTAATTTTGTGTATTTGGAGTCCTATAAGCCTCTTGAACTTGATTTTCCATTTCATTCTTCAGATTTGGGAAATTTTCTGATATTATTTCATTGAATAAATTGTTCATTCCTTTGGCTTGTTTCTCTACGCCTTCCTCAATCCCAATAATTCTTAAATTTGGCCTTTTCATGATATCCCATAGTTCTTGTAGATTCTGTTCATGATTTCTTACCATCTTCTCTGTTTGTTCAACTTCGTTTTCGAGGTTAAATATTTTATCTTCAATGTCTGAGGTTCTGTCTTCCAGGTGTTCTATCCTATTGGATATGCTTTCTATGGAGTTCTTAATTTGGTTTATTGTTTCCTTCATGTCAAGGATTTCTGTTTGGTTTTTTTTTCAATATCTCTAACTCTTTATTGAAGTGATCTTTTGCTTCCTGTATTTGCTCTTTTAACTGTCGATTGGTGCGATCGTTCAATGATTGCATTTGCTCTTTCATCTCATAGTTTGCTTCTCTGATCATTTTAATTATGTACATTCTGAACTCCTTTTCTGTCATTTCTTCTGCCATGCTGTCATTGGGTTTTATTGATGTAACATCTAGATTTGTTTGCAGCATTTTCTTTCCTTGTTTTCTCATATTGTTCAGGTATCAGTGGACCACTGAGATATTGCAGATTTCCTCTATTGACTTACAATGTTCCTGAAGATTTCTATATATATCCCCCCTTAGCCTTCAGTAGGCTGAAGTCTTGGAGGAAGTTGATAATGCGGTGCTCCACAAGGAAGCTGCCTCTCTAGGAGTGGTGGCCTTCAGGTGGGGTATAATCCCTGCTAGTGGGCAGAGGTGCCTCCACTTGTTGACCAATGGTCATCCAAAGGGGACCTAGGCTGTGGGCTGAGGCAAGGCCTGTTTGGGCCTGAGTCTCTGGTTTTACCGTCCTTGTGGGGAAACCTCACCCAGCAGGGAAGACTCACCGGGTGGGGAGGTCTCGCTGGTCAGTTCCCTCCTAGAGGTTCCCCTCAATTTACAGCTACCGCCTGGGCTGGGCTGCCTTCCTCTGCAAAGTTCCCAGGGCCCGGCCCTACCTCCTGGGCCTGGGAGCCTCACCCTTCACAGATGAATCTCCTTAGCCTGCCCCTCCTCAGAGAATCTGCCCGCAGGCCTGGAACCTTCACTCCACCCTAAGCCTGTCTCTGTGCGGCTCTTCCACCCAGAAGCCTCCTAGATCCTGGGACTCTGCTCTGCACCTAATCGCCTGGCTATGCGGCCCCTCCTCTGAGCAGCCACCTGGGGCCTGTACAATCGCTCTGAGTCCCAGAGACCCGCCGCACGCCTCTTCCTCCAGACAGCCGCCCAGTATTCCGGTGCGGTCACTAGGAGTCCAAGAAACTCACTTCGTGCCTCCTCCTCCCACCAACCACCCGTAGCCCGGGGCAATCAATCACTCCAAGTGGAAGTGACCCTCCCCGTTCCTCCTCCTTCTCCAGATAACCCCCAGGGTGTTCAGGAGCAGTTGCTCTGAGTGGCTCTGAATCCACGTGACCCGCTGCACGGGTCCTCTGGGCAACCGCCCGGAGCTCTGGTGCGGCCACTCAAGACCAAGTGACCCACCACGCTTCTCCTCCAGGCAGCCCCCCTGTGTTCAGGAGCTGTCACTTTAAGTCCAAACAACTCACCACTCGCCTTCTCCTCTGAGCAGCTGCCTGGAGCGCTAATGCAGACACTACGAGTCCACACGACCCGCCGCGCTCCTCCTCCTCCTCCTCCTACTCCTCCGGGCAGGCCTCGGTGCTCAGAAGTGGTCCGAGTCCAAACAGCTCGCCGCGCAGCCCCTCCTCTGGCAACCGCCTGTAGCTCTGGTGCAGTCACTCCGAATCCAAGTGGCCACGCTCCTCCTCCTCCTCCTCAGGGCAGGCCCCGGTGTCCTGAGTCCACACAGCTCTCCTCGCCACTCCTCCCCTGGGCAGCCGCCGGAGCCCCAGTGGTGGCTCCGAGTCCCAGCGCTGTGCCGAGCGGCCTCCTTTACGGCGCTCCCAGTTGTCCGAGTTCACTGCTCCAGCTGGGGGAGGGGCGTCTCGCCAGGAGCTCTACTTCACAAAGTTTCCTGCGTTCCGGAACCACCGTCCCATCTGGGACGCCTTCCCAATGGGTGAGAGTCACCCGGCTGCTTTGAGTTGGTCCCAAGTGTCTCAATATCTCCTCTTTTGAATCCTGAGTCCTGGAGCAACATGAAATGCAGCCACCCTCTAGGCCGCCATCTTGAAACCCCCAGGAATGCTGTATTTTATCAAATGCTTTTTCTACATCTATTGAAATAATCATGTGATTCTTGACTTCAAGTCTATTGATATGGAGAATTACATTTATTGATTTCCGGATGTTGAACCAACCTTGCATCCCTGGGATAAGACCCACTTGATCGTGGTGCACTATCTTTTTAATATATTTTTGTATGCGATTTGCTAAAATTTTATTGAGAATTTTTGCGTCAATGTTCATTAATGATATCGGTCTGAAATTTTCTTTCCTCGATTTGTCTCTGTCTGACTTGGGTATCAGGGTAATATTGGTTTCATAGAATGAGTTTGGGAGGGTACCCTCCTCTTCTATTTCATGGAATACTTTGAGAAGTATTGGAATGAGCTCTTCTTTAAAGGTTTTGTAGAACTTGGCTGAGAACCCATCTGGTCCTGGACTTTTCTTTGTTGGTACGCTTTTGATGACCTCTTCTACTTCATTACTTCAAATTGTTCTATTTAAATTGTGTATGTCCTCCTCGTTCAATTTAGGCAATTCATATGTCTCTAGAAACCTGTTGATGTCTTCGAAATTTTCTATTTTGTTGGAATATAGATTTTCAAAATCGCTTCTAATTATGTTTTGTATTTCAATCGTGTCTGTTGTGATATTTCCTTGTTCATTCCGAATTTTAGTGATTTGAGTTTTCTCCCTCTTTCTCTTTGTTAGTGTGGCTAAGGGTTTATCAATTTTGTTTATTTTTTCCAAGAACCAACTATTTATTTTGTCAATTTTTTGTATTGTTTCTTTTGTTTCAATTTCGTTGATTTGAGCTCTGAGTTTAACTATTTCCTGTCTTCTACTACTTTTGGTGTTGGTCTGTTCTTCTTTTTCTAGGGCTTTGAGCTGTAGTGTTAGGTTGTTTATTTGTTGATTTTTACTTCTTTTATTGAATGCGCCCCATGAAATAAATTTTCCTCTAAGTACTGCTTTCAATAGTGTCCCAAAGATTTTGATATGATGTTTCTTTGTTCTCATTTACTTCTAAGAATTTTTTAATTTCCTTCCTAATATCTTCTGTTATCCATTCATCATGTAATAGCATATTGTTTAATCTCCAGATGTTGGAGTAGCTTCTGTTTTTTACTCTTTCATTTATTTCTAACTTCAATCCATTATGATCTGATAGAATACAAGGTAGTGTCTCTATCTTCTTGTATTTGCTTACATTAGCTTTGTGGCATAATATATGGTCTATTTTAGAGAAGGATCCATGTGCTGCTGAGAAGAAAGTGTATTCGCTCTTGGTTGGATGGTATATTCTATAAATGTCCGTTAAGTCTAAATTATTGATTGTGTTATTGAGATCTATGGTTTCTTTGTTCAATTTTTGTTTGGAAGATCTGTCCAGTGGTGAGAGAGGTGTGTTAAAATCACCTAGTATTATTGTGTTGTGGTCTATTTGGTTTCTGAAATCGAGAAGGATTTGTTTGACATACATGGATGAGCCACTGTTTGGGCATAGATGTTTATGATTGTTATATCTTGCTGATTTATGCTTCCCTTAAGCAGTATGAAATGACCTTCTTTATCCCTTCTGACTAACTTTGGCTTGAAGTCCACATTATCTGAAATGAGGATGGATACTCCAGCTTTTTTGCTGAGTCCATGTGCATGGTATGTTTTTCCCCATCCTTTCACCTTTAGTCTATGGGTATCTCTTTCTACGAGGTGAGTCTCTTGCAGGCAACATATTGTTGGATCTTACTTTTTGATCCAATCTGCCAGTCTATGTCTTTTGATTGATGAATTCAGGCCATTAACATTCAGGGTTATTATTTTTTTTTTAAACAAATTCATTTTTTTATTTTCTTAAGTAGTATATTTTATAACTAACACACGCCCTTTTTGAAAATTTGTACCACATAGAAAAGAGCTACAATTCAGCAATTCTATTCCTATGTATATCCAAGACAATTGAAAATAAATGTCTTCGTACAAACTTGGACATGAATGTTCATAGCAGCATTTTTTCATGATAACCCAAAGTGGAGACAACACAAATGTTCTTCAACTGATGAATGGATGAGCAAATATGGTGTTTCTACACAACAGGATATTATTCAGTAATAAAAATTAATGAAGTACCTATGTATGCTACAATATGGATGCACTTTGAAAACATTATACAAAGACAAAAAGAAGCCAAACACAAAATATCATGTATTGTATAATTCTATTTATATGAAATATTTAGAATAAGCAAATCCATAGAGGCAGAAACTAGATTGATAGTTGACAGGGTTTGGTAGAGGAGGGAAATGGAGAATGACTACTAAAGAGCAAGGAGCTTCTTTTTTTTTTTTTTTTATTGTAAACAAATGGGATACATGTTGTTTCTCTGTTTGTACATGGCACAAAGGCATACCATTTGTGTAATCATAAATTTACATAGAGTAATGTTGTTTGATTCATTCTGTTATTTTTTCCCTTCCCCCCACCCCTCCCACCCCTCTTTACCCTCTATACAGTCCTTCCTTCCTCCATACTTGCCCCCCTCCCTAACCCTAACTCTAACCCTAACACTAACCCTTCCCTCCCCCCCATTATGTGTCATCCTCCACTTATTAGCGATATCATTCTTCCTTTGGCTTTTTGAGATTGGCTTATCTCACTTAGCATGATATTCTCCAATTTCATCCATTTGCCGGCAAATGCCATAATTTTATCATTCTTTATGGCTGAGTAATATTCCATTGTATATATATACCACAGTTTCTTTATCCACTCATCAATTGAAGGGCATCTAGGTTGGTTCCACAGTCTGGCTATTGTGAATTGAGCAGCTATGAACATTGATGTGGCTGTATCTCTGTAGTATGCTGATTTTAAGTCCTTTGGGTATAGGCCAAGGAGTGGGATAGCTGGGTCAAATGGAGGGTCCATTCCGAGTTTTCTAAGGAATCTCCACACTGCTTTCCAGAGTGGCTGCACTAATTTGCAGCCCCACCAGCAATGTAAGAGTGTACCTTTCTCCCCACATCCTCGCCAACACCTGTTGTTGCTTGTATTCTTGATAATCGCCATTCTAATTGGGGTGAGATGGAATCTTAGGGTAGTTTTGATTTGCATTTCTCTTATTACTAGAGATGTTGAACATTTTTCCATATGTTTGTTGATTGCCTGTAGATCTTCTTCTGTGAAGTGTCTATTCATTTCCTTAGCCCATTTGTTGATTGGGTTATTTAGAGGAACCTGGAAATGCCACCAGAAAACTCTTAGAACTCATCAGTGAATTCAGTAAAGTAGCAGGTTACAAGATCAATGCCCATAAATCCAACGCATTTTTATACATAAGTGATGAATCTTCGGAAAGAGAAATTAGGAAAACTACCCCATTCACTATAGCCTCGAAAAAAATAAAATACTTGGGAATCAATCTCACAAAAGAGGTGAAAGACCTCTACAATGAGAACTATACAACACTAAAGAAAGAAATTAAAGAACACCTTAGAAGATGGAAAGATCTTCCATGTTCTTGGATAGGAAGAATTAATATTGTCAAAATGGCCATACTACCTAAAGTGCTATACAAATTCAATGCAATTCCAATTAAAATCCCAATGACGTACCTTACAGAAATAGAGCAAGCAATCATGAAATTCATCTGGAAGAATAAGAAACCCAGAATAGCTAAAGCAGGGTTATTATTGAGATATGATTTGGTTTCCCGGTCATTTGGTTCATTTTTTAATTTTTATTTATTTATTTATTTATTGACACTACTTGGTTCCTCCTTTATTTGACAGTTCCTTTAGGATAATTCCTCCCTTTGCTGATTTGCTTCTTTGTTTTTCATCTCTTCCTCATGGAATATTTTGTTGAGAATGTTCTGTAATGCTGGCTTTCTTTTTGTAAATTCTTTTAGCTTTTGTTTATCATGGAAGGATTTTATTTCATCGTCAAATTTGAAGGTAAGTTTTGCTGGGTATAAGATTCTTGGTTGGCATCCATTTTCTTTCAGGGCTTGAAAAATGTTGTTCCAGGCCCTTCTAGCTTTTAGGGCCTGGATTGAAAAATCTGCTGATATTCGTATTGGCTTCCCCCTGAATGTAATTTGGTTCTTTTCTCTCACAGCCTTTAAAATTCTTTCTTTATTTTGTATGTTAGGTATTTTCATTATAATGTGCCTTGGTGTGGGTCTGTTGTAATTTTGTGTATTTGGAGTCCTATAAGCCTCTTGAACTTGATTTTCCATTTCATTCTTCAGATTTGGGAAATTTTCTGATATTATTTCATTGAATAAATTGTTCATTCCTTTGGCTTGTTTCTCTAGGCCTTCCTCAATCCCAATAATTCTTAAATTTGGCCTTTTCATGATATCCCATAGTTCTTGTAGATTCTGTTCATGATTTCTTACCATCTTCTCTGTTTGTTCAACTTTGTTTTCAAGGTTAAATATTTTGTCTTCAATGTCTGAGGTTCTGTCTTCCAGGTGTTCTATCCTATTGGATATGCTTTCTATGGAGTTCTTAATTTGGTTTATTGTTTCCTTCATGTCAAGGATTTCTGTTTGGTTTTTTTTCAATATCTCTAACTCTTTATTGAAGTGATCTTTTGCTTCCTGTATTTGCTCTTTTAACTGTCGATTGGTGCGATCATTCAGTGCCTGCATTTGCTCTTGCATCTCGTCATTTGCTTCCCTGAGCATTTTAATTATGTACATTCTGAACTCCTTTTCTGTCATTTCTTCTGCCATGCTGTCATTGAGTTTCATTGATGTAACATCTAGATTTGTTTGCAGCATTTTCTTTCCTTGTTTTCTCATATTGTTCAGGTATCAGTTGACCGCTGTGATATTGCAGATTTCCTCTATTGTCTTATAATATCCCTGAAGATTTCTAGTATATCCCCTCTTAGCCTTCAGTAGCCTGAAGTCTTGGAGGAAGTTGATAATGCAGTGCTCCACAAGGAAGCTGACTCCCTAAGGGAGGTGGCCTTTCGGTGGGGTATATTCCCTGCTAGTGGGCTAGGTACCTTCACTTGCTGATGAATGGTCATCGAAAGGGGAAGTAGGATGTGGGCTGATACAAGGCCAGTTTGGGCCTGTGTCTCTGATTTTACAGTCCTTTTGGGAGAACCTCACCTGACAGGGATGACTCACCTGGTGGGGAGGTCTCGCTGGTCGGTTTCCCTCCCAGAGGTTCCCCTCAATCCACAACTACCGCCTGGGCTGGGCAGCCTTCTTCTGCAATGTTCCCAGGGACCCGGACCTACCTCCTGGGCCTGGAAGCCTCGCCCTTCGCAGACGAATCTCCTTAGGCTGCCTCTCCTCAGAGAAGCTGCCTGCAGTCCTGGAGCCTTCGCTCCGCCCCTCAGTTTGTCTGTGGGGCTCTTCCACCAAGAAGCCGCCTAGGCCCTGGGACTCTGCTCTGCACTTTTCGCTTGGCTATGCGGCCCCTCCTCTGAGCAGCCACCTGGAGCCCCTTACAATCACTCCGAGTCCCAGTGACCCGCCACACGCCTTTTCCTCTGGCAGCCACCTGGTGTTCCGTGCGGTCGCTCTAAGTCCAAGTGACCCACCACGCACCTCCTTCTCCACCAGGCAGTCACCCAGAGATCTGGTGCGTTCGTCACGAGTCCCAGGAACTCACTGTGCACCTTCTCGTCCTGACTGCCACCCGTAGCCCTGGTGCAGTCACTTCGAGCCCAAGCACCCCGCCGCGCTCCTCCTCCTTCTCCAGACAACCCCCCTGTGTTCAGGAGCGGATGCTCTGGGTCCAAACCACTCACCACGCTGCTCCATCGGATAGCCGCCCAGAGCCCTGGCGCAGCTGCTCCAAGTCCAAGCGACGTGCCGAGCCCGTATTTCTCCTTCTCCTCTGGGCAGCCCCCTGTGTTCAGGGGTGGTCGCTTTCAGTCCAAACAGCTCACCAAGCACCCTCTCCTTTGGGCAGCCTCCCAGAGCCCGGGTGGGTTGCGCCAAGTCCAAGCGCTGTGGTGAGCAGCCACCTCTCCAATGCTCCCAGTTGTCCATAATAATGTATTATATTCTTAAAAATTGCTGCAAGTAGATTTTAAACGCTCTTACCACAACAAAGTATATGATGTACTACAGTAACCCTTTTCACAACGTACACATATTTTAAGCCATCGTGTTAAAATTTATACTATTTTTATTTGTCAATTTAAATAAATAAATGAGAAAAAACAAATTAGGGTATATACTCTGTTTCAAATCTTAAAATAAAGTGACTTAGATGTAAGAGATAAACCATACCTAAGAAAAAAGAAAAACACAAAATGTTAATTAAATAGGGCCCTAAAAAGTAGAACAAAAGTGATTATAGGTGAGAGTTAGAGAATACTGCAGAAAATAGAAGAGAATGAGGCCAAGAGCTTTGAATTTCATCCCTTTTCATCCATGAGAGCAGGTCCTCTGTTCTAAGCTTGGGTATTCAGACCTCCCTTCCAGATTGGTTATAAATATTATTTGATATTAATTAATGCCAAGTATCTAATCTAGTTCCTATAACATAGTAAGGGTTTGATACATGGATCCCACAGATATTAACATGAAATAAACAAAGAAACATTTTAAAATTTTTCAGACACACTAATAATTATATGTTCTTTCACTGAGTATTTAGGCCAAACAAAAGGTTTAATATACCACATGTTAGATTTTAGAATATATATCACAGGGATGATACTCGCTAGAGTAGTGTGATGGAACATTAGATTTGGCTCCTCTGAGTTCCTGTAGTGTGTCTATTTCTTGGATGATGTTACCCCATGTCCATTTTGCACTAAGAAAAAAAATTACAGCTTATGAAGTTCATATATTCATGCTCTCTTTTCTGGAAAAATTACCTACAAAATGATGTGAACCTCTTTGAGCTCAAAGTCCTTGCAAAATTCTCTTACTCCATTGAATGCCCTGTTTAAATTAAGAAAGTCAAATTTTCTTGCATGAGAAACCCCATTTAAATGCCACTGAATTCAGACCCATTGTCAGATTAGGATTTTATAATTCTTTTTTATGTGGTAGTGCTTTTTCTTAGCTTCTTGATTCTTTCAAATTGTGAAACATAGCTTATGATGTATGTGTTATATCTAAATCTATGTACTATATGTATATGTATAATTACATATTTAGCAATATTTCAGTGATGTCAGATCTTAGGTATGCAGCTTTATAGGACCTTCTCTTTATTCTCTTTACTTGAATCAGTTCAAGAAAATTCCAACATATGAGATTTCCCTCAAAGTAAATATATAATATATAAATTATAAATATAATATATAAATTATAAAGCTTCACATTCTTAAAAAAATTGTACCTTTAACCAAAAACCCTGTTAATTTTATAAAACATATAAGGGAAAATTTAAAAACCAAAAGATTCTCTTGAAACCACCTCACGGCCTCATACATTGTCAAAATTATTGGTCTGCTTATGAAACGATTATTTTTTTCTTACAGATATGAACCCATGAAAAAACTTATGAAGACCTGCCTATTTTCTTTGCCTTTCAGAAAGTAAGGTTTACAAAAATGGCAAAGATATATTCATTCATGAAATATCATTCAACATATAAAATTAGTTATAAAATTATTTTAGATTCCCATAATAGTCAATGATTTGCTGTTTTATAAGGGAGATGACATCATCTTTAAAACTATTAAGTTAATGATTATGAAAATGTCAACTCCTTACTAGCTATTAAAAAATCATAAAATGAAGCCAATGTTATGTTTCAATCAAACTTTGCTATATAAAAACTATTCCAAAGCTTAGCCTCTGAAGACAACAGTGATTTCTCATTTCTCATACTTCTAACGGAGAGCTGGGCTAGAAATCCAAGATGGCTTCTCTTTCACCATTAGTTGTGGGTGCCCAATGGATGCTTAGTTCTCCTGCACACAGCTGCATTGTCTGCTTTGCCTGGAGATCCTCAGGCAGTGATCAAAGGAGGATGAGATGTAAATTGCAGTTCTTGAGGTCTAATCACTGAGGTCACACCATGCCACCACATTCTTATCATAGGAAGTCACAAGTCCAGCCCAGACTCTAGGTGGAAAGCAGATTCCACCTCAGTACAGGAAGAATGGTAGTGCCACCTTACAACCAGAGGGCTATAATGGTGCAGGAAGAATTTGTAGCCACGAAACTATCTTTTTATCTTTGTATGAGTTTACTAACAAAAATTTTGACAGCAGAATAAGACACTCTGTCCCTCTGGCTTTAATAATATAAATACAAAAGATAAACTTTTTAAGAACTGTTTGTTGTCTTCATCAATTTTTTCAAGATCTTTCCTTAATATTTTGACATTCAAATCATTATCTTATAAAGTTTGAGATAAATTTGCATTTAATTTTCTGTGTATATAATGATGTTGACAGCATCTCATCACCAAAAATGAACTCACTTTGGGGGCTGGAAGTGTAGGTCAGTGGTAGAGTGCATGTTTAGTAGGTGCAAAGCCCTAGGTTCAATCCATAGCCCAGGCAGATGAGTAATTGACAGATGATACATACATACAGATGTACATACATACAAACATAAAGGCAGACAAATAGATTGACCGACCTATCTAGAAATGACCTAACACATTTAGATCATTTAGGAGTGAGGGTATCTATGCTAGTATTAAGCAAGAATGACAACTGAGAGGGACCTGATTATACTGTTTATAACAAACAATTTTTTAATGACTGTTTTGCTGTGAAAAATTTTGTGTTCTACAAAGTCTTCTAATTGCAGACCTGGACCCACATGTAGTTAGTAAGGACACTCCCTCATCCTTGTTTCTACCCCTTAATTTGTGTTCGACATTGCCCTCTTATCCCAGGTCCAAATATGAATAAATAAAAACATCGCATGAATTTCAAACACGGGGAGTTTAATACACAGAATTTTCATAGATGGAAAAGGGCCACAGGAAAAGAAGATAGGATTGCACACAGATTAGTAACTGCAAGAAAGCACCACCACCCTGGGTTTGGAGAAGCACAGAGGTCAATATGTTGCCCAGAGCTTGGTGCTCCGGGATGCACGGTGGGAGCAGGTGCTCAGCACACCTGTGTCTGCTGCGCCTCTAGCACTGGAGCTTCTGCCTCTGCGGTACCATGGTCACCACCCTGCTGCTCCTACCACAAAGTCCAAGTAAGGAGGAGCTTCTCCCCTTTTTCTATCTCTCATTAGCTGAACCAAACAGAAAGAGAGACTGTAGGGGTCAGGAAATGCAGTCTCTGGATCCCCAACTCAACATACTGAAGAGCACCGAGACAAGAATGCGACTCAACACGCACCCAGTGAACAGACAGGGCCTGCCTCCCTGGGGGTCACTGGCAAGGGTGATCATGTGTCCAAAGAGCTCTCAAGCCAGTTCTCCTGCAGTGAGATCTAGGATAAGGCCCAAGTGGGTTATTTCTTGGCTTGGATAGCATTTGAAGGGCTATTTATTAAGAGGAACAAGAATTTTCTGGCAAGAGATTGAAGATTAATTGAATTTGGGTTTCTGGAAAAGTGTATCAACAAAGCATTTTAAAGCTTTCTCTGTTTAAGGATAGGCAAGAACCAAGCCTTATTTCCCCAGGTCACCCTATCAGATTCATCCCTTTATACTCTAAGTGGTCACTAATTTGCCTCCCCATTCCCTCCTAAGCTTTAAGCAAGTTTACCTGAAGCATCAGGGGGATTGGCTCTATGGGAAGCAGCTGCTAAATTCCACTGAGATGGCACTTTGTGGAAACATAATAAATCTGTGGTAGCGCTCTTTCGCCTGTGAGGAATACGCTAGAATATTTGGCATTCACTTTCTCTTTCTCAAATTGCTTCTAAAAGCATTATTCTATCCAGAATGACGGAAATCCCTCAGGTCACTGGATCAGAGCTAGAAACCACCATGGGATTTAAATACCAGGAGAGGTGACCTTGAGTCCAGGGTTGGCTATGAACACTGTAACCTTGGGAACTTTATCTGTAAAATAAGAAGATTTGAATAGATGATCACCACTGTTCCTTGCAGCCCTGATAAGGGTAAAATGTTATGGAAAAGCTTTAAAAGATGTTTGAGTCGAAGTGCATTGGAGAATGCATTAGAAAATTTGCTTTCAGTTTATTATATTTAAAATGTCAGTACTTGCTTCTGCATTTTGGAATATCTGTTTACTTATTACATTATTTTCAAATGGAAGCTATAAAAACATTAGGGGCTCTATGATATTATTCCATAAATTAGACTTATGGATCTTAGAGAACTGTGATGCTAAACAGTTGCCAGGAACCAGCACCTTCTCTAATTTAGAATGCGAGTGAAAAACTAAACCTGAGGAATGACTGTCTTCTGTGCCTGTTCTTTGCAGCATGCTCACACATTGGAGGGATGCAGGGTAGAAAACTCATTGACTAAATTCAGACTCTGCACCTTGGTATTTATATGACACTGGACACAAATTAATTTATTTTAATCCCCTTTTTATCAGATATATGAAATTACATTAGTCACAATTTTTGGTTCACAGTTTCTTATCCCCGGAAGCATATATTTTTAATTTCATTTTTATTTTTAGTCTACTTCTCAATTTAAAAAAAAAAAGATAATGAATGTAAGAACAGTCTTGTTCCTTATTTATTTATTTATTTTGCTTGTTCTTGAAGTTATAAAACAAGCCATTCTTCATCTAGCCTGGCTTTTTTCTTTATTCACTGAATGGAATGTTACTTATCTGTGTTGTCCTGTTGCCCTTGGCAATATAGGTCATTCATTTTCCTTGTCAACTTTGGTGTGAATATACTACGATTAGTTTGAAATCAATTAGGTCATCTCTGAATTTTTAAAATTAAAAAAAATTGCTGCTAGGAATTGTCTTCTTTACGTCTCTTAATGCAAGGTGTAAAATTCTGACTAGATCTATAACCAGGAATGAAATTGAAGGGTGTGTAAATGTTCAAATTTATAAGTTAATGTGAAACCAGTTTTCAACATGATTAGGCTGATTTAAACTGCCGCCAGTAACGAATAATGAATTCCACTGATCTGCAGCCTCTCCAACACTATGTATTTTCTTCCTTACTTTCTGCCAGAGAAGTGTGTGCAGGATGTAGGTCATTCTGCATGCTTCTGATGACTAGTGTGAGCTTTTCTTCAAATGTTTACTGCTTCCATAGGGTTTCTTTTCAGAGAAACACCAGTTCAAATTTTACCCATAATTTTATAGGTACCATGTCTGGACTTTCTATGTAATTCTACTGGTCAACCGATACACCACTATACTAATGACACTATTCGTTATCATGGTTCTTAAAATCTTGATCTCTAAATAGAACAAGTTTCTCATCACTATCCATCCTCTTATTCAGTGGTCTCCGAAGACCACTGAACTTCCATATAAACTTTAGAATCACCTTGTTAAGTTTTGTGGGACACTGTCAGATTTTTATTGGAGAAATATCAAGCCTAAAACTCAATTTAGGAAGAATGGACGCATTCCAAAAGTGTTTCTATCCTGGGTATAGGATACATCTCCATGTTTAAAGTTTTGTTTAAAGTATCCCAGCCAAGTTGTTAAATATCCATGCACAGAGCTTGCAAAATGTGTTATTTCTGGATCCATTCTGATTTTAGTTGTAAATTATATACTTAAAAATATACATGGACACATTTTTATGTGTGTCTTCAATTGTCTGTTGATGGTATATGGAAAACTATTCACTTCGTATATTGATCCAGTGCCCAACCTCACTGTTAAGCTCTTACATGAGCCACAACATCTCCATCTACAAAACACCTGTTACACATGGTTGTTAAGGGGATGAAATAAGAAAATAATCACTGATGACCACAACATTTTTGTAGTCATGTACTAAATGTCACTTCCCATTCCCTTCCTTTGTTAAGAAGATAGAAAATAAGAGAGAGGGATACATACAGAGAGAAGGTGATAGAGAATTAAATCTAATTTTTTGTTTTACCAATACCTTGATTTTTTTGTTATATTTTTGCATACTGGTTGCATAAACATTGGACACTATTGGGTTAGTGGAATACAAAGTAGATGGTTGCATGACATTTATTTTCAAGCCAGGAAAACAGAGGACATATTTAAGAACTGCAGTCACAATCGAATGACTTAATCATTGTTAAATATCTTATATAAAAAAATAGAATACAATAAGATTGTTTAGGCTTATTTCTTTTTAGGAAAAAAATCAGTGATGAATTATTTCAGACTTTTGACTACTGCTCCATTGTATTTGGTAAAACCTAAATTTCCTGGTCTATCTTGGACCCATAAGATTTCCCTTCTCCCTTCATCATCTCTTTTTATTTTTCCTTCCTTTCTTCATTTCTTATTTTCTCCCTCTCTCTCACCTGTTCTTCCCTTTTTCTCATCCTCTCATCCATGATAAATATAAGACTCCTCGGGTCCAGAATTAAATGAGGAATAACATATGCATGGTTTTACACACTGACTCGCAGGTTTATCCAGCCGCTCTCCCCAGCTCTGGGGGATAACAACATATGGTGAAGTTCACTTGCATGAGTACGTCCACCTTGCACAGTCTCATGTGTAAAAACGTAACATATTCAAACTTTGAATACCAATTTGTGATAGAACAATTTCACATCTCAACTTGAAAGAAAAAAGATTTTGAGATTAAATGCTGTTCATACTATTAAAATCCAGTATATTGAAATACTGATTATGACTCACTATGCTTTAAGGTACACACTTAGGAAGCTTTTTCAATATATGTGCATAAAGTCCTAATGCTCTCTAAGCTGTGTGAAAACACTCACAATAAAGAACATGAATGTGGGCTGGGGTTGTGGCTCAGTGGTAGAGCACTTGCCTAGCAAGTGTGAGACACTGGGTTCAATCCTCTGCACTACATAAAAAATTTTAAAAAAATAATTTTTATAAAAGAACATGAATGAGCCCTTCTGAGGATGGCTTTGCTTCAATAAGCTTGGAATGATGCCTTCTTCTGAAATTGTTGATGCACATGCATAAGAGGCAATCACCACCTCTGACTATCCAGTGACTTTTGCCTGCTATTTCTTTCATAAAGTAATCATCAAATGAACTACTTAAAGAAAAAAACAGTAAAAAAAAAAAAAAACTCCAATTTACTAAATTCATTTCTCACTGTTGACTCATTTCTTTTTTTTTTTTTTTTCTGTTGACTCATTTCTATGATCATTTCCAATCCCCATCCTCAAGTAAGAGTTGTTTCTGGGATGAAAATAAATACAACTCTTAATAAATAAAACGTCACATGAAAAATTAAAAATATATTTTAATAGTAGTGAAATACCATCAGACTACATTGGACAAGAATAATTGTTTGAAAAATAAACATGAATGTAGAATAACATCCTTATATTCAAATTTTGTCTTTCCCCCTATTCCTAAATTTTCATTCTAACCAACAGAGTTCATGATTTTCTAAAAAATACATGTCCATGTAAGTCACTAATGGAGTACTCTTTCCTATGTATAAACATCTATTTTCAAAAGTCTATGATAGGATTTTCATTCCATATACAACTTTAAAAATTATAATCTTTTCTCCCTTCCCTGCACTTAGATTAGTAAAATGTAAATAAAATGTAAATTAAATAATCACATATCACATAGTCAGTAACAGCAAAAGAAATATTCAAGAATCAAAGTCAGGAGCTGGGGTGTAGCTCGGTGGTAGAGTGCTTACTTGGCATGTACAAGACCCTGGGTTCAATGACCAGTTTCACCAAAAAAAAAAAAAAGTTATGATGTGATAGCTTCATGATTTTGAAAGATATTTTATGTTCAAAGAAAATACTATGAATTATGCAGTACTTCACACAGGAAGTGTGAGTAATAATTGCTAATTTAGAAGACATTGCTGACTCTGTAATCAGAATTTTCAAGGGTGAAAAACGAAGTTTGTTGCCATAGATAAAACAAATCATCAAGATTTATATTCCCATAAAGGCAGAGATCATCTATTTACTTTCTTCCCTACATGAACAACACCAACAAAAATAGAGTGTTTGCTGCTTCTTCCCCATCCCCCAAGACAGAATTTTGCTGTGGTTTGGTTTTGTTGGGTTTTGTTGGTTTGGGGTTGTTTTTTGGTGAAGACTAGTAACCACTTTGACTCCAGTCAACTGCGGCATAAAAGAAAAAGCCTGAGAAAAGACTTTTTTGCCTTTTATGCAATTATTTTTGCATAGTGAGTTCAATGGATGCTTGTTATTTCGAGTTTTATTCATCAAGAATATGAATTCTTAAAGGTAATTCCGTTAAAGTGAGAGTCCACGGAATATCACTGGATAGGTGGGGGATCACCTCAGAGGTTTCATTTCCTTGTCAGTGGATATATTTTATAGGAACCGTCTATTCATTTTCTGGGGGTTTGTCGATTTAATCTAAGTTACCCTAAATAATTGTTAAAGCCTCATTCAGATCCAAGGGTCTATGACAAAAATAAAAGTTTATCTTCATCAGCATATATGTTCTTGATGACATTTGAAGAAAATGATGATAAATTATCTTATAGGAAATAATATTGATTTCTCTGGGGTAAAAGTTAAAATGAAGTTAATTTATTTTGCATTATTCCCAGTTTTATCTGATCTGACTTTAATTTAAAATTACTTTGGACTATTTAGATATGTGGTACTCAATTAAATAGAAACGATTACCTAAATCATGTTTAACTGAAAGAGTTGCCAAAAGCCCCACCATGATTCTCTGCCAATATGCCTGACAGTTCTGGACAGTGTTTACCAACAGGAGTTCTGACCAATGCCAAGGGGCAAAGGTGTGGCCTGGCATGATGAGCACATCAATGCCAAGCACCACACAGGTCTTTCAGACATAACATTCTCACTGTTAAATTCAGGAACATAAGATTATGATGCAACTGTTCAAGGATATTAATTCAGGAATTTTTTTTTTCAAAAAATAGAAGTGTATAAATCTTTAGTGGAATTTTGAGATGATTTTATATGCATTACATCACCAAAGATAGTTACCGAAAAAGTTGAATTTCATTAAAAAGTTTACAAGAGCAGTATCCTACTTCATTCTTCTCCTCAGTTTGGTACCCATGTAACTGATAAATTTCTGCTCCACTTTCTTCACCTCTGAAAGGGAGATAACCCTACAACATTGTGAAAACCAAATGAACAGGTATGTATAAAGTGATGTGCTTAATGACTGTATACAGCAAGTGCAAAATAAATGTTAATGCTTAGTATTATAAGCCCCACCTTCCTTGTTCTGGTCCCCACGATGGCTAATCATCTGCATTCACATACATATTTTTTGAAAAGCCTTTACCACTAAAGGGAAGGGAAGGGAGATAGGAAAAGGAAAAGATGGTGGAATGAATCTGACATAACCTTCCTATGTACATTTATGAATACACCACAGTGACTCTCACTATCATGTGCATCCACAAGAATGTGGTCCTAATTAGAATAAGACACAGTCCATGCTTGTATAATTATATCAAAATGAAACTTACTCTCATGTATAACTAAGAAGAACCAATAAAAAAAGCATAACAATAAATGGAAATATTTTTGTTCCTGCACAAATAAAAAAAAAATTACACTGAGATTTCACCTTATATCAGTCAGAATGGCAGTCATCAAGAATACAAATAAAAATAAATGCTGGAGAGGATATGAAGAAAAATGAACAGTTTTACACTGTTGGTGGGACTGTATTTTAGCACAACTGCTATGGAAATCAGTATGGAGGGTCATCAAAAGACTAGGCATGGAAACACCACATGACCCAGGTATATACCACTTTTGGTGTTTATCCTGAAGAATTAAAGGCATCTTACTACAGTGATATGTGCACACCCATGTTTATAGCAGCACAACTCACAATAGCCAAACTATGGACCCGGCCTGGGTATCCATCAATGGATGAATGGATCAAGAAAACGTGAGACAGATAGATAGACAGACAGACAGGAAGGATGGAATTGTATTCAGCCATAAAAAAAAAAGAAAAGAAATTATGTCATTTGCAGGAAAATGGAACTAGAGAACATCATGTTAAGTAAAATAAGTCAAACTAAGAAGATCAAGGGTCATGTGTTTTCTCTCATATGTGGAAGCTAGAGAGAAAAAAGGAAAAGGTGCAGGTGGATCTCCTAAAAATCAAAGGGAGTTCAGTAGAGAAAAGGGACCAAAGGGCGGGAGGTACGGAGGGAGGGGGAAGTACTGAGAGTGATATTGGCCAAATTACATTGTTATACTGTGTGCGCGTACAAATATGTAGTAACAAATCCCATCAATACATCCAACTATAATGCACCAATTTAAAAAAAGAGGAAAAAAAGAAAAAAAGAATATACGACTTTTTCACATTATTTATTTGCTTTGCCTCCTATTGATGTTGACTTTGTACATCTGCACAACTTTCCAGTGTCTCTCAATCTACAGACTTAAGGTTGCTAGTTTATAGTTTGGGTTAAATCAAGAATCATCGGTTTTTACATTTTCTTTCCATCAATTACAAATTTCAGAGACAAGTGATAGTAAAGCCGGCAACAGTCACTGAGACCAGCAGAGGCTCTGTTTTTGTCTAACAAGAATTTTGGAGGTAGATGGTTGCTGTTCTTCCCCACTGTTCTCGGTATTTTGCCTTTTATTCTTACAGCTGTCAAATCACATTGTCTGATGACTGACGTAGCTCCAGGCAACAGGACCACCTTCAAAAGCAGGAAGCAGGGGCCAGCCAGGGTGGCAAAATCCTTTCATCTCCTATGGACTGTTCTTATTAGGAGGAAAAATAACTCTCTAAGAAGTTACCCGGTACAATTTCTCCTGCATCTCATTTACCAACACTGCATCCTATGGCGGCTCCTAACGCCACTTCAGGCTGCGGCTGCGAGGATATTACACAAAACAATGACATTGCCCTAATTGGCTTAGACCAGAAAATTCCAAACTTTCTCAGTTCACAGCTCCACTGGGGTTTTCGTGATTATTTTCACTGTGCCCTAGGCAAAAGAAATATCAAACAATCCCCTTTTTATAAGTAGCTGGGACCAAAGAACGTAGCATGTATTTATATCCCTGACAAGTTAGTAGCCATTTAACTAAATGCTATGCGTAAATGGTTAAAAAATCATTTTTAAACATCCACAATTACTTAATGAAAGGAAATGTGTGCCTGTTGGGCTCTGCGGTCTCCAATTTTAAAATCAGATTAGGCACCAATGTCCTCATTTCCGATCCCACCTGGATTTCCATGTGGTACTTTTTTAATCATATCAACCACTGAAAATCCTGCTTCACAAACATACCACATCCTGGGAAGGAAGACACAGAACAAAGGGTGACTCCAAGCACAGCCTTGAGTGAGTTCCAGAGTCTACACCCTCCACCACCAGCAGACGCCCTGACGGTGCAGCAGGGAGAAAGTTTCCCTTTGAACAAGTGCTCTGTCGACAGACCTTCAGCCACCTTTTCTCCCATGCCCATACCGCCAAGAGTGTTGGAAATCCTTGAGCGCTGGGATTTTCAAGACTCCTCTAGGGCCATTGGTTTCATTGCTCCTCTGTATCAGGTACTGGATTCAGAATTACTCTGCCTTCTAAATTAGTTATCATTCCTGGGTCACCTTTCCTTCCCAGTAAAGCTTTCACTGATCTTTAATCAGTGATGGACTGTCAGAATGTTTTTCTTTCTCTGCGAGCTGATGATGTTTTGTTTTGTTTTTTTTATTGAACCCAGGGCCTTGTGCTTGCGAGGCGAGCACTCTACCAACTGAGCTATCTCCCCAGCCCCGAGTTGATGATTTTTAAAATTCCACTTCTACTATGGTAGTAGAGTTTGAGGAAGGAACTAAGTCAGAGTCATTGATGCAACATTTTCAACAGGAAGCCCAGGGTGGATTCTGAAACCTGGAAATCTCGGGAAAGTGAGGAGTAAAGGTGGAGAATCCCAGGTCTATCTCACACACGAAGGATGCACTACTATTAGATGATACCCAGTCATTCTTCATCTGTACCCAAGTCTGGGCTGTGCATTTTTGATCTCACTAAACTTGATTGCCTGCCCAGATACCTAATGTTCAGGACATCCTAACATTCACCTGAGCACCATCCCTCCCCAGTCAAGGCTGCACTACAAATTTTATACCAAGTATTAATTCCAGGTGATTGGCAGTGATGAACAGTTTTGAACTTGAGTTTTATCAATCTCTAGTTCAGCAATTTTTTTGGCATTATAAAAAAATAGTTTACATCTATATCCACTTGATCTATATCCACTTATTCCAAGATAACACTTTTTAAGACTAAGATTTTTTTATTCCTATTAAAGAATAAGATGTGGTATGTTATTCTGGCCAACCACAATATATTTCCAGATTTAGTTGTAGGTTAAATGCTACCAAATTTGAAAAATTTCATTATTCCTCCTCCTCAGCTCCCCAGGAAACTGTGAAATAGTTGTCCCTTTGAAAGGTTTGATGCCAGAAATCTTCATGCTTGTAAACAGGTAACAGGTGTCACTACTGAACCCGGATTCAAAGTTGGAAGTTAAAATATCTATTTTACATGAAGTTTGCAGAAACAAGCAATTGTTTCCCTTTTATATCTGCATAGGACCTGGCTTAAGTTCAGAATTTACAAAGCAAGAAAATTCCTTAAATATGCCCTTTATTTATTTATTTGTTTATTTTTATCCATTAGGAGGTTATATTGTTTCTAGCAGGAACATAGATTATGGAGACTAACCTTTGTTCTCAGTCATTGATATATTTGGAAAATTAACTTCCCAGTATTTCAGCAGCTTCAAAGACTTGAATTATCAGTATTTAAAATGAGAAGCTCTTTTACATACATGAAAGTCAGTACAAAAAGTAGATGGATTTTTATTTTTATTTTTATTGGAGAAATCGGTCATTGAATCCTAATCTTAAAGCTTCTTTTCAAGTTACAGTTGTGCTCTGGAGATAGTAGCTTATGTTTGTTTGTTTTAGTTTCTGAATTAGGTTGCTTTGAGAAAGACATGTCTAAGCTTAAAAATGTATGTCTATTCACACACATACGCAATTGTTTTGCAAATTTTCCCAGTAAGAATAAAGCCACACTATGTGAAAAATTCTTTGATACTTGACTGAGAAGCTTCAAAATTCTGCATAATCTTTTGGTTTTTTAATGTGCATATTAACACTCAGATTATTTTATTACTATGTATGTAGCACTTTCCATACTGATTCACCTCCTGCTGTAGGTTGTAAATTTTTGGAGGCATAAACCATGATTTTCCTTAGTAAATAAAACTGCAACATCTGCACATTACTAAAACCATAGTAAACCCTCAAGAAATATATGCAAATATTTTTCAAAATAAGAGATGTTGGTTGCAAATAAAAGAAACTGATGCTGGTCACCATACACAATAAAGAAATATGGATAATGCCAACTCCACAGGAATTTCAAAGAATTAGGTTAGGAAATGCACAGAATTCAAGGCAGCCCTGAGGGAGTCAAGAGCCAGAACCCCGGAGTACCCTCGTCTCTGCCTACATACCACCAGGGCTGAGAGGGAAGCAAGCAACTGGCCAAATATCAGACTGCAGGCTCACATGCTGTCAGAAAGCCAAGGAAATAAGTATGTCCCTCACGCCCTGGCTGTCTTATGGGTAGACACCCACTGCTTCTCATCAGAGAATGCCCCCCAACCAGGGTAGGGGTAAATTTTGAGTGGGCATAAAATCATAAATTTGTCCATTAACCTCACACATACCTTATTCCACAGTACATTTCTAATAAAGAATTCTCCACTGAATATAATGCAATGTATTTCTTATGAACAAAATTGTACATCTCTCTCCTCCAGGAAAAGCAAGGTCTCATCAGTCTAGGATGACTGGATCAAGTCCATCAACTCGAGTCCTATCTCCTCTACATCTATGTCATTCAAATGCTACTAAAGTCTACAAATTAAATTTTCCATAAGGGATGAAATCACATACTCACTTTTCCTCTTTTATAACTGCTTACTGGAACCTGGATTTCTTAGATTATTTGTGTTTAGACTATCTTAATTTTTTAAATTCCATAAAAGTACCAATTTCCTAAATTGTTTTTGCTAAATATGTCTTCTTGTAAAAATTACATTTGGTTTACCTTTTTGAAAATGAGAAAATGTGTACTTCCAATTTTTCTTACATTGCTTTTCAATAGTTGAGTGTTCACAGCAAAAGTAACCATGGTTCTTTATAAGTTTAGTTCTAAAAGTGTAGCTTATAAGTAATACTTAATAAGTAGGCGCTATACTACTACGTTATTCTGAAATTCTGATTAGCTTTAATGGGACTGAGTGAATTAATTTTCAGACATATGGGCTCCAGTTTCTTATTCTTCATGCACTTTCAGTATAGTACTAGTCTTTGAAGCTATAAATTTATAGCTTCTCAACATTTAGAAAATGATGAGTTAGGCTAGAACACACTAAAAAAAGAAAATGTTTATGAACTCTCCATAAACACCCTAACCCTATAAGATGCCCAAATTCCCAACACGCTTGTTAGAATTCATTAGGACACAAATAATACTTCCAAATAATTATCTAAATAGATAGAAAATAAGTCTTTTAGAACATTTAAAAGTTAAAAACTCCTATTAAAGAAACTTTATTTTAAATGGCATAATATGAGATTGCATATGAGTTGTATGTAAAACACGAAAATTAGAGAATAGCTTCCTTCACTAAAAGGCTTTAGGTTCAAATAGTCTACTTACAATCTGTTATGATAAATAGAATTTAATTAAATAGTTACCATTTAATGAATTTTAAGGGTTTTCTCCAATCCTTTTTGTAGTGTGAATTTCTTATGTTTCAAAAAGAAATAACAGCAATCCCTATTAAGGGATACGAACATGCACAATTTTAATAATAATAGTAGCATGTAAATATATTGAATTGTAGTAGTCATAGTAGTAATGCTTTCAATCCTCTTGCTGACTAAGAATAAATATGCTTTAAGGTTTTTGATCTAAAAAACTTGGTATAGACTATGGCTGCTATGATGACATCTAATAAGGAAGGTTTTAGGTTTTAATAAAGCATATTCAAAAATCTGTGCTAATGCAGGACAGTTGTATTTCTAAAGTTATACCAAACTGGGTAATAAGTTTCTTGTTTGCATCATAGCAATCAGAACAAACACTTTATGAGTTTGAACATATGGGGAAATTTTAGCAAATGAACTTTTTATCTTAAAAGTTAATAGATTCTCCACATGGAGCAATGCATTAGTGAAGCTATTATCTGGGAGAGATTCGAGAATAAAGACACAAATACACAGAACTTGTGCAAGAGGGAGGGAGGGAGAGAGAGAGAAGAGGAGGAGAAGAATAAGAAAGGAGATAGAGAGAGGAAAGAGAAGAGGGAGGAAAGGGAGAGGTTTATCAGAAATGTGCCTGGTGACCTGCTGGGCAGATGAGGACAAACTCAAGCAGCTTCTCCCATAAGGGTTCTCGTTGTTGGTCTAGCACTGTTTTGTCAAAATTCAACATGGTCCATTAAAGCACATGTAGGGTTTGTTAAGCTCAGATTTCTGGGCCCCACCCTCAGGTTTGATCTGAAGTTTGGGTGGGGTCTCCACTTGATAACCACTAGTCTATGGTGTAATAGACCGACAGGCTATTGCTGTGTCATCCTGCTTGACAAGGAAATCTAACACCATGTTGATGAATAATTCACCTGACTAATAAGGTTCAGGTTTTTCTCATATTTTACCAATTATTTTCAAGAATAAGCCAGGAAACTTTAATTGTTGTACATATATGCAGCTATCCCATATTGTGGGAGTTGCATGTAATATGTAGGTACCACGAGTTAGATAAAACAAGCACTTTTGAACATGGCCAATATATAATAATGGAGAAGATCGATTAGATTGACACAAATTAAAAGAACAAAGAAGCACCATTTTTCAGTCTTCAGAAAGTATTTCTGAAAATGTTTTATGACATCCTGGAAGTCTAAAGTCATGCCACCCAGAAAGGGTGATCGATTCCCAGATTTGTGGAGATGGTAAGGTTTAAAGCCATTACTTATTTGGGTATCTTATATTAAAAAATAAAACTATAAAATGTTATATAAGTAATAAAAAAAACTGCATTACCATGTTATAAAAACTAACCTTACTTCGGTAGAAATTATGAAGGTAACATATATTTAAAATTAAACACATTTGTCTTCTGTGAATTCGAAAACATGTCCTAAGCTATAGTTAAATTTGGTCACTTTTTAAGTAATGTATTTAATAAATTAACAGTGGACCGCAGTAACGTGGCACAGGAGGAACAAAGGTACACAGAGCCAGACAAGAAGATAACTCAGAGACAGAGACTCTGGGCTTGTGGAGGAGCCACGGGGCTGTCCACTTGGGTTGTGGGGACTCCCAGGTAATCACTGGGCACCTTCTCCCTTCAGAAATATCCACTAGCTGATTCTCTGCTGCACAAATGTCTACCACTGCCTTGACTAGAGAGGATAACAGCATTGCTTCTGGGCTAGCTGAAGTTGCTATTTTCGCCTATTCTCAGGGAACTATATGCCAAGGAAGCGCAGCCCAAATAAAGCACATATATCACTTAACGGGGAACACGAAATGGAAGTCCCTGCCGGATTCATAGCCATTTTATTTCCTTCAACAAATATCCCTCATCCACGGGAGCAACTCTTCCATAGCAAGATGAAATCATCTTTCCTAAATGTCATCAGCAACTATACAAATAGGTATGTGTGCAGGAAAATGTATTTTAAAATAAACTAACCCAAATACCTTGATAAACATCAATACGGAAACCCCTATGGCTATAGTCTCTAAAATAAATCAAGTGAATTAGCATTTTCCGAGAGTTAATTTTCTTAATATTTAAATCAAATAAAAGTATTAGGTGAACTAATCGTGTTACACACTAAAGAGGCTAAATGAGGCTGGGAAATAGTAAAGAAATTAATCCACATTGAGGACAAAGTTAACCTGTTTTGTAAGCCTCTGGGAACCACTTAACAGAAATTGCATAATCTTGCATAATAGCAGATCGACTGAATACTCCAGAAGTTTGCTGACCTAGCATTTAACTCTCGCAAAGCAATTATTGGGAAAAGAAGTTCTGTCAGATAATAAAATTAACATTGCTACAATATTTAGCTTTTTAAAAATCTCCTAAGATGAATTTGGTGAAGGTTGATGAAATACACATACATTCCACTCAGGTCGTACAGTAAAACCTCCTTATTTAAAAACAGTGGCCTATCTCTCTTTACAATCACAGCTGACCCAAATACACTTCAGTGTTGACTGATGGATGAAGGCAGGACTACTTCTTTCCCATCAGCCCAAAGTTTATATGGATCGTTTTTCTATTTTTCTGTGTTTTAATGTCACAAACAGGTATCCTTTAGTAAAATCTAGATATATGTCAGATACCCCTACCCAACCCTGACGTGTCTTCTAGATGATTTTCACATTTTTTTTTTCCAAAAGTAAAGCAATCAACTTCTAAGAACTTTAAAAATGAAATATAAGGAGTCAGACAGGGCTGGTGGAGGTAGCTCAGTGGCAGAGCACTTGCCAAGCACATGTGAGAACCTGAGTTCAATCCCCTGCACCAACCCCACAAAAAAAAAAAAAAAAAAAAAAAAAAAAAAAAAAAAAATCCCAAGTAAGAAAGCAGACTCTCCCTTTTTTAGAAACTAGCTTTTCTTACACATACATTTTCATGACCTCAGTATTGGGCTTGCCCTCTCTCCACACCGAGTCTTAGTTATTTCTCTGAATATGCGAAGATTTGAATTTGAAGCTGCTTGGCAAGGACAGATGATCCCCCTTTTCATTACAAAATGAAACTCAAACCCCTTACCAAGGACACAGTCTGAGTGTAGTAGGTCCTCCCCTCTCACAATGAAATTCCACAACCTCTACTCATTGCTCTGTATCCCTGGAATTCCGGGGCTTTCTTTGTCTACCCTGCTCTGCTCCCGCCTGGAGGCCATCTCTTTACGGGTCTGCCTTGTGGCTCTGTGGACCTCCACTCGGTCCAGCTGGAGCCCTGGGATCACAGATCTTCCTGAGGGCAGCCTGGCAGCCCTGCTTTATAGCCTTGTCCTCAACCTCAGTCCACCACTGGGAGGAAGACTGGGTGCCAGGAAGAGACTTTATGGACGATTTAGGGAAGTGTAAAAGAAATTATAAAACAGAAACTCAAACTTCAAATCTATCTTAAGTGACTGTTTAGAGAGTTTCAGAAGAAAAAAAAAAAAAAAAAAAGACCATGTTTTTCCTACAGTGTCCACCGGACACGCCATTGCGAGCTCTCATGGTCTCTCTCCCTGTTATTCACCGTCCCCTGTACCTTAGATTAAAACTAAGGTTTTGAAGGCCCAAAGTTCCATACCTTCATTCGTCTTTAGAAAAAACTGACTCTGTCAGAAGTTAATGTAACCCCAGGATCTTTCCCCATCTCCATCCTCACCAGGACAGCCTGGTGGACACAATAGCTCAGTAAGAGCGAATGTTCAAAGGCCTAGAATATTATTTCAAAAATTGCACCACAGTTGGGTAGAAGTCCTTCAGGAAGGTCCAGAACAGACTCCCAACATGCACGTTGGAGTTCTTTTTGCATGTGAAAGGGGAACACAGGACTATTTTTCCTGTAATGTTGTCAGTCTCTTCTTGTGGGCTACTCTGGCCAGGACACACACGTGCACACATATGTACATATGTACATATGTACACATGCATGCATGCACACACACACACACACACACACTTGTTTCCAGAGACTCACTAGACTTCAGTCACTGCGATCAGAGACGTGTGAGAAAAGCAGACTTGCAGTTCAGTCACATAAGGCAACATGCCACGTCAAACAGGACTCTTTAAGTAGAAGGTGTAGTAAGCATAGTAAAGGAGAACTGTGAAGCATATTAAAATCGCCCACTTGGAGGACCTAACCCAGTCTTGGGGTCAGAGAAGGTGTCCCTAAGAAAGTGGCTCTAGGCTTCTATCTGAAGCATAAGTACTGATTGGGTGAAAGAGGAAAACTTGAGCTGAGAAAGCTTCTCTTAAGGCTTAGAATTACTCAAGTAGCTCAGCAAAGGAAACTCAGCAATGCGATGAGAGAGCCTGCAGAGTGGGAGAAAATCTCTGCCACTCATACTTCAGATAGAGCACTAATCTCCAGAATCTATAAAGAACTCAAAAAACTCTACACCAAGAATACAAATAACTCAATCAACAAATAGGCTAAGGAAATGAACAGACGCTTCACAGAAGAAGATCTACAAGCAATCAACAAACATATGAAAAAATGTTCACCATCTTTAGTAATAAGAGAAATGCAAATCAAAACTACACTAAGATTCCATCTCACCCCAATTAGAATGGCGATTATCAAGAATACAAGCAACAACAGGTGTTGGCGAGGATGTGGGGAGAAAGGTACACTCATACATTGCTGGTGGGGTTGCAAATTAGTGCAGCCACTCTGGAAAGCAGTATGGAGATTTCTTAGAAAACTTGGAATGGACCCACCATTTGACCCAGCTATCCCACTCCTCGGCCTATACCCAAAGGACTTAAAATCAGCATACTTCAGAGATACAGCCACATCAATGTTCATAGCTGCTCAATTCACAATAGCCAGAATGTGGAACCAACCTAGATGTCCTTCAATTGATAAATGGATAAAGAAACTGTGGTATATATATACAATGGAATATTACTCAGCTATAAATAATAATAAAATTATGGCATTTGCAGGCAAATGGATGAAATTGGAGAATATCATGTTAAGTGAGATAAGCCAATCTCAAAAATCCAAAAGACGAATGATCTCACTGATAAGCGGATGATGATACATAATGGGGTGGAGGGGGCAAGAATAGAGGAAGGAGGGACTGTATAGAGGGAAAAGAGGGGTGGGAGGGGTGGGGGGGAAAAATAACAGAATGATTCAAACATCATTACCCTATGTAAATGTATGATTACGCAAATGGTATGCTGTTACTCCATGTACAAACAGAAACAACATGTCTCCCATTTGTTTACAATAAAAATAAATTTAGAAAAAAAAAAAAAAGAATTACTTGAGTAGGCCAGACAGCACAAGACAAACTTAGGACAAATCCATCACTCCCACAAAACATAATCCAATATTGCAGTCCGATAATGGCATATCAATAAAATCATATTCATCATGCAGGGCTGTATTTTTTAAGCCCCAATCTGGCTAGATTTGAAAGTAAAAATATGCATTTATCTTATATCTGAAAAGCTCTGTCTTGAACATTTTAACACCAGCCAGGGCCAAATTTATCTTTGGAACCATTTCCTTTGATCACACAAGCCTCAATGGCACTTTATCTTTTGGCAAATAATAGACTGATTGCAGACATTTGCTTTAACCTTCTGAAATTGCTGGGAAAGAACATTAACTATAAATATACAGTGATAATTGATGGTCAGAATGCCAGTCGGGGTTTGAGCTCATTGAACAATTTTAGGCTCAAGAAAGAAAACAATTTAAAATTGCTCGAAGCTTGCATTGCTTCTGAAGACTTTCCTTGTATTATGCACGATGAGTTCTGAATGGGCTCTAGTGACATTGTTATACATTCAAGTCTTTCTTCTGAATAGTCAAAAATGTACCATTTTTTCTGAAAATATTAATTCACTAGCACTTAAATGCATATGTAAAAATGACAAATTCAAAAAAACAAGTGATCCAAATGGTACAGAAGGCTACTGAATGAAAGACAATATACAGCCTCTTTATCACCCCCATCTCCAATCTCACTAGCAGAGGTTTTGCTCATAGATGTTTCTCTGTATCTTATTTCGTCCTTGATCCACATCTTTTAGCACGGAAGGCTCTTCCTCGGCAGTCCATCCTATGGTTGCATTTAACATGACCACTCTGATGACCATGTAGGACCTCCGTGGTTGCTATGACATCATAGTCCTATATTAAAATGCTGTCATACAGATTGCAAATCCTTCTATAAACATATATCTTGGCATATGTAGAAGAGACCGAGTGTTACTCTCCAAATGCTAAGCTTTCTTCCCTCCGTGGGTAGGTAGGAGCATGTGATCATTGTGTTCAATGAAATGACCAGTGCAAAGCCATGGTTTCAGCTCCTTGGCTTTCCTGCCCTCCCATGGTGACACAGGAGCATGAACATTCCAGAAAGTCCAGCTATCAGATTATGGACTTTCCATCTGCCTAGCTATGAGAACCAGAAACTTCCCTCGATCACCTGACCCGAACCTGCACTGGACTCAAGCAGGGAAAAAAAAAAAAAAAAAAAAGAAAAGTTTTAGTAATTGTCATGACATTTGTTCCATAGGTTTTAAATATTCACTTGGCAGGCAGTTTGTAAATATAATTTTGGCCCCATATTATGCACCCCATGATGGTAGATTTATGAACGACTAGGTAAATCATCTCCCCTTACATGGGAAAAATTTATGTCCAGAACTTAAAGTAAATTAATATATCTATATCTATATGTATAGATAGATACAGATATAAATTGTTAGCAATATATAAGCATTAATATGAATTAATATATTTAAAATAGCAATTTAATGAAATTAAAAATTATAAACATATAAACATACTTTAACATAAATTTCAACCATACTTCCTACAATGCATTAGATTTTCTTTTTACCTTTGCTAAATACATGCCTTGTTTATTCCAGTCTGTGCACCTGATCACCATTCTTTCCCTCTTGGCACGTCACCTGAAGCCAAGAGAGGGTCCACCTCCATGGAAAACTAAGACCACTTCTCCCTTGATTCCAATCACCTAGTCCAAATTCTATTGAATTTCATGAGACCAACCGTTGGTTTAAATGAAAATATAAGCATCACTGAAATGAACTAGATATACGTACATTACGGCTTAAATATGAGGTGACCCCAAAAGCTCATGTGTGAGACAATGCAAGAGGGTTTAGAGGCAAAGTGATTGGGTTATGAGAGCCTTAACCTATTCAGTGCATTAATCCACCAGTAGGGATTAACTTGGTGGTAGCTGTAGGCAGGTAGGGTGTGACAGGAGGAGGTGGGTGTGGCTTAAGGCATATATTTTGTCCCTGGAGAGTGGAGTCTCTTTCTCTGCTTTCTGGTGCCATGTTCCCAGTGGCTTTCCTCCACCACACCCTTCCACCATGATATTCTGCCTTGCCTACAGTCCAGAGCAACAGAGATATATATATATATATATATCCTAATTTGCTTCTTTAAGGGAATGTCCCTACCATGAAACTTGTCTTCAGAGCTGACACCACAATTGTTATTTGTTTATGTGGTTATTTAATTATTATATGACTCCCCTATACTTCATGGGAGCACCGATTCCTTTGTTTCACTATTCTAGCCCAAATCCTTGGGATCACATCTGGCTCATTCAAGTTGTTCAACATACATTTTTAGAATACTATTTTGTTTAATTATAATGACGAGTGTTTTTATAATTAACATAATGATATTTGAAGCAATTCTTTTCAAAAATACTTGGAGCATGAATACATAATTTGAGAAAACCATTATTGTCCTGCTTAATTTGCCTAGAAACTGATTGCACCTAAGTTTTGTTTCAGGTATTTTGTCAAGTTATGATTTTATATTAGTATATGCATCTGTACGTCCTGAGCAAAAAAATCAAGTGTGCATGTGTTTGTGTAAACACAACAGAGGTATACACATACATGTAAGTAAACTCCATAAAATATTAATTTAAATCGGTGTTTCTCACTCCCAGGGGATATTTGCCAACAACTGGAGACATTTTTGGTTGTCCAGGTCTGAGGACAGGAGCAGTAGCTTCTAGCGGGTGGAGGTCAGGGATGCTGCTAAACATCCCTGTAATGCACAGGACAGCGACATCAATCCAAAAAAAGAATTATCCAGTCCAACATGTTAATAGTGTCAAGATTAAGTAATCCTGTCTTCACTCATGACCTCAAATTTTTAAATAGAGAAATAGTGTAATGCATTTTTGAGTTAACATGTGTGACATACACCATTATTCAGAGCAGGTATGTTTTGTTTCCTTTTGTTAGAACTGAAATGCTTAGCTCCTTCAAACTGCTGTGACCCATTTAGGTTGGGTGACATCCTTCAGATGGAGGAAGGTGGGGTGAGCTTCTGTTCGCCATTGGGTTGGGCCCTTCACTCACATCACACCAAGACCCAGGTGGCTTTATGATGTGCAGACTGGGGAAGACCCAGCGTCCAGAGCTCTGGGGTCAGCTTGATCATGAACAAATGCCTATCCCCAAACTCCACTGTGAAGCCTGCCTCTATCCGTCACCCCATGTTTATGTGGGGGTGTGCACGCCTTCAGCATCAGCAATAAGTACAGCTCCCTGTGTCTCTAGAATGGATGGTGTGATAAGTGGAAGAGTGCTCTCCACTCCACAGGGAGACCACCAACTCACGATGCTCAAAGAGAACTAAGCACAGGCTGCATGTGTGCCTCAAGCAGCAACTCTTTAAAACATATTTACCTAAAACACTTTGAAAACCAACTCTTACCATTCCTTCACAGCCTTGGAGAATTTAATAATTTATAGGTCTGCACATTGACAATAGAAATATTTTGTCATTGATGTTTCCATTAAATTGCACTAGCCTGAAGTCAGCATGGGGTTGAAATTCTTTCCAGTGAATACTCTGATTTCTTTCACTCATTTATCAAGAACGCTTATTGACAGTTTACACAGATAGAATCCTGCCCTTGGAATCATTTTTACAAGAAAGGAACAATCATAATATTGTGTAAGAGTCTTTGTGAAGGAAAAGAACTTACGCATCAATAAAAAAACAGCTCTCATCATTATTGCCTTTCTTTATACACAAGATGCAACCTGCCTTCGGATTCACCATGAGCACCATTAGAGAAGCAGAACTCCAGACCCCGTCCGGCCTCTTGATGGTGGCCTAATGACTCGGTGAGGTGGCGGAGTTCTCAAACTGAGAACAGCAGCTTATTTACAGGTCCTCTTTACATTTTCCTGCCTCGGGTGGAACAATGAATGAGATGATAAACGGAAGACAGTGAGTTTCCAGCTAAATGTTTGGCCAGAATGTAGAACATTAAATCGATAGTGATTGAGCTTTACCATGTGTTTAATAATAAACTCCATGGGGGTGGCGGACACAAGAAGGAACATGTTTTAGCATGAGGAAAAAGATGATACACGTATGGCCGTTATAAATGATAAATTACTCTTGAGTAACCTAGTGCCACAGGGAGGAGTTGACATTTCAGCTGGCATTTTAACAAGAGAGGTGGCAGAAATAGAAGGGATAATCCTTACAACAGGGACCAAATTGAGGGCCAAAAACATGCCAAGGCCTGGGAACAGGGGAAATCTGACTCCCCGGATTCTCACTGACCCACAGCAGTACAACACCCACCACATGCGTGATTTAAAATTTCTAGTAGCCATATTGTAAAAAATACCAGGTGAAATTCATTTTAATTAGCAACCTTCTTGATTTGGCCCATCAATTTCAAGTGCCCAATGGTCACGTGTGTTTGTTAGCTACTGCATTGGACAGTGCAGTATCCACATGTTGAACAAAGATCCTCAGGTTATGGGGAGCTGGAACAAGCTGAATCATACAGATGAGCCACATGCATTTCCCACCTCCTCTGCCACTGGTGGAATGTAAACCACATCCTGGTTCCAGAGAAAGAAATGACCCTTTGATGCCTCTGCCCTGGGTTCTTTCGCAGACAGGACTGCTTTGTATGTTATCGGGACATCTGTCCAGCTTGCAGTGAGCAACACTGGGCCACTCTTCTCTTTGGTGGCTGGACTCAAAGGCCTGAAATTCAGAAGATAAAGGCCTGAAATTCTTGTAGTCAGCAGAGAAAGGCCCTGGAAAGAAGGACTGTCTTAGAGACTTCTGTTTGGTACACATAGCATCTAGTTAATTTTGGCTCCATAGTGATGATGAAATGTTACAGTAGGAAATGGACTTAAGAACACAGGAGACGTAAGGTTGGTGTGAAATATTTGCACTCATTCATTCGTGTGCAGAACTGATGTGTGAATATCAAATATGCAACTGACACATTATCGATGCAAATGTTAATATATGAAAATTAACATGCACTTGGTCAAAATGGCCTTAGAATTCCCCTCAGCTTACCTCAACTTTAGGTTCTTCTTCACCATATGCCCCTGGTCTCCCTATTTTTAGAGCTTTCACTCTTGATAATTTGTAATTGTACATTTTTTCTCTGCCCTTTTGAAATATATGTAAATCTTCTCCCAGCCTGTAGCCAGTTTCTCAAAACCAAAGAAACGTCTTCCTTAAGGACCTAGGAATCATCTCTCTCTCTCTCTCCTTTTTTTTTCTTTTCTTTTTTTTTTTTTTTTTTGTTTCATCCTACACAAATGGGGTACAACTATTGTTGTTTCTCTGGTTGCATACGAAGTAGAGTCACACCATTTGCATAATCATACATGTACATAGGGTAATGATGTTTGTCTCACTCTGTTATTTTTCCTTCCTCCCACCCCTCATTTTCCTCTATACAATCCATCCTTCCTCTATTCTTGACTCCCTCTCACTCCCCTTATGTATCGTTTAATCAGAGAAATCATTTGACCTTTGGTTTTTTGAGATTGGCTTATCTCACTTAGCATGATATTCTACAACTCCACCCATTTACTTGCAAATGCCATAATTTTATTCTTCTTTATGGCTGAATAATATTCCATTGTGTATATATACCACAGTTTCTTTATCCATTCATCTCTTGAAGAGCATCTAGGTTGGTTCCACAATCTAGCTATTGTAAATTGAGCTGCTATATACATTGATGTGACTGTGTCACTGTAGTATGCTGATTTTAAGTCCTTTGGGTATAGGCCAAGGAGTGAGATAGCTGAGTCAAATGGTGGTTCCATTCCGAGTTTTCTAAGGAATCTCCACACTGCTTTCCAGAATGACTGCACCAATTTGCAATCCCACCTGCAATGTATGAGTGTACCTTTTTCCCTACATCCTCGCCAATACCTATTGTTGCTTGTATTCTTGATAATAGACGTTCTAATTGGGGTGAAATGAAATCTTAGGGTAGTTTTGATTTGCATTTCTTTATTACTAGAGATGTTGAACATTTTTTCGTATATTTTTTGATTGCTTGTAGATCTTCTGTGAAGTGTGGTCATTTCCTTAGCACATTTATTCTTAGACATAAACATGTACAATGACACAACATATCAAAATCTCTGGGACATTATGAAAGCAGTACTAAGAGGAAATTTCATTGCATGGAGCACATTCAATAAAATAAGGAAAAGTCAACAAATAAACAATGTAACATTACATCTCAAAGCCCTAGAAAAAGAGGAAAAGATCAACACTAAAAGTAGTAGAAGACAGGAAATAATTAAAATCAGAGATGAAATCAATGAAATTAAAATTGAAACCAAAGAAACAATTCAAAGAATGGAGGAACTTTAGATTATGAGAGGGAGGGGGGCGCAGGGGTATGAAAGATGGTAGAATGAGACAGACATCATTGCCCTCTGTACATTTATTATTACAGAAATGGTATGAATCTATATTGTGCACAACCATAGAAACAAAAAGATGTACCCCATTTGTGTACAATGAATAAAAATGCAGTCTGTAAAAATTTTTTTAAAACTACCCAAATCAATATAGCTACTAGTAGTCAATATTTCTTTGGTTCTTGAAAAAAAATTGACAAAACATAAGTTGGTTCTTTGAAAAAATAAACAGAATTGATAAACCCTTAGCCACACTAATGAAGGAGAGAGAAAACTCAAATTACTAAAATTCATGTTGAAAAAGGAAATATTACAACAGACACTATTGAAATACAAAACATAATTAGAAGCTATTTTGAAAATCTACACTCCAACAAAATAGAAAATCTCAAAGACATCAACAGGTTTCTAGAGACATATGATCCACCCAAACTGAATCTGGAGGACATACACAATTTAAAAAATGAATTTCAAGCAATGAAATAGAAAAAAATCATCAAAAGTCTACCAACCAAGAAAAGTCCAGGACCAGAAGGATTCTCAGCCAAGTTCTACAAGACCTTCAAAGAAGAACTCATTCCACAATACTCCTCAACGTATTCCATGAAATAGAAAAGGAGGGAACCCTTCCAAACTCATTTTATGAAGCTAATACCAAAACCTGACACCAAAACCAGACAAAGACATACGGAGGAAAGAAAATTTCAGACCAGTATCCCTAATGAACATAGATGCAAAAATTCTTAATAAAATTTTAGCAAATCACATACAAGAACATATTAAAAAGATAGTGCACCATGATCAAATGGGGTTCATCCCAGGGATGCAAGGTTGGTTCAACATCCGGAAATCAAACGTAACTCACCACATCTCTTTGAAATGTAAACATCATCAAAGGAGACGGCAGCCCAAACTCCTAATCTCTGTAGGACAGTAGGAGCCTAATTTTGATGAGCACCAATTAACAAACACTGATGACCTAATCAGAGGAAAGCATTGGCAAACTCAGGAATAACTTGATGTACTCCACACAACCTACTGATCCACTTCCCCCTTGACATCCCCCAGGATTTTTCTACCCGCTCAATGCAAATCCCCCACCTTTGTTTTGGTGGAGCTGAGCTCAGTCTTTGCCTCACCTTGGTAGCCTGCACAAAGTCTTCCTTCCCTCTTGAAGTTTGTCCAGGCCAATTTTTGCTTTGATGTCCTTTGTTAACATATAATTTGTCTTGTTCCAAAAATCATGTAGGAAATGAAGTAGAGCTAAATGATAAACATGAGATAAAAAGGAAAAAGGGGAGAGAGAGAGAGAGAGAGAGAGAGAGAGAGAGAGAGAGAGAGAGAAATAAAGATGGGACACATGGAGCCAACTAAGTGGAAAGTCTGAAAGAAGTGCCCAAGAAAGGAAAATCATCTATTCTGAGAAAACTTGATTGGAATTTGATGAGCTAATCTAGGGTAACTGTAATTATGTGGAAAAAATGAATTTATAAATATTCCCCTGAAGGGTACAGCCCTACCTGTAAATAGAGATGGTCCAGGCTATCATTTTCATCAGCCTAGGATGTCTTTCATCTTCTCAAGTTCCAATCATGTATTGTTATGGCTTGAATATGTGATGTCCCCCAAAAGCTGATGTGTGAGACAATGCAAGGAAGTTCCGAGGTGAAATGACTGGGGTATAAAAGCCTTAACCTAATCAATGTGTTAATCAACTTGAGTGGATTAACTTGGTGGTAACTGTAGACAGGCAGCGTGTGACTGGAGGAGGTGGGTCGTTGGGGAGGCCTTTGAGGTATTATATTTTGTCCTTGGTGAGAGAAGTTTCTCTCTGGTTCTTGGTTGTCATGTTCTGAGCTGCTTTCCTCCTCCACACCCTTCCACTATGATGTCCTGCCTCTCCTCAGTCTTAGAGCAATGCAGTCCACCATGCATGGACTGAGACCTCTGAAACTGTGAGCCCCAAATAAACTTTTCCTCCTCTAAAATCGTTCATGTCGTGTCTTTTGGTCACAGTGGCAAAAAGCTGGCTAAAACACATCCTACTCAGAAGTAACCTCCTCATTGAGTCCCTTTTCACTCTCAATGGCTGTGTCATTGTCCTTGCTATGATTGGACATTCTGACCTAGGCTTGGAAGGTTAACTTCTAGCTCCCTATTAAACCCTGATTCACAGATCAGAGTCCTTCTGAGTTTAATCCTCTACCATGCGCTAACTATCCAGGGAGGTAACTGTTGTTCTAGGTATTTCCTCAAACATGAGCACATCAAGTGGATCTCTAAAAGATCTGAAATTTATATCACTTACAGGAGTCGCAATGGTATTTCAGATAGATAGATCATTAGCTGGGGAGTATGGCATTTAGGAATGTTTTATAGTCCAACATCTGATCAGAACAGTTATGAGCAGTGCTCACATAAATCCTTTAGCAAATTATATCTATAAATGCAAATAAAAACATCTTGGAAGCATATTTCCTATCATTAATCATAAATATGTTGCTCTTCATAGTTATGAATTCAGCAAAGCAAGCAGAGTTTTATATAATGACAGATCTTAAAACACTGTTAGGTGAAATATAAGATATGTAAATTAAGATATTTAGCCTAGCCAAACAATAAAGTCATTGAAAACAGCAACAACATAAACAGACATCATTAGAGACTAATCTTCTTTTCCGAGTCACCAGAGTAGAAACAAAATGTTATTTATATGAACCGACAATCACAAGATGTATGTTTTAAAAATCAGCATAGATAAGGAAAGCCGTACAACTGGGTGACTGTTTTAGTTTTGAAAAGTTGGCTTGTTGCCTATCTCACTTGCTGTCAAATTAGAATAGTCACTAAAGTTTAGGAAGTCAAGAATTCTCACGTTAGTCCTTACTGGATTCTGAAAATTACGGATGGGCTGGGATTTTTTTAAGCTTTTCACAGTTCCTTCATACCTCTTTCCTTAAGGGAGCTCAGAACTGTTTGGTTTTGCCAAATATATCCAAGGATTCTGTGAGTCCCAGCAATAATGGACATAGCCTGGCATTTTATAAAAGGAGATATGCATTATCTAGCTTTGCAAATAACAAATGTCTCTTCACTGGAACTTATCATTAGATTTTTATTTAGAAAACAAAAGAAGGAACAGATGAGAAAGGGACATGATTTTACCCTTTTACTATACATCAACTCTGCAAGCAGACATATATTTTAAATAAACACTATGTATTAATAAAATAAGTTTCATGTCTATATTTTACTGCCCCAATAAAGTATTTTCCATGTGTCTGTGCTCATTTTCCCTGGTTCAAACAGGTCTTCTTTCACGTAAGCTAACATATTTAAATGCAAAGGCATTATATAATTAAGAGAATCCACCAACTGAACTATTATGTTCTTATTAAGTAATCATTTGTGAAATACCCCCATCAAATAATGCAAACTAATCAAAAGGAATAGACAGGAAGACAAGGACTAGCCAGGCGTTACAAGTGCAAAATTTAAGAAAAGTCTGAGTTTTAAATCACACTATTTTTAAAAATTTATTTATTTATTTATTTATTTATTTATTTTGTGGTACCAGGGATTGAACCCAGGGCACTTAACCACTGAACCACATCTCCAGCCCTTTTTATGTTGAGACAGAGACTCACTAAGTTGCTTAAGGCCTTGCTGAGGCTGGCCTTGAACTTGCAATCCTCCTGCCTTAGCCTCCTGAGCTGCTGGAGTTACAGGTGTGTACCACTATACCCAGCTAGTCACCATTTTAAATGTAGAGAATGAATCTATTTGAAAAATAAATGATAAGAAATACAAATCAGGATGAAAAAAATAACCAATATCTGGTGCTTGGAGACAAGTTCATTTCCTGCACTGACTTACCAGTCCCTGCTGGATTGGGGGAGGGGTGTTACTGTTATTGTTTTGCTTGTTTGGTCCTTTTAGTTCCTCAAATAGTTAACACTCCAGTGCTTCAGCTTCTTTCTGAAGTATGAATTAAAGAGGTGAGAGCATGTATCAGAGTATACTAATTCTTCATTATCTGTTCATATGCTGGTTTGTTGTATTGGCTTGTAAAGAAATGGTTAAATTATTACAAAGCAGAGATTAGTTTATGAAAGACTAGAGACCCAAACAAAAGCTCCGAGCCACTCACTGCATTATTGACTTAATGGTGGGTCTTAATGAGCTATGAAACCACCCTCTGTTAAGAACACCGCTAGTTTACCAAACTTCACATTGTTTTCTCCTTTAAATGTTTCAAACATTGAAGTCATGGAGTAATTTGAATCCTTACTGATTACCATCTCGTAGAGCGCTCTCTCCCAATGCCTGGCATGAAGCCGGTCTAAAATGTTTTTATTTTATTATGTTTGAATAACAAAATAGAAGTGGTCACTGAAGGTGAGCTATGTTTTATTCTTCCTCTAGTCTTAAAAAAAAAAAAAAAAAAGGATGTGTTTCACAAAATAGACACACCTTTTAGTTTCAACTGTATCTGATAGACCTCTATTCAAAATCCATATTTTGGGCTAGTTTCCCAATGATGAGAGTATTTTCATAAATATGAATTCTAGTTGAACCCACCATTTAGTCCTCTTAATGTTAGCCATGCCTGTATCCTTTTAAAAAATGATAATCCAGTTATAATCTCTTAAAATCTGCCTAGAACAAAATACCAGATGGATAGTATTTAATCTGGATTAAATAGATTATAAAGACCATTAGTTTATTTCACTTCAACTATCCATTCAAAGTCCATTTTCAGCCATTTTTGTTCATCCTTCAGTATGTTGGTCCCTGTTCTCCTCTGGGCTCTGAATGGGGCTACCACGTCTGTCCTCATGAGGAAACATGATGATTTTTAAATACCTCCATGTTTCCTAGACTTGGTATGTGTGCCCACGGTGAAGCTATTTTAATATTAAAGTGTTAAAACATATAGATGTTGTTGGTATGTGCTTAAACACTAGACTGCTTCATCGATTAGTAGATGAAATGTTTACTATCATAGGCTTGGGTATGATCATGTATTTATAATCACTGACATGTTTGATATTTAATATATGGAAGCCATTATTACTTTCATTGAATTTTTCAATAAGTTTAAAAGTTTTAAACTTTTTATAAAACGGACTCTAAATCTAAATATATCTTAGATCTGAACTTGCTGGGGGAGATTTTAAGTGTTCTCACCACCAAAAGAAAAATCAGAACTTTCAGAGGTAAGGAAACAGATAAAGAAGGATTGAAGTTTGGGGGTTTGGTTTAGTTCAGTTTTTGTTTTTACTTTGTGGTACTGGGAGAATTGAACCCCAGGGTGCTCTACCACTGAGCCACATCCTCAGCCCTTTTTATTTATTTCAACACAGGGTCTACGTTGCTAAGGCTGGTCCCCAACTTGCAATCCTCCTGCCTCAGCCTCCTTAGTCACTAGAATCACAGGCGTGTGTCACCATGTCCAGCTGGATTAAGTTTTCTTGCCTCATGCCACATTTATGAGTAAAGCACTATGATCCTAATTCCACCCACGGAGAGTCTACCATCCCAGGTTGCCTCTGACCTTGAAACCACATCTCTGTGATCAAGTAATCTGACTCTAATAGTCCCTGAGTTTCTTTCCAGAAACTACTACTAATGAATTTCACCACCACATTATTCCATTTTCACCATTGCAATGCAATTTTACCATTGCATTATTCTTCACATCGATCATAGGTTTTTAAAATTGTTTCTCAGGCTCAACCTGACAGAACGTTTTCTCATCTACAAGCCCACAGAACACTTCGCCAAAGCCATCTGTTTCATGTGCTTAGTGTTGTACGTCCACCTCTCACACAACCAGTCGGTGTCAGAGTGAGCCCGAGAGGAATCAAACCCATCAGCTGATGCAGATCAGAATGCCCCCTGATGGATGCCCCTCTGTGTTTCTACTGGAAAATTCTGTATTCCAACTTCTCATTTATTGCACTAATGCATGACTAATTATCCATTGAGTATTTCCCTTTGGAAGTTCACATTATTTTTTTTTTTTTCCTACCACATCTTGCCTTTATAATTGTTCTCTTTGATGTTTTTTCCTGATTATCTGTTTTTCAAATCCTGGGAAAATGTTTGACTTCACTTTCTTCATCTCCCATTATCTGCAAGGTCAATCAATTCTGCAGATTCTTCAACTGAATTTTCCTGCCCCCACCCCCAGCCCACACACACACCCATGTTTTTCAGTGCACAAAACAGGCTGACCAATAGTTTTTTCATTGAACTTACATCTTCTGTCCTCCTTTTTCTCATCTGTCTTAAGCTGTTTCAAATAACACTCCTGTTGCTGTGGCCTTCTTTGCTTAACTTCTAAAGTTAGCTTCTTCCTGTTTGCCAATTATTACAGTCTCATCTTGACCATTCAGTCTCCTCATATTGGTTCACCTGGTCTTTAAAACACAAGGCATCTTATTCTTCCCTCTGTTGATTAGCTCCTTCTCATATATATATATATCTCACATGCTCTTTCCCTTTGTGTGATTCTTTGGGCCATTTTAAGAGAGACATGATACTCTAAGCAACTTTATTCAGCATGCATTTATTTGATCAGCATGCTGAACTAAAGGACAACATAATAGGTATATGAAAATTAAACTGATGGGTGAACTATCTTCTTATTTTTAAATAGCATTCAGGATGTTTTCCTTTCTTAGGAAAGGATCAACATGACTTAATTAACTAATCTAAGTACCATTTCCTCTTTTAAAATAACTATACTTGCAGGAAAGTCCCTTTATTCTCTACCAGCTAGAAGTTATGGATGACTTTTCAATAAGAATGGCAAAGCAATCACTTTAACACTGGACCTGATTTTCCACTTTTAAAAAACTTAGTCTCCATCAACATCTTGTTCTAAGTGTGAAGTTCATCATATTATTATCAACAACATCATTTTCTCCCTTTCCTTTACTGTATCCTCTTATTCTTGTTATTGATTTCTTACTTCAGGTCTGTGTACTACTTTATTTCCACTTAATTTATACCTAGTATTAGTTTCCTGAGGCTGCTGTAATAAATTGCAAAATGATCTTTTGCTTCCTACTGTACTGCTGTACTTCTATTTTGCTGTACTTTTAGAGAGCACATTGCAGATGCTCAATTAATATTTGAAAAATACCTTCAGAAGTGTTGTCTTCATTTTTACCATGAAGTATTCATTATTTTCAAGGAACTGTAACCAGCCAACCACTGAATATACTGCCTTAAAAATGGTGACCTTGATGCCTTTAAAAGTACCCATGTAAGTGCTTGGTGATCTACAAGACAGCAGTTATACCAAGTTCCTGTGTAATATTGACTGAATCAAATGAGTTCTTACCCAACCTCCACCTGATTCTGTACTTCTCTACGTGCTAGGTGAATCGACCTCTTCCACATTTATATATGAAGCCATGAATGGAATATTCATTTCTTTCTTCACCCTCTATTTCTTAAGGTATATTTTGATGCCTTGTGGTAATCTATATTAGTTTCCTGTCACTGTTGTAACAAATTGCCACAGACCTGGGAATTTATTTTTAAAAAAACTTATCCACTCATGATTCTAGAGGCTAGAAGCCTAAACTTAGTATCGGTGGCCAAAATCAAGGGCCTCTTTGCCATGGAGACTTTAGGAGAGAATGAGAATGTGTCCCTCCAGTGCCTGGTGGCTGCTGGCATTCCTTGGCTTGTGTTTGCACACTCTGATCACCGACTTTATGGATCCACTCTGTGTGGGTGTACATGTGGGCACATGAGTGTGCCCTTTCCTCTTCCATCTGTATCAAATCCCCTCCCCCTTGTGATTGCACACTGATAGTAGAGAATAATTTCATCTCAAGATTCTTACTGACATCTGCAAAGACCCTTTTCCTCTTTTAGGTTACATTTATAAGTTCCAGGGATTAGAACTTGCTATCTTTGGGTGGTCATTATTCATCTTACTACAGGCATACAAGAGATTAGCATAAGCCAGTATGCCTTAACTGTTAACTCCAGATAATTACAAATTGTGGGTCAGAAATTTCTACATACCTGCAATTAAATGATAACCAATATAAAAAGTATTAAAATCAGAGTCTCCCAAGTTCTTTTGCACCAAAGAAGAAAGAACTTAGGAAATACTCTGTTCATAGAATTTTAGTGCTAATGAAAATGGTAATTTAAATTATGCTAAAAATGTTTAAAAGCATAAACTCTTCAGGCATCCTCAGTGGAGAGCATTTTATTGATGGCTAGTCTTGGTAAAGCTGTTTTTAAAGGGAAGATCATATCTGTATGGAGTCTACTGATACATAAAAACTCCATAAAAATAAATCACTTTTTGAAATTAAAAGTATATTCAAAAAGAATGTGGGCTGAACATCCCAGGAACATGCAGAGTGGAGGGGGAAGCCCTTTCAATTCTGGAATGTGATGATGTCAGGTGTAGGGGTCCAACTTGATGTGACTACAGCCATCTTTACCATAAGCTCCACTTCCCCTGGCAGGTGACCCCAGCACATATTCCAAACCTCCAGGACAAATGAAGTCGTTGAGGTAACAAGCCAAGCGTGGTTGCAGCCGCTGATGTCTGGACTTTCTTAACTGACACTGGACAGGTCCTACTACAGAGTCCACCTCTGTCTGCCATGGGGTGGAGGGATCCACCTGTCTTCATGTCTCCCAAGACATGCTTCTTATTGTAAGTCTCCAATAAACCGTGTCCCGTGCCATCTTGGATCTGCCTTTTCCTTCCTCTCAACAGCTTCCATCTTTGATGGTTGGTTCTCACACAGCCAGGCCAGGCTTTTCCAAAGCACTAGGTAAATGATTTTCCTAAACAACTAGGAAAAGAAATGGAGAATTCTCATTGTACATTAATCTTTTTGGGAAAATGTGCTATTATTAAAACTGAAGTGTCAATGATTTTTAATTAAGAGAATTTTGGAGACCCAGATTCTGTTTTCTGGCAGTTTCTTAACAGTCTCTTTCTGTCATGAAATCTCCAGCCTTTTTGGTTTGGGGGTTTTTTCCTTCAAACCTTGGAAGTATTTCAAGAACTGTTTTTGGTAGTAATTCAATGCTTTCCTGGCTGATATTGATTGAAATAATACACTTCAGAAAGGCATGAAATTTTAAAGAACTATTTTAAACTTCAAAACTGTTTCCATTTTATTTTGGTTTGACAGTTGAAAGTAGCTCTTATGTTATAAAAATTCTTTCACCTACCATCGCTAATTTCATAAAAAGGAAGCATTTGCTTACACAGAATTTTATACTTGGGATAAAGAAGGAAAAAGACTGAGAGACTACATGACAATCATGAAAATAATGTCAGGATATAAAACGTAATAAAATAATGTAGAGTTTAGGTTGAGCTTATTGACATTAATTCTCACTTTTTATTTTATATTTGTTTTTAATTTTGTTTATTGAAACTACACACATGGCCAGTCTTGACTGTCTATAATAAGAAGCAATATTCAAACATTTTCTTCATATATGAAAGAGTTGACACTGCTGAAAATATCACTATAAATATGGGTCTATAATATTTTTACTTTTCTTTTTTCTATTAGTAGAACTTTAAATTCTCAACTCCTGTGGTTTCTCTGTACCCCATTCTTATTCTCTCCAACATCTCCCAACCCACTTAAAAACTGTACCCTCACAATGGGGAATACTGCTATTGGTCTAAGTGCAATCTGAACCTTTATTATTGAACAAATTCTTTCATCATGCATGCTTTACTCCTTCCTACTTTCATTCACTCAGAAAACATCCACTAGACATGTTACAGGCTTCAGATTGATACTGAGTATGTAAAGACAGATAAAACAGAGCTTCTGGTCAAGGGGAGCCCATAACCTAAAGGGTGAATGGGGTCATCGACATGAAGTTTTCCAACGTCAGTCCTAGTACACGCCAGACCCGATAAGCCTTTGTTGGAAGGGTCATTCTGCCCTATATTGTATGATGGGGAGCAGCATCCTGGCCTCTACCCCCAAGGATGCCAGTGGCATCACCCCTGTTGTTACGACCAGAATGTTTCCAGACATTTTTGTCTCCTTTGGAGTAAAATTGCCCCAGGCTGAAAACTGTTATACACCAATGTGCCAGATTCAGTTATAATACACAGCCAAGGGTAGAAGAAAAGATCAGAGAAGCCTATCTAGGAAAGGTAGAATTCGAGCCAAGTCTTAAAGGGCATGCAGCAATTAGGAAGTTTCATAATCATCTCTGAAGCATTCCAAATAAAGGAAATTATCATACACAAAACAGAAATGAGATTCTGCATCACTCATTTGCAGGTAGAACAAGAAACTTACAAAATGTGGGTGCTTGAAAGCTAAAATTTAAAAATAGCCAATGAAAACGAGGGAGGCTGAAGTTGTAAGGAAATGTCAGATCATGGAGCCGTACCAGGGAACAGTACCGTGTCACAGCAATTGGACTTGATCTCATAAAAAATGAACAGCTGCTCTAGAGTGTCAGGGAGAACTGGGTTTTGAAAAGACAGTTTTTGTAACCCCATTAGACATAAGGCTTATGAAATCGTGCCCATACATTAAAGGTTTCCTCCTTTCAAATCTAAGGCACAGCAGAGCAATCACAGGTGTTCAATAAGTGTTTATTGAATGCATAATCCTACTAATGCCCCTAGCACCTATTACACCTGTGCTGTGTGAGGTTCTTCCCTCAATGCTCTCAGGAATGACGGAGCTGGGGAGGATTTGTGTGATGGCAAGGATCCTGGAGGCAAGGAAAGGGTTAGGATGTATTGAACGATTACAAGTTGCAGAAATAATTGGTAGGTAAGAGCAACACTAGCAATGCTCAGGCCCACGGATTCCAGGTGACATCAATCCTTCCAGTTAGTGTCAAAACTCCTGCAAGATCCCTCCTGATTTATGATCCGGTGCTCCTCTTAATACTAGCTTATCTCTGTTGTAACATAGTTTCCATCTGTTTAGGTCCAGATTCCTTCTTTTTAAATGAACATCAATATCCACCTAGTCTTCCTGGCGTAAGTTCTCTGGGGAGCAAATGAGATAATATCTAGCAGTTGCTCAGGCAACATAAAGGATCATCAAGGTCCATGGTTAAAATGAACACAGAAATATACGTTCTGCCCCAGCCTGGCATATATTGATATTATACCAATTCCTTCTTAAAAACATTCCTAATGTTTTTGCATAAATTAGTTAAATGACTAGGGTTTGAGCATAAATAGGAAGGACTGACATATCATCAAAGTAAATGCAGAGAAGGCACCAAATATGTGAAAAAGTATTTGCTATCAAATAGTTTAGATATTTGGATTTTTTCTTCCACTCTCCAAAACAAATGCACAGACTTAAAAGTAAGAAATGAAGAAAATAACAGAATGAATCAAAAACTATTACCCTAGGTAAATGTATGATTACACAAATGGTATGCCTCTACTTCATGTACAACAGAGAAACAAGATGTATCCCATTTGTTTACAATGAAAATGAATTTTAAATTTTTTTAAAATTAAAAAAATAAAAGTAAGAAATGCTAATTACTTAAAACTTTTATAAAGTTATTAAAAATAAAGTGATCTCTAACCTCAATGAAAATTGGTTGAAACTTGCTTAATGTCATTTTAAAAGAATTTAATGTACATCCAACTTTGAAGTGAGTCAAGCATATATAGATTTTATGTCAAAAATTTCTATACTGTTAGTAAATACATTGTGACCAAGGATCTTGTCCTTTGTTTACATAGACTTTGTCTATTTTTTATATGAAAAACTGATGGAAATGCACCATCAAACATGCCACTGATGGCCCCCTTCAAATTCATCCAATCTTAATGGTGCATTTCATTTCTCTAATTTACAAATGAAATTCTAAATCTCATTTCTGTATTGTAGACTGTATGCCCTAACACCCAACATGATGTCATTTGTGATTTTAATTAGAAATTTCTCCAATGCCTTCAAGGTGTGAATATCTAGTTTAAAATAATTCTAACCTCCCAGAAAATACCAGAGATTTTTATATATTTATTTTTTTAGCTCTGCTGACACGTATCTGAATGAGATAATTTAGCTTATTGAATGGTTATCTCACAGTTACATCGTCTACACGGGGCTATAAAATGACCAATCATTCCTGCAGAATAAATTAGTTTTACTTCTCATGCCTTCTTTACCACAGCATATGATCAGTTCCAATCAAAAGCATTTGTCTTGGCAAATGAAAAGCCTATTGTTCAGGGTAAGTTCAATTGTTTATGTTACTGAGTCTTGCCCACATTCCCCACAGACTTCATAAATATTCTTTCCCTTTGTCTTTCACCTTTTTGCCTGGAATCCTAAATTCCTTTTTATCCCTGAGGCTGGGAGCCAGATTTTCAAACATCCCAAGTTCCAATTACACTCAAACTTATGAGCCTGAAGTCTCTGTGGGCATGTGCGTGAAAACATATCCATCTATGTATTTCTTTTAGTATTTTTTGTTATTAAAATTTATTAGTTTTACTTTTTGTTCAGGCATTCATTTACATAGAGTGAAATACAAATTTTCAGAGCAGGCATTACCAATGTTCTGCCTTGAAACTATAAAAATTTTCAATACAGCATTTATAGAGTATCTAATTCTAAGGAAAAACAACTTCCATTTGAACACCAAAACATGAAACTGTCAAAAGCATATTCCCCTGGAACTCAATGATCTGACACACATGCTTTTATTAGGCTTTAATTAAATATTACATTCTGAGCACAATGAATGACAATTTTGGTACAGTATGGTAAACGAGTCTTTTGGATTCTAATTTATAGTCTATTAAGGATGCTTTTACTATATATTGTATTAATCATGATTTAGGGGGTTCATTTATTCCTCCCTGAATTTCTGATACTTCTACATCTGTGTCCTTGATCATTCTGACAGACTGACCTTCTTGCTAGTTGCAAGAGATAGCAGACTCACCCAGGAGTGTACCTTATGTGCAAATCAACCAATCCAAAGTCCATAGCCAGACGAATTTATTGGGCTCTCCAGAGCTCCCACATTCAGGTCAGTATCCCTTGACCATGGACCAGGCGCCCAACAAATAGTGGCAGCCCCTATACCTGAGGCTGAAATTATTCAAACCAGACAATCCCAAGCCTGCTTATCCTGCCTCACCTGTTATTTTCTACAGAAACCGTAAAAAGACTCTTGCTCATATTTCTTCTTACTCCTCCCCCTCCTGATTGACCTCATGCGGCCCCAAGTGGCCGTCATGGAATGGTGCGCCCCTTCCTCTTGGGAACTATCAGCAGCAAACTACTCCGTGGCAGTCATCTCCTGATCTATTGGCTTCAACATTCCTGGATAATAATAAAACCTACATTTCAAAACAAGACCAATAAAAAGTGACATTAATGTTTTTTTTCCTTGGACAAGACGTGCCTTTCGTGGTACAAACTCAAGACAACAAACATGACTTGTCAAAGTACAAATTCAAAGCTCTTAGTTAAGAGGTTGGGGAGAAGTTGCTCAAATTCTGTGTTTGAGAATTACTATGTTATGCATTGCTAATGTCAATTTAGTCTAAGACAAACCACATATGTGATGATGGTACTATGAGATTATACCACCTGATTACTTATGTCATAATCATCTCAGCTTGTATACCTTTATGATGTTCCCATATCAACAAAATTTCCTAATGATGCTGATAGATAAAGACAGGAGCAGTAGGAACCTGATTTTAAGGGGATAGTTCTATAAACTGGGCCCACTGGGCTGACCCCACCGATCTTTCATTTAAAAAGCAATTTACCTGCAGCCCTGCCTGGCTTCAGTCAGTAAGTATGACTTCAGCAAATATCCTGTTATCTGCAGGACAAATGCAGGCCTAAAAGATTCCTCCCACCCTCCTCCTCACTAAGGAGCACACAAGTCCCAATGAAGGGGGTACTTTTTACACAGACCAGATTCCAAAATTCAGGGAGATACGAGGGTTAGAAATGGTTGGTGTGGGTCAAAGTAATCCAGATTTGCTTTGGACCTTCACCATGCACAGCAGGAACTTGAAAGTCTGAAGGGATCCTGTGGTCACTCAACAGATAGACCTGAGTGGGCTCTCCGGAAACTTCCCTGGATCCCCCAACAAAACCGGACGGCAAGAGGGGCCCACCATCCTTCTCCTGCCCTGAGAGTGTTACCTTTTCCTCATTTTCTCTCTCTTCTAATAAACTCACATCTGCTACTTTGAGTGACATGTCAGAAATCTTAAGAATTTAAGATTTCCTCAGTGAGAGAGGACCACCGTGGCTACCTCAGTTCTGCAGCAGGTCCTTGCTCATAACAACGCTCTGCTCATAACATATCCCCACCACGCATGACTGTGTAAATATGGAGCGACAGAGAGGTTGACTGATTGCCTTTCCACACTGTGTTAACTTTTTCCTCACTATACTTCCTTTTTTGCCATCTAACCTCTTTTATTGCTTTTTAAGGAATTTGTTTAGGAAGATTCCGTTTATGTAAATTATCTTGGTGACCTCTCCTTCTCCTTCTTTGGACAACGGTTTTACGGCATACCTCCTTTTTCTTCCTGAATTTCAATTCCTTTTCTCTTGGGCGGGTGAAGATGGCAGGGGACTGTGCTCAGATCTAACGCCGATGCTTTTCTGACCATTTTCTCATCAGATCATTTTCTCATCCATCTCATCAAGGTTTCCCTAACAAATGCAGGCATGCAGCTCCAAACACATTTGGACCAAAACTGTTCTTTCTTCTGCCTTTGGGGCGCACCTTCCTCCAGGTAAAGTGTCCATGACAACCTGCCAACTGTTGTCTACCTCTCCACTTTTTACATCAAGCAGTGCCCCCTTCGGTTGTAGGTAAAACTGTAGATTATAAAAATGTGCTGCAACACAGTTTTGCCTTCTTCCGTATCTTTTCTGGCATTCTGAGTCACTGATCTCTCGAGAGGTATTTCCCTTCTTGACTGTCATCTGGTCTTATTGCTGTATTCCATCTCTCAGAACTAAATGAAGAAGAGTCATCCCAGATTCGGGCCAATCACATGACAGGATCTTTGATCTCCCTCCCCTCTCAAAGAGCCTGGCTTGTCTCCTAGGGGACTTCACAACATTCAACACATCTTTCCCATGTATAGGATGAGTATGTGTCCATTTCCTTACTTCCATAAAAGTTGGGTTTTTACTATTTTTTTTTTCTTGTTTTGCTTTTTTTCCAATGGTTTTTGAGGCAGAGGAGAAATTACTTATTCTCTGTCTTCTTCAACCTGAGGCACCTGCATATCTTCTTCTTTTTAATGATGCAAAAGAACTATATAAATGCAATTATGGCAAGATCCATACCCCAAAACTAGTTACTATGGGTAAGAAAATTGATAATTATTTGTAAAGATGACACCTACATGAGCTAAAATAATAAAACTACTTTCTCTATGCACACAGTATGAATTTATTTTTATGTCATTTGATTTTCACAATAACCTTGTGAATCAAGCAAATATGGATTTTTTTTTTTTTTTTGGCATATTACAAAGGAACAAGCCATGTCTGAAAACAAATTTATGACTTGCTGTAGTCAGGATTAAAATTCAAATAATTCATATTCTAATGTCATTCCTTCTAAATATCTCTGCTTCTTAAAATTTACAATATGCACTAAACGTAGGAGAGGATATGTTATTAACAATTACTTGACCTCAAAGGGAAATTAAAAAGTAAAATTACTAAGTCTTAGCCAGAATCCTCTTGGATAAAATTACAAAATCCCAATTCAAACCAGCCGAAGGTAGATGTGGAAAGCTAAATGACGCCCCCCCGAGGATGTCCACGTACAAATCCCTGGACCTATCAATATGTTACCTTGCGTGGCAAGAGAGACTTTGAAAATGTGCCGAAGAATCTCGAAATGGAGAAATTATCCTCAGTTAAATGGGTAGCACATGATAATAATTGCAAGGGTCCTCACAGAAAGGATGTGGGAGAGGCAGAGTCAGGGAAAGTGATATAATATTGGAAAGAGAAAGTACACGTGTGAGTGAGACAGAGAGATCCGAATACGTAACACTCTCTTTGAAGGTAGTGCGGGAGACCATAAGTCTACACAGGCAGCGTCAGGAGCCCGGAAAGACAAGGAAATCAGTTCCCCCTTCTGCCCTCCAGAGTGAAGGTAGTTCTGCTAACCCTGTAATCCCAATTTCAGACTTTTGACTCAAGGACTATAAAATAATATTTATATAATCTTAAGCCACTAAATTTGAAATAATTTATTACAGCATCAAGAGGGAACTGAAAAGCATGGAATTTACTAGTGCACAACCCTGAAAGGGGCAAGCCCTGGATAGGTAGGGGTATGGCTGGATTTCTTAGATCTCCAAACGTGTATTTCATTTTATTCCCATAGCCATTCCACATAGCTGGGAGATGTCCCTGCCAGCTTCCGTCTCTCATTTCCTCCCATCAGTCTCATTAAGGACTAAGGACATTCTTCTCATGCCCACCCATGTACAATGTGACCAGGGTGTCATGCTGTGATTCTTTCCAGTTGAGATCAGAGGCCCGTGGAGTCAGCGCACCTGATGGACAGGCCCACAAAATTCACATAAATGTTCCCAAAAGGGAAAAAATATTCAGCAGACAAAATGTAACTCCATTTCATCCTTGTCTTCTTAGCATGTGCACATGCACACACATGCACGCACACACACATACACACACTACATCTCCTATATAAAGTACTAAAAATAATCCTGTAAAATAATGCGAACTTTCCATATGCATCTAAATTCCATCTTCCATCTTGTTAAAAAGGCACCACAGCCAGAGCTGGTCATCAGCACAGGATCAATCCCAGACTGCCGCTGTTCCAAAATGGGTTTTTTAAATAATAAAACTTCCTGTGGTTGATTCACAGTGTTTCACATCCCCAGTCTATAAACAAAAAAAAACAGATTTTTCTGTCTGTCAGCTCTGCCTGTTGTCTAGTGCCTGAGAACAATGGGCTGGTTTGATAACAGGAGCTCTTTTGTCTCCAAGCAGCATCTAGTAGTTGGCCTTTGCAAAATCAGTAAATGTTACTTTTATTGTGTAGTAAGTCGACATCAGGAGGTGTTATCAGGAGCCCAGGGACTCAAGTCTCGGTTAGGAAAACAATCGCCTTATCTTTAGAATTTGTATATAATTTTAAGGTTTTGCTTTGTTCTCATTAATGCACATTTGATATAAGAAAAATTAAATTACTGAATTGTAGATGTGTTTTTTCAATTGAGGACTGAACTATTTTCAAAGCTATATTATCTTATTAATTTATATAATAATAATAATATCTTTAAATTGTTAAGTTCTTAGGCTGAGAAAGTGTCAAATTTTACTGGACGCTGCTTTGCTGTGCTATTGTTTTTCTTTTCTTGGATTTGTGACAGAACAATGCCGTGAAGGATGAGTGGGCATGTTTGCAGCCACACACACTAACATCTCCTTAGCAGCCAATATCATAGCAACCTGCTGTGAGCCGGTTTTTATCAATCGACTTTAAAGATGAGTCTGTTAAGAGAATTTGCAAGAATGGCATCGGGGAACGTAACAAAAGGTACCTTACAAAGAGGAAATTCAGGCTGAATTCACATTGGGGGCTCTTTCCATCACTTTCAAGCCATTCGAGAAAGCCAATCCATTCACAAATGTTTAAAAACAAGGAGAAACATGCTCTGGCAAATGACAGAAGCCTCATGAGACTATAAACTGTAACATCCCTAAAGCAGTCTGGAATTGTTTTTCATACATCAACACATACAAATATCCATCTAATTATGTATGTATTAAGTTATCCGCAAGTGACTGATAAGATTTGATGATGACTTGCAAGTTTGATATTAGAAATAAGCTACTTATATTGGATATGTTAGGCTCACCTATTAGAAACAGGTGGGCTTCTGAGAGTTAATGTATATTAGCTTGCTAATCTCTCATCTCTCTTTTCCTTGCACTGTGTATGGGGATTGATTTCAGATCCTAGAAGGAATGAAGACAGAACTATTTTACAGTCATTAGAAATCTATACTAATGACATCGATACTTTTCTTATTTATCACAATGCTTCCTTAATCTCTGAACACTTTCCTGGTTTTGAACAGAAAACAGCAAAATTAAAACCAAGGAGCAATTACAATAAAAAGATAAACAATTGGAGTGTGTGTGTGTGTGTGTGTGTGTGTGTGTGTGTGTGTGTGTGTTTCTCACATGCACACATGCATTAAGACAACCAGAAAAAATATGCTTTTGTTCTGCTCACCAATACTTCAACTATTCACACTTTTGACCAAAATGTTTAAGAATGCATAATAAATTGCAATGAAAATAGCACCAAAGAATGAAATTGTCAAATGCTATTTTTTTCACTGATGCCTTTCACCCACTGTATGTAGTGGATATAGGCACTCAGGACCATTTCATGTTCTAAAACAAAATGTAATAAAGATTCATTTTACCAACCAGGTAAAATGCCTCCGATGAGATCAGGAAGGACAGATTTTTGGATTTCACGCTGTTAACCACTTAAGTCCAAACCAAAGATACAAATCTATTCATTATTCATTCAGTTTGAGACACTGACATAAATTATTTCATTAAATCCAAAAAGGTTATGAAAGTGTGATTCTTATGTGTCCTGTGTTCAAGAAATGGTTTTCGGGTGGTTTTGTTTCGTTTTGTTTTTTCCCTCTTGGTGCTACAGACTCTCCCAGGGGCTCAACATTTATCCAGAAAACATATTTTAGAACAGACAACTACTTTGACTGCTGTGCAGGCTACATCTGTCATCCTCAGGATTCTTCCCTGTTACCATCATCAACATGTCATTCAGAGAAAAAAGGTAGATTACTCAGTCCAATCTCATTGCTCTACAAGAAAAAGTATTTAGTCATGAATTTTGTATGTCAACCTAGTATACACAAAAACAGTTCATATTTTCATATTCAGGATTTGAACTTTGGGGATTTTACTGTGCAGTCCATGAAGGACTCTGGTGAGTCCCCACCATTTCTGTGGTGTAGCAAAGACCTTGCCTGGCCCAGGAACAGAGATAAATCGAGACTGTAACCACCAGAGTCCCAGTAGCTCACAATTGAGTTCTCTTCCCTGTTGTAATAAAAAGAACATTGAAAGTAGGAGATGTTTAGAGAAAAGAACAGACTGCAGCATTTTGCATCCAGGTAAATTATGTTTTCTTTCCATAGGAGTCTCCAGAGCCTACCCACTAGAGACCCAGCAAGCACCATGTGCTAGAAAGAGTGTACGGCTTCTGTGTCTCTGCATCTGAATCATGGTACAGAATACTCTCACCGCTTCCGCAGGTCATTCGTTCTCTCGAGGCTTAAGAGAGGGAGGCTGCCTGCAAAGCCAAGGATGGCGAGGAATGCAGAAGGCAGCCTGTTCTCTTCCCCCACGTGGCCTCCTTCCCTAATCAGAGTGCCAAACAGTTCACATTCCTATCAGTTTTCACACACGGGAGATGTGCTCCCTTTGCTGTGAATATATCGAAGAGTTGACAAAGATGGACAATTAGAAAACATTCATCCAAAGCCAGGAAGAGAAGGCTGATTCCCCAAGCGGTGGGTAGAAAACCAGTGGAGATAGAAGCTAGGAACCCCAATCAGGGCATGAGAGGTGGATCTCCACTTGACCTGGTGGATGCTAACCTGTGCACCAACCACACTGCCCATTTTGGGTGTTGTCTTAGTTCCTTCTTGCTGCTGAAACAAAATACCTTAGGCTGGGTCATTGATAAACCACCAAGTTTCTTCCTCAGAGTTCTGGAGGCTGAGAAGTCCAGGATCAAGGTACCAAGAGGTTCGATGTCTGGGGACTTACCCTCTGCTTCAAAGATGACACTTTCTCACTGTGTCCTCACATGGTGGAAGAGCAAAAGGGGGAAACCTGCTCCATCAAGCCCTTTTATACGGGCACTAAGGTCATACAGCTAGTGAATGGCACAGACTGGACCTGACTTTGGAGGTCCTGACTCGAGCACCAAATTTTAAACTCCACCCTGCCCTCTCCACTTCTGCCATAGGAGATGGGATCTGCTTTCAGGGCTGGGAGACGGGGATTTCTGTTTTATCTACAATAACTGAGAGGGTAGGAAGAAAGGGTTCCTGAGGTCTGTGTCCTAGTTAAATGTGCCATGACCAAGCAGTAGAAAAACCAAGGACCAAAAACACTCCTGAGCCACTATGATCCAATGCGCCTACCCTATAAATGGTAAGATATTTAGTGATTTATCCATTTGGGAAGTGGCTTCAGATGTCCTGTGAAGAGTAAGATATTTGAAAAGGAAGACAGATGTTTCTAAAGTAAATACAGGAAAAAGTAAATAACAAGAGGGATATACTCTTTTTTTCCATTTAGGACCAATTTCTTACTGAAAACTTCTAATACTAAAATTAAAATCTAGAACATGCATTTTCTCATGTCTTTTAAAAAGAAAAATCATTACTAATTTTAAATTTCTTTTATCATGTCAAATATCTTCTGGAAGAAAAAAAAAAGTTTTCCCAGCATCTAAACCTTCTTTAAGCAGTCTCCAAAATAACATTGAGCCTTTTGAAATTTTTTTCAAATTTATATTTTTAATTAATTTTAATGGGTGTGTATTGTAATTAGTCCACATAGTGGGACATATCGACTTTATATTTCTCACATTATATTTCTTTCTTTGAAGAAGTTAATTCACATTTGATCTCTCCAGTGGTATTATATTCTCCTTACAGGCTGTGGCTGTTTCCCTCACATGTATATTTTTAGATGTAGAAAAAGCAGGCATTCAATAAATGTTTAATAAATACATTGGACTGATTTCTAGAAACCAATTCTGTAAATAATGTTGTACTGAAAATACTGTACATAATGTTACAAAATTCTGCTAAGGATGTTCAGGCTACTGTAAAGGATAGCACTTCCAAATTCCCCACAGAATGGAATGAAATTGAATTTATTTGGGTTCCATCCAAACAGGCTTTTTTCATATGTACATTCTAGAGAAGACTTCAGTAAAGGAAGGAGAGTGACACATCTCCACTGCTAGATGTATCATAGCTACATGTAAAATATTAGCTGTAATTTTTGTAGGAGTACATTGCAACATATGGACAATCCCACTCAGATTTTAAGTTCCTGATGATGGTGGAGAGCAGACACAAACTTACTATATTAGTTCTCTATCCCCAAACATGGTAGTTTTAAACAAAAAATTTTTCTTAGAACTCAATTTGCAGATTGACCTGGGGTGGCAGGCGGTCATCTTGTCTAGGCTGGTTGGCCTCTGCCGATCTTGGCCAGTGGCTCACATGTCTGTGGCTTAGCTGGAGGGTGTGATGTGGGCTGCACAGCTGTTTTCCATTTTTTTCCTATGGCCAGTGACATGCTTCTCAAGGCAGTGTCAGACGCACGGGAAGGCAAGCAGAAACATAAAAGGCCTATGCACAAGCCTTCCCAGCTCTGAACAAGCACAGTTACACCAAATAGTTCTCTTGGTTACATGGTAACCAAGGATGTGGATACAGAGAGAGACCAGCAAGGAAGTGGACACACTAATATTTCACCTCTGACTCTGGGTGCCCATGCTCCATCAAAATGCTTGCTAATTTTACACGCTGCTAATTTTAGTGTGCACACTACACTCATGCTTTTCTAAAAAAGCAAATCAAGAAAAAATAGGAAAGCAATCTTTCTATCAACTAGATGGGTAGATTCAGCAGATTTTATGGGTAATTAAGCCTTTAAATGAAGATTTAGGAGTACGAGTTTGTTCAGTTTTTTCATTTCTGCTACTGGAATAACTGAACTTTATTCAAAACAATTTTAAAAATCCATATATTTTTAAATGAAAAGTGTATTTTACAAAAGCAAATTTTAAAAGAGCACAAAAGATCTAATAGCAAAAATGTGTCATTATAATTTTTTTTTTCAAAAATCAGGTGTTTGAATTTCACTGGCAATACAAAATATTTAGCTGTACCTTAATCTTGAATACAAATTACTACTTGTCTAGCAACACGGATTTATGTTTTTAAAATCTAACAGCCAAATATTTCCTAAGATTCAGTTTATACATCATGTACCAACCTTTCAAAAACATTGAACAAAAAAAAGCCAAAATAAAGCCAATAAACTTGGAACAGTGTAACATTGCTTTTACTTATTTAATTGATTATATTTAACCTCCTGTTTACCTATAGTAGTTCAGTGTTCTTATTGAAACTTTTTAAATAATTTTTTTCCTAAGGCAGTGTCAATATAAAAAGCACTAGGTTTATTTTCCCAGCTGTGGGTACTGCCTTCCAGCTCCTCTGCAGAAACAGCTCTCCATGTGCAGGAACTTGGGGCTCGACCAGACCAGATCAACCAGACAAAAAATGGCTGCATAATCTCCAGTGATTCTGGAGTTGAAAATGCAGGTATTTAGAGTGGACCCCTTCAACAACCCTAGCACATCAAAGACTAAATTAGAGGTTTATCTATTATTTAATTATTATTTACTAGACGCTTTGTTTTAAAATCACAGTTATTCTTTTACAGATTAAATGTATAAGTCATAATGTTCCTAAAATGCAGTTCATGCATAAATTCTCATTATTATTAAAAGTTGTATTAAGCATCCACCTCGTGGCAAACTTTATGCCTCGTACTGGGAATGCAGAATCTATTAGGTAGGATCTCTGTTCTCTAGTTGCTCGGAGAGGGTTGAATTAGTGGTCTGTTAGACCATAAGAGCACCATTCCAAACCCATTTTTCCCAGGCTATTTTAAATCCCTTTCAGTTGCAGGAACACGAGTGTCACAGATGCTCCTGCACAGACCAACATTTTGCAGGAATCAAGTGCAGTGTGCATTGGACAATCATGAGACGTTCTCCAGATCCTCTGGGTTTCCACCATCTTACATTCTAGCTGATGCTGAGATAACCAGCTCTGCGGGAACTCTCTGCCTAGTTTCTTGCAGACATCCCCTGACAGCATCTGCACGGGCTGTCCTAGCCAACTTCCCCAGGAGAGTCAAAGGGATGCACAGGTCCAAATGTGCAGCGCCAGCAAAGTACACTCCCTAGGGAGAATGGGTGAGTGAAAAGATGGGATCCAGCATGTGAATTCCTCCCTGCTTCCCCTAAGTTGATCGCAAGGTAGTTTATGAAGTTTTTTGAGTACTCGTTTCATGGATCGAAGGAGGAGTGGCACTCAGCAAACTCAGCAACATCAGCACAAAAGCCGCTCTCCCCAGAGCCCCCCTCTCCTTTCCTCTCTCCCTCTTGGCTCAACCAGGTTTCCTTTGGAAATAGCACACCTGCCCTCTGCCTCAGGTTCTGCTTTCTGGAAAACAGAAGGGGACACGATAAGAGAGAAATTTGTCACGGGAGTCTCGTGGAACGAGTTAGGCGTGAAACAGAAGAAAATAAGCAAAAAATGAAGTTCTGTTAGAGAAGGCAAAAGGAGATACTAAAAAAGGACACTCACAAGTCTAGCTCAGGGATGAATGAGAGAGGAAATCAGTGATCATACTCTGAAGAACCAGTCATCTTACTTTGAGGTTTTCTCTGTTGTAAATCTTTTTTACTGAAAAGCTCCTGAAAAACTAAACTCATTAGAGAGTGAAGGTAATGGGTCTCTTCCAAAATGTCTACTGTTCACTTTTATTGCCTTGTTACTGCCGGCGGTACTGAGAAGGCGGCCCCTCTCCGATAGCAAACGGCTGGATCAGTGTCTTTCCCCAGAGATAAATGAAGCAACAGTGTGGTAAAAAGCTCTTGATTTCAGGAGGTGAACAGTTGGATCTTTAATTACAAAGGACTGAAATCCATTACAACACAACGGGGAGTGTGTTTAATTTGCAGAGAGAGAGAGAAATAGCTGTTTTTTGTGGCTTAAATGACCTTAACACAAAAGCCCGACAGTCCCCACTTCTGAAGGGCAATGTGTGACCTCCACCCCAAACACACAGATGGAACCCGGGGCCAGGAAATGCTTCCTTTGGAAAACCAAAGAAGGCATGGCATGGCCCAGCTTCCTGTTGCAGGCCTGGTTCACCATCAAGCATCAGCTTTATGCTTCAGAGGAGCGCTGGGCCCTTTGGCCCATTGGTAGGGACGGAGCTGTCAGAAGGCAAGGGAGGATTGAGCAGAATGTGGGGCTTTGAACTCTACTTTCTTCTTCAAATATGCCACTTCTCTGGATTTTTGTTTGAGGAGAGTGATACTCTTTTATCTTACTAAAATATTTTTCAGAGTCTGCTACGTTAACAACCCAAAGGATGCTCTGAAATCATCTAACTTCTTTGCTCCCAGTTCTTTCCCGGTGAGTCTCTGCCACTGGTACTAAAGCTTTTGACTCAGCAAGGTTGCCTCGGCTGAACAAATAGGAACGTGTTCTTCATGAACTCAGTGTTGCAAACACCTTTAAATAATTCAAAAGGGAACCAAAACGGCACTCATTTTGCATTTTAACATTTATTTTTATGATAACACTGAGGGGCAGGAGTCATGTCTGACTCAGTGTTTCCTTACAAGTGGAGGGTGGAGGGACCCCAGTCAGTTTACACTGAGCCCTACGTCAAGTCATCATGTGGTTTCTCCCAAGAGGAATATGGGGCTAATCAAGGGAAGGTGCCGGAAGGTATGGTCTTATGGCACCCTCCCACCCCCCCCCCTTTTCTCCTCCCTAAGGCAGGTTGCTCAGGGACCTCTCCCATTCTGTGATATGAGACCTCACTGGAAATTCCATTTTAAGTTGATTTGAGGATAATCCCACACACGCTCTAGTTTTAACTTTTTAAATTAACACAAAATGTTTTTGTTTCTATGACATACAGTGTGAAGTTTTGATTCGTCTATATATTGGGTAATGATCAACATGAGATCATTAGCACATTCATCAGCTTAAACTTTTACATTTTCTTCTTGGTGAGTGCACTCAAAATCCTCTCTTGGAGCCCTTTGGAGATAAATAATGCATTATGTTAGTTAGACTCACTCTGCTGTGACACAGACACCCTCCAAATTTTAATCCTGTTCCCGTTAGCCAGCCTCTTCCCATTCTGTTCCCTTACACTCTCCCCAGTCTCTGATTACCAGTTGGTTTTTGGAAAAGGAGCCAAAAACAGACATGGGAGGGTCAGGAGTACAATCTCAAGAATAAATTATACTAGGAAAACTGAGATAGCCACATGCAAAAGAATAAATCTAGACCCGGTTTGTCACCAGTTGCAAATATCAACTCAAAATGTATTAAAGACTTATATGTAAGACATGAAATTATTAAATAATTAGAAGAAAATTAGGGAAGTGCTGGAGGATACTGGCCTAGGCAAAGGTATTTTCAAGATGATGCATTCTTCATCTGCAGAGGATTCTCTTTAGAACCACATCTCTTTTCTTTCAAGAAAATCTGCATCTCAAAACATGCTCAATTTGATTTTATGGACAAATTTCAAAACCACTTTTAAATGGTAATTCCAAAACATGTTTTTGTTAAACACCTTCAGTGAAATTACTGATATTTTCTTACTTGGTTTAGGTTATATTTCTAAAGAAAAAAAGTCAGCATAACAAAAGTCCATAGAAATTTGCCTTTATATTTCTAAAAGAAGAAAAACCTATAGGCAAATGTTCACAGCAGCTCTGTTTGCAAAAATTAAAGACTGAAAACAAACGAGGTGTTTTCACTGACTGAATGGTTAAACACACTGCACATCCACACCGTGAAATGCTACTCATCAGTAAATCACAGAGTTGGAAAACATGTTGGGACTACCAGGGGCTGGGAATGAGAGCATACAGGGGGAGCCAGGTGGATGTAGTTATGAAAGGTAACACCAGGGATCCTTTTGGTAATCCAGCTGTTCTCACCCTGATGTTATGAGTGGATACAGCAACCTACCCATGTGATAAAATTGCATAAAACTAACCGTACACACATAAGCACCAGTAAAAAGGAAGACATCTGAAAAAAACTGGTGAACTACGTCAATGTTATTTTCCTGTGATATTGTCCTATAGTGTCACAAAATTGTAACCACAGGCAAATCTAGGTAAAGCATTCACAAGATGTATTATCATTTCTTACAACTGCACGTGAATCTGTAATTATGTCAAAGTAAGAAGTTTAAGAAGATGATAACAGATTGAAATATGCTTTTTTTCCTCATCAGGAAATGATCATGGTCCATGTTGTGATCAGAAATCAAATTTGTAACCACATAAAGAGGGGTGTGTAAGAGTGAAGGAAATACTTTCAGTTCTGTATCTAAAGTTCTACTTTTAGACAATATAATATTTTACACATATTCAATTCTGTCTGTTTATAAATCCTAAGAGTAGCCTGACTTTGTTCTTGGTTGGTTGGTTGGTACTGGGGATTGAACCCAGGAGTGCTTTACCACTGAGCTACATCCCCAACCCTATGTATGTATGTATCTATATATCTATGTATTTATCTATCTCTATCTATCTATCTATCTATCTATCTATCTATAAATAAGTTCTAAGTTGCTGAGGCTGGCCTCAAATTTGTGATCCTCCTGTGTCAGCCTCTCAAGTCACTGGGATTACAGGTAAGCACCATGGTGCCTGGATCTCTGAACAATTTTTAACCCTGATTCTCAAACTATTTGTCTGTTTTATTTGGAATCTTTTTAAAAAGTAATTTTCATGATTTAATCATGAGAGTAATGGCTTTTTTTGTTTTTATCTATTACCTTCGGTGTCAAATGGCATAGGAAAGGGGGGCATCTTCCTTGACCCTATTAAACTGAACTTTCACTCCAATTACTGAGGCAGAGTTAACTGTACCCTTTGTGGGCACTGCCAAGAAAAATGTACCTTTCTTTCATTTCAGAAATGTCAAAGTGGGAGAAGCCAGCATTCTAAGCACATGAAGCCTCTCTTGTATCTACCTTGAACACTCTGAGACTAGTGAACCAGATTATTTTAATTACAAGAATGTGAGTTGATATTAAGGAAATTTATTTAAACCTTTAGTTAAAATCCTGTTTCTGAAACTCAAGTAAAAGCAGACTTTTATCCTTAATAGCCAATCCATGATTAGTACTGAGTCCCCAATATTCAAAATAATCATTCAATTCATGCTTTCTACTTCTTTTATCTAGTTGTGATGACAGTATTGCTAATTAACTAGAAAGAGGACAGAACTAAGCCCAGGTCAATTATCATGATTTATGTACTTTGATTAGTGTGTGGGAATAGGAACTCTAATAGCACTCACTGTGATCTAATTTTAAATAATAACCGAGCCAAGCAAAAAATAATCTAGACAACATTCTGAACAGAAAAATAGGCCCATTAAAATTTTAGGAATAAGACTCAATATTCTAATCCCAATAGGCAGTGTAAATGATCATCATGTTTGAAAAAAATCTCATTCTACTTTCTGGTTAAAATTACCTTTCAAATTAAATTTTACTTTTTTTCTGGAAATAAAATATGAACAAACAAGAATAGAAAAAAATGAGAAAATGTGCCATATGCATCATACCACCTGGGGATATGAAAAACAGAGAAGACTTATATTATCTGCTTGCCAATTCTGAGCCATTCTGGACAATATTCTCATCATTGTGGTGATCGTCTGCCTACAATCCTTCTCCAGAAGAGCTTTTCTGTCTCAATGGCTGAATTTCTGTGGTGTCTAATATTTATGCCTTCATGAAATTGGTAAGGTTCCAGCCCTGCAGCACTAGCTGACTCTGTGTTGTTCTTGGGGTTTCAGCCTTATTTATCTTTGCCTTCTGTTTCCTGGCTATTCTACCTACCAACCAACCCAGATGGAACACCAGCTTGTAAGATCTACTCGTCTTTATCAAGAGATGGATTCATCTGCAAATCTCATTTCAAAAACAACCACTTACATGAATCTCATGGATACATGAGGTTTCCAAAAAGATAAATACTTCAAAATCAGGAACGAATTAGCCTCATCTGGTCTTAGGTAACTTATTTCCACCTTGGTTGCTTGCGACAAGTTTAACTGACTTTGCTGTAAATTCATTGGTGCACTCACTACAGTAGTAGGATGTGGCTATAGAGGCCTAGTCACGTACCTCATCCAAATTAATATGTGCTCTAAGTGTGAAGTACATGCTAGGGTTCAAGGATTTAGTATGAGGAAAAAAATCTATCATGTTTCATTTATATTGATAATTTCTTCTATTCATTATAATCTGAAATAATAATATCTGCATTAGATCTCCATTACTTGGCCACCAAGGCAGAGCCCTAAGTCCACCTTCTACCTACTAAAACTCCTCTTCCCACTGAGGATCATGTTCCAGGATTGCCCACTAAAGTTACTACGAGGATTCTTCACTATATACCTAGCTTCCTTCATTCCTGCTTCTCTGATAATGGTTGACCAATGATTTTAGCCTCACTTGAAACCAATTCACCAAATATTTATGGGTAAGTAACATTTCCAAGGACACAGAATTTATCTCTCTTCCAGTAATAATTTTTTAGCTTAAAACCCATCTATCCAGCAATATAGCTCCCCAGCCCAGCTCGGAAAACACATTTCTCTTTATTGCCAAATATGACATCGAATGGTTTCCAATTGATATGGAATTTAGTAGCAGATCGAAATAGTAGACAGACTAATTTGTATTTTTATTTCTGAATTTATCTCAGTTAAAAAAAGAGAACTTTAAAGATAGAACTTTGATACGTTTCTTTTTCCTTAAATATTAAGATACAATACTTGATACATAATAAAAAAATACCTATCACAAATGTGGAGGATATGAAGTGTAAAAATAACTGACTACTCATGACCCTCCACATAATCCAAGAAGTAAAACATTAACCACACTATTGCATTAACTCTGTGCAACTTCCTCTTTCCGCGTCCTCAGCCTCCTGGAGAGTGACAGCTATCTATCATCTTATTGCCTCCTGGTTCATCTTTAAACACATTTTTCACACATGTGCTTATCCTTAGATAGTATTCAGTTATACATGTTCTCAATCATTCTAAAAATAACAATGACAGTTTTCTGTGACTCTTCAAATTTGACGTTTTTAATGTTAAAAGGAACTTTAGTTCTCTTGGTCATGATATACATTTTTTTAGACATTGTGGGATTCAGTTTGCTAATATGTTTGTCATGGTATTTGCATCTGTGCTCATGAGGGTTATTGATCTTTAATTGTCTTTTATGTACATATTCATTTGGGGTTTTTCCCATTTTATTTGGTTGTACTATCAAGGTTATGGTGAGTCCATATGAGAAGCTGAAAATATAATCTATTTCCTGAAAATCTTGTCAATTGTTATTCATTTCTCCTCATATGTTTAATAGAAGTTTTCAGTGAAATCTGTGACAGTAATTTTGAGATAGATTTTTAATACTGTATTGAATTTTATTATTAAATATAGGAACATCATAATTTTCTTTTTGTCTATTTTGGTAAGCTATCTTCTTTCAATGTGTTTTTCTTACACTGAACTGTATCATTTTGCATTTTAACACGTCTAATAAAGTTCAAAGGAGGAGCACATCAAAGCAATTCAATTTAAATATTTCAGATGCAAAATTTTAAAATATTGCTAAACAGTCTAATACATTAGACAATTTTCTATCATATTTTTTGAATGTGGCCTTCAGTAAATAGTTTTTTAATAGTCATTTATTTGGCTGGACAAAAAAAGCTACATTTCTCCTAAACAATTACACTTCAACTCCGAGTAACTATAGTGTTTTGGTATAGAAATATAATATGCATTATATTACCCTAGGAAAACTCACTCTATGATATATAACAAATTGATGTGATATTGGAAGCAATCTCATATATCTCACTGACTGCTTATCTTTTTGCAGTAAGAGATTTTACATTCTATCTATGGAATTAGCAGGCTCTGTTGCAACATCTCAGATGAAACATCCACTAAGTTTGATGGGTCTTTCTCTGATTTGGCCCATAGAGTTCAAGTTTACTCATCATTTTAAAGAATAGCTTTGACTTTGTTAATTTTCTCCACTTTGTTTAATTTCCTATCCCTTCATATTTCTTTAGACTAAATTTGGACAGCCTCTAGATTCTTTAAGTAGAAACTGAGATTGATTTTAGACCACTCTTTAACAACAGCATTTAAGCTATAATTTTTTTCCTGTAAGCACTATTTAATGCATCACATGAAATTTGATATATTGCTCAGTGGGTCATAAGTTTTGTTTTAATCCTTTAGTGAGGAATCGAATGAGTTGATGAATGAAATATTGCTTACTGAAGAATCACTGGTCTGAAATATGAGAGCTTTTAGTGGTATTTGTTTGGTTTTGGGTGAAAGTGTAGTCATGTGAAATTAAATTCTTAAGATTTTTTTCATTGTTAATGACCAAATGCTTTAAGAATTTCACTGAGAGGAGACAATCTATAGAACAGGAGAAAATATTGCCAAACCTGCTCTCTTATAAGGGGTTAATAACCACATAAGGAACCCAAACTCAGTAGCAAATAATAATAATAACTCAATTAAAAAAACAGCAAAGGACCTGAATGGCTATTTCTCAAATGAAGCTATACAAATGACCAACAGGTACTCGGAAAAATATTTAACTTCACTAATCATCAGGGGAAGGCAAATTAAAACCACAATGAAATATTACCTCACACCTATTTGAAGGCCATTATCAAAAAGATGAAAGATAAGCATTAGAAAGGATGTGGGGGAAAGGAATCCTTGCACACTGCAGGAGAGATTGTAAATTAGTACCGTCATTATGGAAAACAGAATACAGGTTCCTAAAAAAAAAAAACAGAACTACCATGCAATCCCACAACCCCATCACTGGGGTAGCCAAGGAAATGAAGTCAATATGTCCAGAGACAGTCACATTCCAAGTCCACTGCAGCATCATTCACAACAGCCAAGATGTGGAACCAACCTAAGTGTCCATCAGCGGATGAACGGATGAAGAAAATACAGCATATGCACATACAATGAAAAATTATCTCTCCTTGTAAAAGAAGAAAAGCTCGCCTGTTACAACATGGACCAACCTGGAGGATGTTATGCTGAGTGAAATAAGCCACACAGAGGGGCAGATACTGCATGCTCTCAATCACGTGGGGAATCTAAAAAGTAGAACCCACAGAAATAGAGTCGAGTTGTGATTATCAGAGGCTGCAGCAAAGAAGTGGGAAGAGGTTAGAGAGATACTGGTAGAAGCATGCAGTTTCAGTTAGACAGCAGAAATAAGATCTTCAGGCCCACTGCACAAAGTAGTTTATAGTAATACAAGGCGCTCCAGTGCCACAGTTATACAGTACTTAAAACAGTATAAGATCTACCAGGAAATTTCCAAGGGAGATGATCTTACACATTCTCACACACAAAAATAAGCATGTGAGTTGACTGACTTGTTAGTTTGATTTAATCACCGTGCACTGTATATAGATCCAAACATCATATTGTACATCTTAATATATAAAATTTTTACTTGCCAATTAAACACTAATAAAACTAAAGGAAGAAAAGCCAAATAATTTATTTAAAAAATAATTTTATTGAGAGAAAAACCATGAAGAACAGTGAATATACTGAAATAAACATGAAAAGGTTTGAAAACAACCAAATTGTTTTCATAGTACAATATCACTTATGGAAGTGAACATTTACTTACTATAAACCATTTTAGAAATTATATATTAAAAAGAACTATTTTGGAAAATTCTTTGTACATACCGTAGTTGTAAATGAACGTTTGTTCTGTTTTTGTTCAGAATCTCCCTGAAGAAAAAGATTCTGTATATTCTATTAGTGCAATTGCTTCCTTCAGAGAGAAGATATTTCAACTGATAATTTTTTTTAACTTTCAGATTGCTGTTTTTATGAATAATCATACATTCTAAATCTAAAAAACATAAACTAAAATCTTGCCTGTAACCATATAGTAATTTTTACAGCTTCTCCCTTTCAGTATTTATGCCATGACCTCTATTTCAGTTGGAATCAAAATTCCATTAATAGCTCATATTTATGTTATTTCCTTACACATTCCCACAATATACAGCATAGCTAAGTTTTATTACATTCACCTTGACCATCTATAAAAGATAGAAATAATAAAAGGAAATAATACTGACATGCATTAAGCTTCTAGTCTCCTCTAGGTACTATATATAGTATTTTTAATATAGTGACTCAAAATCCCATTAGAAATTATTATTTTCACTGTTTCACTAATGAACAGACTGAGACTCAGAGACTTAGAGGACTTACTTAAGATTATGCAGTTGGAAATATTCCATCAACTTTTTAATGTTCTTTTCTAAATTAAGTTTGTTTTCCCCAATCTTTATAAAAATACTCGCTTCCAAAAATTCTTTGTTTTATGCATCTTACCAACTAAGTTAGTGATTTTCATATCTGGTTTCTCCACAAAATCTATGATGTATTAAAGATGTTGTTTTTAAATAACCGACTATTCAAACCACTTGCCCAAGCTCTTAATATCCAGATTCTCTTCCTCCCAATTATATTACATTCCTTAAAAATATCTGGTATTCTCAATTTAGTTCAGCTGTGTCACCTTCTTCCATTTCTCCTTTAGTCTTCTCCACCAGGGTACCACCCTCTCCTCCATTCAAGGGTTCAAAGATCAGTGGTCATCAACAAGGAACTATGAAAGGATCTGCCAGACAAGCCAAATGCTGTAAACACCCCACCCTGGGTACCCCCTCCCCACAGACAGTGAGAGAGGTGCTTCCCGGCTGGCTAGAAAGCTGGTGTGGGAACAGAAAATGACTCCAACTAAGATACACACATACATCTATTTTTTTTTAATGGAGGTGATGAAGACAAGGTTCTGTTCAAACACACAACACATGGCAATATATGGTGTAACTTACAGGCAAATACACATTTTGATGGAAGTGATGGTTATTAAGAAAATATATAAATAAATGTGATAATACATAAAATTAAACAATGCAACACTACCACCATTGACATCATCAAAATATAAAATATAAACAAATGATCATCATAAATGGAAAAAGCTAAAAAAAAAATCACTCCCTACTTAAAAAAAAAAAAAATGCCAAAAGAATACATAATCTCATGAGCCCTGTGAGGTCATGTCTTTACCTTCAAAATATTAGACGTACAGAAAACTCTGATAGTAATAGAGGGAATAAAATTTAAATAAGTGTAATAATGTTAAACTAAATCTTGATTTAAAAACAAGTGAAAGAAGGTCGATATATTTTCCCATCATTCTTTACTAATAGGACTCATTTTTGAATTAATTTATTAGAAGTACAATTCCCCCAGCTCACGTCACAGTTTGATGTGCATTGGCTGGACATCCTCTCCCATGAGAGCTTCTCAGAGATCCAAGTGTCTTTTACCTTGTTCCCACCGTAAAGGACATAAACAGACAGCAGCAAGGAACAAAAATATTTCAAGGCCATGCCTAGCAAAGGTATCAATTACCCCCTGCAACATTCCGCTGTCCTAAACTGGTCCCACAGTCCCGATCTACCTGCAAAAGAAACTGGAACATGTCATTCTCCCCATATGTCCAAGAACAGGAAATGTGACTGGGGAATATCTTGCCAATTTCTGCCAAAGTCCACATTTTTGTATATCCCCTACCCACTTGGCTCTTCCTCACAAATACTAAAAAGACTCATGTTCTCTCCAAGGGGAGTCAAATAGAGGTCACCCAGTCTCTGGCTTCAGCTGCTAGCCACGGGATGCACAGTCTTTTCCTGCATGTAAAACGACCAATCCTTCCCTGAGTTTTTTCTTTTAATATTTAGCCAACATACATCACTAAGGCTCTTTTTGCCAATCCCTTCCTCCAAAGCACATTAGAAACATGATCTGCCTTCCAAGTATTACCCAGAACCAATTATTTTACATAGCAACTTTTTGGTACTATGCCATCCCTGAATTATACAAAAGTAAATAAAAAAGAAAATCATGATGCCCTCCGTATTCCCGGATAAGGATGCAACTGATGATGTGATTCACTACCTCACACAATGGGCTTCTCATGATGAATTTCTTTCCAGGGGAAGTATTAGGAAGTGCGTTTTTGCTATCACCTGGTTATTTTTATCACAAAGACAGCATGAATCATTTCTATCCTTGTCTATGCTGGTATAAAAGCACATAAGTTTGTAGTAAACTTTCTAAAAATGAGATTTGAAAAACTGGACTTAGAAAAACACAGAACTTCAGAGAATGAATTTGGCAACCAAGTCCTTGATTTCACCACTTTCCCACCTATATTTCTCCATCATTTCTCTTTCTTAAAATATGAATTTGTCTACTTATATTTTTAACTGCATTCTTGTCCTCTTAAGATTGAGGCTGAAATTTGAACAAGCAGATTCAGGAAAATAAAAAATAAAGGTTTATGATGACTTGAAGAATCTGCTATATTTAAGCTTCTTTCTCCCTAAAATGCTTCTGCTACAGAAAATGAGAAAATATGGAGAATGAAGGCTCTGAAATCTTGCTAGGTTATAAAAGTAATATACATCTATTATTAGGCTAATATTCTCCTTTTAAAAAATGACCTACAGTACAGAAGATGCCAGTTAAGTTGTTTTTAATTTGCTGATGATTGACAAGGTAGGCCAAGAGGTCTCTCACTTTCTCTCTGGAAGGGTCATTGGAACAGCTGCTCACATACAGATTAATGGTCCATATATTCTAGCCTCTTGTTGCTGACCAGCTGATAAGGCACATAATTGTCCTTAACAATTGGGCATAATTTATTCCTGCCTTAGGTGGCTGTTACCTTCAGCAATTAAAGCATAGTGACTGATGGGCCCTGTTATGTTATCCTTACAATTTAGCTGAATCTGCTCTTCCTACTTGTAGTATACAAGTCCATGGCCAGAAAATTGCATACCAAATGCATTTAGCTAGGAAATGTTCTTCCATTGTCATAAAATTCTAGCAAACTTCATAAAATAGATGCTCTACCCTATTTTAATGAAGTGTCCCTTTGCTATACAGTTAAGACATAGTTGGATACCATCCTTCCTGGGAATATGTGTTGTTGATGTTAGAAAGTTACCAAAGTGCACATGCTTAAATTGCAAGTTTATGAGCATCCTAAAATGACATCGGTGCAGCACTATGAGAAGGCATGGAAGGAACCACCTGAAATACTCAAATCCAGAGGCATATCAATGTACTATCAATTTCTAGGGTGTCTCATGGAATGCCATTGTGTTACCCAAAGAACAATGGCAATCTTCTCCCAAGGAGAATGACACATTCCTGTTAGACTGTGTGTTATGTTCACTGTTTGAAAAATTAGATAAGCAGAGAGAGTGGTTATTGCAGAGGAAAGACATGGTTTGTGAGAGATGTCACGTCACATGCCCCCACTATGGTCTTCCAACCCATAAGCACACCCACTATAGTTATGAGTTCTCCATATGTCTCACTATGAGGCCCTGCCTCCCCACACCTCAAGGACTTCTAAAGCTTTCCCAAGTTGTGTCTTAAATCTTATTAAATCACCATATATATGTGAATTAAATAGTCACATAAGTCTCAGAATATCACCAAGGCTATATTTTTGTTATGTATGTCTATCCTTATCTCTTTTTAACTCACAAGAATAAATTCCACTAAAAATATACAACTCAAGGATACATTCAAGATGGCGGAGTAGAGGAAGGCTGCATTTCTAGTTGTTCCCTGGCTCAGGATTAAAGTACCAGGAGTACTGTTTCTCTGTGAAAGAGGGATTTGACTAAGGCTCAATATTGAACAGTCAGTGTCCTACAGATTCAGAAATTCAGGCACATTAAACAAAGACGAAAAACCACAATGGAGTCAAGATGGCCGTAGCAGCAGTAGCAGCACTGGTTCAGCACAGAGGGATAACACAGAGAAAAACACGAGACAGATTTAGTACAGAAAAACCTGAGATCAGAAAAGCAGGCTGGGGCTGGGGATATAGCTCAGTTGATAGAGTGCTTGCCTCGCAAGCACAAGGCCCTGGGTTCAATCCCCAGCACCACAAAAAAAAAAAAAAGAAAAAAAGAAAAGAAAAAAGAAAAGCAAGCTGAACTTAGCTGCTCCAGAGGCTGCATTGTGCACTGGTGCTTGAAAAGTTCTGTTTCCCAACTGGCCACAGAGAACTGAGGAGGGAGCCATCTGGAGGCAGACACACTGTGGCTGCTACTGTGGAGCTCAGAGATCAGAGCAAACCCTGCCATGCTGTCCCAGTAAGTACCTGTTGAGTATCCCTAGCAGAACATGAGTGAACAAGCACAAAGAAACTTGTACCCAGGGGCCTTTAAGTCAGAAAAGCAAAGGGGAATCCAACTGGCTTCTCCTTTAAGCCTGGCAGCTCACATGACCAGCTGAAGCAGGTAGGGAATCTGAACAAGTGGGTGTGAATATACTCAGAGGCTAGGCCTGGGAAGCCTGTGTTCATGGAGGATCGACTCCCCTGCTCCACAAGTGGAATTCTTCGGAGGCTCCTGAGACTCAATCCCCCAACAGAGATTGGCAACTGCCAGGCTCTCAGGGGTGAGTTGAACTAATCTCTCCAAAACAGACACAACCAACAAAGTCCCTAAGGACTGGTTAGCTCCAACCACTGGAACCCACCTCATAGAACTCTGCAGCAGCCCCACCCTGGGAGTGCATCCATCTGTTCTGTGCAGACAGACTATACTCCATTCCATCCTACCTTATACTGCCAAGAAGAAAAACTGAGAGCTATTTCAACCAGCTTCAGTCTGAGGACATGCCAACTGGCAGCTTGTTGAGCAACACAAAAAGACAAAGGGGTTAACAATCCCCAGTCCTTCCTCCCTCTCTCTATCTCTTATGGTGCATAGTCCAAGAAAAAATGGAAAGAAAGACAGTTGGCCATCCATCCTCAATGACTATTCATCCACTTCAGTGGAGATGATTTTTTTTCTTCTTTTTTTTTTTTTTCTCTTTTTTTGGTACTGGGAATTGAACTCACTCAACCACTGAGCCACATCCCCATCCCTATTTTGTATTTTATTTAGAGACAGGGTCTCACTAAGTTGCTTAGCACCTCACTTTTTCTGAGGTTGTCTTTGAACTCACCATCCTCCTGCCTTAGCCTCCTGAGCCTCTGCACTGGGCAGATAATTCACTTTTCATTAAGAATCTTTTTCAGGTTTTTGTTGTTGTTTATTTGGGGTTGTATGTGTGTGTGTGTGTGCATGTGTGTGTGTGTGTTCTTGCTGTGCTGATTGGTTCATGAATACATACATATATATATATATATTTCCTTTTTTTCCTCATTTTTAGCATTTAATGTAGTTATTTTTCCATGCCTTGTCCTTTGAGGGTTAGGGGTTTGGGTTTGTATATTTTGGTTTTGTTTTCATTTTTTATTATGTTTCTTTTTCTCTCTTTTCTCCTGCTAACAGCCTAATTCTCTTGTTTTTCTCTTTCTCTCTTTACTTTGTTTCTCCTATTTTTCTATTCCTTTCTTTCATGTTCTCTTTATTTACTTTATGAAATTGTATATTCTTTTCTACCTTCTTATCACAATTCTTTTCTCTTAATTAGATGGAATATCAGATAGAAATTCATAAAAATGATCAATGACTTCCAAGAGAGCATAGAAAAATAACTGAATGAATTAAAGAAGTCAGTATAGAATGTGAATGAGAAATTCAATAAGGAGATAGAGATATTAAAAGAGAAACAGCAGAAATCTTAGAAATAAAAAACATAATAAATCAAATAAAATGTTCAGTTGAAAAATTTCTCTAATAGAGTAGATCATGCTAAGGACAGAATCACAGAGCTGGAAGACAAAGTGCCCAGCCTTGAACATCCAGACAGCATTGAAGAAAAGATAATAAGATGTACACTGATCCAAATATAGATCAGAATATGTACATCATCAGAATATACAATAATTCTGGAATAGCATTAAGAGACCAAATTTAAAAATCATTGAAATTGAGGAGGGTTGAAAGATGTAGGCTAAGTGAATTGATAAGCTTTTCAGGGAAATAATAACAAAAAATTCAAACCTTCAAAATGAGATGGACTTTCAGTTGCAGGAGGTATTCAGAACCCCAAGTAGACAATATCAAGAAAGAATTACTCCATGAGCATTATAATTAAAATGCCTAACATACAGAATGATAGGATTTTAAAAGCCTCAAGAGAAAAACAGGTCACATTGAGAAGCAAACCAATCAAAATCACCTCCAATTTCTCAGCATAAATGTTGAAAGCCAGAAGGGCTTGGAATGATGTGTTCTAAGTCCTGAAAGAAAATAACTATCAACCAAGACTGCTATATCCAGCAAAGCTATTCTTCAAAATTGAAGAAAAAACCTTCCAAGAGAAGCAAAACTAAAAAGAATTCAAGATTACTAAACTGGCACCTCAGAACTTACTTAAAGAAATACTCCACACGTGTTTCACTGAATTGAATGGGGAGAATTGGGGAAAGGGTGCAGGGATGATAATGGGAAAGACAATTGAATAATCAGACATAACTTCCCTATGTTCATATATGAATACACAACCAGTATAACTCCACATAATGTACAACCACAAGAATGAGAAGTTATATTCCTTGTATAGATGATATGTCAAAATACATTCTACTGTCATGTATAACTAAAAAGAACAAACAAAAAAAAATATTCCACAGAATAAATCAAAACAAACCCCAGAGCTCACAAATGAACAAATTTCATTTGAAGAGTAGCTAATCAAATGAGAAACAGAATCAAAATAAATATTATAAATATATCAAAATGGCAGGAATTAATAAACACCTCTCTGTAATAACATTGAACGTATTTGGTCTCATTGAATGGAAATGGTCTCAACTCTCCAATTAAAAGACATAGGTGAACAGGATGGATTAAAAACCAAGATCCAATTTATTGTTTGCAAGAGACACACCTTACAAGCAAAGACAGCCATAGGCTAAAAGTGAAAGGATGGAAATTGATATACCATGCAAATGGAATCCCAAAACAAGCAGGAGTAGTTACTCTCCTATCTGACAAAGCAGATTTCAAAATTAATCAGAAGAGACAGAGAAGATCACTCCATACTGGTAACAGAACAATCTAAAAACAAAAAGATATAGTAAATATTTTTTCCAACTGTGAGTGCCATTAATTACATAAAGGAGACACTACTCATATATATGAAGCCTCATATAGATCCCAGTACAGTAATACTGGGTGATTTCAACACACCTCTCTCACCATTTGATAGGTCATCCAGACATAAACTCAGTAAATACTCCTTGAACCTGAAAAATATTATAAATCAAATGGACTTAACAAACATATATAGACTATTTCATCCAACAACAGATTAATATATTTTCCTCTCAGTGGCTCATGGAACCTTCTCCAAGGTAGACCATATTTTAGTTCACAATGCAATTCTTGGCAAAAACAAAAAATCTTTTTGATATAAATTCTTGCATCCTACTACATCATAATGGAATGGAATTAGAATCATGATAAAACGCTATATAAACTATATAAACACAGGAGATTGAACAATGTACTTTTGAATGATGGATGAGTGATAGAAGAAATCGGGAAAGAAATTTAGATATTCTTAAACTCAAATGAGAATAGATATACAACGACCAGAAACTCTGGTATGCAAGGCATAAATATGAAGGTAAGGCAATTCTAAAAGGAAAGTTTGTAGCTATGAGTGCTAAAAAAAAAAAAACTCATAAGGATCCCAATTAAACAATCTAATGATGCATCTCAAGGCCCTTACAAAAGAAAAATAAACCAATTTCAAAACTAGTAGAAGAAAGGAAATTATTAATATGAAAGCTTAAATAAATGAGCTTTAGAATAAAAACACAATACAAAGTATCAATTAAACAAAAAGTTGATTCTTTGATAAGATAAACAAGATTTATAAGCCGTTAGTCAAAGTAACCAAAAGAAAAAGGCCCAAATTATTTTTTCTTAAACGAGGCATGGAACCATCATATGACCCAGTTATACCTCTCCTCGGTGTTTATCCTGAAGAATTAAAGTGATATATGCATACCACATTTATAGCAACACAATTCATAATAGCCAAACTATGAAATCAGCCTAGATGTTCACAAATGAATGAACGGATAAAGAAAATGTGGTGTTTATACACACCTTGAGTTTTATTCAGCCATAAAGAAAAATGAAATTATGTCATTTGCAGAAAAATGGATGAAGCTAGAGACAAATGTGTGAAGTAAAATAAGCCAAACTCAGAAGGTCAAGGACCAAATGTTTCTCTCATATGCAGAAATTAGAGAGGAAAAGGGGAAAGGGATCTCGTAAAAATTAAAGGGAGATCAGTAGAGGAAAGGGACTGGGGGCAGGTGATGGGCAGGGAGAGGGGAAGTGCTGGGAGTGATATTGGCCAAATCACATTGCTATTTTGTGGGCATATGCAAATATGTAATAACAAATTCCACCAATATGTACAACTATAAAGCACCAATTAAAAAGGAGGAAAGAAAAATATTTAAGAAAAAAAGAACACCTAATTTTGAATGCAATGTCTTTCAAAATTTTTATCCCTCTTACCATTAGCAATGAACATTTTTTTAAAATGAGTAATCTTCAGCATTTTGATAAACACATTTTTTTCTTAGTCATAGAAATGATTTAATTTCTAACGTGGAAGGAATTCCCAGGAGGTTGTTGATCAACCTACTAATAGTGATTCTTTGTTAAATGATATGGCAAAGACAGTAAGTCACTCCGGTACAAGCTTTCCTAAATTCATTTCCTGGAAAAGAATTCACTCAAGTTTATGATCATTCTGAACATTCCCGCCACTTATCCAGCAGTGCCTCTGTAGAAATGTAAAGTGATAGTATATTATCAGACTATGAATCACAGAGATTTTGAATTAAAGTTTTCTCCATTGAACAATCTCATTTAATCCTCTTAAATGCCTAAAAATTCAAAATTATAAGGTCAGTACTTTCTCTAATAAAAGTTCTAAATAACTCTCCAGGTTTTATTTCCTTTCTTTAGGTTTTTTTTTTTTTTTTTTTTTTATGTCCTGACTGCAATGCATTTGCATGGCATAAATTTCACCCAATTTGGATATACAATTCAACTATTTTTTAAAAAGAGCTGTGTATACCACTATCCAGTTGAATTTTTCCATCATCCCAAAAAGATCCCTCAGGCCCATCTGCATTCAAGCCCTGTCTTCACCCAAGTCACTGATCTGCTTGCTTTGTGTCTGTAAGATTTGCCTGTTCTAAACATTTCATGTGCTCACAAACTCACAAAGATTGGGTATGGTCTTTTGGTTCTGCTTTGTTTTCCCACTCGGCAGCATGGTTTGAGTCTCACTTGTGTTTTAGCATGAACTGGCAACTCGTGTTAATGACTGAGTAGCATCCCATTACATGAATACACCATATGCTACTTATCCATTCACCAGTTGATGGAAAATTTTGTTGTCCCCACTTTTTGTCTCTGAATAACATTGCTATGAACATTCACACAGGGGTCTTCGGAGAACATGTTTTCATTTCTCATGGATGGATACCTAAGATGGAATCACTAAGTTGTACAGTATATTCATATTTAACTGCTTAAAAAAATGCTAAACTATCCTATGAAGTAACTGTACCATCTTACATTTCCACTAACGTGGAATCCATTTGAGGATTTGATTTTCTCCATATGCCTGCCAATGCTTGTTATTATGTTTTTTTTATATTTTATTATAATCATTCTAATGGATGTGAAGTATTTCATCATAATTTTAATTGGTAATTTTTTTATTTGTTCTTTGTAGATAACCATGACAGTAGGGTGTATTTTGGTATATTATACATACATAGAGTATAACTTATTCTAATTAGGATCCCATTCTTGCGGTTTAATTGGTAATCTTCTGGTAACTAACGATATTGAATATCATGTTTATTAGCCATATGCATATTTTCCTTGATGAAATGTCTAGTTCAAATATTTCTCTATTTTTAAGTTTATTAAAATTTTGTTCAGGTAAGATATAGTTCACCCAGCAAGTGGACAAGCCCATTAGTTTTCAGTTAAGAGCTTTTTAACCCTTGCCATAATTCATTTTTAGAACATTTCATCATCCCCAAAAGAAACCTTGCACCTATCAACAATCCCTTCCCATTCCCCTTTTACCCTAAGGTTTGCCTTGGATTATTTGATTTGAAGTTATCAGTTCTTTAGATATTCTTGGTACAAGTAATTCAGCAGATATATAAGTTGCAAATATTTTGTCCCAATCTGTTACTTAACTTTCTATGCTTTTAAGTCCAAAGAAAGATTGTCATTTTTCCTCAATGGATTGTGCTTTTTGTGACATATCTGAAAACTCTTTGCCTAATATGAGGGCACAGAGATGATTAAAATGCTTGGCCTTATGAAAAAACGATTATGCTATTCTTGTGGAGAAAATTGAATCTCCCAGAGTTAACTAACTTCCATAGGGTTTACAAATTAATAACTTGAGCTGGTATGTTTTGCCTTTCCATTACAGAAAGACTTTCATAGAGACTTTCTTACCTTAAATTGCTTTAATAAATACTTACTGAATTCTGAATATTTCAGTTGAAGCCTGAGAGTCAAAAATTGGTATCTCCATAGCTGTTTCTGATAGAAGGTAAGTAGTGCATATAATTAGGGCTTCACTTTCAAGAAAAAGGAGTTTCCTGTGGACCTCTGCAGAGCTCTGTGACTGACTTACCACACACCTCATATAACAGAAAAAAAAAAAAAAAAAACACACTTGATTTTGCTTAAAGGAAGAGAAAGAGATCCATTGGGAAGTTTATGGGTTGTGTAATATCAGTGCAATTAGTTTCTCTTGAATTAACATTTCTGCATCGTGTGATAATTCTGCAGTAGTTTATTAGAAAAAGTTTTAACAACATTGCAATAAACAAAAGTCATATTAAGCTGGCATGTTACATGTAGTTTTAAAAAAAAAGGGAAGAAAAAATCTGTTACTCATTTTCCTTTCTGGTTTCTGAAGTAGGTAGTAAGAGTAATTTTTCCTCTTTGTAATTGTAGAGGGAAAAAGAAAAATTGAAAATAGAACTAAGAATAAAGCAGAGTGGAATGTTTTAGTGGGCTCCTTCACATCCTAAATGATATCTGCTACAGTATTAGTTCTTTTTTACTGTGGCTTCTTGTTAGAGACATCTTTCTCGTGCACTCTATGGCATGGCAACCTCCCATCATCTTACGGGGCAAGTCATTCACAAGCAGCATCTAACTGTGACATGAGAGTAGCACTAACATCAAGATGTCACCCCTCACATATTCACCCTAAGTTCCTATTGCCTGAGAACAGCCCGGACAGGTACACTCTGGGTATGACTCCTCGTAACCCCTGGCACCTTGATTCTGGGACCCTCACAGCCCTCTGTGCCCTTATCTGTTCCCACACGTGGTTTCCATCCCTCTTCACAGCTCAGCATCTTTACCAGTCAAACCCAAGAATTAGGATCTGAATGGATGAGATCAACAAAGCAATTGACATGGTGCCACCCAGCTGTCCCAGGGAGTTAAATATCCAGAGGACATTATCTTATCGAAGGCTGTGACTTCTGTTTTAGTCAACATGAATTCAAGTCCCATCCACACTAGTTATTATGAGTTAGACTTTGGGGGGAAAAATCATTCCCAGATTCAGTTTTCTCAACTGTAAGATGAAAATGAAAACAGTAGGCCCTTCTTCTAGAGGTGGTATATGCCTCGACAAAATCATAAGGACCAGGCCTCTGGTGAGAGGCTGAATCCAAATCACTCCTGACAGTTGGGCTTGTCTGGGAAAGGGCACTACAGATTCCAGAGTCTGTGGTGGGCAGAGTGGAGGCCACACTGAAACACAGCTCCAGAACGCATGGTTTTTGAGTGTCCAGAGCCAAGAGTAAGGATCGCCATAGAGGTAGACCAGAAGGACACAGAGGAGAAGCAGGGGAACAGTTTCTGCAGAGACAGCTCCAGGGCTCACTGGATCCTGGTAGGTGGTACCACCTACTTGATCTTGCATTTTGCACAGCCTTTTTAAACTCTCTTCTTCTCAAGTGGCAGGAGGTATTTTTGTGATATCACTTTATTATTTTATACACTTGTCACCACAAAAAAAATCCACTTGTTTTCTGTAAAGTAATTTATTAACCTATTATATCCCCCTGAGACTTAGAAAAACAGTGTATAGGAAACTACACACACACACATACATTATATATATATGTGATATATATTTTTTGTATATATGTTATATATATATATTGTATAGATGTTATATATATATGTTATATATATATATATATATATTTAGCATATCTCATCACACCCTCTCTCCAGGTAGGTGAATATTTTCTTTAAAGAAATCCACTCTTTAAACTGATCTGTGTCTGTTGCTTATAAAGCATTCTGTCAACTAATACTATAGTTTAGTTTCAGAGCTATGATCATGTATAACCAAACCATCCTTAGACCTTATGGGCTTCATGGTCCAGTCTAGCTGTACCTCAACCCATGATACACAGAAGGTTGTAGGACTAATTACAAGAACTACTCCCATACATACCCTCTGTATGCAGAGGAGGGTAAACAGTGTGTCGTCGTGCTAAGAGCAGGGGCTTTACAATCAAATCCTGGCTTACATTCTGGCTACCAGATCCTTGGCAGAATCAATAGTAGCTAACCTGCAGGTGTGTGATGAAAATCCTGTGAGTGGCAACTGTTAAATACTTGGCCAAATGCCTGATGGATGGTAGCATTTCAAAAATGCTATTACTTTAAATTTTTAAGTGGACATACATTCTAGTTCAACTGATTTTTCTGAAATTCCTCAAAACACAATTGTTACACTAAAAATAATTGAATATACATGCATCTGTTTGTTTCACAGTTACACAAATCACACCTCTGCATACTAAGCAGGAACACACTGAAATCCCTGGATGCTCCACATTGTATTATATTGATCAACCTTGAACATAATATTTTCTGGGCATATGCTTGGGTTCCCATCATACTTTCTGTGGAGAGGGTGTTGCCCTCATTCCTAATACTAATCTTTCTGTCTCTTCTCCCAATCTTATCTTTTCCAACTTGTCAGCAAACTTTGTTTCATCAGCCATACCTTATCCTAGGCATATCTGCTATGGTCTAGATTTGGAATGTCTACCCAAAGACCCAAGTGTTAAGCCAGGCACAGTGACACACACCTGTAATCCCATCAGCTTGGGAGGCTGAGGCAGGAGGAGTTAAAATTCAGCCTCAGCAACTTAGTGAGGCCTAAGCAACTTAAGCAAGACCCTGACTCAAAATAAAAAATATGAAGGGCTGGGGGCTGTGGCTTCGTGGTTAAGTGCCTCTACGTTCAATCACTACTACCAAAAAGAAAAAAAGAGAAAAGCCCAAGCATTAAAAGCTTGTTCCCCAGCCTCTGGTACTATTGGAAGATGATGGAACTTTCTGGAAGGGCAGGCCTCATGGAAGGAAGATGGCCTTTGGGGGCACATTCTCAAAGGGGATGCATGAGCTCCAGTCCTCCTGTCTCCTTGCCAACCACTGAAATGAAATGAGCTCCACTGTCCATCCCCATCGTGAAGTGCAGACTTGCCACACCCCACCCTCCAAATGGGCCAATCAACCATGGGGTGAAACCTCCCAACTGTGCACCAAAAGAAACCTTTCCTCCTTATAAGTTGATTACCCAAATGTTTTATCACAGTGCCAGAGAGCTAAGACAATATCCAAACACCTTCTTTTTTATGGACTATCTTCCTTTAACCTTGATATGTTCTTGAGCATTCCCCCAAATGAAAAACCAAAATAACACTTTGCTCCCCTCTGATCTCCTGAGTCCTGGCTTCCCAGCTCACTCCCAAGCCGTCTATTCCCCTCCTTTGAACCCCAGATCCCTGGTGTAGCTGTGTATCAGTGCTTCACAACCACATATGTGCTCAGTACCAAGGAGTTTGCATCAGAAAAGCCAAGGCACCAAAGTACCAAAGAGTCGGTTACAATGCTTTTACACAGAACTGAGTATTAGATAACGTACAAGAAAGCTATTCTATCTCCAGAACACACGTACATTCTGGGTCTTTTTTTTTTTTTTAATAAATTATTTAGAATGATCTTTCTGATGATTATAGGCATTTATGATCTTAATCTGGTTCCAGTTCAGTTCCGCACTTACTTCCACTCCTTCTCTTCACCTGCCATAACCCCACAACATGGCTTCTGACCCAAAATAAATCAGTGGAAATTGCTATTGTCAACGTCACCCTTGCCTGCTTCATCACTGCACAAGTGGCCATGCTCCCGTGATTTACCAATTATCTCTTCAGAACATGACAGTGTTGATGTGTCTCTTCTTGAAATCTTCTACTGACTTGACCTAACACTGTATTTCAGCTTTGCTGTGATTCTCTCAAGATCTTTCCCTGAAAGATTCAGATACTAAGTCTTACCTCCTGTCCTTGGGCTTTTGGTGACAACATATACTGTCATATCCAATACAGAGTAGAGAGCAGGAACCCAGGAAAGATGGACGAACACATTGTTGATGACCCGCATCTGATTATCCATGTTTGCATGGATAATCACTGCAGTTTGCATTACCTGTGTGCTCCCTTCTCTCCACCGATTCTGGGCTACAACCCATTTCCCTTTATATCCCCTGCAACCTCTGATTTTTATCTCTTGATTCTATGTATCTACACATTTTTAAAGTAAGAAATTACATAAACACACAAAAAGACCTGTCGTGTTTCTAAACACTAATAATGAACAGTCAAAAAGAAAATCAAGAAAAACAAATTCCATTTACAACATTATCAAAAGGAATAAAATACCCAGGAGTAAGTTTAACCAAGAGGTGAAAAGTGTTTATTCAGTAAACCACAAAACAATGATGAAAGAAATTAAAGAAGACACAGATAAAAGGAAAGACCTCCTGTGTTCATGAATTGGAATATATACTATTGTTAAAACATCTGCACTACCCAAAGTGATTTACAAATTCAATACAGTCCCTATCAAAATCTCAATGGCATTTTTTTACAGAAATTAAAAAAAAAAAACAAAGGTCTCCTAAAATTCATATGGAACCATGAAGGACCCTGAACAACTAAAACAATTCTGAGGGAGGAAAACAAAGCTGAAGGCATCACACCTTCTTATTTCAAAACATATTACACATCTGCACAAATCAAAACACTATAGTAATGGCATGAAGAAAGACCTGTGGAGCAACGGAACAGAAAAGAAAGCCCAGAAACAAAACCCACCGATGTATGGTCAAACGATCTCCATGGAGGGGATCAAGAATACACAATGAGGAAAGGACGGTCTCTTCCAAAAGTGGTGCTGAGGAAAATGGATATACACAAGGACAAGAAGGAACTGGACCTTTATTTTATACCACACATAAAAATCAACTCTGTCTGGATTAGAGACTTAAACTTGAAACTGTAAAACTGCTAGAAGAAAACAAAGGGAAAAGCTTCCTAATGTTGGTCTTGGCAATGATTTCTTGGATCTGACACAAATGCACAAGCAATAAAATCAAAACAGAGAAAAACAGGACTGCATCAAGCTGAAAGCCTTCTGCGCAATGAAAGAAATAAGTGACAAAGTGAAAAGGCACTCTAAAAAAATGGGAGAAAATATTTGCAAACCATATATCCAATAAGGGGTTAATATCCAAAATATAGAGAGAGAGATAACAACCACTACAACTCAGTAGCAAAAATAAAAATAAAAATAAATCTGCTTTAAAAAACAGGTGAAGAATTTGAATTGACATTTCTCCAAAGACAACATAAATGGTCAACAGGCAGATGAAACAATGTCGGATGTGACTGAGCACCAGGGAAACCACAAATGAAAGATTACTTCACACCTGGTAGGATGGTCATTACCAAAAAAATAAATGAAATAAAATAAAAAAGCAGAAAATAAGCAAGCATTCAGAAGGATGGGTAGCAACTGGAACCCTTGCATGCTGTTAGTGGGAAAGTAAAATGGTTCAGCTACCTTTGAAAACAGTTTGCAATGCCTTAAAAGTTAAGGCAGAACTAAGACATGATCCAGGAATCCCACTTCTGAGTGTGTATTCAAATTTTCCAAAACAGGATCCAGAAGTGATATCTGCATACTCATGTTCAGTACAGCACTGCTCACTATAGTCAGGAGGTGGAAACACCCCAAATGCCCACTGACAAAAACATGGATAAAAACGTGATGTATACATCCAGTGAAATAGCTTTCCACCATGCAAAGAAGAAAGTTCTATCCTATTTTATAATGGATGAATCAGCCAACATTATACCACGTGAAACAAGCCAGCCACAGAAGGTCAAATGCTCATGATTCTGCCTGTCTCAGGGATCTAATGCAGTCAAACTTACATAAATCCAAATATTGGTTCCAGGAAGCAGAGGGAAAGGGAAAGGAGCAGTTGCTACTCAATGAGTTTAGAGTTTCCACCACACAAGATGAAGAAGTTACTGCTGTCCAGCACTTTGCTTACACTTATAAATACTGCACCCTACACTTAAAACTTAAGCAGGTAGGAGCTGTGGGGTAGCTCAGTGGTAGAGGGCTTGTCTAGCATGTGTGAGGTCCTGGGCTGGATCCCCAGCACTGAAAAAATTTATAAAACACTAGAAGAAAAATTATTACGAATACAGTTTCTAACTTTCTCTGAGCCTTCATTTCTTCTTTAACTCTTTTTATTGGCTTGTTGTTATTCTCCAATGTGCCCTCGAGCAACTATCTCAAATCATCTTCTTTATGCTGATCAGTAACTTGAGGGCCTCCAGAGGGCTGCATCATCCTGGATTCTGCTGTTACCCGCCTCTGCTCACCTTGGCCTTCCCAATAAGCTGCCATTCCTTCCCACTCACTGTTGCCTCCACTCCCATTATTCCACGTGATTTCTCTATCATTACAACTCTCTTTCCACACGTGGAATGTCCCTGCTTGACTCTTTCTTCCTTTTCATGGACAGACTCCAGTTTCTTGAAAAGTCAGCTAGATGTTCAGTTGACCCAGCCTCTACTCCATCTATTTTATTTCTTGCCAATCATCAAGAAAGGGTAGTCTACCGATGTCCTTCTCGTTCCCTCAACAAGTGGGTTCTTTCTGCATTCTTAAGTCAGGTTTGCATCTTTATACGAATATAGAAATTACTCTCCTGAAGGACATTAGTAACATCCTACTTAATCCACCTCTCACCACCGTCTTGTTTTTATTCCTCTGACTGGCTTTTACATGATCTTCCTGGTAAACAACTACTTGGTCTTAGAAATACGAAGCAATGGTATGCCTCTTTAGTAGGAATAGATAGATGGTAATTTGGATCATAATTCACAGCTAGTTGCTAGACATATATCTCACAATTCCCAAAGGGATTTGAAAGCAGAAGCAGATCACTGTTGCGTGTACATGACAGCTCATTTAACAAACAGACTAATAATTTGAATGACAAACATGGATAATTCGAGACAGGGAAACATGTCCCTGACACGTAAACTACAGCAGTGAGTAAATAACATCAGAGAAACTTGAAAAGCACCAGATGAATTTAAATACATCACAGAATTGGGCTGCACATTAGCACGTGAAATCTGACCCAGAAGACTGTGGGCAAAGTACATGTGTTCATATGTTTTTAATATTTGCCTGATAAAATCCCTACAGGATATCCACAGGAGGTACGACAAGCCAGAAGAAATCCAGGGCCCATCAATATCCACTTTGTTGCAAGAGAATAACACTTTGATTTCCATTTTTAAATGAGACATATAAAATTACTCTTTTTATAATAAAAAAAGTTAAGGTCTTTAAAATAATTGTTATAAAATGAAAATAACATAAAAGGAAGAATGCTTAGGTGCATCACAACCCACTCCTGCTCCATCAAATACGTAATTGAGACATCAATTACTAGTTTCTTAAAAATAATTAAAGCATTGATATTAAAGTATAACTGAGCAGAACGTTAGACTCTCCATTCCCCATTAGTGTTAAGTAATCTATTTCAGACGACTTATCATCATTTCTTGAAATTGATCTGCTACAGAAGTATAAGAAGTTCTGCAGGAACTGAGTACAGGAGCATACACCTGTAATCCCAGCTACTCAGGAGGCTGAGGCAGGAGGATGGCAAGATTGAGGCCAGCCTGGGCAACTTAGTGAGACCCTTTCTCAAAATAAAATGGGCTGAGGATGTAGCTCAGTGGTAAAGTATCCCTGGGTTTAATTAGAAGAAAAAGGAAAAAGAGGGGGAGTTATTCTCCTGCTTTTGTTACCATATGAAACCTGGTGTCTTGTACAGTCCACCTTTTTTTAAAAGCACTGGTCTCCCATATTAGTGAAAGGGCTGGAAACTTATCTGGTCCTTAAGGGAAAGAACTATTTACCTTTCGTTTTCTGTCCTTATGACCGAATGTTTAATTAAATTTTAGAAGGTCTACATTCCCTAGGCATCTCTAAAAACAGGTATAAGCCAGGCACAGTGGCACATGCCTGTAACTACAGCTACTCAGGAGGCTGAGACAGGAGGATGGCAAGTGTGTTTGTTTTGTTTTCTTAGGAGGATGGCAAGTTTGAGGCCAACCTGGGAAAATTAGCAAGACCCTGTCTCAAAATAAAAAGTAAAAAGTGCTGGGGATGTAGATCAGTGGTAGAGCCACTTGGTTTAATACAAAGTACCAAAAAAAAATTCATGTATGTACCACATATTTTATTTATATTAATTCTTCCTTATATGCAGATCATACACATGCAAAAAGTATTTGATATTTATTCAAAAATTTAAACGCAAACATGTGAATAAAATGAATGTAAGCTAAAGTTAATATGTTGACTTTTCTTTGGAGATAATAAGTTAGTATTTACTTTATTTCTATTTGGTCATCCATGAAAGAATTATTGAAGAATGTCAGTATAGCAACCACAGCAGAAAAGAGGAAGAATAGAGGCAACATGTCTGCACAAATTTTAGGGAATAATTATTAGAGAAAGTGTCACGCATAGAACAGAAATAATATATAAATATAAATATAAATAAATACAGGAGCAACCACATTTTCAGTCTTATTTCTTTCCTGTGATAGGAAATGCAAGTATTAAAATGCATATTTTTGAACTTTTTTCTCCATACCAGCCAGGGCAGTGAATTTAGCATCCAATGCATGGTGCATGGTTAGCACATAATTGCAAATGCCTCTCAACTTTGGGAGCTTCACAATTCCACTGTTGCCAAGGAGTGAAGGAAAAAGGACTCAGCCTCTGTTCAAAATAGACCTTAGTATTAGCATTAAATCGAATATAATTAGAAGTACAGTTAAATGTTATATCATTTTTAAAAGAAAATTATTTTCTCATCAAGTTTTACAATGGCCTTTGGCACAGCACAGTGAAATTGGACCTTAAAATAAAATCTCAGTTAAATGAAAAACCAAGATTAACTGACAATTTTCATCCTTTGAAATTTCCCTAAGTGTATTTCTCTCGTGACCTTTCTAATGACAAAGTCTGAAATGATAGTCAATTAAATTTATATCCCAAGGCACACTATAAATTTGTCAGGCTCAAAACAAACGCACTGTGAAGTTCATAAAATTAGCTCCAGGTACAAGGGAGTAAGTAAAGTCGTCATAGGTCAGTTCCTGGGTCTTTGGACATTGACTTAACGATGCTCAGATCTTCACAAGGATGAAAGTTCAAAAAGACCCTCAATGCCCCCCTAATGCCACGCAATGTGAATAACCCCAACCTATTTTGGTATCAGTAGCCACAAACTGAACTCCATTTCAGGTTACACAGTTGACAAGCCATGAAGTTCAGACATACATGCTCCCCCAGTAATTCAGGGAAGGCCCAGTTACTGGTGAAATGCTCACTGCTCATCTAATATGACATGGGAATCCGGACCTTGGTGATCATTTGCTCTTGGATTTTGATACCACGTGTTGCTCTTGGTCAGGGCATGTTTTTGTTTCAAGTGAACTTTTTCTTCCCAACTTAGCAAAATGGTAAGTAACAAAAACAAGTCCCAGTTTATTACTTTATAACTAGAGTGACAGCTAATGATGCTCTCTGTTGTGGAAACTAGGCAAAGGCTGGGCTCCCTCATCAGGAACAGAAGAACTATCGGATTACAGTCTTCAAAGAAATGGATGTATGCCCAATCATTCAAGGAGCTGTTGCCAGAGAAAATTTGGTGTCAAAGGAGTCCCTGAATTTTAATTTGTTCAGGGAACTCTAATGAATGGCCCGCATCTCATATGTTCACCAACACGATGCACAGGTGGAAAATCCTACTTGTGAACTGTTAAGGTAGCAGACCGTCTCCAAGCACAAATGGAACTGAATCCTCTTCTAGACCTGGAAAAAAGTATTTCTTAAAAGCAGGTGCTTACTTTAGTTTAGCACTTCTTGTGTTAAGCATGCATTCCTTAATAATTCTGTATCATAAATAATTTTAAGAGCAGATTCATTGGCAGTAGGAAAACATGAGAAATAAAATACTTCTAGAAACTTAAATTCTCCTTTCCCTATTTTTTTAAAGATTTCTCTCACATTTAGGTTCAAAATACATTCCTATTTTCCACTAGCATTAAATATTTATCATGATATGAAAACATGATGGTATATTAGAATGCCTAAGCTAAACTTTTAAACCATTAGAAAAAGCAGAAATGTTGTGGTTGTTCTTTTTATGTAAGCGGAGATAGAAGAAAGCTCTTTAAAAATTACTCAACTACTTCAAACAGAGAATTTTCAACTTCGGCAATAGACAGAGAGTTTAGCTTCAGTATAAGGCCATGTTTCAATTATGTTTCCCAAAGAAAATAATCGAGACTTGAGTGAACTTTTCTTTCAATCAGACTGCGACCCATTTATAGAAACCTACCTGCTAGCAGTGGTATAAATCTCTCTGCAAGTCACCATCTCTGTTCAGGAAATTATGACAGACCCATCAGGACCGTTAAATAACCATAAGAGATGGTTTCTAGGATTTAATATGAAGTGAATACAAAAATATTTATTCAAGTGGGAATTAATTCAAGCCTGTGCCTTTTGCTGACAAAGAAGGTATTTATTTGACATCCTTTTACTGAACATCTGCTCTTTGCAAAACACTAGTAAGAAATCAAAGGAGATTCAGGCACAGTCTACTATCCCCTTGCAGAGATAAAGATGGTGATATTTCCACTGCCTTGCAAACTATCATTTTGTTAGAGCAAAGGTAGCAATTACTACAGAAATGGGCAAGAGAGAGGTGGATTAAAACAGGACAGAAAAGGGCCCTAACGAAACAAGTGTTACCTTGGGAGTATTTAATTAATAAGGATAGATGGCGATGGAGAAACACAGGCAAGAAAAAGGAATTTCCAAACAGAGAACCATATTATAAAAAGTAGGACATAATAAGGTTCAGAAGACTTTGGTTCTTGGGATGTATTTAAAGATTTTGAGCAGGAGAATGGTATCGTCAATATCTCTTTTGGAAAGATAGCATTGGCAGTAGTGTAGTTATGATCTCCTAAGTGAAATCTGTGCAGTCTGGTCAGAGGTGGGTAGGGTGCAAGAAAATCAACTAGAGTAAATTGATTTTCATTTCATATCTACAGTTTCAGTGTGCTATTTTATAATGTACATATTTTAGTTCAATAGAACCTGTGCATAATTTAGAGAGAGAGAGCATGGATCTTCCTTCTACTGTTAGATTTCTCCCAAATATTTCAACACCCAACAATATTCTTAGTGCACCAACAGCCCTGTCTTTCTCTGGGTTGAACTTAGAGATAACTGAGGTACAGGATGAGTTGGAACAGAATAGATGGGATCAGGTTGAGTTAAGGAAATGCTACTGTCCATCTCAAGCTTTTATTACTTTGAAAAAGTAGAACTATAACATGTAATTCTGTAAATAGGTGGAGAAGGTGGAGAGATTGTGATTATTTGAAACTCCAGACATGATTCAAAATGGTATAAATGGTTAAATAAACAAATATACTTCAAAAATGCAGGAAAGCAAGGGAGAAAATACAATTCACTAAAAAATAAAGGATTCATATACTCTTTTGTCTCTTCATCACAGTGATTTGCAGTAAATTAAAGTAGCTCTGAGAATAATACTATAATAATACTATAATAATCCAATATCCTAGGTTTTTCCTGCTTAAATGACATCACTGGATAAACATTGATAACTTACATTGTTGCAATGTGTACTTCCACCAGTTTAACTTTTTCTAAATCAAATTAATGCACATACAGTAGTTTTCTATCTGCAAATGTTGATTTACTCTGATAAATGAGTTCATTCACATACATTTGGGTGAGTCTACAATGTATTATTGAGATTCAATGCACAATCGTAGATATTATTAATAGTTGTTTACATCCAAAGTCTCTGAATTGAAATCCTGGATCCACCATGTTAACTAGGATAAGTTATATTTTCCCCCCAAGGCTAAGTTTTCTCACTGCATTAATGAACATAATACTGCTATTATTTAAGGCAAAAGGATGTGTCATTTCATTGCAGTACTGAAACAATGTCTAATAGGATCTTCCCAAGCAGTGACTTTAAATTCTAAAAAGGAACTCAGGTCCAGACTCTACATAGTTTAATGTTAACTTATACATTTTTTTCTTTTAGAACTGCCACTGATTTCTGACTAAAAGAAAAGACGGTCCCCCAAACTTAAGTTTGTATCACCCTATAGAATACCACCCAACTTTGTACCACTATTTAGCTATCACAGACCAACATTATTTCTTTCTGTGCTATGTACATAGCCTCTCCCCTATTCTTTTTTTTTTTTATTGTAAACAAATGGGATACATGTTGCTTCTCTGTTTGTACATGGCGTAAAGGCATACCATTTGTGTAATCATAAATTTACATAGAGTAATGTTGTTTGATTCATTCTGTTATTTTTTCCCTTCCCCCCACCCCTCCCACCCCTCTTTACCCTCTATAGAGTAGTTCCTTCCTCCATACTTGTCCCCCTCCCTAACCCTAACTCTAACCCTAACACTAACCCTTCCCTCCCCCCCCATTATGTGTCATCCTCCACTTATTAGTGATATCATTCGTCCTTTGGCTTTTTGAGATTGGCTTATCTCACTTAGCATGATATTCTCCAATTTCATCCATTTGCCTGCAAATGCCATAATTTTATCATTCTTTATGGCTGAGTAATATTCCATTGTATATATATACCACAGTTTCTTTATCCACTCATCAATTGAAGGGCATCTAGGTTGGTTCCACAGTCTGGCCATTGTGAATTGAGCAGCTATGAATATTGATGTGGCTGTATCTCTGTAGTATGCAGATTTTAAATCCTTTGGGTATAGGCCAAGGAGTGAGATAGCTGGGTCAAATGGAGGATCCATTCCAAGTTTTCTAAGGAATCTCCACACTGTTTTCCAGAGTGGCTGCACTAATTTGCAGCCCCACCAGCAGTGTATGAGAGTACCTTTCTCCCCACATCCTCGCCAACACCTGTTGTTGCTCGTATTCTTGATAATCGCCATTCTAATTGGGGTGAGATGGAATCTTAGGGTGGTTTTGATTTGCATTTCTCTTATTACTAGAGATGTTGAACATTTTTCCATATGTTTGTTGATTGCTTGTAGATCTTCTTCTGTGAAGTGTCTATTCATTTCCTTAGCCCATTTGTCGACTGGATTAATTGAATTCTTGGAGTAGAGTTTTTTGAGTTCTTTATAGATTCTGGAGATTAGTGCTCTATCTGAAGTATGATTGGCAAAGATATTCTCCCACTCTGTAGGCTCTTTCTTCGCATTGCTGATAGTTTCCTTTGCTGAGAGAAAGCTTTTTAGTTTGAATCTATTCCAGTGGTTGATTCTAGCTTTTATTTCTTGTGCTATGGGAGTCCTGTTAAGGAAGTCTGGTCCTAGACCAACAAGGTGAAGATTTGGACCTACTTTTTCTTCTATAATCTGCAGGGTCTCTGGTCTGATTCCAAGGTCCTTAATCCATTTTGAGTTTAGTTTCGTGCATGGTGAGAGATATGGGTTGAGTTTCATTCTGTTGCATATGGATTTCCAATTCTCCCAGCACCATTTGTTGAAGAGGCTATCTTTTCTCCATTGCATATTTTTGGCCCCTTTGTCTAGTATGAGAAAATTGTATTTATTTGGGTTTGTGTCCGTGTCCTCTATTCTGTACCATTGATCTACCTTTCTATTTTGGTACCAATACCATGCCGTTTTTGTTACTATTGCTTTGTAGTAGAGTTGAAGATCTGGTATTGCAATACCCCCTGTTTCACTCTTCCTGCTAAGGATTGCTTTAGCTATTCTGGGTTTCTTATTCTTCCAGATGAATTTCATAATTGCTAGCTCTATTTCTGTAAGGTACACAATTGGGATTTTAATTGGAATTGCATTGAATTTGTATAGCACTTTAGGTAGTATGGCCATTTTGACAATATTAATTCTTCCTATCCAAGAACATGGAAGATCTTTCCATCTTCTAAGGTGTTCTTTAATTTCTTTCTTTAGTGTTGTATAGTTCTCATTGTAGAGGTCTTTCACCTCTTTTGTGAGATTGATTCCCAAGTATTTTATTTTTTTCGAGGCTATTGTGAATGGGGTAGTTTTCCTAATTTCTCTTTCTGAAGATTCATCACTTATGTATAAAAATGCGTTGGATTTATGGGCATTGATCTTGTAACCTGCTACTTTACTGAAATCACTTATGAGTTCTAAGAGTTTTCTGGTGGAATTTCCAGGTTCCTCTAAATATATAATCATGTCATCAGCGAACAGGGATAGTTTGAGTTCTTCTTTCCCAATTCGTATCCCTTTAATTTCTTTGGTTTGTCTAATTGCTCTGGCCAGAGTCTCAAGAACGATGTTGAATAGAAGTGGTGAAAGAGGGCATCCCTGCCTTGTTCCAGTTTTTAGGGGGAATGCTTTCAGTTTTTCACCATTTAGAATGATATTAGCCATGGGCTTAGCATAAATGGCCTTTACAATGTTAAGGAATGTTCCCACTATCCCTATTTTTTCTAGTGTTTTGAGCATGAAGGGGTGCTGTATTTTATCAAATGCTTTTTCTGCATCTATTGAAATAATCATGTGATTCTTGACTTTAAGTCTATTAATATGGTGAATTACGTTTATTGATTTCCTGATGTTGAACCAACCTTGCATACCTGGGATGAAACCCACTTGATCATGGTGCACTATCTTTTTAATATGTTTTTTATGCGATTTGCTAAAATTTTGTTGAGAATTTTTGCGTCAATGTTCATTAAGGATATTGGTCTGAAATTTTCTTTCCTTGATGAGTCTCTGTCTGGTTTAGGTATGAGGGTGATATTGGCTTCATAGAATGAGTTTGGGAGGGTTCCCTCCTCTTCTATTTTATGGAATACTTTGAGAAGTATTGGAATGAGCTCTTCTTTAAAGGTTTTGTAGAACTCGGCTGAGAACCCATCTGGTCCCGGACTTTTCTTTGTTGGTAGGCTTTTGATTTCTTCTTCTATTTCATTACTTGAAATTGGTCTATTTAAATTGTGTATGTCCTCCTCGTTCAGTTTAGGCAATTCATATGTCTCTAGAAACCTGTTGATGTCTTTGAAATTTTCTATTTTGTTGGAGTATAGATTTTCAAAATAGCTTCTAATTATGTTTTGTATTTCACTCGTGTCTGTTGTGATATTTCCTTTTTCATTCCGAATTTTAGTGATTTGGGTTTTCTCTCATCTTTTCTTTGTTAGTGTGGCTAAAGGTTTATCAATTTTGTTTATTTCTTCAAAGAACCAACTATTTATTTTGTCAATTTTTTGTATTGTTTCTTTTGTTTCAATTTCATTGATTTCAGCTCTGAGTTTAACTATTTCCTGTCTTCTACTACTTTTGGTGCTGTTCTGTTCTTCTTTTTCTAGGGCTTTGAGCTGTAGTGTTAGGTTGTTTATTTGTTGAGTTTTACTTCTTTTATTAAATGCGCTCCATGAAATAAATTTCCCTCTAAGTACTGCTTTCATAGTGTCCCAGAGATTTTCATATGATGTTTCTTTGTTCTCATTTACCTCTAAGAATTTTTTAATTTCCTTCCTAATATCTTCTGTTATCCATTCATCATATAATAGCATATTGTTTAATCTCCAGATGTTGGAATCGTTTCTGTGTTTTACTCTTTCATTTATTTCTAACTTCAATCCATTATGATCTGATAGAATACATGGTAGTGTCTCTATCTTCTTGTATTTGCTAACATTAGCTTTGTGGCATAATATATGGTCTATTTTAGAGAAGGATCCATGTGCTGCTGAGAAGAAAGTGTATTCACTCTTGGTTGGATGGTATATTCTATAAATGTCCGTTAAGTCTAAATTATTGATTGTGTTATTGAGATCTATGGTTTCTTTGTTCAATTTTTGTCTGGAAGATCTGTCCAGTGGTGAGAGCGGCGTGTTAAAATCACCTAGTATTATTGTGTTGTGGTCTATTTGGTTTCTGAAATTGAGAAGGATTTGTTTGCCATACATAGATGAGCCACTGTTTGGGGCATAGATGTTTATGATTGTTATGTCTTGCTGATTTATGCTTCCCTTAAGCAGTATGAAATGACCTTCTTTATCCCTTCTGACTAACTTTGGCTTGAAGTCCACATTATCGGAAATGAGGATGGATACTCCAGCTTTTTTGCTGAGTCCATGTGCATGGTATGTTTTTTCCCATCCTTTCACCTTTAGTCTATGGGTATCTTTTTCTATGAGGTGAGTCTCTTGCAGGCAACATATTGTTGGATCTTTCTTTTTAATCCAGTCTGCCAGTCTATGTCTTTTGATTGATGAATTCAGGCCATTAACATTCAGGGTTATTATAGATAAATGATGTGATTTCCCGGTCATTTGGTTCATTTTTTAAATTTTGTTTATTTATTTGTTTGACACAACTTGTTTCCTCCTTTATTTGACAATTCCTTTAGGATAATTCCTCCCTTTGCTGATTTGCTTCTTTGTTTTTCATCTCTTCCTCATGGAATATTTTGCTGAGAATGTTCTGTAATGCTGGCTTTCTTTTTGTAAATTCTTTTAGCTTTTGTTTATCATGGAAAGATTTTATTTCATCGTCAAATTTGAAGGTAAGTTTTGCTGGGTATAAGATTCTTGGTTGGCATCCATTTTCTTTCAGGGCTTGAAAAATGTTGTTCCAGGCCCTTCTAGCTTTTAGGGTCTGGATTGAAAAATCTGCTGATATGCGTATTGGTTTCCCCCTGAATGTAATTTGGTTCTTTTCTCTCACAGCCTTTAAAATTCTGTCTTTATTTTGTATGTTCGGTATTTTCATTATAATGTGCCTTGGTGTGGGTCTGTTGTAATTTTGTGTATTTGGAGTCCTATAAGCCTCTTGAACTTGATTTTCCATTTCATTCTTCAGATTTGGGAAATTTTCTGATATTATTTCATTGAATAAATTGTTCATTCCTTTGGCTTGTTTCTCTAGACCTTCCTCAATCCCAATAATTCTTAAATTTGGCCTTTTCATGATATCCCATAGTTCTTGTAGATTCTGTTCATGATTTCTTACCATCTTCTCTGTTTGTTCAACTTTGTTTTCAAGGTTAAATATTTTGTCTTCAATGTCTGAGGTTCTGTCTTCCAGGTGTTCTATCCTATTGGATATGCTTTCTATGGAGTTCTTAATTTGGTTTATTGTTTCCTTCATGTCAAGGATTTCTGTTTGGTTTTTTTTCAATATCTCTAACTCTTTATTGAAATGATCTTTTGCTTCCTGTATTTGCTCTTTTAACTGTCGATTGGTGCGATCATTCAATGCTTGCATTTGCTCTTTCATCTCATCGTTTGCTTCTCTGATCATTTTAATTATGTACATTCTGAACTCCTTTTCTGTCATTTCTTCTGCCATGCTGTCACTGGGTTTTATTGATGTAACATCTAGATTTGTTTGCAGCATTTTCTTTCCTTGTTTTCTCATATTGTTCAGGTATCAGAGGACCGCTGAGATATTGCAGATTTCCTCTACTGACTTACAATGTCCCTGAAGATTTCTATATATATCCCCCCTTAGCCTTCAGTAGGCTGAAGTCTTGGAGGAAGTTGATAATGCGGTGCTCCACAAGGAAGCTGCCTCTCTAGGAGTGGTGGCCTTCAGGTGGGGTATAATCCCTGCTAGTGGGCAGAGGTGCCTCCACTTGTTGACCAATGGTCATCCAAAGGGGACCTAGGCTGCGGGCTGAGGCAAGGCCTGTTTGGGCCTGAGTCTCTGGTTTTACCATCCTTGTGGGGAAACCTCACCCGGCAGGGAAGACTCACCCGGTGGGGAGGTCTCGCTCCTAGAGGTTCCCCTCAATTTACAGCTACCGCCTGGGCTGGGCTGCCTTCCTCTGCAAAGTTCCCAGGGGCCCGGCCTTACCTCCTGGGCCTGGGAGCCTCACCCTTTGCAGATGACTCTCCTTAGGCTGCCCCTCCTCAGAGAATCTTCCCGCAGGCCTGGAACCTTCGCTCCGCCCTAAGCCTGTCTCTGTGCGGCTCTTCCACCCAGAAGCCTCCTAGATCCTGGGACCCTGCTCTGCACCTAATCACCTGGCTGTGTGGCCCCTCCTCTGAGCAGCCACCTGTGGCCCCGAACAATCGCTCTGAGTCCCAGAGACCTGCCACAGGCCTCTTCCTCCAGACAGCTGCCCAGTATTCCGGTGCGGTCACTAGGAGTCCAAGAAACTCACTTTGTGCCTCCTCCTCCCACCAACCACCCGTAGCCCTGGGCAATCAATCACTCCGAGTCGAAGTGACCCTCCCCGTTCCTCCTCCTTCTCCAGATAACCCCCCGGGTGTTCAGGAGCGGTCCCTCTGAGTGGCTCTGAATCCACGTGACCCGCTGCACGGGTCCTCTGGGCAACCGCCCGGAGCTCTGGTGCGGCCACTCAAGACCAAGCGTCCCACCACGCTTCTCCTCCAGGCAGCCCCCCTGTGTTCAGGAGCTGTCACTTTAAGTCCAAACAACTCACCACTTGCCTTCTCCTCTGAGCAGCCGCCTGGAGCGCTAATGCAGTCACTGCGAGTCCAAACGGCCCGCCGCGCTTCTCCTCCTCCTCCTCCTACTCCTCCGGGCAGGCCCCGGGGTTCAGAAGTGGTCTGAGTCCAAACAGCTCGCCACGCAGCCCCTTCTCTGGCAACCGCCTGTAGCTCTGGTGTAGTCACCCGAATCCAAGCGGCCGCGCTCCTCTTCCTCCTCCTCGTCCTCAGGGCAGGCCCCGGGGTTCAGAAGCGTCATTCTGAGTCCAAACAGCTCGCTGCGCGGCTTCTCCTCTGGCAACCGCCTGTAGCTCTGGTGCAGTCACTCCGAATCCAAGTGGCCACGCTCCTCCTCCTCCTCCTCAGGGCAGGCCCCGGTGTCCTGAGTCCACACAGCTCTCCTAGCCACTCCTCCCCTGGGCAGCCGCCGGAGCCCCAGTGGTTGCTCCGAGTCCCAGCGCTGTGCCTAGCGGCCTCCTTTACGGCGCTCCCAGCTGTCCTCCCCTATTCTTTTTAGTCAGTTTAACATCTTTTTTCCCTCATTAATAGAATAAATAAATCTTTGACATGTGTTGACTACATATTTATTTTAAGCATTTTTTGAAACTATTCTTTTGAAATGGGTATTATTTACTGAATAGTAATTGTCATGTACAATTATTAACCGATTTCTTTAAAAAACTAATCTGAGAAACAAAACAGAATACAGTAATTCCCCCTCTTACTCATGAGGATCATACTCTAAAACCCTAGTTAATGCCTGAAAGCATATACTACTACCCCCATGTTCTGTGTTTTTTCCTATACATATGCATATGTGTGTCATACTCCTATGATAAAGTTTAAATTATTAATTAGAGTAAAAATAATGATAATGAAATATAATAATTACATACTATGACAAATTTTTTTAAATTTTTATGAATTATTTATTTCTGGACTTTTCATTTAATATTTTCAAACTGTGGTAGACTTTGGGCAACTGAAACCATGGGAAGCAAATCATGGATTAGGGGGGATTGTTGTCATCCATATTTCAAAAACTAGCAAACTTGGTGTGATCATCAGTCACTGGTTAAGTAACTGTCAAAACCACGGGAAGTGGAACTAAGAATTATCACTCCTCCGATGTCGCCATCTCTTGATTGAAAGAACTGAGATCATCATACCAAGAGCTAAATTATCCTCTTATCCTCCAAAACACCATGGTTAGTAGATCAAGAGAGTACACAGCACATTTATTCTCTGACATAATTTATGACTCATTACTTTCTCCCCTGATTTTTTTTTTTTTGTTCTGTATTCTGTGCCTCAATCCAGGTTATACCATCGATCATTAAGTTCTACAATTTTGAAATTGTCTCAGGATTCCCATTCCCTAAATCATCCAAAACATCATAGGTGGTGATTCACAGAATTCTGTCAATTTTACCTCTGTGAAGCTGGAGAACATACAAAAGGATGTCGAATTTCTGTTCTTTTCAGTTGTTGAACTTTCTAATTGAACTTGACTCCTTCTGTTCCTTCATCTGAGGCATGTCCTCAGTCACTCATCCCCAGCCTCCTCCAGACAAAGTTTAATAACAACAATGGTTATGGTTGGGTTTGAGGCACTAGAATTAAGTACAAGCGTAGGAAGTCCACGTACTACACACGTATGTATTGTTAAAATTCAGGGTTACTCCTGTTCTGCTAGACTTGTATTTTTGTACCTTACAAAGCAAATGTAACTTCAAATTGAAATGAACATGACAAAAAATATAGGTCAAAATTCAAAAATTTCTTTCTGCAACCCCAGCTGATTATCTGCCATCCCTTGCATCCCCCCAGGATGAGTTCCTATCACATAACTGCATTACTGCCAACATTATCTTCCCAGGAGAAGGATCTGATAAACTCACTCTTCTGTTCAACACCTTCACACTCACACTATGTATAAGACATAGCCTGAGTCTCTGGCCCCCTTGTTTTGCGTCGTATCATCCCCTCCACTGGTGATACTCCTGCATGCTCACCTCTCTTCATATACCCCAACAAGCCCTGAACGTTCAAGGAAGGCTAGAGGTTCCAGGGTGCCCACCCCCAGAACTAGCTTCTCTCACGCCCTCTTCCAATCCATCGCCGCCTTTAGCTACTGCACCCCTGCTGTTACCTGTGCTCAGCACTCTGGACAGCGCCCCTGTGTCCTAGGCAGGGACTTCCTCCTCTCACCCCCTCCACCACCAAAGAGGTCCCCTGTGAACACACCAATTACCATGTCAAGAGACTCTTCAGATGTGGTTAAGGATCATGGGATGGAGAGATTGCTCTGGATAAGCTGGGTGGGCCCAATGTAATCACAATGTTGATTAAAAGAGGGAGACAGGGAGGTCAGAGTCAGAGAACGAAGGCGATGCCAAAAGCAGAGATCGAAAAATGTCACACTGCTCACCCTGAAGATGAAGAAAGGGGCCCTGAGCTGAGGAATACAGGTGAACCCTGGAAGCCACAAGTGACAAGGACATGGATGCTTCCCTCAAACCTCTGGAAGGAACACAGCCTACCACCCACTCTAGACTTCTGACTTCCAGAAAGTTGAGATAACAAATCTGTGTAAGTTTGTGGTGATCGGCTGCAGCATCAGTAGGAAAGGAAGGTGTCTTACAGGATGTGACTGAATCTTCCTCTCTACGTGGGGAATTCCAAGAGAAAGACTGCAGCTTAGTCTACTGTGTTTCCCACAGATATCTTTGGAATAGAATCTCAATTAATACTTATGAAAGGGATGACTTTGCAGACAACATGCAGTTCAATTAGTCCCCAGATGAGCAGGGTATCTATCCTTTAATGCAGGTGGTCTGAGGAACACTGCACATGATCTTAAATGATCCTCAACATTTTCTCCTATTGTCTGTTAGTCTGAGATGATGAATGCCAAATTCATTCCTCTGCTGGTAGTATGTATATCTGTTTATGGGTCACAGCCTTTAAATACCAAATGGAAAAAACCAAACTCTACATGATTCCCTGTGTATTTTTTTTTTCAGGAAATAAAATGGAGACATATTTCCACAGTAAATCTCCATGTCTTCTATATTACCAGGTTTTAAAAGGTTATGTACATTAGATATTACATCATTGTTTGAAGTACATTAGCGCTTTTGAAAACAGCTGCTTTCAATCTCCATTCTCATAAAAAGAGCAACCACACAGTCTGTGCTTTTTCTAATGGCTTTAAAATGTATATTAACTGAGAAATTCTGATCCGCACTAATGTTTGTGTACCATAATATAGAATATTAATGGAAAACATAAAAGAGGAAAAGTCTTTACAAAATAGGGCAGAAGGAGAAACTTATGTTTCTCCAAGTATTTTTGGTCTCAATATGCTTTCCCTTTGGCAACAGATATATTTTTATGAAAGCTTTATGAGGCAAAATTACTAATAAATGTGTGTATTTAGCACACCATGTGAAAATAGAGCCTTTGCTTTTGAGAAACTTTTTGAAGATGAGAAAAGCCGTGACCTTCATTTGTACACAGAGCTGATCCACCACTTACAACTAGGTAACGAAGACTGGCCTACTGTGTGCAGAAAGCTGGCAAGTTCGGGCAGCATGGGCTAAATGTTAGCACCTCACCTACACGTTCCAAGTGTAAGGATTCTTGAGGTCCCAAAACAGGGACTATTTTCCAAAATGCTGAACTCACGTTTCCCTTCTTGCAGATTGTGATCTTCACCATCCTGGTTTTACCTGGGAACACTTGCCTGGTTAACACACAGGGAAAATACAAACTCTTTCTCCTACAAAATGCATCTCTGCTATCACTCAAAATGCAAGAATGGAGGTGTTTAGAGAGCTGATACTATTATTAGTTACGCATCCTCTACTCACTTTGGAAAGGTAAATACCAAAGAAAATTCAAGTCTTTGAAATGAAAGGACAAACTGCCCAGCAGCAGCAAGAAGCTCTTCCTGTGTTACAGAGATGAAATGCAGCACAGTGTCACTAACACAACGTGGCAATTTGACTGCAATGAAGAGCGTTCCTTACCTGAATCCGGAGGGAGAAGACGTGGACCTGCACCCTTATGTGCTTTCTGATGAGGGTTGAACGCTACATTTAACTTTAAACCTGAAGAGAACTTGAAGATTTTACAAAGATAAAACAGAGATGGGTGGCGCTCTGACCCTTTGCCCTGATGCAGAGGTGAGAACATCAACTCAGGGTGGGCGTGAGCACCAGCTCCCCCTGGTGGCCACCTGGTGACCAGGAGCACGGTGCATTTGCTTTGTGATGGACAAGTTCACAATTTACCTTGGGATATAGATTCAATCAGCTGCACTTTAGGGCTTTGTGCCCAGAAAGTATGCCAGGGAAATCCTAGAAGGAAACTTTAAGCCATGAAAATTGTCTGTTGACTGGAGCATTGTAAACTAATGGGTGAGAGGCAGAGGTGTGTGTGTGTGTGTGTGTGTGTGTGTGTGTGTGTGTGGTAAATAAATACAGATACATATACTGAAAGGATCTTCACTTAGATCACAGGGAATACAGGGCTTAATTGTAAAAGTGGTTCTCTTTGCTCTTTGTTTATTTGTATTTAATTTCCTTTTTTTCAATCCTCTCCATTGACATTTCTCTTCATACTCACTTCTTAAATTGTATCCAAAATGTCTGAATTATTTATTCCCAGCTGCCTCTGCGTGTTTCCTTCACATTCTTCAATTTTTCCCTGTATCATCATTGGTAGTAAGGTGACAATATACATAAATATTTAAAACACCTGGCTGTAATGGTGATAACCAAGAGGAACAAATGATTTTTATTTAATCACTGATTTTATGTTTTAGGCCCCATCATATTGCTTTTGGACAAAGGCCTTTCACGAACTCAGTGATTAAAGAGACTTATACATATATTCCTTGGAGTTACATTATAAAGATATATTTTGACGGGGCCTAAGAATCATATTACTTCAGTCCCTGGCAGCAATATCTTATGAAGTTATTGAAGCAGAACATGATTCTCCAAATATAAACAGAGCACCTAGTATATGTAAGCCCCAACATTAATTTCAAAGTTGTGCAGAACAACTTCTAGCCTTAAGTAATTTGCAGAATAAAAGGACTGATAAGGCAGCGTTCCAGAATAGTCCTCGTGTTCCAATCAAAACATTGATATTCTTTGAAAAGAAACCTCAGAAGACACGAAGCGTGGCTCCTGCTGATCAAGATGAATGTCATCCTGACCGATCGCCATGGTATCACTTAAAAATTTTCACTAGAAAACTAGGTTCTGGGTTCCTCCGTCTCTGTGCCTTGAGTAGAAGGGTCTCCTGTGATCTGCAGGGAGCACCAGGAGCAGCTCAGAGGCAGTTCCCTGGGAATGAGTGAATCACAGTATGGAGGCAGTTCTGGGCCTCTGGGACCAGAAAGCCTCTGTGTGAGGCTCCTCTGCATCACAAGCTGAAGGGTCTTAGGTAGGATTTCACTCAGATTTTTAGATCTGTGTAAATTTTAAAGAATGCTTGCTCCTTCATTTAATCAGTAAAGATCACCAGCTCTCTGCAGCCAGAGCACCCTGCTAAGGCAGGGGATACAGTGAGGGGTGACACGGGCCCACAGGGAGAGAGGGATGTGATGACATCACCACATGGATCCAGCATCACCAGGTGTGGCCGACTCCATGCAAGTCCACCTCTGCCTATCTAAATAGGCAGAGGCTGAGGGACCAAGAAGGAATGCGATGCCAGACATCGTGGTGCATGCCTGTAATCCCAGCAACTCAGGAGGCTGAGGCAGGGGGATCACAAGTTCAAGACCAGCCTCAGCAACTTTGCAAGACCCTGTCTCAAACTCAAAAATAAAAAGGGCTGGGGACGTGGCTCAGTGATCAAGTGCCTCTGGGTTTAATCCCTGATACAAAAAAAAAAAAAAAAAAAAAAAGACCTTGATGATATTAATTGCAATGAACATTTTAGGAAACAGGTCTGATGGCCAAATAGGGGATATCCCTCAAGTTAGTTCATAAAAGACCATCTCGACATAGAAAGATAAAAGTTGTTTTTGTCAATTTTTTATTGCTGTGACCTAAAGACCTAAAAAGAATAACACAGGAGGGAAAGTTTACTTGGGGTTCACGGTTTCAGAGACCTCTGTGCATAGATGGCCGACTCCATAGCTCTGGGCCTGAGGTGAGGCAGGACATCATGGTGGAAGGGCATGGAGGAGCAAAGCACCTTGGGACATGGCACCAACGAAGCAGAGCAAGCTCCACTTACCAGGGACCAAATATAAAGCCCAAAGGTAATCTCCCAGGGAAACCCTCCTCTCGTCACAGCCCACAAGCCTACAGTTATCACCCAGTTAATCCATGTCAGGGGATTAATGCACTGATTCAGTTCAAGCTCTCATAATCTAATCAGCCCATCTATGAAAATTATTGCATTGTCTCCCAGCTGGGCTTGGGGGATTCCTCATATCTAAGCCGTAACCAAAGTTGGAAGCTTCAGGTTCTGGTTCTCAAGGCTTTCTGTGTGTGGAAACTTTAAAACATCTTGGTGTCCTGGCCCCATGTCATAGGAATTAAAGTCAGAATTTCTGGTCATGACACTGGGCAACAAAAATAATAATAATTCTTGTTGTTAAGATAAGTTTAAAGTAAGCATACATTATATATTTATTATATTCTAGATTTTTCAAAATTATCCACTCATCAAAATAGCCTTTCTTTTTGAAGATTCTGAATCTGTGGACTGGTCAATGAAAACAACCTACTTCTATATCATTTTTTAAATTTTTTATTTGTTCTTTTTAGTAATACATGACAGTAGAATGTATTTTGACATATCATACATACATGGAGTACAACTTCCCATTCTTGTGGTCGTACATGATGTGGAGTTACACGGTCACGTATTCACATACGAACATAGGACGTAATGTCCCATTCATTCTCTCTCCTATTCCCGTCTCTCCTCCCTTCCCCCTTAATCAAAAATACTTCTATTCTTCCCCACCCCTCCCCTTATTGTGTGTTAGCATCCGCATATCAGCGAGAACATTCAGCCTTTGGATTTTTGGGATTGGCTTATTTCACTTAGCATGATAGCCTCCAGTTCCATCCATTTATTGGCAAATGACATAACTCATTCTTCTTTATGGATGAGTAATATTCCATTGTATAGGTACCACAGTTTTTTTATCCATTCATCTATTGAAAGGCACCATAGTTTAGCTATTGTGAATCGAGTTGCTCTTAACATTGATGTGGCTGCATCACTGTGATATGCCAATTTTAAGACCTTTGGTCATACGCCAAGGAGTGGGATAACTGGGTCAAATGATGGTTCCATTCCAAGTTTTCTGAGGAATCTCCATGCTGTTTTCCAGAGTGGTTGCTCCAATTTTCAGCCCACCAGCATGAATGTTCCTCCTCCCCACATCCTCGCCAACATTTATTGTTACTAGTATTCTTGATAATTGCCATTCTAACTGGAGTGAGATGAGATGAAATCTCGGCATAGTTTTAATTTGCATTTCTCTAATTGCTAGAGATGTTGAATATTCTTTCATGTATTTGTTTACCAACCATATTTCTTCTTTTGCGAAGTGCCTGTTCCTTCCTTTGTCCATTTATTGATGGGGTTATTTGGGGGTTGTTTTGGCGTTAAATTTTTGAGTTCTTTCTGGAGATTAATGTTCTACATGAGGTGCAAAGATTTTCTTCCATTCTGTAGGCCCTTTCTTCACATTTTTTTTCTTTTTCCTTTTTCTAACTTTTTTATTTTCTTTTCATGATCTTGATTGTTTCCTTTGCTGTGAAGAAGCTTTTTAGTTGGATACCATTCCATTTATTGATTCTTGATTTTACTTCTTGCATTTCAGGAGTCTTGTTGAGGAATTTGGTTCCTAAGCCAACATGATGGAAATTTGGGCCTATTTTCCTACTTCTATTTCTAAATGTTATTTTATTTGCAAACTCAATTTGAAATGAAGCCTTGCCCACTGAATTCACAGAGTAGATCACTAGTGAAATTGATTTTAGTCTTATGGGCTTTAGGAAGCTGTAAGCATCCACCTACCTGGATTCTTGTAGATATGAAGGTTCAGGTATCTTATCCCAGGAAGTTTGGGTTATAACTACACAACTTTTTTGGTTGGCAAGATGTACCATCTTTCTTTTTCCTTACTGGCAGGTTTGCTGAGTCCATAGGAAGACTGCATGGGGCAGTTTGTCTTTTATGGAAAATATTTTGGATAAAGAGAAGCATGTGGAAATTTTTAAGAGTATTAAAAATTGGGGTAGAAAAAGATAGGTGATGCCCAAATCATAATTTCTTTGTCAGAGTGAATTTAAGCAGCTAGTTGCAATGTATTTTTTTTTTTAATTTATAAAGGAATCACATTTCTACCATTTTTCTGAGAGTATTATGGACAAATTAGAGCCAGGTTTTAAAGAAGTTTTTGAGACACTATTTCCCACTATCAATCTCCAAGACAGAAAACCACATAGAAGCATTTAATGTGTCTAATGTAGACGATTCACTAATTGTTCCACACAGCTGGAGGGGAGACAGGGTCACTAATATTTACACAACTGTCATATTGTCAGTGTCCTGTGGGTCACTCTCCCCTTTGGTTTCTCCTCATTAATACTAATTTTGGAAGGTCTGAGAGTAAGCTGCTGCCCCCTGGCTAGGTCATCCCAGAAACCTCTGTGAGCCAATGACCTTCACAGTTGAAGAATTTAATTGCTACCACAGAGCTATCGGTCAGAGGAAGAGGGTTGATGAACTATGTAGACAGCCTCTCAGTGGCTGAGATATTTTAAAACAATGCTCTCTCTTACCAATGCTACAGGGTTAAAAAAAAAAATTCACACTGCAGTATCTCAGAGCTCCTCAGGACAGGCTACATCATTAAACATTAAGGACACCTCACAATAGTTCACTAGATGAAATTAAGGAATGAAAGCAATGAAAATAACGAAGCTTTTCAAGCAGCCTGATCAATCATTGAGTATACAAGAAACAAATACAAAAGGTGACCAGAATCTGCTGTGAAATCCCTAACAGGCCTAGAGAAAAGTTTAAAGGTTAGGGGACTAATGATTCATAAGAATTAATATTCATCTTCTGAGAGTGTATTTTAAGGAAGACTTATTTGTACAGAGTAGATTTTTGCTCTAAGGTCATGAAACTAGGTTATGAATAACACTAATGGATTTTCCCCATTCCATCCTTAATTTCCCTACAGAGCTGCAACAGTATACCAGAAGGAGTTTCTGAAAGGTGTGCATATGATACACAAAACTGTAAAGCGACTCAAACATTCTGTGCAATTCTAACTAACTTGGGGTTGTTGCCTGTGTGTTGAGGAGCCTCGGCTACCCACGGTAAGGGACGTTTACATAGACATTTGTGATACTGAGATCTGCTGAAACTTGTCTAATGCATCAATAAGGAAAGTTTCTGATTTTTAAAGAAAGGTAGAAAATTAGGCATTGAACAGAATTTGCTTGGAATTTTTAGAATAGGCTACCTCTTTTTAGTTCATTTTTGCCAAAACTTTTAGCCAGAATCTAATTAAACAAAAGCCTCTTTAATTGTATTTAATATTTTAAAACTCCAAGCAGTTTTTCAGACTGATAGTGTACAGCTCAAATTGGATTTCCTTTTCGCTATATATATTCTGACACTCTCTAAATACAAAACTGTTTAGGAAACATTACAAAAATTAAAAATAAGTTATCCGTGTTAGTTTTGTACTATGAGGTAACAAAATACCACAAAATTAGCAAATGGACACACACATCCCCGCTGACCCATCTCCAGGAGTCAGCTTGGCTGAGCACTTGACCATTTAGGGTCTCGCTGACTGAAACCAAGGATTGGGCTGCAGTCTCCTCTGAAGGTTAGAGTGGGAGAACTAACTTCCACTCTCAGGTTGTGACTGTTCGGTTGAACAACACAAGGTCAGTAGGAGGCTGTCCCAGTTCCCAGGGTGGCCATCTGGACTTGCCACCCAGTGGCTGACTTCATCCAGCCAGCAGGGGATCTGTAGAGCAAGTTTGCCAAGACAGTCTTCCATGATGCCTGGTGATCCCATGAGTGGCTTTCCCGTCTGCCACCACATCTGCCACCTTTGCCACATCATCTACAAGGAATGAATGCTAAAAATAGGGGATGGGGGAACTATTTCAGAATTTGTCACACGCTCTCTCTAAAATAAGTTTTCTTTTGAGTGAAGCTTGCTTTTACTCAGTTAAAAATTCATTGATGCTTAATTTTAAACTTAAAGTATAACTATTTTATAGGTAAGTTAACTATATCCATTTCAAGTCACTGAAGATACTTTCAAAGTCGTTACATTACCTTATGGGAGGAAAAAATTTGTACATATAAATATGCATTTATAAATATGTATATGCGTGTATGTATAAATAGAAAAGATATTGAGAAAATGCATATTTGCTTACAAATTTGTATAACTAGACATTGTGATATGTAGGCATATTTAAATGAAATGTAAAAATTATTTGGTATTTTATTTTTTAGATTTAAAAAGCATTGTCATGTTTGCTAATATTTTCTATTTACAAAGGCAAAGCCACCACCCAAATTAATGGCAGTAATTAGCAGATTGGGTTTCTCACCACAGGCAAATGTCTGTCTTTTAATGTTATAAATGAGCATTTAAGAGTTGAAGCAGCAGGTGGTATATCCTCTAAGAACAAAATGATTATTTAACACAATTTTATAAAGAATGAGATATCCCTATTAATCCCCACTTTAATATACATTATGTAAATAAATTCTAAATATTACATTTTATTTAAATTTTATTTAATATTAATTTAACTGGCCTGTGAGAAGCATTTGTAAAAGGCTTATATTTGGTAATTTTGCTTGGTTTCTATTTTGTTGATTCTGTGTGGGTCTTTCTCCAGTGAATTTAGGTGGTGCTAAGTGCTATGACCTGGATGTAGTTTGCCCCTCAGGTTCATGTGTGGAGGCCTGGTCCACAGGTTGGCAGTGAAGAGGAGGTGTGTAACTTTTAAGGCGTGAAACCTAGAGGGAAGTCCTTTCATCATTTGGGGTGTGCACACAAAAGGGACTGGCTTCTTGCCTGTGTCACCTCTCCCTTATCCATACCCTCCCACGACAGTGTGATATAACCAAGGGGTTCCTCTCCAGAGCACAGCCAACACTAGTGCCATGCCCTCTAACCTCCAGAACTATGAGCCAAACAAAGTTTCTTTACAAAGTTAGACAGCTTCAAGTATTTTGTTATAGTAATGCAAAACTTAGTCATTACAAATTCCGAAACTCACTTTTAACCTGAAAGATAGCTTTAATATTTAAAGCTTAATTTCTTAATTGACACTACCCCTAATAATATTTTAATGATTATCTGAAGATTAGATTCATGGCTGAGTGAGTGAAAAAACTTAACCCATGGAAATACCTTTGCTATTGGATTTATTAAATTGATAAGATTATCTTTGGCAAAAAATCCATGTGGATCTTGCTAGACTGAAAACCTTAGACAAATTAATTAGCCTTATTGACCCTTTGTATAATAGATACAGTAATTATTACAGAACATGGTTATTTGATTTGTAAAGCAATGTGCAGACATACCTTGAACTGGAAAACAAAATATTTTGCCTTCTTCATCCCTGCCCCTCTCCATTTAAAACACATGTGCTCTTTGCAATTTGGGTGAGATCCTACGTTCTGAACTTTTTACATCCCCCAAAACAACATGTCTAACCAATAGCCATGTTTCTAGTTTACTTCATTAGTAAACATTTAAATAAATTACACCGAAACATCACTAACCATCAGGGAAATGCAAATTGAAATCACACTGAGGCATTTCAATTAGTTTTCTCCTCTCGTAACTATTCTTTCAGGGCAGATTTTCCTCAATTAATACATGTTGACATCATATTTTGCCTGATTACTTTTTTCTGCATTAAAATGCTTTTTACAAAATTCCTAGTTTACCGGTGCTCTTTTCTGTCAGTGTCGCAAAGTTCAACTACTAAGTGTGTATTTCTGTTTATTTTGGAGGTATCAGCAAAAACGAAGCATTGTACAACAATGGTGGGATTTCCTTCTGTTTGAGGGCTGGCTAACATATAATTTTCCTAGGATAATGTCAAGTTCCTAACCCTGTTCAAAAATTTAAAAGTAAAAAGGTTTTCCAATTAGATTAATATATTCAAATAGGAAATTGATGCCGAACTCAATAGATGTCTTGAGGCACTCTGCACAAGGATGGGGGTGAGTGTGTCAGCACACCAACGGGCCATGGACAGAGGCTGGAGAATTAGGAAGCAAAGGGCCATGGATTCCTGAAACCTGGGGAAGTTGCTGAGTACTGACATCTGGCAGGAGCTACGGCAATCCACCGATGAGTACTGTTCAACCAGAGATGCCCCAGGATGGAGCCAGTGAGTGCGTATAACTTGCTTGCAGTCAGCAGAAAGATACTGGTGCTTACCATGCCTCACATTCGATTAGTTTTTTATTACTCATGAATTTATCTTTAGTAATCATTAGTATTTCCTCTTCCCTTAAAAATAGCCATTTATATCTTTTTCCTATGTTGTTTTTAAGGTTCATTCCAAGATTCATGACGTGTGTTTTAAAATATCTATTAAGTATCATCGTCATAAATTAAAAATATTTTTCCTGATGTCATTTGATCTCTAGTTTTTCCACAGTGCCTTTAATAGAAGATATACTGTGTACACTGTATGTTACTAAATATACCAGGGTTTCTTAAAGCATTTTTGGTAGGGTTTCTTTGTTGTTGTTGTTGTTCTTTTGTACTGGGGATTGAACAGTGATGCTTAACCACTGAGCCACATCCTCAGTCCTTTTCATTTTTTATTTTGAGACAGGGTCTCACTAAGTTGCTGAGGTTGGCTTTGAACTTGTGATCCTCCTGCCTCAGTCTCCAGGGTTGCTAGGATTATAGGTATGGACCAATGCACCAAGCTTGTGGAGTTTTTGGGGTTTTTTTAATTTAGAAATACCTTACTTATCTGTTCACTAATTTAACACACGTGTAGATATTTTGTGATGTCTATGATATACATATTGATTTTAGAGCAGTTCAGAATTTTTTTCACGTGGGGCTATATAAAAATCCTAAGATGGTGGAATAGAGGCAGTGCTTTTCCTGGGCGCTCTGTGGCATGAAACCAAGAAAGTAGATGGGCAGTTTCTCAGTAAGATGGATGAAAAAAAGTGGGGGGACTTTACAGGAAATTGAGAATGGACATTCAAGTCAGATCAGGGACTCAGGAGGCTGGATATAATAAGAAAGAAATCTCCCAGACCTTTGCTGCCTGAGCCAGCTAGAATGCCCCCCATTAGAAACTGGAGGGGTAAGGGAATTGAAGGAATTCACATTTTTAGGAGGCTGTGGCATGGCTGGGTAGGGAGAAATCAAGGACACTGTGGGACTAACCTGAAAGGTGTGCTGCACCATATCCTTGGGAAGGAAAGACGCTGCGTCTCTCCCTGCTGCCTGCAGAGGGCAGAGGGAGGAGACGTTTCGCAACTGAACCATGAGGACCAGCAGCTGTGGGAACCAATTCCTGGAAAATCTGAGCTGGACACAAAACACAGGACAGGCAAACCCACACCCCACGATACAGAGTATGCCTAAGTGACCAGGAGATAATCAGACATGGAGAGGGGTTTACGTGAGGGAATACAGGGCATGGAAACCCACTCAGCTCCCCACTCTCCTTTGAGGAGGTCACCAGACCTGCTAAGAGGGACATGACCAGCCAGGAATTCAAAAGGGTGGGGGAGGGAGGGACTGAGTTTGGGGATTGAACCCAAGAAACCAGGAAAGGCAGGATCCATGAGTGACAGAGGGTGGGTGGCAGGCAGGGAGCAGGGGGGATGAGGGGGAATGGGACACACAAAGGATTGGCTCCTCCACCACACAAGTGGAACCCAGGCGAGGTCCCTGGGGTACAGTCTTCCACTGTGCACTGGCAATGGCTGCGCCCTGGAGGTGCAGTGATTTAAAAACTTCAGACCAATCACTATTCAAGAAAGAACCTGGAGCTTACCAAGGCCTAAACCCCACCTCCAGAAACTCTGCCTATAGGATCTCCTCTCACAGAACATGCCAGCAACCCCACCCTAAGGGCAGAGCAGACATCACACTCCAGCCCAGCCCACCCCACCTAACACTGCTGAGAAGGAAAGCTGAGAATTTTTTGAGCTCCAACAGAAACAATTTTTTAACTTTTCATCAAGAACTTAATTTTAATTATGACCTGAATGGTTCATGGACACTTCTACATAAACTAATTTTTCTCCTTTCTATTTTCTCATTTATAGTATATTTTTTAATGGTAGTTTTTCATGGCTCAGTGTTTTGAAGGCTAGGATATTTGATTAGTATATTTCAGTTTTGTTATATATTTATTTTTTTAATTTTATTTTATATATTTTTTCTCTTACTTATCTGTTTCCTTTGATTCTCTTTCTCTTTTTTCTTCTGCTACCAACCAAACTGTATCATTATCTGTTTCACTCTTTTTTTTACTTCTATCTTCTCTCCTCCTCTCTCATAATCATCACATCCTATATCACATCTGTTCTCTCCCTGTCCACCATTCAAAATTGTAAACCCTTTTGCAAACCTACTATTTTTACTGTGGGCAATAATTGATCATAACATTTCTGCTTATTGTGATGATTAACAGTGTAGATGTCACAGCAGGAACTCTTTGGTTTAATGCTGTATATTGTTTGCATTGGTTGTTATTATTTGTCGCTCCCTAAACTATGAGTCACTAGAAACCTTCAGGGACACTAGAAGTCCACAGGGTAGGAACTCTACTGCCTCGTATCCATACTATTAGGTTGGTAGACACACAAACAACATGAAAAAACAAGGAAAAAAATCACCCCAAACAAACCAAGAGACTTCAGTAACAGAATCTAATGACACCATGTTGGAAGAAATGTTAGAGAAGAAATTTAGAATATACATAGTTAAACTGATCTGTGAGGTAAAGGACAATGTTAGGGGTAAAATCAAAGAGAAAACACAGGAAGTGAAATATCACTTCAATAAAGAGAGATTCTGAAAAAAAAATCAAGCAAAAATCCTTGAAATGAAGGAATCAGTAAACCAAATTAAAAATTCAGTGGAAAGCATCACAGCAGACTGGATCACTTGGATGACATAGTTTCAGGCAATAAAGAAAAAATTATAATCTTGAAAATAACATTGATCGTGGAGAAAATATGTTAAGAGACCATGAACAGAACTTCCAGGAAATATGGGATAACATGAAAAGACCAAATATAAGATTTATTAAAACAGATGAAGGCTCAGAGATACCAAAGGAATACACAATTTTTTCAATAAAATAATATCAGATAATTTCCCAAACCTTAAGAATGAAATGGAATACCAAATACAGGAGGCTTACAAGACCCAAATACAAGACCCAAAATTACAACAGACCCACACCAAGATACATTATTATGAAAATGCCTAAAATACAGAATGATAGAATTTTAAAGCCTGCTAGAGAAAAATGACAAATCACATTTAGAGGTAAAACAATCAGGATCTCAGCTGATTTCTCAATCCCAACTCTAAAAGCTAGGAGGTCTTGGAATAATATGTACCCACCTCTGAAAGAAAGTGAATACCAGCCAAGAATACTACACGCAGAAAAAATAAACTTCAGAATTGACTATGAAATAAAAACCTTCTGTGATAAACAAAAGTTAAAAGAACTCATGAATAGAAAGCCTATACTGCAAAACTCCTAAGGGGTGTGTTTGTGATTTATCAAAAAGGTAAACTAAGGTACAATAAAATTACCAGCAGCCTATCTGAGCCAACACTGACTCATGAATCAAGCAGATCTAAATCAGAAGTGGTTCAGAATCTCCACGATGGGAATACAGGTGGGTGGAGGTTTCTACAGGACCAACATAAAAGTAAAGCCAAGAAGAGCTTGGATTGGATATAGTTCTACAGTTGGCTCATTTGATCCAGTTTTTGGAAAATCCTATCATTTAAGTTTGTTAGCTCCTTCTGATGAGTCACATCAAAGTTCTGCTATCTTTTAATATAGGTGCTGTGGTCTGAATGTGTGCAGAAATTCATGTGTTGGAATCTTAATCCCCAAAGCAACAGTGCTGGCAGGTGGGAACCAAGGGGAAGTGGCTTGCATGAGGGGGTCTGTCCTCTGCTCTTCTGCCACGTGAGGACATGCACGTCCCCTCACCAGTCACTGGACTTCCCAGTCCCAGAACTATGAGGGGGGAAAAGATTCTGTTCTTTATAAATTTCCCAAAATATGGGATTCTGTTACAGTAATACAAACACCTATGAGACAACAGACAGTCACAAAAAAGAGTTCAGACAAAGCTGTGCTTATGTTTATAAATTGAGCAAGGCTAAGGTCACTTATGATGCTTGACTGGTTTTTGTCTGGGGTCTCCATTTCAATTTAGATAGCTCCTTCAACAATTTAGATAGCTCATTGTCTCAATTTTTTGAATCATCTATTTCCTTTCATTTTCTTATATGCATCACATCAAGAGTCTCTTTAAAGACTATGTAAGTTGTTTCACTGATCTATTTATGTCAGCATAATACTATTTTAATTATTGTAGATTTACCATTTTGGATTTCTGGTAAACTAAGTCACACTGAAGCCTGTATCTGCTCATTGATCCCCCTAGGTTTATACTGAGTCCTGCATTCTGTTTCTTCAATCAGTTTCCCACTGGGAGAAAATAAATCCAATATATACCCTGGGTTGAGAAATCTGGGGTGCAGAGTTAAGGAAACACAATGGTTTGCAGAACACTATATGAAAATTCACCCTTTTTAACTTGGCAATATGAATCTGGCTTCATGTGACTTGCATTCACAAAGGGTACAAGATGCCTTCATTCCTATCACAGAATATGAATGCATAACTGTTGTTTGATCTCCGTGTGTTTTTAGTCAACGTAATACAGTCTTGGACTAGGAGTTCAAGGTGACCCAATCAAGGAAGGAAATGATTACCTAGTTTCAGCTGTGATTCAGATTAAAGTGAGAGTTGTTTCCACACTTTAAAAAATAAGTACCAACACGTCCCGGAGCCATGCCTGCTTTCAGTGATGAATGCATCTCCTTGTTGCACCTTGGGGAACTGGCTCATGAATTCACAATGTTCATCACCTCTCACATTGGCTGGGCCACCTGCTAATTTGCTGTAAGCAACAGATTTGATGTTAATATTTTTGTTTCTTCACCCACTAAATTACCTTCATGACCCAAATGGTCTAGTTGGTATTCAGTTCCTCAAAGCATCAATAGTTGATTTTCATAAGGAAATGGAAACAGTAGCCGAGGGTTCTCGGCTTGAGCTGCTGGCAGGTAGGCAAGTCCTGTGGTGTGCTCGCTGCCCAAGGCCTCTGCTGGAGGCAGTGGCGTCCCCAGCACTACCTGATGGGGTCCTACATGAACCCCAATTTAATTTGATTCTTCTTCCAGCGGGCAGCTAGCCAGCACCTTCCTCCACCCTGGACTTCAGAGACATTCTAGCAGTTCTGTTGTAAGTAAATAAATTTGACAATCTATGGGATGGGATTTGTTGTTCTTAGAATGTTGACAAAAACAATTGATTTAGAGATGAAGATTGTTTGGCATAGGTGTGGGAGGACAGCAGGAATGAAAATGAATGCTTTAAGGATGCGCCGAACCACATGCAGTCCACCGAGGCAGCTCCAGCCGGGATGAGGCCCCGCCGGGGGCGCTGGCTCACATGCTAATGGAGCAGCAAGGAAAACCTCATTTAACCAAGTGGGAAATTATAGTTACCAAATTGGCAATGACTTCATTCACATACGGATCTTTCACTGCCACTTTTCCCTGGTTGCATGGGTCACTTCTGACCTCAGGGTGCTACACAATTCTTGATTTCATTAATGTAAAAAATATGTTCTCTGAACACTGACTGGCAGGCCTTCTCTGCAGAAAGACTAAGTGTGTGAACCAAACTGAGTCTGTCCAGCAGCCCCCGAGTTGCTGTGATGTGAAATGGGTGTGCAGACTGCTAAGACTTCATGGAGAGTTTTTCAACATGAAAAGCATTTGATGCATCGCCTTTGAAGTGACGCAGCACATGCAAGCTCTAAAAACCAAAATGCTAAGGTCTTTCCCCTGAAGAAAGCCTCACATTAAGTAAGAACACAGCTGCTTCCACACTCCACTCCTCCACCCCGAAACCATCCTCCAGGTCCAAGCCCAAGCATACTGTTCCTGTAACAAGCTGAGGGCTCTGCCCCACTGACATTTCTTGCCTTTGCTATATGACTTGGTAAAATATTTTGTCATCCATGATGAGTCTGATTTGTTAAATGACTCATTTACCCAAACATTTATGAGCATCCATTACAGGGAAGTCTTGGTGACAGGTGGCAGAATTAAAGATCAGGAAAGTCATTGTCTGGCCTTCTCTGAGCTAAATGTCCTGCAAGGAAGGGAGCTGCATTAAATAAGAAACTGCATGTTTTAGAGCTTTTATTTGTCATTGTCATCAAAAGACCTGACAAGAACAAGGTAGAGGAAGAAAAGTTTATTTGGCTCACACGTTCAGAGGCTCAGTCCATGGTTGACTGACTCGCTCTGGACCAAAGGCGAGGCAGAACATCATGGCAAAAGGGCACAGCCAAGGAAGGCAACTCAGGACATGGAAACTAGGAAACAGAAAGCTTTGTTCACCAGGGACAAAATACATACCCTGAAGGTACATCCGCAGTGACCTACCTCCTCCAGTCACACCCCACAAGCCTACTGTTACCACCCAGTTAATTCATATTAGTGGAGGAACCCACTGATTAGGTCACACCTCTCCTCATCTCATCATCTTGCCTCTGGAAAGTCCTGCATTGCCTCACATATGAGCTTTTGGGGAACAGCCCATGTCTAACCCATTTGCCGTGGTAAAAGTTGATAAGGGCTGCCGTAGACTCTGAAGGGCACTGAGGACATGTATGTAGCAAGATCACCCACCCCAGTCGAGTGGGACCACACACCTGTTCAACACAGACATGTCGGGCACCTTGAAATGCGTAGATCGGTGCCTGAAAAATTATGTGTTTCAGTGGAAAGATGACAAGATAAAGGCAGGAACGGAGATCAAGACCAGAAAAAGCACCAGCGTGGGAGAAAAACAGAAGCTAAGGAGGGCACGGGATTTTTGAGAAACCAAAATAAGGTGAGGACAGCTGTCACAAGATGTGACACAGGAGCCATCAGAGTGGAACTGGAGGAGGAGGCAGCCATGAAAGGCCTTCTGGACCAGGTTAAAGAATGTGAAATGCATCTTTAACGTAGCCTGATGGCCACAGTGCTCATCGAGGTACCCACTAAATTAGAGTGGACTTTCCTTCGTATTATTATCACCACCAAATTTGTACATTTCTGGGCACTAATTGAAGGTGTTATGTGACAAAGTGCATCACACAGATGAGATTCAATAAATGTTTAGCTATTCTAAAACTGGCTTTGCCAAATAAAAATTATAACTTTACCCATTTGCAAGGATTCTGTAAAACACACGCGCAAATTTCTTCATTGATCATCTTAGCAAATGGTATTTTATCTTTAAAAACAGTTCTTTACCCCTTTAGCAAAAACTTAATTTCAAACAAACAAAAACTTAAAGGCACTGAAATAGATGATTGCAAATTTCCAATGCACTGAAATATAATTATAAGCACATTGAATGGAAGCACTATAAATAAAAATAACTCATCAGGTTGCTTTTATAACCTGTGCAATGCAGAGTAATTAAACCAAGAAATTAAATTCCATAAAATTAAAAATGTAATTTCATACATCAGATTTAGCAATGGTTTTCAAGAAACCAATTGATGGTACAGTTTTGAAACAGCCCAGTTTGGTCAAATGGAAGTCAGTGCCTTGTATGTTTCTTATCTCAAAGACTGTCTTCCTTTAGAAAATTAACAATATGAATTTTCACATCAACTTGAATAATCCATATAGTTAAAATTTTCTCTGTATGTGTGTGCATATATGTGTGCACACATGCACGTTTCTGGCAAAGAGTTGCACAGGAGTTTTCTCATTAAAAACATCTGATGGTGTGATTTGTATCATGAAACAGTCTTCACAGTCACAAAAAATATAGGCTATTGCTGATGACAAATCATTCACACTAGTCTACTTAATAGTATCCTGGACTGAGCAACTGTGTATTTTTTTTTCTATGTGTGCATGTAGAACACAATTCAAAGACAGAAATACAGAAAGAGAATCCTAAGTTGATGATAATTTTCCATCAGGAAATTATAAAATTTTCATAATATTCCAGGTGTAGCTATTTTTTATACATTTCTTAGCATGTACCAATAATCAACCCATATTAATTTTCTAAATGTGAGTGGTTACTTCATTGATTTTAGTTTCTTCCATGTCTTGTCATCTCTTGAAGAAAGCATGTTTTCATTTTTCTTTCTATTTTTATAAAGAGCTTAAATCCCACTGAAAAGTTGGTGTTTAGAAACACATATACAGATAAATAAGCATGCACAAACAGCAATGTATTTCTATAAATAAGGGTGAAAGAAGCAGGTTTTCAAGATGGCGGACTAGAGGGTGGCTGCATTTCATGTTGCTCCAGGACTCAGGATTCAAAAGAGGAGATATTGAGACACTTGGGACCAACTCAAAGCCGCCGGATGAGTCTCTCCCGATGGGGAGGCATCCCAGATGCGGCGGTAGTCCCGGAACGCAGGGAATTTTGTGAAGTAGTGCTGCCCAAAGAGACACCCCTCCCCCCACTGGAGCAGTGAACTCGGACAACTAGGAGCATCGTAGAGGAGGCCGCTCAGCACAGCACTTGGACTCGGAGCAACCACTGGGGCTCCGGGCGACTGCCCACAGGAGGAGCTGCGCGGCGAGTGTTTGGACTTAGATCAACCGCTCCTGAACACCGGGGGCTGCCAGGAGGAGGAGGAGCGAGGTGGGTTGCTTGGTCTCGGAACGACTGCTCCTGAATACCCAGGGGGCTGCCCGGAGAAAGAGGAGAAGCACGGCGGGTTACTTGGACTCGGAGTGACTACCCAGGGCTACGGGCAGTTGGCGGGAGGAAGAGGCGCGCAGTGAGTTGCTTGGACTCCTAGCGACTGCACCAGAACACCGGGCAACTGTCTGGAGGAAGAGGCGTGCGGCGGGTCGCTGGGACTTGGAGCGACTGTACAGGGCTCCAGGTGGCTACTCAGAGGAGGAGCCGCATAGCCAGGCGATTAGGTGCAGAGCAGGGTCCCAGGACCTAGGCGGCTTCTTGGTGGAAGAGTCAACAGAGACACACTTAGGGGCAGAGCGAAGGTTCCAGGACTGCGGGCAGATTTTCTGAGGAGAGGCAGCCTAAGGAGACTCGTCTGCGAAGGGTGAGGCTCCCAGGCCCAGGAGGTAGGGCCAGGCCCCTGGGAACATTGCAGAGGAAGGCAGCCCAGCCCAGGCAGTAGTTGTGGATTGAGGGGAACCTCTGGGAGGGGAACTGACCAGCGACACCTCCCCACCGGGTGAGTCTTCCCTGACAGGTAAGGTTTTCCCACAAGGATGGTAAAACCAGAGACTCAGGCCCAAACAGGCCTTGCCTCAGCCCACAGCCTAATTCCCCTTTGGATGACCATTGGTCAACAACCTCTGCCCACTAGCAGGGAATATACCCCACCTGAAGGCCACCACCCCTAGAGAGGCAGCTTCCTTGTGGAGCACCACATTATCAACTTCCTGCAAGACTTCAGGCTACTGAAGGCTAAGAGGGGATAAACTAGAAATCTTCACGGACATTATAAGTCAATAGAGGAAATCTGCAATATCTCAGAGTCCCACTGATGTCTGACCAATATGAGAAAACAAAGAAAATGTTCCAAAAAAACCTATCTACTATATCAATAAAACCCAATGATAGCACAGTAGAAGAAATGTCAGAAAGGGAGTTCAGAATGTACATAATTAAAACAATCAGGGAAGCAAACAAGGAGATAAAAGAGCAAATGCAGGCACTGAAGGAGGAGATGAAAGAGCAAATGCAGGCATTGAATGATCACACCAATTGACAGTTAAAAGAGCAAATACAGGAAGCAAAAGATCATTTCGATAAAGAGTTAGAGATATTGAAAAAAAAAACCAAACAGAAATCCTTGAAATGAAGGAAACAATAAACCAAATTAAGAACTCCATAGAAAGCATATCCAATAGGATAGAACACCTGGAAGACAGAACCTCAGATATTGAAGACAAAATACTAACCTTGAAAACAAAGTTCACCAAGCAGAGAAGATGGTAAGAAATCATGAACAGAATCTACAAGAACTATAGGATATCATGAAAAGGCCAAATTTAAGAATTATTGGGATTGAGGAAGGCCTAGAGAAACAAACCAAAGGAATGAACAATTTGGTCAATGAAATAATACCAGAAAATTTCCCAAATCTGAAGAATGAAATGGAAAATCAAGTTCAAGAGGCTTATAGGACTCCAAATACAGAAAATTACAACAGACCCACACCAAGGCACATTATAATGAAAATACCTAACATACAAAATAAAGACAGAATCTTAAAGGCTGTGAGAGGAAAGAACCAAATTACATTCAGGGGAAACCAATATGGATATCAGCAGATTTTTCAATCCAGACCCTAAAAGTTAGAAGGGCCTGGAACAACATTTTTCAAGCCCTGAAGGAAAATGAATGCCAACCAAGAATCTTATACCCAGCAAAACTTACCTTCAATTTGATGATGAAATAAAATCCTTCCATGATAAACAAAAGCTAAAAGAATTTACAAAAAGAAAGCCAGCATTACAGAACATTCTCAGCAAAATATTCCATGAGGAAGAGATGAAAAACAAAGAAGCAAATCAGCAAAGGGAGGAATTATCCTAAAGGAACTGTCAAATAAAGGAGGAACCAAGTAGTGTCAATAAATAAATAAATAAATAAATAAAAATTTAAAAATGAACCAAATGACTGGGAATACAAATCATATCTCCATAATAACCCTGAATGTTAATGGCCTGAATTCATCAATCAAAAGACAGACTGGCAGATTGGATTAAAAAGAAAGATCCAACAATATGTTGCCTGCAAGAGACTCATCTCATAGAAAGAGGTACACAGACTATAGGTGAAAGGATGGGAAAAAACATACCATGCACATGGACTCAGCAAAAAAGCTGGAGTATCCATCCTCATTTCAGATAATGTGGACTTCAAGCCAAAACTAGTCAGAAGGGATAAAGAAGGACATTTCATACTGCTTAAGGGAAGCATAAATCAGCAAGACATAACAATCATAAACATCTATGCCCCAAACAGTGGCACATCCATGTATGTCAAACAAATCCTTCTCAGTTTCAGAAACCAAATAGACCATAACACAATAATACTAGGTGATTTTAACACGCCTCTCTTACCACTGGACAGATCTTCCAAACAAAAATTGAACAAAGATACCATAGATCTTAATAACACAATCAATAATTTAGACTTAACGGACATTTATAGAATATACCATTCAACCAAGAGCGAATACACTTTTTTCTCAGCAGCACATGGATCCTTCTCTAAAATAGACCATATATTATGCCACAAAGCTAATGTAAGCAAATACAACAAGGTAGAGACACTACCTTGTATTCTATCAGATCATAATGGATTGAAGTTAGAAATAAATTAAAGAGTAAGAAATAGAAACTACTCCAACACCTGGAGATTAAATAATATGCTATTATATGATGAATGGATGACAGAAGACATTAGGAAGGAAATTTAAAAATTCTTAGAAGTAAATGAGAACAAAGAAACATCATATCAAAATCTCTGGGACACTATGAAAGCAGTATTTAGAGGAAAATTTATTTCATGGAGCGCATTCAATAAAAGAAGTAAAACTCAACAAATAAACAACCTAACACTACAGCTCAAAGCCCTAGAAAAAGAAGAACAGACCAACACCAAAAGTAGTAGAAGACAGGAAATAGTTAAACTCAGAGCTGAAATCAACGAAATTGAAACAAAAGAAACAATACAAAAAAATTGACAAAATAAATAGTTGGTTCTTCGAAAAATAAACAAAATTGATAAACCTTTAGCCACAGTAACAAAGAGAAGACGAGAGAAAACCCAAATCACTAAAATTCGGAATGAACAAGGTAATATCACAACAGACACGATTGAAATACAAAACATAATTAGAAGCTATTTTGAAAATCTATACTCCAACAAAATAGAAAATTTTGAAGGCATCAACAGGTTTCTAGAGACATATGAATTGCCTAAACTGAACGAGGAGGACATACGCAATTTAAATAGACCAATTTCAAGTAATGAAATAGAAGAGGTCATCAAAAGCCTACCAACAAAGAAAATCCGGGACCAGATGGGTTCTCAGCCGAGTTCTACAAAACCTTTAAAGAAGAGCTCATTCCAATACTTCTCAAAGTATTCCATAAAATAGAAGAGGAGGGAACCCTCCCAAACTCATTCTATGAAGCCAATATCACCCTCATACCTAAACCAGACAGAGACACATCGAGGAAAGAAAATTTCAGACCAATATCCTTAATGAATATCGACGCAAAAATTCTCAACAAAATTTTAGCAAATCGCATACAAAAACATATTAAAAGAACAGTGCGCCATGATCAAGTGGGTTTTATCCCAGGGATGCACGGTTGGTTCAACATCAGGAAATCAATAAATGTAATTCTCCATATCAATAGACTTAAAGTCAAGAATCACATGATTATTCCAATAGATGCAGAAAAAGCATTTGATAAAATACAGCACCCCTTCATGCTCAAAACACTAGAAAAAATAGGGATAGTGGGAACATTCCTTAACATCGTAAAGGCCATCTATGCTAAGCCCATGGCTAATATCATTCTAAATGGTGAAAAACTGAAAGCATTCCCCCTAAAAACTGGAACAAGGCAGGGATGCCCTCTTTCACCACTTCTATTCAACATCGTTCTTGAGACTCTAGCCAGAGCAATTAGACAAACCAAAGAAATTAAAGGGATATGAATAGGAAAAGAAGAACTCAAACTATCCGTATTTGCTGATGATATGATTATATACTTGAGGAGCCAGGAAATTCCACCAGAAAACTTAGAACTCATAAGTGAATTCAGTAAAGTATCAGGTTACAAGATCAATGCTCATAAATCCAATGCATTTTTATACATAAGTGATGAATCTTCAGAAAGAGAAATTAGGAAAACTACCCCATTCACAATAGCCTCAAAAAAAACAAAATACTTGGGAATCAATCTCACAAAAGTGGTGGAAGACTTCTACAATGAGAACTACAGAACACTAAAGAAAGAAATTAAAGAAAACCTTAGAAGATGGAAAGATCTCCCATGTTCTTGGATAGGAAGAATTAATATTGTCAAAATGGCCATACTACCAAAACTGCTATACAGATTCAATGGAATTCCAATTAAAATCTCAATGACGTACCTTACAGAAATAGAGCAAGCAATTATGAAATTCATCTGGAAGAATAAGAAACCCAGAATAGCTAAAGCAATCCTTAGCAGAAAGAGTGAAGCAGGGGTATCGCAATACCAGATCTTCAACTCTACTACAAAGCACTAGTAACAAAAACGGCATGGTATTGGTACCAAAATAGAAAGGTAGATCAATGGTACAGAATAGAGGACAAGGACACAAACCCAAATAAATACAATTTTCTCATACTAGACAAAGGTGCCAAAAATATGCAATGGAGAAAAGATAGCCTCTTCAACAAATGGTGCTGGGAGAATTGGAAATCCATATGCAACAGAATGAAACTCAACCCATATCTCTCACCATGCACGAAACTAAACTCAAAATGGATTAAGGACCTCGGAATCAGACCAGAGACCCTGCAGATTATAGAAGAAAAAGTAGGTCCAAATCTTCAACATGTCGGCTTAGGACCAGACTTCCTCAACAGGACTCCCATAGCACAAAAAATAAAAGCAAGAATCAATAACTGGGATAGATTCAAACTAAAAAGCTTTCTCTCAGCAAAGGAAACTATCAGCAATGCAAAGAAAGAGCCTACAGAGTGGGAGAAAATCTTTGCCACTCATACTTCAGATAGAGCACTAATCTCCAGAATCTATAAAGAACTCAAAAAACTCTACACCAAGAATGCAAATAATCCAATCGACAAATGGGCTAAGGAAATGAATAGATACTTCACAAAAGATCTACAAGCAATCAACAAACATATGGAAAAATGTTCAACATCTCTAGTAATAAGAGAAATGCAAATGAAAACCACCCTAAGATTCCATCTCACCCCAATTAGAATGGCGATTATCAAGAATACAAGCAACAACAGGTGTTGGTGAGGATGTGGGGAGAAAGGTACACTCATACATTGCTGGTGGGGCTGCAAATTAGTGCAGCCACTCTGGAAAACAGTGTGGACATTCCTTAGAAAACTTGGAATGGAACCACCATTTGACCCAGCTATCCCACTCCTTGGCCTATTCCCAGAGGACTTAAAATCAGCATACTACAGAGATACAGCCACATCAATGTTCATAGCTGCTCAATTCACCATAGCCAGATTGTGGAACCAACCTAGATGTCCTTCAATTGATGAGTGGATAAAGAAACTGTGGTATATATATACAATGGAATATTACTCAGCCATAAAGAATGATAAAATTATGACATTTGCAGGCAAATGGATGAAATTGGAGAATATCATGCTAAGTGAGATAAGCCAATCTCAAAAAACCAAAGGATGAATGATATTGCTAATAAGTGGATGATGACACATAATGGGGGTGGGAGGGGTTAGTATCAGGGTTAGAGTTAGGGTTAGGGTTAGCGTTAGGGTTAGGCTGGGGGACAAGAATGGAGGAAGGACGGACTGTATAAATCGAAAGGAGGGGTGGGAGGGTTGGAGGGAAGGGAAAAAATAACAAAATGAATCAAACAACATTACCTTATATAAATTTATGATTACACAAATGGTATGCCTTTACACCATGTACAGAGAAACAACATGTATCCCATTTGTTTACAATAAAAATAGGGTGTAAGAAGATAGGTACCTCCATCTCAGCTCCCGTTCCAATTATGAAATGAACTCTACCACAGAGAAAACCGTGCAAAGAGCAAAGCAGCAGCTCTTTCTGTACAGCTACCCTCCTGGAGTTGCTCCCTCCTCTTGCTTCTTCAAAAAAAGTAAAGGCTGGAAAGAGTTAAAACCTTCTATTGGTGCTTGTCCATCTTGGTGTCATTAGGTCCTGCCCACATTTCCACACACAGTCCTTTCATCAAACTCCCCATGACGACCCAATTTGATCACTCTGCCTTTTTTTTTTTTTAACAGACTGCATTTTGATTCATTGTACACAAATGGGGTACATCATTTCATTTCTATGGTTGTGCACAATGTAGATTCATACTTTTCATGTAATCATACATGTACGTAGGGGAATGATGTCTGTCTCAGTCCACCATCTTTCATACCCCTCTGCTCCATTTAAGAACCTTGTCAGATACAGTCATTGGTACCAGAAATTGTCCCAAAAGATAAACTTTCAACTGGGATTTTGAAAATGGGTTGCTCATATTTTTAAGAGCTACACAGAAAGCCACTTTTCTGTGGGATTAAATATCGTGTTAGCCACAGAATGCAGTGGCAAAATGACTATTCAGATTTTCCCTGATGACGACATGAGCTCAGGTGTAGGTGAAGACAAGGTGCAAGTATCATCTGGCCATGGCACTTAGCTGCAATGGTACAACTAAAAAATATAATGAAAATGGGGTCAGCTGGCTGCTACAAAGAGCCCTAGAGGGTATACACAGCTAAAAAGAGAAACCAAAAATCAAGACTATCCAATTGAAAAACAAGGGGAAAATCAGAAAGTCTTGATGGTAGCTTTGAAGGAATATCACAGGTTGAACATGGCCAGACACCAAATTCAAGTCCAGGATCTGATTCTGGGTAATGAGTTGTAGTCATCTGCCATCATCCCTGGACTGACAGAATGACTTATCCATTACCATACCACCCTACACTACAGTGCCTCTGACCAGGTGGACACTTACTATAGCAAAATTCAACGATAGACTCTCTCTCATATCCATCACTGAACCATCTCAGACACGAGTTGGGAAACAATGCCTCTCAAGGTCAGGTGTACTCCAGTAGAACATGATATATGTTTCAGGGTAGAAATCAATATATTGCGCAGCAATCAATGGGTCTAAAAACCAAAAGGCAGAAGTAGAAGTGTACCCTTAACTATTGCACCAAGAAACACAGATGATGGATTTTTTTATTGTTGTTTCTTCGGTAGAAGTGCAATTAAAAGGTCTGGGTGTCCAAGGGAGCAATATTTCTACCAAAGAATATAGTCAAGGATTGATAAAGCTCAATTATGAAATAGATCTCTGGCCATTTGGATTGACAGATAGATGAAGGGACTAAGAAGACTGGTTTTTATTGCTCAGGAGAAATTGAGTTGCTGCCACACGATGATGAGAAGGGACATGTGTAAATAAAACTATGTCCAGAATCTGAGGAACCAGTGGGATGCCTCTTAACATACCACTGTCCAATAGTCCTGCCCAATGAAAGACCCAAGTAACTCCATCAGGAACAAGGCCACCAAAGATTCAGGGTTGTTTTTGTTGGTTGGTTGGTTGGTTGGTTGGTTGGTTGGTTGGTTGGTTGAGTTTACCATTCTAAAAGAACACTGTTGTTCATCCACGGGGAACCAAAGCACAGAAACAGTGATGGAAGAACACACTTCTGATTATTGGCTTTGGCTTTGTGGTAGCTGCATAAATGAGGATTATACCAATGACATTTTGTGCTTATTGTTTATGGTTCATCACTTTTTTTGGTCCACACTACCTTATATGAACAGCAATGGTGTCATACCGTACTTTAAAGTTATAGATGAAAATATGCTTTAATTGCTATCTCTCCAAGCTGTTGCATTATCTCATCATATTTGAGGATGTTGAGTGGATAAATGTTCTACCTATAGAAAAAAATCAAGAGTGGTTTTAAAAGACAAAAGTGAAGGACTATACTACATGTCTCCCATTAACCTCTCCAATAGTGGACACAAGCAGAATATCAGAGGTGGGAAGAGAAGAGGCTGATGGCTTTATTTTCTGGCTTCTTCTTTGCTGAGTCTCTTTAGTAGACCCTCCACCCAAGGCCATATCTCCTCGCCATGTAGCTATCATCTGTGGGTCTTCTCAAGTATAGCAGAGACAAAGGTTCCCCCATTACTGGTTTTGTGATGCTGCGTTATTCTTCACTGATTTCCTTACACCCTGCCCAAACTTTGTAGATATTCCCTCCATTAACTTTTCCCAATTATCCTGTTTATCTAAAGATAAAAGCATGAAATAGCCTTATAGTTCAAACATTGTAACTTGAAAAACACAAAGGATTTTCCAGTCTATTAGAATAGGTTTTCTACTTTTTTGTTTTTCATTATCTTTCTCACATCAACTTGACTTGCCATGCATTATATAATTGTTTCCAGTCTCAGATTTTTCAAGTGGAATGAGAATAGAAAAAAAAAAAAAAAAAAAACCCATATTAAAAAAATCTGAGTTCCAAATTCTGGATCTTCATGATCCTTTCTTACTCTTTTGTACCTTTACATGAGCAGCAAAATTTTTTCACTGACTTCCTATGAAATCTTTCCAGTGCATTCCACTTGGTTTTTATAGAAACAACTCTTTTTACATGAGTCTATTTTCAATTGGCATGATATATAACTGAAGTACACACACTAATGACGTGTCCAACTGGTCTATATGGGTTTGGGGACAATAACCACTGACCAAGATCAGCATACAACTCTGTTGGGAGAAGCAGCAGAAAATACAAGGAGCCAGACACAAGGGCCAACATGCCCTGGGAGTTGGTGAACACATTTTCCTGAGGAATGGTAAACATCAGTGAAGCTGGCACATTGGTTAGGCAGAGTTTGGTTAAGATAATTACCACAGTTCATCCCTGAAAGGGACGTGAATGCTGGGAAGAGCATGCAGAATGTGATTTAGAGTCTAGGACAAATCACGAGGAACATGAGCATATAAGAGATGCGGCAGGAGAAGCAGTTGACAAAGGCAACCAGGAAGACAAGATTAAGGAATATTGGAGACTTACCAGGAATTACTTGGTACATAAAAGAGCATATTTCATATCCCCAGGCAGTTAAATTCACAAATTATTTTTCAGTTATATGTTATCTTGGCTGCTTCCTACTGACACATAGGGAAGTGTTTGCTTCTCAGGGAGCATGAAGAGATGAGCACAGGATCGTAAATTAAAAAGCCCTAGCTGCAAATTCTGCCTCTGACTCTGATGTGTCTTTTACTTGGTGTGTCTGAGCCTCACAGACCTTAACTATAAACAGGATGTGACCATGAAGGTGTTGGAAAGTTTCCGGCACTAAGTTTTCCCCTCAAAAGTGCTCAGTCCTTCTTTCCTTTCCTACTTCCTAGTCTATCGTCTCTAGAATGCACTGTAAAATGGCTGGACACCCAGAAGGAATTCTGAGCCACCCTTTCCTAACGCGTGTGTGACTTGCTGGCTCTTTTCACTTTATTCTTAACCTGGACCACTTACTGACAATTTCTCTCCAACTGATGGGAAATGTTCTGCTTCGTAGCCCAGGATATATGCTTTGTGATCTCCTGATTGATTTTATTGATTTTATTTCATACTACTTTGGTCCTATTTCTCAATTTAGGTGTTTCTCCACGCCACATCATTTCAATAGTGCACTTGAGCCCCTGGAGTTGAGCAGTGTAGCAGGCCTGCAGAGACTCAATTCTTCTCAGTAGGACATCTTCCCGGAGGTGGGGAAGCAGGGCGGTGATCACAGAGCTAACCTACATGTCCATAACAGCACCTTCTCCCGGTGTGAGGGAACACCACTCAGACCAATTTTATACACTTTCTTATCCTGTCTTGATTTGCCAATTTTTTTTAGTTTTTTTGTTTGTTTGTTTTAACCTTAACTATTAGACAAATACTAGCAAAAAAATATTTCTACACCCTTTTCTTTTACAGCATTCTGATAACTAGGGTGTGCCTTTAAAGTATACAGGCAATGGATTCATACGTGAAGGAGATGAATACAGTCCTTTGTGGGCTCTAACAGCTCATTTTAGACATAAAATACATAGAAATTGTGGAAAGGAGATATAAAGTAGCAATTTTCTTTCTCTTTTTTATAAATCATGAACCTAGGCATTTTAACCCTAAGTTTCAAGCTGGTCTTGAACTTAAATTTCCTAAACTAGGCTGAAACCCAGCATAGTTCCAGAGACCCCCTCTACTCAGGTACTACCTATAGTGTCCCTGCTGACCCAGCAGGGTCCCAAATGATAGGCCAACTTCAGAGTCAGATATTGTGGCAAAATGCAGCCTTCATCAGCATGAGAAATGCAGACTGTCTACATCAAAAATTCAGAGGGTTATTTACTGAAATGCTCTAGCATACACAACTCCTATATTCAATTCTTATTGTCCTTAAAGAGAGAACAGTGAATACTGCATGGTGATTATTATCATAACGGATTCTGAGATTTTCTCAACTTCAGCCTATTTTGAAATCCTTTTTCATTAAAATATCTCCAAAATAGCAATCAGATTCAGAGGGTTATTTCTGAAGTCATAACTGGGATCATGAAGCTCCATGTCTTCCCCAGTCACTCACCTAGAAATAGGAAAAAAAATGGCGGCAGCTACGTTCACCCAAATTTATAGTCTTGCATATGTTGAGTTTTGGCCTCCTTGGTAGAAAATAGTGTGTGTGTGTGTGTGTGTGTGTGTGTGTGTGTGTGTGTGTGTGTGTATTTTTTATCTTTTACATATGTATCAATTAAAATGTGTGACATGAAGATGGTCTGACTAAGGCAAGGATGTATCTCAGTGACCACGTTACTGTGAAGTGCATGGTCTTGGGCGTTCAGTGAGAGCTGTCTGCATGAAATGAGGAAACACATAGACTTCTCTGACAATAGTTCAGCCTGTTTCCCCCTGTTGTACCAAGACTTGGAAGCACACTGATAAAGAAGAAACAATGCTATCATTAGCGTAATCACTGTGGGTGTTCAGCTCTATGAATAGGACTGAAATCTGCTAAGTTTATAATACGATGCAGACCCTGTGCCAAGTACTCTGTGTAATTACCTAATGACAGTAAACACAAACTTTGCAACTGCTACATGAAAACAGGAGAAGCACTTCAACACACAGGCACAGGCAACCACTTCCCAGAGGGCTCCTAAAGTTAGGGAAATAGCACCAAAAACTAATAAATGGGACAGCATCAAGATAAAAAATTATACAGCCAAGTAAACAAATAAGAACATAAAGACAGAACCTACAGAATGGGCAAAAAATTTTGCCAGCTCCTCTTCCAACAGAGGATTAATATCCAGAATATATAAAGAATTCACAAAACTAAACACCAAAACAAAACAAAATAAAATAAACTAACCCAATCAATTAATGGACAAATGAACAACAGACATCTCTTAGAAGAGGAGAATGTTATTATGATCGTATTCGACCAGGAGAAGAACAAATTTAGAGAGGTTTACCTGCTTCTCTAAGGTAACACCTGGCTCTGTAAACCCAGAAGACTGACTCCAAAGCATGTGATTCCTCAAGTTCTAAGAGTCTGAGCAGTGAGTCAAGTTGGTCGTGAGTGAGCAGTTGAAGGTGCCTCCATTCAGTGTTTAAGATAAACAATGCAACATCAGCATCCTCCAAGACTCAGATACACAAAGAGTTTGGAAAGTCTAAAATTTACCCAGTGATACTGTCTCCTCTCCTCTCCTCAATACCCCGGACTCCCCCAGAAAGGAGGCTACACATATGTCAATTCTTTTCTCCTTAAGAGATTTCTCTATGCTCATTTTTACCCTTATTATAATCTGCAAAATGTGTAGGGCAAGCACCAATTTTCCTGTTTCAAGAATCCTAGAATAGATAAAATAAGCTATTTGGATCTTTCTTCCTTCATTTGTGAAACCATGTGAAAAAAAAAATCACAGGAGTATAAAATGAAGAATCATAACCAGACCATAATGTCTATTATGAGAAAGTATTTGGGTGCTACCTATTTGTCCTTGCTATTTATTTCAACTGTATCTATCATAGCCAAGTGCAATACAGGCTTAAGAAAAAATGGGCAATTAAACATTGCAAATAACTTCTGTTATGACTTACAACAAATTAAGCATTTGTCAGTGATTTCATGCTGCCAAAAGGTGTGGTATAATTTTGAACCAGTATTAAAATGAATCTTATACAACACTGATTTATTTGCTGACATATATTACATTAGTAAGGAAAGTTCATTCAATTTATAGAAAATCTATGACATCTTAATAAAATGTATCTCAGAAAATGAGGAGGAGGACATTATTAACTATAAAATATTATTTTCAAGAAATAATTGTTTTAGGTTATTTTGAGTAAGAGACCGCCCTCTCTTTCTCTAATATATATTAGAGCTTTATGCTGGTAATGAAAGGGAATATATCATTTGAAGAACACCATTTTAAATGGTATTAGGGGAAAATTTTCAAAATATTGATAATATTTTCTACTACTGAAATATTTTTAATGTTGTATTTTGGATTATATTTATTTTTTAATACCTTTATTTTATTTATTTTTATGTGGTACTGAGGATTGAACCCAGTGCCTCATGCCTGCTAGGAAAGCGTTCTACCACTGAGCTACGATCCCAGCCCAGATTATATTTATTTTCAAAAATCCAAAAATAAGCTTGTGTGCATGTGTGCACGTACAAGCAAAATATCATTGCTCTTTTTAGCTGAAGACACAAAAGTGATTTAAAAAGTGAAAAAATGTAAGAGAGAAAATTCTAATTAAAATTAAAATTTTCTCCTGTATCTCACTAATGATTCCTTTCATGAGCAGATCATACCCTCTATGTCCTTTCCTTGCCCCCTAAGCTGGAGATGGAAAGGTCGGATTCTTGGCCACCACCACTTTGGGAAAACGCGGTACCTGGGAGTTCCCATCACCATTTTTGCTTCCACCAAATGATTCGACCAGAAAATTCAACCAGAACTTTCAATAAAAATCATTTTTTAAGCTATGACTGAATCAGGTAAACTCTTAAACTAATGCACTAAGTGAATAGTGGGTAACAGTTTGCAGTTACCAGATGCCGGAGGGAATTTAATTTATTTTTATTGTAAACAAATGGGATATATGTTTCTGTTTGTACATGGAGTAACAGCATACCATTGGCGTAATCATACATTCACATAGGGTAATGAGGTTTGAATCATTCTGTTATTTTTTTCCTTCCCCTCCACCCCTCCCCCCCTCTTTTCCCTCTATACAGTCCTTCCTTCCTCCATTCCTGCCCCCCTCCCACCCACCATTTTGTGTCATCATCCACTTATCAGTGAGATCATTTGTCCTTTGGATTTTTGAGATTGGCTTATCTCACTTAGCATGATATTCTCCAATTTCATCCATTTACCTGCACATGCCATAATTTTATTATTCTTTATAGCTGAGTAATATTCCATTGTATATATATATACCACAGTTTCTTTATCCATTCATCAATTGAAGGACATCTAGGTTGGTTCCACAGTCTGGCTATTGTGAATTGAGCAGCTATGAACATTGATGTGGCTGTATCTCTGTAGTGTGCTGATTTTAAGTCCTTTGGGTATAGGCCGAGGAGTGGGATAGCTGGGTCAAATGGTGGGTCCATTCCAAGTTCTCTAAGGAATCTCCACACTGCTTTCCGGAGTGGCTGCACTAATTTGCAGCCGCTGGTGGGAATTTTTGATCCTGGGAAGACTCTCTCAGCTCTGGCTGGCGGGGTCGGCAGCCTTACCCGCTTGCCGTCCCAACTAGCTCTGGTGCCTTTACACAAGAGCTCGCTCTTGTTCTTTAGCTTGCATTTATCTGCACCTCCTCTAACCCACATTTTCTGCATCTCCTTCTGTGGACTTTGCTTTTCTTGCTTCTTTGTTCGGTTCCTGAAAGCTGCCATCAATAATGTATTTAGGGGACCCTGCATGCTGAGCTCCCCCCATGAAAAAATCCACCACTTTTTTTCCGATATCATGCTAATTAAAGTGTGCATACTTCGTGAGAGTCTAGTTATCTGCACTTGGTCCCTGACTGATAGCTTTTCTTTGTGCTGAGATGAAACCATTTTCTTCAGTACATTATGGTTTTTAGCAGAGCCATGAGTAGGATCTTCTCTCTTCTCAAACCCTCAAAGCAAAAGAACTGTCTTCTCAAAAATCAAAAATTGATTCCATAATGTATTTTTGCACTTTTAATATTCTCTGATGGCCCAAGTGGGATATCAGAAACAGTGGTGGCCTGGGAGAAGTGCTGCCTGGTCCCTGTAACTGTTCACTCCTAAAACACATGCATGATTTGAATTTCACCAGGACACTTGTAGCAAATACTTTCATTTTGCAGGACTGCATGGTGAAAGGTGGACCTGGTCCTCTTCGGCAGCTAATATTGGTCTATCTGCCATTCACCCAGCTGCTGCATGGATTTCCACCATGAGTGACATGTGCATGTCATGACAGGGTGCTCTGCCTACCCAAGCCCTGCTCAGCACGCTTACTCATGATTTGAATTAGAATGAAGAATGAATACGTACAGTCTGCAAGAAAACACAAGTTAAACATATCTTACAGTCCACATTAATTCCCTGAGATTATTGGAAAAAAAAATCATAAGATGGATTTAGGAGAAAATATTGCAACTAAAATTATAAGCTATTCTCCATTTTGTTGATTTCCAAATTTTTGAATTACATTTATAAACCAATTCTTTTTGTGAACAGTTGTTGAACAATAGGTCATCAAGAGGCATGTTTTGTGAGTCAACTATAGCCCTGAAGTCTGACTGCCTAAGGATGATTCTAGACTCCATTCTCACCAGCTGTGTGACTTTTAAAAAAATCACTTAACCTCTCTGTGCCTTTCTGAATAATACCAATCTCTCTTAATTCCTAGGAGAAATCAATAATATAATGAATGAAAATAATTTGAGAACTAGCTGGCAGATGGTACTAGCCAAGTTAAATCCCGCTGATCATTATTATTATTTATTATCTTTTCTAAATATCTGCATATGGACTATTTTCTTCTACATTCCGTCTTAAATTTCATCTTCAATAAAAGCAACGTAGTAAGAGAGACTGTCCATTAACTATAACTATTAGTCTTCTTTTCGGCAGTGCTGGAGATCAATCCCAGGACCTCACCCAGGGGAGGCAAGCATTCTACCACTGAGCTATATCCGCAGCCCTGTAATTCCAATTTTTATTTGAATATAGGGTTATGTGTTCACACAGTACTTAAGAATTGGGAAGTTTCCTTAAGTGAGACAGCCCACACAACAGCACTGAACAAAGAGATGAGCAATTCAAGGGGAAATTAGATTAAATCCTTAAATTAAATTCTGAATTAAAAAAAAAAATCCTAGAAGAAAATGCACCCACGTGGCTTGCTATTAAGACCTAACATTTTCCCGGTTGTGTAGTAATGGAGGTTGGAGGGACATCCCTTAGGTATTCTCCAGAAAAGATTTGGATAAACAGTTTAAATAGTGTGATTAAGGCCTCCTCAATAACACCAGAATCACCTCCAACTTCATTTTGCTCATTCAAGGAAAGAAATTACTTCAATTCTAAGTTAATACGAGATTTCTTTTTAATGTAATAATTGGCCGACGATATTATTCGGCTTTGATATGCAATCATCCTAAATGGTCTTTGAGGGTTATTAAATCAGTAGGAGCTTCAAGGCCAAGGACAGTGGGAAGACACAATAGCTTTATTGTCCTCGTTTCTGTGGCCTGAGTGCACCCATCTTGTTTACAAAGTGATTTTTGTAGTGGAAAGGTAATTTTTAAAAAATCATGATTTTACCAGAAAGGGCTGGAGAATGAAAGTTAATATCGTATAAGAAAAAAAACGAGCCAGTGCAACGACATCCGAGTACCACTTAGCCCGCTTCTCGGCCCACATAGGCGTGGAGGGGAAAATGGATATTTGCACTGAACTTCACCCAGTCGACAAGTTCTTGCCTAAATACGTCTCTAGTAGAACATGGTCAAAATTCTCTTAAAAACATCTCTCTCTGCATGTTTTCCTAAGAATGGAAGAAGTCTATTTTTAACTCGATTCCTAAGTTCTGCGAGAGGCGCTCCATTTCCCTCTCCAGCAGCGACCAGAGAGGCCGCAGCCCTGAGCGCTGGGCAGGCGAGAAATCGCTCCTCCCGAACCCACCAGCCCAGCCCCCGCAGGGCTTTGCCAGAGGCATGAGGAAGGCCAGAAATCGCTGAGGAACGGTGAAATGTGAATAAAATAATGCCAGCATTACAGAAGCTTAAAATGATCTTTGATCCAAAAGCAGGACCTTAATTACGCACACCTCTCTTGCTGCAGCTGTTTTGGCGACTCGATGCAGCATCCAATGCCTTCAGTATCACAGAGGGCCTCCAACTACGGCCTCCGCCCTCCCTGGAGCTGCCCTGCTGGAATGTTCACTGGTGTGTGATTCTCATTGTTCTTGCCAGACTGCTCTGGGGAGACCCGTGCTCTTCAAGGGTTACCTTTCCTCTCAGCAGCAGAACCCTGTAGATGCTGCTCCTCCCCTGGACCTCCCAGGTTCCTCTTCTCCTGATCCTTGGCCTCATTCCCAGACACCCTTCCAGCAGTTGCCCACACACATCTTTTCCTAAAGACGCTCTTCTTTTCTCACTTTTACATGATTCTTTTGAATGAGATCTTTCCAACAGTGATCTATAACCTGAGGACCTATCATCCCTCTCCAGCCCCTTTTCTGAACTCTGAACCAGTCTCTGGTTAGGCTGGAGCCCAGAAACACTTTCCAACACTCTGGTCCTGCACAGGGTCCTCATTCCTCCCTTGGCTACAAGCTCACACTGCACCCGTCCGAAACCCAGGCATCCCCGCTGATGAGCAGTGTTCTCCCACAAGGAAATGTCTGCAAATTCCCTAATTTTAATATCAAAGTTATTTTAGATCTGACACACTTTCAATCTCTCCACCAGGGTTCTAGTTCATTATTCATTTGGTCTATTATAATAACTTCTTGATTATGCTCACGATCTCTGTAATTTTGAAGGTTGACAGTCAATGCCTCCTTAACAAACTTGTCTTTCTTGTCTCCAAGTAAAACCGCTAATGAAAGCTTATTGGAGTTTTCTTATTTGTACAAAGATCATTAGTTTTAAATCCTCTTTTAGAATATACCACTAGGAAAGCCAACTCACTTTGAATACTCGGAACTGTATGCATTGCTAACAGTTTTAATATATTTCCTATTATTGGCGAGAAGTATCACCAAACTCCGTCCTTTTGGATACTCCAATAGCCCTGGACGACCCCTGGGTCCCTTACTTGATCTGATGATCTAGTAGAAATTAGGTGGGCTGTTATACAGACAGCTGTAGCTCTTTTATTAGCGCTTCATAGTTATGCATGGTAGTTGGGTTCCTACTGACAAAGTCGCAGATGCATGGAATTCTATTTCAGTTTACGATCCCACCTTATCCCTCCCCCTTTTCCTTCTTGCCCTCCCTCCCCTTTCCCTTTCTCCTTCCCCTGCTAGACTTCTTTTGCTTGTCTATTAATTTATATTTGATTAGTTCTTTCTACCTATGCATAAAGGTGATGTTCCCTGTTGTATATTTATGCACGCACTTAACATGATTTTCAAGAGTCTGTTCCGCTTTGCCTCCCCCGTCCCCATCCCTCCACTCTGCCTCCGATCTCATTACTGATCTTCCCTTTATGTTGCCCTATCCTTCCCTCCCCCTTTCCTTTATTTTACACTAGCTTCTACATATGAGAGAATACATTAGGCCTTTGAGTTGGAGTCTGGCTTATTTCACTCCGTATGATGTTCTCCATTTCCATCCATTTACCAGCAAATGCCATAACTTCATTCTTTTTTGTGGCTGAGTAGAACTCCATTTCATACACATACCACAAGTTCTTAATCCATTCATCTATTGATAGGCATCTGGGCTCATTCCATAAATTACCTATTGTGAATTGGGCTGCTATAAACATTGAGATGGCTCTACCACTGTAGTATACCAATTTTAGATCTTTTGGGAAAATACCAGGCGTGGGATAGCTGGGTCATGTGCTGGTTCCACCCCTAGTTTACTGAGGAATCGCCATACTGCTTTCCAGAGTGGTTATTCTTGTCTGCAGTCCCACCAACAATGTAGGAGTGTACTGTTATGGTTTGGACATGAGGTGTCCCCCAAAAGCTCACATGTGAGACCATGCAGGAAGGTTCAGAGGAGAAATGATTGGGTTGTAAGAGTCTTAACCCAATCCATGAATTAATCCCTGATGGGATTCATTGAAGTGGTGGGGTGTGGGCTGGAGGAGGTGAGAATTGGGGCGTGGCTATCAGGTATGTGTTTTGCAACTGGAGAATGGAGTCTCTCTCTCTCTCTCTCCCTGTGCTTCCTGATCATCCTGATGTGAGCCGCTTCCCTCCACCACCCTCTCAGCCTCACCTTAAGCCCCAAGGGATAGAAATGACTACTATGGGCTAAGACCTCTGAAACCATGAACCCTCAAATAAACCCTTCCTCCTCTACCATTAATGCGGGTCATTTAGTCACAGCAGAGGGGACCAAAACATGTGCCTTTCCCCACAACCTGGCCAGCGTTTATCGTTGTTCCTTTTCTTGACCCTTGCCATTGCGACTGGAGTGAGATGAACTCTTAGTGTAATTGTTTTACATTTCCCTGATTACTAGAGATCTTGAACATTTTTTTTTTCTCACATATTTGTTTCTTCCCTTGAGACGTTTCTTTAGTTCTTTTGCCCATTGGTCAAGTTGGGGTTTTTTAGTTCCTCGGGCCTTCTGGTGTGAATCCCCTGTGGGAGGAGTCCCCGGCCAGGCTGTCCTCCCATTCCATGGGCTCTCTCTTCCTGCTCTTCGTGGGTTCCTTTGCTGAGCAGAAGCTTTTTAGTTTAATGGCATTCCACTTACTGCTTTTATTTCTTGCATTTTGGGGGTTCACTGCTACAGTTTTAAGGAGAAGTGAAAACACCCAGACTGGAAATCCATCAACTTCAGGGGAGCGAGCTTCCCAAGCCACTCTCCGCACCTCCATCTCCAACGTCCCCACTGCCCAGGACATAAAGAGGAGAGCTGAGACGGGAAGGTTGGCACCCAGTCCTGGGCAAGGAGTCGGAGGACCAAACAGGAGACCCTTCTCACTCCCGATGGGCTGAGGGACACCTCAGGACATTGCACGGGAATTTGGGGGTGATGCTGGAAAAGGGGACGGGCAATAACTTTTCCTCCAGGTTTTATTGTGGGCGATTGTTGATGGAGCAGAGAAATTGTTGAAGAAGCAGAGCCCGAAATGGAGAGGGTGAGGCGGAGGGTGGACGCACGCAGGCGGCAGGCCCGCCCGGGATGAGCCAAGAGGAAGAAACTGGAGAAGTCACCCAATGCCACTACCATGGCAGTGGGAGGCGGGCAGGCTGTGGGGACCAGGGAGCAGCAGCAGGAGGCCGCAGGGGCCGCCCACCCACTCCAAAGACCTGGACCCATCGGGTGGACAAAAAACATTGCCCAACCTCATTCATCATCCAGGAAATGCAAAATAAAACCATAATGAGATGCGTCCTCGGCCCTGTCACAAGGGCCGTTAGCAGAGAGAAACAGTGAAGGTGCAAGAAAAGGAACGCTTTGCATCGCTGGTGGCACCGTCAATGGGCAGTCCCGGTGGAACGGAGCATCGCTGTTCCCGAAAAAATTAAAACGGAACAGCTAAATGATCTAGGAATCCCACTTCTGCATGTGTATCCAAAGGAAATTAATTCAGGATGTCAAAGAGACGTCTGCACAGCGACGCTCAGGCAGCCCCATCACAGTCGCCAAGACGTGGGAACGCCCTGGATGTTCAGGGACCGAGAGAGAAAGTAAGGCACGTACACACAGCGACATCATTCAGCCCTCAAAAAAACGAAGTCCTGTCAACAACACGGATGAACCTGAGGTCCATCATGCTAAGTGAAATAAATCAGGCAAAGAAGGTACCGCGTGATTTCGCTCACAGGTGGGACCTTAAAGAATCCAACTCAGGCAGGTTGGGGGAAGGGGTGGAGGAAATGGGTCCCTGTGAACACAGGGAACAAGTTTCAGTGGCTAGATCAGTAAGTTCTGGAGGTCTGATGTCCAGCATGGTGACTACAGTTAATGATACCGCATTGCATATCGGAAATTGGGTAAAGCAGAAGATATTAAATGCAGATATTAAATGTAACCACGCAGTTGAGAAAATGGTAACTGGGAGGTGATGGGTATGTTCATTAGGTTGTTACCACAATTTCAAAACCTATACACACATTACATCATATACCTTAAATATATAGTGTTTAATTTGTCAATCATACTTCAATGAAGTTGGAAATTTAAAAGAACAGATTAATGAATGAATCTTGAATCTGAGCATCCTGACAATGGTTTCCTAAAACACAAACACAATTAAGTTCATCAAGCACAAAATATGTTCCTGAGGCCTCAAAAATCATCCACCATAATCTTACTAGTGCACACTCCTAAGTTTGTGCTATTATCTAATCAACTTACACATTGATATTCCTATGGAGTAGCTTACTGAGCCTTTATTTTCATCACAGAGGACCAGAGAAAGACACAGTGAACAAGGCGACACATCCCATCTCTGAATGGTTTGATAAATTTTACTGCTCTAAGATTTATCAGAAATAATATTATAAAAGATTACTGGAGGTGGGAAAATAGATTCAAATTAAGGGCAACATCAATTTCTACTCAACTCAACAATATGTATGTATTTCAACAGTAGGTGCTATTATATCAATTTGGGTGCTATTAGAGGGGAAAAAAGTGATTTTCAATGTTTAGTGTTACTGTTGGGGAAAGAAAAAGCCATGTTTTATTTTCTTTTAATCCAGCCTGGAAACTTAAGGCAAAGTAACCCCATTTATCTTAGCGATTTGGGTAATTGTGTTTGCATCCCAGGCTATCTTATAAAAGGTAAACAAATGTGGGTTACACTTAAGCCTTAAGGGAAAATTAGTGGGAGATGCTTGATGATCTTCCTCGCTGCTGAAGCTCTGGACTAGGACAGGTCACCTATCACTCACTGGACACACCAAAGGGGTCTGCTTTCAAGGGGCCTCAAATACTTTATCAACTAAAAATATAATTAATAATGGGAAAGAAAATAGGGAAAAATAAATACTGATTGTAGTCTTCACATTAAATTCCACCTTCAAATGTCTTCTTTCTTCTTGTTTCCTAAGTTGTTTTCTCGTGCAACAAAGAAAACGGCCAATTCAGTCAATGTTGGCATCAGAGTGTTCATGTAATAAGGGGGGATGTGTTGGTGCCTTTGATATTGAGGCGACTGCCTCAAATATCATCTCTACTTTTATTTGTCAAGGCATCTGGTTAGGGCCTGTGAATCTCCCACCGAAGCTGGTCATTCGTATACAGGTAACTGCAGACCCTGAGCAGGCGTCAGGAGCCAGGCTGGGCTGAGGACAAGTCACTGCCAAGCAGAAAGGTCTGGTGGAATGCATCATCAGCATGGCTCAGAGAAGGGTTTGTTTCATGCTTAGGACTGAGATTTATAATTGCCAGACTGAGGTTTTTCCCAACTACCTCTCCTGTTCATTTGAACAGTGCTGTCTTATCATGAATCATATTTGCTTAGGGCCAGTAGCAGATGGCCTTTTCAGGATTTCCCTTTAGAGCCAGATAAACACATTACTTTGTAGCAATCCACTTTGGATTAAGATTATAGCCTGTAAAAGGAGACAGACCTTATAAAAGAAGAAAAAGGATAGATAGGAAGTGAAATTCACAGTGACTACACACATCGGGAGTCGAACATGTTCATTAAATATCATCGTGGCATAATTGGTTTCTTAATGAAGTAATAGAGGCAGGCACTGATAAAAGCGTAAGAGATAAGAACTAAATCACACTCCCTCTCTCATCTTATCAGCATCATCCAACAGACAGATCTGTATGCCTGAGGGAATCACAGCTCTGTAACAGAATCAAATACGAAATTATCCCAAAATAAAGGAAAAAATCCAACTTTTTAGGAAGATTGAAAAAAGTAATTGATTTAATTTCAGCAAAGCAACCATTCTTCAAGTTTATATTTCTCTTTTGTAATCTTTCATGAAAGATATCTTAATAACAATGGTCAGTGGAAAACAAATTAAAAACATAGAAAATCATTCCAAAAAAAATCTCAGTACCCAGATATCATTACTGTGTCAGTGATATAGATATGTATGTATACATTTATAGATATAGATACACACACACACACACACACACACACACACACACACACAGTGTAAACATACTTGTAAAGATGGTACCATTGTGGTGGACTATGACCGGAAACTAACTTCCTTCACTTAATACTCTACAATGGCCTTACTGTAAAATCAGTACAAGTAGGTCTGCTTTTTACAAGTTGCTAGAGTAGTATTGATGGTCATTTATTTAACTCTAGCCCTCCTACTGGAACATGTAGAAAAGTCCAACATATTGCTACCACCACCACCATTACACGCCTTCTTGCTACGTGCTCACTTGGCATAAGCATTTTAAATTGTGAGAGAGTGTCAAGCCGGCCACAGGGGCGGAAGTATTTGTTTCCCCATTTTTTCTCACTGAGGACCTTTGATTATTTCAATATTGGCTAATCTGATGGGAAAAAAAATGGTATCAGGGTTTTCTTCAGCAGCACTGTTTGGAACAGTGCTTCTGAGATATGATCAGAGGCCTGGGGAACAAGCTTTCTCTGAATCTGTCATCGTTTTCCTTCTGTTGGAAGGACTTTTATGTACTACAAATTCATGCATTACAGTGGCTCAAACCCTACCAGGAACGGTACTGGTGTTCCTCCCAAATTCACGTTAAAGCCCTAACTGCCAGTGTGGCCGTATGTGGAGTAAAGGACTAAGCTGAGATGAGGTCATAGGGGCAGAGCCCTGGTCTGACAGAATTCATGTCCCAGAGACAGCAGAGAGCACTTTCTCTCCTTCTGCACACATGCACCAAGCACAGGCCACGTGAGGACACTCTCAGAAGGTAGCTGTGTGCAGGACAGGAGGGTGCCCACCCAGGATTCCAAATCATCAGGAGTCTTGACCTTGGACTTCCACCTTCAGAACTGAGAGAAGATGAGTTTCTCTTAGCTCCCTGGGCTGTGGTATTTATTGTGGCTGCCTGAGCAGACTAAGTCGGTACCAATACAACCCCCACTTTACAACTGAGGACACTGAGCTCAGAAGGGTTGAGAATTTCTTCAGCATCACCCTGTAGCAGGTGTTGGGTTGAGGATCCCAGCCCAGACTCACCGACCACAGAAGGCATTCCCAGCATCTCAAGTATCAGCCTCTCATTTCCGAACACTGAAATCTTCAGGCATCGTAATTGGGTACAGTTTTGCTTTTTCATACAATTTGTGTGTCAGTGTTCTTGCTGCCTAATACACTGCCACACACTTAGGCTGGTTTATCATTTCCTAGTTTCTGTAGGCCACAGGCTGGGCACCTGGTTTCCTGCCCCAGCATCTCTCCCAGCAAAAATACAGGTGCCACCCAGAGTCCTGGTCTCATCAGAGCTACGAATGGGGAAAGATCTGCTTCCAACACTCTCAGTTCACCACCATAATTTATTTTCTTGCAGTTGTAGAACTGAGGTTTGTTTTCTTCCTTTTTGTTATTATTGTTACTTTTTCCAGCTTTACTGAGGTATAATTGACCAAATTGCATATATTTAAAGCAGACAGCAGGATTCTTTGACATATCCATAGACTGAGAAATTATTGCCACAATCAAGAGAGTTAAGACATCCAGGAATTCATAGTTACAAGTATGTATGAGAAAGGTGTGGGTGGGTGGTGGGAACATTTAAGATCTACTGTCACCCTATTTCAAGTGCACAATGTGGTGCTACCTCTAACCGTGTGCTGCACATTAGACCCCAGAACACATGTATCTTACAACTCCAAGCCCAGACCCTTTGACCAACATTTTCCCACTCCCCACCCCTAGTCCCATTCTACTATCCAGTTCTAAGAGCTCAACAGTTCCACATTCCATGAACAGGAACAATCATTAGTATTCATCTCTGCTTGACTTATTTCACTTAGCATAATGCCCTCATTTTTCAGACATATTGTCTCAAAAGCAGGATTTCCTCCTTTTTATGGCTGAGTAATATTCCCTCTTGTGTGCATATCTGTTTCTGCATATTTTCCTTTTCCATTCATCCATGAGCTGACATGAGTTTGTTTCCGTGTCTTAGCAACTGTGATTCTGCTGCAGTGAACCTAGGGGTGCAGATGTCTCTTTGAGGTACTTGATTTTATATCAAGTGTGTACCCAGAAGTAAGATTGCGATCACTTAGTCATCCTCTTTTTAATTTTTTGAAGAACTTGCATACTAGTTATCATGGTTGTATCAGTGTGCATTCCCACCAACAATGACAAGTGTGCCCTTTTCTTTCCTACCCAAAGCAATCTGTAGATTTGATTTCATTGTGTGTGTCAACCAAGAGTCGATTTCAGTTTCTGGCTGCTACCATGATTCTCTCTTACATGGCCTCCCTGTAGAGCATATCACAAAGTGGCAGCTTAAATCTTCAGAACCAGTGATGGAGAATTTCTCACCTCAAGGAGCTCAGCTTGGGTTTCAAGATGATGGAATAGAGCAAGTTGCTTTTCTGGCTGCTCTGTGGTGTGAAATCAAGACAGCAGACAGACAGCTTCTCAGCAAGGTGGGTGAATTAAAAAAAAGGTGGAGGGCTTTACTGGAATTTAATACTGGACATTCAAAGCAAATTAGGAACTCAGGAGATTGGAGATAAGAAGGGAGAAATCCCCAGTACCACAGCTGCTACTGAAGCAGGAGACACCAGCCAGATCAGTCCCTCTGTGAGCACAGTGGAGGGATAAGGGAGTTGAAGGAACCCACATTTTCGGGGTGCCTGAGGCATGATCAGGTACAGAGAATTCAGAGATCAAAGACACTGCCCTACCCAACGAAACTGAAAAACACGGCACACAACATCCTAGTGTGGGAAAGAAGCCCCATCTTTCCCGTCTGCCTATGGAGGACAGAGGAAGGAACCATGTTGCAACAGTGGCACAGGGGCTGGCAGCTAAGGGAGTCAATTCCTGGCAAAGCCGAGTTTGGGCCAAAATACAGGCCTAGCAAACCCACACTGCATGACAGAGTGTGCCAAAGTGATTAGGAGAAAATCACATATGGAGAGGTTTACACAAGGGACCATTGGTCATGAAAACTCACCTGGCTCTCCCCTCCCCCATCCAATTTGGCTGTTTGCAAGACCAGCTGAGAGATGTATCTGGCTGGAAATTCAAAAGTGGGTGTGGAGGGGCAGGATCAAGTTTGGAGACTTGGGGTCTGCAAGTGACATAGGGGACTAAGAATGGGCTCTTCCCCCACATGACTGGAATCCAGGGGAGATCCCTAGGGTGTAGTCTTCCAGCTTGGAGCAACAATTGCTGGGCTCTGGAGGTGCACTGACTTAAAATCTCCAGACTGATTGGCATTCAGCAAAGAGCCTGGAGCCTACCTAACCCTAAACCCCACTTCCAGGAATCCTACCTACCAGATTCTCTCTCACTCCAGCAACCCCATCCTGAGGGTGAAGCAAGCATCATGCTGCAGATAACCACACCTAACACTATTGAGAAGGGAAGCTGAGAATTTTCAAACTCCAACAGAAACAATTCTTTAACTTTTCCTCAAGATCTTTTTTTTTTTTTTTTCTTTTCTCTGTTTAATTGTGACCTTAATAGTTTATGGACATTTATACATATTCATATTTTTTCTCATTTCCAGCAATTTTGAAGTCAGTTATTTTTCATGGATCAGTATTTTGAGAACTAGGATGTTTTTGATTAGTGTTTTTCAGTTTTGTTTTCTATTCTTTAATTTTTATCTTTAAAAATTTTTACTTTACATATTTTTTCTCTCACTTATCTGTTTCCCTCAATTCTTTCTCTTTTCTTCTAATAAGAGCCAGTCTCTATTGCTCTCTCTTTCACTCTTACTTACTTCTATCTTCTCTCCTCCTCCCTCATAATCATCACATCCTACATCATGTGTGCTCTCTCCCTGTCCACCATTTGAAATTACAAACCCTTTTGCAAACTTACTGTTTTTATTGTAGGCAATAACTGATTATAGATTTTCTGGTTTTGGGGACAATTAACATTGTAGCTGTCATAGCAGGAACTATTTGGTTTAATGCTGTCTATTGTTTGCATTGGTTGTTATTATTTTTCTCCCCCTAAACTGTGAGGTGCTGGAGACCTTTAGGGACACTCAAATTCCACAGGGTAGAAACTCTACTGCCTCAGATCCATACTGTTAGGTAGGTAGACACACAAATATGAAAAATCAAAGGAACAGATCTCCCCAAGCAAACCAAGGTACTTCAGTAACAGAATCCATCAACACCACAGTGGAATAAATGTCAGAGAAAGAGTTTACGATGTACATCGTTCAACTGATCTGTGAGATCAAGAGAGATTTAAGGAGTGAAATCAGACAGTAAATACAGGAAGTGAAAAAGCACTTCAATAAAGAGCTAGAAATTCTGGAGGAAAAAAATTAAACAGAAATCCTCAAAATGAAGGAATCAATAAACCAAATTAAAAATTCAATGAAAAGCATCACCAGCAGACTAGACCACTTGGAATACAGAGTGGCAATGAAGACAAAATATATAATCTTGAAATTAAAGTTGACCAGGGAGAAAAGATGTTAAGAGACCATGAATAGAACTCCTAAGAAATATGAAATAATCTGAAAATGTCAAATTTAAGATTTATCAGGATAGATGAATGTTCAGAGAAAGAACTCAGCTCATCTTTTAAGGACTTTCATAAGATTAAGTCAAGCCCACCTAAGAACACCTCAAGTTTGATTAAATCGAAATCAACTGTCAAGAGACCTTAGTTACATCTGCAGTAAAATCCCTTCACCTTTTCAATATTGCATTGGCTAGAAGAAAGCCAGAGGTGCCATCCACACTCAAGGGAGGGTGAACACAAAGAAGCAGGGATCAAGGGAGCCATCCTAGGGTCCGTCAATCACTGTGCATATTTTCAGTTTGTCCTAAACGCTAAGACCCACGCTTTTCTCCACTGACTTCCACAATTTGTTCTCTGGAATACTATGGACAGAGAAGATGGTGATCTTCTGGAGAGAAAGAACAGAAAAAGTACAGCAAGAGGAGAAGAGGGGTGATTGGAGAAGGAGAAACTTGACCAAGCACCAATCAGCAGAAGAGTCATGTTGGGACCATGACATCATGTACGTTTTAGTCCTATCTGGTCCCATATCCAGCCTCTCTTCCCATGTGAGAGAATTAACCAAACTCTTCTCAGCTTCATTTGTCTTCTACGTCCACAAGGTACCAAATTTCTTCTGCCAACCACGGCATCATTGTGGTACCTCTTCCTCATCCTTCACACCCCAGCTGTAGTGATGAATTATCCTCCCACATCAATGTATCTCTTTCTCCCTTATAATTTGAAGAATAGGCCTCATGTTTATGACTCAGAACTTAACTGAGGTCTCCTGATCCTTGAGATGAACACATGTCCCTAAAACTTCATCTGAGGATAGTGGAGAACTTTCTCCAAGGTCTGCTCTATCCCTGAGGGCTTCTGGGGTCCTCTGGGCATGAAGCCTCCTTCGAGCTCTTCTGAACTCTATTTCCTATCATATCACTATCACCCTCTTCCAATGCCTCTCCACACGTCATTCTGAGATCATTAAATTCAAGGGTAGATTTAAAGAGATGGGTAAAGTTCTAAAGATGAGATGAAGCATATGCTCCCATAACAGGAATGTACACCATTTTATTGGAAACATTAAGACCCTCTTAATATTTTGGTTAGTTTATCACTACCACCAGTCCACACTCATCAGGTCCTTTTCCTGTATCTGTGTCTGTGTCTGCGAGTGTGTGTGTGTGTGTGTGTGTGTGTGTGTGTGTGTGTGTGTGTGTAGAGAGAGAGAGATAACATATACTTTTATTTCCATTTATATGTATTTTTATTTGCATTTATTTCATGCTGAATTTATTCCAGTTTCAAAAAAATGCATCACTACAGTCTCATATTTTCCTTCTCTTTCTTCAGAAAGAAAAAGAAAATAACACACAGTCATCTGATTTCCGTATACTCAGTAGCTCAGTGGTGATTGTGGACACCCTTGTCCTAATGATAGCCCTTCCTAATGGCAACCCCCTTTCCTAAAGGTAAAGGAAATCTTGCTGTTGAGGTAACAAAAGTAACACATTTGTGGCATATTTATACTCTCCCCAAACTGGAGATCCAGGAGGATGCTTACTTGATTTGTCTCATTCACACTAGGAATACCCAACCCCCAGTATTGAGTCTAACAAGGTTTCTATATGCAGATGTTATTATATTAGACAGAGGAAAGAAATATTGAAACTTGGCAAATTCACATAGAAAATTCTATCTGAGCATAATCTGTGACCCTTATTAATTTGAGGGAACTTATATGTCCTTCAGTGTTTGTAGAACATTGGAAATAATAAACTTCAGTATTATACCATAGCATCATATTAGACCATCCCCACACTCCAAAAGCTACTGCCCCAAGGATGCCACACTGTACTTGATAGGCAGTAGCTCAGAACACACCATCTATGCACCATATTTATCACTTTTGCTACATTATACACACTAAACACAGTCCACAGCACACACATCCCACACCTACCATATCCCCATCACACCACACTGCACATCCCATACCCACACCTACCATCCCCACAACAAGCACACAACACACAATGCTAGTACAATGCCACGTCCAATGTATCATGGACCACATGGCACCACACGATATTCCATACTTACCATATTGACATACATGCTGAACGTCCAAATGTAGATTATTTGGTTCTCGTTGAATCCTGAGTGACAGTAGGTAATACTAAGATTCAAAGATACTTCATTCTTCTACTCTTTCATAGTCATGGAATACTAAGCTAGACTGAAATCATTATGGACTTCAAATAGATTTATTTCCATACTTACAAGGTGCAGGAAGTATTTCCTTACATATGTGTAAGGAAAACTGTAGTTTTGTAGGTAAATCAGAAAAGTAGGCTGGGAGAAGGAAAAGTAAAGTTGGGTCCCGATGAGTTGTGAATGATCCAGAGTGACTTTTAGAACGTGTTGGTCTGTCTCCCAGTCACACTTCTTTGACCAGAGAGCATTTGTCACAAGCTGTTATCAATGTTAGTTCACTTACCTTGTGTCCCAGTCTACTCCATGAAGATTCCTATCAACTCTTTTGTTTGTTTGTTCAGAGTTTTTCCCGTACCTGGCACACAATAAGTATTCAAGCAATTTTATTGAATCATTCCCCTGAACAGAGAGATTAATTTGCTGTTATAGAAGTTATAAAAATATAATTTCAAGATACAACTACTCTAAGGAGGTCTATAAAACTAGATAATACTGTTAGGGGAATTTCCGAGCCCTTGCTCCCTCATTCATTTTCATCCTCTCTCAAATTTCATGGGAAATTTTAGGGCACTCAATTTCAGAGTTGTGTAACAGATTTCAAATTAAATAAAAGTAGATTTCCCTGTGATTTAAAAATGGAGTAAGTTTCTAATCCATTATGCATATAGTTCACTTGGCTTGTCCTTCACAGGATAGAATTTCTAATGGTGTATAAAGTTGGGAAAACCATAAACAGACTCTCTACCATATGCTATCGTTTTCTTTAATTACAGTCCTATTTGGTTTCTTAATGAAGTAAAAATAAAATCCAATATATAAATGTTATGACATTTAGGGATATCTAATTCATGTTCTCATCCTGTGATTGATTTTCCTTGATGAAGAATTAGAGTGGGTTAAGGCCTTTAAAACCAAATGTATTCTAAGCCTCTGAACATATCAGTTTCCAAATAATTGTATTTTATTTTTCTTCAAAGCCATTCAAGTACAGCGTTTTATAGCTCCTGTGAGGCCATCTTTCTGAACACAGGTATCTTCATGAAAATGCAATCAATGTGATTCATCATGTACTTGAATTTGAAAAAGAAATTCAAACTGCACTTTAACTCTGAAAACAACCGCATCGACTCTTATCTCAAAAATATTTTTCTGTCACCTCACTGTGTTTATACGAGTTGTGGGAATAGATAATTGAAAATGAGTCAGTGACTATAATAAGTAAAATTTCTTCCGCAAATTCTAAAATTTGACACACTTTTTAACTGTGATTGTAACTATTTTAGTTTACGCAATCACATTAGTTTATATGGTCTACGTAGGGGTGGAGCGAGATGACAGAATAGAACTCACTAGTGGTTGGCCCTCAGAAAAACATCAATCTGAACAACTATCCACATATGAAAACACCTTTGCAAAATCGAAGATATCATAATACCTGGATGCAGCATGGAAATAAGTAAAGATGCATCAAAGAGGGTAGGAAGGAGAGTTTTACATGACTCACATCAGCATCTCCCCAACCCTAGCACCAGGCTCACCACAGTAAAACCCAGTGTCAGGCAAGCCCCTATGGCCCCAGATGTTAGGCTAATACCTGTGGATTGAGCCACCACACCCATTCTGGCACCAAGCCACACCCAAAGACCTCAGGCTTTAGGTCTAAGCAGCAGACTCAATCTCTGATCCACAGCACTACTGGGTCAACTTCAGAAGCCCCAGACTCCACACACCCCCAGGGCCTACCCTCTGCAGCCCCAGACTACAGGCGTACTACACTACCAGGCTGGCCAGGGTCCCCAAGCTTTGCTCCTGCCTGACTACTAACTTGGCATCAGTGTCCCCAGACACTCAACCTCCCCCAGCACCAGTCAAGTCCCACTGGTCCTGGGCTTCAGGTCTACCCCAGAATCATCCCTGGCTGCCCCAGTCCTCTGGCCTGCCCCAGTGCTAGGCCAGCTCTTTAGGACAAGCTTTGAGCCAGCATCCAAAGACACAAGTTCCAGGCCTACCCCACAATCCAATTAACAGATCTCACTCAAGTGGATCCAGGCTGCATGCCAATCCATTCCAAGAACTCCAGTACAAGACCACCTGTGGACCATGAGACAGGACCTGCCCAGACTCTGATGGCTGACTACTGAAGGTGTTCCCAAGCAAAGTTAGCCTGGAAAAACTGACATAAGCACTTCTTCAAATGTGCAGACACCAATACATGGCTGCAAGGCTCAAGAAGAATCAGAGAAACATGATATCGCCAAAGAGATAAAGTGCCAATGACTGACCCTAAAGAAATAAATGTGGTTCCATCTTCCCAACCTTATTCAGTTTCCATCTTCCTGACTCGACCAGATGCATCAATCTACACTGCCTGACCTTTGCTCTTGCTTCAATCTGATGACTCCAAGGCAGAGCTCGACGTGGACCTGATGCATTTTAAGATTATACACATGATGGGGAGATCCAAGATGGCGGACTAGAGGGTGACCGCATCTCCCGTCGCTCCAGAACCCAGGATTCAAGAAGGGGAGGTATTGAGAGACTCGGACCAACATAGAGTCTCTCCCACCAAAGGAAGCTCAATCCGGGCGGCAGACCCACACAGGGGGCAGCTTCTCAGAGACAACCCCAAGCCCCGGACCCAGCAGCAGCCCCGGACTGCAGGCACCTTCTGGGACCAGGGCAGGTCAGGGAGAGGCTTTCCCTGAGCAGCCTGGCTCCCTCAGGCAGGGGCAGGCCCTGTCTATAGCCAGCTTCTAGGAGCAGGGCCACCCAGTGAGAGGATTTCCATGCAGAACCAGCCCAAAGCCCTGGAACCAGTAGCAGGCTAGGGGCAGCTTTCTTCGGAAGCACTACATTATCAAGTTCCTCCAAGACTTCAGGCTACTGAGGCTGGGAGGTGATATACTGGAAATCTACAGGGACACTATAAGCCAATAGAGGAAATCTGCAATATCTCAGAGTCTCACTGATATCTGACCAATATGAGAAAACAAACGAAGAAAATGTCCCAAACAAACCTAGATACTATATCAATAAAACCCAATGACAGCACAGTAGAAGAAATGTCAGAAAGGGAGTTCAGAATGTACATAATTAAAACAATCAGGGAAGCAAACGAGGAGATAAAAGAGCAAATGCAGGCATTGAAGGAAGAGATGAAAGAGCAAATGCAGGCATTGAATGATCACACCAATCGACAGTTAAAAGAGCAAATACAGGAAGCAAAAGATCATTTCAATAAAGAGTTAGAGATATTGAAAAAAAACCAAACAGAAATCCTTGAAATGAAGGAAACAATAAACCAAATTAAGAACTCCATAGAAAGCATAACCAATAGAATGGAACACCTGGAAGACAGAACCTCAGACATTGAAGACAAAATATTTAACCTTGAAAACAAAATTGGCCAAACAGAGAAGATGGTAAGAAATCATCAACAGAATCTACAAGAATTATGGGATATCATGAAAAGGCCAAATTTAAGAATTATCGGGATTGAGGAAGGCTTAGAGAAATAAACCAAAGGAATGAAAAATCTATTCAATGAAATAATATCAGAAAATTTCCCAAATCTGAAGAATGAAATGGAAAACCAGGTACAAGAGGCTTATAGGACTTCAAATATACAAAATTACAACAGACCCACACCAAGGCACATTATTATGAAAATACCTAACATACAAAATAAAGACAGAATTTTAAAGGCCGCAAGAGGAAAGAATCAAATTACATTCAGGGGGAAACCAATAAGAATATCAGCAGATTTTTCAATCCAGACCCTAAAAGCTAGAAGGGCCTGGAACAACATTTACCAAGCCCTGAAAGAAAATGGATGACAACCAAGAATCTTATACCCAGCAAAACTCACTTTCAGATTTGACAATGAAATAAGATCCTTCCATGATAAACAAAAGCTAAAAGAATTTACAAGAAGAAAGCCGGCATTACAGAACATTCTCAGCAAAATATTCCATGAGGAAGAGATGAAAACTGACAATGCAAATCAGCAACAAGACGAACTAACCTAAAGGAATAGCCAAATAAAGGAGAAACCAAATCATGTCAAAAAACAAAGATGAGTCTAATGACTGGGAATACAAATCATATCACAATAATAACCCTGAATGTTAATGGCCTGAACTCATCAATCAAAAGACATAGACTGGCAGATTGGATTAAAAAGAAAGATCCAACAATATGCTGCCTGCAAGAGACTCACCTCATAGAAAAAGATACCCATAGACTAAAGGTGAAAGGATGGGAAAAAACATACCATGCACATGGACACAGCAAAAAAAGCTGGAGTATCCATGCTCATTTCAGATAATGTGGACTTCAAGCCAAAACTAGTTAGAAGGGATAAAGAAGGACATTACATACTGCTTAAGGGAAGCATAAATCAGCAAGACATAACAATCATAAATATCTATGCCCCAAACATTGGCTCATCCATGTATGTCAAACAAATCCTTCTCAATTCCAGAAATCAAATAGAACACAACACAATAATACTAGGTGATTTTAACAAACCTCTCTCACCACTGGATAGATCTTCCAAACAAAAATTGAATAAAGAAACCATAGATCTCAATAACACAATCAACAATTTAGACTTAACAGACATATATGGAATATACCATCCAACAAAGAACGAACACACTTTCTTCTCAGCAGCACATGGATCCTTCTCTAAAATAGACCACATTTTATGCCACAAAGCTACTGTTAGCAAATACAAGAAGATAGAGATACTACCTTGTATTCTATCAGATCATAATGAATTGAAATTAGAAATAAATGACAGAATAAAAAACAGAAACTTCTCCAATACCTGGAGATCAAATAATACACTATTATATGATGAATGGATAACAGAAGACATCAGGAGGGAAATTAAAAAATTCTTAGAAGTAAACGAGAACAAAGACACATCATATCAAAATCTCTGGGACACTATGAAAGCAGTACTTAGAGGAAGATTTATTTCATGGAGCGCATTCAACAAAAGAGGTAAAAATCAACGAATAAACAACTTAACACTACAGCTCAAAGCCCTAGAAAAAGAACAGCAGACCAATACCAAAAGTAGTAGAAGACAGGAAATAGTTAAAATCAGAGCTGAAATCAACGAAATTGAAACAAAAGAAACAATTGGAAAAATTAACAACATAAAGAGTTGGTTCTTTGAAAAAATAAACAAAATTGATAAACCCTTAGCCACACTAACAAAGAGAAAGAGAGAGAGAACTCAAATTACTAAAATTCGGAATAAACAAGGAAATATCACTACAGACACAAGTGAAATACAAAACATAATTAGAAGCTATTTTGAAAATCTATATTCCAACAAAACAGAGAACCTCGAAGACATCAACAAGTTTCTAGAGACATATGAATTACCTAAACTGAACCAGGAGGACATACACAACTTAAATAAATCAATTTCAAGCAATGAAATAGAAGAGGTCATCAATAGCCTACCAACAAAGAAAAGTCTGGGACCAGGTGGGTTCTCAGCCAAGTTCTACAAAACCTTTAAAGAAAAGCTCATTCCAATACTTCTCAAAGTATTCCATGAAATACAAGAGGGAGAAACTCTCCCAAACTCATTCTATGAAGCCAATAACATCCTGATACCTAAACCAGACAGAGACACCTTGAGGAAAGAAAATTTCAGACCAATATCCTTAATGAATATCGATGCAAAAATTCTCAACAAAATTTTAGCAAATAGCATACAAAAATATATTAAAAAGATAGTGCACCACGATCAAGTGGGTTTTATCCCAGGGATGCAAGGTTGGTTCACCATCCGGAAATCAATAAATGTCATTCACCATATCAACAGACTTAAAGTTAAGAATTACATGATTATTCTGATAGATGCAGAAAAGCATTCAATAAAATACAGCACCCCTTCTTGCTCAAAACACTAGAAAAAATAGGGATAGTGGGAACATTCCTTAACATTGTAAAGGCCACCTACAGTAAGTCCATGGCCAATATCATTCTAAATGGTGAAAAACTGAAAGCATTCCCCCTAAAAACTGGAACAAGGCAGGGATGCCCTCTTTCACCACTTCTATTCAACATTGTCCTTGAAACTCTAGCCAGAGCAATTAGACAAACCAAAGAAATTAAAGGGATATGAATAGGAAAAGAAGAACTCAAACTATCCCTGTTCGCTGATGACATGATTACATATTTAGAGGAACCTGGAAATTCCACCAGAAAACTCTTAGAACTCATAAGTGAATTCAGTAAAGTAGCAGGTTACAAGATCAATGCTCATAAATCCAATGCACTTTTATACATAAGTGATGAATCTTCAGAAAGAGAAGTTAGGAAAACTACCCCATTCACAATAGCCTCGAAAAAAATAAAATACTTGGGGATCAATCTAACAAAAGAGGTGAAAGACCTCTACAATGAGAATTACTGAAAGCTAAAGAAAGAAATTAAAGAAAATCTTAGAAGATGGAAAGATCTCCCATGTTCTTGGATAGGCAGAATTAATATTGTCAAAATGGCCATACTACCCAAAGTGCTAAGCAGATTCAATGCAATTCCAATTAAAATCCCAATGAAGTACCTTACAGAAATAGAGCAAGCAATTATGAAATTCATCTGGAAGAATAAGAAACCCAGAATAGCTAAAGCAATCCTCAGTAGAACGAGTGAAGCAGGGGGTATCGCAATACCAGATCTTCAACTCTATTACAAAGCAATAGTAACAAAAACGGCATGGTATTGGTACCAAAATAGAAAGGTAGATCAATGGTACAGAATAGAGGACATGGACACAAACCCAAATAAATACAATTTTCTCATACTAGACAAAGGTGCCAAAAATATGCAATGGAGAAAAGATAGCCTCTTCAACAAATGGTGCTGGAAAAACTGGAAATCCATATGCAACAGAAATAAACTAAACCCCTATCTCTCACCATGCACAAAACTCAACTCAAAATGGATCAAGGACCTCAGAATCAGACCAGAGACCCTTCATCGTATAGAAGAAAGGTATAGTAGGTCCAAATCTTCAACATGTCGGCTTAAGATCAGACAGAACTCCCATAGCACAAGAAATAAAAGCAAGAATCAACAACTGGGATAGATTCAAACTAAAAAGTTTTCTCTCAGCAAAGGAAACTATCAGCAATGCAAAGAAAGAGCCTACAGAGTGGGAGAAAATCTTTGCCACTCATACTTCAGATACAGCACTAATTTCCAGAATAGATAAAGAACTCAAAAAACTCTACACCAAGAATACAAATAATCCAATCAAGAAATGGGCTAAGGAAATGAACAGACACTTCACAGAATATGTACAAGCAATCAACAGATATATGAAAAAATGTTCAACATCTCTAGTAATAAGAGAAATGCAAATCAAAACTACCCTAAGTTTCCATCTCACCCCAATTAGAAAGGCAATTATCAAGAACACAAGCAACAATAGGTGTTGGAGAGGATGTGGGGAAAAAGGTACACTCATACATTGCTGGTGGGGTTGCAAATTAGTGCAGCCACTCTGGAAAGCAGTATGGAGATTCCTCAGAAAGCTTGGAATGGAACCACCATCTGACCCAGCAATCCCACTCCTTGGCCTATACCGAAAGGACTTAAAATCAGCATACTACAGAGACACAGCCACATCAATGTTCATAGCTGCTCAATTCACCTTAGCCAGATTGTGGAACCAACCTAGATGTCCTTCAATTGATGAATGGATAAAGAAACTGTGGTATATATATACAATGGAATATTACTCAGCCATAAAGAATGATAAAATTATGGCATTTGCAGGCAAATGGATGAAATTGGAGAATATCATGCTAAGTGAGATAAGCCAATCTCAAAAAACCAAAGGACAAATGATCTCACTGATAAGCGGATGATGACACATAATGGGGGGTGGGAGGGGTTAGTGTTAGGGTTAGGGTTAGGGTTAGGGAGGGGGGCAAGAATAGAGGAAGGAAGGACTTATAGAGTGAAAAGAAGGGTGGGAGGGGTGGGGGAAGGGAAAAATAACAGAATGAATCAAACAACATTACCCTATGTAAATTTATGATTACACAAATCAAAGAGGTATGCCTTTACTCCATGTACAGAGAAACAACATGTATCCCATTTGATTACAAGAAAAAAAAAAAGAAATAAATGTGCATTAACTGCCTGACAAAGAATTTTAAATTGCTGTTTCAAGGAAGCCAGAAAACCTCAAGGAAAAAAAAATAATAAGGGAGTTTCAAGATGGCGGCCTAGAGGGTGGCTGCATTTCATGTTGCTCCAGGACTCAGGATTCAAAAGAGGAGATACTGAGACGCTTGGGACCAACTCAAAGCAGCCGGGTGACTCTCACCCGTTGGGAAGGCGTCCCGGATGGGACGGTGGTCCCGGGAGGCAGGAAACTTTGTGAAGTAGAGCTGCCGGCGAGACGCCCCTCCCCCCGCTGGAGCAGTGAACTCGGACAGCTGGGAGCGCCGTAAAGGAGGCCGCTCGGCACAGCGCTGGGACTTGGAGCAACCACTGGGGCTCCTGCGGCTGCCCAGGGGAGGAGTGGCAAGGAGAGCTGTGTGGACTCAGGACACCGGGGCCTGACCTGGGGAGGAGGAGGAGGAGGAGCGTGGCCACATGGATTTGGAGTGACTGCACCAGAGCTATAGGCGGTTGCCAGAGGAGAAGCTGCGCGGCGAGCTGTTTGGACTCAGGGCGACTGCTTCTGAACCCCGGGGCCTGCCCTGAGGACAAGGAGGAGGAAGAGGAGTGCGGCCGCTTAGATTTGGAGTGACTACACCAGAGCTACAGGCGGTTGCCAGAGGAGGGGCTGTGTGGCGAGCTGTTTGGACTCAGACCACTTCTGAACCCCGGGGCCTGCCCAGAGGAGTAGGAGGAGGAGGAGGAGGAGGAGGAGGAGCGCGGCGGGGCGTTTGGACTCGCAGTGACTGCATTAGCGCTCCAGGCGGCTGCTCAGAGGAGAAGACGAGTGGTGAGTTGTCTGGACTTAAAGTGACAGCTCCTGAACACAGGGGGGCTGCCTGGAGGAGAAGCGTGGTGGGACACTTGGTCTTGAGTGGACGCACCAGAGCTCCGGGAGGTTGCCCAGAGGACCCGTGCTGTGGGTCACGTGGACTCAGAGCCACTCAGAGCGTCTCCTCCTGAACACCCGGGGGGTTATCTGGAGAAGGAGGAGGAACGGGGAGGGTCACTTCGACTCGGAGTGATTGATTGCCCAGGGCTATGGGTGGTTGGTGGAGGTGGAGGCACGCAGTGAGTTTCTTGGACTCCTAGTGACCGCACCGGAATACTGGGTGGCTGTCTGGAGGAAGAGGCGTGTGGCGAGTCTCTGGGATTCAGAGCGATTGTACAGGGCACCAGGTGGCTGCTCAGAGGAGGGGCCGCATAGCCAGGCAATTAGGTGCAGAGCAGGGTCCCAGAATCTAGGACGCTTCTTGGTGGAAGAGCCGCACAGAGACAGGCTTAGGGTGGAGCGAAGGTTCCAGGCCTGCGGGAAGATTCTCTGAGGAAGGGCAGCCTAAGGAGAGTCATCTGCAAAGGGTGAGGCTCCCAGGCCCAGGAGGTAAGGCTGGGCCCCTGGGAACTTTGCAGAGGAAGGCAGCCCAGCCCAGGCGGTAGCTGTAAATTGAGGGGAACCTCTAGGAGGGAACTGACCAGCGAGACCTCCCCACCGGGTGAGTCTTCCCTGCCGGGTGAGGTTTCCCCACAAGGACGGTAAAACCAGAGACTCAGGCCCAAACAGGCCTTGCCTCAGCCTGCAGCCTAGGTCCCCTTTGGATGACCATTGGTCAACAAGTGGAGGCACCTCTGCCCACTAGCAGGGATTATACCCCACCTGAAGGCCACCACTCCTAGAGAGGCAGCTTTCTTGTGGAGCACCGCATTATCAACTTCCTCCAAGACTTCAGCCTACTGAAGGCTAAGGGGGGATATATATAGAAATCTTCAGGGACATTGTAAGTCAATAGAGGAAATCTGCAATATCTCAGCGGTCCTCTGATACCTGAACAATATGAGAAAACAAGGAAAGAAACTGCTGCAAACAAATCTAGATGTTACATCAATAAAACCCAGTGACAGCATGGCAGAAGAAATGACAGAAAAGGAGTTCAGAATGTACATAATTAAAATGATCAGAGAAGCAAACGATGAGATGAAAGAGCAAATGCATGCACTGAATGATGAGATGAAAGAGCAATTGCAGGCATTGATTGATCACACCAATCGACAGTTAAAAAAGCAAATACAGGAAGCAAAAGATCATTTCAATAAAGAGTTAGAGATATTGAAAAAAAACCAAACAGAAATCCTTGACATGAAGGAAACAATAAACCAAATTAAGAACTCCATAGAAAGCATATCCAATAGGATAGAACACCTGGAAGACAGAACCTCAGACATTGAAGACAAAATATTTAACCTTGAAAACAAAGTTGAACAAACAGAGAAGATGGTAAGAAATCATGAACAGAATCTACAAGAACTCTGGGATATCATGAAAAGGCCAAATTTAAGAATTATTGGGATTGAGGAAGGCCTAGAGAAACAAGCCAAAGGAATGAACAATTTATTCAATGAATTATTCTCAGAAAATTTCCCAAATCTGAAGAATGAAATGGAAAATCAAGTTCAAGAGGCTTATAGGACTCCAAATACACAAAATTACAACAGACCCACACCAAGGCACATTATAATGAAAATACTTAACATACAAAATAAAGACAGAATTTTAAAGGCTGTGAGAGAAAAGAACCAAATTACATTCAGGGGGAAACCAATACGCATATCAGCAGATTTTTCAATCCAGACCCTAAAAGCTAGAAGGGCCTGGAACAACATTTTTAAAGCCCTGAAAGAAAATGGATGCCAACCAAGAATCTTATACCCAGCAAAACTTACCTTCAAATTTGACGATGAAATAAAATCCTTCCATGATAAACAAAAGCTAAAAGAATTTACAAAAAGAAAGCCAGCATTACAGAACATTCTCAACAAAATATTCCATGAGGAAGAGATGAAAAACAAAGAAGCAAATCAGCAAAGGGAGGAATTATCCTAAAGGAATTGTCAAATAAAGGAAGAAACAAGTAGTGTCAATAAACAAATAAATAAATAAAAATTTAAAAATGAACCAAATGACTGGGAATACAAATCATATCTCCATAATAACCCTGAATGTTAATGGCCTGAATTCATCAATCAAAAGACATAGACTGGCAGATTGGATTAAAAAGAAAGATCCAACAATATGTTGCCTGCAAGAGACTCACCTCATAGAAAAAGATACCCATAGACTAAAGGTGAAAGGATGGGGAAAAACATACCATGCACATGGACTCAGCAAAAAAGCTGGAGTATCCATCCTCATTTCCGATAATGTGGACTTCAAGCCAAAGTTAGTCAGAAGGGATAAAGAAGGTCATTTCATACTGCTTAAGGGAAGCATAAATCAGCAAGATATAACAATCATAAACATCTATGCCCCAAACAGTGGCTCATCCATGTATGTCAAACAAATCCTTCTCAATTTCAGAAACCAAATAGACCAGAACACAATAATACTAGGTGATTTTAACACGCCTCTCTCACCACTGGACAGATCTTCCAGACAAAAATTGAACAAAGAAACCATAGATCTCAATAGCACAATCAATAATTTAGAGGTAACGGACATTTATAGAATATACCATCCAACCAAGAGCGAATACACTTTCTTCTCAGCAGCACATGGATCCTTCTCTAAAATAGACCATATATTATGCCACAAAGCTAATGTTAGCAAATACAAGAAGATAGAGACACTAGCATGTATTCTATCAGATCATAATGGATTGAAGTTAGAAATAAATGAAAGAGTAAAACACAGAAACTATTCCAACATCTGGAGATTAAACAATATGCTATTATAAGATGAATGGATAACAGAGATATTAGGAAGGAAATTAAAAAATTCTTAGAGGTAAATGAGAACAAAGAAACATCATATCAAAATCTCTGGGACACTATGAAAGCAGTACTTAGAGGGAAATTTATTTCATGGAGCGCATTTAATAAAAGAAGTAAAACTCAACAAATAAACAACCTAACACTACAGCTCAAAGCCCTAGAAAAAGAAGAACAGAACAGCACCAAAAGTAGTAGAAGACAGGAAATAGTTAAACTCAGAGCTGAAATCAATGAAATTGAAACAAAAGAAACAATACAAAAAATTGACAAAATAAATAGTTGGTTCTTTGAAAAAAATAAACAAAATTGATAAACCTTTAGCCACACTAACAAAGAAAAGATGAGAGAAAACCCAAATCACTAAAATTCGGAATGAAAAAGGAAATATCACAACAGACACGAGTGAAATACAAAACATAATTATTAGAAGCTATTTTGAAAATCTATACTCCAACAAAATAGAAAATTTTGAAGGCATCAACAGGTTTCTAGAGACATATGAATTGCCTAAACTGAACGAGGAGGACATAAACAATTTAAATAGACCAATTTCAAGTAATGAAATAGAAGAAGTCATCAAAAGCCTACCAACAAAGAAAAGTCCGGGACCAGATGGGTTCTCAGCAGAGTTCTACAAAACCTTTAAAGAAGAGCTCATTCCAATACTTCTCAAAGTATTCCATAAAATAGAAGAGGAGGGAACCCTCCCAAACTCATTCTATGAAGCCAATATCACCCTGATACCTAAACCAGACAGAGACTCATCAAGGAAAGAAAATTTCAGACCAATATCCTTAATGAACATCGATGCAAAAATTCTCAACAAAATTTTAGCAAATCGCATACAAAAACATATTAAAAAGATAGTGCACCATGATCAAGTTGGTTTTATCCCAGGAATGCAAGGTTGGTTCAACATCAGGAAATCAATAAACGTAATTCACCATATTAATAGACTTAAAGTCAAGAATCACATGATTATTTCAATAGATGCAGAAAAAGCATTTGATAAAATACAGCACCCCTTCATGTTCAAAACACTAGAAAAAATAGGGACAGTGGGAACATTCCTTAACATTGTAAAGGCCATTTATGCTAAGCCCATAGCTAATATCATTCTAAATGGTGAAAAACTGAAAGCATTCCCCCTAAAAACTGGAACAAGGCAGGGATGCCCTCTTTCACCACTTCTATTCAACATCGTTCTTCAGACTCTGGCCAGAGCAATTAGACAAACCAAAGAAATTAAAGGGATACGAATTAGGAAAGAAGAACTCAAACTATCCCTGTTCACTGATGACATGATTATATATTTAGAGGAACCTGGAAATTCCACCAGAAAACTCTTAGAACTCATAAGTGAATTCAGTAAAGTAGCAGGTTACAAGATCAATGCCCATAAATCCAACGCATTTTTATACATAAGTGATGAATCTTCAGAAAGAGAAATTAGGAAAACTACCCCATTCACAATAGCCTCAAAAAAAATAAAATACTTGGGGATCAATCTCACAAAAGAGGTGAAAGACCTCTACAATGAGAACTATACAACACTAAAGAAAGAAATTAAAGAACACCTTAGAAGATGGAAAGATCTTCCATGTTCTTGGATAGGAAGAATTAATATTGTCAAAATGGCCAAACTACCTAAAGTGCTATACAAATTCAATGCAATTCCAATTAAAATCCCAATGAAGTACCTTACAGAAATAGAGCAAGCAATTATGAAATTCATCTGGAAGAATAAGAAACCCAGAATAGCTAAAGCAATCCTTAGCAGGAAGAGTGAAACAGGGGGTATTGCAATACCAGATCTTCAACTCTACTATAAAGCAATAGTAACAAAAACGGCATGGTATTGGTACCAAAATAGAAAGGTAGATCAATGGTACAGAATAGAGGACATGGACACAAACCCAAATAAATACAATTTTCTCATACTAGACAAAGGTGCCAAAAATATGCAATGGAGAAAAGATAGCCTCTTCAACAAATGGTGCTGGGAGAATTGGAAATCCATCTGCAACAGAATGAAACTAAACCCATATCTCTCACCATGCACGAAACTAAACTCAAAATGGATTAAGGACCTCGGAATCAGACCAGAGACCCTGCAGATTATAGAAGAAAAAGTAGGTCCAAATCTTCACCTTGTTGGTCTAGGATCAGACTTCCTTAACAGGACTCCCATAGCACAAGAAATAAAAGCTAGAATCAACCACTGGGATAGATTCAAACTAAAAAGCTTTCTCTCAGCAAAGGAAACTATCAGCAATGCGAAGAAAGAGCCTACAGAGTGGGAGAATATCTTTGCCAAGCATACTTCAGATAGAGCACTAATCTCCAGAATCTATAAAGAACTCAAAAAACTTTACTCCAAGAATTCAAATAATCCAGTCGACAAATGGGCTAAGGAAATGAATAGACACTTCACAGAAGAAGATCTACAAGCAATCAACAAACATATGAAAGAATGTTCAACATCTCTAGTAATAAGAGAAATGCAAATCAAAACCACCCTAAGATTCCATCTCACCCCAATTAGAATGGCGATTATCAAGAATACGAGCAACAACAGGTGTTGGCGAGGATGTGGGGAGAAAGGTACACTCATATATTGCTGGTGGGGCTGCAAATTAGTGCAGCCACTCTGGAAAGCAGTGTGGAGATTCCTTAGAAAACTTGGAATGGACCCTCCATTTGACCCAGCTATCCCACTCCTTGGCCTATACCCAAAGGACTTAAAATCAGCATACTACAGAGATACAGCCACATCAATGTTCATAGCTGCTCAATTCACAATAGCCAGACTGTGGAACCAACCTAGATGCCCTTCAATTGATGAGTGGATAAGGAAACTGTGGTATATATATACAATGGAATATTACTCAGCCATAAAGAATGATAAAATCATGGCATTTGCAGGCAAACGGATGAAATTGGAGAATATCATGGTAAGTGAGATAAGCCAATCTCAAAAAGCCAAAGGATGAATGATATTGCTAATAAGTGGAGGATGACACATAATGGGGGGTGGGAAGGGTTAGTGTTAGGGTTAGAGTTAGGGTTAGGGAGGGGGGCAAGTATGGAGGAAGGAAGTACTGTATAGAGGGTAAAGAGGGGTGGGAGGGGTGGGGGGAAGGGAAAAATAACAGAATGAATCAAACAACATTACTCTATGTAAATTTATGATTACACAAATGGTATGCCTTTACGCCATGTACAGAGAAACAACATGTATCCCATTTGTTTACAATAAAAAAAAATAGAGAAACAAAAAAAAATAATAATAATAAAAAAACAGGTAAACTCTTCAGTGAAATATAGAAAACAATAAATCAATAAATGACCAGAATGAGAAGTTTATTTTTTTTTGTTTATTTTTACAGACTGGATTTTGACTCATTGTACACAAATAGGGTACAACTTTTCATTTCTATTGTTAAGCACGTTGTAGATGCATTCGTGTTATCATACATATACATAGGGTAATGATGTCTGTCTCGTTCTACCATATTTTATACCCCAGCCCCCTCCTCCTTCTCATTTCCTTCTGCATAAAGTTCCTAAATTATTCTCCTAACCCCCCGCCCCCCTCATTATATATCATTCTCCACTTATCAGGGAAATCATTTGGCCTTTGGTTTTTTGGGATTGGCTTATTTCACTTAGCATGATATTCTCCAGTTCCATCTATTTATTTGCATCTAGGTTGGTTCTACAATCTAGCTATTGTGAACTGAGGTGCTATAAACTTTGATGTGGTTGCATTACTGTAGCATGCTCATTTTAAGTCCTTTGGGTATAAACCAAGGAGTGGGATGACTGCGTCAAATGGTGGGTCCATTCCAAGTTTTCTGAGGAATCTCCATACTGCTATCCAGAGTGGCTGCACCAAGTTCCAACTCCACCAGCAACGTAAAAATGTGCCTTTTTTCCCACATCCACACCAACATCTATTATTACTTGTGTTCTTGATAATAGTCATTATATTTGGAGTAAGATGAAATCTTAGAGTTGTTTTAATTTGCATTTCTCTAATTACTAGAGATGTTGAACACTTTTTCATATGTTTATTAATCACCTGTATATCTTCTTCTATAAAGTGTCTGTCAAGTTCCTTGATGCATTTATTGATTGGGTTCTTTGTATTTTTGGTGTAAATTTTTTTAAATTCTTTATAAATTTTGGAGATGAGTGCTCTATCTGAAGTGCATGTGGAGAAGATTTTCTCCCACTCTGTAGGCTCTCTTTTCACATTATTGATTGTTTCCTTTGCTAGAAAAAGTTTTTTAGTTTCAATCCATCCCATTCATTGGTTCTTGCTTTTATTTCTTGTACTTTGGGGGTCTTGTTAAGGAAGTCTGGTTCTAATCCAACATGATGAAGATTCGGGCCTACTTTTTCTTCTATTTGGTGAAGGGTCTTCTGGTCTAATTCCTAGATCCTTGATCTATTTTAGGTTGAGTTTTGTGCAGGGTGAAAGAGGTTTAATTCCATTTTATTAAAAATAAAATCTGGAACTGAAAAGTATAATAAACAAAATTAAAAATACAATAGAAAGTATCTGAAGCAAAACAGATGAAACAGAAGAAAGAATCTCTGAATTCAAAAGCAGGTTATTTGAAAGTATACAATCAGAAAAGAAAACAAAAATGAAAAGAAATGAAGAAAGTTCACAGGATTTCTGGAACAGCAACACAAAAGCAAAATCTGATTTTAAAAAGGAAAAGAGACACAAAATTTAAAGAAATAGCAGAAAACATTTCAAACTTGGAGAAAAAAATGTGTGTCCAGGTACAAGAAGGTCAAAGTTCTCAGATCAAATTAAACCCAAAGAAGATCACATCAAAACATATTATTATCAAACTATCAAAAACCAAAGACAAAAAGGATCCAAAAAGAAGCAAGAGAAATGAAGCAAATAGTATAGTGGACTTTTTGTTTTGTTTTTTTAAGAACAGGCACTGTTTATTAACAGACCGGCTTACAAAAATACCATGGCATGTACCTTAGCTCATTCTTCTAATAACTCTGTTGATCTCGTCTTCCCTATTGACAGCATCTTCATCTTCTACAAAATGGGTAACCTTTCTCTTCATTTCATCTCATGGAGAAGCTAATTTGAACAGCCAGGAAACTATTCATTCTCTGAAGTGTTGTCCAACATTGTAGAACTCATGAATCAAATCCTCCATGCAGATGCTGCCATATTTAGCAAGAGACTGAGCAATCAAAGTGTTATATACCAAGGCAATTCACTTCTTATTGATTTTGCCATATCCACACTTACTGATTAGTTCACTCACTGCTTCAGGGTTGGAGAGGTCCATGCAATATATTGTTCCACAATGGTTAACATGTTAATTGAAGACTTGTTGAGTTTGAGGGAGCTTCCATTGAAGATCTGGTGAAGACAAAGAAGCTGCAACACAAAACAGACCTCTGGGCTCACACCACTGGTACCTCTGATCCTGATGGCAAATGCCAATTTGGGTTTTGTAGGCACATGGAAGTTGCCAGTTTTTTCTTGTCATCCAGTCATTCGAATCTCAGCTCTGTACAGCTGCCTATAGTTCTTCTGGTACTATGTTTTAGTCAGTTTTTTGCTACTGTGACTAAAGGATCTCACCAGAACAATTATAGAGAAGGAAAAGTTTATTTGAGGGCCCAGTTTCAGAGGTCTTTGTCCTTTGAAGTCCAACTCCATTCATGGGGGCTTAAGGTGAGCAGAACATCATGGCGGGAGAGTGTGGTGGAGGGAAGCGGCTCACATGATCAGGAAGCAGAGAGAGAGACTCCTCTGGCCAGATACAAAATATATACCCCAAAGCCATGACCCCCATTCCCACCTCCTCCAGTCACACCCTACCCACCTTCAGTTACCACTCAGTGAATCCCTACCAGGGGATTAATACACTAATTGAGTTAAAGACTCTTATAACCCAATCATTTCTCCTTTGACTCTTCTCACATTGTCTTACATGAATTTCTGAGGGACACCTCACATCCAAACCATAGCATAATGCTCAGTTTTTCCATAAACTTAATCCTTGCCTTTAGAAGCACCTATTGGGCAAACTTCATTCTCAGGCGCTTTACCTTTGGCTCTATGAAATTCTTTCACTGTATATTAAAGCTTTCTAGCACAGCAAGAACCTTCTTTTTCTTCTTTTCAATATCCTTCATGGTTCTAGTCAGAAAAGAGCTATAATGGAGTTTTAATACAACCAGCAGAAAACTTCTTGGCAGAAACCTTATGTACAGAATAGAGTGGGAATGGTACATGCAAAAATGCTAACGGAGAAAACCTTCTAACCAAGAAACTGTATTTTCAGAACTATGCCTCGGAAAGGAAGGAGAAAGATTTTCCCAGACAAGCGAAAGTTGAGGGAATTCATCACCACCAGAACTATCTTACAAGAAACGCTGTTGAGTTCAATTTGAAAGAAAAGAATGGGCTGTTAATAAGTAAGACAAAAACACTTGAAAGTATAAAAATCAGTGGTTAAAGCAAGTTGATTCTGAAAACTTTACGGTTGTAATGATGATTTTAACTTGTACTTTTAGTATAAAGTTTCAAAGATAAAACTATTAAAAATAATAACCAAAAATGTGTTAAAGAATATGTAATATAAAAAGGTATGAATTACATAAAAACATGAATTATGTAGAGAGTAACAGAGTACATGTGTAGTTTGTTTTATGCAAAGTTTAAAATAACTTGCTATCATAAGATATTTTATATGGTGACCACATATTTTATATGGTAACCATTTTTATAGTAGCCACAAAGCAAAAACATAGCAGATATACAGAGGACAAAAAGTAAAGAATCAAAGCACATCGCTGAAGAAAACCACCTCATCACAAAGAAAGAAAGAGGAAGAAAGGAACAAACAATCTACAAAACAACCAAAATACAATCAACAAAAATGGTAAGAGTAAGTCCTTACCTATCAATAATTACCTTGAATGTAAAGTTTACCAATAAAAAGAATGACTGAAAGGATGTGGGGAGAGGCCCAACTATAGGGTGACTATGAAAGACTCACTTCACCTATAGAGACACACACAACCTAAAAGTGAAAGAATAGAAAAGACACCCTATGAAAATGGAAACCAAAAGAGCAGAAGTGATTATACTTGCATCAGATAAAATAAAATTGAGTTTAAACTTATAGAAATAGACAAAAAATACATAACAAAGGGGTCAAATCATCAAGTGAATATAATAGTAAACATATAAGCACCCAAAATTAAAACACTTAAATATACATAAAGTATTAAAAAATTTGAAGAAAATACACTAAAATATAAAAATAATAGGGGAAAAATAGACTAAAATGCAAAAATAGTAGGGGACCCTACTTTCAGCAATGAACATAAAATAAAAAAGGAACCATCAACTTAAACTCGCTTTACCCAATAGTAGTAGAACACACATTCTTCTCAAGTGCTCATGGAACAGTCTCCAGCATAAATCATAAATCATAAGGTAGGGCCAGAAACAAACATTAGAAAACCTAAGACTGAAATCCTATTGAGTGCCTTTTCTGATCACAATGATATAAAACTAGAAATGAATTGCAGGCAGAATATCAGAAAATTCACAAATATGAGGAACTCCAACAATGTGCTCCTAAGCAAACAGGAGGTTGAAGAAAAATTCTAAAAGGAAATTTAGAAGTATCTGAGACCAAAAGAGAGAGAGAGAGAGATACAACTAACCAAAATTGATGAGACACTATGAAATAAGTTCTAAGAGGGACATTTATAGTGATAAATTCCTACATTAAGAAAAAAGAAATGTGTCCAATACACTAACTTTACCCAAGACACTAGACAAAGAAGAACTAAGACCAAAGTTAGTAGAAGTGGTTAATATCCAAACCATAAAAGGAATCAAACGACTCAATAACAAGAAAATCAGATTTTAAAATGAGCAAAGGGTGCTCGCTTCGGCAGCACATATACTAAAATTGGAACGCTTCAGAGAAGATTAGCATGGCCCCTGCGCAAGGATGACACGCAAATTCGTGAAACGTTCCATATTTTTACCCAGCTATCCCACTCCTTGGCCTATACCCAAAGGACTTAAAATCAGCATACTACAGAGATACAGCCACATCAATGTTCATAGCTGCTCAATTCACAATAGCCAGACTGTGGAACCAACCTAGATGCCCTTCAATTGATGAATGGATAAAGAAACTGTGGTATATATATATAATGGAATATTACTCAGTCATAAAGAATGATAAAATTATGGCATTTGCAGGCAAATGGATGAAATTGGAGAATATCATACTAAGTGAGATAAGCCAATCTCACAAAACCAAAGGTCAAATGATATCGCTAATAAGTGGATGAGGACACATAATGGGGGGAGGGAGGGGTTAGGGTTAGGGTTAGAGTTAGGGATAGGGAGGGGGGCAATAATGGAGGAAGGAAGGTCTGTATAGAGGGAAAAGAGGGGTGGGAGGGGTGGGGGGAAGGGAAAAAATAACAGAATGAATCAAACAACAATACCCTATGTAAATTTATGATTACACAAATGGTATGCCTTTACACCATGTACAAACAGAGAAACAACATGTATCCCATTTGTTTAAAATGGGCAAAGGATCTGAACAGACATTTCTCAAAAGACATAAAACATCCAACATATATACGAAGAAATTTCCAGCTTCAATAACCATCTGGTAAATGCAAATCAAAACCACAATGAGATAACTTCACACCTGATAATGGCTGTTATCAAACAGATGAAAGAGAACAAGTGTTGGTAAGGATGTATAGAAAAGGAAACTCTCACGTGCTATCAGTAGAAGGGTGAATTAGGACAGTCATCACAGGAAAGTGTGGAGGCTCCTCAAAAATTTTTAATTAGGGATAGTGGGTTAACAAAATTACATAGGTAGATAGGAGGAATAAATTCTGGTGATCTGCATGGGATGATTACAGTTAATAATATTGTGCAGAATATTTCAAAATAGATAGTAGAGAGGATCTTGAACCTTCTCATCAAAAAGAAATAAAAAATAACCAGCATATATCTTATGTCCTGATTCTATTCCACTAGACAGAGGTGGGATAATAATTAGATATTGAATCAGACTTACCTAGGTGAAACTTTCATTATTAACACAGACATAATCCTATATGGAGAAACAATGCCAATGAAAGAAATAGGCAAGATAAGATTTTACTGATCCAAAACACAATATATGATTTTTGCAAACATAACCATTAGAAGCACTCCATTTTACTCAGGAATGTTAATAAACATCATCAGTCTTTTATCAATAGAATTATCAATTTAGGCATACATTAGAGAATTCACTAGAAGTTCCTCTTCCCCTTGGACATTAACCAGGCAAAGTCTGACTATTCTGTTTCGAGTTTATGCTGAAAATATAAATTAGGTCTGATTGAATAACACTAAATTGGAAAGCATAGTTTATAGCTTTCAAAATCATATTTAGCCTTCTTAATGTGTCCCTAGAGCAAATTTCCTTCTGGGCATATTAAATTTATATGACATTATATAATGGCTTGTGAATTGAAAGCAACACATATTAATAATGGAGAAAAAACTAGACATCATATTGAAATCAAGTTACATGAGATCTGTTTCTCTTATTTTCAGTTTCAGTCTCATTTTTCATCGATTCACAGGATACTGAAATGAGTTTAGTGCTTATAGACCAACTGCCTATGTTTATTTGAAAACCTGTTCTTCAAAATAGAAACTCTCATTGGGTATGTTTCTGAGTCTCTTCTTTTTAGTTTTTCCTCCATGCCAACCCAATACCTAATAACTACAATTTATCAAAAGATTTACAAGCAAAGCACATTCGTGTGTTTCTGAGTGAACACCCAACATTAGATTCATAGTCGTGATTATTCGTATGATTCTCAATGTCCACCATCCTGACCATGTCCAGTCAAGTGTGGGCGATATTACTGTGCACGATACCTGCAGTTACAATGAATGTCATCTTTCTAAACTTTGGTGTTGGAATTTTTAAATTGTATTTCTTAGATGGAGTCGGAGAGAACTGAGGCATATCTAGAGCGACCCTGGTGGGGGTGTGAGAAAGGGATCTAGAAATTAGCAGAAGGGTAGAGAAAGCGAACCAAAGAAAACTCCAAGACCCAAATCTGAACTCCAAATCCCTCTTCAAGCAGAAAAGCTTGGGCTTCACCTGTCGTATGTTGGGTTTCAGGTGAGAATTCACTAGGAAATGAAAGGCTCTAAAAGTGTAAAATTTTGAGAAACATCATTTTTAAGTAGCAAAGACGAAAAGAGAGAACAATAGTTTTTACCCGATTTTGTGCTAGGAACCATGACAGAAATTTTTTAAATGCAATTATTTTTGTTTGATTTCCATAGTGAAGAGGAAATTATTATCTAATTTTACTGTGAGAACATGATGCCTCAAATACATTAATTAGTTTGGCCAAAATCACATGGATTATAATACAATCAGTTATTTGATGAGCAAACCAGTTTCCATACTGATTGACTGTTTGCTGCTCTTCTATATATTACCCTATTTTAACTATAATTTATTTTTCTAATTTTTTCTCGCTGAATCACTGTTTTCTCAGTCATCAGTTTGAAAGAAAATCCATCTATTTCTCAAACGCTTTTTTAAATCAAGTGTTTACTGTACATGAAAGAACTAGACTTCAGATTTTGAAATCATGAGTTAAATAACACCCAATAAAGTTTCACAGCATATTTGGCATTGTTTTATTAAAATATCAAGTCAAATTTTTGTTAATATATTCACATATTTTTATGTATTCGGAAAAAAAAAACACATCTCAGTGGAAATTATGTACTGCCTAATTGTTGCAACTTTCAAGAGTAATCTACCTGTTAGGGTCGTCTTTTACATTCTTAAATGTTTACATTCAAAGTTATAATAAAATGCTCAGAAGTTCTGGGCTATGTTCACCCATTTTCCTGTAAAAGGATAATGCCCTTGTGAAGAGCAAAGTTAATGAAAGGTATTAGCCTATCATTTATACATGTACCTTTTACTTCTATTTTGTACCGTGGCAGAAGGAAGAGGCATATTTAGTGAAATAACCATCCTATCATGTGCCAAACAATGCTCAACTAGATGCCACACCTTCTCAAATTGATACCAACACATCCAGCCAACTTCTTTATTCTCATATATACTAAAAGTCTTCACTTAAAATTAAGCTGCACGTAACAGAATGAATCAAACAACATTACCCTATGTAAATTTATGATTACACAAATGGTATGCCTTTACGCCATGTACAAACAGAGAAACAACAAACATGTATCCCATTTGTTTACAATAAAAAAAAAAGAAAAAAAAATTAAGCTGCACATCCATAAGCATGCTTCCACCTCCGTCATTTTAACGTTGATAAATTTTAACCAGGCAATGTGATGTTGTAACTAGAAGCTTGAAACTTTCAGTTGCACCCACCCCATGCCAGGAGGATTGAGTACCAATGAATTTTGTTTCAACTTTTTCTAACAGATCTCTATGTCTCACAGATGTCGACTGTGTGGTCATGTCATACATACGTGAATATGTTTTCTTGGAACGCCGTAACTCATGAACTCTTTTTTTTAATCTCACAAGACATTTAACAAGGCAAAGAAGTTGCAACCCCATTATTGTAATTTTAAATAAATAAGAAAGCAATATTCTGATCTGGGTTATGCCATGTGTCCACAGAAACATTTTACTAAACTTCCCAGAGAAATCCTGCTCAGAAAAGGAAAGAGAGAGTGACTACATTCCCATTTGAATTTGGAACTAAGTCTCGCTACCTTATATGTTCAATTCTCAAACTCCTGAAATAAAGGAAACGAGTAGCAAGAAAAGCACTGAGTCATTTGGGTTCTAGCACTTTGGTCCCCGACACATGCAAGGTGTAAAGCAAGAAGAACTTGGAGCCCGATACATGGTAGTGGAGTTAGCAATTATTCTAGAACAATTCATCTTCAATAAACAAGCTCACTGCACAGCCAGGGAATGCATCTCTTTCTAGCAGGAAATTGGTTATTTTTAAGTTAAAGAAACTCATGTATTCATTTCGCTGAAATAAATTTACATAAAACACAAAAGTATTTTACAGTCTAGCTATTTTTCTAAGAAAGTTGATTATTTTCTTTAGACTACATGAAAATGAAAGGTTGAATGTAAAAATAAACATTGCTGAAGTCCCTCAGACAAGTACCATGATACTACGATTTGTTATTTTATTTCAGGTTTTACAGCCATGTGTGCAGTTTTGCCATAAAAATTCTTCTACAAATTAAATTTGTATGAATAAATTATGCAGAGACATAACCCTTAGAATTTAATAAGCTTCTGAGGCTTTTTTTTTTCCCCTTCCTGGACAAATTATAGAATCCCACTTCTGCTGCGACTTATCTCCACTGTCCTATTATCTGATCATGCTCAACTCTTGAATAAAATTTGAAGTGACAGAAATATAAAGGACACAATACAACAAACAATAGTCACACGAATCTTAAACTTCCTTTACCAAATTGCTATGCAATCAAGGATAGGCTTTTTCTTTGTTCTGCTACTTGTTGAATAATGATACAGACATGTATCTTTACAATACAAGGATTAGAAAAGGGGAGGAAGGAGCAATCTCAAATCAATTTTACATTAAAGCAAAGAATTTTGAAAGTGTTGCTTTCCCTTGCAATCTCAAACAGGCACCAACAAAAGCACCATTTGTGGTGTGGGGGGGCAGGTATTTTAAGGGAAAAAAATAGGTTATTCAGAGGCTATTTATTGCTTTAAATGTTGTTTAAAAGCTTTGTAAAAAGCAGCTTTTTTCTTTTCCTTAGACATCAACAAGAGATAATTGCCTTAACATGCTTTTAAATCATCCTGTTTAAGACACAAAGTAGCATCAAAAACCTGCGCTCAGAAAACTTTTTACTTAACCGGATCACATCGAAGTAGATCTGGGGTCGGCCGCAGACCCTCTCTACAAATGACGATGCTTTGAATTTTCTGCAAGGATGATTTTTTTTTTATTGTTATACAGTAAGGCAGGCTTTTGTGGCATGCACATCTCTGAATTTTAACATGTGCATGGGTGCATGTAAACATCTCCATCAGGACTCAAACAATCCTATCATCCCAGAAAAAGTTGCTGTGACATCCCTTTGTAGCCCCATTCTCCCTCTCCTCCAACCTTGGCAAGCACCGATCCGTTCAACACCATCCTTTTGTACCTTTGAGAATGTCATGTGCAGAGTAGCATGCTGCGTCTATGACGAGGAAGATGATTGACTGGAGAGCAGAAGCGTGGCTTGTGACTTTTTCTGCACAAGATATTAACTGAAGCAATTAAATCAGCTGAGAAATACAGAGTTCTTGGGCCACCGGGGGCAACTGCTCACTCTGTGTGCTTTCAGCTCTCTATGCCAAGCAGTTTGCACATCTCTGAAGTCTGTGTTGGGATCTGGGAAAATCATCTACAGAGAAGGAATATTCAAATTCTTCCAATGACTGTGAATTATGATACCAAGATGAGGCACCCCAAATCTCTTTCTCTTGAATGTCGATTGCATGAGTAAGGAGTATTAGTGGTATTTTTGTCCTGCACCCCCCACCACAAAGTGAACGGAGTCCTCTTATCTGCAGCAAACTAGGACAAGTTACAGTGTCATATGGATGTAAAAAGGAGAAAAAAAAAAAAACAAGCGACTTCATCTTAAAGCTGAAATCTAAATTTCCATCTCATTTAAGTATAATTGATTCTAGGGTTTATTAATTTTATACTTCATTATAAGAAAGCTTAAGAAATGATATGAACCTAATTTAGGAAAACATACCCAACTATTTTTAATACAGTGAAAGAGCTATTCAGGTCAGTTTAATAGTATTTTATGAGTGAAAATAAAAATGTTTGAGTCTGTTTAAACACGTTTCCCAAAAAAATTTAATAGCATAATAATTCTAACTAGATTGTATGAATTTTAGCATTGTGAATGTTATGCCTTCCCCTGTTTTAGACTGTGATAGGGTGAGCAGATGTTCAGCAATTTGAAGTCTGTTTTGAATCTTCCTACCTGCTGGGTTTAATTTCGGAAGCAAGCACCATTCTTGAAGACAGACAAAATGTTATTTGTTTTTTTATCCATGCACCACGTTGTACTGATTTTCATCATTTCCAGTTCAGTTTATGGCAGGTCATTTCTAGTACACATAAAATCTAATTGTAATCCTTAGAAATAGGTAATTTTTGTTCTTGTGTCTATAAAATGAAATATTACAAAATCGTTTTTGTGTACAGAGTACATACTGATCTATGATTCTGCATTAAAAGTCAAGGAATAGTATTTTCTAATAGCATTATAGAAATGCAAGGACTTTGGAAAAAGTGTTCCCTCAATGCATTCTACTGCCATGTACAACTAATTAGAACAAATAAAAAAATGTTCACTCACCTTTACACGTTTATAAAACATCAAATGAATTTATATTATTTTAACATAGCTAAATATAACTGTAGTTTGATTTTCTATCCTTAGATTTTAAGTAATTTCTATGTAGGCATTCATATTTACAATGGATAATGAGTCTCCTTCCTTGTCTCTATTCATTCAAGTCCTTTCCTAAATTACTGAACTGACTGAGCCCTTGCTACTATGTTGAATAAAGTCACAATAGCAGAGTCTTGTTTAATTTCCTTTCTCAGAATGAAGGCTTCAGCATTGGAACATTAATGATTATGTGGGATTTTGTAGACTATTATATTAGAGAAGTTTCCTTCCACTAATAGTACACTAAATGTTCTAACCATAATAAATATTGAATTGTATAATGAATATATGCAAGTATTGAATGATTTTTAAATCCACCTATTGAAGTGAGAATTTGAAGTTTCTCATTTTCTCTGTTAATGTTTTGACTGTATTTATTAAGAATTTTGAATCAATTTAGCATTTGTGGAAAATTCACTTGCTCATGATGTATTTTTATATACATAGACACAAAAGATACATAAATATCTCCCAGGATCTGATTTACTGGTATTTTATTTAGAATTTTATATTCATATTCATGAACATATTAGTTTATAATTTGCCTCTTTTTAATGTTCTTTTCAGGATTTGTTATCAAAGATACATTGGAGTCAAATGATTTAGGAATATTCCTTCTAATAGAAGTATTTTCATCAGAAATGCCCTGTTTCTACATGAAATGCTTATTTTTGCTCACTTGTCAAACTATGTAGAACTAAAGACTTCTTGTCACAGATGCTTTCTTACAGTTTTAATTTCCCTAACAATTATAGGTCATTCATATATCCTTTCTCTTCTGCTTATAGCTTTACAAGTTATATTTTTCTAGGAAAAAAATTCTAGACAATTAATTTCATTTGAATTTTGAAATTCATTGCCAAAATGTCATTTATGGTCTCTGTTAAAAAAGTTGACATTTTTGTGAATAATGGAGAGAAACTTTTACTTTTGAAGGCTGCTAAAGGACCAACACTTTATTATATGATATGGAGAAAATATTGGAATTTTTCTAGGTAAACTACATGCTTGTAAGTAAACAACTAGTTAACAACAAAAAGGGATTTTTAAGACTATTCCAGCAATTGAAGAAGAAATAGTATAATTAGAGTATCATTTTTTCGCATATGGCTGCTAATATCAGAGAGAGGGAGATTGCGTGCGTGGATACAAGTGCTCTAAATACTGGGAACCTTTTACAGGAAGAGCACAAGGCTATCAATGAAGTAATTACGTCCCAATTTTCTAATCAGAATCTGATCCCACTTCTAAATCTAACTTCCAATTAAAGGGAACACAGACAATATGTTAAAAATCACCAGAAGGACGGACGCACTGTTCAAATCAAGTGTGGAAAACCCTCCAGAATAAATGACTGACTCCTTCCATAAATTAATTGCATGGACAAGGAGGATAGCAATAGACTTAATAGATTCAAAGAGAATTACAGGTATTTAAAAAATTCACAATACTGGAACCTTACTTGGATCTTGATGCAGTTAAAATTTGATACTTTTTTGCCCAATCAGAATTCCAGTAAGTTTTGTGTGTTTGTGTGTGTGTGTGTGTATGTATCAGCAAATTCATTCTAAAATTTATATGAAAAAGCAAAAGACCCAGAATAGCAAACTCAATACTGAAGAACAAAGGCAGAGGACTGACACAACCTGACTTCAAGACTTACTAGAAGCCACCGTGATCAGTCCAGTGTGGCACTGGTAAAAGAGGAGACAAATCAATTAGTGGAACATAATAGAGTCCAGAAAAAGACCCTAATGAATGTAGTCAACTGATCTTTGACACAGGAACACAGGCAATACTATGGAGCAAGGACGGTCTTTTCAACCAATGGCACTGGAACAACTGGACATCCACATGTAAAAAAAAAAAAAATGAATCTAGATATACACCTTACACCCATCACAAAAATTAACCTGCAATGTTTACCTAAATATAAAATGAGAAAGTATAAAACTTCCAGAAATAATGTAAGAGAAAACCTAGATGGCCTAGAATATGGTGTTGAAATGCAATACCAAAGTCATGATCCATTTTTAAAAATGAGTAAGCTTGGCTTCATTAACGTTTGAAACTTCTGCAATGGACAATGTCAAGAGAATGAGAGAACAAGCCATGGGGGGGAGAAAATATTCACGAAAGACGTATCAGATGAAGGACTGGCATTCAAGAGAGAGAGAACTCTTAAAACTCAACAGTAAGAAAATGAACCATCTGATTCAAAAATGGGCAAAACATCTGAACAGACACCTCACCAAAGAAAATACACAGATGGAAAACAAACACGTTAAAAATAAGCACATCATAAGTTATTAGGAGAATTTAAATTAAAATAACCTACCACTACGAAGTCCAATTAGAATGGGGAAAATCCAGAAAACCAACCACCCAAATGCTGACCCAAACGTACAACATTAGAAACTCTCACTCTTTGCTAGTGGAATGCAAAATGACGGTCACCTGGAGGACATCAGTGTTGGGGTTTCTTTCAAAGGACACATCCTCTTACCGTATGACCCAGCGCAGGCTCTTAGTATTTACCCAAAGGAGTTGAAACCCATCCACAGAAACCTCTACAGGGATGTCTACGGCTGCTGTATTTATCATTGCCAACAGCTGGAAGCAGCCGAGATGTCCTTCAGTAGGAGGTGGATAAACTGTGGTGCACCTAACAGTGGTAGATTATTCAGCACTAAAAGTAAGTGAGCTATTAAACCATGAAAGAACATGGAGGAATCTAAAGTGCACACTAGGTTTCAGTCTTTGATGCTCCCTCTCCCCTCCCTCCACTGACATCACTCTCCATTCCAATGAGCCTCTCCTTACTCATCCATTTATCGATCTTTCATTGGTGCTTTACACACACACATAAAAGTGAAATTTCCTGTGCTATGCTTGGATATGCACATAACATGATTTCTTAAGAATGCATTCTGCCTTCCCTCCCCTTTCCTGTGCCTCCTTCCTCCCTCTCAATCTCCTACTCCATTGATCTTCCCTGTATCTTTGTTATATTTGATCCCCTCCCTTTCTTTCCCTTATTTTACTCTGGCTTTCACATATGAGAGAAGACATTGATGCATGATTTTCTCAGTATGGCTTATTTCACTTAGCATGATATTCTCCTTTCCATTTACTGGCAAATCCCATAATTTCATTCTTCTTTAGAGCTGAGTAAAACTTTGATGTATATGTATATATACACCACATTTTTTTAAATCTGTTCATCTATTGATGGACATCTGAGCTAATTCCACAATTTGGCTATTGTGAATTGTGCTGCTATAAACTTTGACATAGCTGTTTTGCTGTAGTATGCTGATTTTTAGTTCTTTGGGATAAATATCAAGGAGTGAGATAGCTGGATCCTAGGGTGGCTCCATCCCTATTTTTTGAGGATTCTACATATTGCTTTCCACAGTGGTTGTACTAATTTGCATTCCCACCAAAAATGTATAAGTGTACCTTTCTGTCCACATCCATGCCAGCATTTGTTATTATTTATATTCTTGATCATTGCCATTCTGACAGGAATCATCCACGTATGATTTTGTTGGGATCAACCCAGCTACTGTGTAGAACTATAATGCTCTAAAAAAAAAAGAAGAGTAGAGAAAGATACATGGAGGCTCGGCTTGTTGGCATTCACCTATAATCCCTGTGATTCAGAGGCTGACACAGAAGGATCAAAAGTTCAAGGGCAGGCCCAGAGACTTAGATCTTGCCTCAAAATTTAAAAAAAAAGAAAAAAAAATCAGTCATTTTATATATGTTTTCTTTTGGAAAATTATACTAAAATAATTCAGTCACTGTATTGTTTTTGGAGTGTTACAATTATTCCTGCTGAGTTTTTCTTCTCCTTTGGTCTTGAGGACTCTACCAATCCTCTCTACCAGCAGTCAGAAAGTTCAGCTTGAAATGCTCTTGTGATCACATTATTGCCCACCTAGAGTCCATTATTAGCACTCTCATTTACACAGTAAGATCTGGACTCCTCATCTGAAGCCTGCAGTTCTTTTGGTGGTCTTGCCCCAGACTTTATCTCCAGCTTCCTCTCATGCTACTCTCTTCCTTTGTATCACACTTCAGTTGCCTTGATTTCTGTCCCACTCGAGAAAAGATAAAATATTTTCTGTCGCATTGTTCTTTCTGACTGAAATGTTCTTTTCCTGGCTCTTCACTTAATCTGCCCTTTTTTATTTAAGATCTTATCCCATTAGAAAATCGTTGCCATTTATCTATTTAAAACTGCTTCTATTGTTTTCTATTTTAGTAACCTATTTTTTTCCTTCTTAATTCTACTTTCTCCCACATTCCTCTATTTATGTTTTGTGACATATTTTTGTTTATCTACCTCCTTACAACATAAATTTAATGAAGAAAGGAAACTTGTCTATCTAGTTCAACACTGAAGCATTGCTGGGCTTAGTATATCATAGGTGTTTTTATATATATATATATGCATGATATTTTAGGGAAAGGAAAACAAGTTAATTAAGTGAAAATAATGGAAATGAGATTTTCAATAAACAAATGAATTCTAGAGTCTATCATATCAAACCAACATGTTTGATGACAACATAAAAAGTCCACATTGATTATTAAATTTGCTAAGCTCTACAAAAGTTGTATCTCTAATTACTTGCCAAAAGACATCATGTAAAATTAAGATGCCTTTCTATATCCTGACTAGAGCTTTATATCAACGGATAAAGTGACTTCTGTATAAACAACCTATTTTTATTTTGGTCTGTAGTTAGCAAAATATAAGAGTAAAATGAATAAGGAGAATAGAGAGACAATTAGATTACATGCATGTGGATTCAAGGCTATTTGAGCAATTTTCTCAAAAAATGGGTATTGATTGATGAAATGTCAACTTGAAGATATTACTCTAGGGGTATGTTGTAAGATATTTTGTTTTTTTCCATTTAACTTTTTAAAACATCAACAACATTTGAAAGATACATAAAGATACATTGGATGAATGTTATAAAATAGGGAGACTTGTTAAAATACTAGATGACAAGAACAGAATAAAATATATGAAAATAGGGTTGGAATAATGAGTTTAAAAGGGAAATAAAGTTTGAGAATAAATTTAAAAAATAAAAAATAAAAAAAATAAAGTGCACACTACTAAATGACGGAAGCCCATGAGGTTTACATACCGTATGATTCCAACTCTGTAATATTCCAGCAATGGCAAAACTGGAGACAACAGAAGTCAGTGTTCGCCGGGAGTTAAAGAGAGGGAAGGGTGAAGAAGCAGAGCACAGATTATTTTTAGGGTAACAAAACTATTCTGCATGTTGCCATGTTGGACACGTGTCGTTAGATTTGTCAAAACCCACAGAACGTACACCACCAAGTGAACACTAACATGAACTATGGACGTTGGGTTAGAACAATGTGCCAAAGTGGGCCCATCCAGTGTAATGAATGCATGACTCCCGTGCAGGACACAGACAGGGAAGCTGTGCAGCAGGGCAGCCATGGCTATGTTGGTAGTCTAGTTTCTGTTCAATTTTGCTCTGATCTGAAAAAATAGTCTACTGAAAAGGCAAAGAAGATACATTTGGGTATTTGGAAAATTTACCATTTATTTTACTGTATTATGGAATTTTTAATTATTTTAGGTTTGGTAATCCTGTTATGGTTGCTTATAAAATCTTAAAGTCATTCTTTGAGAAATACAAGATTCCTTGTCTATGAATGTCACTGTAAAATGCTCTGAAATATTTCCAGTCATGCCCTATTTACCTGCCTATCTTTCAGTTGTTTAATTCCCGAAGCACACTTATGCATGAGTGTATAAAGACATGCACATCTTTATACATGGGCACTGTTGGAGGTGGAAACTTACTTCATTTCTTAAAGGACATAAAAAGAACCACTGATGGGCAGGCAGTACAAACGAGGAGGTGACAGTCATGGAAAAAGGTGGATTTACATAGCACACTTTTACCTGGTGATAATGTCTTCAAATGTTTTTAATAAAAATTCTGCTGAAGATTTTTTTTTTTTACAACTTCACATTTTAGGTTTAATTATTTTCATGGAAGACACAGGCTTATTTTAGTTCTCTGCTGCAATGAGTACTGAAACAGAGCACATCCATCCTTTGAAGAATAGACACCCACATTCTAAGAGGAATAAGTTAATCTACTTCCACTTCCTCATAAACATCTAAACCCTGTCATGCCTAATTATGAAGTGCCATGTATTTGTCAAAACTGTAATGATCTTTAAGAAGTCAAATGTGAAAGGAAATCTCTGTTAGGATGAGTTCATCTTTACTTCTCTTCTCTGGTGTTCAGAGACAGCGGGTGCTCAAGGTTCTGGAATGTTCTCCCAGCAGATGCCATTGTGTCTGCTCCTATTAACATCATGCCTAAAACAGTAACTCACAATCTGCATTCTTTCTTGATGTTTATTTTTCATATCTGAAAGGAAGATGCTCTCTTCTTTTCATTTTTGTGTTTATTTTAAAAGTGAGGTCAGGATGGGGCTCTGTAATTTGCTGCAGCTGTCATATGCTGTCAGAGCCAGACAATTTGTTAAGTCCCTTGGCTGGTGTTTAGCTGTGACAAAACCTGGTTTCAAAAAATAGGGATCTTGGGCTCTCACTTTTAACCAGGTTTCAAGGTTAAGGGCCCTACTACACATGTGATAAGAAACCCTTCTTATCCTATGAAGGGTCCCTCATCTCAATCAATAGGCAGGAGAACAACAAAGCTAAGTGTTGGTTTCCACCTGTCTCCTTGTTTTAGAAGACATTATGATAGAACAAAGAATGAAATACGAGCTTATCCAAATCAAGTATTAAGATTTTAAGTCTTCGTTCTTTACTCTCAATCTGTTTGTTCAAATATCTAGCTTGAAATCAGGATATTAAAGAACTTCAACAAACTGGTGGGCTATAAAAAGGGACTGTTAATTTGAAGGCCAGGAACTTCCTCCATGAAGTGGAAATAAAACTGTATTAATGACATTTCAGAGAGGGAAATGTACTCTGACCATTCTACTGAGCTCTATATCAGAAGTTACTTACCAAGAAAATTACTTACTCAGGTTCAAATATATAATGATGTAGAGTTTTTTAATACTTGAAAAAAAATTTTTTAAAGGTAAGAATGCATTTGTTTATTTTTATCTTTGTTCCTGCTTATTGCTCTTCACCTCACCTCAGTTTCAGGTCCATCAGTTTATATGCCATTACTAGACATCATAAAAATACCTGTCTTGGGGGTTCACTGCATAATATTAGTGTGTCAACCAAGGCCTTGTGTGTTCAAAGCTTGGTCCCTGGGGTACCAAGTATTGGGAGGTGATGTGGAATCTGTGAGATACAGGGCCTGCAGAAAGGTCTTTGTCAACTGAAGGTGCTGCCCTTGGAAGAAAGTAAGACATTTCTCAGCAGCCCCTTGATAATTCTCACAAAAGGATTGATACAAAAGACGGAGTCTCATCCCACCCACCTCTGTGGCTTCCTATTCGGAAATGTGAGCTCTTGCCCTCACATGCCCTCCTGCTGTAACGTGACATAGCCAAGGTGGCCCTCACCAGAGTTGAACCCAGGCCAGCACCATGCTCCTGAACCTCCAAAACTGTGAACTCAAATATCTGAGCTTTTCTTTATAAAGTTAGCCTGTCTCATGGATTTCATTACAGTAATGAAAATGGACTAACTGGGGGTTCTCTGCCTAAATCATGCTTCTTTCAGATTTTCACCTAAGCTGCTCCTCATCATTCACAGCCTACCACCTTTCCAGAGCATTTCCCTGCATGAAAGACAGTTCCTTTTCACCAGCGCAGTTACTCTTTTAGTATATCATTTATTTGCTTAAAAGCATTGATAAATTTCACATACGATTCTATCTGTTCTATAGATATTTTATGTCCATAAACATAGAATGTAAATTTCAGGAGACTATTCAGTGTATTGCTCATAACTCAGAACACTTTACAGAGACAGGCAAACAGAAAACATAGGCTAACAATGTTTTGAATGACTAAAATAATTTACGAGCATGGAACAGAAGATTTAAGAAAGGTCACATAACATAATGTAAGATTTTTAACCTTGTCAAAGAAAAACTAAAGTTGCAACTGACAACCAGTGGACTATGGAAGGTAGGAGAATGAAGGAATTACAGGGCCAAAGAACGTATCTTAATCCCATCTCACTCCAGTTAGAGGAGCAATCACCAAGCACGCAAATAACCACCAAAGCTGGCAAGGATGAGAGAGAAAGGAACAGACACTGTTGGTAGGAATGTAAGTTAGTATGGTCGCTATGGAAATCAGTATGGAGGGTTCTTACCAAGGCAAAAGTAGATCTACCACGTGATCCAGCTATTCCACTCTTCAGTATTTGTCTCCAAGAAGTAAAGTCAGTATACTTTAGAGATACTTTCATTCCCATGTTTATCACAGCACAATTCACAATAGTCAAGTGGTAGAATCAACCTAAAGGTCCATCAACAGAGGAATGGGTAAAGAAAATGCAAGGCCGTGTATATATATGCACACGCATGCACAAACACACACACACAATGGACTTTAATTCAGCACAAAGAACAAAATTATGTCATTTACAGGAAAATGGATACAATTGGAAACCATAATTTTGAGTGAAATAAGCCACACTCAAAGAAAAGTATCTAATGTTTTTTCACATATGTGGAAGCTAAAGGGGAAAAAACTGTAAAATTAAAAAGGATGTCCTACAATTATCAAAAATGGCAAGGATGTGCGGGGGGAAGGTACACTCATACATTGCTGGTCAGGCTACAAACTGGAGCAACCACTCTGGAAAGCAGTACAGAGATTCCTCAAAAAACTTGAAATGGAACCACCATTTGACACAGTTATATGACTCCTTGGTATATACCCAAAGGATGTTAAATCAGCATACTACAGTGACACAGCCACATCAGTGTTTATAAAAGTTCAATCCACAACAACTAAACTATGAATCCAACCTAGGTGCCCTTCAGATGAATGGATAAAGAAAATGTGGTATGTATTCACAAATATTACTCAGCCATTAAGAAAAATAAAATTAAGACATTTGCTGATAAATGGATGGAACTGTAGACTATCATACTGAGTAAAATAAGTCAATCTCCAAAAAACAAAGGCTGAATGTTCTCTCTGATATGCAGTTGCTAACATGCAATAAAGAGAGGGATAGAAGTTCATTGGATTAGACAAAGGGGAATGGAGGGAAGGGAGGGAGATGAGAATAAGAAGCAGTAGAATGAATCAGATATAACTTTCCTGTGTTCATATGTGAATACACAACTGGTGTAACTGCACATAATGTATGACCACAAGAATGAGATCCTAATTAGGATAAGTTATACATATATGTATAATATGTCAAAATATACTCTACCGTGATGTATATCTTAAAATAAATAAATAAATAAATAAATGTATGTGCCATAAAAGCAGAAGAGAGCTCTTTAGGAGAGAGGAAGAGAGAGTGAAAGGGAGAGGTATTGGGGAGTGAAATTAATCCAATTACATTTTTATGTTGGTACAAATGTGACAAATGAAGTCAACCATTCTGTATAATTAACATGTACCCATAATTTTTTTTTTTTTAAAGAATCCCTCTTCAAAAGAGGACATCAAGAAGATAGGACTTCTGGAATGGAGGTGTGAAGAGCTCAGCAAAACCTAATCCAGGAAAGCAGTAAACAAATAGCAAAGCAGTAGCGACAACAAAAATACTCAGTAGGGTGGAGCCGTTAGAACCCAGAGTTGCTCTATTTCTTTTTTCAAATGAAAGTTACATGATAATGCAAAGACACAGGAAAGGGAAACCTATATCCAAGAAAGTAGGAAGTCATAAAAACTGTCTCTGAAAAAGCACAGATAATGAACTAAGAATTCAAAGGTCGCAACACAGCAATTATAAAAATGTTTTTAAAAATGAAATCAAGTTTTAAAAAAATCAAGGAACATGTAGAAAAAAATTCAGTAAATAAAACAAATTAGAAATTATTTTTTAAATGAATCAAATGAAAATTCTAAAGTTGTAAATTACAACAAATATAATGAAAAAATTCATTAAAGTGTTCAATTGAGGGCTGGGGAGATAGCTCAGTTGGTAGAGTGCTCACCTCGCAAGCACAAGGCCCTGGGTTCAATCACCAGCACCGCAAAAAAAAAAAATAATAATAATTAAAGTGTTCAATTGAAGATTTAAGCTGGCAGATTATTGAAGTTGAAGTTATAGTAATAGATGTCATGCCACCTAAAGAACAGAAAGAATAAATGAAGAAAACGAACAACTTCAGAGTCTGGTTTAACACAATAAGTTCTGTTAACATAATGAGAGTAAGAGAAAAAAAGTACGGAGAAAGCAGTACAAAAAAACATTTAATATTTAAAGAAATAATGGCTCAAAGCTTCATAAATTTCATTAAAAACATTAAGACATAGACACACACATAAACAATAAATTCAAAAATAGCATTAACACAAAATAAATCCATATCTAGACATCTCATAATTGTCTGATTTGGGTTGAATTGTGTTCCCAAAAATATGTTGAAGTAACTGGGTACAGTTGTGCATGCCTGTAATCCCAGTGGCTCAGGAGGCTGAGACAGGAGGATTGCAAGTTCAAAGTCAGCCTCAGCAACAGTGAGGCATTGAACAACTTAGTGAGACTCTCACTAAGTACAAAAAATAAGGTGGGGAGGTAACTCAGTGATTGAATGTCCCTGAGTTTAATCCCTCGTACCTCCTCTCCCCCACAAAAAAGTTGAAGACTTAACCCCTGGTTCAGAGAGTATAACCTTATTTGGAAATAGAATCTTATAATATTTAATCAAGTTAAGGTGAGTTCATACTGAATTATATAGACTATAACCTAATGATTAGTGTTCTTGTAAGATGTGAGAAGTTTGAACAGATATAAGACCATGTGACAGAGGCAGAGATAAAGCTTCAAGTTGAGAAGTGCCAAGAATTCCCAACAACCACAAGAAACTAGGAAGATTCAAAGAAAGAGCCTCCCCAATTTCCAAGAGAACACTGCCCTGCTGACTTCTAGTTTCATGCTTTTAGCCTTCAGTTCTGTGAGACAATAAAATTCTGTTGTTTTAAGGCACAAAATTTGTAGTAACTTGTTATGACAGCACCAGAAAGCAAACACTATAGTTAAACTGTTGAAAGGCAAAGAGAAAGACTTGAAAGCAACAAGAGATAAACATTTTACATATACAAGGAAGAATAAGATTAACAGCTGACTTTCCAGCAGACATAATGGAGGCCAAGTGGTAGTGGAATTAAACATTCAAAGTGCTGGGGGGCAGGAGAGATGCAGGCTTGTCAACCAGCAGTGCTATAATGTTAAACACTTCAAAAATGAGGGTGAAATAAATACATCATCATATGAACAAAGACTGGGAATATTTGTTGCTAGCAAAGCAGGTTCACAGGAAGTACTAAAGGAACTCTTTCAGGTTGAAAGGAAATAACAATAGGAAATAATTCTAATACAAGAGAAAATAATACCACCATTAAAAGTAAGCAGTGGATAAATAAAAATTGTGTATATATATATATATATATATATATATATATATATATATTCTTTTCTTTTCTTAACTAATGCAATAAATTAAGTGATAATTTAAAAATTTATTTGTAGGCTTATACCAAAAAATGTGGTAATGCAGATGTCAATAGCACAAAGTAGAAGTGAGCCACATTTACATATTTCACAGGAATTAAATCAATATTATTCTGAAGGATAGTATGGCAAGTTAAGATGTATGTTATAAAGTACCTGTTAATAAAACAGGTACCTCTAAAGTACCTATTAATTAATTCAAAAATACAGTAAAAAAAAATCAAATGAATGAATTAAAATGGTAAAGGCAGAAAGGAGGAACAGAGGAGTTCAAAATAGATGAGACAGATAGAAAGAAAATGCCTATATTTGAAGAGAAGAACAATCCATATCAACTCAATAACCTAAACTCTCACCTTGAGAAACAAGACAAAGTAGGAAGAACCAAACCAATAAAGCAGAAGAGATGAAATAAAATTAGAAGAGGAATTAATAAAAGGGGAAACAGACAACAACAAAACTCAATGAAAATAAGTCAATTCTTTGAAAAGATCGACAAACTTGACACATCTTTACCTAAACTATGCATTCTCAAAGTTGTTTATTGAAAGGTGAAAATATTTTCAATTATTACAACATTTTGAAATTTTCCAAAGACCACAGTATGTAAGTGTAGGGTTAAAGTTTCTTTGGATGGGAATGCAGCAACTAGAGGGGAAAAAATAATCCAGAAGGCTAAATTAGAGGAGATTTAAAAAAAAAACTGAAGATTACTTAACTAATCTCACCAAAGCAGTAGAAGATATAAAATATTAAATTAGAAATGAAAGAAGGGTAAAAAAATAAAAAAGGTATCACTACTAATTCTACAAAGATTAATTATTACAAAGAAATATTAGGAACAAATTTATGCCAAAAAAATTAGACAATTAAATTTAACGTTTGATTTTTTTTTTTTTAGAAGTTACTCAAGAAGATGGAGAAAACCTTAATAGATCTATAACAAGAACTCAGATTGGTAACTGACAATCTTCTCACAATGACAATCTCAAGCTTTATACCCCATTGTACGAAATATTTTAAGAGATAATACCAGTCCTTTACCAGCTCCTTCATAAAATTGAGGAGGTAAGAGTTCTCACATCATGTTATGAGGTTTAGATTATCCCCAACACTAAAGCCAAACAACATATCACAAAAATTAAAACTATGCAACAATATACTTCAATAGACAAAGGGGAATGAAGGGAAGGAAGGAGGATAATAGGAAAGACAGTGGAAACAATCTGACATCACTTTCCTATGTACATATACGAATATACCACAGTGAATCCCACCATAGTGTGCATCCACAAGACTGGGACCCTAGTTAGAATATGATATATTCCATGAATGTATCATTTTACAAAAATGGACTCTACTGTCATGTATAACTAAAAATAACTAATAAAAAAGAATATAGATATGAAAATTCACACTATTAGTAAGCTGAGCCCAAAAATATATAAAATGCATTATGAAATATTACGTGGGATAGAACCCAGGTGTTAGTTAACACCCCAAAATTAATGTAATACACCATGTTAAGAAAATACACAGCAAAATCCACATGATCAATTTGATAAACTGAGAAAATAAATTTAATGACATTCATGTTTAAAAACTCTCAACCAGGTATAAAGGAGCTTCCTAAACTGACAAAGGGCATGCATGGAAAACCCTACAGCCAACATGACACTCACTGATGAAAATCTAAAAGCTTTCCCTTGAAAATCATGAACAAAACAAGAATATCTGCCCTGGCCTCCTTTATCCAAAACTGACTGAAGGGTCTAGCCACTGAAGTAAGAGGAAAGAAAACACCCAGATTTGAAAGTAAAAAGTAAAAAGATTTTTACCATCGGCAAAAAGTTTGTCATGTACAAAATCCAACACAATGTACAAAAACAAAAATGCAAAATTAAACTAAATGACTCAGTAAAATCAAAGATTCAAAGATCAAAATTTTTTTAATTGTCTTTCTATAAACTAGCACCAAATAATTGGAAACTGAAAACATTAATTAAACACAAAATTCCTTAGACATAAACATGACAAAGTATACGAGACCTATGTGCTGAAAACTGCAAAACAGAGAAATTAAAGAATTCCTAAACAAATTGAGAAATTCACCTTGTTTGTGGATTAGAAGATTGCACATTCCTGAGATGCTGATTCCCTCCTAACTGATCTACAGATCTAACAAAAACCACAGAGTCCTATCGGCTTTTCATACAAATTAACAATCTAATGCTAAAAATCACATGGAAATGGGAGGTACCCAGAACATCCAAAGAAACTATGTACAAGTACAAAACTGGAGAGTCAATGCTACTTTCACTGAAGATTTCTTATAAAGTCATAATAAGATCATGCAATGTTAGCATCAGGATAGACAAACGGGTCAAGTAACAAGAACAAGCATACTAAAGTAGACCCAAACATACACCAACAATTGCTCTCTGGCAAAGGTCACAGGCAATTTGGGTAAAAAAGATGGTCTTTTCAACAAATGGGACTGGTACAATTTAATATTCACATGCATAAAAAACACTTAAGTGTACGCCTTAGCTATATACAAAATTAAAAATATTTCATACGAGCCTAAGTATATCTTAAAATGACTCAAAATCTAAAAGATCCTCTTAAGTCTGGATTAAGCCAAGATTAGTCCAAAGTATGATCCACAAAAGAAACAAAAAATTGACAAGTTGAAATTTACAAATACTAAAACTGTGACTCACTGAATGATAGGAAAATGAAAAACCAAGCCACATATGAGAAGACATTCACGAACTATATTTTTAATAAAGGATTTGTATCTATATAGAGAAGCTTCGAAAGTCAAGAGTGAGAAAACAGAAAAATGGCAAAGTTTTGGACGCTTCATCAGAAAAATACAAAATCATGAAACTACGATCAGTATCATTAGTTCTTCAGATAATCCCAGTTAAACCACAAACACCACTACACACTTATTACAATGATTAAAGGCATCCCTGCCAAATGGAAGGGAGAATGTAAAGAAACTAGAACTCTCATATACTGCTGGTAGAGACGGAAAATGGTTACAACTGGTTTGAAAAATAATTTGGTTGTTTCTTTTATTTATTTATTTATTTTATTTATTTATTTTTTATTGTAAACAAATGGGATACATGTTGTTTCTCTGTACATGGCGTAAAGGCATACCATTTGTGTAATCATAAATTTACATAGAACAATGTTGTTTGATTCATTCTGTTATTTTTTCCCTTCCCCCCACCCCTCCCACCCCTCTTTACCCTCTATACAGTACTTCCTTCCTCCATACTTGCCCCCCTCCCTAACTCTAACTCTAACCCTAACACTAACCCTTCCCTCCCCCCCATTATGTGTCATCATCCACTTATTAGCAATATCATTCGTCCTTTGGCTTTTTGAGATTTGCTTATCTCAATTAGCATGATATTCTCCAATTTCATCCATTTGCCTGCAAATGCCATAATTTTATCATTCTTTATGGCTGAGTAATATTCCATTGTATATATATACCACAGTTTCTTTATCCACTCATCAATTGAAGGGCATCTAGGTTGGTTCCACAGTCTGGCTATGGTGAATTGAGCAGCTATGAACATTGATGTGGCTATATCCCTGGAGTATGCTGATTTTAAGTCCTTTGGGTATAGGCCAAGGAGTGGGACAGCTGGGTCAAATGGAGGGTCCATTCCAAGTTTTCTAAGAAATCTCCACACTGCTTTCCAGAGTGGCTGCACTAATTTGCAGCCCCACCAGCAATTTATGAGTGTACCTTTCTCCCCACATCCTCGCCAACACCTGTTGTTGCTCGTATTCTTGATAATTGCCATTCTAATTGGGGTGAGATGGAATCTTAGGGTGGTTTTGATTTGCATTTCTCTTATTACTAGAGATGTTGAACATTTTTCCATACGTTTGTTGATTGCTTGTAGATCTTCTTCTGTGAAGTGTCTATTCATTTCCTTAGCCCATTTGTCGACTGGATTATTTGAATTCTTGGAGTAGAGTTTTTTGAGTTCTTTATAGATTCTGGAGATTAGTGCTCTATCTGAAGTATGATTGGCAAAGATATTCTCCCACTCTGTAGGCTCTTTCTTCGCATTGCTGATAGTTTCCTTTGCTGAGAGAAAGCTTTTTAGTTTGAATCTATCCCAGTTATTGATTCTTGCTTTTATTTCTTGTACTATGGGAGTCCTGTTAAGGAAGTCTGGTCCTAAGCCGACACGTTGAAGATCTGGACCTACTTTTTCTTCTATAATCTGCAGGGTCACTGGTCTGATTCCGAGGTCCTTAATCCATTTTGAGTTTAGTTTCGTGCATGGTGAGAGATATGGGTTTAGTTTCATTCTGTTGCAGATGGATTTCCAATTCTCCCAGCACCATTTGTTGAAGAGGCTATCTTTTCTCCATTGCATATTTTTGGCCCCTATGTCTAGTATGAGAAAATTGTATTTATTTGGGTTTGTGTCCGTGTCCTCTATTCTGTACCATTGATCTACCTTTCTATTTTGGTACCAATACCATGCCGTTTTTGTTACTATTGCTTTGTAGTAGAGTTGAAGATCTGGTATTGCAATACCCCCTGTTTCACTCTTCCTGCTAAGGATTGCTTTAGCTATTCTGGGTTTCTTATTCTTCCAGATGAATTTCATAATTGCTTGCTCTATTTCTGTAAGGTACACAATTGGGATTTTAATTGGAATTGCATTGAATTTGTATAGCACTTTAGGTAGTATGGCCATTTTGACAATATTAATTCTTCCTATCCAAGAACATGGAAGATCTTTCCATCTTCTAAGGTGTTCTTTAATTTCTTTCTTTAGTGTTGTATAGTTCTCATTGTAGAGGTCTTTCACCTCTTTTGTGAGATTGATCCCCAAGTATTTTATTTTTTTTGAGGCTATTGTGAATGGGGTAGTTTTCCTAATTTCTCTTTCTGAAGATTCATCACTTATGTATAAAAATGCGTTGGATTTATGGGCATTGATCTTGTAACCTGCTACTTTACTGAATTCACTTATGAGTTCTAAGAGTTTTCTGGTGGAATTTCCAGGTTCCTCTAAATATATAATCATGTCATCAGCGAACAGGGATAGTTTGAGTTCTTCTTTCCCAATTCGTATCCCTTTAATTTCTTTGGTTTGTCTAATTGCTCTGGCCAGAGTCTCAAGAACGATGTTGAATAGAAGTGGTGAAAGAGGGCATCCCTGCCTTGTTCCAGTTTTTAGGGGGAATGCTTTCAGTTTTTCACCATTTAGAATGATATTAGCCATGGGCTTAGCATAAATGGCCTTTACAATGTTAAGGAATGTTCCCACTATCCCTATTTTTTCTAGTGTTTTGAGCATGAAGGGGTGCTGTATTTTATCAAATGCTTTTTCTGCATCTATTGAAATAATCATGTGATTCTTGGCTTTAAGTCTATTAATATGGTGAATTACGTTTATTGATTTCCTGATGTTGAACCAACCTTGCATCCCTGGGATGAAACCCACATGATCATGGTGCACTATCTTTTTAATATGTTTTTGTATGCGATTTGCTAAAATTTTGTTGAGAATTTTTGTGACGATGTTCATTAAGGATATTGGTCTGAAATTTTCTTTCCTTGATGAGTCTCTGTCTGGTTTAGGTATCAGTGTGATATTGGCTTCATAGAATGAGTTTGGGAGGGTTCCCTCCTCTTCTATTTTATGGAATACTTTGAGAAGTATTGGAATGAGCTCTTCTTTAAAGGTTTTGTAGAACTCGGCTGAGAACCCATCTGGTCCCGGACTTTTCTTTGTTGGTAGGCTTTTGATTTCTTCTTCTATTTCATTACTTGAAATTGGTCTATTTAAATTGTGTATGTCCTCCTCGTTCAGTTTAGGCAATTCATATGTCTCTAGAAACCTCTTGATGTCTTTGAAATTTTCTATTTTGTTGGAGTATAGATTTTCAAAATAGCTTCTAATTATGTTTTATATTTCACTCGTGTCTGTTGTGATATTTCCTTGTTCATTCCGAATTTTAGTGATTTGGGTTTTCTCTCGTCTTCTCTTTGTTAGTGTGGCTAAAGGTTTATCAATTTTGTTTATTTTTTCGAAGAACCAACTATTTATTTTGTCAATTTTTTGTATTGTTTCTTTTGTTTCAATTTCATTGATTTCAGCTCTGAGTTTAACTATTTCCTGTCTTCTACTACTTTTGGTGCTGTTCTGTTCTTCTTTTTCTAGGGCTTTGAGCTGTAGTGTTAGGTCGTTTATTTGTTGATTTTTACTTCTTTTATTAAATGCGCTCCATGAAATAAATTTCCCTCTAAGTACTGCTTTCATAGCGTCCCAGAGATTTTGATATGATGTTTCTTTGTTCTCATTTACCTCTAAGAATTTTTAAATTTCCTTCCTAATATCTTCTGTTATCCATTCATCATATAATAGCATATTGTTTAATCTCCAGATGTTGGAATAGTTTCTGTGTTTTACTCTTTCATTTATTTCTAACTTCAATCCATTATGATCTGATAGAATACATGCTAGTGTCTCTATCTTCTTGTATTTGCTAACATTAGCTTTGTGGCATAATATATGGTCTATTTTAGAGAAGGATCCATGTGCTGCTGAGAAGAAAGTGTATTCGCTCTTGGTTGGATGGTATATTCTATAAATGTCCGTTACGTCTAAATTATTGATTGTGTTATTGAGATCTATGGTTTCTTTGTTCAATTTTTGTCTGGAAGATCTGTCCAGTGGTGAGAGAGGCGTGTTAAAATCAACTAGGATTATTGTTTTATGGTCTACTTGGTTTCTGAAATTGAGAAGGATTTGTTTGACATACATGGATGAGCCACTGTTTGGGGCATAGATGTTTATGATTGTTATGTCTTGCTGATTTATGCTTCCCTTAGGCAGTATGAAGTTTATCCCTTCTGACTAACTTTGGCTTGAAGTCCACATTGTCTGAAATGAGGATGGATACTCCAGCTTTTTTGCTGAGTCCATGTGCATGGTATTTTTTTCCCCATCCTTTCACCTTTAGTCGATGGGTATCTTTTTCTATGAGGTGAATCTCTTGCAGGCAACATATTGTTGGATCTTTCTTTTTAATCCAATCTGCCAGTCTATGTCTTTTGATTGATGAATTCAGGCCATTAACATTCAGGGTTATTATAGAGATATGATTTGGTTTCCCGGTCATTTGGTTCATTTTTTAAATTTTATTTATTTATTTGTTTGACACAACTTGTTTCCTCCTCTATTTGACAATTCCTTTAGGGTAATTCCTCCCTTTGCTGATTTGCTTCTTTGTTTTTCATCTCTTCTTCATGGAATGAAGAATTTTGCTGAGAATGTTCTGTAATGCTGGCTTTCTTTTTGTAAATTCTTTTAGCTTTTGTTTATCATGGAAGGATTTTATTTCATCATCAAATTTGAAGGTAAGTTTTGCTGGGTATAAGATTCTTGGTTGGCATCCATTTTCTTTCAGGGCTTGAAAAATGTTGTTCCAGGCCCTTCTAGCTTTTAGGGTCTGGATTGAAAAATCTGCTGATATCCGTATTGGTTTCCCCCTGAATGTAATTTGGTTCTTTTCTCTCACAGCCTTTAAAATTCTGTCTTTATTTTGTATGTTAGGTATTTTCATTATAATGTGCCTTGGTGTGGGTCTGTTGTAATTTTTTGTATTTGGAGTCCTATAAGCCTCTTGAAGTTGATTTTCCATTTCATTCTTCAGATTTGGGAAATTTTCTGATATTATTTCATTGAATAAATTGTTCATTCCTTCGGCTTCTTTCTCTTGGCCTTCCTCAATCCCAATAATTCTTAAATTTGGCCTTTTCATGATATCCCATAGTTCTTGTAGATTCTGTTCATGATTTCTTACCATCTTCTCTGTTTGTTCAACTTTGTTTTCAAGGTTAAATATTTTGTCTTCAATGTCTGAGGTTCTGTCTTCCAGGTGTTCTATCCTACTGGATATGCTTTCTATGGAGTTCTTAATTTGGTTTATTGTTTCCTTCATGTCAAGGATTTCTGTTTGGTTTTTTTCAATATCTCTAACTCTTTATTGAAATGATCTTTTGCTTCCTGTATTTGCTCTTTTAACTGTCGATTGGTGCGATCATTCAATGCCTGCATTTGCTCTTTCATCTCATCATTCAGTGCGTGCATTTGCTCTTTCATCTCATCGTTTGCTTCTCTGATCATTTTAATTATGTACATTCTGAACTCCTTTTCTGTCATTTCTTCTGCCATGCTGTCACTGGGTTTTATTGATGTAACATCTAGATTTGTTTGCAGCAGTTTCTTTCCTTGTTTTCTCATATTGTTCAGGTATCAGTGGACCACTGAGATATTGCAGATTTCCTCTGTTGATTTACAATGTCCCTGAAGATTTCTATATATATCCCCTCTTAGCCTTCAGTAGGCTGAAGTCTTGGAGGAAGTTGATAATGCGGTGCTCCACAAGGAAGCTGCCTCTCTAGGAGTGGTGGCCTTCAGGTGGGGTATAATCCCTGCTAGTGGGCAGAGTTGCCTCCACTTGTTGACCAATGGTCACCCAAAGGGGACCTAGGCTGTAGGCTGAGGCAAGGCCTGTTTGGGCCTGAGCCTCTGGTTTTACCGTCCTTGTGGGGAAACCTCATCCGGCAGGGAAGACTCACCCAGTGGGGAGGTCTCATTGGTCAGTTCCCTCCTAGAGGTTCCCCTCAATTTACAGCTACCGCCTGGGCTGGGCTGCCTTCCTCTGCAAAGTTCCCAGGGGCCCGGCCCTACCTCCTGGGCCTGGGAGCCTCACCCTTCGCAGATGAATCTCCTTAGGCTGCCCCTCCTCAGAGAATCTGCCCGCAGGCCTGGAACCTTCACTCCGCCCTAAGCCTGTCTCAGTGCGGCTCTTCCACCAAGAAGCCTCCTAGATCCTGGGACCCTGCTCTGCACCTAATCGCCTGGCTATGCGGCCCCTCCTCTGAGCAGCCACCTGGGGCCCCGTACAATCGCTCTGAGACCCAGAGACCCGCCTCTTCCTCCAGACAGCCGCCCAGTATTCCGGTGCGGTCACTAGGAGTCCAAGAAACTCACTGCGTGCCTCCACCTCCCACCAACCACCCGTAGCCCTGGGCAATCAATCAATCGAAATGACCCTCCCCATTCCTCCTCCTTCTCCAGATAACCCCCCGGGTGTTCAGGAGTGGTCGCTCTGAGTGGCTCTGAATCCACGTGACCCGCTGCACGCGTCCTCTGGGCAACCTCCCGGAGCTCTGGTGCGGCCACTCGAGACCAAGCGACCCACCGCGCTTCCCCTCCAGGCAGCCCCCCTGTGTTCAGGAGCTGTCACTTTAAGTCCAAACAACTCACCACTCGCCTTCTCCTCTGAGCAGCCACCTGGAGCTCCAATGCAGTCACTGGGAGTCCAAACGACCCGCCGCGTTCCTCCTCCTCCTCCTACTCCTCCGGGCAGGCCCCGTGTTCAGAAGTGGTCTGAGTCCAAACAGCTCGCCATGCAGCCCCTCCTCTGGCAACCGCCTGTAGCTCTGGTGTGGTCACTCTGAATCCAAGCGGCCGCGCTCCTCCTCCTCCTCGTCCTCAGGGCAGGCCCCGGTGTTCTGAGTCCACACAGCTCTCCTCGCCACTCCTCCCCTGGGCAGCTGCCAGAGCCCCAGTGGTGGCTCCGAGTCCCAGCACTGTGCTGAGCGGCCTCCTTTACGGCGCTCCCAGTTGTCCGAGTTCACTGCTCCAGCGGGGGGAGGGGCGTCTCGCCAGCAGCTCTACGTCACAAAGTTTCCTGCGTTCCGGGACCACCGTCCCATCCGGGACGCCTTCCCAACGGGTGAGCGTCACCCAGCTGCTTTGAGTTGGTCCCAAGTGTCTCAATATCTCCTCTTTTGAATCCTGAGTCCTAGAGCAACATGAAATGCAGCCACCCTCTAGGCTGCCATCTTGAAACCCCTCTGGTTGTTTCTTAATGGGTTAAATATACACTTACCACATAATTCAGTCAGCCCATATAGGTATGTGCACCTGTACATTTCTGCAAAGAAAGCATTTTGACCCAATTTAGACCTGGACTTAAATGTGTAAGCAGCTTTGTAGCCTCAAACTTGAACAAACTCAATGTCTATCAACAGGTGGTGGACAATAAAATATTGGTGCAATTGGTGTATCCATACAATGGAATGCTGCTGAGCATTTAAGAGCATTAACTAGTGATGCATCCACTTTATGGACAACATCAACATCATCGCGGGGAATGCAAGAAGCCGCACAAGAAGGGGACCCACAGTACAACTCCTTCACATGAAGCTCGAGACCAGAGGTTCACAAGCTTTTTCCCAAAAAGAAAGATGGTATTTTAGGCTCTGCAAGTCATGAACTTCCCACCATAACTATACTCTGCTGTTAAAAGGCAAAAGTAAACATAGATCATAGGTAAAAAGTTAAGGTGGCTGTGTTCCAATAGCATTTTGTTTATAGAAGCAGGTGGTTGGGCTATATTTGAAGAGGGCATCATTTTCTGATCATTGCTCTAAAAAAAATGTAATGTATTCTACAATGACATAAAACACAAGGGGTTATAGGGATGGGAAGAAAACAGGAAGGAGGCATTTCGTAAGATCATGAGGAAACTTTGGGGGAGGATAGAAATAGTCATTATCTTGATTATGGTGATTATTGAACAGGTGCATACATATATTAAAACCTAATAAATTGTGAATTTTAAATATGTACTGTTAATTATGTGTCAATTATATCCAAACAAAGCTATTAAAAGTCAATTAATGAATTGTACCATATTAACAATAAACTAGAACAACCATAATATCATAGTAAGAGGGTTTTTTTCAAATTTGACACCCCCTCATTATATTTGACAAAATATTTGACACATAGTATATACTGAATAAAAGCAGTCATTAATGAGAAACAGGGCTTAGTGGAAAAGTATACTAGAATAACACTGGATTTTGAAATAAGAAGAGTACTATATAAGTCCAAATAAGCTATTTACTAACTGTGTGAATTATGGTCAATAATAGTTCCCTTACTGGCCTGGCAATATAAACAATGGAATAGTTTACGTAAAGTATATTGTAGAACTTTGAGCCCTAAAAAAAATAGGTATTATTTTGTTCTTCTATATTTTTAACATTTAAAAATATATACAAATCCTGGAATACCATATCAGTAGATTCACCAATTAATTATCAGTAATGACTTGGTTACATTTTCAAACTATCATGTTAATTTTCAATCACACACACAATTAGGATAATGAATTTTATGCACTCAAAACACAACTTCATCATCATCGTTTTTAACATTCTTTATCATCTATCCTCCTTTTTAAGCCATAATGTATCAAAATTAATATCCAGGGATCACAGCATTTTACCTGTAAATACTTATATATATCTAAGATGGATTTTTTTAAATTAAATGTTGGAACATTCTATATATTGGCCAGGGCATCAGTGTACCAAAGACTGAGTGGCTCAGTTTTGGAGGCTGGAAGTCTGAGATCAGTGTTGGCAGGCTGCTTCTCCTGAGGCCTCGCTCTTTGGTTGGGAGATGACCCTCTTCTCCTTGTGTCTTCGTATGGTCTTCTCTGTGTGTATGTTCCGGTACAATTTCCTCTTCACCAATCATACTGGATTAGGGTCCCTTCTAAAGACCTGATTTTAGCTTACTTATCTCTTTAAAGGTCCCATCTCAACATAGTCACATTCTGAAGCCCCTCAACCCATGAATCTGCAAGAACACAATTTAGCCCATAACCGAAATATACAGATAGGATATTGTGAGGACGTGGAAATGGTCCCTGTATGGCCTCCAGCTCCTGCAACTAGTGATCCAAGCCACATTCTCTTGTCCAAGACTGAACACCCTGGGGACACCAAAGCCAGGTCATTTCTGCCCTGTGTGGATCTCCTCTACTTGGCAATACTGCTCCGGGTCCCCTCCTTGTCCCGGATGGTATTTTCTCAGAGCTGCACCATAAGGTGAGGCTTTTCTTTCCCTTTCTTTTCCTCCCTCCATCCTCCTTCCTTCCCTTCTCTCTTCACAAGTGTGAGACCTGCACCATGGTCTGAAAACTCCCCCTACCTACTTCTTCTTTCCCGTTTCCTATCTAGGGACCTCCTGCCATAAACCTTGTACACTTCTAATGTTTTCTTGGTGTCTGATGCTTGGACACAAGAGGTGTACTAATAGTAATGTAAAACCTACAAGAAAGCAATTAAGCAAATGAGTCATGGCAGCAGGAGCCAGATTTCTCACTCTTAGAATAAGAGGTTGCAGATGAGCACGGGAGGCATCTAGAATAACCCAGGTGGTAACAGATTACAGTTAAAGATATCAATAGGAACTCATGGTTATCTTTATATGCATGTGGTTACATATACATACTTATAAATATGTGTATATACATTGGTTACTATGCACACTTACAGTTCCTTGATTTGTCAGCTCACAAGGACAAGAAAAATGACACTCCAGTGACAATGAATACACCTGTTACTCAGTTTCTGGTTTTTACTGTATTCTTTAATGGAAAGGCCCAGGCCTTGCTCTATCCATAGCATTTTTATCTTTGCTTTAAACTAGTGAAGATCACCTGAGATAGTATTTTAATGGCAACATGACAGGTCATTAAAATTAGCCTTTGCTAATTTAATAGGTGAACATGGTATCAAGTTGTCATAGACAGAACAAATGTTGCAAGGAACTATGAAAATGTTAGCAGTGATGTGAGCCTAACTTTTCCCCTCCCTAGATGGTTTCCCACAATTTTTCATAAGGTACAGGTGTCAATGACTTCCTCAACAAAACCCCTAAACCTCAAGGAATAAAACCAAGAATCAATAAGTGGGAGGCCAACAAATTAAAAAGCTTCTGCACATCAAAGGAAATGATTCACAGTGAAGAGTCAGCCTACAGATTGAGAAAAAATATCTTTGCCAGTTACTCCTCTCACAGAGGATTAATATCCAGAATATCTAAAGAAGTTTTAGAAAACAGTGCCAAAGAAACAAATAACCCAATCAATAAATGGGGGAAAGAACTAAAGAAATTTCTCAAAAAAAGAAATACAAATGGCCAAGAAATATGAAAAAATGTTCAATATCTCTGGTAATCAGGGAAATGTAAATTAAAACTACACTAAGATTTCACCTCACCCAAGTCAGAATGGCAATTATCAATAACACAATAATGAATGCTTGTAAGGATATGGGACGGGGAGGAATACATTTATACATCGCTGGTAGGACTGCAAATTAGTACAACCACCATGGAAAGCAGTGTGGAGACTCCTCAAAAAATTAGAAATAGAACCATCACATGACCCAGCTATTTCACTCCCCAGTATTTATCCAAAAGCACTAAAATCAGCATACTATAGTGATACAGTCATTTCAGTGTTTATAGCAGCACAATTCACAATAGCCAAATTATGGCGTCAGCTCAGGTGCCGAGCAACAGATGAATGGATCAAGAAAATATGATGTTTATATATACATAAACATATGTGTGTATATATATACATATACATATGTTTATGTATATATACATGTTTATGTATATATGTACATGTTTATGTATATATATATATATATACATATACACATACACACACACACACACAATGGCATTTTACTCAGCCATAAAGGAGAGTGAAATAATGGCATAATGGCATTTGCTGGTAAATGGATAGAAATTGAGAAAATCACGCTAAATGAAATAAGCCAGACTCAGGAAATCAAGAGCCAAATATTTTCTCTCATATGTGGAAACCAGAACAAATAAAGAAAAGGTGGCAGGGGAGAGATAGGATATCATAAAGATGCAGAGTAGATTAGAATGGAAGGAGAATGAGAGGGAGAGGCAAAAGAAGGGAAAGGGGTAGAAATATGGAAGGAATTTAACAATATATATACAAAAAATTTCACACGTGTATGTAGAAAATACCAATCAAAAATAAAGAAGGAAGTGAAAGGAAAATAGAGAGGAAGGAAAACAGGGGGAGGGGAGAATGGAGGCAAAGTCAGGGGATTGGGATTGAAATCAAATTCCTTATATTATTTTGTCAAAACAAACTAAAATACTACATATAATTATGCTTCAATAAAAAAAGGAGAAATGGGTGTCAAAATACCATATTGCTGTTCTACAATTTAAGAAGAATGTATTTATATAAGCTGGTGTTTTTAGTCAACTTTTTCATTGCTGTGACCAAAAAGCTCAATAAGAATAATTTTAGAGGAGGAAAAGTTTATTTGGGGCTCATGGTTTCAGAGGTCTCAGTTCATAGACAACTGACTCTTGCTCAGGGCCCAAGGTGAGGCAGACCATCATGGTGGAAGGTTGTGAAGGAGGAAAGCAACTCAAGACTTAGCAATCAGGAAGCAGAGAGAGCTCTGCTTTCCAGGGACAAAACAGAGACCCCAAAGGAGGGGGGTGATCCACCTCCTCAGTCATACCCTATCTGCTTACAGTTACCACCCACTTAATCCTAATCAGGGAGTTAATGCACTGATTTGGTTAAAATTCTCCTAACCTGAGAATTCACACATGAGCTTTTGGGGGACACCTAATATTTAAACCATAACAGCTGGAAAAGAAAACAATATGAAAATAAATGCATTATTTAATTATCATTAAACTGTCTTTTTAAAAATCAATCAATCAAATAACCAGAGCTAGGACATCTTGAAGAAAGGGCTAATTACAGTACTGGGGCAAGATACCTACAAGATGAGCCTGGAGCAATTAGTGCCAGAAAGTAAACAAGTGCTAAATAACATAATACAACAAAAACCAAGCACACAAACACATGCACACAAACACAATGATGGAAGTATGTCCAGGGGATTTAAAGTTCAGTACTAATGGTTCCCAAAGCTTGAATAATTTGAACAAAAAACTTGTATTGTAGCACAAACTTAAAGAAAAAGAACTACTTTTGAATTCATATTGATGTAAATATGTGATTGAATAAATAAATAAGTGGGGATAGAAGGAGAAATCTTCTCAACAGAATTCCAAATGATTTATGTAGATACTCTACACTCAAGATGGCAGAATATAACTCCCCACTAAATGTGGGCTGTGCATAGTGATTTCCTTCCAAAGAGCACAGTACAAAGGCAAGATGTTCACAGTGGATGAACACGAACACTCCCTTAGCCAGGCAATTAACAATCCAGAGTGATGTCATGCTGCAAGTATGTACCCTTGCTTCCATAAAATGAAAATAGCACTTTACTATTACGGTCATCCTCCTGATGAGCATCACCCCAATCTAATCACAAGAAAAACACCAAACCAAATCCCAAATGAGGGCTGCTCTACAAAATGCTTGTAGTACTCCTCAGAACTGTCACAGTCTTCAAAAATAAATTAAGCCTGAGAAACTGTCACAGCCAAGAGAATCCTCTGGAAACATGAGAAATAAATGTAATAGAGTATCCTAGGTGGTATCTTGAAGCAGGAAATAAGGACATTCAAAAAAGACTAAGATAAATGGATGGAATTGGAGAATATCATGCTAAGTGAAATAAGCCAATCCCAAAAAAAACCAAAGGCCGAATGTTTTCCCTGATAAGTGGATGATGATATATAATGGGGTTGGGGGTTGGGAAGAATGGAGGAACTTTAGATTATGTAGAGGGAAATGAGAAAGAGGGGGTATGAAAAATGGTGGAATGAGACAGATATCATTACCCTATGTACACGCATGATTACACAAATGGTATGAATCTACATCATGCACAACCATAGAAATGAAAAGATGTACCCCATTTGTGTACAATGAATCAGTAAAAAATTTAAAAATTTAAAAAAATAAAGCCTAAGGCAATATGCATACAATATGAACTTTAAATAATGTATCTGTATTGGTTTGTTACTTAAATAATTATACCATATCAATGAGGAGTGTTAAAAATAGGGGAAAATAGGTAAGGTGTGACTCCATGAGAATGTTATAGGCCAGACTCTAAGGGAAATGACTAAACAGACTCCATTTTGTTTGGAGACTCCATGTTATGTAGGAAATAAGCTTCTCCCATGGGAACACCCCGCCTCTGTGCCCATCATCAGTTACTTAGTGTGACATGTTTAACAATACAGAATGATAATTCCTATGTAAAGAAAAATTGCTCTCTTTTGATTCCTATTGCTCCTAAACAATGTACCATGTGAACAGTGATTGTGTGGATGTTAGCAACCATTCTTTAGTTTGTTCCTAGGTAAGGGTCATTCTGACCCACTTCCCCCTCTGTCAATGATCTCATGATGTTAATGTGTAATTTCGAATCATAGCAACAGACACTTATGATTAATGTGATTTTTGGTATAAGAACCCCTATAACCCTGTGATAGAGGCTGTTCTCCCAATAGCCATTTTTTGGGGCATTGTGTGAGACAGTCAGCTGGCCGGCTTAATAAAGACTCTCAAATTTGGACTTCTTAGTGGTGATCAGTCTGTTCTTAAGTTGTGCCCCATAACAAAGGGATATAACGCAAACTCTCTGCCCTGTTTCTGTAATTTTTCTGTAAATCTAGAACAGTTCTAAAAATAAAAGTTCATTTAAAATTTTTAAATCTGTAAGTCAAAATGCCATGTGGATTATGATTACAACAACTAATATTTACTTAGTACTTTCTATGCTACAAAATACTTTCTACCACATTAACTCATTGAATGACAAATCCATTACCTTCCAGGATTCTGATGAGATCATGTTATAAAGCTTGTCTAAAAAGCACATTAATAAAACATGTAACTGTCATTATTTCAATAAAATTATGTTCTGCAAAAAAAAAAAATGAATCATAAAGGACCTAAATTTACCAGCATAGCTTTTAATTTCTGGCAAATTCCACATCTTTGCTCTGTGTGTCAGACCTGTTCTGGGCATGTTGGGTTTCTGTTTTGCAGATCTCCAGTGATGTTAACAGCAGTTCTGAATACTTAATGAAATTCATCATGCATTTGCAACAAATTGCTCACCTCTCCCAACCCCAGAGAGCAATGTGGAAGTGGAAGAAAAGAAGCTGGCAATGAATTCGCTCCCTCCTCACCAGAGCAGGGGGAGGGGGTTATTGACAGACGGGCGCCTGCCAGATTATCCGTCAGGCACTCTGGAGTCCCAGCACTGCGCCTCTCCATATGTACCTTCCTCTCCTTCCCTCCAGTCTCACCCTCCTGTCATGTCATTTCCCCCCTCCTTTTCCTGCTCATGCGTCACTTTCCTCTCTCCGCTTGGTGTCTTTAGGCTCACCAGAAAAACTCAAACATCCTCAGTCTTACTGCTACCTGCATGGGGTGCTCAGGTAAAAGACTAGTGGCTCACTGTAGATCAGAGTATTCACAGACGCTTCTCTGACCCCACACCTGACCTAAACACAGACACGTTCACCTTCCAAACTTCTCCTTTCCTTATTTCAGTTTTACCTGGACATGTAAAATCAAGTAGGGACCAAAAGACATTCACAAAAGGCAGCTAAGCATTTTGACGGGCACTTGAGGAGCATGAGGACATGTTTCTTGACCATCATAAAGTTATAACACAGGGCCGGGGATGTAGCTCAGAGGTGGGGGACTTGCCTAACAGGTATGAGGCCCTGGGTTTGATTCCTAGTTCCACAAAAGAAAAAAGAGAGAGAGAAGTAAATCTCTAACATATAAACTGAAAAGAAAAATCTTCAAATCTTCACATAATAGCAAATACCATTGCTCATGAGACAAAAGGATTCCAGGTACAGAGGTTGAGTTAAGGCTCCATGACATGTTCTTACCAATTGACCTACCCGCTCAGTCTTGGTGTCCTTTTTTGTAAAATGTCAGTATGAACAGTAGCACCTCAAGGGATCATGATATTCATAGGCAACAACGCTTTTAGAGTACAACCGAAGCACTTAATGAATATCAGAGCAGAAAAAAAAACCTGCACTTGGGATGAGAGTAACATCCGCTACATTAACATTTGCTCCCAGATCCATATTGTACAAAGACGACAAAGATTCATCTTGATCTCAGAATAGTGCAAGTCAGATTTTTCCATCCTGGGATTCTTTTGGAACAAACATTGAACATTAGTTTATAGAAATTATGTAACATAATACTCAAATGTACTACTTCACAGACATGAAACATAACACAAATAATCTAGACTTAAATCTGGCACTTGTCTTTAGAAAGGCAAACACTGATGAAATATGTATGTGACTTAGGAGTTGAAATTGTCAGCGCTCAGCCAGTTCTTTGAGAGCAAATCACTTTTTTTAAAATCAACCATTTCAGCAGTATTCTTAGCATGGAAGATAGGGCGTGTGTGTGTGTGTTTATATTGAACAAATGAATGTATGAATAACATTAAAATTTTATGCAATATTTAGAAGAAACAGCTGGGTGAGGTAGTGCATGCCTGTAACCCCAGGGGCTCAAGAGGCTAAGACAGGAGGATAGTGAGTTCAAAGTCAGCCTCAGCAACTTAGCAAGGCCCTAGGCAACTCAGCAAGACCCTGTCTCTAAATAAAATATTTTAAAAAGGGCTGGGGATGTGGCACAGTGGTTGAGCGCCCCTGTGTTCAATCTCTGGTACCAAAAAATAAAAAATAAAAACAATGAAAGAAACATATGTGGATATGTTATCTCCCATGACATTTAAATAGAATAATATACACTTATGTTCCTTATATGAGGAACTATAAAATAAAGCAAAACCCAACCATGGAAGTAGTTTTTTGGATAGCTCTGAGAGCTGCAATTGGATAACCACCCAGTCACCAAGAAAAGTTCTAGAGAAGTTCATTATGTCTCAAACCCTCTGACTTGGCCTCTGCTTCAGAGTTCCAGTTGCCTGGCAGTATGCCCATCAAGCACACCAGTCCATGGAGGGTAAGAACTAAAATCAAAATTGCAGTGCATCTGTTTTCCCCTCAAGAAATTCCAAATTTTGAAGCAAGAGTATTAATGCCAAGATTAGGTTGGAGGCTTACAAAAATCCCAGTGAAAAAGGGAAATTGTGCTCACTCCCTTTACCCTGCTCTTCCACAGGGATATTTATCAAAAAGCATTTCCGATGCTTCACCTCAGAGGAGAAAGGCAGTATTTTTACACCCTTTGATCTGCCAGTTGCACCTCAAAGGGAGAAGAAATGAATATTCTATTAACAAATGATATTTTTCTCAGACATAATATAGAAAACTCTTTTCCTTTATTTAAATAGCATGATGATAAAATTCAGGCATTTTTTTCTTATTCATTTTCTTTAAAATGATTTTGCAACTCTGGGATAAATATTCAGATTCTGACATCCTTGTGATAAACAAGACAGTAGTTGCCCCCCTTATTCTCCTCCAACATGCAAGCAGCTGCTAAAGGACATTCCTTATAATAGCAAATGAGATGATACCAATGCTGTGCCCAGTTCCTTAATATAGAGAAAATTCATTAGGGAGAATTTGTTACCCTTCAGGAAACCATCAAACTTCACAGCATTCCATAAATGACAAGCACAGGGAGCATCAGATCTACCACTCAGTGGAGAGGCACAGCTCCCTGAATGTATGAAACCAAAAACTACAAAAGAAATCAGCTGGCTCATGGAGCAGCCTTAAGCAAGTCAATAAACTGAGAGCTGGAAAACAGGTCACAGTAAAAGTCACTGTAAAGCAGAGTTCTCAATTCAGTGGGGATATGGCTTTTTGACCTGCTACCAACAAAGATTGAGATGTTATTCATTTCCCCAGATTTTTATGTAAATTTAATTTTCATGAAATTGTTGACTTGCTAACCCTGGAGATGGGTGATGTCTCTATTAATCTACAGAATGAGTCTTAATCGCAAACTCCTCAAACAGGCACTTTTTCATTCCCCTAATGCCTCTCTTTCCATGCAAAATACGAAACTGTGCCCCCCTCTTGAACCATATTTACTGGATAGAAAATGAAAAGAAATATGAATGTTTCCTAGTTGCTCCTTTTCCCCCAAAGGAATGAGCGGATGATCCTTGAAAGTCAGATAATTACTCCCTGAGCATGTGATGAAAAAATAGCAAATCTGAAAGTCTATTCTTTCTTACAAAATAAAAGCAAAGAAAGTGCCCAAAACATGTAAAGACTGTCAGAAAACAAGGAATTAACTGGTTCAAGGAGTTTTAATATAAGAGCCTTGAGCTTGGGTTGGTTATTTTTTACTTCTATAAAATTGTGTTACATTTTTTTAAATGTATGGGGTTTGCAAAATGTCATGGAAGAGGGTAGTAACTGCTTTTAGTTCTCATTAAAGTTTCTGTAATTCACATATGGATTTGTGGAAGAAATTGATTCCTGCTATCAGTTATGTTAGACCAACTCTCCCACTGAGAACAACTGTAATAGCTAGATACATTTTTTTAAAGTCTGTTTGAAAGGATCAGAGAGCCATCAAATCAGTAAGGACTGAAAAAAATCAAGAACCCAGGGACAAAAGCAGAGCAGAGAATTGAGCTTGATATTTAGGAGTGCTTTTACCCCCAAGGCATTTTCTAATTCCCACGCAGTGACCAAAAGGATAAAATACCTAGCAAAAAATGGAAGCTACAAATCTCAGTTTGAGTTTCTCCAAAAGCAGACTCTAAAAGGATTTTAATGCAAGTGGTTCATATGAGAGATGCAAGAAATGTCACGTAAGTGAGAATCAATATGGGGACATGAGGCAGCCAATACAAAGTAGCCTTTCATTAAGCAAGATGCAGAGGACAGCTGCAGCCTAACACAGAAGTAACCGTGGAAAATAGTGTAAGCACACGCCTCAGACACATTCCCCCTGAGATGGAGGGAGTAGGTATTTGTACACCTTCCCTTAATAGAAACTGCTTAAGAAATATTCCTTAGGGTGTTAATTCCACAGCACTTCAAGCCTTCTATGGATACAGGAAGAAGAGCCTTCTAGGATGATCCATCAAGCATGAAGATACAGATCTTGGCAATTGCCCAGAACACACCAATATGTGAGCACCAAGGAACATGAGCGAGTACTGACAGCATCTTCCACAGTCAACCCTTGGAAATTCGCAGAACTCAAGTCCCAAGTTTTATGTGCTCTGTCCTGTCAGCACATCTTCCAAGTAAATTTTTAAAAAATCAATATGTATAAGGGTAATGTCATGGTTTGGATGTGGGTTGTCCCCCAAAAGCTCTTGTGTTAATGCTGGAATGTTCAGAGGTGAGATGATTAGATTACAAGAACTGTAACTTGATTGGTCCATCCTAATTTAAGTGGACTGTATGATAATTACAGGCAGGTGGGGTATGGCTGAAGGAAACAGGTCACTGAGGGCATGCCCTGGAAGAGTTCCTCTTCCCCAAGGCCCCTTCCCTTCTTGCTGTTTCCTGGCCACCATGAACAATGGAGTAGTTTCCCTCCATGATGCCCTAGTGCCATGATGTTCTGTCTTGCCTTGGCACCAGACCAATGGAGTCAGTCCACCATGGATTAAAACTTTGAAACTTCAAACCAAAATAAACTTTTCATCTTTTAAGTTGTTCTTGTTGGGTTATTTTGGTCACAATGATAAAAAAAGAAAAAAAAACTTACATAGAAATTGGTATTGGGAGTAAGGCCATTGCTGTGACTAACATGACCATGTAGTTTACAAGTCTTTGGAAGTGGCTTGCCAGAGCCTTAGAATGTTGTAAGCAGAGCAAGTCTGGAGAGAGCTCAGAAAACCTGAATCCTGATAGGAATGCAGCCAGCAAAGACTGCGCTTATGGGGATTCTTGTGGGAATGAGAATGCTACTGGGAATTAAAACTAGAGGCCATTTGTGTTATATTGTGACCAAGAACTTGTCTACATTTTCCCCATGTCCTGAGACTTTCAATGGGGCTGAATTTAAAGGTAATAGACTAATTAATTTGGTGGAGAAAATTTCAAAGCAGAACAGCATTCACTCAGTGGCATGGATTTTGCTGGCAGCTTTTAGCCAGGTTAACTATGAGAATTGAGAAGATAAAGCAGAGCTAAAGAATTTTTAAAATTTGTAGCTTGGCTAAAAGAGTGCATGCAAAATTGGAGCCAGAAAAGATATGGTCATTGAAGAGATTGTAGCCACAAAAGACATGCTAAATCCTTTGTACAGAGACACTAGGAAAGATGCCTTAAGGGCATCATGGGAATTTGCAAGACCACACTCATTGAAGGCTCAAAGGGTAAAAGGGAAAATTCATTTGAGAAGAGAACTTGGAGTCATCCTGCCTAGGAGGTTGTCTCATCATGTTCAACCACTGAGGCACTTAGTAACCACAGCAGCTATAATCCAAGGGGGCCCAGCTATTGTTCAAGCTGTCAGCAGACCTTAACATCAGGTGGTGCTGGTTCTGCAAGACTGTGGAATGCTATTGTTAAGGGGTTATGGAAGCTTCTACTGAGGTTTCAAAGGAAAGCCTGGGAAGCCAGGAAAAGTGTAGCAGGGTCAGAATCCCTACAGGCTGCCACTGAGAGTAATGTGTGAAGCTGTGAAGGTAAAACTGAAGCTGAAATGAAGACCCCAGTCATTAAGAAATCCAAGTAATGTGGACCATCTGCCAAGAAAAGCTGCTGACTGCAGAGAAAGCCAGGCTGAAAGGGAAGTCGTATATGCTATAACTGGCTAAGGCCAAAGAAGCAGGACTGCCCAAGCTCTTTGATGACCACATCTCACTGCCATGTGTCTAGATGCTGTACCTGAAGTTAGGGGACCTGTCTGCTTGACCAAGTTTCAGTCCTGTTTGGTCCTATTTCTTCTTTCTATGCCACTATACTTCCCTTTTGGAATGGGACTCTTTAGTCTGTGCCACTGTATATTGAACATATTATGAAGATATTATATACACACACACACACACACACATATACACACATATAGAGAGAAAGCACACTTATATTCATTTATATTTGTATGTGCATATATATAAATATATATAAAAGTATAAAAATATATATATAGATTATTTTTTATCTTTACAGGGTGTTACAGTCAGGAATGTATCTGTGTCTTAAATGAGACTTCAGACTTGGGCTTTGGGGCAAGGCTGAAACTGTTAGTACTGTGGAGATGATTTGGAGATTAACTAAATGCATTTTGCATTGTGAAATGGATTTAAGCTTTTGAGGGCTGGGTGGGATATCATGGTTTGGAAAATAGTTGTCCCCCCAAAGCTCCTGTATTAATATGGGAATGTTCAGAGTGAAATGAATGGAGTGTGAGTGCCCTAACCTAATTAGTCCATCCCAGTTTGAATCACTGAATAGCAACTGCAGGTAGTTGGGGTGTGGTTGGAGGAAATAGATCACTGGGGTCATGTCCCAAAAGAATTATTTTCCCTGTGACCCCATCCCCTCTCACTCTCTCTGCTTCTTGACCATCATGGACAACAGAGCAGCAGTCTCACCATGCCCACCTGACATGAAGTTCTGTCTCACCTTGGGCCCAGAGCAATGGTGTCAACCCACAATGAACTAAACCTCTGAAACCATGAGCCAAAATAAACTTTTCCTCATAGAAGTTGTTCTTGTCAGGTATTTCTGTCAACAGTAACAAAACCCTAACTAACACAAGCAAGTTTTTGTGGAGCAAGAATATACCTCATTGCAGTTTCATCCCAAAGTTATAATTGAAAGTATCTCTGTCTTTTATCATTCAATCAAGGCTCTCCTTATAATTGGCAACTCTTCTAATGATCTGGCATAAACCAGGTCTTTATCGTTAAGGGCTCTGAACCCCTGGCTACCAGGCTCTTGTCAAGCCATGCTTTCTCCTATTCACTTCCACTTAATCACTAGGCATGGAAACACAGTTAACCTCCCTGCCTTCATTAGGAAACAGCAACTCTCTATCCTCATGATAATAATGACCAATTTCCACTGACAGGGGAGTAACTCTTCAAAATCCCTCTGTACTCCTATATGAGAGCTAAGGGAGAGCTATAATTTTAGCTTGCTGTTAGAATCCATCTCTGTCCTGGAACTGAAACAAATTTCTCAAGTGGGTCATTAGAATACTGGTTCCTTCTCCCATTCTTGGTCCTAGGCTCTATGGTGGGAGTCACCATGACACTTTTAAGGGTTCTTGAAATTGCCTTATTTTCATAGAATACCCAGATGTTATTTGTCTTTAACACCATGTTGACAATTACATGGATGCAATCATGATTGGTGTTGTTGCTTGGTTAGATTTGATAGTTCCCCAGAATATTCTACTACCTATCTGGTTTTTAAGGATCCACACAAGTGAAGTGAACAAAGATAGGATAAGGATCACCAAACCTGCATCCTTTATTTTTGGAGTGGTACTAAATCTGCCATTTACCTTAGATGTATCATGGCTTCTCAATCTCCTAACTGGGAGGAATTTTAGGGGATTCCACATCTTGTCCATGTGGTAGGTAACCAATGTGAGACTTCAGCCAAACAACAAACACATGTATCTTGATTATATAATGAAGGACCAGACAATTTCGCAGGGTGAAACTTCTATTGATGAGACCACTCGATTCACTGTAAGACAAATAGAACAAGACTCTGTTGATCACCTGGTATCCCTTGCTGACTGAAGGACTCTTTTTGTCTCTTGGGATTAGAGTGATCTAGATCCTAAAATGAGGATTTGAGCACAAATGTTTGTTGTAGAGGAGAAAGGGACACTAACAAAGAAGGGAAAATTATTTAACTAGTTAATGCTATGGGGAAAACTCAGCAGGAAGTATAAATATATGATTCAGGATTATCCCACCCAACGGTGAAAGAACTGCTATATTAATATCCCTATAACTGTCAATTTGTTAAGGACTGTTTGGGGGGGCGGGGATCTATAATTCCTGAGCATTTTTAGTACTACCATATGAACAGAAAGAGTAGTCTTCTAGAAAAATTGATTGGGACCTATGTTTAGATCCAGCCCAATAATGGAGTGAGTTCTGACAAATATAGGTAAATCCCTGGCAACATTAGATACAAAATCTGAGAAGACTAATGAAGCTTTTCAAAATTTCATGAAACCTGGAAACTCAACACCCACCATGGATAAATCTTAAAATCAGCTAGAGAAGAAAAAAAAAAAAAAAAAAAGACATTACCCTCAAATCTGATAGTTACCACTTGAATAGAAATTATGGAAGCTAAAACATCAATGGAACAGCCATCAAAGTGCTGAAATAAAATTATTTCAAACCAAGTAACATGTACCTAAAAGAAAACATCCCTCAAAACTGAAAATAATGAGACAAACATCATTAACCTATGTACTTGTATGAATACACAAACGGTATGACTCTACTTCGTGTACAACCAGAGAAACAATAGTTGTACTCCATTTGTGTACAAAGAATCAAATTTTTTTTAAAAACTGAAAAGAAAACAATTTCAGATAAACAAAACTGAGAAAAAATTTTCACCAATGGAAAAAATGTTAAGTGCTAAAATCACTGTTGTCCAAAAACATTAGGATGCTATATATAATCTGAAATAGAACAATAATTCAATCAAATAGAAGTGTATAAAATAGTGCCTAAAAGAGTTTGAGACTAGTTAAAATAAAACAAAGCCCCAAAATGAGATATACCTTAAAATTAAAGAGGATTTCATAGTAAAAAATAAAATATTATATGTAATATAAATTACCACCCCAAGCCATGCACATAGCTATAATGGAAGAAATAGTAGACTTCAACAAGATTTTTAAAAATGATATCCCATTAGAATTAAATAAACCATCCATCAGAAAGAGTTATATACCTACTAAAATGGTATATGAAACTCTTAAGTAAAATAGTAGAATTTAACATTTTGCTCTCAATAATTAATAAAACAAGAAGTCAATAACATCAGTAAGGACAGAGATGTTTTAAAGAACAAAAAGGTCTAAAAAAGTTTAGACCCTGTCAACACATGTAACGCTGTCCTAATGACCCGAACATCTACATGTCTCTTGAGATGATCTGGAGCATGTCTCAAAATTCATAATGCACCATGCACTAAAGCAAGTTTGACAAATTCCCAAGGGCTAAAACAATCCTAAGTGTACACTCTGACTAAGTGGAATGGTTAGGAACCAATAAAAAATATAGAAGTAAAAAATACCCCCATGTTTGAGACAAAGGTAATGTTGTAATGAAATTTCTTAAAACTCAATTGAATTGAGGGATAAACAAATCACAATGAATCTTCTGGGACACATTTAAAGAGCTGCTAGGAGAGACATGTAAAGCCTTTCAAGGCACATTTAGAAAAATAATAAAATTGACAATTTATGATGTATGTCTCCATCTCAGTAAATTTCCCCAATGAAAGTAAAAGGAAGGGAATACTGATGTAAGATCAAAAATTAATGAAATACCAAAAAAAGCACACTACAGAAAAAAATTCAAAAACCGAGGATTCTCAAAAGACTAACCAAAGTCTTCATGAGAAGACTTTTAAGAGAGAGAATCCAAGTAAACAAACCGTATCAGGAAAGGAAAATATATGATGTAAAAAGAAGAAAAGAAACAGACAATATGAATATTCCTATAGCCATTTAAAAATTGCAGCACTGATGAAAATCTTCAGAGAAAACTCCAGACTGAGACAGCTTTGTAATTAAAATCCTTCTAAATATTTAAGAAAAACATCAATCTTACAAAAACTATTCCAGAGAATAGCAAAAGAGAAGGAAATTCCCAATTCATTGTATGAGACCAGCATAATTATCATCCAAGTCTGGCAAAAATATGAATATACATACCAAACTCTACACAAAATATTGGGGAAACAATTCAGAAATATAAACAGGCTTGATTGACAAGACAAATTCAATATTTATTTTAGCATATGAAAATAAATCAATGTTTTTCAACATATTATCAGAAATAAAAGGATAAAAGTCACCTTGAGTTTCAAAGAATGCATGATAGTGATCAACATTCTATTATACTCTCATGATAAAAACACCTTATGATACTAAGAGAAAACTTCTTTAAGCTATCAAAAGCATACATACACAGAGCTTACATCAAAACATAATGTCAAACATGAAATATTGAAAGATTTATCCTTGAAATGAGGTGAGGAGACTAAAGTAAATTCATCAGTTCTATCTAGTATTTTCTTAGGATCCAAAGTCAGAGAAATCATGGAAGAAAAAGAATTGAAATTGTAATTTAAAGGAAGACATAAAACTTTCCTTTAAGACAACATATTATGTCTATAAAACATACATAAATCAAAAAAATTTTTTTCAGACTTAAAAAATGACTTTGCATCTTACTACATAAAAGTTCAGTCTAAATCATATTTCCATTTAAAAGCAAAAAACAAAATAATTTTACAGTACAATTTTCAATAGCATCAAAAAATATCAAATATCTAGACAAATCTAATAAATTATAAACTATTGAAATTCAAAATTATTGAAATTTAAAAAGATCCAAGGCATAATGGTTCTGGTTTGTTTCTGGATAGGCTTTAATAAAGATTTATTTATTTTTTAAATTGACCTGTAGGTTACTTATTTTTAAATTGACCCATCAAAATCCTAAATATTTGTTTTCTAAACTGACAAGCTTTTCATGAAAATTACACAAAAATACAAATTATACAAAAATGCAAATGGCCAAGAAGAGCCAAAACAATCATTAAAAAGCATAAACAAAGTTGGAGGGTTTTCATAACAAGAAATTACTATTTGTTATAAAGATGAAATATCTAAGTGTACTGCACTAAGACATGCGAAGATAAACAGAATGCACAAGATTCGGAGACTTCATCAGTATAAACCGTGTCACTACAGAACAGTTGGAAAAGAATACAAGTAAGTTGAGTTGACCACTATGAGATTATGTGTTTAATCATGCTATATGGAAAATGATTAAACCTTCCAACCTACATCATGTCATAAAAATAATGAAGCATAAAGGGAATACAAATATAAAAGGTAAATAAAAATTCCAGAACTTAATATAGATTATCTTCATGACATTGAAATAGGCCAAGTTTTCTTATAAGTAAAAAATATTGATTATATTGTATTAAAATAAACATGCTCATCAGAAAAACTATTAATAAAAATGTAAGCCATAAAGCAGGTAAAATAGATTCACAATATAATAAAAAAGACCCGCATCCAAAATCTATGAAAAACACATTATCAATATACATCAGACAAACAACTGATAATAAATAACCAGGCTTTTGAAACCTGTTTTCAAAAGAAAATTTGACTTGTCGTCAAAAGCACATGAAAAAGTGCTCAATCACTTCAATCTCCAGAAAAGTGTAAATTAATTCCATAATGATTGGCAAATGCATATACATCAATACGGCAAAATTTAAAAGACTGAAAATACTAAGCACTAGGAAGGATGAGGAGAATCTGAAAGTCTCATTATTTCCACTCTGGACAATGGGCACTACCTACTGAAGATGGCTATGTCCTTGCCCTGTGATCGCCCCTCCGACAAACATGAACCTAAATAGAAAACCAAGAAACATCTATTCATATATTGAATGAAAGGTTTGTATAACATTGTGACAGCATTATTTTAATAACTGAAAACCAGAAACAATGCAAATGTCAATAAAGATTAATAAAAACAAATTACTATTTCTAATGCAACAAAATGGAACATCAGCACACACATAACTCTGAAGTTAGAAGGCAAACACAAAATAGCTCATGCTGTGCTGTTTCCTAGTGAAACAATCAGCATCCTTTAGCATGGGTAGTGACAAGGGAAATGAGGACGAACTCTAAAAATTAAGATCTATACTTATTTTTTGTGCATTTTTCTACATAATGTACAATTATGCAGGTCGGAATTTAAATTTTTTAAAAAAGCAGATTAAGAATGAAAATTATAAAGTTAAACACATGGAAATTTATCACAAAAAAATAGAGAAGAATTATTGATAGGACTTTGTACAAGAAAGTAAATCTAATTCCATGATTCATTTCTTAAATTGATTTAAAGTTTTGAAAACTCTGAAAGGTCAATTATTATAAAATGAAATATGACATATTAAATGCAAATAAATTAGAACATTCTATCTATCCACAGGGTATTCTGGATCACATGAGAAAAATCTCAAACATAGAATTTTACTGTTGAACACAGACAGTTTGTGTGCCTGATAAATAATATATTGGTGTTATTGAACTTAAACTAGTTTGCCTTATCAGGACTAGAAGTACCATGAGCCCCTCCAATAATTTTAATACAATGAAGCGCTTCACCTTTTACACAAAGCTGCGTATCCTTCACTGTTCTAGTTGCTATAAATGGCAGCCTTGTATCGTCATCTGCATCTAAAACCTCAGAGCTACCGTTGACACTGCCGTCTCTTTTCTATTGATCTTTTTTGCCTTATCAGCTTTCACATCTATCATAACCTTTCCATTCCAGTGATCATCCCCGGATGCAAGACCACAATGACTCTCCCCCAGCATACAGCAGTCTTTTCACTTCTAGTTTCTTGATGTCAGGTAGGGCTATCCAAGCTATTAGTCTTTTTTGTGGAGAGCACTAATCACGTTATTCATATCAAAACCTTCATTGATTTGCTACTGTCCAGAGAATGAACCTTGGCATCCTTAGTTTAACGTCCAAGGCCATCTAAAATCTAGCCCCAAACTAATTTCCACCTAGCATGCTTGACGGTATTTCAGAAATACAGCAGGAATAAGGGCACCGCACTTGTCTGCCTGTTTCTGTGATTACACTATCTCAATATTCAGAATTATTTGTCCACCATTTTCTACAATTCTAAATCTTTGACAACCTTTAAAAGTCAATTTGTCATGAAGTATTTTGCTACTGAATGAAGTCATGAAAACTAGAGTAAGAAATTTTTTTTAAATTGTTTTCAAAATTGATCAGGTTTTTGCAGATTATAGAAGAAAAAGTAGGTCCAGATCTTCAACATGTCGGCTTAGGACCACACTTCCTTAACAGGACTCCCATAGCACAAGAAATAAAAGCTAGAATCAACCACTGGGATAGATTCAAACTAAAAAGCTTTCTCTCAGCAAAGAAAACTATCAGCAATGCGAAGAAAGAGCCTACAGAGTGGGAGAATATCTTTGCCAATCATACTTCAGATAGAGCTCTAATCTCCAGAATCTATAAAGAACACAAAAAACTCTACTCCAAGAATTCAAATAATCCAGTTGACAAATGGGCTAAGGAAATGAATAGACACTTCACAGAAGAAGATCTACAAGCAATCAACAAACATATGGAAAAATGTTCAACATCTCTAGTAATAAGAGAAATGCAAATCAAAACCACCCTAAGATTCCATCTCACCCCAATTAGAATGGTGATTATCAAGAATACGAGCAACAACAGGTGTTGGCGAGGATGTGGGGAGAAAGGTACACTCATACATTGCTGGTGGGGCTGCAAATTAGTGCAGCCACTCTGGAAAGCAGTGTGGAGATTTCTTAGAAAACTTGGAATGGACCCTCCATTTGACCCAGCTATCCCACTCCTTGGCCTATACCCAAAGGACTTAAAATCAGCATACTACAGAGATACAGCCACATCAATGTTCATAGCTGCTCAATTCACAATAGCCAGACTGTGGAACCAACCTAGATGCCCTTCAATTGATGAGTGGATAAAGAAACTGTGGTATATATATACAATGGAATATTACTCAGCCATAAAGAATGATAAAATTATGGCATTTGCAGGCAAATGGATGAAATTGGAGAATATCATGCTAAGTGAGAGAAGCCAATCTCAAAAAGCCAAAGGAGAATGATATCGCTGATAAGTGGAGGATGACACATAATGGGGGGAGGGAAGGGTTAGTGTTAGGGTTAGAGTTAGGGTTAGGGAGGGGGGCAAGTATGGAGGAAGGAAGCACTGTATAGAGGGAAAAGAGGGGTGGGAGGGATGGGGGGAAGGGAAAAAATAACAATGAATCAAACAACATTACTCTATTTAAATTTATGATTCCACAAATGGTATGCCTTTACGCCATGTACAAACAGAGAAGCAACATGTATCCCATTTATTTACAATAAAATTTTTAAAAAAATTGATAATTTCTAAAAAAAAAAAAAAAAAATTGATCAGGTTTTGAGGTCACCTAAGAATCTTTTTGGAGGGAGACCAGGGATTGAACCCAGGGGTGCTCAATCACTGAGCAACATCCCCAGTCCTTTTTGTGTTTGATTTTGAGAGAAGGTCTCACTAAGTTACTTAGGGCCTCACTAAATTGCTTAGGCTGGTTTTGAACTCTCCATCCTCCTGCCTCAGCCTCCCAAGCTGCTGGGATGACAAGCGAGCACCATGGAGCCCAAGTGGAATCATCTCTGCAGACTCCAGTGGAATGAACTAGAGTTGCTAGGTCTAGGAGTCCTAAAAAAAACTATGGCTACCAGTTCAATGCCATCCCAGATTAGTTTTTTCCTCTCATATGCAGAGGTGCTCTCCACAAAAAAGACTAATAGCTTGGATAGCCCTACCTGACATCAAGAGACGAGAAGTGAAAAGACTGCTGTATTCTGGGAGAGAGTCATTGTGGTCTTGCATCCAGGGATGATCACTGGAATGGAAAGGTTATGATAGATGTGAAAGCTGATAAGGCAAAAAAGATCAATAGAAAAGAGACGGCAGTGTCAAGGGTAGCTTGAGAGGATAAAGGAAAGAAAGTGGTGGGGCGGTGGGGGGGGAGCCCATGAAGAGCAAAGTGAGACCAGCAGAGGAAAGGGACCAGAGGGTGAGAGGTCAGGAGGGAGGGAAAAGTGCAGGCGAGTAATAGTGGCCAAATTCTATTGTTCTATTGTGCACATGTACGCATATGTAACAACAAACCCGTCAATATGTACAACTATCATGCACCAATAAAAAATGTGAGGGGAGAAAAGGCAGGAACAATGGGGGGAAAACAGATTTTGAGCATCTGGAAGAAGGAAAGAGCACGGATCCAAAAGCACTGTTGTAAAGCAATAAAAAAAAAAAAAATGAGTCTATGAAAGCAGTCAGGAAAAAAAAAGCAAACAAGCAAAAATAAAGACATTTTGCATAGAGAAAACACTGGTTTGAATGTCACTGACATCTCATCAGAAATTGCTGAGGACAAAGAAAACTTGGAACATCTTTAAAATGCTGAAACAAAACAAACACACAAAACCCTATTAACCAAGTCTTCTGTATCCTAGAAAGTTTCTTTTCATGAATATGGGCAGAGTCTCAGCTTCTACCTAAGATGCTGGGGTCGCTCCCAACCTAATGGCAAGAAAAAGCAAGATAATCCACAAAAGCATAGTGTTTCCTGAACACATCAAAAGGCAGAGGGAATAGAATAACTGCCTACTCTGATATCAAAGGAAAGACAGGTCACCTGCACTGGCTGAATACCTGCAGGAGGAGGAAGATGAGATCTTAGCACAAAAGGATAAAAAGAATTCAGGCAGACTTTTAAGGATGTGAAAGGCCCAGTGGGAGCTAGTGTCAAAGAATGGAAAGCCTCAAAGATACAGAGGAAGGGGACTTTGCAACCACAGGGACTCTCCCCCAGGTGCCCAGCACAAAGAGCAGGGGCAGGAGGGAAGACCAGGAAATCCCCCTGGTGTTGCAAGCCAGGAGGAGGGGAGATAGAACGGATGGGATAAATGATAGGATGGATGGGTAGACAGTCAGATGAACAGGATAAATTGGATGGGAAAACAGATACAAATTCACACGATAAAAAATTATCTTAGAGGGGCTGGGGCTGTAGCCCAGTGGTAGAGTCCTTGCCTGGCACAAGTGAGGCACTGGGTTTAATCCTCAGCACCACATAGAAATAAATCAATAAAGACATTGTGTCCATCTACGACTCAAAAATATTTTTTTTTTTTTTTAATTATCTTAGGGCCGGGGTTGTGGCTCCATGGTAGAGCACTTGCCTACCATGTGTGAGGCACTGGGTTCTATTTTTAGCACCACATACAAATAAATGAATAAAATAAAGATTCAACTAAAAAATATTTTTTAAATAAATTATCTTAGAAGCAAGTACAAAAAGTTATAAACATTCCTACTTCAGGAAGTGAATTTTGGGGAGAAGTGGGCAGGAAGCATTAACTCATTTTACCCCCTACTTTATTTGAATTATTCTTTCAGTATATTTCTATTTCAAACATTTTATAAAAACAAATTATTACATTGATGTTGGTAAAGGTGTGAGAAAGCTACTACTCTCAAGAATTACTGATAAGTTTTTAGATGAACATAACCTTTTTGATAAATAGTTGGATAATACACATCAAGGGTGAACAAGTCCATTTTTCTTTTTTACAGCATAGATTTTAATCATAGATCTACATCCTAAGAAAATAACCCAACATATGAGAAATATTACATGCTGAAATATATTTAACAAAGTCCCCTGAATTATTTAAATGTAATTATAATTTTCAACTCTAGAATAATTTCATTTTGACGGCACCTCCACTTAATGGACATGATATAGTCATTAGAAATTATTGTTTTAGAGACCACGCAGCAACATAGACAATGAATGTAGACGTTAATTGCAAAGCGAGGATTAAGAGAGACAATGCTACTAAATTGTTCATAGACAAAGGGTCAAACTCACTCAGTATGTGCCCTGAAAGTTTTCCATGTTAAGCTTCAGTTTTCTTGCCTATAAAATGAATGTACTAATACAATCAATTTCTCAACTCCAAGAAGTTGAGGAACAGCTGGGCGCAGTGGTGCACACCTGTAATCTCAGGAGCTCCGGAGGCTGAGGCAGGAGGATCATGAGTTCAAAGTCAACCTCAGCAAAAGTGAGGTGCTAAGCAGCTCAGTGAGACCCTGTCTCTAAATAAAATACAAAATATACAATATCATAGATTTTTCACTAGAACTGAATGAACAAACAACTCAAACGCACACTTTAGCCAAGTACTCTGTAAATAGTAGTATCACATAATATACAAATTGATTTTTATACATAAACATGCAGATATGACATTGGAAGGCAACAGTCAAACTAATAAATATGGATGAGACCTTGCTGGTATTATTGGAAGTTTTTCATTTTCTTTTTTTGCCAACTCTTTTATAGTGTCGATTATTTTATTACCTTCATAATTTAAAAGATGATATTAGAAATGTCTTTCCTTTTTGAAATCCCTTTTTTTATTACTTCTGTTTAGGACAGAGCTACTCAATCTGGAACTATTATCCCTATTTGGAACTTTCCTTCAGTGTCCTCTCAAATGCCTATTACCAAGAGGAGTAAAAATTCTTTCTATATTCTACTTGGCCCTGAACTTCAGATGCCTGTGGCTCTCTTAATAAAATTCTCTTTTCCTGGAATTTTTACAGCTTCTGGAGAAAAGTTTTACATTTTATAAAAACACCTATGTGTACGGGCTTCTGGGAAACTGCAGCAGTCATCCGGAAATTAATAGAAAGAGCTGTTGAGTGCAGCCGTGGACCATGTTCTAATCGAGGGACTTAGCTCATCTTGGAGCCAAAGATTTGTAGGGCCACCAGACAGATCCCTGACACACCTGTGATTGATGACATTGTCCTAGATCTGAGGAGTGCAACTTTATTCAAATATATCCCTGGACTGCTGACAACACCCAAATCTATACCGTTCCAAATGAAGGCTTGAAGAAGCAATTTTCAGGTGAACTGAAGAAGAAAATCATATGTTTGCACCAAGGGAGGTAGCAAATTTATGAAAACAATATGGGTGAAATGACAGGTTTGTAGGATGATTTTGGTACATCTGCTATGTGAACTCTCACTCAGCAGGGGCTTCGAGGACAAAATGAGTATAGAAAAATAAAGACTTGATTCTTACCCATGAACCTGAAACTGTTGTAAATAGAAATCTGGAATAGAGTAAGAGAGAGTGTGTGTGTGCACACACACCACACGCATCCCCATCCCAGAAACAAAGGAGAAAATTTTGAACTCAAAAAACAAAGTCATTTTGACACCAAAGAAAGTGTTGCTAATCATGTGTGATTGCAGCTTCAGAAACAAGCGCTGACAAAGTCTTACTTGATAAAAATAAATTTTACATGTTGAAATGTTCAAGGAATTTCATCAAATGAATAAAAGACTAACTTTTCCAAAAGAGATTTCCACTCACAATATGGTTTCATATACAGATTTAGTCTATCTCTTTGGGTCCTTCTCCTTTTACCTGGGATGTTTAGAAAAAAATGAATTAAGCTGTCCAGTCTATAGTTTAATTTTTTCTGACAGTACTTTTTCTAGTCCACTACCTTGCCTCTCCTTCCTCCCTTAAAAACCCTTCTATGAATGTGCCACATATTAAATGTTTAATGACACTGCAGCATTTCTTAGCATGTCTGTGTTCATGGTTCCATTTTATAAAAAGAACTTTAGTCTCTGCAAACATACTCTAACCAGAAAAGCTAAGTTACGGGGCGTGTTTTGTCCCCTAACCTTCTGGAAGTCATGGGTCAGCCAAGTGCACAGTTTGCAGCAGGCCAAAGGGGTGTGTCATAATCTGGTGTAGCATTTTAAGAGCAAATTAATGGTAACTTGAAAAAACCAGTACTGAAAATTTAGCCTATTTGACCTTGTGAGTCTATTTCTATTTATTAACACAAAAATCCACATACGGTACCTAAATGAGTCTAAGAAGAAATAGATGTATTCAAAACAGTGGGCCATTATTGAACCATTCACTGGAGAATAAATAATTATTATTTAACCGTTCTGTGAAATACTATAAATTCGTTAGGAAAATTAGGCTCACGTATCTGCCATTGAAAAGTCTACAAGATTTAATTTCAGAGAATCAAATTACATGATAAAATATGTATATTAATACAGTTGTAAAAAAAAAAATACCATAACATTGTTTTGTGGTAAGAACAATTTAACATGACATCTTTCCTCCACATATTCTAAAATGCACAACACCATGCTGTGAACTCTAAGCTCTAGAACTTTCCCATCCAAGCATCAGCTCCCAGCCACCACTCTCCTCTCTGCCTCTAAGAGTCTGGCTATCTTATGTACCACATGTAAGTGGAATCCTGCAGTATCTGTCCTTCTGTGATTGGCTGTGTCACTTAGCCAGTCCCCTGTCTTTATCCTTGTTGTCATGAATGGTGGGATTTACTTGTTTTTTAAGGCTGATGATATTCTGTTGTATGCACATGTCTCCTTCCCTTTATCCATTCATCTGTCAGTGGTCATTTCCACATTTGGGCTGTTTTGAGTAAATGCTGCAAGATATATCCCCAAGATCCCAAGTTCAATTATTTGGGATTACATGCCCAGAAGTGGGATTGCTGGATCACAGTTAGTCCTATTTTTCATTTTGTAAAACATAAAATATGTAAAATAAAAAAAAAAAAAAGAAAAGAAAACTCATTCTAGGGAATGAAGGGTTTCGAGACTAACTCAAATGAGATACTCATGAACATGTAAATGAGACATACTCTCCAAGGGGCTAAACCACGTCATGTAAGAGAAATAAACAGTTGCAAGAGGAAAAATTAAAATTTCAAAGCAAAGAATTCACAGCCAATTGATTTTCAGTATGTAAAGACATACCTTTGTTTTCTTTGGTTGACTAAAGAAAATTAAAACCATAGCTAGGCAATCATATTCTGTAATTAAAAATCATTTCAAGTCAAATAAAATTAGGCAAAGAGATCTTAGGAAGTGTTGATAATAAATGTGTCACATTTTCCTTGTTTGCATTGCAAGGCCAAAGGGCTTCTTTCTGGAAACAGAATTAGAACTCGGAAAACATTAATTTTAAAAAATCTGCATCAGGATAAAAACTGAACAATGTAGAGAAGAGGATATATAAAATTCAGAAAACCTTCCTACACATCATCACCCCAGCCACTGCCAAACCGATCAAAATAAAACACCTTGTACCCTGCCAACTTCTTCAGAGAAAATGCCCCTGTGTAAAATCATTGGCATCATCAGGTGGAGGAAACTCACAATGGAATTAAGTGTAGAATCAACCTTTAAGAGTCTGACCTCGTGTCTTTCACTGCATCTTTCTTCCCTGGTCTCTGGAAGACTGAAAACTTCCATACCTCTCAGAATGGCCCCTGGAGTCCCAACTCTGCTCGTCATTTGGAGACAAAAGAGAGGGGGCCATAAAAGCTCTGATAAGCAGGGACAGGACATAAATTAAAGCATATTCTACAAGGAGGGCTTCTGAAGTGCGCTCCAGCAATTCTGAAGAAACAATGCCACGATTGTTCCCGTGCTCGGGAATCATCTTGAAGGTGAAGCTTCTGTGTGTGGGACAGTTCTTCACAAACATGAAACATTGTTCTCTTCAAGTACGTCCAAGACAAGATGGTGAGATTGTAGGCTAGGGCTTCCAAAGTGACTATAATAGACCTCAAAGAGAAAGCTTCTATGACACAGCTTTCTTTCATCCAAAACCTTTGTTATCCCAAATATGTCTTGGAGAAATTTTCTTAAGAGTCTTGCAAACAATTTCAGCAGTAACTCAACTTCTGCGTTGCCAAGTGAGCTTGGACAGTTGTATGAAGCCCACGCAGAAAATAACCAGTTGCCAGCAGTGCTGACTCCTGGCAGTATTTTTTCTTAATTATTAACAGCATCTTCTTGTTACTATCTTCAGTCACTGAAGAAAATTGCTATTTTTTTCCTTCCTTTTGATTTTTTTTAACTTTTTCTCCTGATGGGAAATTTTTTTAAATGTTTCCATAAAACATGAAAATGGAAAGGAATTAAAACCTGTAAAACTGAATTAAATCTGCACATACCTAGACTGACTTTGTGCTTATTTTTCTAACTTTTACTTAGATTACTTTTTTAAAATAAATCTGTGGTGGGCTAGGGGCATTGTTGCATTTATGGAATAAAATGGATCTATGCATATTATATTCAGAAAAAAATAGAAACAGCTCTATTTTATAAGGAAACTTTCTTTCAAAAACCTTGATTATAGGCTGATTTTTTTTCCAATAGGTAATTAAGTAACAAAGAAAAGACCTGTAAAGACAGGAAATTAGTCCTTTGTTTAAGCCTCTTTCTTAAGAAGGTTCCATCTTACCAAGTTATTGAAACTCAGTAAAAGATATTTTGAAAAATAATATTATTCAGCAAATTTATAATCACTCCCCAGAGGGTCTTAAAGTAATTTGCATATTACATTTATCATTACTAATTTTTTTCATCCTTTCAACAACATGTTTCTTTCATTGCTACTATAATAAATTACCATGAATTTTGTGACTTAAAATGAAACAAATTTATTAACTTACAGTTCTGGAGTCCAGATATTTAAGAAGACTGTATCTTAGTCTGCTACAACAGAATACCTGAGATGAGGTAGTTTATAAAGAGCAGAAGTTCCAAGATCAAGGTACCAGAAAGCCCAGCTGTTCTCTTGCTTCCAAGATGGCGGCTTGAAGTTGCATCCTCCCAAGGGGAGGAACACTTTGTGTTTTTCCCTCACAAAGCAGTAGAAGGGAGCAATCTCCTTCCATCAAGACTGTCTCTGACAGAATCAATCTCCCAAAAAATCCCAACTCCCTACAATGCTGCACTGAGGTTTAAATTTCCAACATGAGTCTGGGGCATGTACTCGGACCATAGAAGACTCTCACTGGGCTAAAATCAAAGTGTCTACAGAACTGTATCCGGTCTGGGGGGCCAAGCAAAGAATCCATTTCCTTACCTTTCCCAGCTCACGAGGCTGCTGCAATCTTTTGACTGAGGAGCCTTTCCTCCATCTTCGAAGCCAGCAGCATCTGGCTAAGTCCCTCACACAGTCTCTTCAGATCCCCTCTTTCATTCTAAAGGACCCTTACTATTATACCAGGACTATTTATTTTAAGATTAGTTGACTAGCAACCTTAATTCCATCTGCCACCTTAATATCCCTTGGCCATGTAGCATAACACAGAAGTTACAAAAGGAAAAGAGAAAAGGTGTTTCTAGATTAAAATCGCCCTTCTATAGGTTGTTAATCCTAAAAGCTGTGAGATTAAGATTCATCCAAAATCCCCAGTACAGTTAGAAATGCAAATTCAATCATAAGCAAATGACCTCCCAATTTATACATAAAGTTGTCATTAACTTTAGAAGTCCCTACTGCTGCTGAGTGAAAGTTAGGGTTGTACAACTATGCAAGTACAGTAGTCACCACGCCAGGGTAAATTCTTCTAACCTACTTTAAATGCCTTTTCCAAATGGGATCGTCAACACAGAATAAATAGGAACCAAGTGTGCAGGGTTGAATAGTGTAAAAGAAATGGGGAGAATCACCATTACCAGAAAGCAAGAAGGGAAATCTGTTAGGAAATACATGACCACTGAGGACTACTTGTGCCCAAAACATCTGTAAGAACAAGACTTTACATAACTTTTACATAACTGGCGAGTATCCTGGGCCTGCATATGAGGACCAGTGATATTCTTCGTATTGAGTCAGCTTTTATTTCATTCTGAATGAAAATCTGGAAAGGTTATTTTCTGTCTTATTCCTCTCCTGTTTCCATCCAACTCTTCTTTCCTAAACCTTTGCATCGCTCCCTCAACCCCTCTGCAGGATTTTCAGTTCAGTACTAGATGCACAGCACAAAGCTTTAAGTCCTGGTGCTCAATGCTATCTGTGTGTAAGAAACTCAAAACGTGGGTACGCAGGCCCCACCTAGGGCCAACTGAAGTTAGAATTTTTGCCCAGGAGGCCGGGATCACTGTTTGTGTTTCAAAGTTGTTCAGGTGTTTCTAGCACACAAACCAGGTTGGAACCTCTACTCCAGAAGGGCAGCAGTGAGTCCTGGCTGTTCCTCATGGGAAGGTCAGGTTTTCAGACTCTTCAGAGTGAAAGTACCAATAAAGAAGACAAGGCGTTGCTGGTGACCGCCTGGCATAGCTTAGTGAATTCTGCTGCCTTTTTTTTTTTTTTTTTTCTGTTTTCAAAAAAATTAGAGGTAAAGAGAGAGGAGGGATACCAAGAAGGAGAAAAGATCAAAAGAGACCTTGTAATATGCTCACCTTATAATAAGTGGGAATGACCACTCTCTCCCTACTTGGAGTACTGGATGGAACTGGAGGCTACACTGTGCTCCATATTAAGAGAGAACTTGACTGTCTCATGGATTACACTAAGATCTAGAAAGCCAACGCCTCTCTCAAGCCTTCTCATTCTGGACACACTACTTCATGCTACGCTTGCCTCTGACCCCGAGGGGAAAAACTTTAAAGAGGTCCCATCCCACTCTCCCAACATGTAATGAGGCACAAGACTTCTCTATAATGACCCCACCCTGCTACAGAGATTGTCTTGACCTCCTTCCCCTATGCTGACCAAGCAGGAAGGGAGAACAGAAAAAAAAAAAAGGACACCATTAATCATACTTTTGTTTCAATATGATTTCTGGATTTGGAATCTGGGCAAGATATGGAAAGGGAGAAGGAATTTTTCCATCATACGGTAAAATACCCCCAGAGCAAATGATGTATCAAGTATTTATTCACAGTCGTAGATTTTGATTCATAAATCTTTCCTATCAAAAATATTGTCATCAAGCAATCAACAGATATATGAAAAAATGTTCAACATCTCTATTAATAAGAGAAATGCAAATCAAAACCACCCTAAGATTCCATCTCACCCCAATTAGAATGGCGAGTATCAAGAACACAAGCAACAACAGGTGTTGATGAGGATGTGGGGAAAAAGGTACACTCATACATTGCTGGTGGGGCTGCAAATTAGTGGAAAGCAGTGTGGAGATTCCTTAGAAAACTTGGAATGGAACCACCATTTGACCCAGCTATCCCACTCCTTGGCCTATACCCAAAGGACTTAAAATCAGCATACTACAGAGATACAGCCACATCAATGTTCATAGCTGCTCAATTCACCATAGCCAGATTGTGGAACCAACCTAGATGCCCTTCAGTTGATGAATGGATAAAGAAACTGTGGCATATATATACAATGGAATATTACTCTGCCATGAAGAATGATAAAATTATGGCATTTGCAGGCAAATGGATGAAACTGGAGGATATCATGCTAAGTGAGATAAGCCAGTCTCAAAAAACTAAAGGATGAATGATCTCGCTGATAAGTGGATGAGGACATATAAAGGGGGGTACGAGGGGTTAGCGTTAGGGTTAGGGTTAGGTTTAGGGTTAGGGATAAGGAGGGTGGTAAGAATGGAGAAAGGAAGGACTGTATAGAGGGAAAAGTGGGTAGGATGGGTGGGGGGGAAGGGAAAAAATAACAGAATGAATCAAACAATATTGCCCTATGTAAATTTGATTTTTAATTAAAATAAATAAATAATAAAAAATTTAAAAAATATTGTCATAAGAACCCAATCTGTGAGTTTCAAAAAGGTTGAGACAGAAGGGCAAGGAGGGAATCATGAAATAAATAGTAGTCATGACTCTATGGTGACCTGCCCAGGCGACAGGACCTATGTCTGCAGAGAAAGCACAGAATAAAAAGAAGAGCATGGATCTTAGGAAACATTAGAACACTTTCCTGGAGAGACCAAAAGTTACCGTGCATTGTGTTATGTCCCTATGGGAACGTGTGAGACGGAGCCTTGGAGACCCTCGGTGAGGCCAAATTAGAGAAGAGCTTCATAAGTTCTAGTTCAGTCTACGTCCCCCGTGCTATCCTCAAGCGTGCTTGATGCTTTGAACTATGCCTGACCTCACCAAGAGACATCCCAAGTCACCCCCACGACGGAAGCACAGACCCCTGAACCGAGGCACCAACAAGAACAGATGTGTGCTATTCTATCGCTTTCTGCCATTCATCCCCTCTTCCTCTAGGCTGACCCCTCAATTTCAAATCTAAAGAGACTCCCACTCCCTAACTTAAGGGTTCTGCTGGCGGGGAGTTTGTATGAGTCAGGGACCACAGTTCCATGGCACCTTCAGTATATACGTAAAGCAAAAATTGAAAGAGTGATAGGAAAATTGACAATCATAGCTGGAAAATTTGACCCACAAAGTTTAGCAACTGAGACAATGAGCAAACAAGAGAAAAATGCAGACAATGTAAAGACCATGACTAACCTGCCTGACATTTAAGGGATGTGCTACCTAGCAACTATAGAAATCACAGCCTTTTTAAGTGTGCCTAGAACATTTAACATAGTTGATCATATGCTAAACCAAACCCTAAGTTTCCACAAATTTCAGGAAATTGCAGGTTTCCACAGGATTCGGGTCATGTGACATATGTCTTCTAACCAAAATGGGGAAAAAAAATGAAGCAAATGACAAAAAGAGAGCTAGAAAACCTTCAAGTATTTGAAAATTAAGCCACACTTGGAGGTTTACACACAGTAACATGCACAAGTCTTACGTGCCACTACCGAGATTTTATAGACGTATACATCAATACAATTCATATTTAATAAAATCATAAGGTAGGAACCATTTTGTGTGTGACAAAAAGTAACTCATTTTAATGTGTGTGTGTCTATACACACACACACACACACACACACATATATATATATATATCTCCAGATTTTGTTCTTTTTAAAGTGACTGTGGTATTCTACTAAATGAATATATCAAAACATATTTTTCAATCTCTCTTTGAGAGACATTTGCATTATTTCCAGTTTAGGTCCATTATGAATAACATGGCTAGGAACATTTTTGTACATGTCCCTTGGAGAATATACAAATTAATTCCTGTTGAGTGCATGCCTAGGAAGAGCCATTCTGGTCTGCAGAAAGTACACACTTAGCTTTAGTTTAAAAATTTTCCAAAATGGCTGAATTGTTTTACACTCCAGTTGGCAGTCTGAAAATTTCTGTTGATTCTTCTGTCAACACTTGATATCTTTGGTCTTTTAAGTTGCAGTTATTTTTTTAAATGAAATCTCATTATTTGATTTGTATTCCTCTGATAATTACACCAAGTATCTTTTCCTATACTTATCAACTGTTTGTGTTTGCTTTCTTCCTCCTTCACAGTTTGATAGAAGTCAGTAAAGTTTGTCACTCAATGTTGAATTCTTTCAATTTTTATGTGTCTGAAAATGTCTCTATTTCACTGTAGTTTCTGAAGGTTATTTTCACTGGTAATGGAATTCCATGTTGACGGGTTGCTTTCTTCCCCTCAGCATCTTAAAGGTGTTACTCTACTATGCACCATCTTGCATCACCTCCAATGAGAAATCTGTTACACTTACCTCTGTTCCTCTGTAATTGCCATGGTTTCTTTATTTAGCCTCATATTAAGATATTCTCACATCACTGGTTTTGAGCAACTTGATTATGATAGATCTCAGTATATAGTTCATGGAGCGTCTCCAATGTGAATGTTTGTCATTTTCATTAAGTTTGGAAACCTAAATAAATCTCTTGTCTTTACAGGTACTCAGTCTTATTTTGTTAAGGCAACAAAAACCGATTAAAACACCTTTTCAGTTTCCTTAGAAATATACAGATATAAAAATTACACATCAGACCTTTTACCGTGCTGAATGTCAACAATAAAATGTGATGGTTATAATAAACATTTATTATTTGCTGAGTTATGACCAATAAACAGAATTATCAAGCTATTCTGAAACCTTATAGCCTTTATTTAAAATCTTGAAAGGAAAAAAGAGGACTTATCTGACTAGAAGGATTATTTCAAAGGACATTCTTATATTAAGAAAAACAAAATAATTGCAAAATTTTAAATCATTCTTTTGAAAAATATAAAGTAGTGGTTCTTAAATTTGTGCATTCATTGGAATCTCCCGGTAGATTAGTGAAAACACAAGTTAATGCTCCACCTTGGAGTTTTTGAATCAGTCTGAATTGAGGCTCAGTACTTTCCATTTCTCAAAAGTTCCCAGAGGATGCGACACTGCAGGTCGCAGGACAATACTTTGAGAGTCAGCACATTAAACAAATAGATAGACCCACCTGGGAGGTTATCTAATCTCAGTATCTAAATAACTCTTTTTTTTTTTCCATACTCCAAAACACTGAATTAGTTTATCATGAATGATATTTTTCCACATGAAAGGCTTACAAACACTTAATTGGATATTTTTTTTTCATAAAATGTTTGTTGGTACTGATCCAGTATCCTGAAATCCTTACGTTCTCTCATGACTGCTCAGGACCTGCTGGGCTTAAATATAATCGTGGGCCACAATCCTCCCTCAAAGTTCTAGAGAGTCCCACAAGGTGAATTTGATTGTAGTGTTCAGTCTTTCAAATCTGTTCGCATCATTGCATTTTATGCTAGTCCCTATCCCCATGAACACCAAGTCTCATTAAAGCAGGAAAACACTGCAATTTAAACCACCCAAACAAAGAAACCAAGGGTATCCATGAGACACTAATACTTGTCTTCTCCCTTTTCTCTGATGTTTAGTGTGTCGAACTTACAACAGGGAATGGATGCAAACAAAAATCTTATTAGAGTAACAATAAGTTGGGAAGAAAATCAAGTGGGACTAAAGACAGTGTCCTGAGTTAGGTTGAGCATTCTGTGCAGCAGAACAGAAAGAGATGGGTCTGGGTCCCTCTAGAGAGGTACCTGATAGGACATGTGCTGTGCAGGAAAATGTACCAGACCCGATTAGGAATCAGAGAAAACCAACAAGGTTGCTCCCAGATCAGTAGGGGGTTTCAGTTGTGATAGGTCCAAGACACATAAGTTCTAGATGTTGGCCATACAATACTTCACCTGTAGTCAACAACACCCATTACACACTTAAATATTTATTGAGATGGCAGATCTCTTAAGTGTTCTTATCAAAGTAAGAATTTTTTTTAATTTATCTATAAAAATAAAAGATGAGACATCAGCCGGAAACATCACAAATGCTGTTTTACCAATGAGGTCTTGGCAGACTAGGCGTAGTCTCAGTCATACCAGGTTTGCAGGCTGCAGGCTTGAGAGAGCAGGGAAATCAGTGAGCAAAGAAGAAAAAGGGGAAAGCATGCGAGTCCCATTGCTTTGGGGAAAATCGGGAAGGTAATGTGTGTGGCTTCTGGCATCTGCACAAACCACCACCTCACTTAAATTCAAGTTGCCTTGCTATTCAGCCTCTTCAAAATAACTAGATCCTCAAATATTATTATCTGTTTCTCCAATTTCAGTGTGGCATTTTTTCAGATACTTGACCAGATACAACTACCCCTCATACGATTGTTTAAAATACATTTGTATTGTTACCTTGTAGTAAGTTAGTAAGTTAGTATTGAATCATGCATGGGTACCAGAATTTCAAAGAGGGATGATACACCATTTTCAAAATAGGTGTAAACAAATGTTATCATCTCACTAATCATACAACCTGCTTAAAGAAGTTTGTAATGTATTTGCAAAAGAATGGTAACTGATCTCTAAATATTTTAAATTTTGGACTTTTGGGGGACTATACCTAACAATGTCTCAAAGTTTAATATCAGGTTATTCAGGTATTAATGAAGGTAAATGTATAACTAGATATGGAAAAACTTGTATTTTGGGGGGAGAAAGGGCACTGTTCTATTTCTTTATATTCTGTAAGACAATTTTTGCAAAAAGAAAATCACATCTTGAAGTTGTATGCAATGAAGTTTTTAAATGCTCAACAGTATTGATAGTAAAAAAAATTGTTTAAAACAGTTCAATATTAGCCCTGAACAACACTCAGATTTGATCTGATTATGTCACCATCTTCAAGTCCTCACAAAATGCACCTTTGACCTGCTTTGTTTATCAAGGGATACTGCAATATTCTTCTTCATTGTGTAAACTTTTTAATAAATTTTTAAAATATTTTCAGTTGTAGAAAATATCTTCATTTACATGCTGCTGAGAATCAAACCCAGCACTTCACACTCCACCACTGAGCCACAACCCCAGCCCATTATAAAAACTTTTAATGTAACCAGAAGACATTCTAACCAGCCCTCATGTACCCTTCACTCCATGTTTATACATTCCAACATGTGGACCAGCCTCAATTCTTCTATTGACCTACATCTTTTAGCCAGAATTCCATATATCATGGCATTTCTACTGCAAATACCTAAGTATGCTTGTCTGAGAAGATTAATTTTAAGTAACCACTATACTTTAGCAGTAATTTCTTTTTAAAATGAAAATATTTCATTTACATTTGAGTCAGGATCCCTCAAAGTCCACATCACACACTGTGTCTCACTGATGACAATCGTCCTTTCTTTTATTTGCTCCATCATTATGATTAAGTGCCCATATTTCTGCATTAGATCAATCACTCCTTCATGATACGTATGTCAGCTTTCTTCTGTCCCCTGTATACCCTAGAGATTTGCAGGTTCAGAGAAGTTTACACAGAGCGTTAAGTATTTTGACAAATGCACTTCCCATGTTCATTTCTGTACTCCCTACCACGTCCCATCATTGAGGTTCCAGGATTTCTGGTTACCCCTTCCAGCAACATGTCCATAATGATGTGAAGATTTATCAACAGGTTGAGACGACATTAACCTGATCCTCGCTGTAAGGTTTTTCAATCGTGCTTTTCCTTATTTTAGGATTTTTTTGGTGATTGTTACCCACACCCATTATTTCATCCAGAGATGCACAATGCAATTGTAGAATTCCATCATTCTTTCATGGAGGTACTTATTAACTGAATTCTTCCAAGAACTTTTCCTTCCCCTCCCCCAACTGGCTATCTTGATCCATTTTAAAATCTTTTCTGTTCTTCTAATTGAGGAGTATTTATCTACCTATGGGAGTCTAAAATATGTTCCTGTCCTGCGTTTAGATGTGGAGCCATGCTCTGTGCAAGTGCCTGGGGAATATTAAATAACACCAATAATGAGCCAGATCATCCCAATGCATAAATTATCCTCAGGCTAGCATCCCTTGCCTTGGAAGCTTCATTAATTGCTTTAGCAGCATTAGCTTTTTATAGGCCACTGGAGTCCCATTGAGTTACAGTTATCTTACGCTCCCATCTGAGTTCTTCTCCCCAGGGAGTAGTTTGTGAGAACTTGGGGTGACGAGAGAGAGAGAAGGAATCACTTTTGGCTACAAGCTAACTCATATAAGTTTTGTAAGAATAAACATAAAAATCCGCTTATTCTAAAACTTCGTAAAATTGACTGACATGCTCTTAATAGACTAGTTATACCTTTTTAAAAAGTAAGTGGCCATTTTTTCCCAGCCTGATGAAGCACAGTGCTCATGAGGCACAAGCTTGCTGTCCATGGATGGGCTACTTAGTATCACGAAGAAAACAGGAAGCCATTCCGGAACTTCTCCACCTTGACTCTGGTGGCTGTCGTGAAAAATACATGTCAATAAACTTGGAATGGAAGAAAGAGATGGTGCATATTTCCAGTAAAAATGGCTGCTTGAAATAGATCAGACTTTCAGAGAAAAGAAGTGCATGCTTTTGAACAACTACAATAACAAAGATCTGAAGGTCTAACAGTAAGTAAAAGTCGTTTACTGTAACAGAACATGCCATTAGCATGCATGTTCTATACCTATAATGGGTTCATGACACGTCTTCCAAATCTGTCTCCATAGATCCCTCTTTAAAATGTACACTTTCCAATTTTACAGAATAACTTAAAATACTACCATCTCAAAGTGTGATTCTGCCTCTTCTTTCCACTAGTCAGGTTTCTTAAAAGAATAATTAGGTTTCCGATTGAAAATGGTAAAGAGAGCTGGGCATGGTGGTACTCACCTGTAACCCCAGTGACCCAAGAGGCTGAGAGGCAGGAAAATTGAATGTTCAAGGCCAGCCTCAGCAACTTAGTGAGGCCCTGTCTCAAAATTTAAAAATAAAATAAAAGCTGGGGATGCAGCTTAGTGGCAAAGCATCCCTGGGTTCAATCCTCAGTACCAAAAAAAAAAAAAAAAAAAAAAATGCAGAAAGGCAGAGAGGGAGGGAACAGGAGAGAAGAACTAGAGAGAAAAAGCATGAAGAAGGGCATTGGAGAGATGGAATCAGCAAAACAGAGAAACTGCTTTTAAAATTAATGATTTTTACGTCAAAAGGCAAAAAGAAGCAACTGAGAAGAACGGGGAAGCTGGAGAGTCTAGGCCCACAAAGCATCGTAGAAAGAGACGCAGCCGACTTTGCAGACCCCTGAGCGGGTGCTCTTGGGGAGACTCCGGGTAAGGCAGGACAAGGCTGCAGAAAACAGGGACTTGTTTTAAAGTTTGTGCACAGAGGAATCAAACCCCAAGATTGTCCCCTCCAACCAAAGCAGCCCGATGCCTCCTTCCCTCACTCCATAGTAGTCTACCATGTATTCTCTGGAAAAATTAAATGCAAGAGGTTATGGGGCCCCTCTGCTGCCTGCGTGAGCATCGCAGCATACGCATGCCTGATCCTAAGCACAAGCAGATTCGACAACTTGCTGGCAATAGGATAAAAGGAAGGAGGGTTGATTATACTTGTTTGATAATCAACTGGGAAGTCAACTGCCTCCGTGTTTTAGGTTTTAATTTGTTTTGATGCTTTGGAAATAAAGCTTAGATCTCTTTCTGCCTATCACACTATTTTAAGATCCAAAACCACATTTTTTTTTTTCTGCATTAACATACCTTGTTTTCCTATTGTTCTTCTATTTAAGGGAGCCTATTCTTTTCCAGGGTGGCATGAAGCTTTTCAACATTGTGTGATATAAATAAAAATTAGTTGTATAATCTAAACAGAAATAAAAGAACTATCCACATGGCAAGGCTTCCTCACAGAGAAAGAGTGCCCCTCAGTCCAGTAGCCAGGAATTTCGAAGGGGGCACCCAGGCAGACTTAGGTTGGGCCTCATGTGTTCATCAGACACATATTTCAGGAATGGTAGAAGCCAAAGTGTTTTCCCATTAGTATGCATTTAGAAATTCAAATTTGAATCTGCTTGAAGGAGAGGTAGAACAAGTTCTACAGACGTATATAGGACTCCAAATAATGAGGCAAATCAAGATATTAAGCCAATATTTGCAAAACGTCACTGCTAGTAGAAAATCCTGGGAATTCCAGCTCAAATATGAATCAAAGACGACATTTGCCGGCGGATTACCTGCTAATATCAATAGTCTGTTTTTCATTATGTGCTTGAGCAAGTATAGCTTCAGGACACAGCCACTGCTAACCTCAGCACCACCATCGACCGAAACCCCAATGTAATCTTGGAGAAGACAGAACCAAGATTAGAAATAATAAGTTTTCTCCAAGAAACCAACACCTGCAAAGGCTTCCACTCACTTAGATCCTTCGGATGAGTTAGACTTCGGTCACAGTGGTTCAGAGCAAAAATGGAGCTGCCACTGCACAGCAATGTTGATTAAAGTGGTAATGACTACTGACCTAGAACTCTCTCCTGCGTATGAGTTACTTGGTTGGTACACATTTGTTTGTACTTTCTTTTAAGGAGCTAACAGCAAATAAAGGAACTTCTTGTTTTTCTGCATTTGTTTTATGAAACTGTAGTCTTAATGACATTGCTTCAGAGACTGTCCTAGTGGACCATGGACAACATCCATCCCCATGTCATAGATCCCTTTGTGGCCCTCCTTCACTCTCTCGCCCACCCAACTGAATCCTTTCACAAGAACCTGGCTCCAACTCTGGAAACGAGGAGTCTCATTATACTTGCTAACCCCAAACTTTGTTGCTCTGATGATTCTGATCATCGCCTCACCCCCTTAAGAGTGTTTGTGTCAGGTTTATTTTTACACATTGAAAAACCTAAACTTCTCTCTTTGAAAGAGTCTAGGTTATTGTCACCTTGTCTTATCTCCTCAGACTGCGAACAATTCCACCTGCATCTATATGGTTGCCTTGAATATATTTATAGAGTGAGACTATGTTTCCCCTGAGCTTCCTTCTTTGTACCTGGTGATTGCCTTGGAGGGAGGTGGATAGAAAGGAATCATGCATTCTTCACCCTTTAAAAAGTAAAGCAACTCAGATTTAAGATGTCACACTGTTTTATTGGAAAGTATAAAAAGAACTGTTTTACGGTGTCATTACAATGACATGGTGCAAGGGCTGGTTCTAAAAAATACGTCTGCCTTGGGAGACCAAATAGCTTAAGACAGAAGCTATCAAATGATCTCATGCTAAACTGTTTATCCGTCAATAGAGAATAGAATTGTTGTCTCTAAAGGAGGGTCTTGTCATGCATTTATTGAATATTGAAATTACCACTGTGGAAATCAATACTGAGGGGAAACATTTGTTTGATAATCCAGTTAAGGACACATGTTCCAGATTGAAGGAATTTTAATCTCAACAGTCAGATAGAGACCAAAAAAAAAACAAATTATTGGAAGACTTTATCTCTGTCCTGAGGGTTCAGCTGCATAAAATTAATAAAATGTGTTATTTACATCTGTTTTACTTAATGATTACTCTCTAGGACTAACTAATACAAAAAAGAAACAGATAAAAACTCTTAATTCCCCAATACTATTTATCTGGATAAAAGACAGTTTTGGAGTGATATTAAGATAGTTTTCCTTTTTCTTTTAAATATTTTCACTGTCAATAACCAGAAATGTGACCCAAACTGGATCCCAAATGGCCTATGGTTACAAACTCTCCAGTGGTTTCTATCACATTCCGAAGTAAATTCTCCTCTTTGCCTTTGCATTATGTGGGCTTAGAGCAAGATCATCTTCCACCTTGGGGCACTCGCACATGCCGGTCCTGTGCCTGGACGGCTCTCCCTTCTCTTCGCGGGGATTGGCATTTGACCATCTGAATGCTCTAAGTCCTTTACTAATTTATTCATATCTTCTTAAATGTCATTTGTTTTCTATTTGCTTTTTATGTCAGCCTATGACCTAGACTTTAACCCACTCAAGGAGAGAAGCTCTAGGGTTCCTATGATTTCAATACCACCTAGGTCAGTGTCTGTTCATTAGGGCACCCAAAACGTATCACATGAATGAAGGAATCAGTGATTCTGGGGGGACTTTGTAAGGTCTGCCTTATTCTTTTCCCTAGTATATAAACCCAAGACCATTTGTAAAAGTCTGTGATCAAGTTCGAACGCAGCCTTTCGTCATAAGAAACAATGGCTACATATTACTCCTGTCCACAAAATAAAAATGCAAATTCATTCACTCCCCCTCTGCCTCCTCCCCTTCCCCTTCTCTTCTTTCTCCTTTGAGCATCTGGAAAACTCATAAGCTTTTGAAGGGAAAGCACCATTTGATGAGTATGTGACAGGCACCTTGACATACACACTCGTTCCATAGATGAACTTTCTATAGTCTATCCCACAATAACATTTGTGTCCAATGCCAGGTATTTGATCATGATCCTTATAATGGGAACTAGATAAAAGTGTGAGGAGGTGTGCAAATCAATCCTCAAGACGCAGCACAAAAGGAAGGGTGTTTCCTTATTGATTTGATAGAAAGCCAAGAATTATCCTAGGCATGTCAGATCTGTAATTAGAAATTTTATCTTGTGAAATCTTCCATTTGGTCTTCTAAACTTCAAGTGGCATTGTACTTTAGCAAACTGCTTCACAGAAGTGAGAGTGTTTTTACATTTTTCTAAAAAGATTTATCCCACTTAATAGGTCCTGTTCAAGGCTGCAGCTTTCTGACTGGACTAGACATTGCAGGGGAATTTCTTTAATAAATGCTTAATTGTACTAATTTCTTAATAAATTGCCATGACAACACTTAAATTAAGATAAATAATGCACTGTGTACCTCAATATGGTTGAAGAAGGGATTTTGAATACGTTCACCATAAAGTTTAAATGGATATGCTAATTACCAAGTTGATCATTTACCCATGTACACATGAATCAAAATACCACATTTTATCCCATAAATGTACATTATATGCCAACCAAAAATATTGTTAAAAAAAAGAAAAATGATGTCAAGTTCATTTTTTTCCCACCAAACTGACTATCGCTCCCATGATGCACGTCCCTTCCAGGCATTCCACAGCATTTATGAATGCACACATCATTCTATGCTGATAGTGTTTAATTTTAATGCAAACCTTTTCCTTATTTTAGTTTGCTTTTTTGCAGATCATAATATGTCTTATAAATCACTCAGAACACCATGCAAATTTCTTCTCCAAAAGGCAGAGGAAAGTTGAACGCACCCTCACCCCATCTCTCTGCCCAACTGCAAAAGCTGAGACTGTCATCTCCTGCCCTTGGACTGGGACCTGCACAACCTGTGCTCCTGCTTCAGGCCTTCAACTCAAGCTGGAATTACATCACCAGCTTCCCAGGGACTCCAGCTTATAGAGACCCAGGAAACGGCGATACAAGTTGAGATATACATGTATGTGTCTCACCTATTGGTTTTCTCTGGAGAACTCTAATACAATGTACAATTGAAATGGGGGTATGTATTTATTGAATTTTGATATTTCATCCTTTGTGAATTGTGTTTTCCTATCCTTTGTCCATTTTATTGTGACATTAATATTATTCTTAAATATTTTAAATGTTTCTCTTCAGAAATCCTTGGTATTATTCATTTATCTGTACAGCATAGTAAAAAAAAAAATACTTTCTCCTGTGTTGTCACTTATATTTAACTCTATTAGACTGCTTCTTCATATGTTGTTTATCTTAACAGAATCAAATTTACCGATGGCTCTTCTCACAAAGAAACAGCACGTCAAATGCTATTTTCAACCTATTAGATGTTTTATTGGGACCACAGTGAATCTATATGTGAACTTGTAGAGACATAATATATTTGTAAAACAGTGAGTCTTCCATCCAGGAAAAATGGCATATTATTTTTTGTTTCCTTGGTGAAAACAACTGCCATTAGAATGGGTTTATTTCCAATAGAAATTACAAGAGAGAAAAATAGTTAATACTCATTTTTTATGATAACAGATACGTACTGCCCACTTCATGGTGACCAACATATTTAAGATGGGTTTGCACTCAAAAGTAAGATAATACAACCCCAATTCATCGGGTGATAAAGGGATTTTATTGACTCATATAACCGGAAGTCGATGGACGTGGTGGGTGTATGAACTAAGCTGGCATTCTTGGGTTCTGTTTCTCTCCAGTCCTCTCGATTATGATCTCCATGCTTGGCTTCTCCCCAACACTGGTTTTCCTTACTGTAGACTTTGCTTTCTGCACATTTAGAAAACAACTCTAGACCAGCATTTTTTTTTTTTTTTTTTTTTCCTCCAAGAGTCCCGAGAGTCACTGGGATTGAACTGTCTTGGGCTGTATTTTCACTTCTTTTACTTCATCATGCTCTAAATCTAAAGAATGGAACAGGCCAGGTTGATTTCCTGAGAAACAGATAAAACATTTGGGAGGCCAGGGTAGACACCCAGAGAAAAAGTCTGGGTACTGTTAGAGAAAGATGGTAGACAGACAAATAGCAAACACCCTCTACAGCACCCGACAGGCCTGTAAAAAGCAGAGAGAAAGCTACTACTTATGCGAGAGCTAAGCCTGGAGAGTCCAAGAGGACCTTTCCAGTAGAGAGTTAAACACTTTCCCTCTGGAGCCCAATGGGTGTCTGCAGAATGACAGGTGAGTGCGAGGGAGACTCACCTGTGGTAAGCAATTCCTGTGTCCTTTGTAAACTGAATATTTTTAAAACTCTGTGGATATTATTATACACTCCACTCAAGTTATTACCAATTGAGAAACAAGTTTAGCGAGTGAAACTGATGGTTGAAGGGCAAAGTTGAGATTTAAACCTAGGCCCTTTGATAGCCGAAGGACAGTGAATGAAAAGACAGAACAGAATCCAATGGGCCCAAATTCCTGGTTAGCCAAAAAGAAAAAAAAAAAGTATACTGATCACGTACAGAATTTTCTTGTCATTAACTCCTAAATTACATCATATTTATGTTGTGTTTACATTGTATTAGGCGTTATAAGTAGTTTGCAGATGATTTGAAGTATACGAGAGGATGTACCTGAAACATATGCAAATTCTACACCATTTTACATACAGGATTTGTACATCTGCAGACTTGGGCATCCACCATGGGGACCAGGGCATCCTGAAACCAAGTCCCCAGAGATACGGGGGTCAACTGTATACGTGGATAGAGAAATGAATGAGAGAACATATACAGAAAAGAATTTGAAATGATCTCAGGTATTCCTTCAAACCCCCTTCTGGACCATATGTCCACAAGCCTTCCTGTCACCCCTTCCCTCTTCTGAACGCCATCTCATCAGTTCCTCCAGGCTTCCTCTAGGCTGGCCTATTGCTTTACCATCATTCATGCAAATGGTCTCCCTGCAGAGAAGGGTGCATCTCAGCCTGGAGGTTCAGGGATCCTCACTGGAGGCACTCTGTACAGGAAAAGCTCTGTTGCAAGGAAAGTTCAGTATGGCTGGCAAGAAGATACAACTGCCTCCAGATGCTGCTTTTATTCTATGCCCTCAAAAGAAAGACAGAGAAAGAAAGAAAGAAAGAAAGAAAGAAAGAAAGAAAGAAAGAAAGAAAGAAAGAAAGAAAGAAAGAAAGAAAGAAAGAAAGAAAGAAAGAAAGTCTTTAAAGGTAGAAAAAAATAAACTAGGATGTCAAGAAGGGATATAGCAATTATTGAAAATCAATCCACTCTCCTAGACCGTAATAAAGACATAAAAATAAAACTAAATATCTCAAAACCCTGTGCGAGACAGAAAAGTTAAACCTGCCACAAAGGGGCTGTTAAAATGTGTTCATTATTTCGCCTAGGATAAGCTTTACTGTTAAGGCTTGTCAGTATTTCAGCTTTTTCCCACTAGATTATTTCGAGCATCATTTATAGAAAACTTATTAAATGCAAAGACAATCCAGTGTGTTAGCAGAACAACTAATCACGTGGAAGTTATATTCCACAGTCAGTAGTAGCCTAAGCTCAGTGAGGACAATTCCAAAACAGATATTGAGGATAAAAAGCACTCAGTAATATCCTTATTGCCACTGTTGTTACCGTATTTGGCCTTGGCTTCCCAGATTTAATACTTTAGGAGTATTTGACATGCAAGGTTATGAAATAATACATGAGTATTAAATATTAGAATCACTCCCAGGTACTATAGTTCTGGGAATTTCAGCATACTCCATAAATATGTGGTAAATAAATGTCACAAACTTGCTATATGCTTTCTATTGACAAAAATTTGACTTTGTCCTAAACTGTGAATTTTAAATTAACAGCAATTATGCATGACAGGTTACATTATAGCTCCTTCCCAAGTTCTACTTTTTTCCCTACATTTTTATTGGTGCATTATAATTGTGCATAATGGTGGGATTTGCTGTTTCATATTCATACACGCACACAGTGGAACAATGTAACAATATAATTTGGCCAAGGTCATTCCCCAGCCTCCCTTCATTCATTCTATCACTTATTCACTTTGGTTCATTCCAGCTCCTCTTGGGGATTTGTTTTTTCAGTAACCACAGAAAGTACACCGATTTCTGCTTCCAGGATGTTGTGGTCATCCCCTGTTTCCCAGGGGATGTGAAGACCTCTGAAAAGCCCCTTCTGAACCAGGAGCTGACTTGGATACACTCCTTGGTTACCCTCAGGATAGAGGGTGCACATAACAGTGTTTTGTTTCAAAGTGCGACTAGTTAGTGGGCTATAAAAATCAATTTAGTGTATTAAAACCAAGATTCGATTCTACTGGAAACAGAATAGCATGGAAAACAGACACAAAAAGTGTCATATTTTTGTGTCAACTGCATATAGCCAGGGGAGGGACATCACTGTGGTTTCTTACTGCACATAATGATCAGAAAAATCTCTTAATGTATACACAGTTAGTTCTGTTTTTCCCTCCTGGTACAGCTTCTTGAAGAAGCAGGACTCCAATCCCAACAACCAACAAGAAATGACTTTGACCTTCTAATCTGTTCCGACTCCAGACACTGTGATGTTGGTTTCAATTTAGAGCACAGATAAGTGTGTATAAGCCACAACTGGCCCCTCCCAAATCTCTTCTCCCCCAAAAGAAGGGAAACTGTGCTAATGTGTGGTCCAGTTCAAGAAGATTTTGTTGATCTTCAGACCTAGAATGTAAGGTTTACACGGTTCTGGGAAAATGGGAGATCACAGTTGAGGGTTCAAACACAGGTGGCTTCATGTAGTATTCTTCCTTCAGTGAGCAAGAAAACTTAAAAATGTACTCTGGAGTGTTTTAGGAACAAACACCCATGGATGAATAATGTTCTGAGTATGAAAGGAAATCTAGTGTCATCCAACAGCTAAGCATTTAAAGGAGGGACTCCATCATTCCATTTCTTGTGACAGAAACCTGCATCAGGGAAGTATGACAACAGTCTTCCATCTTCAAAGAAGTGCTGGTACCAAAAATTACTTGAGAAAGAAATCTGCTGTTTAATGCTCATGAAAGTTTAAAGTTATGTTTCACGACTATCCCTTTTTCTTCCTTGTTTGAATTACTTGCAAAAATAACATAAGCACTTCAAATGAATAGTAAAAGTCCATCAGATCAATGATAAATGGTGGTGACTATCCTTCCTGGTACTCCAAGAATTAAGAGATTATGTGAGATAAGGAAATGAGGACTAGAAGTCTGGATTTCAAGCAGTGTTTTAAGGAATACTGCTAGAGGGAGGAGGAATAGAAAATATGGACATTAGCTGGAGAGAGATGTGGGTTTAAGGGATTTTAAAATAGATAATGTTAAGACATTTCTGCCAACAGGAATGAAGAGAAGACAGAGAGATGTTATGCAGAAAAGAAAAAGGATAGATGGAACCTAACCTTGGGGTTGAGGCACGGATGAAGTCTAAGTTCCAGCAAAGGGAGGAGGAGATGGGGAGGCGGGCATCCTCATGGATTTGTAAGTAAGGAGACGGCACCGCAGTACCTCCCCCTTCTCTGAGAATTAGGAATCAGTCCACACTGAGGAACTCGTCAGAGGTCGCACAGCTCATCAGTGGTGGAGAGATTTGAAAGCAAATCTGATTGTAGAGTTCAAAGGCATAAGCGCTGTACTACGGATGGGAAAAGGTTACTGCTTATCTGACCAGAGTCCAATCATCTGTGTCCTCGAGGCCTCTTTTCATATTTTGTCTTAGTACCCAGCACACTGCTCTGTGATTCATTTGCCTAATGTGTGTCTTCTTCCACTAGTGAATTCTGTGGCAAGGAATGTCCAACAGGTTGTTTATCTGATATCTGGCCAATGAATGGGGACGGAAAGTTGAATCAAACGAGGAGACTAAGATCCAGTCCTGATTCTGCCACAGACTGGCTTATAACCAGGATGCAGACGTTGAATATTTCTACCAGATCAACATTTTTTCAATTCAATTTTTCTGTGGAAATTTTCTTTACTTCACCCAGACTGCAAGCCAATAAATTACTTAAATGTGCTGATGGGGTAGAAGGAAAACTTAGTCACGTCCCCTGCCCTTGACTCACCAGAGTGACTCTGAGGAGCCACACAGCTCTTAGGATTCCAAAAAGAGTGGAACTAGGTTTCTGAACAAGAGGGTTTTCATCTTTAAAGATGGGGCAACAGCCTGATCCAGATTGGGACAACCTCATAGGTAGGCGAACAGCGAGCTACTCTTCTGTAAACTGCTGACTTCTCCAAGGTGAATACCGCAGACCCTTATCTGACATTGCAAGAATAAGCATGAGCTAAATTGCTTTTAAAAGCTCATAAGCCATAAGATTACATGTTGCATGGCACATAAAACTGCTATACTTGAGCCTTATTGGTTATTTTTTCTCTTTGTTTATTCCCATATTCCTGCATGTATTCTATAGACAACAACTTCTTAAGCAAAATTTATCATTTTCCCCTCTTTAAAAAAAAAAAAGAGAAAATTAACAGCAATTTTTCATTATCTTTCCCTTTTTGTTATCAGTTTTTTACTCTATAAAGAGTTTTGAGGATTACTTCCTGCTAAAGCATCAAATCAAGCTAATTACTCTGAGACAGTTTAAAGTTCAAGATAAACTGAACAATTCCAAAGATAAAAAGCACACCCCCACATTCTCTGGAGAAACCTCTGCTGATCAGATTTGGACTCGCTCTCAGCAATAACAAAACAGCATCTTGAAATAACAACAGAAAAGAGTACAAAGGAGAGCAGAGCGTTCATGGAAGGGTCTTTGAGATTGCTCTAAATTTACTTCCCAAGCTTCAGGCAACAATAAACCTCCCGTTCTCCCCACATTTGCAGAAGCATTAACTCCAAGTCCCCATCACAATAGGATGGCGTTACAGCTATAAATTCTTTTCATTAAAAAGCTCTGATTTAACTGGGAAGTGAACCCACTGTGTGTGGTAAGCTCCTCTCAAGCAAGAGGCACACTAGGTTCCAAGGGCTATTCCTGAACTCATTGCCTGTGTTATCACAAAAATGTGTTCTACTCACCCTCTCAAGATTAGGTAAAGGGTAAACAGCAGTACCTGGCAATTTAAGTCACATAGGACCGTGGCAGGTCCTAAAATTGTGTTGAGTAGCCTAGCCTTTGAGTATGAAGAAATGGGCCATCATCTATCTGATCAGACTCCTAAGGTGTCATTGAATTGAGAATGTGACTTCATTTGAAAAAGGACCCCTAAATAAGAAAAACTGAAATAAACATTTTGTTTGTTTTGCAGTGCTGGCTATAAAACCCAGGGCCTCACGTGCCAGGCATGCGCCCTACCACTGAGCCGCATTCCCACCCCCTGAAATAAACATTTTAAGCATCATATAGAGGAAAATCATGAATCTTATTTGCATATCTGATTCAGGCTAGAACCAGGAATCTGTAAAATGATTTTCATATGTGTGAGATCCTAAGTCTTCTGTTTTGTATTCCTCACAAACATGGAATTTTCATTCCAAAAGTGCATATTTACTTATCTTTGTGTATGTGACACTGTCGTGATCTCTCTCAAATATTTGTCACAAAAAAAGCCTTCTTGATCTTCCAGTTAATAGAATCAAATTATGACATGATGGTTTTACTTATAAAATAATGAAAATGTTATGCCCTATTAAACCTTATGTAGGTTCTTTTCTTTTTAATGACTATTTCCATATCAAATCCCAAGTTTGTTTGTTTTACAATTTGCATTTTAATTCAAAATGGAGCTGTGTGCACGTGTAAGTGTGTGTGTGTGTGTGTGTGTGTGTGTGTGTGTGTGTACACCATGCACTTGGGTCTCCATTAACAATAGGTGGATAACCCAGGCTAGTTTCTGCAGCCCAGAAAAGTGAGCACATGACTGCTAAAGACAGGAAGAAAAGAGAAGCTCCTGAGGAAAAAACTACCTTCAGGACATGCCTGGGACCTGTCACTAGACAGACGGGAACATTCTGAAGTAGAGCTTGGAATGTCACAGTGTGGACATGTAATATTGCGTGATCTATAGTAAGAAACACTCAGCTGTGGCAGGAAGAGTGTGCACAGACTTTAGACCCAGTTCAAATCCCAACTCTTAGCTTTTCTATTTTGACTAATTTTTGAATGGTGACTAAAAGCAAATCACAAAACTAGTTTTTCAATTTTTCTTTTTAATTTTGTGGGACATGGGGGAAAATAAGTGAAAAAATATTATGTTTGTGCAACTGTACAAAATGCAGATCCACTCATCCTGAGTAAAGGCGATGTTTATTCCTTAAATCTGTTGGGCAAGTAGCTTTTTCTAATGAACCAAATAAATGTAAAGTAATATAAAGATATCAGTTCCTTTGAATACCTTTCCCCACTTTACACACAGATCTAATAGCTTCCCTTGCTCGACATAGTACCAGTAGTAATTTCCTTTCCAAGTCACTTCAGAAAGCTATAGAAGTGTGAAAAATAAATTATAATGAATACACTTAATTTTACCTTGAATTTATTATCCCTATCTAGTGACAAAAGACACAGCACAGTGATATGTGACCATACCTACTAACAAAATAAAATGCTAAAAAAAGAAAACCTCTTTAATTCTAGATAATCGAAACTGAACTTCTTAGAATTTTTTTTAATTTTTCACTTTTTAAAATTTCTGTTGCTTTACTTCCCTAAAAGGACATCATCACAAAGTATTGATTTAAATATTAATGTTAATCTAACCATTAAAGTTTCATCTTTATAACAAGTGTTGCAATACAAACCATCTTTAGTTACTATCTTAGTGAGTTTGGGTTACTATAACAAAGTGCCACAGGACTGAGTGGCTTATAATCAACATAAATTCACTTCTCACAGTTCTACAGGCCCAAAGCCCAACACCAGCATGCGGCATGGCTGTGTCAGGGGAGGGCCCTCTGAGTTACAGACTCCCATCTTTCATCATATCTTCACACAGTAGAAAGAAGATGAACTAGCCCTCTGGCCTCTTCTTGGAAGGGTACTAACCCCATCTCTGCGTGTTCCAACTTCATGTTTAAAGGAAAACTTGGACCAACCAAATTCAAGAGTTTACTCAAGCAAAGCAAAACCCAGCCTGATTCACGCATCCAACAGCTCCCAGAACCAGAGCAGGTTCCGAGCACTCTGACCAACACGACCAGATGAGGCATGGAAAACAACCTCGCTGCAGTTCAATCCCCCAGTCAATTGGTTATGGCTTAATAGTTCATTGGTTATAGGGTCTTAGTTCCCACATTTAAACTCACTGTTGATTTGGTCTGTCGGGCCCAGTGCAGGTGCCCAGCCCAGACCCCTGGCCTCTTCTGGGTATCATTTAACACTCAGGACCTGATACCTCTGACAGGTCCCACTTCCCAATACCATCGCACTGGGGACTGAGATCTCAATACACGAGCGCGGGCGCTAGGGGGCGCATTCGGTCAGTGCGGGCACTCCGCCCTTCCTGCGTCCTGAAGCAGTTACGCTGCCCGCGCTCGGCTCGGAGCATCCCCGTGATGCCTTCTGCCCCCTGGTTGAGGACAAGCGTTTCAGGCTCGACTCCATTCCCCACTAGGGAAATTGAAGCGATGCAAAAGGCTGAGGATAGTGTTGCAGGATGTGTTTTTAGAGCCCCTTAATGAATGCTCATTGTTTATGGCAGTTGTTGGTGTGGGACAGCAACTGGTCCGAGTTCACTCTCCACGGAGTATGGGGAAGCTAGTTTTCTAACAGAATCATCAACAGCACGTCTACTGCCCAGCCTTCTACAAAGAAGCCAGAGTCCAGCCTAGAAAATCGCCCTTTCCTTTGCTTACAAACACCTGATTAAGTGGACAAGGTACTTTCTCACTATCGAGAGAAGGCGTGATGCACTGGCTTCTCCCCAATCTAACTCCCAGTTAAACTTTTCCTGCAAAACTTTCCCCTGAGCTGCTCTTCACCTTCCTCTGTGATGACTTTGAAATATTTCCCTTACTTCTTCTCTTTCAGAAACTCAGCTCCTCCCCTGACTCCTGTGCCACACTCTGCCAGCAGCGATTATTCCCCTCCCGCTGCACAGCCTCAGTCCAGGGGGTTCAGGTGTCCCCCTGGCTGCCCACGCCTGTTCCACACCACACTCCCCTCTCCTCTGATCCCCAGAACTTGTTCCTTATGGCTCAACATCCTCCCTCTCCCAACCACCCTCTCCCGGTCTCGCTGCTCTCTCTGGCTAAATTCCTGGGCAGTCCTCATTAACTAACCCACAGAACACAGCCAGCGACCTGAGCATCCCTTAGCCTGGTCAAGTTGACACATCCAATGAACCGTCACAGCTACCACTCAGTACAAGGAGGAGGGCTGGACCTCCAGGCTCTTCTCAGGTGTCCGGGTGTCCATGTCACTCACCTCTCCCTGCAACTTATCTGAACATGGGTAAGAAGGGTTGAGAAGAAACAGAAGCCAATGTCCAAAGGAAGTAAGTTCCAACCTCAAACTGACAAGCAACAAGCTCACTGGAGACCTTCTCAGGCCTTAGCGGCCAAGTTAACCACCCACAGAAATCCTCAAAGGAATCTCACAAGGGAACAGATTCTTAAGTCACCCAGCAGCAAAGACAAGACAGAAGTCGCTCAGAGCCAGACACTGAGTTAGGAGAAAGGCAGCAGGACGCAAATGCCAATACAAGGCCAAGCAAAAGCCGGAAATGTGACCAGGAAGACATAAAAATGAAGAGTGAGCCAGAGACAAGCACACTCGGCAGTAACAAAACTAAGTTCACTAACTCATTCTCCAGAATCCAGGGGCACCTTAGACATCAACTTGAAGTCATTTGCCATTGAAGATATGCATATATATTTATCCACATGTCCGCACACATTTATTTGTGACATTTTGAAAGGATACGCTTTTCTATAAATTTATCAGCTCTTCCATAATGATTACTTACCATGTATATCTTTCATATTCTATTTTTATACCAGTGTTTATTTTCAAATGCACGCACAAATTAGGTTGTTGTAAGTAAGGTATTGAAAAATGAACTTTGCTGCACCTGTGTCTGTATACATATAAATGGGATATTTTAGATAAATAAACACAGTTCTATCGACTGTTCTCAGAAACGCAGCCTTCTCTGTTTCAGCGCTGTGCTGTGCCATGTCAAGCCCATCTGTCGCAATTATCCCAATGTCTATTTTTATTATTCAATTTCCCAATAACATGTGTCTGCCTCCCTAGTCCCATTAACTCTCTACTCTTTTACGTGCTTCCTATAGAACAATCAGCTCTATTCACTATATTCTAACGGCTGAAAACTATTTTAGGAAAGAAAAGGTATATGGATAAAGGGCAACCTAATATCATGACTGGTGACTATTATGGTCGTAGATACACAAGTAAATTCTCCCTTCAAACGAGAGTTACCCAGGCAGAATCGTCTTTTTCTAAATCTGTAAGTAGTAGTAGTAAGAGGAGGAGGAGGAATATCAAAGGTAATTATATTTACCAATGCATCTAATTTGGCAGCATTTTATTATCCAACATAACACCCCAAAATTACCACACAGATGGGCAGGAAGACTGCTACCAAACTGGGGGCTTTCCTAGATTTCTATTCAGGCTTCTCCTCCTCTGGAAATGTTTGGGTGCACGTTACCATGCCAAGTAATGTGCAAGCCACATGCATGCTGTCCCAGGGTCTTATTTTACACAGAGCATGGGACAAAGAGTTGTATTTACCATCAGCTCCCCTGCCTACTCATGGATCTCATTTTAGGGAATGATGCTGAGAAATCTAATAACCTGTTCTAGCCCCAAGTGAAAACTGACTCCTATTCCAGTATTGCACGTGGCAATCCTGTGTGCTACTAGGGCCCTACACCCGGAGCATCCTCTTTGACCTACAAAGGGTGTCAGAAAAACACTCGGGGCCCAATGACCACTTTGAAATTATTGCATTAAAGAATATTCCTCCAACTCTAGAGTGTGCACCTGAAGGAAATGAAATCAGTAAGTCAAAGAGACATCTGTACTCTCACTGTTTATTACAGCACTTCTCACAATAACAAAGATATGCCCTCAACCCAAGTGTCCTCCAACAGATGCATGAATAAAGAAAATGGGGTCTGTATACACAGTGGAATACTATTCAGCCACCAAAAAGGAAACCCTGTCATTTGCAACAACATGGGTATTATCCTGGAGGACATTTGTTAAATGAAATAAGCCAAGCACAGAAATATACACACTTCATGATCTTACTCATGTGTGGAATCTAAAAAAGTTAATCTCTCAGAAGTAGAGAGTAGAATGATGGTTTTGGTGGCAGAAGACAGGGGAGGGGCATTGGGGTAATAATCAAAAGCTACATTTCGGTTAGATAGGAAAAATAAGTTCAAAAATCTATCATATAATACAGCAACTCTAGTCAATAACCACATATTGTAGTTTTGAGAAATGCCAAGAGTAGATATTGTACTCTCACCACAAAATTAAGTGTGAGGTAAGGCATGTTAATTGACTGGGTGTAGTCATTCCACAATGTCAATGAGCCTCCAAACATCATGTCTTATACAATAAACACATACAACTTTATCCATTTAATAAAACAAAACTAAAAGAGCAAATATTACTGAAAACAAATATCACAAGAATACATGTTTCTCTGTCCTTCAGTATTTTAGTTCTGAAGTCAAAAAGCTTCCATGAGACAGTGTAATGTCACCAAAAACTGAATTTGACTTCTACTTCTGGTTCAGATACTGTGCTCTCTGTAACTTCTGCTCATGGAAACGTATTTCTTGGCCATCTACTACTTGACTTCACTCCTCATCCAAGCAAAACTTGGGGGTTCTCCTCAGCAGTAAAATCCCACATCGTTTTATCCTGTGTTGTGCCAGCCCGAGCCCAGGTGGAGTCGGATGTGCGGGTTGACAGCAGGTTCAGCCCAGAGGGAAAGTCTCCTCCACATCATAACACCCTCACGTCACATAAGCCACCTCTCATCAGCTGCCTGTTATTTCTCTAACTGGTTAAAAACAATTTCCTTTTCCATAGGTGCACAGAATGTGGTTTGAGGAAACTCTCTGCACTTGCTTTTTAAAAAATCTTAGCAAGTTTTGTTCAAAGTTCACTGAAAAAAATATCCTGAGGTCCCTCTTTGGAGCAAGCTTCCTCAAACACGTCAGGACCTCTTTTCTATTGAAACAAATACTTGCCCAGGAGTAAAACTGTTCTCAAAAAAATAAAACCAAGAGTGCACTAGGTCATACCAGGGTTAGGGAACTATTCACAAGGATGTAGCCCCGATGCTACACGGTGTTTCTGGGTGGCAAACACATCCCCTCTGAAGGCCTATTTCTAAACTATCTTTTGGCAAATCACGCTGGCTCTGATGACCCAAGATGACCTGTTAAGCTAAAGAAATCCTTATTCTCGTTCTATGGAACATCCTGAATCTTGGGCCATCTCTTCGTCTGGTATCTTACAACAGTGAAGCTAAGAAAAGAAAGTGAAAATACCAGGTTGTAAAATACAAGTATTTGCCTCCCAAGTACTGGTTCCTCTGCTCCAAGGGTACCTGCTGTCACTTTCTGAAGTACTTACGTAACAACCTACGAGAAGCATGGACAAGATCCTCTTCGAGACAGTGATTACTAAATAATTTCCAAAGCCAAACATAAGCCCCCCTAGGTCACGTGGTGGTGTAGAAACAGCACGCAGACCACCACTGCTCTGGGCAGGCAATGCTAATGGAATTTGGAAGGAAGATTTTCTAGATCACATGTCACGAGAAATAAAAGGCAGTAACAAGGTAAACCCCCTCTTCCACGTTTGTTGGTGACATGCGTGTACCTTGCTGAGCAGGCCCCAGCTCATCCCTTTCCACTGGGTGGGAGCTGGAGGAGACACCACAACGCACGCTCCTTCCACTGTACAGTTCATGAGCCTTTGGGCGATTTCTAGTTTGGACTCTTTCACGTGTGTTTACGTTTGCACATACATAAACATTTTGGCTGAACCTGTAATGTTGAGATTTTAGGTAATTAAGTATGGTCAAGTTTAGTAGAAGAGAGACTAAATGCTTTTTCAAAGTGGTTGTACCCATTTCTCCTCTATCAGAAATCGAGTCTAAATTTACCCATATCATCTTCAACAGTTAGTATTATCCATGTTTTAATTTCGGTCCTTAGGTTGTGTATACAGTGGTAATCCACTGTGGTTTTAATTTGTGTTCCCTGATGACCAATGAGACCAAGAACTTTCCTGCATTAATAGCCACTGAAATAGGTTTTCATTGGAAGTGCTTGTTCAAAGCTTTATTGTATCTTGTATCTTTTTTGAAAGATATATTTGGAATAATTCTCAAATCAAAAATAAGTGTTTTTTTAATTATGTCTCTCCCCAATCTGACTTGACTCTCACTATTTTTAATGGTATTGTTGACTAAACAATCTCCTTATTTTAATGTGCTGTGATGTTTTATTCATTTTCTTTTGGCCAGTGCCTTTTTATCATAAAAGAGACCATTCCTACCCAAGTTCAAAAATATTTCCATGTAATCTACTCTAAACACATTATTATTTGCATTTTCATATTGAGATGCATGATCCACCTGAAATTGATTTAGGATTGTGATGTGGCACCATGATTAACTGTTTCCCACTTTGGTTTCCAATTGACCCAGCACTATCTTTTGTCACTACAAACTATAAACTCTATTGAGTGTAATAATGTTCTTTTTCTCCCATAATCTGGCAATACAGATAATTAAGCCAATTTTCAAATGTTAAAAATCTTGAGTTCCTATGTCTGGAATTTTGAATTGCATGTTCTTTATTAGTTAAAATATAGTCATATATTTTATTTCTTCTCATGTCTGTTTTGATAAGTTGTGATCACAGAACTGTTCATTGCATCTAAATATTTAATAGTAACACCCTCTTTCTTTTTTTAAATGAGTGGAATATATTGTTATGATCCTTGCTAGAGCTATATGAATAAATGTTCAACATCTCTAGCAATTAGAGAAATGCAAATTAAAACTATGAGATTTCATCCTCACTCCAGCCAGAATGGCAATTATTAAGAATACAAGTAACAATAAATGTTGGCAAGGATGTGGGGCAAAAGGTACACTCATTCACTGCTGGTGGGACTGCAAATTGGTGCAACCACTTTGGAAAGCAGTATAGAGATTCTTCAAAAAAGTTGGAATGGACCCACCATTTGACCCAGATATCCCACTCCTCAGTCTATATCCAAAGGACTTAAAATCAGCATACTATATTGACGCAGTCACATCAATGTTTATAGAGCTCAATTCCCAATAGCTAAGCTGTGCAACCAACCAACCTAGGTGCCCTTCAATAGATGAATGGATAAAGAAAATGTGGTACATACACACAATGGAATGTTACTCTGCTGTAAAAAATAATGAATTTATGGCATTTGCCAATGATAAGTGGATTTAACTGGAGACTGTCATGGTAAGTGAAATAAGCCAGTCCCCAAAAAGCAAAGGCTGAATGTTCTCTCTGATATGCAGATACTAACACACAATAAAGGTGAAGTGGGGACAGAAGGTTACTGGATTAGACAAAGGGGAATGAAGGGAAGGGAGGGGAGATGGGAATAAGGAAGACAATGAATTGGACATAATTTTCAATGTTTTTATATGAATACAACCAATGTAACTCCACATCATGTACAACCACAAAAATGAGAAGTTATACTCCATGTGATATGTCAAAATACATTCTAATATCATATATAACTAAATTTTTTTTAAATGGTCCTTGTGAATTTCCTAATATTTAGTAATTCTCGTTTTCTCTTGAAATGTGTGGCCAGAGAGTTATCAATTTTGTTATTCTTGTCAAAGAATCAAGTACTGGTGTTACTCATTCTGTGTTGACTTTTTTCTTAATTTCTGCTTATTTATTGCCCCCTTATTTTGGGGGAAATTTGACACTTTAACTTTGTGGGATGGGAATCTCTCACCCTGTGGAAAACTGTCCCATACAGAGTCCCTTCTCTGCCCAGCCATGCCTAGACTCGGTAACTGGTTCAAGATATGAAAACAACCTCTCTTCTTTGCTCAACTATGAAGCCCTTATCTTCTCTGGAATTTAGTATAGTTGTATATTTTTAACCCAACACTCTCTCATTTTTTTTTCCCAAGAGAAGGGAGTTGATTTTCAGTTTTCCTGGTGTTTTCTTGGTATTAGAAGAGAGAAGAATGTCACTGTTCCTCTACATCCTCACCAGAAGCACTTCTGCATAGTGACATTTTCAATGCAAAATTAGCTTTTCATTTTTGCTGAAAGTGCAAACTTGATGATGACATGCCAGTGAGTTTGCAATTCTATCCTTTTATTTGTTTAGAGAAGTGAGAAGATAAGTGAGAATAATTAGCATCAGTCCCTGTGATTTACTGAAGATAAATATGTCTCAGGACACTGTAGAACTGTCTCGTATTTTACAGAATGAATAATTAGCCTCAGTGATTGATAATACTTTTGCAATAAATGACACCCACCTATGTGCTCAGTCAATTCCCAGGGGTTCCCCTACACAGCTTCGACTAGAAAACCCGCTCTTCTGACCACACTTCCTGACATCACTGACCTGATAAACTTTGAGAAATCATCTTATGACTTCTACCCTTCCCAACTTCCAAAAAGCTGTTGTTTCCTTCCCATGTCTCCGTAGGGATAGAATCTGTCCACTGTCCCAAAGAAATTTACTCCACTTTTTTTTTAACCTGATGGTAAAGTTTTTCTTAACTACATATTTATAAAATCTCTTGCTTCATAATCTAATTTTCACTAATAGGGCACGTTCAGGTGACGGACACACCTGGCTATCCTGACTTACACCCTCTGGGATGGAAGCCAACCAACCATACCAATGCTTGTAAGTGCAGGTCTATCTAAGTGTGCTTCTTTCATTGAGATCTATTTTTTTAAAGGATCCATCAATAGTTCTCTGATGTTGCCTCAATTTCTCATGTTGCTAAACAAACGGCCCTAAATACCACCTGACCCAAACTTTTTTCTGTTCCAAAGCACTACGTGCTATAATCGAGAGTAATTTATCAAAGCATCTTTCTGCCCGCACAATCCATCCATTTCTCAATCTTTATTATATAATAATCAATATATTGTCATGTTTTAGCAAGTCACGTTGATGAGATTCTAAACAAAACATGATATCAACGGAAGCTCTTTCATCCATTTTTGTCTACCTATTCTTGAAGATAATTTTTTCCTTGCTTTTGCTAAATTCGATTTTGCTTCTGAATTTTCCCTTACACGAGGAAGAAACCTACACTGCCCATCTACGAAGTGTTTCAAAGTTCTCTTTGCTCAGTGCAGGTCCTGGTGGTCGATCTTTCTCTCCCTGCATGTGCTGTCTAAACTTTTTCTGATCAGGACTCCAGGATCAGAATTACGTGGCTAGTGAACCTACAATTCTGACCAACACACACAAAAAAACTGTAGTCATCTACAGCAATAAATGATAGCTGACATTAAAAATCACGTTAAAATCCTTGAAATAATACATATATGAAATTACAAATTCCTAAAACATTTTCAGGTTCTCCACTCTTCTCTTTGTAAAATAGCCAGCTCTATTAATCACAAAATGAATTAGAGAAAACATCCTATGATGTGGGGCTTCCATCAGAAGTCTTTGGGTCCAGAGGGCAATGCTGTGTCTCATAGCATCCAATTTTTTACCTGGAAGTCCACCCCTCCATGGGGCTCTTACAGTCCCACATTCTTAACTTGCCTGTACATGAAACCTTGAACAGATCATCTTCCTCCAACATTGACAAATTAGTAAGGACCCTGGCCCATGGGAAGTCCTTTAGAGGTGTAGGGTTTCTGCAGCAGGGTAGACTTCTATATCTAGTTTGAGAATTCAGTATAAAGAAACTGGGATATGCAGATGCTAATTCACAATAAGGGGGCAACTAGGGGAGAATAGAGGCATTTTGGATTAGGCAGAGGGGAGTGAATGGAGGGGATGGGAGGGAAGAGGAATGAGGGTAGGAAGGATAGAATGAATAGGACATTATTGCCCCAGGTACTTAAATGATTACACTACCAATATAATTCTACATATGATAAACCAGAAGGAGAAGTTATAGTCCATTTATGTATAATATATCAAAATGCATTCTAGTGTCACGTATAACTAATTAGAACAAATTTTAAAAAAGAAAAAGTGCTGGGAATGTTGCTTAGTGGTTAGGTACCCCTAGGTGTTCAATCCCTGGTACTATATATATATATAATATACTATATATATAATATTGTATATATATAATATAATATTGTATATATATACAATATATAATATTGTATACTATATATACGTATATATAAAATATATTATATATCATATTATACGTATATATTATATATACGTATATATAATATTGTATATTATATATAATTATATTATAATATAATTAATATTATTATAATTATATTATAATATTCTTATATTATTATATTTATATAATTATATATTTATATAATATTATATTTATATAATTATATGTTTATATATTATTATAATTATATTATAATATATTATATTATAATTAATTATATTATATTATATATACATGTATATGTAATATATTATATATTATATGTATGATATATAATGTATATTATATATACATATATATAATATATAATATAATATTGTATATATACAATATATAATATAATATTATATATATATTATATGTATAATATATATATATATTACTTTTAATAAGGAAAAGTATCATTTGCTTTGAAAGTGAACCATTGCAAGAAAGCAGTAAAATTATAAGACACATCCAAGGAACATAATTCCTTTCTCTCACAAAAATCAAGATTTTAATTAAAGAAAGAAAATGGCTTACTCATCAAAGTGAACTTCAACACCAGTATCAACTTCTCAGAAATAAAGGCAGTATCTTGGATTCTGTGGACATCTTTTTCCTTAATTTTGAAACTGTTCAGAATTTGAGTAGGAAACAGTCCTTAAAATTCAGATCCCTGAAAATCTTACCAGTAATAAGCTCCTTCTTCCCAACTTCCACGTGTTCAGTGACTTCCATTGGCACTAGGAACACATCCTGTGGGACCCGCGTGGTCCAGCCCTGTCGTCCATGTCAATCCCGTTCTGTCCAACTCACCTGCGGTGCCTGCCAACCTGGTTTCCATTCTCAAACTGACCGTGCCAAACCTTTGGTGCTTCAGCAAATTAGCCAGAAACTGACTCCCAAATTTTAACAAGTCAGGCTTCTTACAATCAACAGCCACCTCTTCAGCAAAACTTCACTCAGCCTTTCTCAGCTGGCCCTCCGCTTCCAGGAACCCTCTATCGTAAAATCTGATTTGTTTTTACTTTCATTGTTTTTATTGCTTTTTGCTCCCTCACCCATGAAGACAAGAGAACAGCCTAGCCACTTCTATATGCCCGTTGATTAGAAAATGAATACGCAATCCATACCAAATAAGTATCACCGGTTGAAATTTGAACAAATAAAATCAGTAGCCAACACATTTATTGAGCAACCACTATATGCCAGGAACTGTTAGATGTTTGAAATGTTTTTAAGAGTTTATTGAAAACCAGACACAGGACAAGTATCATGTTTTCTTTTAAATTTGGAAACTAAAAAGAGAGAAGACTTCAAAGTAGAAGACAGGTTATTAGGGGCCTGGGAAGGGAAGGGGTGGGGCAGAAGGTGGACGGACAAAAATCAGTGTGCAATGTCTGCATGTAAGGAAATATCACAGTGCATTCCACTAATCTGTACAATTAATAGACACCAAAAATTGTGATTTTAAAAGAGCTTTATTAAGCTATGATTTATATACCACAGAGTTCACCCATCAAGTACATGATTCTGTTGTTTCTAGTACATTCAGAGCTGGGCAACCATCACCACAATCTAATTGCAGAACATTCTCATCCTCCCCCAGATAAACCTGGGACCCATTAACAGTGACTCCCCATGCCCGCTACTCCTTCCAGCCTAGGCAACCTCTGCTATATTTCCTGTCCCTACTGATCTGAGTTTTCAGGACATTTCATATATATGGGATTTTACAACGTGATCGTTTGTGACAGGCTTCTTTCACTAAATGTAACGTTTAAGATTATCTGGGTTGTAGCCTATACCTGTACTTCATTCTTTCTGATGCGGAAAAATATTTCATCTGGTTATGCCACATTTTGTCTATTTGAAATAGGATGGGTGGCTTGTTTCCATTTTTTATTTAGGTACACCATTATGCACGGCCAAGTATTTTCTCTCGAGTAGACATGTGGGGTAGAGTTGCTGGGTCATGTGGTAACTTTATCTTGATGAACTGCCGAATTATGTTCCTAACTGGCAGCCACATTCCGCATTGCCATAGCAACACATGAGTTCTGATTTCTCCAAGTCCTTGTCCTCTGATGGAGCCATTCTGGTGGCCATGAAGTGGAATGTCACTGGTTCCAAGCTGTATTTCTCTAATGGTTAATATTGAGCATCTTTTCATGGGTTTTTGTCCACTTGTACTTATCTGTAGAGTTACATCTATTAAAATTCCATTATGCATCTTGTAATTGGGGATTTTTTATTTTAAAACTTACTTATAAATATGATTCCCATATTAGATATATAATTAGCAAATATTTTCTCTCATACTTTGGATTATCTTGACTGGGTCCTTTGAAGCGTAGAAAGTTTTTAGTTTTTGATCAAGTTCAACTTATCAATCCCTTTTATTGCTTGTATTTTTTGTATCAAAGCCAAGAAATTTTTGCCAGACCCAAGGTCCTGTTTTAAGAATGTTATGGTTTTAGCTCTTATGTTCAAGTTTAAGACCCATTTTGAATTGATTTGTGGGTATGGTAAGAAGTAGAGATAAAAATTCATTATTTTTCATACAAATACCCAGCTGTTCCAGCACCTTTGTTGAATGGGCCATTTCCCCTGCCCCTAAACATTCTTGTCATCTTTGTCATTAAAAATAAATAAATAGGGGATTCAAGATGGCGGACTAGAGGGTGGCTGCATTTCGTGTTGCTCCAGGACTCAGGACTCAAGAAGAGGAGATATAGAGAGACTTGGGACCAACTCAAAGCAGCCGGGTGAGTGCCTCCCACTGGGCAGGCGTCCCGGACGGGGCAGTAGCCCGGAAAGCAGGGATCTTTGCGAAGTAGAGCTGCCGGCGAGGCGCCCCTCCCCCCGCCGGAGCAGTGATCGCAGACAGCTGGGAGCACTGAAGAGGTGGCTGTTCACCACAGCGCTTGGACTCGGCGCAACCCACCCGGACTCTGGGAGGCTGCCCAAAGGAGAAGGTGCTCAGTGAGCTGTTTGGACTGAAAGCGACCATCCCTGAACACAGGGGGCTGCCCAGAGGAGAAGGAGAAATACGGGCTCCGCACGTCGCTTGGAATTGGAGCAGCTGCGCCAGGGCTCTGGGCGGCTATCCGGTGGAACAGCGTGGTGAGTGGTTTGGTCCCAGAGCATCCGCTCCTGAACACAGGGGGGTTGTCTGGAGAAGGAGGAGGAGCACGGCGGGGTGCTTGGGCTCGAAGTGACTGCACCAGGGCTATGGGTGGCAGTTGGGACAAGAAGGTGCACAGTGAGTTCTTGGGACTCGTGACGCACCAGATCTCTGGGTGACTGCCTGGTGGAGAAAGAGGTGCGTGGTGGGTCACTTGGACTTAGAGCGACTGCACGGAACAACAGGTGGCTGCCGGAGGAAAAGGCGTGTGGCGGGTCACTGGGACTCGGAGCGATTGTAAGGGGCTCCAGGTGGCTGCTCAGAGGAGGGGCCGCATAGCCAGGCGAAAAGTGCAGAGCAGGGTCCTAGACGGCTTCTTGGTGGAAGAGCCCCACAGACAAACTGAGGGGTGAAGCGAAGGCTCCAGGACTGCAGGCAGCTTCTCTGAGGAGAGGCAGCCTAAGGAGATTCGTTTGCGAAGGGTGAGGCTTCCAGGCCCAGGAGGTAGGTCCGGGTCCCTGGGAACATTGCAGAAGAAGGCTGCCCAGCCCAGGCGGTAGTTGTGAATTGAACGAAACCTCTGGGAGGAAAACCGACCAGCGAGACCTCCCCACCGGGTGACTCCTCCCTGTCGGGTGAGGTTCTCCCAAAAGGACTGTAAAATCAGAGACACAGGCCCAAACTGGTCTTGCATCAGCCCACATCCTACTTCCCTTTTGGATGACCATTCATCAGCAAGTGAAGGTGCCTCTGCCCACTAGCAGGGAATATACCCCACCGGAAGGCCACCTCCCCTAGGGAGTCAGCTCCCTTGTGGAGCACTGCATTATCAACTTCCTCCAAGACTTCAGGCTACTGAAGACTAAGAGGGGATATAATAGAAATCTTCAGGGATATTATAAGACAGTAGAGGAAATCTTCAATATCACAGTGGTCAACTGATACCTGAACAATATGAGAAAAACAAGGAAAGAAAATGCTGCAAACAAATCTAGATGTTACATCAATGAAACCCAATGACAGCATGGCAGAAGAAATGACAGAAAGGGAGTTCAGAATGTACATAATTAAAATGCTCAGGGAAGCAAATGACGAGATGCAAGAGCAAATGCAGGCATTGAATGATCACACCAATCGACAGTTAAAAGAGCAAATACAGGAAGCAAAAGATCATTTCAATAAAGAGTTAGAGATATTGAAAAAAAACCAAACAGAAATCCTTGAAATGAAGGAAACAATAAACCAAATTAAGAACTCCATAGAAAGCATAACCAATAGAATAGAACACCTGCAAGACAGAACATCAGACATTGAAGATAAAATATTTAACCTTGAAAACAAAGTTGAACAAACAGAGAAGATGGTAAGAAATCATGAACAGAATCTACAAGAACTATGGGATATCATGAAAAGGCCAAATTTAAGAATTATTGGAATTGAGGAAGGCTTAGAGAAACAGACCAAAGGAATGAACAATCTATTTAATGAAATACTATCAGAAAATTTCCCAAATCTGAAGCATGAAATGGAAGATCAAGTACAAGAGGCTTATAGGACTCCAAATACACAAAATTACAACAGACCCACACCAAGGCACATTATAATGAAAATGACCAACATACAAAATAAAGACAGAATTTTAAAGGCTGTGAGAGAAAAGAACCAAATTACATTCAGGGGGAAACCAATAGGATATCAGCAGATTTTTCAATCCAGACCCTAAAAGCTAGAAGGGCCTGGAACAACATTTTTCAAGCCCTGAAAGAAAATGGATGCCAACCAAGAATCTTATACCCAGCAAACTTACCTTCAAATTTGATGATGAAATAAAATCCTTCCATGATAAACAAAAGCTAAAAGAATTTACAAAAAGAAAGCCAGCATTACAGAACATTCTCAGCAAAATATTCCACGAGGAAGAGATGAAAAACAAAGAAACAAATCAGCAATGGGAGGAACTATCCTAAAGGAATTGTCAAATAAAGGAAGAACCAAGTCGTCTCAAAATAAATAAATAAATAAATAAATAAAATGAACCAAATGACCGGGAATACTAATCATATCTCAATAATAACCCTGAATGTTAATGGCCTGAACTCATCAATCAAAAGACATAGACTGGCAGATTGGATCAAAAAGAAAGATCCAACAATATGTTGCCTGCAAGAGACTCACCTCATAGACAAAGATACCCATAGACTAAAGGTGAAAGGATGGGGGAAAACATACCATGCACATGGACTCAGCAAAAAAGCTGGGGTATCCATCCTCATTTCAGATAATGTGGACTTCAAGTCAAAACTAGTCAGAAGGGATAAAGAAGGACATTACATACTGCTTAAGGGAACCATAAATCAGCAAGACATAACAATCATAAACATCTATGCCCCAAACAGTGGCTCATCCATGTATGTCAAACAAATCCTTCTCAATTTCAGAAACCAAATAGACCATAACACAATAATACTAGGTGATTTTAACACGCCTCTCACCACTGGACAGATCTTCCAGACAAAAATTGAACAAAGAAACCATAGATCTCAATAACACAATCAATAATTTAGACTTAACGGACATTTATAGAATATACCATCCAACCAAGAGCGAATACACTTTCTTCTCAGCAGCACATGGATCCTTCTCTAAAATAGACCATATATTATGCCACAAAGCTAATGTAAGCAAATACAAGAAGATAGAGACACTACCTTGTATTCTATCAGATCATAATGGATTGAAGTTAGAAATAAATGAAAGAGTAAAAAACAGAAGCTACTCCAACACCTGGAGATTAAACAATATGCTATTACATGATGAATGGATAACAGAAGATATTAGGAAGGAAATTTAAAAATTCTTAGAGGTAAATGAGAACAAAGAAACATCATATCAAAATCTTTGGGACACTATGAAAGCAGTACTTAGAGGAAAATTTATTTCATGGAGCGCATTCAATAAAAGAAGTAAAAATCAACAAATAAACAACCTAACACTACAGCTCAAAGCCCTAGAAAAAGAAGAACAGACCAACACCAAAAGTAGTAGAAGACAGGAAATAGTTAAACTCAGAGCTGAAATCAACAAAATTGAAACAAAAGAAACTATACAAAAAATTGACAAAATAAATAGTTGGTTCTTTGAAAAAATAAACAAAATTGATAAACCCTTAGCCACTCTAACAAAGAGAAGACGAGAGAAAACCCAAATCACCAAAATTCGGAATGAACAAGGAAATATCACAACAGACACGATTGAAATACAAAACATAATTAGAAGCTATTTTGAAAATCTATATTCTAACCAAATAGAAAATTTCGAAGACATCAACAGGTTTCTAGAGACATATGAATTGCCTAAATTGAACGAGGAGGACATACACAATTTAAATAGAACAATTTCAAGTAATGAAGTAGAAGAGGTCATCAAAAGCCTACCAACAAAGAAAAGTCCGGGACCAGATGGGTTCTCAGCCGAGTTCTACAAAATCTTTAAAGAAGAGCTCATTCCAATACTTCTCAAAGTATTCCATGAAATAGAAGAGGAGGGTACCCTCCCAAACTCATTCTATGAAACCAATATTACCCTGATACCCAAGCCAGACAGAGACAAATCAAGGAAAGAAAATTTCAGACCGATATCATTAATGAACATTGACGCAAAAATTCTCAATAAAATTTTAGCAAATTGCATACAAAAATATATTAAAAAGATAGTGCACCACGATCAAGTGGGTTTTATCCCAGGGATGCAAGGTTGGTTCAACATCCGGAAATCAATAAATGTAATTCACCATATCAATAGACTTAAAGTCAAGAATCACATGATTATTTCAATAGATGCAGAAAAAGCATTTGATAAAATACAACACCCCTTCATGCTCAAAACACTAGAAAAAATAGGGATAGTGGGAACATTCCTTAACATTGTAAAGGCCATCTATTGCTAAGCCCATGGCTAATATCATTCTAAACGGTGAAAAACTGAAAGCATTCCCCCTAAAAACTGGAACAAGACAGGGATGCCCTCTTTCACCACTTCTATTCAACATCGTTCTTGAGACTCTAGCCAGAGCAATTAGACAGACCAAGGAAATTAAAGGAATACGAGTAGGAAAAGAAGAACTCAAACTATCCCTATTTGCGGATGATATGATTATATACTTAGAGGAACCAGGAAATTCCACCAGAAAACTGTTAGAACTCATAAGTGAATTCAGTAAAGTGGCAGGTTACAAGATCAATGCTCATAAATCCAATGCATTTTTATACATAAGTGATGAATCCTCAGAAAGAGAAATTATGAAAACTACCCCATTCACCATAGCATCGAAAAAAATAAAATACTTGGGAATCAATCTCACAAAAGAGGTGAAAGACCTCTACAATGAGAACTACAGAACACTAAAGAAAGATATTAAAGAAAACCTTAGAAGATGGAAAGATCTCCCATGTTCTTGGATAGGCCAAATTAATATTGTCAAAATGGCCATACTACCTAAAGTGCTATACAGATTCAATGAAATCCCAATTAAAATCCCAATGATGTACCTTACAGAAATAGAGCAAGCAATCATGAAATTCATCTGGAAGAATAAGAAACCCAGAATAGCTAAAGCAATCCTTCGCAGGAAAAATGAAGCAGGGGGTATCGCAATACCCGAACTTCAACTTTATTACAAAGCAATAGTAACAAAGACGGCATGGTACTGGTACCAAAATAGACAGGTAGATCAATGGTACAGAATAGAGGACACGGACACAAACCCAAATAAATACAACTTTCTAATACTAGACAAAGGCGCCAAAAATATGCAATGGAGAAAAGATAGCCTCTTCAACAAATGGTGCTGGGAGAATTGGAAATCCATATGCAACAGAATGAAACTAAACCCATATCTCTCACCCTGCACAAAACTCAACTCAAAATGGATTAAGGACCTTGGAATCAGACCAGAGACTCTGCAGATTATAGAAGAAAAAGTAGGTCCCGATCTTCAACATGTCGGCCTAGGACCAGACTTCCTCAACAGGACTCCCATAGCACAAGAAATAAAAGCAAGAATCAATAACTGGGATAGATTCAAACTAAAAAGCTTTCTCTCAGCAAAGGAAACTATCAGTAATGTGAAGAAAGAGCCTACAGAGTGGGAGAATATCTTTGCCAATCATACTTCAGATAGAGCACTAATCTCCAGAATCTATAAAGAACTCAAAAAACTCTACACCAAGAATACAAATAATCCAATCGACAAATGGGCTAAGGAAATGAACAGACACTTCACAGAAGAAGATGTACAAGCAATCAATAAACATATGAAAAAATGTTCAACATCTCTAGTAATAAGAGAAATGCAAATCAAAACCACCCTAAGATTCCATCTCACCCCAATTAGAATGGCGATTATCAAAAATACAAGCAACAGGTGTTGGCGAGGATGTGGGGAGAAAGGTACACTCATACATTGTTGGTGGGGCTGCAAATTAGTGCAGCCACTCTGGAAAGCAGTGTGGAGATTCCTTAGAAAACTTGGAATGGACCCTCCATTTGACCCAGCTATCCCATTCCTTGGCCTATACCCAAAGGATCTAAAATCAGCATACTACAGAGATACAGCCACATCAATGTTCATAGCTGCTCAATTCACAATAGCCAGACTATGGAACCAACCTAGATGCCCTTCAATTGACGAGTAGATAAAGAAACTGTGGTATATATACACAATGGAATATTACTCAGTCATAAAAAATGACAAAATTATGGCATTTGCAGGCAAATGGATGAAATTGGAGAATATCATGCTAAGTGAGATAAGCCAATCTCAAAAAGCCAAAGGATGAATGATATCGCTAATAAGTGGAGGATGACACATAAAGGGGGGGAGGGAAGGGTTAATGTTAGGGTTAGAGTTAGGGTTAGGGAGGGGGGCAAGTATGGAGGAAGAAAGTACTGTATAGAGGGTAAAGAGGGGTGGGAGGGGTGGGGGGAAGGGAAAAAATAACAGAATGAATCAAACAACATTACTCTATGTAAATTTATGAATACACAAATGGTATGCCTTTACGCCATGTACAAACAGAGAAGCAACATGTATCCCATTTGTTTACAATAAAAAAATAAATAAATAAATAAATAAATAAATAAATAAATCAGCTGGCCATGAATGTATCTTAGATTTAAGTGGACTGGGATCCTACTACACTCTTCTAGATGTGCACCCCCATGCCTGTATCACAATATCTTGCTAACTGTTGCTTTGTATTAAGTTTGAAAATTGAGATACATCATTCCTCCATCTCAACTTTTCTCTTTCAATGTCGTTTTGCCTATCTGGGCTCCCTTGCATTTCTATATGAATTTTAGGTTTACCTTGTCAATTTCTGCCAAAACAAACATCAGCTAGGATTTTGGTAGTCATTATGTCAAATTCACAGATCAATTTGGAGAGTGTTACTGTGTTAATATTAAATCTTCTGAACCATCAACATGGAATGATTTTGCCTTTATTTAGGTCTTCTTTAATTTCTTTCATTAATTTTTTTACAGTGTTTAGTATGCATGCCTCATACTTCATTTTTAAAGTTTATTCTTATTTTTATATTATAAATAGAAATTCTTCTTAATTTCCAGTTCAGACTGTTATTGCTAATATAGTTGATTTTCTTACTTGCATCCTGCAACTTTGATGGACTTGTGTATTCCTAAATGCTTTGTGATTTTATCTCTAATCCTCACAAAATTGGGGCACAAAGGATGTTATCATATTGTTTTAGAGAAGCTGCCAGGAAAAGAGGAATCCTGAGACTCAGAAGTTGAGAAAAGTGCTTGATAAACAAAAGCAGAGAGTATAAACAAGTCATCTGGGTTCTAACAAGTCATGTGCCCTTCAGCGAGCCTTTCTCTTACTCTTAGCATATTATTCGTAACACTGCGTAAGGGGCAAGTATGTCAAATCTGTTTTACCGTATATGTCTGCAAAGTAATAACCAATGGATTGTTCTAAAATGACTTCCTGTTTAGTAAAATGTTCTGTATAATTCATTACAGTAGATTCTAACACTCATGTCATAAGAGAAACATTTTTTCTTTGTATGATTAAGTACCTTTGAAGGGCTAAATATAAATGATGCTTGGAAATAAGGAATAAAGAGGGAATCAATCTTTTAAGCAACAGTTAAATATTTTTAATCTGTCCTTGATTCCATTTACTTCGGATTAAATGGAACTCTGTGTGCCAGGGCAATTTGTACAAGCGTGAGGATGTGGCACACCAGCAACGTGGAAAACTCATCAAAGGCCCAACAACGAACTTGAAGGGTCTTAAATAGAACTTTCGTTTTCTCAGTTTTTATTTCAGGACACTCGTTATTCCAGATTCCAAAATCCAGATAGCAAGGGACTCTGTACAACAGCGAAATCAGATTCAAGTAATATTGTATTTCACTGAATTTCGGCAGCTCTTTACAACAGCCCCTTTTATCTGGAGTCCACCTGGGAAAAATGACGTGCCACCTCTCAGAACAACAAACAAATCCCTTGGCTCTATCTACTTCCACACTGCATGTTGACTCAAGTCCCTTGGAAAAGGAAATGTGCTACATTACAATTTCAGAAATAGCCAGAGATGGAAAATTAATGCATCAAAGAGCACGGTTGTTTTGGCCTTTTGTCTAAAGGGCAAGTGCAGATAAATGAGAACATAGAGCTAGCTGTGTGCCATATATAGGGATTTGCTTCCTTCACAAAACTCCAAAGAAAACAGTGCATTCAAATGGTAATGAAGAGAGGGCCTGGGAGTAGATAATAGTTGTATTAAACTTGGATGAGCTAATTGTGCATTTTCATGTGAATCAGCCTCCTGCCAAGACTCATTAGGAATGCACATTAAAGATATAGGCAAGTGTGCCGCCTTTTAATCAAGTGTCTTATTTCTAACAACACTATTAGTATTGGGAGCATTCTGGTAAGTGGAATTTTTGACGGAAATTTAATTGTGCAGCCTGGAAATTTGCTTCTATTTCAAAGCTGTACGAATATCTTCATGTGAGGGTGGAACGGGGCAAAACGGGAGGGGAGGAAGGACTAGAATAGGAATTGATCGATTAGTTTCTTTTCTCTTAAAAACTAAATAAGCTGGCCTGTTGAGCTGAATTCTTACTTGGAATCCATACAAATCCCCACAAAATATCAGCCTACAGATGGTGCTGAGGAAATGACAGCAGAGACCACAGCAGCAATGCTTAGGAAAAGTGAGAAGCATTTCTGTAAGAGGGCGATAGAACACATGGGGAGCCCAGGGCTCCTGCCATCCCCTCAGATGGAGGGTGTTCTGTACAGGGCAATCAGCGACTCGAAGAGCAGAAAAACACTCATATGATTATGATCAGACAATAGCAGGAGAGAAACACATGACTGAGCTCATGAAGAAATTGAAATCCAAGTGGGTCAGTCTTTCAATTCTAACATTCCTTGCAGAAGAAAGTACTTTTTTTTCCCCCTATTTTATACTATACCACACTTCTAAGAGGAAAACACTTAATTTGGTTGCATTCAGTTCTAAAGTATGTCCAAAGGAGATAGATGTCTTTATAAGATTATCCCAAAAGTTTCTTTAGCGTACCAAGCTGTGTCCAGGTATCGAAGACCTTTCTGTAGGATTCAGAGATGACGACAGGGTGACCACATACCATGACCCTGCTCTCATTCCCAGCACCCTCTCCGGAGTAGATGACGGATCTGGACGAGATTGCTCGTGAGAGGGCATTCGAGGCCCTAAGTCCAGCTGGGATATCAGGGAAGGTGATCAAGGAAGAACTTCCCTCTACAAGTGACCTGGACTAAAGGATAACATTTGGTTCTCCTCCATCGTGGGAGATGTTCACCAACTATCCCGTATTTGAAGCTTTGGGGTCCTTGGAAGATGGGCAGCCTGCATCTGTCTCTTATGATCTTAGTTGTTTTGTCTTCCCCTACCACCCTGCCCATAGTGCTAGGGCTGAACCCAAGGCCTCAGGATCTCGTGCATGCCAGCCAAGTGCTCCACCACTGAGGTACGACCCCCATTTGCTTCTACTGATCTTTAGAGTATCTACTTCATTGTATGAATCCTCATGACCCCTAGCAGAAGGAAGTAGGGCAAACAGCCAGGGAATGCAACTAGACCATGGCAATCAGTCCCTTGGAGAAAGAGCAGAAAGGCTTCCTCCCCAAATACAAAGGGCCAACATCTACAAGACCATTCACTCTGAGCCCATAAGGGGACAGCCATGCCTCCATCACCTGCTACCTTGCCTCTGCAGAGGAGACTGTGGCAGCTCAAGCTTTGCAGTTAAAGAGATCTACAATTGGCAATTAAAGAGATCTACAATTTGCAATTAAAGAGATCTACAACTGTGACTCCGTTTAGGAAATGCATTATCTTTTCCATAAGATTTAAAAAAGAAACAGATGACATTCATGAAAATATATAAAATTTCCAAAGGGATTTAAAGTATAAGAGGAACAATGAAATCCAAGTTGAAATCTTGGATCAAATGTCAATTTTCCTCAAGGAACAAATAATCTCAACTCACACGTCATTATGTAAGAGAATTGAGAATTAATTAAACTTCTACCTTTAAAATAATCTCACTTCAGATTGTTTTACAACTGCACTCTATCTCACTTTATACGTATTGTACTATTTCTTTTCAGGACATAAGAAAATATGGAAAGAACTTCGTCATATAAAATGACTTCTGGTTTGGGTTTTTTTTTTTTTTTTTCCTAATGATATTAAAGAAAATTTAAACCCTATCCCATACAAAGTATACTAATGAATTTCGTGGTAAGAAGTATGAAGCTTTCTATAGGAAAAAAAAGTTATAGCAAAGAAATCTTCCTAAGATAACACTATTTTATGACATAATCATTTGCCAAAACTTCTATAAACAAAAGCAAAGAAGCGATAGACTAGCAAAAGCATTTAAATCAGCATAACCTCCAAAAGGTTATGACTACTAATGTACTGAGCCAATCTAATTAATGAGATTTAAACCGATAGAAAACTCAGCAAACGATATTAGCAAACCTACCACTAAGAAGGGCACACAAATAGCCATTAAACACAAAAAGATTTCCAGCATCAACAGGCATCCAGATTATGCATCACGAATATAATTTTTTCATTTATGCCATCAGAGTAGCCCAAGTTTAAAATTTCTAAAGCTCATGGAGATGGAGAAAATTTGAGGAGAAAAGAACATATCCACCCATTGTTTCAAAAGTGTGAATTGCAACAATCTCTTGCAAAATAATGGAGCAAGTTCTATAAATCTAAAACACAGGTATTACTGGAATGAACCGTCACACAATTTGGAATCAATTCTAGAAATCTCAGACTTCAAAGTTTTGTGTGGAAAAATAGCAAAGAAGGCAGAAAAGAAGACCTGTGAGCACTAAAGTTGTGGATGAATATGCTCCAAATTATTGAAAAGGCTGAGATGAGGGGATGAATTGAGAACAATACGCTCATTTCCAAATGTTTCTATCTACTTAAATGTGTAAGTTTGTCCATGTTTCTTTGGGGTAAAAACATTGTACATTTTGTACATCTTGTGTCCTGCACGTCATGTCATGTCTGTGTACACATATGTATTTGCTAGGCACACAGCTCTATCATTAGTTTATAATTCTTAGATCACAGACATCAGCACAAGGAGACCAGGCAGGACGCAAACCTCACACGTCACCTCAGCTCTTTGTTCAGGGCAGTGAAATGGTGCTATGGACCCACTTTCCTGATGGAAAACGAGCCACTGAACAAAGAAGGGGGATGGTTTATATAGGTTATTTTGAGGGGGGGTCTAGTGAACGTAAGTCTGTTTGTTGGGACAGTCAGGAGTGTGAGTTTTTGTGGTCAAGGTCCGTGGGAAGGGTCTGAAGAGGGTTTACTTTGGAGGAGAGAATGCCCCTAGGGATTCTTTCTTTTGCAGATGATAAAACACCCTCTTTGCCTGACGCCAGTCTCTGGAAAACATTCTCTTGGGAGATGAAGGCTGTCAATGCTGGCCTTCATTTTTACTCCCTTTTCTTTTTCTCAGGCCTCATTATTTGAGGAATCTCTTATTCTCCGTATCCATTAACAGATATGTGTGTGTGTGTGTGTGTGTGTGTGTGTGTGTGAATAAGAAACTCCAGAATTAAATGCTCCTTAGATTCAACTGGAGATTTGGAGAACGTGAAGGCGCCTTGGCTGGGTCTGCACGGTGCTCCCGTTCCTGAGCACTGGCAAGGCAGCTGCCCACCTGTCCCAGGCTGGACAATAGGTAAACATGGGCCTGTCTCATCCATCGATCTGCCTCTTGTTTAAATCAGTTTCTCCAAAATTGTGTTCTCCAAAGGGAATTGTACTGGTCATTTTCACAGCCCAAAGATCAGCCTTTTTAAAAGGACCTACAATTCTAAAAATCGTACAATTCACCCAGAATCATGTAATTGACAATAAGTCTTGTGCTTACAATTTATATCAAGGGATGCAGAAAAGTGAAAGATGAGAGGCTTCATCCTTAGACCTGAATCCAGACCAGGCCAGTTCCCTTAACCATGGTGAAAGTTTCTTTCGACTGTCAAATTTGGAACATAACAATAATTACCTTGTGAGTTGTACAAATGTATTAACCTTGTTGGTGACATGCGAATATTAGAAATAATGAAAGACCCAGTCTACCCTCTTATGATTGAAGACTCAATACATGATAGTTATTACTACTAATGCAATAATTGTTCATGTATAGAGGCAGTGTCTGATAATGTCTCCCCATCTAGGGTCAAAAATAGATAATATTTGGGCTGGGGTTGTGCTTCAGTGGTAGGACCCTTGCCTAGTGTGCATGAGGCACTGGGTTCAATCCCCAGCACCACATTAAAAAAGCTAAACAAAATAAAGGTATTGTATCCATCTACAATTAAAAATATTTTTAAATAGATCATTTTATTTGGTTTATTAATTTGCATTAAGTATTTAAATAAATGGTGGACAGAAGACATGTGCTAGACAGTAGAATTAGGGCCACTGTTAGCAGTTACCCATCTCATTGTAACTTAGTAAAAGGAAAATTTTATATTCATGTAAGGACAGAGTGAGTGATTCTAAAACTCATTAGTTTTCTCTAAGGGAAGGTGTGGGCAGATAATGTAGGCTTTAGGGTGTTTCCCTCCTGAGATTTGATTCTATGCCTTGCACTTTGCTAGCAGTTAGTCAGGGAGATGTCGAAGGTAGAGAGCAGCATACGAGAAAAAGAGATGAGACAAAGCTCGGGGCTCAGAAGATTACAGCCTAAAAAAAGAGCAGCAAAGCTGAGCAATTGAACAGTTAGCTAGCAAGCACCATATTGGAACACAGATTTTTATTGGCATAGGTAATTAGCTAGAGATGAGCAGGAAGGAGAGGAAGGGGCGGTGGTGGCTGTTAAAGGGCCCCTGATAGGCAGCCCACCCAAAGGACTCAACACCCATCACGTGACGCTGCAAGGACATGACTTCCTCCCTCCCCTCGTGTGCATGGAACTATGAAGACATCCAGCTCAGGAAGGTGTGTGGACTACTCCGCCACTCGAGGGAACCGCCAGACTCCCCTCCACTTTCCACAAAGGGGCCCCAACTCCCTTCTCCATAGATTTTCAGGCCTGCATGTTCCCAAGGTAACGCAAGTGCCCACAGCTGCCTATTATGCAACCTCCCACCAGTGGCACCAGGCCAGGAGGGACAAAGTGACCTAAGGAAGCAGGGCATGCCCTTAATTTTCACACAGCATGGGCATAGGACCTCCAATGAGCAACAGCTGTGCAAGTGCCAGGCTCAGAAGACCTGACCACCTGACACTCCAGGGTTTCAGAGAACAGCAAATTCCCAGCCCCATCCCTACAAGAGCCCAAAGCCTCGTCATGTCAGTCCCCCCCGCAGGTGCGCCAGTCCCTCCCTCTGGGGTAAATCGACTTTTGCATTCCCTTGCCTTGCAGACACCTGCTCCGATCACTGCCACTGGCTGGCTTATCACCCTGATCTGAGGCATCACACCCCAGGACTGAGGGACACTCCACAGCTGGCTCCCAACCTCTGGTAACCATGTCACGTGTGGACCTAATGAAATCCCACGGCCCCATATACACCGTCACACTCTACACAGTCCTGCCAATGCTCTCTTAAACAGTTCATCATTTTCCATGGGATTTACTAAAAGTGGCTCAGCCATTTGTTTCTCTGAATCCCTTCCTGTTAGTCCTGACTTTTATGGGCGTTTATTTCACAACTCGTACAGCCATAAAAGCTAAAATTATAGTGTATTTCCCATATCGGGGTCCAGATCTACCTCCACGGTTTCAGATTTACTTTCACATTTACTTCTACATTTTCGAAAACTCTACATCTGCTCTTCTGATTCCTCCCAGAAGACGCTCAGAAAATATGAACGGCGAGAACGAGATTGGAATGCTCATTGTTCTTCTTAATGAAATTCATCCCCATAAAGCTTGCGCATGCTATGTCCTGCTCGGTGAAGACAAGGCGAGACCATCACCTTTGATTACCAATCAGTGTTGGAGTGTCACAAGGAGACTGAAGTAACAGGATAGGAAGAAATAGGAAATCTCCGATTAATCACAACGACTTGTTAACTTAGCAGTTCTCTATTTGAAGTAGCAAACAGAATGAGACATAGATACAACATGATCAATAAAATAGGAGAAAATTAGGACTTCTAATTCAAGGAAGTACAAGTAATTATGCTTGATCATCAAAACTGTCCCTGAACTTCTTTGAAGTCAGCATAGAAGTCTCAATTTTAAAACTAAGAAACCACAGAAACTCCTTAATGAGACTTTTATCTTGTTAACAAAATTTTAATGGAAATGCTCACATAGATCTACATATATTGGAGAATGAATAACATTCCTGACGCTATCTTCAATAGCAGATTCATAATAACCATTTAAACTTTTTAAAAATTATGTTTCTTTCATTTTAGCTTCTATTCGCTTATTTTTATTTAATTTGAGTTCTGGCTGTAGTTTTGCTTCTTTCTCCAATTAGGAGAATTCACCCAGGCATACTCGAGCAGAATCTTTTTTACAGCAAAAGATAGGATGCAGACCGAGTAGATGAAAAGCAATAGTTACGCAGACGCAGTCTACAAGGCAGGGAAATCCTGTTTGTATGTGGTTTAGGCCCTTGTGGAAGAATCATTACAACTCACACAAACATTCTTTAGTAAAGACTGAAATGGTAGATTGAAGCAGTGGCTTGTAAAGATCACTGGGCTATGAGAGTATCATCGAGAGCAAAAGCCACCACCGGGAAATGAGGATTCCATCAACAGGAAGAGGAGATGGGAGACTGTCTCATAGTCTTAGTTCCTGGTTTAAAACACCTGCTGACCATTATGTTAAGCATAATAAGTCAGAGTGCGTCGGAGCCGGCTTTCTCGCTGTCGGTGGTTCCTTCTGCTTCCGAAATGCCGCTGGAGAACATGGAGGAGGAGGGTCAGTCCAAGAACCCCGACCTGCGCATCGCGCAGCTGCGCTACCTGCTGAGCCTGGCGCGAAGCGCTGATGGCGACCGTCCACGACAACTACATGGCTCCTTATTATGAAGCCTTGTGCAAACCCACGACTGGAAGATGGACATGGACTTCCTCAATGAAATGAAGAAGGCAAATGAAGAAGAGCTGAAGCGTTTGGATGAGGAGCTGGAGGATGCAGAGAAGAATCTGGGGGGAGAGTGAGATTCAGGATGCAATGATGGCGCAAGCTGAGTACCTGTGTCGGATAGGCGACAAGGTGCAGTGGCAAACCCCTCTCCATTCAGTTACTCGGGAGGCTGAGGTTGGAGGACACTAGTTCTACACCAGCCTCAGCAAAGGAGAGAGACCCTCCTCAATTGAGCAGAGGCCCATTCTCCAGAGAACAAAGAGGCCAGTAGGGGCCACGGTTAAGCGCATTTGGGGTCCATACCTGGGACCCAGAAGAACACAGAATAGAAGAAGCAAACAGTGTTTTCTTCTTGGGAAAGAAGCTCTTTCTCAGGCTCAGATAGGAGTGGAGAAATCCTACTTCTGACTCTTTGTCGGGGAGCACGTGACTTGGTTCCAGCCCTGAATCTGAGGATGAGAAAATAGGAAGCTGCCTCGTGTATTGGGTTGCCAGGTCTGAGGTGGGTGGAGGTTCAGGACCTGGCACAGGAGGATGAAATGGCCAGGAGGACAGGGATGTTCCCTTGGTCCCTATTGGACTCAGAATGGAGTGTGGCCTGTTTCCCTCACTCCCTCCTCTCTGTGACTGCCTCATCTCTGTGTTTCTGAGAGACCAGCCTGTGACCCCAGCTTTAGAGGCTCCCCAGGTGATACAGTATGAGGAACAGAGCAAAGCGGTGCCAGAGGACCTGCCCAGGCTGGTTCAGGCATTCAAGGTACTGGTGGTGGAGGACATCATCAATGACATACAGAGGGGCAACGAGGCCTTCGTCACAAATTCCTGCACACCTACCAGAGTCTGACCAGCACCCACAAGCTGATGGAGCAGCTGTGCAGAAGCACCCTCTGCTCCATCATCCAAATGCTGCTGCGTACAAATCATGAAGACTTCCTGGGGCCTCCGGGTCTGAAAAACCTGAGGAATCTTGACACCTTCCTGCAGGTCACCATGCCTGGGACGGAGCTGAGCCTCCATGTGCACGTACTCCTGGCACAGCTGGAGGACCCTCATCCTAGTGAGTCTGGGCCTGTGACGAGGACACTGGGGTGGATGATGGTGTTAGGAAGCCTGTGCTGTCTCCACAGAATCTGGTTTTTGGTTCTGAGCCACACAAGCCTAGTGGCCCTGGTGTGAGAAACACCTACTGTGGGAGAGGAGCTGCCTTACTCTCAGGGCAGGTGCTGGCAGCAAGCAGGAAAGGCCCAGAGCAAGGCGGTCATGTTGGGCTCTTTCCTTCTGCAGCTGCAGTGCCACCAGAAGTGCCTCCAGCAGAAGATCCCCAGTTTCCGGTGACACAGCTCACGGCCATACCGGTTGAGCTGGAGGGAGATCCACCATCCAAACTGGAGAACAGATCCACTGGTGCACCCTCAGCAGAGGTAGTGCCAGGGCCTCCAGAGGCCACAGGGACACTTGGGTCCAGTAGGCAGCTCAGCCGCAAGCAACCAGCCCAGAGGATGTTCACCCCTGCTTTCCTGGGGCTGTGGAGGGCAAGACCCCCATCCACATGCCTTGGAATGGAGTCTACTCCATCTCTGGTGGCAGCAGTTGCAGACACCAAGAAGCTACAGGGGGAAGGTTCAGGAGGAGCCAAGGCAAAGCCCACTCCACGACTTCCTTGTTCCCAAAAGAAGAGGTCTCTTTACATTGTCGCAGCTATCCATAAGTGTGTGTCACGGTGACCTGCACTCACACAGCCAGGTCTGAAGGAGCCATTCCCACATCGTTGACACCACCAGGTCACCAGAGGTGGACTTTGCCCAGGTGATGACAGAGTGCTCCTTCCCACCTGTTTCCACCTCCCCTCAGAGGCTGACATCAGTTCGTGATCACTGCTACCTTTCCTCCCCTTTGTTTTTTTTTATTATTATTTAAACAAGTGGGATACGTGTTGTTTCTCTATTTGTACATGGAGTCAAGGCATACCATTTGGGTAATCATAAATTTACATGGGGCAAAAAATAAATAAATAAATAAGTCAAACTCAGAAGGTCAAGGATCATATGTTTTCTCTCTTATATGGAAGCTAGAGAGAAAAAGGGAATACAAAGGTAGGGAGGATCTCTTTTTAAAAAAAAAGGGGGGGGGTCAGTAAAGGGACCAAGGGTTGGAAGGTGGAGATGGAGGGAGGAAATGCTGGGGAGTGATATTGGCTCAATTATATTGTTATATTGTGTGCATGTAATATATATGAATATTTAACAACAGATCCCATCAATATGTACAACTATAATGCACCAATAAAAAGTATCCGCTAAGCAGGGTGTGGTGGTGCACACTGTCGACCCAGGTACCCAGGAGGTGGAAGGGAGCAGGTCGATCACAGAGTCTAGAAGTTTGAGCAGCCTGGAAAACACAGTGAGACCCCCATTCTCAGAAAAATAAATATAAAAATAAAATGCATACCAGTCTTTCACTACTGAAAGAATAAACTCAAAACTCACCATATACAAATAAAGCCTCATTCAATGGTACTGTTACCCAGTCCTCCAAGCACACAAAACCTTGCTGGGACAGGCTTCCTGGCAGTTCCATGCGCTGAGAAACTTTCCTTCCAAGATTTTATTCCTGTTGGGCATTTACATAGATTTATGCATACTTGCTTACTTTCTGAGACCTCATTAGATAATTAGCAACTGTATTTCTTCTCCTGATAGTAGCCACAATCTTTGACTCCTGGGAGGTAACCAGCATATACAGCATTTACATTAAATGAGTCGATGAATAAATTCTGTGCCTCTGTCACCTTTTTGTTACCATTTCATTCCCTTGATTACCTTGCAGATTTTTAAAAGATCCAGTCTCTAATTTCACATTCCTCAGTCAGTGCTACCTGACCACTGTCAGTTAAATCTTCCCAAAACACACACATATCCCATCATGCTCTGGCAATTGTCCACAGTTCCTCATTAGCTCGAGCCTTTCTCAGCCAGGTTCCCCAGAGAGAACTAAACCAAATGCCCTAGGCACCCGTTGTATGTACAAGAGGGGTTCGTTTATGCATCAAGATGGGCGATAGTTATGTACAAACTTTGGGAGAGTTGGAAAAGTAATCACTCAGTTTATTTTATGCAATGCTTAATTCTCTGGTGTAACCCCAGTTGAGAAAGACTAACGGTTTTGGGTCAATAATATAGATCTGCCTTAATTTTCTATTCTATTCTCCCAAACTTCTCCTCGCATCCCCTTGGTATATCCAAATTGGACTTCCAGAGTTACCCTCAGGTATTTCTCTTCCACTCATTAGTATTCCAACTTCCCTGCATATCTATTATCTGTCTCTTTGGATAAAATCTTACCCAATCTTTAAGATTTTCTTCATGACCCAGTAAAATTTTTATTTCTTCTTTGGGCTTTCTGGACATTGTTTCACTTAACTGCATTTAGCTTACCATTACAGATATTTTTGTGTGTTTTGTAACCTCTCCTGTGGGTTCCTTGGAGGCTGAACTTTTGTCTACAGAAAAGAGCATCGTGTCTTTTGCAGAGCAGACACCAAGTTCAGAGGGCAGGCCATCGTGTTGCCGAGGAAAACGATCAGAGCAGAGCTACAGAACCCAGGAAAGCCACAGGAGAAAGCACATTTGTCCTCTGGTGCTGAACGTCATCTTTCCACCACTGCCTAGCATGAAGACCAATGCTGAAAGCAAGCAGCATCACGTGAAGCAAGGGGTCACACACCAGGAGAAAATATCAAGGGGGTCCCCTTCGCCTTTTCTTTTCAGCTATATGCTGTTCATAGAATACAAGGACCACACTCACAGGTGCACACACAAAAACTTTCTATATCAGAGAGAATCTCAGTCTACATTTACGGCTTCTATTCCAGGGCAAGTGCCTGGCATAACTGCCTAGCTGACGAGACAGCAAGACTCTAAGATTTGATGGTAACCTTTCTTTCAAAACATAGGCTGGTCCCTCCGACTTTGAGTGAGACTCCTATTCTTAGGTAGGTTGTCTGTTTGTTAGGCAATTGTCAGTCTTTTCAACAACCATTTATTATTGTATGAGTATAATGCTCTAAAATTTTCTACATATGCTCTTGTGGATTATACATGTATGTGTATATATATACATATGTTCACACATGTTCACAAATAGGTGTATTTTTGAGTACATAATCAATTTCAATTTTCTATATCCAGTTGCTAACTTTTGTAAAGTTCACTGTAATACACACCCCATGTCTACAAAGCTGATTGCCATGCTCTTATTATAAATCTTCCTGGCATATTCCCATTTATGATATTCAGTGCACTATGGCTACACTGTGTTAAATCGTCCCCTGATGGCTATAAAAAAAAAAGTGAACATGCATTTTTAAGTAAAGAATAAGAGTATAAATCACTCGAAGTATGTAACCAGCAATGGCTTTATACAAAATGTTGCTGTTGGCTTAAGGGTTGTTTACTGACCACATTTAGTAAAGTGCCTATTATTTGAAAATCCACCAAAAATGATCTGCTTTTGAGCTTGAACCTAATAAAAATCAAGATAAGCAGGAAAATTTTAAGTCTGTGTTAAAGGATCTTGAAAATTATCTCTGTTGGTGCATGTTTCTCCAGTAGAGAACTGGCTGTCAGTCTTCGGCTTGGCTAGAGTAACATGTCTACCCACAAAACTCATCAACGAGACATTGCCACATAATTTCTGTCACATAAATTCTTCTCATTTAAAGTTAAATCAAGGAATGGGGTTGTAGCTCAGTAACAGAGCACTTGCCTAGCACGTGCGAGACACTGGGTTCAATCCTCAGCACCACATAAAAATAAAGGTATTGTGTTCACCTACAACTAAAAAAAAATTTAAGTAAAACATCAGTACATAAAGACATGTAGTTATAGGTATATGAATATATATGATCATAATTTAACTTGCAACCATTAATAAAAAATTTATTTCTTAAATCTTAAAAATGTTATAAACAGGGCTGGGGTTGTGTAGCTCAGTGGTAGAGCGCTTGCCTAGCACATGTGAGGCACTGGGTTCGATTCTCAGCCCCACATAAAAATAAAGGTATCGTGTACATCTACAACCAAAAAAAATTTTTTTATTATAAACAAAGAAAACAAACCATATAGCCTATCAAAGGAGGCATGGAAACAAAATGCATTATAAAATTAAAAGCAGAGTAAGTGACATATCATACTAAATGGAAGTGAGATAAATTCCCTATTAAGCCTCTGACTGAGAAATAGGTCACAGTGCTTACCCTACCCACTCAGGCAGCCATACAGTTTCCATTGATGGATGACCTTAAAGTCCTATCAAGAACCCAACAGAAGAAAAAAAAATTTTTTGTGTGATGGGAAACTGTCTTATAATACCAAAGGGATAATTGTCTATAATGAAAGTTCCAAGTCTACAAAAGACCATACTAGCTTTTAAAATACACAACAAAAAAAGCAGGCCAGAAGCCAACTAGATACTTGAAAGCATGTGGCATAACAATATCTTGCAGTTTGCCAAGATATTACCAAAGTCCTAACTCATAAGAAAGCTGGAAAACTAGAAAACAGATTTTTTTTTTTTAAGTTAGAAGTAAAGAATACTCTTTTCACAGAGTAAGAAGCAATCTGGCTCAAAACACTAAGTTGAACCAACTGCATGACTTAGAAAAATGTGTTAACCTTCCAGAACAGTTACTACCCTCCCAACTTCCAGTTCTTTAAAACATCGCATCCTGTAACCCAGTTTGTATGTAAGATGCACATGCACAGATACACACATGCACACGTGTGCCATGCATGGCTTAGGGTTAGGAGGAGAGAGTATCTGATGCCTTCTTTTCCTGAAGGTTGAAAGGTTTCTTAAAAATTCATCCATCCATATGTATCTGGGAAACAGACTAAAAATGCAGGGAGATTACAACAGAGAACACTTCGAGCTGTACCTTACACACTTAGCAAAATCTCAGCAAAAGGTGGCCCTTGTTTCTTAACCACCATGATTCCTAACACCAGGGATGGTCGGGTGAAAGGCTGAGCATAGGACTCCCGTTGTGCAAAATAGAATGTTGTCATTGGCACATTTGACTTACGCAAACCCAAGTGAAGACACCTGAAGAAAAGAGAACAAAGAATAAGCATTAGCAACCTATTCTCCCTTCCTCTCAATGAGCACTCGCCACAGTTCAAGTAGGACCTAGCAACAGACTCTGCCATTTCTTCAGTCAACCTCTCTGCCATCAATACTGTGACTATCTCAGCTCACTCAGTATTACTGATTCCAGGGTTAACTCTACAGTTTTCATTTGACATAGAGCCAACACACAAAGCAGAACTATATCCAATACTCAAAAAACAATGATTGGATCAATGCTGCAGGAAATCTGGATGCTTTGTTAATCTTACTGAGGTCATTCGCTTCCATATATGGCAGCTTATGAGTGATGGATGGGAATATTCAAGAGGGATGTTTTGCTATTTCCCAGTTCTACCTTTGAGACAGACTTCAGAGGCTTCCCATGTGTAGGATGAAGCTCTGCTTTATAAATATTAGATGAAAAAATACCCTCAGGGAAAAGACAAGTAGCATTTTAATGGTCCCACTAGATCAAGGGTGCAATAAAACTCAAATCCAATCCAGAAACAAACACCAAAGATGGTTTGATCAGAGTGAGCCAGACAAAAGCTAACCTCCTGAATTACTAGATTTTAAGAGTGAGGAGCAAAGATGTATCAAAAGCTAACTTGATCAGTGACCAGAAGTTGGTCCAGGGTGGAGGTGGTTAAGAAGTCCTGGGAAGTAGCATCAGTGCCTGGAGAAGCTTCCCTGAGATCAGAAGGCAGAGGTGCTCATTTTCCAAGCAAATGCCTCTTTGTGGTATATGTGCATCTCTGGATAAATGTGTGCATGAGGAAGAGATGAGGGAGGGACTTGTGAATGCTAGAAGCCATTGGCAGATGATACAGCACTGAACACGCAGGATTCTGCTACCTGAGGGATGACAGTCTGAGCGCTATGGTCCCCTGGTGCAGAAAAGTAATATTAAAGGCTTCTTTGGCTGGGTTCTCTCCCGTCTAAGGAAATCACTGGATGATTATTGCAGACGTTTAGGAGCCATCAGGAAAGATTAGTCTCAAAAACTGAAGTTGAACACCAAATGAATGCAATCCCCTTCCCCAGTTATCTCCATTAAAGTCTGCCTTGCTCTGAGTCACACACATGACATCCAGGGCAATTTTCTAGGCAGCTGGCCATGAGAAGGAGTAACTGCACACCCTGAATGTCAGAGATGCTTCTTTACAGGAATCTGTGCGATTGTGAACCCTGAGCCCAACTGTTCTTTTAAATCTCCCTTCCCAGAATACTTCCCAGCCTGACAGTGGCTGGCCACTTAGTGAGAGTGAGGTGGGGTGAGGGGAGGGTGGAGGTGAGGCCCAGAGACCACCGCTGTCCTTACAGGTTCTCACTGTGAGGGTAAGGAACCTGGCAGAGGCAGGGAGTTGATCAACATCCATTGGTCCCCCTTCAATAAAGTCTTCAGACTTAAATCCAGAGAGAAACAGTTGCAAAAAATCAATTTGGTGAAATGCTGCATCTCTGTGAAAAGGGCTAATTATCTCTATTTTGGGTGGGACTCTTCTGTTGCCTTTGGATCTTTAAAATACATAGGCAGGAAACACTGCCAGAAGCCCCAAGATTCCATTAAAGGGGGAGCAATTATGTCAAAACAAAAATGCACTGTCTATCTTCAAGTAAGATTATATACTTACTATTTCTGGCAAAAAAGATATGGCAGAAAACAGTCGGTAAGACAGAATTGCTAAGCAGCTGGCTAATCGTGGACTTGCAATTATTATATTTTCATGCTGCCTCCAAAAGAGGAAACACTTAAACTGAAAGAAATATGCGGCAGCGCCTCTAGCAATGAAATTAAGCCACCTTATTAACTGTGCAGTTTCTATAAAGGTTTCAAGAAATACTCATTAGGCCTTTTGTTTGAATTGAACTTCGTCTCCTACCCCATCTTAATTCCTAGAACATAAAACAACTCTTAACCACCTCTGTTTTTACAAAATAAAATACTTGGATATTTTGTAGAGTATACATTAAAAGAACACACAAGGTCAATGTCAGCCATTTAATATTTAGTTTATTCCTTATAGTGATTATCTTACTGTTATTATCACAATATTCAAATCTAAATTATACTAGACACTTGCACATTATGGGGAAAGACAGGAATTAGCATTGTCACTTATAAACCAGAGTTTTTCCAGGAATGTAAACTTTTTGAAGTTCCCACTGCTAATAATCCATAGTCTCTGAATTCCTCTCTTGGAACCATTCCAAAGTCCACAAGCATTCATCCCATCAATCATATTTCCATATACCAACTTGTCAGGGATCAATGAGAAAATGCATAATTCATATCTTACTATTACATGGGTCAATCTAATAATACTAATGTAATTTGAGACATTTTCATTAAACATTAGCTATCTTGCCCATAAATGTTTTATAAATATTAATATCACATTATTAAGGTCTCTAAATACTTAATAGTAAAATCCCACACACACATTATTATTGCTTTTTCATCTTTAGGAAATCATCCAAAGAAATAATCATAAAATGAGAATGTTATTGGAAATTTTTTTTTCTATCACCAGGGTTTTAATCACTTTGAAATTATATTTGACATTCTCAGCTAGGAAAATGGGGTTATATATTCAATTGGAGAGATTATGGCTAAGAGGATTAGCAGTGAATTCACAGGAAAAGCAGCAGCTACCTAGTAAAGATGTTTGATCTCGGGAATTTTCTACCTCCTTCCCACATCGTACAACCTGTCAGGATAAATAGAAGGGAAAATAAAGCAGCAAAAAACAACTACCTAGACTGGGCACAATGGTGCAAGCCTGTAATTCCCACTACTTGGGAGGTTGAACCAGAAGGACTGCAAGATCCTGGGCAACTTAGACACTGTCTCAAATCAAGTAAAAAAGGGCTGGGGATGTAGCTCAGAGGTAGGGCACTTGCCTAGCATGCACAAGGCCCTGGATTCAAACCCTAGCACTACAGAAAAAGCCAACAACTCTCAGTACAAATTAAATTTTCCTACTCAGAAAAACAAGCGTTAACTTACCTACTTCACACTATATATATATATATATATATATCTTCATAAAAATATTCTAACCGGACATCCTCGGTACCAATAAACAGTCTACATGCCGAACTGATCCAACAAGGCTGTCACTAAATTGGCTGAGATTGACGACATACGCATTTTGGACATCACCTGTTCAAACATCCCTTTTGCTTTAAAACTAACCAACATCATCCAATAAAGTTACTTATAAAAGTCACACAAAGCATAAAAATATTGAGCATATGCTCCCTTCTAAACGCTGAGGTTAAATAGACTGTCCAGCGGGGACTCAACTCACATGTATTTGGGTTTGGTATTTCATTTGCATACTCTTGAAACTGGAAGCACCTTTCAAGATGTCTGCTTTTCACAATTTAAAACAGGACAACAGAAGACCTGCTCGACAAGAAGAGAAAGGCTACTTCTAATGAAAGTAAGTCATCAGTAATTAAAAAATAATAGGAATCTGGTATGTATTCCTCTAGGCTGGAGTATTGACAAATCACTCGCCATCAGACACACAAGCTAATAAACATGAGACAAGAGCTTAGCGGGAAGAAAACTGCAGATTCTGCAGAATGTGATGGAATTCATCTCATCCAGGTGTTCGTGATTTAGGCAGGGGAAGGAAACAACAGCCGGTAAATTCCTGGGGTAATAAACAATCAGAAATCCTTACGGGGTAATAAAGGCACTCAGAATTAGGAACCAGATTATTACAGTCTTGGCTTGCACGCACATATTTTTTGTGTTCTTAAGTTGTTTCCCTTCTTTGGGTTTCCCTCCTCTCTTAAGAGGACTTTGGGAGAAAGGAAGACTGATGAATCAGGTTCATGGTTTCTTGAAGTTCAACTTCTAAAATTCCCAAGGAGTAAATGTGCAGAATAGGTTTTTTTCATGAACTCTGCCCATCAGCCAAAATCTCAACAGCCTGGTACCAAGCATCTGAGTACCAATTCTCTCCAGGGTCTGCTAGCCCTGTTCAGACCCCCTCCTTCTTAACACAAAGGCCACCATGTCAAACTGACTTCTGTATAATTATTCTGCCAATAAAAAAATTAATTTTTAAAGGCTGATGTGGGGCTGTTATTTTTACACAATCCTTCATATTTGTGGACTGGTTTTCTCAAAATGAAGATGGAGGGGACGCAGTTATACAGGTACAGGCACCACCTGCGTTTGTCTAGTGGAGGACCTGTACTGCTGTGTTCTTGTCCCTTTACCCCGGGCTGGATGGAATGGCAGCATGTCATATGTGAATGTGGGGCCAATGTTCATGAAATAAAAACCCCTGACCTTGGAACAAGCAGAAATAAAGGTATGAGAAACTAGGTATACAGTTTGTGATAGGCAAGCATCCTACCACAGAGCCACAACCCCCTACGCACACAGTTTAGAAGAGGTAGAATCACTGCATTTAGCTATAATCCTAGAGGGAGATAAATGTAACTGATGACTTTTTTTTTTCCCCCAAAGTTTGATTGACCATATCTTAAAAGGAAGGATTAAAGTTATAACTTCATGTGTGCATTTCTTCCCCAAATGCTTTTAAGATTAATCAAATACCTAAAGAGAAAATTGAGGGTTGGAATCTAATAGAGGCATGTAGTATATTTCAAAATGAAATGAATAGTTCAGTTTATTCAGATCCAACTTGAAAGGCAGTCAAATTCCAAAAGGTTTACCCCTCGATATTAGTGAAAATAATACTGTGTCAAAAGAGTTCTCCATATTCCAAATAGAAAATTCCACAAAACATTTTAAATAACTCTTTCTACCTGCATATGTGCGTGGAGATCATGAGTAGACATGTAACTATGAATGTGTGCAGGTGTGTGTGAATGTGTGTGTGAACCACACTTTATGTACAGTCTTATGTGTAGGCACATGGGTGTGTACACATGTAATTTCTAATGTGTTTTTAATACAACTTAGATGATGTGGAAATCGAAGGTCACACATCCTATAATCAGAAATAGCAATTTTCAACTTCAGAGAAATTTCCTACCAAGGAAATATACCTATGCACATAGGCAATAATTTATCAAGGGTTTGCAATGTAGCTTAGAGTGCTTGCCTAGAACGATTGAATCCTGGGTTTAATCCAGAACCACAAAACTAAATTAATTAAGCATGGGAAGATTTGGGTATATTATCATATACATTTATGGTTTAGATATGAAGTATTCACCAAAAACCCACAAGACAATGCAAGGATGTTTAAAGGTAAGTAATTAGATTATGAGAGCCAGACCTAATAAGTGGATTCATCCACTGACATGGATTAACTTGGTGGTAGCCATAGGCAGGTAGGATATTGAAGGAAGTGGGTTACTGGGGGTGTATGCATTTGGGGTTTGTATTTTGTCCCTGGTGAGCAGAGCTCTGCTTCCTGGTTGCCATGTCCTGCGCTGCTTCCCCCTGCCTCACCTCAGCTCCAGGTCTCTGGAGACAGCTGACCACGAACTAAACTTCTTGAAACCATGAGCCAAAATCAACTTCTTGTCTGTCCTTTTGGTCACAGCAACACAAAGCTGACCAAAACCCACATTGATGATAGTTTCTTAAAAGCTTTGATGTGGATGAAGAAATAAAAAAAGCAAAGATGAATCTCAGAGGAAGAACATCCTAAAAATTACATAATTATAATCCATTTTTTGGCATGTAAGATTTTTTTATATTTTATACATTCATAAACAAATCCTATCTGTGTGAAATCCAGAGACAAAATAATATAAAGGAAAATGATTTTAATCATTCTTCAGAGATTAAATGCTTTTAGAAATGACGAAATTATCATGTGAGTATTAGGGTGGCAATGATGCAGCTCTAATTTTTCAATGGTTATTGGGAAATTAGGCAGTTAGATGTTAATGGTCATACTAAATCCATAATGAGGAAGTGAACGATCACATTAACGCACACCATATGTTTACAATCATTTTGCTATGGTTACTTCACCATCTCTGAAGGGAGAGGAAAAGTTCAATTTAAAATGGGAGGAGAAAGTAGAAGTACATTCAAATCTGAAGCGGGTGATACAATCAATTCTATCATCTCTTTTCCACCACGAATCTAGACTATGCGTCCTACTATCCTTCTAATTTTCTTAAGGAATCATCAAATTTTGTTTTAGTTACCCACTCCTCTGTCACCCCACATAGGATCACCTCTCTTGTCCTCAGTGCATCTATTTTATATATAGTTTTTTCTCCTTATGGTTTATCTTAACCATCCAATTTATGCTAAGATGCACAGGCTCATTTTTTAAAAATATCTGTTCTCATTAGTCACACACGACAGCAGAATGCATTTTGACACATCGTGAGTGTAACTTCTCATTCATCTGGTTGTACATGATGCTTGTACACAGGTCATGCTATCATGTATGCACAGAGGGTAATAATGTCCAATTCATTCTGCTGTCATTCCCAGCATGGGCTCATTTGTAATGTCGCCCCCAAGCCACACCTACCCTTCTCATCTAACCTCCACTCACGCTTTTAAATTCAGGGTACGTTCATGAAATAAGCTGTGTTCCATTTAATTACCACCTTCCAACAGGAACTCCCAGAAATCCACATCATCTGCACACATGATAAAGGACAAGACTTGCCACCATCTCTGGGTTTTTAGTTTAGTCTTGAAAAATATGCTCAGCATGTCCTTGGAGGCATGGCACATAAACAAAACAACAACAGTTATTGTTCACTAGCCTCATGTCCATGGAGGGTAGATGCCCTGAACTGAATCTGTCATATGACACACAGATTTATGCTGTAGCTGATGCTCAGAGCAACCCTGGGAGGATGAGGTATTTTACAGATTAGGAAAGACAAAATCAGGCAGATGAAGCAACTGCCTTCCCCAGGTTTCTTGGAAGATGTTGAATTCCCAGACAGGGATGCATTTATTGATAGCCATTCTTTATTCACTCTGGCAAATAAGTAATCCCATTTTGAAAGCCCAGAGACTTGATTTTTAACTCTCCAACTGTTTTGTTAGTTTGCTGCTTATTTGTGTTTAACATCATTCACCACCATCATCATGACATAACCCTATCATGGATAGCACATCTTCAGTGCAGGAACTGTGGACTACACACCTGCCTGAGAACAGGTATGAGAAGCCCCTTTCGCCACCTTCAAACTGGTACTTTTTCAGTATTTTCAGTACACCCATCCCACTTTGATCCAAACACAAATCAAGGAAATGAAATAAAGGGTGTCTGAGAATGATGGAGTAAAAACCCTCTCCTGCAGAAAGAGATGAGAAAACTGGTTTTAAAAATATTGTCAGAATAAACACATTCACAACTCTAGCATTAACCAAAGGTTTGCAGCCATCTGTAGTGTTTACTCAAGAAAAATTACTAAATCTCAGGAAGAAGAGAGAACTCTGTGGTGCTTTGGGTTTTTGAATTCCTGTTCCTCCATGCCAGCCTTGAAGACAACCAGTTTAGAAGGGAGAACAGTCTTGGGGCTCCTTCAAAGACCTTTTTGAGAGGAATTTATTATTTGGCCAATCTGGTAGTTCCCCACAAGACTCTGCTCCCAAAGCTGCCTTTAAGTGATTCAGTGTTTGCTTCATGCAAATGGACTTTTCCAGGAAAGTGGGAATGATGGTATAATTTGTAGAAAACAATTAGGGGCAGCTGTTTAGCATCATGGATGCCCAAAGCAGTAAAGTTGAGAAAAAAAATAGGTTAGTGTAATTTTTAAAAGAAAAGACTGGGGAATGAGATGTTCATAGAGGGGATTAAAAACTCCAATACATACCTAGAAATTTAGAAGGACATACATATAGACCTCAGCACATGCCCAGGAAGACCTGGAAATAGCCTAAATTCTCACCTCTGGCTAAATCAAAGGCTCTGCACAACCAGGAAGTACAGGCGAGGCAGCATTATAAAATGCTAGCTGGGTGTTAGAGGTATGCCTTAAGACATTTCCTAATAAACAAAAATTGAAACTGTATTATGAGCAGATACACCCTACAAGAAACAAGACAGTCTTCCTTCAGGCTGAAATGAAAGAGCCCCAGGTAATGAAGAAAATCCATATGAAAAACTAAAGAACATTGATCAAGTTTTTTTTACCAGTGATGCTCTAAATCTATAAGAGTCTCAGTCACCTGACTTTTGAGGCTTCACAATTGAGATTTAAAAAAAAAAAAAAAAAAAAAAAACACATTGTTTTAAAAAGAAATTCAAGCACATTCTCTTCAACTTTTATAAATATAACACTACCTTTACAAACTTAGCAATATGTACATGGCAGATTTTTTTCAAAAACGACTGAAAACATCTATAGAAATAGTTTTTTTAAAGGCATTACATAATAGGTTTAGCAAAATCATACATATATATCTATTTAAATAGGTAAGTGTGTATACATCTGTATATGCTTTAAAATACCAGGTAGAATGAATTGATGAGATGATTTTAAATAGTTGCTTTTCTAATTCCATCTGATGGCAATCAATGAATTTCTATTTTATAAAAATATACGCAAGTAATGAAACATCTGGAATTTTGAAATATTTCCTTAGGCAACAATGTTCAGGGGCATAAGTATTTGAAAATTTAGAGATAAGGTAACTCATATTCCATATTATTTGATAGAAGCTTTCCATGAAAGTGTTTTATATGTATCCTACATATCTTTTAGAATACGTACACTTTTCAAACCATTAGTTCCCAGCCTAAGTTAAAGATGACCATAAATTTAAAAGAAATTATATTCCTATGTTTATTTCCTGCTAAATTCAAGACCTGAAAAACAAGGAGTTATGAGGGAATACCAGCAGTCAAGAAGAGGAAAATCATGTCTGGTGGATAAAGTTTTTTTCTTTGTTTCTGTGTTTGGTATTAGGGATTGAACCCAGGGGCATTTTACCATTGTGCCATATCCCCAGTCCTTTTTATGTTTTATTTTGAGACGAGGTCTCACCGAGTTGCTGAGATTGGGCTTGAACTTGTAACCTGTTTGCCTCAGCCTCCTGAGTCACTGGAATTAGAGGCATACGTCACCATACCTGACCTGGATAAAGTTTTTAAAGATTGATTGAAGATGAAGAAACTCTGATCAGGCACCTTTTAAAACAAAACTTCATTAAAGTTGGGTCTGGTGGAGTACACTATAATGCCAGTGACTCAGGAGGCTGAGGCAAGAGGATCACAAATTTAAGGCCAGCCTCAGTAACTTAGGAAAGACCTAAGAAATTTAGAGAGGCCCTATCTCAAACATAAAAAGGACTGAGGATGTAGCTCAGTAGTAAAGCCTCCCCAATTCAATACCTAATAACCAACCCCCGACACACACACACACACACACACATACCAAAAAAAAACCTTCACTAAAACATACAGTAAACAACATAATTGAAGAACAGTCTTGTATTTGGTTTCGTTCAGAAATTTTTTTGCCATCCTTGGGTATTACTTTGATCAATTTATCATCTGATGTTATCTTCTGTTACCTTTTCTCCTAGGAAAGGTGTACCACCTTTGTCATTGGTTCAGGATACACTACAACACATGCTGGTGGACAGATACTCTACCTGCCAAAATCTTACATGAACCTCCATGAGCTATTTCATCCTCCTTTAAGACAAGCTATGCATAGTAGTGTTGGTATCACTCTGAAATTTTTGTATATTAAGTATGGATTAAAGTGAAGAAATGATTTTGTAGGTGACAATAAGAAATAAGATGATTTATATAGGATGAAGAAACAGAGATACAAGACACAACTAAGTAAAAATCCTGTGACCCTAAATTTAATTGGAGTTGTCTTATGATTTTATGACTTTATTATACATTTTATCTTACAAAAATATACTTCCTAATGTTGTTACTAAAAAGAAATAGAAACAATCACTAAGATAATATTAATCAAAACAGTACTCTTTCCACTCAGATTGTGGGATGAGGAACAAAGCTTTCATAGAGAAGTAGCTAGTTTCAGATCAGAAACAGGAAATGGACAAAATGTGCCCAAAACATCATGTAAGAGAAAGTGTGGAGTCTGTTTAAAAAAAAAAAAAAAAAAAAAAGATAGCATTATATCCAAGGATACGTAAAATCAATAGGAATTGGTTCCCCTGAATAACAGAGACAATATCAGTAAAGACATTAATAATTAAATATTCCATCATTTTCTGGCTTTCATAGTTTCTGATGAAAAGTCAACTCTAACTATTATTGATAAAACCTGCCTCCTTTTTCTCTGCCTTCAAGATTCTCTTAATGTTTTGTAGACTGTCATTTGACTCTAACTGGTTGAATGTTTGTGCTCATGTTTGTATTTTTATTTAGTTTGTTGTATTCCAAACTTCTTGTCTTTGCAATTTAATGTCTTTCATTAATTTTTGAAAAATTCTCCACCGATATTTAAATATTTTCTTTCCTATTTTGTTTTTTCTTCCTTGAATCCAAATTCCATGTATTTTAGTCCCTTTTGTGTAGTACTGAACACTTAGATATTCTGTTTTTTCTTCTTTTTATTTGTATTTTAGTGTGAATAGTATCTATTGATCTTCAAATTCACAGATTTCTTTCCTCAGGTTTATTGTGTTATCTGATTAGACTATTGAAAGAATTCATCTCTGATATCATGATTACATTTTTACCATTTGATACCTCCTCATAGTTTCCCTGTTTCTATTAAAATTCTCAAAACAATTATGTTGTAAATATTCTCCACCTGATCCACTGTCATTGATTGCATTTATTTCAAAGTACCTGTGTAATAATTATAATGCCTAGGCCATATTTTGGTCTAGTTCTATTGATTACATTGTCTCCTTACATGGATTTTTCCTTTCTTTTTTCATGTCCCATAATGTTTCATTAATTGCCAGGCATTAAGCATAGAACAAGAGACTAAAGTATATAGTATCAACACCTGGAAATGCTGTCTGGCGGTCAGTGTGAGGGGAAGTGTCCATTTTGTAAAACTGAGCTATGTTTGAGTTTTGTTGTTGCTGTCATTGCCTTCAGAGAACCACTGGTTTTATACCAGACACAGTAAAAGAATACATATTAAAACCAGAATTCCACCTTAGATCATGAGGTATTTTAGTAATTTTTTCAAGCAGATCAATATAGCTGGAGACTAGATTACTCAGGTAATTAAAAGAAATGAGATGAGAGATACAAGGACTATATCGTGGAGAACTTGTAAGTCATGATGAAAATATGAACCTTATTTTGCATACAGAGGTTAGCATGGTTTAAAACAAAGGAGTTAAGTAATTACATTTGGATTTCAGAGCATTATTCTAGCCTATAGTCTGTCCTGGGGTAGGCCAATTACAAAGGTAGAGTGATAAGCGAGAAAATTATTAAAATTAACATTATATCTAGTATATATAAACAAAAAATAAGAAACAAGGTTTAATGCCAAGAGAAGATATTTATCCCACACTAGGATAGCTTCTGTGGAAATGAAGAGAAATGGATACACATTTAAGATACCCAAAGTTAATGTATGATTGGATATGAGTTCCTAAGTATATAAAAGAAAAACACAAGTCGAGATTGATGTTCAGTTTTCTGGCTTGAAACTTGGTGTATTATATTTACATAACTGGGATAGAAGAAATATGGGGAAAAAAAACAGGAAGTAAAGAACATGACTCCTATTTCAGACATCTATGTCTAGATTCTACAAAATATCCTTGTGGAGATAACTTACAAATTTGAACTGAAACTCAAGAGTTATTTGCTTGAGACAGTGGTTTGATAATCATGAACATGTAACCATTAATATACCCCTTGAAACACTCAAGATTGCCTAGAATAACCATATGGAGGGAAAATAAAAGAAAAATCAGAACAGAAATCTGAAAACCCACCTCACTTAAAAACTAGGCAGAGACAAGTCCACCATAAGAGAATCAGCCAGGACATTCATTAAGAATACAAATAATAAATGCTGGAGAGGATGTAAAGAAAAGGGAACAGTTTTACCCTGTTGGTGAGATTGTAGATTTTATAAGTTAACACAACCACTATGGAAATCAATATAGCGGTTCCTCAAAATTCTAGGCATGGAACCACCATATGACCCATCTATACTACTCCTCAGTATTAGAGGCATCTTACTATAGTGATACATACATAACCATGTTTTCTGCAGCACAATTCACAATAGCCAACCTATGGATCCAGGCTAGGTGTTCATCAATAGGTGAATGGATCAAGAAAATGTGGTATATACACATAATGGAGTTTTATTCAGCCATAAGGGAGAATGAAATTATGTCATTTGCAGGAAAATGGATGGTACTAGAGACCATCATGTTAAGCAAAAGAAGTCAAACTCAGAAGGTTAAAGGTCGGGTATTTTCTCTCCTATATGGAGGCTAGAGAGGGGGAAAAGGGGGGGGCAGTTCTCATGAAAATAATCAAAGGGAGACCAGTAGAAGAGGGGAGTCCTGAGGAGCAATATTGACCAAATTGTATTGTTCTACTGTGCATGTATGAATATGTACAAATCCCATCATTATATACAACAATAAGACACCAATAAAAAATGTGGACAATTTTTATAAGTTTTAAAAAGAATCAGCCAAGAAAATTAGAGAAAACCTAAGTTGGTTAAAACTAGAAAACAGGAATCTAAGAATATTTTAACAAGGAACACATGATCAAGTATCAAATGCAACCAGAGTCAAACCGAAAGATAACAACGTTCATTGAAATTTAGTGCTGAAGAATTTATTGGTGATAGAGCAAAAAGTTTTTTGGAGGGTCAGAAAGTGTGAAAGGCAGATGCAGGTAAGGAGACATTATGGAATAAAGATGTGGATCCAGTGAACTTCTACTACAAAGTGGAGAAAAAGTAGGGCCATAGCCCTAAGTAAATGTGGGGAAAATGCCAAGGAGACAGGGTCAGGAGAGAAATTGAAGATAAAGAAAGGGAGAGAGGACTAATAATCTAGGTCACTTTGGGAACTAGAGGGGATGGGTTCCGAGCACAGGTGTAGAGTTTGCCTTTCAAATAGAAAAGGAATGACCTTTCTATTGCTTTAAAGGGAAAAGGGCCAAGAGTGGATAAGAACAAGCAATGTAAGTCTTAGCAGCATAAGCCTAGGAAATTGCAAATGATGGGCTATTTTCCCTTTGGCATCAGAGGATAGTCATTTGCTGAGCTTGGGAAGGTGGTGGTGGAATAGGATATCTGAGTTCATGAAGGAGGTAAGTGGCTTCTGGGTGAACAGGAGAGAGGAGACTAGAAGGATGTAGGGCTGCTAGAGTTCTTTGCTCCCTGATAAGGACAGAGACTTATGGATTGTGCCTTACAGTGTTGGGCAATCCAAGTATAGGTTTAAATAAAATGGACAATAAGAACCATGGATGAGAGTTTTCCTGGCAAATAAAATTAAAAGACAACTGAATCCAAAAAAAGGCAATTATATTTCATAGAACTGAAGTTTTATTAAGAAGAATAAGTTGGCCTGGTATAGAAACAAGCAAAGAAATAGGAACCCAAGAGTAATATTCCTATATGCATATAATCACTCTTGAGATCAATTACCTGTATTATCCATGAACATAAGAAGTTATGCACACTTTGTATCCTAACTCCCTCAGCAGCTCTCCTGATTTTCCAACTCTGTTATTCCATAGAAATTCTCCATCGAGTCATTGACCAGGACACTAATCCTCAGGATTATGCATATACGAAAGTGTTGCATTAACCATCATTAAAATAGCTCTAATGGAGAACAGGGAAATGTATGATGATTTTATAAAGATACTAAACAGCCCAATTCCCTTTCCCAAGGCAGCATCAAGACAAAAGACAAGAACAGCTTCAAGAGTTACAAACCTTTCCACAGAATTTAAGACCAAGCCACACAGACTTTAGTGATAAAAAGCAAGAATAAAGTCTACAATCTTGTCATATACCCATTACGAATTGCTTCTCGGACTAGCCAACATTTCAGTTTAGTATTTATTTTTCACTTAATCACCTGAAAATATATGTATTGGCTTATGTGCTTTTCTTGCCTGATACATCTCTTAAATAATAAATTACATTTGAATCATCTCCATGCTGCTTCATAGGGAAATAGAGCTTGGTGATAAGTGCAATGTAGCAATTCAGATAATTCTGTCTGTCATAATTCAAGGTTTAAGTTACACATTCAGGGATATTCAACAGAACAAAGCTTTTCTATCTAGGAGTATGTAAGAATAAATACACAGAAGATAATACAAAACTCAAACACACAATTTAACTTAGAATATGACAACAGGTAAACTAAAATCATGGACCCTGTGGCTTATCCTTTTAACCCAATGTTTTAAATTTCCCTGATTTAGAGGAAAAGGAAAAAAAATCACAAATTAAGAACCAGTGGACACATATTTCACAGTATCAAAATTTTAAATGTTCAAAGTTATACCTGGACATTTGTTTTAAAGCAAATTTGAGTTCTAGCTTAACTACACACTTCTCTTTAATAAACCAGAGCCTCAGTAGCTCTGTAATCTTAATATAACCCATTATAACATGTTAGTCAAACTCTAGAAAGCAGTAGACGTATACTTTAGTCAGGAAGTGTTGAAGCTTCCAGACTTTGTTTCTTGCTTATCAACACACACCACAGCACTTAAAGATGGCTTTGCTTGTGCCAATAGTGTTCTCAACTGGGTGAGACAGCAGAAAGTAGGTTTGAACCCTTCTACACCAAAAGACCCAGTTCCAGCATTCGAAACCTCGGTAGTTGTAATAAATGGGAAAAGAAAAATTTTAGTACTCCAAAGTGACGATTTTTAAGTGATAATACTCCATGCTGTGCATTTCTACATCATTTTTATTATCACCGTTTCCAATAATCTCCCAGGGGCCTCCATGCTGAGGCACTGGTTATTATACACAAGAGGTAGGACATGTATGTCCTGTTGTTTTAAGGTTTCCATGACAAAGTTCAAGATTTGTTAATGCATTTTCATGGATAATCTGGTAGCATCATGAAATTTCTTCCTAGCTTCATAAAATACATTTCAACCAGCTTGGTAATGGTAGTAGTCTGAAAACTTAAAACTCAGCATTGTAGGGCAGTGCAAGAATAAAGTTGTCATTGAAGAGTGTGCATTCTTGTTTGTATCTGGGGCAATAGAAGTCACAGGGAAGTCACCTGGTACATGCAATGTTGGTCCTGGAAAACACACACGCATGCACGCACAGAGCCTTGGTTAGGTGAATTTCCCCTTGATGTGTCAAGCTAGACATCAACTCCCAAGACTCATCACAAACAGCCCTCTTCTGTTGCTTTTTTTAAAAAGGTACTATTTAAAAGATGCAGATGATGCAAAGATGATGTGGGACTTTGGTACTATGAAGAAAGTTGTCAGACCTAAGTTTAAGTACAAGTGTACATTTAAGAACCTTTAAGTAATAGTGACGTGGGCAAAGTGCTTACAGAATGGATAAAACTGTCAATGAAACAAATATACTCAGAGTAATGAAATGAGACCCTCAGTAAAAATACATATATTTTTACAAGTTGTTTACTTCTTTAATACATGTGATATTGTCAACTATGCTTTTTAAAATATTGCAATATTTATCTTTTCATGCTTTTTATAACCCAGTATGTCAAGTATTTGGCTTTTTCTAAAAAGTCCATACTTTAGGATAATATTTACCTTTCTGATAAGATTAAAAAAATGGACAAAGTCTGTTACCCTTCTTATCACTAGTCATTACTGCCTCTATTCTTTCAGTATATTGTAACATACTTTTGTTAGCCCAACAGCTGCCATCTTTATGAGTGTTTCTTTTAATAATTTTGTCTGAATAAAGCAATAACTATATTCACATAGGCTATAATATAAGCCGATATTTTGGCATTTTCCTGCCTAATTTGTGACATTTTAAATTTCTTCTTTAGAGTTTACATTTTTAAATTATAAGTAGCTAAGATTTTATAATAATTATACAGTTAATTTCTATTTTTATTGGCCATATTAGAAATAGAACCTGCAAAACCTCTAAATTTTTAATGCATTATGATCTTATTCATTTTGTTAATTACACATGCCTGTAAACTAAAAAATAATGCCTGCTCTTTTTCACTTAGGCTCAAATGGATTCAGTACATATTGCTTTGAGCTCTTAATTGCATAATTAAAATGTAAAGTAGCCCGAGTTTTTTATTGAACTGATCACTAATATTTTTCTATTTATAATAAGGCCTACTACTATACTTTCACTTGGTTCAAGTCACTGTTATTTTTTTAAACTTCTCACATGTCTGGCACACTTCAATCACACTGTTTTGATTGTACTAATAATTATCCTATCTCCCTTAGGCATCTTGCATTTTCACCTATGAGAATCTGACCTGTCAGGGAAATTCAGTCATTATTTTCAGGTGTTGTTTCTATTCTTATGCAGTACTTTAAGCTCACTATTGTTTGTTGTCTTCCTCTCATTTTTACTCTTTCTGTCAAGTTCAATATTTTTTCCCCACATTTTTTCTGCATTCCACCATACCTGATTACTTTGGGAAAATAACCATATATTCCAGTATTTTACTGACTAGATAGCCAGGATTTGCACCCACCTCCTCTTGGGCTTTGCCAAGATGGTTCTAAAACTTTAGATCTTAATTTTGTCTCAAATTATGTATTTTCTTATTTAAAATACTTTTGACTTTACATATAATTTTACTATATACATACACACATACATTTGTAAGCAAGGGGTATGCGTATGTTTCTCTAATACATATAGAGAAACAAATGTTCAACTTAACTTGAGGTTACATAACAATAAACCTATTGTAAACTGAAGGCATTCCACGTCAAAAATGCATCGTCTATACCTCACCTGTGGAACATAGCTTAGCAACATGGCACACTGTAGTCTCTCCCATTTCTCCTCACTAACACCAGATTGACTGGGAGCCACAGCCTACTGCCACCACCCACTAGAAAGTATCTTACTACCTATTGCTAGCCCAGGAAAATATCAAAATTCAAAGCTTGGTTTCCACCAAATATGTTTTTTTTTTTTGCACCATTGCAAAGTGGAAGAATCCCAAGTCAAGCTATTGTAAGCCAGGGAACTACCTGTAACATGAGGTGTATTGAAATATCTCGAGCTCACATTCCCCTCACCCACTTAGATGACTCAATCCTCTCATTGCATCTGAATAATTTCTCAAGTGGGATATATCATTGTGACAACTGTGTGCCAACTGAATCCTGCATGCTCCCAAAACATTTTCTCCTAAGATATGATTTCTTGGCTATGTATAGAATCTGCAGAGTTCTGTCATTAAACTAATCAATTACGTGTTGCTCTTATCTTCTTCCACTTAAATATTTGAGCCTTTAATTCCAATGTAATCGTTACTTTGAATTGTCAACTTGATTGGATTAAGAGATGCCAATGATCAAGAGGCTTCCAGGTGTGTCCATGAGGGCGTGTCTAGGAATGATTGGCATGTGGGATAGGAACTGAAGTGGAGCCCCTCCCTAGGCATGGGCAGCACTGCCCGATAGGATGGAATAGAAGCTGGAAGAACAAGGAAGCAGATGCAGATGCAGCTCAGCTCTTCTCAAATGGGTTCCTGATCACTGCTTTCATCAGCTGAGGATATTGGATTCTCCCTTCTTCGCTTTTCCAATGTGGTCTCTGCCAGTGATTCTCTGGTAGTTTCCAGAAGCCTTGGTCTTGGACTAGGGTAGCACTGTTGATCCCTCTTGTTCTGGGGCTTCCACGTCTTGGACTGCGCAGCTGCTGGTTCTTCCAGGTCTCCAGCTGCAGATGACCATTGTGAACTATCCAGCTTCTGGTCATGTAAGCCAATCTAATAAATCCCCTTTTTATAATCATACTTCCTGTTGACTCTGTTCCTCTGAAGAACCCTGACTAATACACCTAATATTGTTTGGGGAAACCATCAAACCTTTTTACATTTTTAGACTTAGACTTTTCTTCCACTAAGGGAAAAGTTCTGCTATTTCAATATTCTCTATCCTCTATTTCCTTCTCCTCTTAGTCATCCCAGTTGAGCATCTTCGGGTCTGATTTCTATTTCCTTTTATTTTTCTGTATTATGAGCTACTTACTTTACTTGGTTATTCTAAACAAAAACTGGGTTCTCACCCGTGATCTTGTTTTCATTCTTCAATGAATTGTACAATTTGGAAATTTTTATTTCAGAAGGTAATGTACTGTTGTTCTATTTCATCTAATTGAAAGTTTCCTTTTCCTGTGTTAATACTTTGTTCAGTCTCCATTGGTTTTCCCTCAAAATTAACCACCTCTTTCAGTGATTCATTGTGGGCAGCCCTGAATCATTTTACCATACTTACCATAATTGGTAATTTGCAAACCTGGTCTTACATTAGAAGCACATGAAAAGACTTTCAGACGTACCAATGCCTGGGCCACATCCCCAGCTATTCTGATTTAACCCATCTATATGACATCCAGGCACAGGTATTTTGACAAGTTCTAACATGCGTCCAAAAACTGAGATCCACCGTCTTAGGATGGCAGTGACCCTGCCTGCTCATGTCTTTCTTCCTATCTCACCCACAAGGTTGTACCATCTCTGGGCCACTGGCATGAACAAGACAGCTCCTGCTAGAGTCAGCAAGGAAGGGTTGGCAAGCTATATCCTCATTCTAGACGAGACAGGGCGGGGGAAAGAGAGAGAGACTGAGACTGACTGTATAGGGTGTTACAGGACCATGGCTCCCTCTCCAGCCAGTGAGAAGTGGACAATTGAGCCCCACAGGCAGTTGCTCTCCAGCTCTCAGCAGACTTAATTAAGCAACCCAGCAGCCATGGTGGCAGCTCTCTTCTAAGAGGATCTGCCCCTGTGTGCTGGCAGCAAAGAGACCTGGGCCATCACCCCAGGTAATTAAGTACCCTGCACCTACTACTAGAGACACACCCTCAGGCTGTGTGAGCAATGGTTAGATCTGAGTGGGAGGGGATTCCACAGAGAAGGGGCCAGAGGTGCACACACAGGCCATTGTCCTTCCAGAATCCCTCTCTGTGGGTGGGGCTCTGTACATCACACACCGTGGCACAATCTGCCCAAACACTACGTGTTTAATAAATCTTTTAACTAAAATAGTTTAATTGACAAGTAAAAATTATATCTGTGTTGTACATGATGTTTTGATATTTGAATACATTGTGGAGTGGCTAACTCAAGCTATTTAACATACACACTGCCTCATACATATTTTTGCAGAAAGAACACACAAACAACCTTTGTTAGTAACTATCAATAAATCATAGTGTACGTGGAGTGTGGGCACCCTTGCCAAAATGCAAAATAGAATGATTGCTGGATGTATAGAGAAAAATAAAAATAAATCAATGAATGAACCCCTGAATCCTAGGAAATCTTCCAAATTGCAGTGATGTAGCAACTGCTTTAAGAATGCCTGCCTACAAATCAATTATGATTAGGAATCCATTTTGATATTTGTTTATTCATCCACTCTACTTATTACAAACTAAGTTTTCTCCATTTATCCATGGGTGATCACTCAGACGGTAGAGAACAGGAAACCATGTCACAGTCAGTGTTGAATTTCACAGCCATTGTTTGCTTGGTACATCAAGTAAATGGTCAATAAATATTTATTGATTTAAAAAATATTGAATTTTGCAATGTTCACCTACTCCTAGGGGCACTGAAGGATTAAATAAGACAATAAAGGTAAAATGCTTAGCATGGTTTTTTGCACAGCTTAAATGAAAATAAATTGGAACCCTTGCTTCATTGTATTCAAATTCCTGCTTTTGAACAAACTTAGGCATTTTGTACCATTTTCTCTTTGTCATCCCATCCTCCCTTTCACTGATAATGGAGAATTAACATGCAATACATATAAATTGTTTTGTTTGACAGCATTCCCCTCTAGTCTCTTCCTATACTTTGTATAAGCATAATATTACTTAAGAACACTTCTCATTTCCACGACAATTATTTTTACGGTGTTTCTAAATTACCCAGACATTTAAGAAGAATGTCAGATCAAACTATAATGTACATATGCCACACATGAACTGTTCTGTAGTGATTTTGCTGAATGTCAAAGGCACCAAGGTTGAGTATAATTAGGTAATTCACCAAGCTGACTCTTAAAGCTAACAAGCTACTCTAAAACTCCCTTAGAGTAACATCTTCCTGAGCTAAGCAATGTGGAATTTAAAAATATTCAAACAAAAATAAATTTCATGCAGAATTTTTACTGGCTTTTTGTCTGTTAACATCTCTTTAGAAATCTTAAAACAAAATAGCTGACTCAATTTATTGACATTCAAAATATCATCCTGGCACTTTGTGATAATTATGTGAAGTACTAATGGCATTTAAATTTTATTTAGTTATTAGACTTCTTAAGAGCTTTAGCTCCAGAATCTAAAGTGCTTTATGAAGAATTAATAAGCTCCATTATTCGGAAAGAACCAAAAGAACTCATTTAATTGTGCATAAGCGTGTACTGATGTTTTTCCCTTTATTTGTGGAGGGAGAAGGTCAGAATTCCACTAAGTTTAATGTTACCTAGCTACATAAACGCTCTGCCTCCAAATGTAGTCACACTGGGGTCAGGGTTTCAACATGCGAATTTGTCCATAAGAGGCCTGCACTGCTCTGCCTGGGCCTGAGGAGGAAGGGGTCCTGCTGGTTCATACACAACACGGTACAAGACACAAACACCACAGCTGAAACCTACAGAGGCCTGTGCATCAGTGCAGGATGGAACCCCCTGCCATAGACACGTCCTTCAATGGACCCTCAGCCCCGCCTTCTCAGAGCAATTTTATTCTGAAAAAAAAAAAAAATCACATTTGAATAAGTGAGAGTACAATTCAAACCTCAGCAAGGAACCAGGCAGTCAGTCCGAATGTCCCCATGCCCCTTCATCACATCTCTGCACATCCCAAATGCACTTCACGCTCCACCCCGGGGACCACCACAAGGCAAGGAAGAACAACCAAGAGGATACTCAGGAGCCCCAAGAAAAGGTCCAGGGAAAGGGAGAGAGTCTGCTAAAAGCATCTGGGCCCACAGGCGATCCTCAAGCACTGGTTTGGCACAAGATTCAATTAACTGTGGAGGGAAAAGCAAAGGATTTGAAGTAAACTTGACCTCATCGCGGGTGCATTGCTTTTCCATGACAAATGATTGATTGTCATAAGAACTTCCAGTGATTGCATTTGAGGTATTTACACATGGCATTTGCCCACAAAACAGAAGAGGAGTGAGTAACCCACTAACGAAAGCCAGAGATTATACTTCAACGAAAAGGCTGTATCTCAGACCTCCCAGGCCTGTCTGAAAATGAAAAGCCAGGTTCTCCAATAACAAAAACAACTCTGACTCATATAAAGTTGCCTTTAAGTCGTGATCTTAACTAGCCTGGATGTTGTCTGAATTGTTGATAATGAACATGTGGAGACGCCAAGCGCAAATTCAGCATTGCCTCACACCACACACCAGCGCGTTCTGAGTGCCCAAACTCATCTGCCCAGATCAGGCGCCTCTTGATCGGTGCATTCACTCCACATGTGACCATGTGTTGTAACAAACTGTCACCAACATAGCACTTACAGTTTCGTAGGTCAGAAGTCTGATGCCAGCCTCATCCGGCTGCCACCAAGGTATTGGTAGGATTGCGCTCTTTCTGCCAGCCGTAGGAAGGAGTCCTCTTCTTGCTCATACAGATCGCCGGTGGTGTTCAGTTAGTTCCTTGTGGCTGCAGCACTGAGATCCAGTGCTTTGCTGCCAGTCGGCTGAGAGCTGCTCCCGGCTCTACAGGGAGCCCACCTTCCTTGGCTGGTCTCACTCCTTCCATCTTTAAGGCAGCAATGGCAGGTCCCTCTACACTTCCCTGTCTCCTCCTGCCTGCCTCCTTCTCTGCGACCAAGCCGAGAGCAGGTTTTCCACTTTAAAAGAGAAATGTGATTTGATTGTGCCCACCTGAATAACTCAGGACACTCGCCTTAGCTCAAGGTGCTTACCCTTAATCACATCGCCACCGGGTTTCTCGCCATGGAAGGCGAGGTATCCACAGTTTCCAGAGATTAGGGTATCTCTGGAGGTTGGCGACCCTGCAACCACACTGTTTTTAGGAACTTTTGGTCTACTGATTGGGCATCTCACTCCTGCAGCATTTCAGTCTCTCTCCTTCCCTCTCTATTTTTTTAGACACAGAAAGTCAGTGTGAACTGCAGAGGGCTATTACTTCCCCTTGCACTGGCTATGTAGCCTCAGACTTGGCAGCCATTGGAGTTGTGACTTAGATTCTCTTCTGCTACACAGACCAGCTGTACCACTCCCGCTGCAGATGCCTACGAAGGGTCCAATTCTGTATTTCTCTTTCCCATCTGTTTCCCATATTCATACTCGATATCCCAGATTTCAGCCCCTGGTGAACTATTAACTTTGCTATGAAAAAAATAAAAGGTTAAAAAAAATCAGCAATAAATCTTGGTGTTGATTACTTCCAAGAAAGTTCCTTCAAAAAAGCATCAGTCAAAGCCCCCCAAAATTTTCATAAATGGAAGCATATGAACATAAAAAAGAGGAAAGATTCCTCTTTAAAGAGTTTTTATTGAACCAATTTGTTCATTGATCTTCTGCCACTTGAATTGTTATTAAAATCATTTGCCAAAAATTAGTGTTCATATTAAGAAATAAAGCTATTAGATACCCTTTCTTATGTCTTAGTTTTTCTAGGCACAAATAAAAATGAACACTGTAGTTTAGTTAAATTAAAGACAATGGGTCCAACATCTAGCTGTTTACTGTGGAGCAATCTGCAGAGCACCAAGGGTATGTAAAAACAGCAAATACTCTGTAATTGTGACCTCCTTTCCCTGGTGTTTGTGGTTTTACCCACATCTGCTCCATATGGTACTATTTAGTATAAAACTTGCAAACTTGGAAACTATGTCTAAAATAAGATGTTCCATGGCTGCTCACCTGTCACTCAAATTACTTCTCCTTCCCTCCTTGGTTTTTTTCTCCCTAGTGAGGTCAGGGGCGCAGATACTGGGGATTGAACTCAGGGACACTCCACCACTGAGCCACATCCTCACCCTATTTTGTATTTTCTTTAGAGATAGAGTCTCACTGACTTGCTTAGTGCTTCACTTTTGCTGAGGCTGGCTTTGAACTCTCAATCCTCCTGCTTCAGCCTCCCAAGCCACTGGGATTATAGGCATGTGCCACCACACCAAGTTTCTCCCTAGTGCTTTTTATTTAGCATGCTATATAATCTTGTTTATTTATTTATGAGTAAAAATACTCCCGTGCCATCCACACTCACAATTAGTAGCTGCCATTGATAGATGGTGGAAGCCTCTCACTCTGGGTTCGGCACATCATGGGTCACACCATCAGCAATGGCAGTAACAGTGATTACCTGCTGGAGCCAAAGCAAGGCCTACGACGTGTATTTTGAAGGAACCATTATTCTTAGAAGGTTTTATTTTAATCCTTTTTTTATTTCCTTTCACCTTAGGAGGGAAAATGTTTATTTGATTTTTTTTTTATTGTCTACATATCTTCTGTTGCTCAGTTCAATTTTCTATCCCCTCAGGTGAACTGAGCATAGCAACAGCCAAGGCCGGGTTGGTAAATGGGACAGCTCTGAGTGAACCTGCCAGGAGAAGGTGACTCAGTGCGTGTTTTTCACAACCACACTCATAGACATATCCCTGCACAGCAGGCTGCTGTGGGACATCAAGTCACCTCCGACAAAGAGGTCTTGAATGTTTTGCCTTAAATAAGGCCTAGGAAATCAAATAAGAATCTTCGAACTAACCTCTGCTATTTTGATGGAGCTCAGGAGTTAGGAAATTGCTTCGCACATGAGCCAGGGGCTCTGTGGCCTGGCCTGGGTTCTGAAATTCTCAGCCCCCACTTTTGCCTTTACAATGAACATTCTCTAGGTCTCTGGTAGAATTATAAGCTTCTTTCCAGCTAGAACATTCTACGATTGTAGGATTTATATTCTAAATTATAAAAACTATTTAAAAGTTCTAATTTTAGAAGGTAATGACCATCTTCCAATGAGAGAAAACACACTTGGAACTTGAAAGCACACGAATGGATGTTAACCTAATACAGAAAAAGGTCTTTCTTTTTCCGGGTGGTGTCTTGAAGTCCACTCCACACCTCCATTTCAAGAACAAAGAGAATGTCTGATGAGGAAAGTCTTATTTCAGCCTATCACTCATTCTACAGATAAAAGGAAGACGGAGCATGGCAGACCGTCCCTGCTCCTTCCCACGTAGCCTCAGGAATGAATATTTAACTCGCTCCAGCCATCATTGGTGAATTCCAGCTATGTACCATGATGCACTGGTGATACAACCACAAGGAGAAATGAGCCCATGGTCCCAAGATTAAGATTAACCTGCTCAGGATAATTGAAATACTTGTAAAATACTGCATGCAATGCAACGCACTAAGGATGATAATTAGCAAGAGCTGGCCCAAGAAGTGCGAGGATCGAATGAACTTTATTTTGACACAATACCCATACATATGTACTAAAACCGGGCAGCAAGAGAAGATGAAATGAACTGTCTCGGGAAAGCTGACGTTGAAACAGGACCCAAGCTTTTGTGCTAAATAAAGACATCAATTTGTCCACTCTTCTTGCGTATGGTAAAATCATGATAGGCTGTAAAAGGACATAAAAGTTAATGATTTTGGAACCAAGCTGCATGATGCAAGTGCTCCATTGGGAATAAACAGCCCAGGAGCCAGTCAGAGGATTCTGAGATGAAGGTCAGTTTCCAGTCCATTCTGCAGAATCAATACAGTGCCCTGGACTTGCAATGGGTCTCATAAGTCACAGATTGACGAGGCCATGTATCAACTTCCACCCTGCATGGCTCTCAATGTCTCTCATCGACAAGCATTGCTGAGCAAATATCTGTGATCGGAATCTGCAATTGGACTAGAATATTGCCCACAGGTAGGCAGTGGGCAAACAGGGTGGACAACCCACAGCAAGAAGACCCTATGTCAAATCCAGAATTGATTTCCAGAAGCAAAGCTGAAATTGCTATCAGAGGCTTCCTGTGAAGGTCCGTTTCATTGATGAGGTTTGTGACAATGAAAATCGACATCATCCACATATGGGAAAGTTCCAGAGAATCACA